>NC_136063.1:1013238941-1014591994 GCF_964261635.1 Lissotriton helveticus
TCCCAGGTCATCCCAGCCCTGAACTTTCACGAAACCTTAAAGGGCCAAGCTTCCAATCAAAAATGTATACAAAATTCTCATTCATAAAGGACGCTGGTTCGGTCCTTTGCTTGAACACTCGGCAGCCCAACAACCTGCCAACTCCAATACTACCGATACTAACGGTTCCTACGCATCAGAACAAGGGATTCAGACAGAGCAAATGAAAGAGCCAATGAGAGGGTTGAAGAGAAAGCCCCCTCCAGAGGCGATGGACAACGAAGATGGAGAAGGAGGGGGGGAGGAGAAGAAGAAGAAGACAGCGATGACAGGGATCGCCCAGACACTACACAGACTAAAAACCATAGCGGAAACTACAGCGAGTTCCACAGAGGGGTGACCACCAGGAAGTGGGGCCCCGATTCGGACCCGGGCTCTAACCCGGCCCAGGTGCATGAATTAAAAACAAAGGCATCCATGAGCAAGCAGCAAGATTCTACCCAGAGTGCCATGAGCATGGGTTCTAAAATAAACTGGACCCAGAAGGACACCATCAAACCACCGGGAGTAAAATGCACCCCAGAAGACCGGCTCAACATCGCCAGAGACTCTGAGGAAAATCCAGGGATTCAAATGGCTCCTAAGGTGCCCAGCATACCTGACATATCAGAAGCCCCAGTAATTCCGGCATCAGTACCCAGCACATCAAGTAATCTGAATTCATGGATCTCAGGTCCTGTAACAAAGGCAGGGCAAGGCTCCCCCGGTCTTCCACAGGACCTTATGTCAGAGAAAAACACACCTTCATCACAAGACCTCAGGCAAGAGCAACCAGAACTTAGCAAGTCCACAGGGACGATTGCAGACCAAGATGATAAAACAAAGGGGCAGTCTCTTGCCGGGTACCTCTCCACGGCAACGGAGCCGCACGAGCTTCGGGCACAAGTCCATCATCCGGCACAGTTTGAGCAACCCCTAACCCCTCCTCGAGGTCACCTTCCAGTGCTGGTCAGCTCAGTCTCCATTCCACCAAAAGCTTCGGACCCAGAGGCCTCGTATCCCATGCAAGAAGAGTGGGAAGAATTGGTCGCCTTTTACACCTCACCGCCTCATGTGGTCCGAAAAGAAGCTGCAACAAGCCCAAAATGCAATGCCTCGCAAATCAGCACCATAATCCCAACACCGCAAGCTAAGGCAGACATATGGGAATCTCTCTTGCATACAATGCAACTGTCTGTTAATGCCATCCAATACCAATCGGATATAATGGACCTCCAGTTAACAGATCTACACTCACTATCAGTCTTTGTTTCCCACATTGATAATAAAGCTGGCTGAACTGAATAATCTGGTTAAAAGGGCACAAGAGGAGACAGCATTTATACAATCAAACTGTCCTGGCATAGCAATCGTGGATAAGTTGGCTACACTCCCTGGAGCAATGGACAACCTCCTTACAGGTATCAGGGAGGCCGTCAAAAACAGTTCACCAACGGGCCAACTTGAGAGGAAAAACAGTGCATGGTAAACAAACAACAGGGACATTCTGACACCATCTGAGGAGCTCCTCCCCCAAATTCAAAAAGAAAAGTTGGCAAGGGAAAAGGAAAATGCAACGCTATTAAGAGCACAAGGACAAACCAGGGATGGAGAAACCCTATTATTAGCAAATAGTGACCCAGTTCCCACTCGGGAACCCAACCAAAAGGAGGCCCCGCCGGATCATGGGCGCTCCCCAAAGCAGGGCAGAAAACAAAGGAGGAAGGGCCGTAAGTTAAAGCTAAGCGATACAAAAGGGGATGATGGATGGAGCGTATGAGCAAATCAAACACTCACCCCCAGTCAACTGATATGGGTTTAATCCATCACCATTCTTTAGCTCACTCAGCCACCCCAGTTCAGACATGGCCATATGCAAATCAGTCTGACCCTGTGCCTCATGGGAACAGTCCAGCCCAAACTGCCAAGCCATGTCTTCCCTGGACCGGAAAGAAGCATCCTGGGACCGGTTTCAGATTCATAATCCTCATCAGCCAGGCTATCTTGAATCCACTGGCCAAGTGAGCAAGGGACTCACGTCTGAGCATACCCTGCCACACTTAGGGCGAACAAAGCGATACAAAAGGGGATGATGGACGGAGCTAATGAGCAAATCAAACACTCACCCCCAGTCAACTGATCTGGGTTTAATCCATCACCATTCTTTAGCTCACTCAGCCACCCCAGTTTCGACATGGCCATATGCAAATCAGTCTGACCCTGTGCCTCATGGGAACAGTCCAGCCCAAACTGCCAAGCCATGTCTTGCCTGGACCGGAAACCAGCATCTTGGGACCGGTTTCAGATTCATAATCCTCATCAGCCAGGCTATCTTGAATCCAGTGGCCAAGTGAGCAAGGGACTCACGTCTGAGCATACCCTGCCACACTTAGGGTGAACAAAGTGATACAAAAGGGGATGATGGACGGAGCGTATGAGCAAATCAAACACTCACCCCCAGTCAACTGATCTGGGTTTAATCCATCACCATTCTTTAGCTCACTCAGCCACCCCAGTTCAGACATGGCCATATGCAAATCAGTCTGACCCTGTGCTTCATGGGAACAGTCCAGCCCAAACTGCCAAGCCATGTCTTCCCTGGACCGGAAACAAGCATCCTGGGACCGGTTTCAGATTCATAATCCTCATCAGCCAGGCTATCTTGAATCCAGTGGCCAAGTGAGCAAGGGACTCACGTCTGAGCATACCTTGCCACACCTAGGGCGAACAAAGCGATACAAAAGGGGATGATGGACGGAGCGTCAGGGTCAGACTGATTTGCATATGGCCATGTCTGAACTAGGGTGGCTGAGTGAGCTAAAGAATGGTGATGGATTAAACCCAGATCAGTTGACTGGGGGTGAGTGTTTGATTTGCTCAAACGCTCCGTCCATCATCCCCTTTTGTATCGCTTTGTTCGCCCTAAGTTGGCAGGGTATGCTCAGACGTGAGTCCCTTGCTCACTTGGCCACTGGATTCAAGATAGCCTGGCTGATGAGGATTATGAATCCGAAACCGGTCCCAGGATGCTTGTTTCCGGTCCAGGGAAGACATGGCTTGGCAGTTCGGGCTGGACTGTTCTCATGAGGCACAGGGTCAGACTGATTTGCATATGGCCATGTCTGAACTAGGGTGGCTGAGTGAGCTAAAGAATGGTGATGGATTAAACCCAGATCAGTTGACTGGGGGTGAGTGTTTGATTTGCTCATACGCTCCGTCCATCATCCCCTTTTGTATCACTTTGTTCGCCCTAAGTTGGCAGGGTTGCTCAGACGTGAGTCCCTTGCTCACTTGGCCACTGGGGGGACATACCAGCACTTACCAGGGGTGCAGCATTGCCGTGAGGGTCCGTTTCCAGCCAGCCAGAAGCCGCGGCACTCTCTGCCACCGAGCGCCACCGCAGTGCAGAGACTACCAGGGGTGCAGCAGAGACTACAACCCCCAGCATACCTAGCGGCCGGAAGCCGCACACCGCGATTTGGCACCAGGCGGCGCATAAACACCAGCACCACCCCCGGCAGAGCGGGGGACATACCAGCACTTACCAGGGGTGCAGCATTGCCGTGAGGGTCCGTTTCCAGCCTGCCAGAAGCCGCGGCGCTCTCTGCCACCGAGCCCCGCCGCAGTGCAGAGACTACCAGGGGTGCAGCAGAGACTACAACCCCCAGCATACCTAGCGGCCGGAAGCCGCACACCGCGATTTGGCGCCAGGCGGCGCATAAACACCAGCACCACCCCCGCGATGCGGGAGCGCGCGGGAGACGGCCGGGAGAAGCCCGGGACAAGGGCGGGACAGTCTACGGCAGTCCACGGCAGGACCAGGCAGGGCTGGGCCACCCACTGTATATTTCCTGTAAAAATGGGTAAGCGCAAAAATGGAGTTATTACAGATGTTGGTGGAAAGAAGGCAAAAGTTGCCAAACATTCTGATTCCATCATGTCCTATCTTACCTCCGCGGTTGGGGCATTAACTAAAGAAATTGCCACAGCACAACAAGAACTGGGCTTATTAGCTAAATCTCCTCCCACAATTGCACTAACCCCAGTGCAAGTTACCCCCCTAGAGCCTGATGTTATCATTATGAAACCCATTACTGCTACTGTTTCTACCTTACCTCAACCCAGTGCATCCCAAACTTTGCTACCTATAATGACTTTGGACTCACCTGGTAACTCAAAACCATCCTCGAAAAAGAGAAAGGAGGGTGAGGGACATCCACAAGCCAGAAATGGGATGGAGGAGACTTTGAAGGACCATCTTGAGGCTCTCTTCGAGGAACGAATTGAACCCCTTTTAGTGGGTATTGCGAAGGACATAGTTGAGACTATGAATACATGCCTCGAAGGATTGCTAAAAAAATGTGTCCTGATAGACGACCTAGTGAGAAAATTTGATAGCATGTCTAAGGGCAATAAAACGGGCCCTGAACGCCAAAGTGAACAGTTGACAGCACCGCCCTTATTAGTGCCCACAAATGAGTCCATGGCATTAGACAGTGTAGGGCCACATGAACCCCAGCCACTTATACCCACCACCCTACAGGAGGTCCCCCCATTACCACGGGAGTCTATTTATTTAGAAAGTAAGATCCATCTAAATTTGCCCCCAGCGGTAGTGCCTTTCGTAGCCGTATTTATAGGGGTGCCCCCGTTACGGAAAGGCGAGGTGGAATTCACTGCCACACTCATAGGAAAAGCAAAAAAATGGTGTGATGACTCTAGTAGCGGTGATTATAATACGTCCTCTAGTATTATCGTGGCGAGAAGGGTGGGGTGGGTGGGAAAGCGAGCCAAAAATGTGAAAGGCGATTGTGTGGTGATTAATTTCAATAATGCTCATTGCTCGACTAGTTTGTTTTGGGATGGATCGGATATACGGGAGAACGACAGGCTTAGGGCGGTTCCCTTAGGATTTTTCTATCCCCCGCAGACCCGTCCATACTCACTTAGGAATGTACCCACCAACATAGAACCAGCGGGAAAGGGGTGGCAAACAGTAACCAGGAAAGCGAGACCAAACTCATCTATACACTATAACACAGGCCCAACTATGGACCTGGTAAACCGCTTTAATCCCTTAACTGACCTGAACTCTAATGATTGACTATCAGCCCCTATAGCGACTCCATTAAAAGTAAACTCTGAGATGGTGGTTCCACCCCCATGTACATTTCTGACCTGGAATGTTGCAGGGATGAGAGCGAAAAAAACAGACCCAACTTGGGTAAAATATATCTCTAAACATAAGGTGATAGCTCTTCAAGAAACTTGGGACACCTCACCAACCTTCTTTTTAGATGGTTTCATAAGCTTCATAACACCAGCAAGTCCTAGTAATGCTGGGAGAGCGAAAGGGGGGCTTATAATACTCTTTTCTCTAGACTTACTAGGGACTTTTAATCAGCTGAATTCAGGCTCTCCAAATATCTTGGTAATAGAATGGACAGTCTCACCAGGTTGTATTATACTTGTAATTAATTTCTATAATGCCTGGGGAGGACAAACTGAAACTGACCATGTGGATTATTTGGAGAATTTTATAAATAACTACAGTCAAAATACACATATTCCTTTTGAAATTTTTTTAATGGGCGACTTCAATAGCCATAAATGCAAATTACCGTGCCACTCAGGTGATGCAGAGGCCCCAAATGGAGCTGGCATCCCTCATTTCGAACACACCAAAACAGGGGAGGCACTTGAATTATTGCTTGCTAGTTTTAATATGTATGAACCATATAAATCTGTAATAAATGAGATGGTACCCACTTTTAAAGGCCCAATTAATGGGTCGATAATTGATTACATATTCATTTCCCTAGGCCTTACCTCAAAGGTGAGAGACTATAAAGTAACTGTCTCACCCCATAGCGATCATAACCCTCTGTCAATCGAGATACATTGGAGTGACTTATGGCGCAAACAAGTGGGCCAACCCCGGGTTTGCACCATGGCGGTGCCCAGTGATCAGGGCAGACGGCTCAAATGGGGCAGGGTTGTGGAGGAAAAGTTTATGGACACTCTACTTCCCAAAATTGAGGGACCACTAGAAATTTGCTTAGATCAAACAACTTCGAATCACCAAATTATTACAGCTTTTAACTTTATTTGTGCACAAACCTCCAGGGATCTCATAAAACCTTTACCACAGTACCCTACAAAGCCTCATAAATGGTTTGACAACAAATGTTCAAGGTCTCATAGAGATCTGAAACTGGCCCTTAAGGCTAAGGATAGAGATAAAGAACTAATTTCAAACTTGAGGCGGGCCTATAAGGCAAACGTAAAGGCAAGGAAAAACGAAATTAAAAATAATGCTTTGAATGATCTTCTTAATGTAGATGTCCTTAAAAACAGTAAACAATTTTGGGACATCATTAATCATTCTTTCTTTTCGGGTGATGACAATTTGGTTACAGATTGTGTAATTCCTGACGAGAAATGGGTACAGCATTTTAGCAATATATATGGAGGTAACCGATCTGAAACCACAGGTATTACTGAGGTAGATCACTGTTTAGCCACAGTAGAGTTTACGGAAGAGGAGGTTTATAAAGCCATAATGGAATCCACAAAAAACAAGGCACCTGGCCCCGATGGAGTGCCGGCGGACTTTTTTAAATATTGCCCGACACTTTGGAGCAAAGTATTGGCCAGAGTGTTCAGAGTAACAAACGAAGGAACTCTCCCTGAAACATGGGCAACATCTATTATTGTACCCATCTTCAAGAAGGGTAACCGGGAGGACCCAGGGTGTTACCGCCCGATTTCTCTTATCGACTCTACCTTTAAAATCTTAGGTAGAGTTCTATTGGTGAAATTAAGGGAAAATTTAGAACAGCATGGGGGGCTCTCAAATATTCAATATGGGTTTCGTGAAAATAGAGGGACGCTGGAACAATGTTCCAATCTTCACCTTCTGGTTTCCAGGTATACGGTGGCCGGGAAGGGGTCAGTATATTTGGCTTTTATGGACCTCTCCTCGGCCTTCGACCTGGTGAACAGGAGTAAGCTATGGACTCTCCTTCTTAAGATGGGTATAGAAGAATGTCTGGTAGTTTTTATTGCTAAGTTACATCAGGACCTTAACGCTAAAATAAGAGCCACTAGGGATGGAAGGTGTACCGACAGCTTTAAATCTGAGAAGGGTGTGCGCCAGGGTTGTATCCTGGCCCCCCTTCTCTTTACCATCTATACAAATGGGCTGGGGAAATACTTAGAAGCGGGAATGGCTGATGTACCGCGTGTAGGAGGAGAACAGATACCAGCCCTCCTATACGCGGATGACGCCGTTCTAATTGCACGAACCGGCATCGGCCTACAGGCCCTTCTGGACCGTTTTGGTTCCTTCATGGAGAACTTAGATTTGAAAATTAATGTCTCAAAGTCCCATACTATTATCATGGGACGTAAAGTAAACATGTTGCATAAAAAATCCTTTATCTGTAAGGGTCAGATTCTCTCTAGGGTACCGGTTTTTCCATATCTGGGGGTCCTTTTTGGCCAAAGAGGGTCCTGGGTTCCCCAGATTAAAGCAAAGAGTCTTAGCCTAGCACGCTCATCCTCAGCTCTGTTGGCCTTCACTAAAAGACTAGGAGCTAAACCAATGGAGGCAGTGATTAAAATATATAACAGCAAGTGTGTCCCAATTGCTATGTACGGTTCCGCTATATGGGGATATGCAGACTTGGTAAAAATACAGAGGGTGGAAAATGGTATCATTAGGAATATTCTATCTGTTCCAAACTCCACACCCACCTTCTCGATCCATGAGGTAATGGGCCTGCCTCACATTGTTGATAAATTAAAACTAGCCCCACTTTTTTTCTGGGCTAAAACATGGCTGAACCCCGAGCTAACGCTAAATCATGCCATTCTTAAAGATGTTATCTCAAGGGAAAATGCCATGAGAATCCCCTGGCTGAAATATATTAAATCCACTTTTTCTATGCTGGGGAGACCAGAACTCTTTAATGACCCAATTAACATCAGAAGGGAGGATATTGGATGGGTCAAGCAGGCGTTCTTGGAGAGGGCATACATGGCAAGAGAGGAGTCGGAACTGAGGAAACCCATGGTAAGGGCGCTCACAGTCTTAACGACCACTCCCTCATTGGAACCGTATTTAAAAATAGTGACTAATCCACTCCATAGACTCCTACTCACAAAATTTAGGATGAACTTAATTCATTATTCATTAGGAAATTTCCCTGTGTGGTCAAGGCCTGAGGATGGACCACCCTGTGGCTGTGATCAATTTTCCGTACAAGACACCCTCCATTTTATATTTTTCTGTGGATTCTACAGTAGGGAGAGGATAAAATATCTACTGCCTGTCTTAAAAGCTGCTGGCTTTACTCAAATAAGGCCAGCTTTAATTTTCCTTCAGATGCTGCCAGATACCCACACCATGTTCAGTGTTGCATGTTATTTAACAGCTGCACTCAGATCAAGGAAGAAAAGATTACATAAGAAAGCCTTATCTTAAATTCAAATTTGGTTTTAAACGGAGAATTTTTAACAAATTGTAATAATTTTAAATCTTTGTAATTTTTGGTGAAATGAAATTAACATGTCGAAATGTAGTAATCAGATCAATTGATGTTTTAAATTGTATTTGTATACTGTCCTTTTATGATTTTAACAAAAATCGAATAAAGAGTATTTTGACTGACTGACACTTGGCCACTGGATTCAAGATAGCCTGGCTGATGAGGATTATGAATCCGAAACCGGTCCCAGGATGCTTGTTTCCGGTCCAGGGAAGACATGGCTTGGCAGTTCGGGATGGACTGTTCCCATGAGGCACAGGGTCAGACTGATGTTGCATATGGCCATGTCTGAACTAGGGTGGCTGAGTGAGCTAAAGAATGATGATGGATTAAACCCAGATCATTTGACTGGGGGTGAGTGTTTGATTTGCTCAAACGCTCCGTCCATCATCCCCTTTTGTATCGTAAGTTAAAGCTAGGCACTCTGGCTGAAGGCAAAGTTAAGAACAACCAAGTCAGCATTCTGCTTCCAGACCTAATGCTTGACAAGTCGCCTCTAACGAGCCCCGAGACATACACGGAACTGGACTCATGACCCTTTCCCAATCAGTATCAGAGGCATACGATCCAAAGGAAAAAGAATTGGAAAAGAAAGACTTCTAACACGACAACTCAAAAATGAGTTGACGGCCCTGCCCTGAGGAGCAGCGTAAAAGTTATAAAATCTAATACCAGCGAGGGTCCGAACGAATGTGGGGAAAAAGCTATTATTAACCTGAGTGCCACAAGAAATAAAAAGAATCTCCCATTTTGGGCAACGGGGCACAATTAGACCATCCCCCAGAAGCCACATCAATAGGAAGTCCTCCAAACCAGGCTTTAATAGGAGCAGATGAACCAAAGGCCCCGGACCAGAGAATGCCAGCAGAGGATTCCATCAGGGTTGAGACCACCTCCACAACCCCGCAGAGCGGTCCTAACAGGATAAAGGTGCATTTAGGCAACCCTACAATTTTATTAATCCCGGAATACACATCAAGGGGCGCTTTTGACATCCTAAACAGGGGCAACATTCTACGCTTGCTAAACTCCATTGATAGCTTAACAAACATATCCACCAACGATCTGGACTAAGTGGAATTCATAGTCTCACTGGAACATCCAGGGGTGGAAGTTAGCAAAACAGTATGGGCCACATCAGAGTTGGCTGAGAGCGTGCTCAATGAACAAGCGAAGCTCAATAGCTGGGGCATAATACTTTGCCCATTTGAAAAACCTAGATATTCAGATCCCTTGGCATGTGACTTCTTACATCGGAACGCACAAAACCAGGCCAACCATGACCCTCATTCGCTCTCTGTATTGCGAGGAGCTCGCAGCAACACCCCGGTCAGTTTAGAACAAAAAGAACTAGGCGTTAGAAGGCAATACCCCGTGAAAGAGCGAACTAATTTAGACTGGACATGGTTGTGCAGGACTATAAACAACAAGCCAGAAAAACACTGACATGAAAAGCCCGTAACTGGGAAACCTATCAAAAGCCTCAAAATCTGCTCCTGGAACATTAACGGCATTGGGGATAAGTTCATGGACTCGGAACTAAAACTTTACATGCAAAGCTTCGACATCATAGCCCTGCAAGAAACTTGGTCAGACTCTCCTCCACTACTTCCAAGCTTTACCCTAAACTTTACTCCTCCAACCCAGTCTGCAAGATTTGGCCACAAAAAAGGAGGCCTTGTCACATACAGTTCATTAAAAGGCACGCGTACAGTAGTGCCGCTTCCATACAATCTAGACTCTCCGAATGCAATGCAAGTATTACGAATTTCCATTCGAGACCAGGGAAAGATGGAGGAGATAATTCTAATAAACCTTTACCTACATCCCCGAGGTAAGAAGCAAGGAGCCCTGCAATTGAAGGAAGAGCTCATAAAGCTATTAACTGCAGAGAATACAAACAGCCTGATTATCAGCGGCGACTTCACTCAGAACATGCTCGATAAATCGGCAAGGGAAGTTAGCACCGTTGAGGACCCATTTGCATTGGAACAATATTCTCAGGACAATTCTTCAGGGCGAAGAAGTACAAAAGTAGCACAGCGAATTCTAGTAACACTTGAAGAACTTGGTCTTCGAGCGCTTAATGGGAGATTCCCAGGGGATCCGTCCCCAAGCAGCAACATTTCATAGTACAACGACCAGTTCAACAATTGACTTTACCTTCCTCTCGGGTAATTTGTTTCAAGCGACAACTGATTTCCACATCGGTTTACTTGACTACAGTGACCACTTACCACAAGAAGTAACACTAGAGGCCTTTACAATACTAAGACCAGTACGCGACATTGGGCATGAACTAGTCCATACAGCAAACGATAGGCGTTTAAAGTGCAGAACAGATGATCCTTCAGGCCTCCTCCTCTATGCCAAGCAAGTACTTGGCGAAGTCCAAAATGAAACAACGGACCTAATCGCCAGCTGGGAGAAATTTACAGAAAAATTACGCAAAAATATGGGAAAAACACAGAGGAAAAACCAGCTTGAAGGAGGGGCCATGCTGCCAATCAAACGCGGTATCATAATCACGCTTTTACAAACAATGTTCACCTAAAAAATCTAAAAATTCTCATCGGCCAAAAGTTACGAAGGGCAAGGACAGACCCTGATGCCAAGGATGAACCGAGGTTGTTAAAGCGTGATCGCAGGAGGCTGGTCTGGTGACTTAGGCGAGAATCAGAAGAGTCCCTGTGGGCCAAACTCTTATATGACGCCAAATCAAACAACGGCGCCCAATTTTGGAGAAAGATCAATAACTTGTCTATGGAGCGGAGTCAAGGCATTAATTCCTTTATACCAGAAGATGACTAGATAACCTTCCTCAGCATGCACTTCAAGGGTACGGATACTAACATCCAAGGAATTTCCAAACTCACAAACTGCACAGAGGATCATTTAATACTCAGTCGTGACTGTCATGAGCACAGACAGCAAGACCAGACAATTGTAATTAAGTCTGCACTGATCTGTAACAGAATTTCAAAGGGAAGATGCGAGGGGGCCCCCGGGACCAAATGGGATCCCACCCATACTGTTCAAGCAAGATCCCAAATTTGGGCAACTGCCCTTAAACCAATGATCGTCAAGATTCTGCAGACATCATTAATCCCATCATCATGGAGGGGAGCCATTATTTCGCCCATCTTCAAAAAGGGAGACCAAAGCGACCCAAAAAATTATGGGCAAGTGGCTCTGCTCGATAACGAGGCAAAATACTTTGCTGGTCTGCTTCTAGAGGAACTGTCATCCTGGGCAGCTGATGTCTCAGCAATCCCATACAACCAAACAGGTTTTTGCAAAGGTATGGGAACTACTTCTAATATCTTAGCACTTTCTTTATTAATTGACGCAGCCCAAGAAGCGAACCATCCACTCTAACTGTGCTATATTTATTATAGCTCAGCTTTCGATCATGTCGACAGAAACCTTCTGTGGGAAAAGTTACACAAGCTGAACATTCCCCCGCTGCTTTTAAACCAATTAATTCTCCTACATAGCGAGACATGGGTGCAAGTTAGGCTGGGCACCGGCGACCATCTTACAAGAAAGATTCCAACTTACACAGGAGTAAAACAGGGCTGTGTACTTGCCCCAATACTCTTTAATCTTTTTATGGTAGACCTATCCACACTGTTGAATGATTGCAATTCGCACGCTCCAAAGCTAGGGGGCTCACAGATTTCAAACTTATTCTATGCAGACGACTTGTTACTCATCAGCTGTTGGATATTGCCTCAAGATATTCCGCTGCTAACAGACTTACCATCAACCGCGAAAAATCAAAAGTTATGTGTATTAATCTTTCTAAAAAGAAAGCAACACGAAACTGGCTCTTGTCATCCAGAAAGCTAGAAAAGGTTTGCGAATATCGATATTTGGGGGTCATCATAGACCACAAGGGCAATTTCACGCCGCTATGCGAAGCCATAAAAAGGAGAGGATTAACCGCTGCGGCGGCACTCAGAAACTTAAAAAACACAGTTTCTGGCCCAAGCTTACTTCCTCTTATAAAGGTAATACAGGCAAAGCTAATCCCAGCCATCACTTATGGCAGTGAAGCTATGATAGGGAGGGACGCTCCTCTATTAGACAGAACAGTGGCAAGGTACTTATCGCCTGCCCAAATGAGACTAGAGTTTGGGTTACAAAAAGAAGAGCTGGCACGCAAGGGAGCATATATAAAAACCTGGCACAAACTAAGCAGGGGAGACCCGAATACCCTAAACGCTCTCCTGTGGAAGGAACTTCAAAATAAAGAAACATGCCCGGCAAGGAGGTACTTGGAGGCAGCCATTGAGGACCTTGGCTTACAGCAACTCTGGGTACTCCCAGTCTCCACAATAGCCTTTAAAAAGGTGGTTAACAAGACAGTCCGGAAGAAATCATTGCTGCAGGACAAAGCCGCCCTAACAGAGCGGGCTCATGGCTGGCTTACAGTTGAATCGTACACTACGCCCTTTCCTCAAACCTACCTGCAGATATGTTTTACCAAAATAATAAAAGAGAAATTCCTGAAATTTCGCCTAGGGCTACTGCCATCAGCGGCCCATCTACCTCCATGGCTACGGCCACACTCGCCAACAACATGCCGACTTTGCTGGAGTGGCAAGGAAAACATAGTCCATTTGATCACTACCTGTACCGAGCTCACCCAAGATTGACGCGTCTTCCTGCGTCCACTTTTTAATTTCCGCAAGATACAGACCTGCAGGCAAGCAGTGCTAGCCTGCTTCAAAGGGGATTACAACCAACTGAGCTGCCGAATGGTAACATTTCTTGAAGCAGCCGAGGCCCGCTTCAAAACTTTGAAGGAACCGAACAAATCGAGTAGTACCATAAATGGTCCAAAGGATGAGCTCAACGGTACCCCAGAAGACCAACCTCTAGAGTGGCACCTTTGACTTTCCCTTACACTGACTAGTATTGATTACACTATAGGGACATCCCGAACTGTTATTATAATTTAACTATTCTTCTCTGTACTTTGGCTTTTTTTTTCTTTTTTATCTCCCCTTGGCTGGCAGTGAAGAAGAATCTAGTTCTTAAATTGTTTTTAAGATAATTAGACCGTTCGACAAGATGTTAAGCTTCCTTTAATTGTGTTGCTGCTATTTCACCACGTATTCTTGTTTCTTGTGTTTTATGGACGGAACTTTTGTTTTAACACGTTTAAATCTGATTTACGTTTTATAAATTGAATTTCCTTTTCTCAATATTGTAAAGGTTTTAAATAACCATGCACAATAAAGTATTATTATTATTATAATGAGAGACCAATTGTAACATCAATTGTGTCGAATACAAATATTGCAGATGGCAAAGAAGCAGATAATGGCTGTTTAGGGAACTCAAACTTGAGTGCGGTATTTACAACATGTATTTATGTGAAATCAGGTTGACGGTGTCGAAGGCCTAGGCTAGGGTTGTTTTAAGGAGCTCATCATATCTTAAAGAAGCAGCAGTCCAGTGGAAAGGACGGGTTGTAAATTACAAGCAAATATCTTGCTGCACTCTTTGGCTAGACACGAATAGTGCATCGTATATACAAAATCGTGTGTTGTACTGTGTGACATACCATAAATAGCTTCGGCATTCAATATCAGGACAGGTCAGGGCATAGGTGCTGGAAGTTGAGGGGTTGCAAAATAGCCAATCTGGAGTTCAGAAGGTGAATGAGCTATAGAGATGCCTTTAAATTTTGTTTTTATCTTGAAACATTTGCTGTGCCTTCAAACTCACTCGTGTTTTTTTAAAATTGTGTGAACTGTGATAAACTGCTTTTAAAATTACTGCACTTACCTGAGTCTAGCTGAGACTTTTCCCGCCAGCACGCACCCACAAAACAGCGGATTTTAGCGCTGTCAGAAAGGGCAAACACCGGACGCCATCGCCGGTAACGCGAGGCCACGCCCACTTGCTAGGCCACGCCCACCTCCCTTCCTATGTAACCGCCGATTGGAAGCGCGATACATTGATAGAGACAGACCTCTGAGGCGGAAGCCGGAGGTGCAACTCACTCGTGTTTTTTTAAAATTGTGTGAACTGTGATAAACTGCTTTTAAAATTACTGCACTTACCTGAGTCTAGCTGAGACTTTTCCCGCCAGCACGCACCCACAAAACAGCGGATTTTAGCGCTGTCAGAAAGGGCAAACACCGGACGCCATCGCCGGTAACGCGAGGCCACGCCCACTTGCTAGGCCACGCCCACCTCCATCCCGCCATATAATGTGCATTCCACGCAAGCGCAGCGGACGAGCGCAGCGGGAGCGCCGTTTGCGCGCCGAAGGCGCGCCTAAGGCAAGCCCGTCTGCGCCCGTCCGCGCCAGACCGAGCCCTGAGCCCATACCCCAGGCTGGTCATAACTGCCTTCGATTGAAATATTCACTAGATACTCTGTACCAGCTCAGGGAGCCAGTAAACATTAGATGTAATGGAACTTTCATTCCGGAGACCGATCTTATTAGCTGCCCAAACTGCGACTACAGGTTATCCCTATCCCCCCAACCCGAACCAGTTTATCTTGAGATGGCCCTGCTTAATTGTAGGTCACTCCCAAAGCATCAGACAGAAATTCACCTACTACTATCAGAGTCGGACTTAGATGTCCTGTTCTTAACAGAAACGTGGCTGTCCCCTAGCACAGATCCGGACATCAATCAAGCACTTCCTCCCGGATACCTCATTAAAACACTAAATAGACCAAAGGGTATCGGTGGGGGTATTGCAATTATCTATCGTGATAATCTTTCATGCCAGCTTAAAGATAGTCCCATTCTAGATAGTGAAAACGTTCTGTTTTCCCTTCATCTGCCGCCATCTACGACAGTTTCTGGGGCCCTAATCTACCGCCCTCCAGGACAGGTAGGGTGTTTCATAGATTCACTCATGGACGCCATCTCTTCTCGTGCTTGTGTGACCCCAAACTTCACAATCCTTGGAGACTTAAATCTCCACTTCAATGATCAAGGCAACAAACTCGCCACTGACTTGCAAGCCGATTTGGCCTCCCTTGATCTTCATCTACTCAACAATGAACCCACCCATACGAAAGGACGGCTACTGGACCCCATCTTCTCCAACCTTTCCACACTCACTGTACAATCCCCTCTGCCCCTTCCCTGGTCAGACAACTTTTTGGTCCCTTTTAAACTTCAACTTCCAGGCAAATCGTCTGACACCCCCCTTCCTCGAGTCCCTTCTCGTCCCTGGAAAAAACTGGACACAATCTTATGGGATCACGCGCTGACTTCCTCTCTACCTTTAGTAGACCCTAATCCCTCGTCAGCTGAAATCCAACTTCATAATTGGATAAAAGACTCCCTCGACTCAGTCTTACCTCTTAAAACCCCCCCTTCCAGTAGGAAATCGTCCAAACTACCATGGTTCACTGGAGAACTTCGTGAATTAAGAAGGAAGGGCAAGAGGCTTGAACGCCAGTGGAGAAAGAACTGGAACACAGATGACAAAAGCGACTATAGAACCCATATTAGGCTTTATAAAAACACATTAAAAACTGCGCAGGCCTCCTACTTTGAGGAGCAAATAGCCTCAGCCGCTAATTCCGCGAAAGAGACCTATCGAATAGTGAAACTCCTCACCAAAATACAAGGCCCTCCATCATCCCCAGACATGGATGGCGCAAAATGTAACCAAATGGCAGATTTCTTTTCGGCAAAAATCACTAAAATCCTGTCTTCCCTTCCAGCTCCATCTACCGCTCAAGCATTCCTTGGCTCCTCCCCCTTCCAAGACACCCCGAGATTAACCTTTTTCTCCCAAATCTCCTCTGAAACGTTTCTTAACGTTTTACAGAAAGTCAAAAGTGGTTCCCCATCAGACCCAGCCCCTATTAGTAAATTGAAGCTAGTTGCTCCCACTATTGCTCCCCTCTTTACTAAGTTGATCAACGCCTCCTTTGAATACGGTATAGTCCCGGCAAACTGGAAAAAAGCCACAGTCAAGGCTCTCATAAAAAAACCGCACTTAGATCCCACTGATCTTTCCAATTTTAGACCAATCTCATTGCTACCAGCTATGAGTAAAATAGCCGAACGAGTAGCAAATCGTCAACTTTCGGAATTTTTAGAGACCAACCATCTTCTCCGCATGTCCCAGACAGGCTTTAGACCAGGACAAGGGACTGACACCGCATTGTTAGCCGTGGTCGAAGAAGCTAGGGGCATATTGGACGTAGGAGGATCAGTGGCAGTGATCCTCCTCGACCTGAGTGCCGCCTTCGACACGGTGGACCATGCAACCCTTGTCCAGCGCCTTGGTCTGATAGGAGTGGCGGATTCCGCTTTGGCCTGGATCTCATCCTTTCTCAAAGACAGGTCCTTTCAAGTTGCTGACGGGTATTCCATCTCCAATGCTCAGTCTCTTAGGTGTGGTGTGCCTCAGGGTTCTTCCCTGAGCCCCACACTTTTTAATGTTTACATGGCTCCCCTTGAGGATGTTGTCAAGCCATTTGGCATTAAATCAATAATGTATGCTGATGACACCCAGCTTGTCGTCTCCCTTAACCAATCAGACAACGCCTTGTCCAATCTGAGCAGCTGTCTGGAGAAGGTGCATCAATGGATGTGCGAATCAAGGTTAAAACTAAATGGGGAGAAATCTGAAATACTCCTCTTAGGAACCTCCAACAAAATCCCCACATCCCTTCCTTGGCCACCATGCATGGGAACACCACCTATTCCCAAATCTGAAGTCAAGAGCTTAGGGATATGGCTTGACCAGGATTTAAGTTTCAAAACTCAGGCGAGAAAAACGGCGGGAACCTGCTTCGGCCTGATAAAGATGGCTCGAAAGATTCTACATCTACTCCCGCCCCAGTCCAGGAAACTCCTGCTGCAGGGGCTCGTGAACTCCAGATTGGACTATGGAAATGCCCTGTATTTGGGGGCCCCAGCCTCGGTCGTCCATAGACTTCAATGCGCACAGAATGCGGCGGCTAGAATCCTCACAGGAACCTCAGCGAGGAAATCGGCCAAACCAGCTCTCAGAAGCCTGCACTGGTTGCCAGTAAAGGAGAGGGTCAATTTCAAGACCCTGTGCATTACTCATAGAATTTTGCACAATGAAGGCCCTCCCATTCTGAGGACACTTGTGACTCAACAACAGTCAACTCGACAATTAAGATCCAACTCTCTTTCCCTCGCCAATGTCCCTAGAATTAGGAAGGCTAGAACAGGCGGTCGCCTGTTCTCCTATAATGCCCCTAAACTTTGGAACTCCCTTCCTCTCTCCCTGAGGCAAGAACATAACCACCTCAGGTTTAGGAAACGCCTAAAAACCCTACTTTTCCCCTGAGCTCGCCTCCCTGATCCTTCCTTCCCTCAGTACCGTGGTCTCTTTTTTAGCGCCGGGATGCCCTAGGGTAGCTGCGCGCTCTAGAAAACCTAAAATCAAATCAAATCAAATCAAATCAAATAGGTCAAATGTCAGGCTATGGCTTCTGACAGATTGCTGCTTATTATTTTAACATACAGGGCCTCATTAGTATGTCAGGCGGACCGCCACTGACTGGCAGTCGGTGGCGGTCCACCCGACAGCCAGAGAAACGGTACGACCGATGGATTAAGATACCAGCGGCAAGACTGGCGCCTTCGACAGGCTCAAGGAGCCCGTCGGGGCAGTGGTCGGACTGTAATCCCTACAATGGAGGCAATGTCTGCGCAGGCACCACCCTAGGGATTACGATGTGCATTTCCCGCAGCCTTTTCATGGGGGACTTTGGGGGCCCTAGCAGGACCCCCTGACCCCTTTGGGCCTCCACTATGCAGCCAGGGGGCACAAGTGGTGCGCACTCAAACATCCATGCATCTACATGGTGCCTGGCATACAGTGCAAAGATGTTTAAAAACATCTGTTTCTCTATTACAGCTTGTGATGCAGGCCTTTTCCGGGATGCAGCACAAGCCGCAAAAGAAAATGGGATGTTTCTGACCGCCTACATGAAAGTTACATCATAATAGGATAGGTGGAGTTGCAGACTACTTGTCGGTTGTTTTTTTTTTTGATACAACAAGGTTTGGACAGTGGACCACTCCTATTTCAAGCACCAATCCTAACATCACCAAAAAATATTTCTGATTCTTAGTAAACTAGCGTGCAGTTTTCAAATGCCCTCTGTCCCCAAAAGCATATCCAAGAACTTGGAAAAAAGTCTATATTTTTGTTATAGATGAAAAAGCACCGCTGCGAAAGTAAGTCTCCACAATTCATTGGAGATTAGTAAATCGTTGAACAGTTCTCATATATACAGACGCTGAATCATGGAAAATGATGAAAAAATGAAATTCAATGTTCTTTTAATAATCCATATAAACACCAGCCAACGCGTTTCGTTCTGTCACCAGAACTTCTTCAGGGCGCAATCAATTTCAAGGCGTAGAGTATTTCCAATCCGAATTCCTCATCCAAGGTAGGTACTTTTTATGTTGGGTTACCTCACTACGATTGACCCATACCGTTGAGTTTTATCAAGTGGTTTTCAAAGTAAGAGAGAGCTTATTTGTTCGATATAGGGCAAGGTATTAACCTTTTCCGTATGAAAAAATCTCTTTCACCGCTTTACGATGGTCCCTCCTCTATTTCTGTTTCGAATCCCAAAAAGATATCACCTTATGGCAGTTGCCTGTTGGGTCAGTCCATCATCCCCCTTGTGGCGTCTCGAAATTCAGACGCGTATGTCAAATCCAACTTTGGATAGCTTGTCGGTTGGTGTCAATCCCCCTACAATGGCGGTCAAACGCTGGTCTGACTGCCATTGTAATGAGGCTCAGAAATTGGTGTTTATTCTTTTTTCTTTGACTGCAAAGTTAGGGGATTTTTTAAACTGACCTATCCACCAATCTTGCTGGCGTATGGGTAGAGTCAAAGGAAATGCTGTAGGATGGCAGGATGTCTTCAGGAGTTAGGAAAGAACAAATGAAGCCCTTTTTTGCAACTCTGAGGTGTGATGGGAGCAAAGATTTTAAAAGAATCAAAACAAATCAAGACATTTTTACTTGATATGCAAATGATAAACATTTGCTGTAAAACCTCATGTCACTTCTAATTTTGTGGCCATTTCAATGGAAAATTTGCTATCTGTAAATCGTAGTGCACTACTATGCTTTAGTAATATATTTCTAACAGTGTGTTTGTTAGAAATGGGACTCCTTGTTGGCTGAGTTATGCACCAAGGCCAGACAGGACCCCGCACTCTAGTCAGGGCAATCTAGATATACAATTAGGTAGCCTGTTCTCACTCTCCGGTAGCTTGGCACAGAACAGTCAGGTTTCTCTACAACCACAATGTGTAAAGTATTTCTGTCCAGAAAAGCAGTCCAGTTGAGTCCTTTTGAGCAGCACAGCAGTACTTCTGACAGAGGTGTCTCGTTATTGTGGGATACCGTCTTGGGGAGCAAGTAGAGTGTCACTGGCGATGCTCCTGCAGGTGCAAGAGTTGGCTGTGCATCGCAGACGGCAGAAAGGATCTTGTGATCATGGGTGGCAATTCTTGCTGTGTAAGGACACGAAGTTGCGACGGCTCGCGGTGATTCTTCGAGCGAGTTTCAGTGCAGATGGGCCCAATTGCAGCTGCAAAGAGCCCAAAAGCTTGATTTCACAACACAGCCTATTCAGATGTAAGTGTGAGGCACTTATTCCCCTTCCTGCCCAAGAATGCAGATGAGAACTCAGTCACACTCAGACCTTCCTGTGTTTATGCCTGTCTAGAGGGGATGCACAAAGTGTAGCTGTCATCCAGCCAAGGCGTTGTATTGAAGACAGGCTTTCAGACACAAAGAGCAGTAAGTACAGAGAAATGTCCACTTTCTAAAAGTGGCATTTCTAAAACAGTTATGTTAAATCCAACTTCACCAGTATAGGGGATTTATCATTACCGTGCCAAACATATCAAACATGAAAAAGCTACTATTCTTTGATTAGAAATTACATCTTAAAAGTGGATAAGGGAATTCCCAATGCTAGCCTATAAGAGGTGTAGGCCTCACAGTAGTGAAAAACAAAATAGACTGTTTGTCACTACAAGGGTATGCAAAACATAAAAGTACATGTGTTATGTGACTTGAATCTCTTGTACTCGCGCTGCGTGTAAAACGCTCCTCCTGCATTTTAACTTTTAAAAATAATAGCTTATCTTGCTTTGCGCCGAGCGATCGCGTTTTTTACTTTACTTTGCCGCGCCGCTTAGAGGGAATTTTAGGGAGTTCTTACCCACATTTAAATTGTTGCACACCCACATTTTGTGGGATAGAAGGGACTCGGGGGCACTGCACAAGCATCGCGCCGGTTTCGAGTGCCATTTTGGAGTGGGGAGAAGGTCTTTCCTCACGGAGCGCCATCTTGGGTGAGGGAGAGCCACTCGCCCTGCCAGGACCCACGCGATATCCCCGCAGGCCATTTAAGATGGCCGCTAGACAGGTGCGCAGCAACGGTGCGCAGCGGGTGCGCCGGTAAGCCCGTTTGCGCCCGTTCGCGCAACGGACGCGCCGGGGGCCGGTACCTCTGGATCTCTGCCGCGAGATACCATTATCTATACTCGTGATGAACTTTTAGGTTTTAACATTAGCCCCCCATCTAGGGGTCCAGCTGCATCTTCAGGAACTCAGACAGACTCCTTTAGTTGTGGCCTTTTGAACGTTAGGTCGTTGTGTTCACATCATGAAGAGATCGCCTTCATGATTGAACAACATGAGTTAGATATCTTACTCATGACAGAGACATGGACTAGTACGGACTGCGCTGTTGAGCTAGGCTCGGCCTGCCCTTCGGGATACAAAATCAGGCACATCCCCCGAATCGGTGCTAGAGGGGGCGGACTAGGACTAATATTTAGAGAGTCTATTGACCTTTCCCTCTTTGACATCAAGACCATTCCTGGTCATGAATTACTTGCTTTCTCTCTAAACGGACAGGGGGGCGCTTTATTTACTGGTCTACTTTGTTATAGACCTCCATCAAGCCCTTTATCGGCTGTGACGGGGCTGATTGAGTTAATCCTCGATCTATCCGTTTCACATTCAAGGCTAATGGTATTAGGTGACCTCAATCTCTGGCTGGGTGGCTCTGGAGATAGTGCACTTACAGACCTGACCCAGACCTGTCGGAGTATTCAACTGCAGCAGTTGGTCCTTACTCATACCCACCTAAAAGGCCATATATTAGACCTTATCTTTGCAGACCCCGAGCATGTAACTGTTAGAAATATCCTGCCCCAGTGCTGGATGGACCATGCGTTAGTCCTTTTCTCCCTCACGCCCAAGGCGGGACAGTGGAGAAACAGGAACTTAGGTGGGGTTAAAAGTACTAGACAATGGTCGAAACTCCTGAGCCAGTCCCCTCTACCCTCTTTACTTCCGGAGGGCTTTACTTTAGAGGAAAACGTAGATCTGAGCTACGAAAAACTTAGTCAAAGCATTGTGTCCTCTCTTGACTCTCTGGCCCCTTTACGGAAAATAAGAAATAGGCCCACACCGGCGATGCCATGGTTTTCCGAGGAGTTGTTTCAACTTAAACTCCAATGCAAGCGGGCTGAGCGCACATGGAGAAAGAAATACCTGGACTCAGATCGGGACCTTTACAAACAGGCCCTGTCCATCTATAAAGCACAGATCAAATGTGCTAAGGCCAGGTTTTTGGAAGAGTCTCTGCGGGCAGCAGTTAACAAATCACAGACCTTATTTAAGATCGTGAAGGATCTGTCATGCCCTGCCAGTGCGACTAATACCATCACCGCATCTCAGTCTCTGTGCGAGTCACTGGCACAGGCCTTTGAAGATAAAATCGCAGCCATTCTGAATAATCTAGGCGTAACATCTGGCGGTAATCCTCAGAGTCGCACGGAAACGTATTCCGGATCTACTATAGTTTCCACCTCTAGCACTGCCAAGTTGGATTGTATCCCTTCTCCAACTTTTGAGGAATTCTGTGCCATAGCCAACAGTGTGTCGTCGGGATCTCCTCTTGACCCACTACCGCATAAACACTGGAAGCTCTTTCGGGATGAACTCTTCCCTCCATTGTTTGCCATCTGCGATCAGTCCCTGGTCTCAGCACGGGTACCAGACTGCTGGAAACTTGCCGTGGTCTCCCCTCTACTTAAAAAGCCCACTTTGGACCCGGCAAATCCTGCAAACTATCGACCCATCTCCCTGCTCCCGTTTCCAAGAAAGATTCTGGAAAAGTGGGTCACAAAACATCTGTCTAAATTCCTGGAGACCGGGTCCTGTCTGGATGAGGTCCAATTCGGGTTTAGACAGGCCCACGGGACGGATCAGCGCTGGTGACTGTACTTGACGACCTCAGGACGCGAGCCGACCTTGGAAGAGCAGCCTTTTTAGTGCTGCTCGATATGTCGGCCGCGTTCGACACTGTCAGTCACGCAATTCTGATTAACAGGCTAGAGGAAGTAGGGGTAACCGGCCTTGCCCTACAGTGGCTAACATCATACCTTGGAAACCGTCACCAGGTAGTGGCACTGCCACCGTTTAAATCCAACATCAGAAGAGTGGCGCAAGGTGTTCCACAAGGGTCGGCCATCAGCCCTATTCTCTTCAACCTGTATCTGCGGCCCCTAGTTGCATTGATTATATCTTTTGGCATAGCGGTGATGAACTACGCAGACGACACTCAACTTGTCTTCTCTCTCGAGGGCAAGGAAGCAGTGACACTTGACACCTTCCACCGCTGTATGCTCGCAACTGCGGACTGGCTGAATCTGAACTCGCTGCAGTTTAACAGCTCTAAGACAGAAGTCTTACACTGCACCACTGACCGCGTCCCTAGACCTCTTCCGCCGGACTTCTGGCCACCTTCCTTCCAAAGTACGACTGCGTCTACCACCTCTGTTCGCAACTTGGGAGTGATGTTTGGGTCCAATTTCCAACTGGACGCAGCTGTCAATAAAACAGTGAGCACTTGCATGGGATTGCTTCGTATGTTGAGAAAGGTCCTCCCGATGCTTCCCATGGACAGTAGGCCAGAGGTGGTGAGGAGCATCATCGTAAGCCGCCTGGACTATTGCAATGCTCTACTTCTTGGAGCACCAGCTACTCTGGTAGGAAAACTGCAACGGGTGCAAAATCTTGCAGCCAAATTAGCGCTTGCTCGCCGCCGCTACGACTCCTCATCCCAGGCATTAAGAGACCTTCATTGGTTACCGATCCTTCAACGGATCGATTTTAAATCTTTATGTATTGTATTCAGGGCCCTCCACGGACAAGGCCCAGCACCACTTCAGAACATGTTTCATTGGTATACTCCGTCTAGATCCCTTCGTTCGGCTTCCGCTTACCTTGCTGTGGTGCCTAAAGTTCTGAGATCACGGCTGGGCGGCCGATCTTTTAGCTTTACGGCAGCTAGATTATGGAACACTCTTCCGCTAGGATTGAGAAGTACGAATGACCTCGTTTCTTTCAAGAAAAACTTAAAGACACATCTCTTTCCTAGAACTGTTTCTTTTTAGTTTCCCAAGTCAGTAGGGTGCGCAGCAGGATTTTTTCAGTCAAAGCGCCAGGATACCCGTTGGGTGACAGACACGCGCTATAAAAGTATACCAATACATACATACATACATACAATACATACATACCTTTTACTTACACAGCCTCCTCCCCATACAGCTACCTAGGGCCTACCTTAGGGGTGATCTATGGGTAATAAATGGGGAGTGTAAGGTTTGTCAAGAAGCTTTAACTGGCACATGCATCAAACATGTCATTTGCGATTCCTTGTTAGGGAAAATTTAGCATTCGCTAATAAGGAATCACAAAAGCCTATGCATGTAGGAATCACTGAGGAAATAGCGATTCCTACAAATTCCTTAATTGCGACTCGCAAATTGAGAGTCACAATTAAGGAATGGCTCTCCATTCATTCCTATGGGCCTACAGGCCCACAGGAATGAATGGGAGATTGCTTGCGCAATTTCAAGGGTGCAAGGGTGTCAAAAGAACACCCTATTGCACCCCTGAAATTGTGATGTGCACCCATGTTGCACACACATGCCCTTAGGGCATGTGTGTGTCCGCAACATGAAACTTTGAAAAATGCATTTTTTAAAGTTTTCGCAAATTACCGACCAGTTTAATTGCTCGGTAATTTGCGGCCCCAAATAGCGAAATTGCTATATTAAAGAGGGTCTTGCATTGCATTTAAGGAATCGCAAATTGCGATTCCTTTAATGCAATTGCAATTTTAGAAATTGCAATAAATTGCGAATTCTTAAGTTGCGAAATCCTTAAACCTTGATGCATTGCAAAAGCCCTGTTTGCAGGTGCAAATGGCTGATTTTTGCGAATCGCACCGTTTGCGCTCACAAAAAAGGTTGATGCATGTGCTTGTAAATGCCAAGTCGAAGTAGCAGTTTCACAAGTCATGCAGTGGCAGACTTGAGACATGGTTAAGGGGCTAATTATCGGTGTTGCGGGCCTACTAGTAGCCCTTACTTTACAGGCCAAGGGCACATGTAATGCACTGTACTAGAGACTTGTAAGTAAATTGAATAGGCTAATTGAGTAAGAGCCAATGGTACCATGGTTTGGGAAGAAGACATGCACTTTAGCACTTGTTAGAAGTGGTAAAGTGCTCATAGCCCCAAAGCCAATGAAGAGAATGTTGAAAAAGAGGAGGAAGGCAAAAGGTTTGGGGTGACCTTTCAAAGAGGTCCATTTTCTTATAGTGTCCCAGATGCCTCACTGAATACATACCACATTCTTACCACTCTCCTGATGAATTGGATTTGGTCATTTGCAATACTTATTCTTTGTGTGATGCTTGGATTTTTCTCAAGCTTCATAACTTCAGTGATGTAACATTTATGGTGGCACCTGCACTATGAAAATCGCTCCAGCACCACTGTGTTCAAGATCAGTGAGACCCGGGCTTCTTTGCCAAATTACAATGTTAGAACATCTTTGGCACAGGCCATGTGGAAGCATAATTGAAATCTACCCGTCATGTGGTCATCGCACTCTGGCACAAGACTCAATGCAGTGTGCAGCATACCTGTTCATTGAAAACTGCAGTGCTTAATTGATAACTTTACAGGTATTTGAAATGCAAGGACAGCATTTGTGAAACATAACCAAGGATGGGTGTCCAAAAGAGACCTAGGGCGCTCATATAAAGTTAACACAATTTTAGGTACAACACAAAGTTTAGAAACTTATCACAATCCTGCTGTGCATCCAGAATAGGAGAGTGTACACCCAATCTCCCCAAATTCTTCAACCATAGATGTAATAAATACATTCACAATTTCTGAAGCACAAGCCAATTATTAAATCCACAATCGAGCAATGATATATAAAGCAAGAAATTATTTCCAAGTTCAAGCCCAAGAACTTGGAAATCATTTCTTGCTTTATATATCATTGCAAGGGTGTGGATTTAATAATTGGCTGGTGCTTCAGAAATTTAAATGTATTTGTGAAACGTATATGGGACATTAATGGATTCTCTTTAAGAACTCTAAATAGGGACTGTTACCATGAGAATTTTCACATTGTCTATCACTTCACCCAATGTGGGTAAGTTTGGAGTGCAATAGTAAAACTTACCACCTCCTTAAAGTCCAACCCTTAACGCAATGTGGCTAAGTGGCGAGTGTAATCGAAAAGCTTTTCCCCCTCTAAAAAGTCCTACACTTTACCCAATGTGGCTAAGTTTGCACTGTCAACAGTAATTCTGATACTAAGGGCCTGATTAAAAAACTGCACTTTGTAGTATGCCAAGTAGTATTACAGTAGTACTACTTACTTACGACAAAATGCACTTCACAAACCTATAAGTGTAAATATCTTCTTCTCCCTCTCCTATCTTTTCATTGGGGAGATTCTCACACAAGTCATTTTAAGATTTGGTAGCAAATGTGGTATCAACCACTGAAGTGGCTGGAAAAAGGAGGACACTTGCTATTAAATGAGAGGGGCATAGGGTGGAGTGAGGGTTGGTTTATAGTGAGCTACGGCGGGATTCAGGGAGAGACAGACGGTCACCGACAAAAGAGTGTGTTCATTACTATTCACTGCACTTTGGTTCAAAATATTTTGTTAAAATGTAATATTAAGACACAGTACAATAAACATGCAAAAAGAGTACAGAAATAAACAATACGAAAATATTGATAACAATAATGACATAATGAATTGATGAGTGATAGCGGCATAAGAAAAAACGCAACACCAGAACATAAGACAAGAAACTACTTATCTAGTTACAGTATTACTAATACAAAATATAAATGATATCACTACAACATTAGTGTCTGTGGAAGATTATAAACTTGAGAAACACAGTGATCCATTGGTTCATATGAATATTTCATGTTTATGTAAGATATCAGTAGGATGAAAAGAAAACATTGTAACATATTATCTTTTAAGTGTAATTCATGCCCACCAGGAATGTGTTGAAAACAATTTAGCAACTTTCCAATTTGTCATAATGGATTTAATTGCTGAAGATATTAAGAAATTAAATAATAATTGATTAGTGAAAGATAAGCAGGAAGAGAGGGCAAGCAATTTATATATAATAATAGAACATGACAATTTATCGGACATAGTAATAATTTTACTGATTATATCCCATACTTCAGACCAAAATTCACATATTACAGTGGGTGGCAAAATATCTTCACTGTAAATCTATGAATGATAAGAAGGAGTTCCATGATTTATGGTGGATAGATAAACATTCCAGGATCTATCCAATTTTTCCAATATGGTATATTATGGTGAAGTTTAATAGCTAGATTTCACCATAAAGAGGTCCATTTTGAATATGTAATACAAGCATAAAATAATGCATCAGAAGATAAGAGGGCTTTTTTTGTAGCCCTAATAGTTGAGGATTGATTGATAAATATTTTGTATTGGAGATAGATAAAACTGAAAATAATGGAAAAGGGCCAAGGGCCTGACTACAAGTTTGACTGCCGCACCAGTTGTCCGACTGCTGCATTACAAGTAGGGCGGTCGAAAAGCTTTGAGACTGTCGCAACCACCAGGGATCAATGATCCCTGGCAGTGGCGCAGTGGTCTAGGGAAGCTGTATGCATGACAGTACAGCTGCGACACTACCATGCATATTATGAGTTTACTCTCTGCCAGTCTTTTCTTGGAGATGAGCCCACCATGAAAAGGCTGGCAGCCGAGTGCATGCAGGGGGGCATGTTGTGCCCCCCTGAGTGCATTCACCCCTGTTCCTGCACAGCACAGGGTCAAGACTGATTTGCATATGGCTGGGTTTTAACTGGAATGGCATGGGGAGCAAACAATTATTGATGGATTTAGGCCCAGATACTCAGTACTGGGGGTGAATGTATGACATTGTTCTGCATTCTGTCCATCAATTGTTCTTTTTGCAGGAGTTGGAACTTTCAGCTGAACACACATGGCATCGTAATGCTGTAAAAGTGTCTTCGATAACTAGATAATGTATAATGTTTAATTTTTTTCTAAAAGCACCACAGATGGGAGGAGAGGAACCATGGGGAATGTACTGCAGTCACATCACCTTCCCCTTCCATTATTAAGTTTACACTTCAGAGCTCAAAAATGTGTTTGAAAGCAGAATGGGATACCCGGCGCTACATTCGTTCTACTTGGATTTTTAGGTTTATTATAAAACGTTATAACACCATCCGTTGGCCTGACCTATTTATTGTGAAAAGCATATGTGAAAGACAACAGTCTTTTAAGCTTTGATTGGTATGACACTGTGCTAAACCCTGTAGGCAGGTAGTTTGTTATATGGACATTGACAGATTACCCTACTAGACAAGGGTTTTGGTGTTGGTGATTGACTAAACCGTTTGTTAGGATATGCATGACTGTATCCTTTTTCGGTTCCTTTTGGAGAGATAGTGTTTTGGTTTGTCAACTTGAATTTTATTTACATTTGTACTTTTATGATTGTATGTTGGATGGTTGCCTTGTAAAAGCTTAGGCTCAGTACAGTAAACTTGAGTTGGTAATAGTTTAATGTAAATGGTAAAGACTATAGGCCTGATTTCTTATGATGAAAAGCTATGATAAAGGCCTGGCATATTGATTGTGAAAACCATATGTTCAAGTTAATGCGCATTTAAGGAAGTATTGTTATTACTTTGAACTAAAACCTACAGATATTTTCTTTTGTTTCATGAATCTCACCGATTACCTCAGTAAGCAAGGGTATTAGTGCTTGTTACTTTCTCTGACAAACCATGTTTATAAAAAACTTCACTGTGTGAATCCTTGTTTAGTCCTGTTAGGAGAAATAGTAGTTTGCTTTGCCAAGTGTCATTTTGTATTCATTTGTGATTTTACGACTTTATTCCTTGATGGTTGCCGTGTGGGAAAGCTTACTACTTAGTAAAGTAGGTCTTAGTTGTTATGGTGCAAAGCCAGTGACCACAGCTACAAGCTTAATTGGTGTTCAGGAATGTTATGCCAGATGCCATAGGTTTTGCCTGCGTACTATTAAAAGTTATTACAAAGGCAGTGGGCATTTTTATTGTGAAATTCAGTTGGTAAATCTAAGGAACTTTTCTCAGTAGATTATTGTCGGATTATGTTACAGTCTGTTTGAAACATATTTGGCTACAATGTCACAGATTACGATAGTAAGCAGGGGTTTTGGAGCTGGTCACCTACTCTGATAAACCCAAGAAGCAGAATTTCAATGTGCTGCTTTTTGCTAGGCCAGAATGTAGGGGTTATATATTGTTTTGTCAACAGTAAAGTAAGTAAAGTAAAGTCCACATTTGTAAAGCGCACAATCACCCGTAAGGGTCTCTAGGCGCTGGGGGGCCGTCGGGGAGATTAAGCGAGCTATTGCCCAGAGTCACATGGTGCTGGGCTAACCTGCCGCCGGAGCCGGGGATCGAACCGTGGTCCCCAGATTCCAGCGTCAGTCGCCCTGGCCGCGGCGCCACACCTCTCCCTGTTGTACATTTTTGTATTTTTGCACCTGTATGCATGACAGTTGCCAGTTTATGCACACTTCAGTAGGCCTGTGTTGAAAAAGTATCAAGCGATTGGTAAAGGCTAGAGGCCTTATCGGTACACTGGAAAAGTTATGTCAGATTCCTTAGGGGTAACCTGTTTGTAAGAAAAAGTTATGACAAAGCAACTAGGCCTTACTTAGTTTTTGTGAAAAGCATGTGTTAAAGGCAATAGGGTTTTACAGGTGAATTGTTATGACACTGATTATAGTCTGGAGTCAAGTATTTTGTTACTTGGGGACCTCCATACACCAAATGAGAGTACTGAATGTCCCAAACATGCTGGGTTGCGTAACATATGACTAACAATTTTTATCTTCTGTACATAATGTCACTGTAAATTCACCAACTCACGCTTTATTGTCTAACTGTGCCAATGTATTATGAGGCCTTCACACACACACTTAGTGCCTCTACTGAATACTGTCCCGATGCATTCTGGATTGCGGATAATTTAATGAGACCTCAAACACACGTGAGGGTGCTCGCTATATATTCTGAATACCACTACTTGTTCAATTCAGTGAGTGTTCTTTTTCATCATTGAAATGTGAATAAATTGTGTCATTGTAAGTAATGTATATAATGTTTTTATCCTATGACTGCTGTCATTATCCCTAAGTAGCTACCTTGATATCCATCCACGGCCCCTGCCACCGGCGGGCCGTCTTTCTTCCATATTGAGCAATCGCTCAACCGGCGTGAGCCTCACGCTAGCGGGACGTCTTATTTGACGTCCTCGCGGTCTAGCCGTCAGTGTGCAGTACCCGGCGCGGACCCCGGACGCCGGTATTCTCATTGACTAGGTAAGACCCGAGGTACTCCCTTGGAATCCACTTCCCTTTTGCAAAAGGCCGCTTCCCTAACTCCGGCCCTTCCGATTTTCAGCAGCGGCATTCATTGCTCCATTATTGAAACCAGTACGATACCCTTCAATTATGGGTAAGTGCACCATTCTTGATTCACGTACTTTTGAATAGGGGTTATAAAATGAACATGGATTAGACAACCCCTGCACTCAGATGCAATAATTCTCAAGATGTTAACTATTAATCTACCAGCCCCCTTACCCTGAGATAAGGAAGCTCATTGCTGTAACCAGTCGTTCACTTTTTTAACATGCTCGTCAACATGCTGATTTATCCTTTAACATGCCCCTCTGAATTACAGATGAGGACGCTGTCTGCACTAAATAGACAGGAAGAATCCCCACTACCCCTGAAATCCCACGGGTAAGCCTAACTTTGATTGAATAAACCAGAACCTTGCTTGATTAACCAATAAACTATAATTGTGCACGACCTTGACCCCTTCCCTTCTACTCCGTAGGTGTGTGACTTAGATACCACATCGGTACCCAGGTTGCCCAACCCTGTCCTGAGGAAGACCCGCAGGCTGAGGCCCCCAATCAGCTCCTGAGCCCCAAGTCGGGTTGAAACGACAACGCCCATTTACATCCTACCTGGACCACGAGTCCCCATTTGCAACGTGCCACACAAGAATTGAATTGTGTACTTACTGTTCAACAATCAAATGCAACTATATTGGTATTGATAGTAATGTGGCCAGGTAGAAAGAAGACTGAGAATGTATGATCAGTCCAGCTAATGAATAACTGTCTTTTTTCCTTTTATCAGTACCTTTGAAACTTCTCTTCACCCTTTCAACACTAGAGCACTCTCGCTTCTTTCACGTTCCTTGGAGCACCCTTCCCTTCCATACCCTAATTGTCCAGTAATTAATTTACTGATGTTTCTAAATATGATGGAAGTAAAAAAAAAACCTTATTAAAAGCACCTCTTGGTTGTCGCACTTTAGTAGACTGAATGTAACTATTACGGTGAGCCAATAGTGTTGAGGCTCTGAAAAGAATTACCAAGTAATGATTGTAGGTTGTGATTCAAATCATCAACAGAATAAGGTCTAGGACCATTGTCTTTCGTACCACCCTAATAAACCCAAGAAGCAGAATTTCAATGTGCTGCATTTTGTCAGGCCAGAATGTAGGGGTTATATATTGTTTTGCCAAGTGTAATGTTGTACATTTTTTTATTTTTGCACCTGTATGCATGACAGTTGCCAGTTTATGCACACTTCAGTAGGCCTGTGTTGAAAAAGTGTCAAGCGATTGGTAAAGGCTAGAGGCCTTATCGGTTCACTGGAAAAGTTATGTCAGATTCCTTAGGGGTAATCCAGTTTGTAAGAAAAAGTTATGACAAAGCAACTAGGCCTTACTTATTGTGAAGAGCATGTGTTAAAGGCAATAGGCTTTAACGGATGAATTGTTATGATGCTGGTTATAGTCTGGAGGTTAGTATTTTGTTACTTGGGGGCATATTTATGAGAAGGTTGGGTCACATTTGCACCAGGCGGCATGGTACATCCATGACGCAAACCTCTAAGTCAGATTTTTTTAAGCCACGCCAAGCCACTTTGCATAGCTCCAAAAACCTGGAGTAAAAGCGCAAGTCACAGTGTTGCTTTATATTTTCCTGGGAAGGCAATCCATGTGTGTTGCATGGGTGTTCTTGTGCAACTCCCATGGTTTTTGATGCGTTCCCAGATTTACAAGACCTTATAAAACTGGAAATGCACCAAAAAGATATACCTCCACATGATAGGCATAAGAAGGAGAAATATCTTTATGTCTTTTTGCTACTTCCACTTTCTGTGTGTGCTGCATTCTATAGAGAAGATGAATATGCTTCTCAGCATTGTTTTGTGCAGGAAGGTGTCCCTTATAGCACAAAAACCATCCTGGATGTAAAACAGGCACCTATGGTGCACGGGTGTCTGCATTGACGCTTGGCAGCCCCTTGTGCACCAGAACAGGGGGAAAAGTCAAGAATGTGGTGCATGCCTTAAATACGGTGCATTCCTGCCCTTTCCCTGTGATGTAGTGCAGCATATCAAGGTGACTTGCTGCGGGAGACAACCTTTACAACGCAACTGTTACTACGCAGTGCCATTACGACGCAACTTTTACAACGCAAACCATTACAACGCATTGCGCTGCGGGGCGCTCTAGGATAGGGAATAGGTTTAATTTACTATCCAACACCTTCCCTACTATCCAGGGGGACTGGAGTTGGAATAGTAAATTAAACTATTCACTATCCAGCGCCCCAAAGCACTATGCGTTGTAATGGTATGCGTTGTAAAAGTTGCGTCGTAATGGCATGCGTTGTGAAAGCATGCGTTGTGATGTCATACATCCCTTGCTGCGCTGCATTGCAACACAATTTTATAAATATGCCCTAAGGAATCTTGCAGATTGTCTTAGTAGGCAAGATTTTTGGTGTTGGTGAACTACTCAAACATACCATAGGAATAGACAATTTGCACTACGGTAATCATTGTACGGCTCTTTTAGTTGTTATATTGTATTATATTATATTATATCATATCATATCGTTTTGACATGTTTTGTCACTCACAAAGCTGAACTGCAAATGTGACAAATGCTCACCTACGTGTATCGGCCAACACTGGCCTTGATCACTGGCCTTGATTGTGATCAACCATTAAGTATAATGGGGTAACCCTCTGTCCCTCAGAACCTGGGTATAAATGATAAAGACTACAAGGTGTTCTGTTGGGTTATTCAATTGCTTAGTTTAAATGACAATTAATCAAAGTCAATTAGTGAAAGACGTAACAAAACTGGATTAATCTATTTTGAAGCAGAAGTGTACATCAAAACACACCACAGAAAGACATACGTAATATATACTATATTTATATATCATTTGAATGTCTCATGTTATATATGTTTGTTACAGAATTAAATCACAGGACAAACAACATAGATCAAGTGACTAATATGACATAAGGTGCAACAATATTCAGTACATATTTACAAAGACATCCAAAAAAACATCAAGACATAGATAATACATAGAGGTCCGTCCTCTTTCAACATATGTATGTCAACTTCCACCCTTTTAAGCCTTAGCATTGACTAAAAGGTGAAGTGACTCAGGACGTGGATTTGGTCAAGCTTCGCCGTTTCAACCCAAGATGTGTGTGTTAATGTATGGACATCACAGAGGGTCTTCCTAGGACAGATATACACCCTGTAGACTGCCAAAGAATTAAAAAATAACAAAAAAGCACTCCGCCTTGTCTGGATGGAATCCTCAAGCAAGCGTTAGTTATGGCCACTTGAATTAATTTCAGAGCCGAATTAGATTTTTATAATTCTTAAATTCTTAAAGGAGGGCAATGATCAATTGTGCGAGAGATTTGAAAGATAAGTAATGCCCGAGCTAATCTCTTCAACCTCCATGTGATCCTACTTCTGTGTAGCAATGAATGCGCAAGTTTTATGTCGTTTTATTTTTAAAAGATGGTATTGTTTATTACTGTTAAATATATGTGTATACTTACAATTTTAATATTATTGTTTTGGACCACAAAACTTTTAACCAAAATATGTGTATACCTTGCATTAGACCTATGTCAATTCAATATTTTTGTGGTCAATGTTTGAGTTCGATATTTATGTACCACACTATTTTTGTGGTCGATATTTTGTCATCCAGCTCAGTGAATGTTTTGAGCCAATGCAAACAGATGGTTTTAGCTTTAGTGGGGTTGATCTAAGCATATCTATAAACAGTAGAGCTAGAATAATTTAGAAAGAAATCCTAGGGAATAGGCAAGGACTTATGGCATTTGAACGGGTTAATTGGGAAGCATGGGAATTGTATCTTAATTTTGCCATAAAACTATACTCTTCCTGTGGAGCACCATAGTAAATAAATGGACAGGCTCTCATTGTGCATTGACCTTTTTCCCACCTCCACAGTGATTGACCACCACCCAAACTACAGCGTTTGTTTTTTATTAAATGACTTTATTAGATACTTCAGATTACAGCTTGGTACGAAATGAGCAAGGCAGATAGGCCTAAAAACGAAATGATCAGAAGCTTAGGGTGAGACCATAAAATTAGCAAAGAGGAAGAATGTACTTGGAGTGTCAGAGAGATTCATATTATAAACGAAATGCGCGAATACACAACCGAAAACACCCTGGTTTGTACGTGCCTATTTCCGGCTAACACCTCAAAGCATATGCATTTTTGTGTGGTACTTTGTGAAAGCCATGGAGGGTGTTAGCTTTAAAAATATGTTTCTTTTCTTTGCATCTTGCTTGTGGCAGCCAAAACTAGGTTAACATCAGCGTTGGCTTAAATTGGTTTACAGTGTTTCAAAGAATATATCTCTCCTAGGCAATACATTTATCATCGTAGTATGAACTGTATGATAACGTGAGTGTGGGCCGGGAAGTGCAGCGGACCAATAGAGGCCTATGGGGAACCCCTCATGGCGGCGGGAGTAGGAACGAAATCACAGGGCGAAAATTACTGTAATGTCCTGCGGGACACGTTCTAGTGTTCCGCAGGACGCTAGACTTCTAGCCACTCCCTTGAGGGCTGGACACACTGCACCCCCACACCCATCCATCACGGGTGTCACGAGTGACGAGACCCCGCTAATAAAAGGGCCCGGGTGCACGTGCTCGTGGCCAGATACTACGATGCATCCCATGGTGTCTGTGTCCATCATTACCGTAATGTGGGCCTCTGGCCCAACACCACAATTACCGTGCCAGTAATGGGCGCAACATTTGAATAGGGAAAGTCGCCCAATGGGTGAGCAGGAGGCGACCAGGAACAGGAAAAAACAAGCATTGGCATAGCCAATAGGTCTCGCTTTTGGGACCTTATGTGTTTATCTTGAATTTTTAGCTATGAAGTAGAGCATTGTGGCTGATGTGCATCAAGTTTAAAAGTTATAATAAAAAGTGTTAAGCATTTTTGTTACCTTTATAAAAACTAAGACGACATTATACACAACTGAAGAACCTGATTATAAAAAATATTTTAATATAAAAATGTCTTTTTTTTTTTTTACTTATGTGGCACAGCTGTATTGTGTGGAGTGTATTTGTTGCATTGAATAGAATGTAATTATGATGTGTATTTATGTTGTATTAAGTGTATTACGTTGCGTGTATTTATGTTGCATTGATTAGCTTGTAATTATGTGGTGTGTAATTATGTGGCATTGAGTAGTATTATGTGGAGTGTATTTATGTTGCATTGAATAGAGTGTAATTGTGACGTGTGATTATGTGGTAATGACTGGTATTTTGTGGCGTGTATTTATGTTGCATTGAGTAGAGTGTAATTACGTGGTGTGTAATTATATGGTACTGAGTGGTGTTATGTAGAGTGTATTTATATTGTATTGAGTTGAGTGTAATTATGTGGCGTGTTATTACGTGGCACTGAGTGATATTATGTGGATTGTATTTATGTTCCATTGAGTGGAGTGTAATTATGTGGCATGTCATTATGTGGCACTGAGTGGTATTATGTGGAGTGTATGGTGCATTTAGTAGAGTGTAAGTGCATGGTGCAATTATGTGGTACTGTGTTGTGTTATGTGGAGTGTATTTATATTGTATTCAGTAGAGTGTGATTATGTGGCATGCCCTGCCCACTCGCCACATTTAAATGAGTACCCGCACTACTTTTTTCCCATTTAAAGCACTGGGTACATCCTCAAGGGTCTGTTAGCCTCGTGGGGCAGCTCAGGCCATGGAGGCAGAAGACCCAAAGAGGTGAGGGGTGTGTTACAGGTATGTGGGTCAGGATGTGCCAGATAATATGGCCAATGGAGTGATCAGGTAAAGAGTGGAGTCATGAAGCAGGAACTGGTTCCGGACTCCTTCAAAGAGTAGGGAATGCCTGTATGGTGTCCTGCAAGGGTCAGCCGCCCTGCAAAGTGCCTGCACTGTGACCCATGTCCCTAAAGAGAGGTCGCAAAGCCACAAACACAGACACATTGTGAATGTGACTGCAGGGGTTAGGCTACCCTCCTAGAAAACAGCAATTGCCTTTTGCAACCTATCAAAACACCCCTAAAACAGCTACTCTACTGCATTGGTTAACTGGTAGGCAGGATGTAATTTATTCCCCAAATATGGTCAATAAGGTACAAAACAAAAACAACTGTTACAGATGGGACTGGTGAAGCTAAGGGGAACTAAAATAGAATAAAATGCGTCAAAAGCACATCACTGTGGAATTACCTGGCGCAGGCACATTGTACAACCAGACGGCATTTGGGCCAGCAGAGATAAGTCATGTGTGATCGTGAGTGAACTCCCGCCATAACCAAACAGTGAAAAAAGAAGCCTCCTTATCGTCGCATCCTGCTGCCAAGAGGGGCTTTGCCAATTGTTGAGGAGGAGACCTCACACAGTCTGCTAATGAGGACAGCAGGAACCCAGAAAACAAACTCCCTTCAAGCCAGAAACATCTGATGAAGCCGCACAACAACCTGCTAATGCGTGCCTCCTGCTTTGCCTGCGACAACTCGGAGCTCAACATACACTGCAGGTGCAAAACTATGTATTTTAGTCAAGAGTATTTTTTTCCCACAGTCGCCCTCTAATCAGCAAGTTGGTGGGGGATTGTGGGAAATTCTGTAAATTAAAAGCAAAGAGTGCACTTTACCGGCCCTTCACCACAAATTCCGGAGAGAAAAGCGAGGAAGAGGAGCCTGAAAAAGTCAGCCTGCGGCAGGGGGAGGAGCGCGCGTGTCTCACACGGCAGCAGGGGGAGGAGGGGGGCTGCGTGATTCCCTTGCGAAGCGATAATTGCTACCAAATGGCGGCGCTCGCTCCCGCAAAGGAATTGCCATACGTGCCCGCGTTGCCATTGAAGGCAATGGAACGCAAGCACGTTTTAGCCTGCAAAAGGCAATCAATGGCTACAGGTCTCTTTCCTATGCAGCGCATGTGCGCTGGGTAGGCGAGACCTAAGAAGGGGGCAGGAACCCCAGAACAAGGCAATTCTTCCTGGTTACACTAACTTCGCCATCGATAAATTGCTGTGCCTTGGAAATCGTTGTGCCGACTGATGCAATCGGGAACCACACAGGAAGTAGAGAGCGGCGAATATCCAGGAACACAATGCCCACTACCAGGATTGCTGTGCAGAAATTCGGAGTGGGATTCTGCATCCTACCGAGGAGCCATGGATGAGCCGAATGGCGAGTGAAGGTATTCACCTGGGCACATGTCCAATCAAACTAGTGGCGATGCTCAGACGCCAGCAGTGCCAATGGTAGGCCTCAACGGGGCGCCCTGGGCCAGCACCAGTCATTGCAGGAGCAGCACAATGAGAACACAGGCTGGTGCGACCGGAGTTGCTGCCTGGCAGGGATCAGCTGGGCGGGCTGGCACCAAACCACATGGAAGGTCGGAGTCAGGGCCGGTTCTACGATTTTTGGGGCCCCGGGCGAAGTGAAATGTGCGAGGCCCCTATAATTTACATAAGTGACACCTTCAGGGCTCCGGAAGCTGTTTTGTGCAGACTTCTCTTGGGCCACAGCCCCAAGACTCTGTTCTGTGTGGCTACGGATACGCGCTCCCACTCCCACTTCTCTCCACCTCACGGACGACGTACAACATTCCAATTCCGGTTTCTGTTTCCAGTTTCGGTTTTGGCGCTGCCGCAGGCCGCCTCAAGCAGCCGCACCCGGGATACGCGGTAAAGGTGCACTGCGTACGGAAATTGCGTGCTGAAATTGAGAAGACAGGAGGAAAACAGCGCCGTGGACCGTGAGCCCAGTAGCAGGCGGCGCGGGCGGCGGCGGGGGAGGCGCGAGCCGCAACAACCGAGCCAATGAGTAGGCGCAACCCACATCCATCAAGCTTGCCTGTAGCTGACGCCGTACGGGGAAGGAGCCCCCCAAGCGTTAAACGGCAGGTGTTAATTACAGGACTTAATGTGGTCAAAAACGTGGGCAAATACACACAGGTGGCTCAGTGAAGATAAGAAGCGGGGAGGGGCCATTTGGAGCTCTAAGGACCCCGAGAACATACAAATCTGCTGCATGATTAAAAGGGTGAAGCTCTGAGTGGTTGAGTACTCAGATCAGATGCAGATTGATGAAAGGAAAGGTAGAATACTTTTGAGAAGTGGTGGAGGAAAGAGCGCGGGCCCATAGAACAGAGGTAAGTGAAATTTCCCCTTTTTTTTCCAAGAAAGGTGCCAAGGAGCGACATATTAAGGGCACAGGAAACAGGGGAGGCTGTGTACCCTGAGAGCGGGGGGAACTTAAAGAATGCGGAAGGAAGGAGTGAAGGGGAATAAAAGAAATGGCCATAGGGAAAAATAAACCATGTAAAGCCCCGAAAAAAACCAAGAAAACAGGAAATAAAAGCCCCGGGATGGAGGTCTTGACGGAATTACTGAAAGGCTCGAAAAATGTAAATGGGGATTTGGCGACACCCTCCGAAAGTAATATACCAGCGATGGGGTCAACCCCCCCTTCAGGCTTAATCCCACAGAAGGTGTTGGTGTCTTCTAAGCCAGCAGGCGCAAAAGGCGGATTGGCAGTCTCAAAATCTATCAAGGACTTTCTAGGCAAACATTTTAAAGTGAAGGAGACGCCAGAAAGGGAGATAAGTGTGGTAGAGTCGCAGCAAATTACAGAGGACCTGGCAGCTATAAGCGTGGAATCCTTAAACCAGACTGACTTTGACATTGACTTTGACATTGCTGAGATCCCATTGGAGCCACGCATGTCTTGCTCCCCACGGTTATTTCAGTCGCTAATTATCCAGGACATAGAAGTAGAGGTGGAGGAGGAAGAAAGTGAAAACCCGAGTAAATCCTCAGGAGAGACAGACTCTGCCCAGAGGGATTCCAGTCCAAATGTGGAAATAAGACTGGAAAACTCATATGCTGCTCGTAATTACTTATCAGGCCTTCCCGCGCATAGTTTGGAGGTGTCGGGTTCCTCCAGTTTATCTATGCTCGAGGTTATGCTAATGCTCCTGAAAACCTTGCAGGGCATTTTAGAGGTCTCAGTTTTAAATAATGAAATCTTAAAAACACAAAGTAACCAATTTTAGAATATAATTGAGGAGTTGACTCAGATCAAAGGCCTAATGCCCTCTCTAGTAAGATCAGTAGAAATTCAGGATGAAATTCAGGAGGAAATTAAAGAGGATAGGGAGTAAGCATGGGCGTAAAATCCGTTCCGCTCGCGGATTTTGCGGATTTAGGGTAAATTCGCAATCCGCGAAATCTCGCGAACTTGCCGAAAATTCGTAAAATCCGTGCGAAGCGGATTTTTTGCTTGGTCGCACTTGCCAACTAGAATACTATACAATTTCGCGGGAGTAAATACTTGCGAACACGTAGATGCGGCGGGCAGCGACAATCTCGCAATTGCGAGATTGCAAAATTTGCAATTTCGCACAAGAAATCCACCAGCAGGCAGCATAAACATTGAAAATTATGATTTTTATCAGAATAACTCCTCAGGTTGACATTTGCCTGCACTTTTTCTTTGCAAGGAGTCCATTTTGGGGGGTGGGGGTGGGAGGAAGGAAGTGCCCCACAGTCTCCAACTTCCTGTTCCTGTCCACCAGGCTCCTCCCAGTGCTTTCTTCATGTGCTGGTTACTTTGATTTGGATCTTGACCTGGATGGATTACTTTTGTGGATGCTGCTGGATATTTGGATTTTTGCAAAACTGAAAGCACTCAGCAGGTGCAAAAGTTCAATCTTATCATTAGTAACGATTCCCTGTAGTGCTTCCTGAGGGGCCCCTTCAGGGTTCATTTGCCTACTTGCAACTATTCTATGACCCTGCTCTGACCCTCACAGCAGGCTCAGAGAATAGCTACAAGTATACAACAAAAGTCCTGTTAAAAAAATTACACTGCAACAGAAAGCAATTACAGACAAAACTGAAAGCACTCAGCAGGTGCAAAAGTTCAATCTTATCATTAGTAACCATTCCCTGTAGTGCTTCCTGAGGGGCCCCTTCAGAGTTCAGCAAATTACAGATAAGGAAGCAGGTGCCAGCCAGACTGGAAGTTTAAATTCAGTGACACATTAATCAACCCCAAATTAATTCATGTCAGTTGAAGCAGGGCAGGTGTGCTTGCTTTTTTTCACCCCCATAATCTACAGTGATAAACCAACCAGAGGGTGGCAGTGATGTACCAGAGGGTGGCATGGGTGTACCAGAGGGTGGCAGTGGTGAAACAGAGGGTGCTGTGAACCTGTGATGATGAACCAGATGTAGAAACAACATAGTCGCGGCCGTTGCGAGCCGACAAGTAAGTTCGCAATTGCGAACTGGTACAGAACCCTCGCGAACTGGCAGAAATCCTTGCGAACACACACACAAAAAAAAATCCGCAAGTTCGCGAGAGTTCGCGGATTGCGAATCCGTAAATACGCAAGTTCGCGGATTGCCAATTCGTAAAATCCGCCCATGCTTAATAGGGAGGATGAAGTGGTAAGGGTGAGCAGACTTAAAGAGGATGAAGCAACAGTATATATCTCCCGCTGTCCAATGATCATAAAGAGATATGGGGAAAGGAGGTGTATAAAACAAAATACCCCGAGGCGGAGAAAGGGAAAAAAGGCCCCATGTAAATATCAATCTGCAAAGCAACAGGAGTACAGGAACGGGGCATCCCCAGATCTAAGGTCACGAGACAAGGTAGTGATGCCAGAAACAAAAAAGTTAACCTTTGCAGACACAAGAGTAAGCACTCATAGATCTGAGAATCAATCTAAGTGGGAATCAGGAAAAAGTATGGCAAATAGTGCTAAGGATCATTTGAGGAATTATCCCGGGGGAAAAGAGGACGTAGTACCAGAATGGGGGATGGAGACGCCCATAGGTGCAGGGTCTAGTAACCGAACATCTGGTAATAGCTGTAGGAATAGAGGTAGAGAAGACGTCAATAAGAAAAGAAGGGAAGATAGGGCAGATGAAAGATTACAAGCCTCACAGCAAAATAGGACTGTGGATACCTGGCTTTTTGTAGAACCCATAGGACAGGGAAAGGGGGGTAAAAGGGCTAAGAAATTAAAGCCCCTAAATCGGTCCCAGCTCCTCTCTTTGTTTGCAAAATGTCCCAGGTTAAAATATGTTAGTACAGATTATCTAAAAGAAGTGGGGTTTTTGATTAACACCAAAGGGGAAGAAGTAACAAAGGTCCTTCTCCACTCAGCATTAATAAAAGTCGCAATGGAAAAGGCAGAGGCTGAGATGTTAAGAGAAGGTATTAGAATATTAAAGAGAGAGGAGGTGCTGATGGATAATAAGGGAATCCATTCCTCAGGAACCATGCGGGGTTGGGAGAACGGCAAATAAAAATGATCACCTTGGATCGAGGTAATAAGGTAGCTCTTGAAATCACTATAATTCCTAAAAACTTAGACTGGGTTGATGAAGATGTCCTGGTCGGGAATAGATACAGGGAACTGGCATAAATGGGCTGCGAGGAAGAGGGGTACTTGTGCAATATTGATTAGGAAACTGGGTCGTCGCACAGCCTATCCATCTTGATTGGAATGTTAACGGATATAAAAGAATAGCGTTAGAGGAAGGGTTTAAAAATATCCTAGGGAAGACCGATATTGTCTGTTTACAGGAGACTTGGCTGTGCGACGAAACCCCAGTTACTGAAGGCTTTACTCATCATGTAAAGCCTGCAAGAAAGAATCAAGTAGGTAGGCCATCAGGCGGTCAGATGACGTTGGTTTCAACAAGGATAGTGAGAGATATACAACCCCTTGATCTTAAATGTAACTGGGCATTAGGCAGTAGAGTGCTGACATTAAATAATAACGCAGGTGGTGGAGGTCTATGCGTCATAAATGTGTACATACAGAAAGGGAAAATAAATGAGTACAAAGTGGAGCTGGAATGTTTAAAAAAGGATTTGGAGGGTTTATATGATATATATCCTAGAGATGTGCTTCTAATATTGGGAGATTTTAACCATAGACTAAACCCCCAAAAAACTGATGCCTGGCAGAGTGATCTGCTAAGAGTTTATAACATAGAGTTTGCGATGTTTTCCAGCACCGACATCTCAACCCAAGCAGTGAAGCTTGGACAGCTGCTGGGAGCTATGGGCCTGGTCTGTGTCAATGGAAGAAAAGAAACGGATCGGCCCGCAAAGCGAACCTTTAAAATAGGGCAGTAAATGTGCCCCATAGACTATGTATTCATTCAGGCATGGTGCTTCCATTTAATAAAACACTTTGAAATTCTCAGGGTAGAGGGTAGCAACCACTTCCCACTGCAGATGGAATTACAGGCAAACAGGGACCCTCCAAGACAGAAAGTGCTACAAATAGATGTTGAATATCCAAAGCGGCTTACAACCAGGATCAGTGAAGAATATCTAAAGAAACTGAGTGCTCTCCAGTTAATAGTTGGGCTAGAAAACCCACTACCAGGGGAGGGCATACCCTGGTACGAGGATATAATAAAGCAACTGGTAGAATGCCTCAGGATAAAAAAAAAACGGGGAAATCATGGGTCAGTAAGCACAGCTAATTTAGTCTCAAATAACAAACCATGGTTTGACGATGATTGTCGGAAAGTAAAGGCCGCTATTAGGCAATATGAAAGATGCCTTAGGCGTAGCTATATTGACGTATCATCACTAGAACTTAAGAAATTAAGCATAAAATATAAGGAAATTAATAGGGAGAAAAAAAAGATCCTATAAGGAAAAATGTTGGGTAAACTTACTCGAGGCAATTGAAGAAAAAAATGTCAAAGGATTCTGGAAACTGATTCAGGAATGCACGGGGAAAGCTGTGGGAACCCTGCAGTGCTCCATCCCCGAGGATAAGTGGGTAACCTACCTTGAAGAAATCTATGGCAAATGGCCGAGTAAGGGGGAAATAATATGGACCAGCTGGCCAGGAGTCAGGGAAGAATTAATGGTACATTTCTCCTCAAGCTATATTAGGAGCATAATAGCTGGATTAAATTTAACCCGAGCGGCCGGCCCAGATAACCTACCAGCAATCGTTATAAAAACTAACCCAGACTGGTGGGCTGAGCTCCTTTCAAATATGTTTCAGGAGGTACTAAATACAGGAACTATGCCAGATAGCTGGAAAGGGGCTATTGTTAGACCGATACACAAAAAAGGCGATGTAAATTCTCCCAAAAATTACCACCTAATAAATCTCCTGGACATTGGGGAAAAAGTATTCTCCAAAGTAATCTTAGGTCTGCTAAAATATTGGGAAGAGGATAATCAGATAGCACCCCCAGAACAGGGTGGTTTCAAAGAAGGTCATTCAACGGTGGACCACTGTTTTACTCTCTGAGCCATCACCCGGAAGTCGATAGAACAGAGGGGTAATTTATTCTGCTGTTTTGTGGACTTCCGCGCAGCATTCGATCTTGTGGATAGGGAGCAGCTATGGTCAACCCTGGTAGGTTACAATTTACATGGTGACCTATTGGCCCTTATACAAGCTTTACATACTGAAAACTGGACCCAGATAATCTTGGATGAGGAGGGGGGATTGTCTGGGAGGATCCAGATTGGGAATTGCCTGAGGCAGGGGTGCGTACTTGCACCTTTGCTTTTTTCCCTGTTCCTAGCCGATTTGCCGTCAAAACTAGGAGAGGTTAGAGGGGTTAGTCCAAAATTAGGAGGTAATCATATTTCCTGCTTATTATATGCAGACGATCTGGTGATTATGGACCAGACGGAGATATGTCTCCAGAGTAAATTAAACATGTTCAATGACTACTGCCTAAATAAAAAATTAGTAGTGAACATGGAAAAGACCAAAATATTATGTTTTGGGAGGAGCAATACTAAGTTCCCTTAGTATCTGGGTACAAAATTACTCGAGAGGGTAACAGAATACAAATATATGGGAATCTGGTTCACGAGTAACCTGAAATGGCATACCCATCTGGAAGCCTTAAAAATGAGGGCATCGACCTATGTGAAGGGATTAAAAAGATTTAACAGCGTATACGGAGAAAACTCAGACAGGCCAGTCATAACGGCCTACTTAGCAATGGTCCGGCCTCAATTCCTGTATGGGGCAGAAGTGCTTTACTTAAGTGGGAAAAAATGTTGGGATAAAGAGGAGGGAAATATCCTAAAAAGCTTGTTCTCGCTGCCAAAATCCTCTATGGTGCAAGCAGCAAGACTAGAGCTGGGAATTACCTCTTGGGCTGTAACTGCCTGCTTGGTCCTAATACGCTTTTGGCAGTGCCTAGGGACAGGAGAGCCGCAAAAAATCTCCCAGTGGTGTAAAGTGAAATTGAAGCTAGTGAATTGTCCTGGGCGAAAGAAACAAGAGCCTCATTAAGCAAAGTATATGGAGTATTGGGTTTAAAGCTATTCCCGCAACTGAGACACCCAAGAATAGATAAGAAAGAACTAAGGTCATTGGGATTTGAGACTTCCCGCATATATGATAGAGAGTATCTTTCGCAAAAAATATCGGTGTCCCATATGACGTTGGCTTGGGAAACGGACCAACAGTACCCCTATCTAGATAGGCTGCTGTGCTACCATTTAAGACCTGAGGTACTAAAAGTGCGAATGGGGATAAACCCTTGTTATGTGAATACTGGGTTTAAAAATGTTATGATGAATAGTAACAGTAACTGCACCAGCGTGATAGGAACCCCCTGTGATATTGTACAAATTTTATTAGACTGCATGTAGATTTTAGACATACGAAAGGAGATTTTATGCCTGATATTAAAAAAATACAGGATTAGGAATAGGATGCAAGCTCTTAACCTTCTAGTGGGAATGACGAACCTAGATATAGCCTGTGCTATGGGGAAATTTATGAGTAATGTCAAGGTGTTCCTCAAGTGCACAGAGTAAATATCGTATGTTGGAAGGATTTGAGGCATATATATGAAGTACCTGATTTAATCAATTGTAGGTGGATATTTGAATCAATTTTAAAAGAAATGGGTTATTTTATGCGTGATGTATATATGCTACGCTTTTTACGATTGTCTTGTTTATGTTTTTAATAGTAACAAAATGCAAAGGGTACACTTTTATGGTTGTAACTAACTAAATAAAGTTTTTTTACTGACTGACTGACACTTCATGCCAACTACAAGCACCTCTTTCACAGCTCATATCTGGCTGAAGGTGTGAGAATAGCTTGAGGGCTGAGAATTACAACAGTGCAGACTGTAAAGTGCGGACACGGGGTGTCCCGCAGTGTCTCTCAATGGGCAGGCAGGCAGCAGGCCTAATTGCTGGACACACTTGCAATAAGGCCTCCTTGCAACTGGCACAAAATTAAGTGTCCCCCTCCACCAGGCCTTCCCAAACCTTCCCTGAGAGGCCCAGGGAGGGGGCTGACTCCTGTAAACCCAATTGCAAACAGACACCTTTCTTCAATGGGATCGGCAAGGGCACAGGAAGACTGGTGGTGTGTTGCACTGGTGCGGGGCCCAAAGCTAGTGAGCAGAGAGCAAGGCCCTGGGCAGCTGCCCATACTGCCCATGCCCAGCGCCAGCCCTGTGCAAAAATATCTTCATAGCCCGAGGCTGGCAGTGTATTTTCTTTGTTTTCCGCTATGCTGTACATGGCAGTGGAGTGTTAAAGGCTTAGCATGCCAGAAGCATGTTGGTGAAAAGGGAGGGGCACAGGGACTGGAAAGTGAGCTTGCATGAACACATGGGCAGTGCATAGCATGCACAAATCCATCTCACACCAACCGGTACATCAAACTATCCACTTGCGCCCCTTTATCAGCCCGCGCGTAAAAGTGCGGGCTCCCTAGTAAAACCCTACAAATTTAGCGGAACACCCAAATCAACTGGATAAGTAAAAGAAATAACAACCACTCACCAAGAAAGTATCATGGAGCTGAGAGGATGTGGCGTAATGGCCAGGGATCCCGGATCGAGTCTCGCGGTGCAACATCCTGTCATTCTGGGCAAATCACTTAATTTCTCCAGATCATACATTGCGCTATATAAATCTGATGAAAATCGAAAAAGCATTAAGAGGCAAAACTTTATGGAAAAAAGAGTTCCACCAATGCGGATGTTAACAGTATTTCGGCGACGGGAAACTAATACGAGAAACAGATGAGAAACAAGCACTGGTAAATGCAGGAAAATATGCTACAGCCAATGGAAATTGGAGTAAAATAAAGTGACAAGCACAGGAACCTCTAAAATCCAGGAAAGTGAGGGTGCGGGATGTAGGTCTCTTTTAAGATTTATATTAAAAACAATAGATTTCACAAGCAAAGTGCAAGCGCTGTGCAGGCTAAACCTAAAAAGGGGTGAATACGACATTAAACACATATGACTACTTACCTTGTTCTTGTATGCTCTACCTGAAGGGCAAAATCAGTCCTGAAGGCCAGTGGAAAACATTGAACAACATCCAGCCTTAGTTACCACAGGAACTACACAACGAAAAACAATACTTTTGAGAACTGAGAGAGAATTCTGGAAAAACCCTGTTTTGTACTTAAAACAAAACAACGATAGACCTGAGCATAAAAGAAACTAATCAGACTAAACTCACAGGTAAACTCTGGCTGATTGAACTTATGATTCACAGATTACCCATTGTTCTTTTTCTCAGTAAACCCATTAAGACTCCGGCTGATGTCTAAAGTTGGAATTTCACACTGGTTCTTAAGGGAATAGCTGGCTGCTACGAGAGATGATGGTTTCCTTGGTCGTCCAGTGGCACTGCCCTGATTATCAGCTAGTGCCTCAAAGTGGCTTCCTGCTTGGACAGTGGGGCCTCTTTTTGGAAACTGACGGCTCATCTAACACCTGACGTGGCACCATCTCAGATCTCTGACAAAACAATTGACTCAACACTTCCATCCTGGTAAGCTTCTCAGTGGAGGTCAAGTGCTGAATGGCCATGGGGGTCTGGACTCCAAAACTTACTGCCGACCTCAGTGTTCTGTGTTGGGTAGAGTGAGAAGCTGATATTTATATCGAGGAAGGCTAGGTTGCTGCCTTGATACAGAATCCAAATATACAACCACACACAATGTTCTCTCAAGTGCCTGGAAGCCGTGCAGTCCAGAGTATGTGCTTCATAAAATGTATCCATACCTGCGTTACAGAGGGTTTAGTTACTCCCACAACGTAATAAGGAAATGCATTTCTTTAGCAAGCATCCATGAGATGAACTTGGTAAAAAAAAAAAAAAAATCGTTTCCAAGGACAACCAATTTCTCCTGTTTATGTTTTAAGGCGTGGACCAGAAATCCCGGCGCTTCCAAGTTTCCCAGGTCCATAGTGGCTCATCCAGTCGAGGACTATTCTTTGCACTTGAGATTTGTAGTCTCTCCACTGTAATGGGATAAAGGCAGTGGTCGAAGTGGGGAAAAGAAAGTAGGGGAACTGTGGGTGGAGCATCAGAAGGCTGGAATAACAAGAGGATTGGGTCAGTGGGCGGAGTCAGAGGTGTGGCTAAAAAGAGCAAAACGTACCCATTTTTAGTATGTTTAGCATTTCACTGACCAGTTACAGCTTATAACGAACATTATTTAATACAACCAATGGATACACGTGTATTTGAGGTTTAATATATGAGTTAATGACACTAAAATACATTTACAATGTGGGATACGTTTCCAATCACAGAATGACACAAACATGCTTATAAGTGGAACCAGATGCCATTTGTTTCCGAGCCATGCAGGTTCTTTCATTAGCACTTCTCCTCCCTTTTTCTAACCATTTCTGAACATAAAATGTTGGTTTAAATTCTATGACAGGAGGCCCCACAAGTTGGGGAGCACTGTTGAATACATCATTCTGTGCCCCTCGGTCTATGCAAAATTGACGTCCTGTGTTTTTTATGTGCTTCACGCAACATGTCATGAAGCCAGCATTAGAAGACTCCTGGTTTCCTGTTATTTTAACTAGAAATACCACTTAAAAATGAATATCTACACCCAAAACAACCCAGACCTGTTGTTTTTGCAGATGTTTTTAGAAATATAAGATGAATGAGATTAAATTATTATATTAGTAGTTTGTGTAATTACCACTCAAGTTAGTTAGCATTGAGAATTGCAAATGCATCAATTCTGAAATTATGAGACAAACAGTGGTAGAGTCAGAAATAGGTAGAGATCCTCGGATTATCTCAATCAGTTATTGTCTCCCCTTCAGACTAATATCCTCTGCAATCATCTTCATCCTTTGTCCCTCCACAAGCACTGTAGGTGTCTAGAAATACCACCCAACAGAGACTGCATGAGGAAGTTCAAACATCAATGGCAAAATATCCTAGTTTGCAAATGTTTTCCACATAATTATAGCCCTGCCATATTTGCGACATAATACATCATCAGCTGCATGATCTGATGGTTTTAACTAAAAAATTGTTTGTAGCTCAAACGGATCAAAACACATGACTTATGTTGCTGTGAAATAGAAGTCCCTTTACTGCATAATTGCAGTGGTCCCAAAGCAGGCAGCACATGTTAAAAGTGCTTGTGCATGAAGGAGAGAGAACTTGAAGTTTGTGAACTTAGAGGTATATATACGTAATGGTGGCACAGGGCAGCGCAGCAAGTTATTTTGCTATGCTGCCCTGTGTCACAGGAAAAGGGCAATAATGCACCGTATTTATCCAATATGGTCCATTTCTGTCTTTTCACCTAGTGCTGGCGCCGTTTCGTCAGCCTAACGCCAATGCAGGCACCCTGTTGCATGTAGTATTGGTTTTGTGCCGGAAGGGTCACTCTCCGCACAAAAACAATCCTGAGAGGCTTTTTCCTCTCTCTAAGGTTGCTGCACAAATAGAATGAGAAAACTGGGAGAAATAAAGATATTTCTCCTTGTTGTGCCTCCCTTGAGGAGGCGGAGGATTTTGATACATTCCCAGGTGTACAAGTCCTTGTAAATCTAGGAATGCATCATAAACCATGGAAGTTGCATGGGAACACCCACTGCAACGTGTCCCTTGTGCAGAGGAAGGCAAATCAGCGATTTGCACTGTGTCGCATTACTTAATATTTATGAAACCATTCAAAGCCATGCAAAGTGGCTATGAGTGGCTTCATAAATATGACTTGGAGATTTGTGTTGTGCATTTACCAAGTTCCGTGGTGCAAACAGAATGCAAGGTCCTCGAATATATGGGCCTTCGTTTGGTGTGCGTGCAGGGATTTGACACATGACAACAAAACTCTTAACATCAGAATAAAAACAGGCACTGGCTAAGCTCCTTTTCTCTCACTGTTCATCCATTAGACACACTGCTAAATCATGCATCCCATAACTGGGTAACCGCACCTTCCGAGGTCATCACCCATGACAAGGAAGCACTTCACATGTGGGATCAAAACAAGTATCACACCCTATCAGCAGGGGCGCCTCCTCCATGTGGGCGTCGGAGCGTCCCCCAACTTCTTTCTCGCAGTATGAAAAGCAGAAATGTAAAATGGTACAAATACCATTTTATGTTTCTGCTTTGCACTGCGAGAAAGCAAAAAAGGGTATGCCTGGTTGTGGCTGGGCAGGTCAGGGAGGAGTGGCTAGCCCAATGTTATAGGCGCTGACTCTTTGGTCGGCCCCAGGGCCGAGCAAACCAGTCATAGCACTCTCCGTTTTCTTCATTTAGGCTGCTGCGCAGCCTCAATTAAGAAAACTGCCTCCTCTTAGACGTCTGTAAGAATGGCGTCCTAGCCAATCACAACGCTGCCATTGCAGAATTGTGATTGGCTTAGGGGAAGAGAGGGTGGTTGCCTGTGGCTGCTTCCTGTTAGCAGAGAGGGCAGGAGGCGTTCCTCGGGAGTCCGGGTCTGGAGACAAGTTCTTTACTTTATTACATTAACCCCCTCCCCACACTACCCCATACTACCCCCCACACCCCGCGATTTATGCTGGCCGCGACTGCCTATCAGCCGCACAGCCTGGCAGGCATGCCTGCGGGCAAATGCTGCAGCACCCCTACACACACAGAGTGGTAAAAGCACTATATAAATGCTACAATGTTACGCAATACTCTATCTGTGCGTTTTGCAAATTGCACTCCATGCAAGGTTTCTTAGCTTCGATGTATTCCTGTTTCAAAGCTGGGCTGGGGAAGATAACATTCATTTGACCAATAATATTTTATGATGATAAAAAATAGTGAACTTCAAGTAAAATGGCACCAAAATTCCACGACCATATTTAAGCTTAGACACAATGCGCTACAGACTTACAAGCAGGCCCAAATTGCAGTGCTAATATTAGCACTACAGATCCCAGAATGCATTTATTGTTTATACCACTACAGCTGGGCTAGTTATCACTATCCCCCAGTGGGCCCACCTTTAAATATATTTGATTACAGGCTATTGCTGGTCTCCCTAAGCAAGTGAGGGTAACTATGAGTATTACAAACCGCGACCAAGATGCATTAAGAAAGCAGTGCGTGTCCCAGAAGGACAGCAGAAGACGTCACTCATCTGACTTATGGTGATACAGCAGCATAGAAGGGTGAAGGAGTTCTGGGTTATAAAGCATTCTTGTCTAAATTAAAATGAGAAATTATGCGGTGTAACACAGTGCATCTTGTGACATTATTAGTTTCCCATGCTGTTATTTTAATACTAATGAATACTGCCAGGGTGTAAATTTCAACTAGTTAGTACCAGTGTAATATAATGTGAATGCAGCAATCAGTAACTAAAAATTATTGGTTAATCTTTCCAATATATCTAACACATTGCGACACCATATTGGGTGCTTTCTCCTACGAATCTCACATCGCTCGAGCTAGAAACAAAATTGATTTGGGTCCTACCTGTATGTTATGCCGGAGATGGTCAATTATTATGCAAGTGCAGCATATTCATAATTATGAGGGAAATCTCCACACCAGCACAATCACATACTTACAGTAGCCAGCAAAAATGAACTGGATTGAGTATTAATGTAGTTGACCTCGACTTTATATCCCGAGCAGGTTGAACTATGCAATTCTGTGGGTGTGTTTTTTCCGCATAATTATGGAGTAGCCACTTAATCCATAACTTACAGATTTTATCAAAACAAAATTCTGTTTCTATCGGGAACGCATCAAAATGTACTAAAAAAACACGGTGACTTGTTGGCGTACGTCGGGGGCCTCGTAAAAGTTGACTGGTCACCTTTTAATTGCCTATATCAGTGTTTGAGTGCTATACTCTTAGGAAGGAGGTGGAACCTTTGCCAAGTATTAACATGTACAAAAAGACATAATAATGTAGTAATAGTGCCACAAAAAGTGCAGTTTTACACCGCATAACGTAACATGCCTTTTTTTGCTTCATAATTTAGTCAACCCAGTTGCATAATTTGGTCCATCCTTGGTCCATCCTTGTCACATAATTCCAGTGGTCCTGTCTATATCCCATGGTGAATGCACACAGGCCCATATACAGATCTGTAAATTTGTACTTGGTTTGTAATTAGCAGATAAGCACCAGGGTTCAATGCAATTTTACTCCACACAACCCAAGTTGGGGCCCAACAATCTATGGACGCAAAGTAGCTGCGATCTAGGCCCAGACTCTAACATCTGCAAGTGGGCAGACAGATCACAGGACAGTTGTGGGTCAAGCAGGAAAATCATGGACTACAACCTTAATGGGATCTGTGGAATACTATGCATATGAACCTTTGAATAAAGAACAATCAACCCAAAATGTCCTCAAAGAATTTCAGTGTGTGACCCATCTGCACGCTCACTTAATATCAGTCTCCCCACACCTCCTTAAACCTTTCATAAACTATGACTATTCCGATGGCCCTTCCGAGTTGTGATTTTAAAATGACAAAGATATTGTTTTTGAATTGTTAAACACACCTCAAATTTTATACGTGATTATTTTCATCGATGTAAATGTGCATAAAATGCCAGCTACCATAACTTTGCTCTGTATTTTGATTCACATTTGTTGGTTCCCTGGGGCAATGTAGGCCAGAGTGCCGAAATGTGTTTTTACTAAACGTATCAGTTAGTTGCACGCATACAAAGACATTATATATGTGGTGAGTGAGAAACATACCGTCAGAGTAAATGATATATTTACAGGTTGCGCCTGCTGATGCACAGTTTGCTAAGAGGGAAGAGAGTTATTCCCAAGTTATCAGTTGTCAGTAGGTGAGTTTTCAAGCCTGAAGAAAGACTGCCCGCAGGTTGGCAAGGCGAGAGCTCCACAAAAGGGGCTCAAGCAGGCTGGAAGGCTAAAATAAGTGGTTTGGGGGAAACAAAAGACAAAGCATAACATGCGATGGAAAGAGAGACACTGGCGCACCTTATTTGGGCAATATTACAAGCATCTACATGCTACAGGAAATACCTGGGAACACACCTTATAAGAGAGACCTGAACATACCTTCCAACGAGGGCAGTAACTTGGGCATATATTCCAAGTATGGCATGTAGTGGCACAGTGAAAATATAGATATAACCGGTAAAACTGTGGCTGCCTATGCTATCTGTCCCTGATATGGCATTGTAGAGCGTTGGTGGCCCACAGACGACTATCCAAATGGTGTAAGGTTTCCATCCTAGAGTGCATCATTTTTGGTGGGTAGAAATGTCAGCAGTATTACTGGCACTTCATTTCTATTCTGCACCTAGATCAACTTCAAACAAGCATTTATTATGCAATAGGTCTCGCATTTGCAAATGCTTGTTTTTTAAAGCACCAATGTTTGGGCATAGTCTGACAGGAATTCTGCACTGGAGTGCTTTTCCTTTCCTTGTGGTGTCGTCAGTCTCTGTGAGCCCTAAAATAAAGGGCCGGTGAGGTCAAGGGTGCGGCCTAAAAGGCATCCTGATGTGACCATTGTATTGGTCACAGTGGGGGCAGGCAGGGGGCCTCCTCACTAAATGAGGTGTAAATCGCACTCTAGCAGCAGGGCCACCAAAGGTAGCCGTTTTCGCGTGGTGATTGATTGATTGCTCCTACTGTGTTGCTTTGCAGGCCCCTGCCTTCAGACACAGAGGGGAAGGGGGAGGCGATTGTGGCAACTGCAGACGCCTTCCTTAATGTGCAACAAACAGGGCTGGACGATCAAGTAATTTTTTTGAAATTCGGACCATTCCTGCCGTCCTGGGACGCATTTCTTAGGTAAAGAAGTAGGGGAACGGACTGTGTTGAATTTAAAAAGTAGGAGCACGCCGTGCCCTTCCGATCCCGCCCACTTCTACCACTGGATAAAGGGGACTACAAATCCCACAATGCACAGTAGAAACATGAAGTAGGTGAGTTACACATGGAAACGGGACCTGGAGAGCCCTGGAAATCCTCCTGCTTGTGTCCATGTGAGGGATGACAAACACAACATGGATACTCATGAGACAAACACAGGGAGAAAAAGTCGATGAAAGCGATGCCTCCAGGGGCTGTGGTTTCTATGAGAATCTGGGTACGTCTAAAACCCCAGAGGAAAAAAACTATCCTTATTTGTGGAGTTTAGTGACATGAAAGTCTTTTCTGGAAAAACAAAAGCTGAAAATCTGGTGTTTGCTCTGAGTAGGCGTCAAGCAGGGCTTTGAAAAGCTTCAAACTCGATGAGGTTGAACAGAATGGGACTGAGATATAAAATAGGTGGGGGCACCAAAATATCCCATCACTGAAAACTCCATTCTCCATGACTATGGAAGTGCCTTCCCAGTGCGTTTGTGTGGTTGGAGTGTCTGCCATTTATTGCAGTATTATCCTTGTATCTGTGATTGGTTCTCTTTTGTAACATGCACACGCCACTTTTCTCGTGTAAGTCACTGTTTGCTACCTCTCACATTTTGTTTGCTTTTGATACTTGCACAAGTGCTACTATTGCCTACGTAACGTTTGTTCTTGTGCCTCAGTGTCTAGCATATATTGCAGTATATTACCTCTAAATGTACTTTGTTTTCTCTTGTAACCTGCACTCTTGTCACTCTCTCCTCCTGCGTTGCACTGTTTGCTACCTCATGTATTTTGTTTGCTCACAATTGTCACTTTTACTTCATGTAACTTATCGTCTGCTTTTGTAATTTGTTCATTTGTAATTTTCTGTTCCTTTGTGAAGCGCTCTGACGCCTTCGGGTAAAGTCTGCGCTATATAAAAACGCATCAATAAATAAATAAGTGCCCCACATTTGAGAACTAGGTAGTGGCCTTTATGTGCAAATTGGGGCAAAAAGACACGCTGTGTAAGTGTTTTGCAATGTAGGGAATACTGCATGGATTTGATGTTGCTGCGGACAATGTGTGGGAAGTGAACAGGAAAAAACAGGCACAGCAGATCACTATACAGACCAATAACCGCCCTAAAAACGGACCACACACTGACCTGTCAGATAAGCCCCTCGTGCGCTGTCTGACTACCCTTTAAGTGAGCCCGACCGTGTGTTTGATGCAGCCCGTGTGTGGCCCGCACCTGGAGTAAAGGGGTGGGGCTGGAGGGCCTTTAAAAAGGCCTATGAGAGCGCAAGTCTACTAAGCTTCCTTCTCCAGGTCTTACTCTCGCTGGTTATCATTTGACGCGTGCGGTAAGGTGCTGGTTGGCATACGGGGTGTTTGTGGTCTGTTCTGGGTGACAACTGCTCTTTTCCCTGTGCTCGGTTCTGGGGTACAACTGCGTGATTCGCCGCGGTTTGTTGGGTGATAACTTGATTCCCCACGCTATGGTGTTTTATGGTTTGTTATGGGCTACTACAATGCGATTCTCTGGTGCCTTACCGAGTGCTTTAACGATAAAATTAAGTTTTCAGAACGCACTACCCAGGAATTGTCTCTTAACTGTCGAGTGTCCCGGGCCTTTGGGTGATCAGTTGCTCCTGGGCTCGTCTCTTTGCCTTTTGGGGGCTGTGGTCCTGGTTTTGTGAGACACACATAGCTGCAGTCCTCCAGAATGCGAAGACGAGCCTGGTGTGGGAGACTCTGTCCTTCTGTGAATTGTCGCAGCTTTCCTTGGGAGGACTAGAGTGGTATGGAGATAGGCAGGTAAACGTTTGCATTCAAATTAAATGAAAAGACGTTTATATATGTACAGACCAAGCGCTGATTGACGCCAGTGAGAGACTGGCCATGCTTGGGAAGTTACTACGTGTCTCCTGTGCATCAGCCCGTTGTGGTGTCTTAGAGCATTCTGGGGCTTGTAGTTGTGACGTAATATAAACCAGTATGGACCGAATGGAGAGCTTTTGCATTTTCGACGTCCAAGCTGTATCGTATGCTGTCTAGTCCACTTACTACTTCTACATTGTGGAACTCTGGCGTATATATTCTCTGGGGCTGTGACAAACTTCGTAAGCTTCATAATGCCAGGCCTGCACGCGCTACTCGTGCATTGACCCGAATAATGTGAGAGATCTTAAGATTGGCTGAATTGGAACGCCCCCTGATCTGTTTGACTGGACCCTAAAAGTCCTGTCCCCTTTGTATTCTGTGGCTTGTGGTGTTGCATTTCCTCTAGAGAAGGAGAAAAGCAGGTTTACAAGTCCCAGAGTGCAAACCACCTGAGTTGGGGCAGCTGATTATGCGTGTACCAGAAAGCGTGACTGCTATGAAATTAACCTGACTGGGTGTAGCTTACAATACAACTAAAGTTGACCACTTGGCAGTTTTGCATGGATGCAATTTAAGGTCTCCTAAGTCCGTAATTGAATAAAGCTAATATACTCATCCATCCAATATTGCTATATTCCCCAGGTGCATGCATGAGGTGCTCCAATCAAATTAGCATTTTTGTACTGTAAACTGGGTTTAATGACTGAAGTAACACATCTACTTGCCTCAGAATTCAAAGAGGAAAAACCTGGACTGTCACATGGGCTGCTTGGAAAAGCCATAGGTTGAACTCCCTTCTGTAGCTGCTTGGAAAAGCCATAGGTTGAACTCCCTTCTGTAGTGTATTTGGCGAACAGCAAAACTATCTTTAAACCACATGTTTTCTTCAGGTATCTGCGTCACAAAGTGAACGACGCTGAGCTGAGGACTCTGTGCTTCATTCTTAAAAGAATAGGTCGTGGGGGCACAGTTTTTCTCCGAACTCCTCTGCCTAATGTCAGGGTTGCCAAAAACAAAGGCGGTCTAGTCTTGATTTTTACCTAATGTCTTTAATCTACCACCAAGCACAGCTCGCCGCTTTAGCACGTTTTTTTGTTTTTGTTTTTTTGTTCATTTTTTGTCACTATTCTTAAATTTACCTTCCCTTTTCTTTTTGGGCTAGCACATGCGTCTCACTTGCGAGACAATATTTCTTACAAAAAAGGGCTACAGTCACTTCTGAGAAGTTGCAGGGTGGCACTGGTCTGAGTCTCCCCTGTGGGTAAGACCATTACAATGTCTTACCCACAGACATTCTAATGGTTAACACAAAAAATAAAATGTCTAGCATGAATTTAAATAAAACGTAAGTGCTCACAAACTCTTAAGCTGCAAAAGGAAGGATCATTTAAATGGATGTTGGTATCCTCCACCCCAATAAGCTGCGCTGGTGGTGCTCAGTGAGACCAAATTGTTGGGGACTCCCTAATGGTCTCCTACTCCACCCACTTCCTCACTGTCACTCTACAAAAGTGCTCCTCATCTCTCCATAGTTCCCCTCTCATGTACTTAATTTGGTTTATAGCACCTTCCCTACCAGTGTAGGGTGTTGGCGCACTTTACATTGTGCACATATGCAGAGAAAATTGGAGAGATAGGAGTTAATAGGTGTATAGAAAATCTTACATAAGACAAAGGTGACTACAATGTGTAGGATTTTAATGTCATCCACACTGGTAGGTATTTTTTAAGTGCTTCTTCTGGAGAAGCACAAACATTCTAACCAGTATCATGCAGCCCTTTGTCAGTTCTTAGGTCACTGTGCTAGTTACGATTGTAACTTAAGAACTGCAAGTAACTCTTACAAAAGCAGTAACTCACTGAGCTATCCACAAAGTGCTGTGATCTGCATGGTACATGTTTTTTGCGATACTTTAAATTAGTCAAAACTGGCACTAGACTAAACTCCGATCCCTGCCCAGCAGGGATATATTTCACCAGAGATTGACAATTCATGTTGCTGAGAACTGCCAGGCATAAAAGGAGCTCTGCAGTGGGTGCTTTGAAGCTTAAAACAGTTTCCTTCACTCCCCACCACCCCCTCCCCTAAGGGATAAACCGGCACCCAAGAACAAAACCAGCCCGTACTTCCAGTCAAACCCCCGGTATGTTCACCCCAGCCCTGCTGGTGGGCCCCACTGGCTCAAATTTGGCATTGACTACTTCATAACTTGCTGAACAGCATTTTGACTGCACTGGACACACCGATCAGTGCCTACTCTCCTTACTGTGACTATCAAAACACGAAGTGAAGGTGAGTACTGCAGTCTCTATAGCAACCACTCCAAATGCCAAGCTTTAGCCCCATCAGGGTGAAAGGGCCCAGATCTGTCTTGCATACCTTCCTTCAAAGCTGCTGTAGCTCCAATAACTGCCACCCGTCTGGTCTAACTTGAACGGGGTAAGGTGGAGTCTTGCCGCTTGTACACTGACCTCTGACCCGGAGTTGATGTGTCCACATTCTAGTGGAGAACATGAAGAATGGTTGAAGGCCTTAGAGTAAAACAGAACTATGGGAGAGCAAGACAGCACAGAGAAGGCACTATTCGAGCTGGCCGGAGTGCATGAGATTGGGTTAAGAATGTTCATTTGTACTTTGTGTAGTGCCAATATGCTGCCTTTTGGCTACTTTTGAGAAGCCTCAAACCAGATAAAAACTATAGGGTGACCCAAATGAAAGGGATGCGGTTGACACCGGCCAGTAAGGGCAAAGAGTAATCCTAATTTGAACCATCCAGAGCGGTACCACAGAGCTCCTGTCTGGCTTGGATAAACAGTACAGAGGGGCTGGGGAAGCCTATAGATAATTTGGAACCTTTTGGCCTGGGGTTTCGGCCTGCTAGAGAGTGAGGGACTCTTCGTCCTTTTTGAAGCTGGAATATCTTTGAACCAGCCTGAGGGTTTCTGTGTACTCTCTTTACAGATCTAACAGTAAAGATGCCTCTGGAAGAGCTGTGTGAGGCTATGATCCAGACATTCAAGAAATACTCAGGGGCTGATGGGAAGACTGGAGAGCTGAACCAGGACGAGTTGACCAAGCTTATTAAGGAAGAGTTCCCAAGTCTATCTGTGAGTACAACCGACCATCGGTTCATTTTTAAATATATACCTCTTGAATGTTTGCCAGTGGTTTCAAAGAACGTAACTTGCAGAAACGGTCTTGATAATTATTTCCCATAATTAAGTGCTTAATTCATTTGCACAATATTTAACTTTCCAAAGCAAATGTTAGTAGCAGGTGTATTGTAATGATTTCATAATCTGTGCAGTTCTTAGAATATTGATTACTATACCATGCAAGCTCCCCCTTGCAGTCCCATCCTTGATGCAAACCTTTACCAATTAAATCCTTCCTTGTGTGTTAAACTATGAAACAAACGCCTCCTTCCTTGTGTTAAACTATGAAAAACAAACGCCCCCGACTGCAAAAATGTCTTGTCCCACATTACTTTTCTTTTTTATGTCTTGGTAAACTCGTCACTGTACAACGAAAGAACCCCGTTTTAAATTGCATGTTTAATTGCCCTACAACTGTTTGCATTTAAAAATCTGATTTATAAGACTGTTGCAAATATTTTATTATCCCCAAACAAAACCCACATTTCCCAAAACATTAAGACTTGCCAGCAGTGTCAGTCAAACATGAATTAAAACAAAAAAGCTTTTCACAGTAGTTCGGGTAATAATTGATAAAACTCTACCTTCAGCCTTATCTTTTGTAAATATCACCAGAACTCCTTGATGGTATTATAGGTCCATATTGCCCAGGTAATAGTTATGTATTCTCTCATTTATTGTAGGGCTTATTAGCCAAATGTATGCCTGGACCTTCACAAGACTGCTTGCAATTTGCAGCCTAGCAGGTGCTTTCTGAGTTACTTTTCAGGACTCTGTTTGGGTGCTGGCTTGATAATGTCATGCCAGTTTAGTTTGGATATCTTTTATTGGTTCTTTACACTCCATAGAGATGGATTGTATAAAACTTTGAGGTTTGATTGTTTTAGAACCAAGTACAGGATAAGCACTACAGAGACACTAGCAGTGAAGTCACTTCTTCCACCAGTAACGCAACATTTTGCAATATTCCAACCTTTTTTTATTTTTATGAATAGCATCTCACAATCTCTTGTTGCTTCACTAAAATTAATCTGTGCAGGATGAGCGTGGTCTCCACTAGATGTAATATTTTGCTCTTACAGAAGGCACGCAGAGCTGCCTAAATGGGAATCTTCAAGATTATCTCAATAGGAGTAGCTGGAAAGCACATGTGCTCTTCACCCTACTAGTAAGACTGAAGATTGAGCTAAGCAGTGGCGGCTCCTCCACTAAGGCAGTGGAGTGTCTTCTCACTGCCTTCAACCAGGAAATGAAAAAATAATATAAAGTAATGTGATAGTCCTCCTGCTGCAGCAGCTTGCTGAGGGGGTCTGGCTGAAGAGGATGTAGGACAGTACAACGCAATCATTTTGATCGCGGTACTTTACATTGCTGTTTTTACAACGAAAGTCGTCAAAAGGACTTGCGTTGGAGGGAACTAGATTGAGTATTAATATTTTCTATTCGAACTCCAGCCCTTGTAACAGTGGGGAATGTGTTGGAATAGAAAATCACACTATTCCTTAACTAAGAGCGCCATCCAGCGCAAGGCGTAGTAATGACCTGCGATGTAATGGCTGCGGGTAAAGGTTGTGCGATGTAAACACCACGTTCACTGTTTCCCAGCTGAAGAGCATGGGAGGATTGGTACAATCCTTGCAAGCGTGCAGTGAGTGCTTGGTCAGGCCACCCAAAACAGTCATGGGCACTTTCCCATGTCTCCATGCAGGCTCGGCACTCAGACCAATCACAATGCTGCATTGATTGGTCAGGAGAGCCTGTGTGCCAAGTGCTTCCTGTTCTGGAAGATGAGAGCAAAGACTCCGGACCAGGCGGGAAGGTTTTTTTAATTTAAAAAATATTTTATTGTGACCCGTGCCACTGCCATGCTGGACACCACTGATGTGATGTTTAAAATACAATTCTAGAATGCTAACACCTGAGCCTTGAAGGCAGAGAACTTTCTGCCATGGTATCTGGACACTATTCAGTCTAACTTGCTTGTTTCGGATAAGCTGCACTTTGGTGTAGTTTGACTGTCTAGAGTGGTGTACGTATTTTAACCGCGTTTCAGGATTAAAAATGTATGTGGCAGGGAGAGCCTGTGACCAAGAATGTACTAGCTTTTTGAAGAAGTCTGGATGTGTCTTGATTACACTTATTAAATGTAAAATTATACAGTGACTGTGAGCGCGGTCACCCAAATGACATCCTCCAGTAGTCTTGCTGGAAAAAATGGGTAGTATTGGGTCATCTAGCCGCATGGCGGTAATCACTTTTCCACTACAAATTAAGGGGAAAATATAAATTAGTTGGAGCCTTCTGAAAGGACCTACTTTTATGAATGCTGATGGGTAAAGATCGCCAACTTACAAAAAACTACCTTGATTGAGGTATAGGACCTGGCCTAGTACCTGACCAACTTAGCTGCATACAAATCTAATGGCTGAGCAAATGTTTACCACTAGTAGACTGTTTTGTCTGAAATGCAAACAAAACGGAAGGTCTCATTTTATTCCTCTGCCTTTTCTTTTTCTTATAGCTTATGTCTGAGGAGGGCAGTGGCTGTTGGGCTGTTCTGATTAAATATTAGAAGGCAGGATGACCATTAACCTATTTCGCTAGTGTTTGTTTCAATATCTGAAATCCAAAACTCCTGGTATCCTTTTAGCTCTTGGATTACATGCAGTGGCCACAACACTAAATTTTCCTAGTGCAATATTTAGTCCATCTCTGAAAGGAAGGGTGACATTCTAAACACAAATGTGACTTTTGGTTCAATCCACGTGTCTACAAATTGAGGGCAGAAGGACTGACTGGATGTAGACTTTAGTGGCTCTAGGTAGGTGTACTATGGATTGTAAGCCTCATCCAGTGTTTTAGGCTGAGGGCCATTGCTTGAACGTCATGGGACATCATGGATGGTGTAAGGTGTTGCAGAAAAAGCATGCGTAATGAGCAATTTCTGTACTATAGAATTTTCTGACCTTCATGCTGTCTCTGCAACTTTCTCTCTTTAGAGAATGAACATGTACATTAAGTCCCTCTCTGCCCCGGTCTTTCGGTTGAGGGTTCTTCCTTAATGCAGCATGTGGCAGATGCTGCAACCCCAAGGGTGGTGCTTTAGGGTGACTGCATTCTAGGAGACCAGAAGCTGGACTGCTGCCCTGTGAAGGGTTTTGTTTGTTAAAAAGCCTTAGTACTAACACTTAAAGGCTGTGTGCGCCTCACCTGCTACAGAGCCGGCCATGGTATAGGATTTGAGCAACCAGTACTAATGGAAGTCTCTTGTTGGCTAGCCCATCTAGTCAAAAGTAATATCTGGAAAATGGTCTGAACCGTGTTTAGCGATTGTACTGAGCATGACAAATCTCTCTCCAGACTAATGGAGATAATTGAGGGAGTTTTTGGGAGGGAAGCTTCTCCAAAGTTCATACACAGTGAAAAAGTAGAATGTTCTGAACATATTGTACTTAATTTCATTAAACTTTTTCCTGTTTATTGCTTCATCCTACAGGCCTCTGGGAAAGACGAGGACATGGCAAAAGAGGTGATGAAAATGATGGACCTGGATGGTGACAAGAAGGTTTCCTTCAAAGAGTTTGCCATATTTTTAGCATTTCTGAGTATGCTATTGGAGGAATGTGAATCATGATCTAAACCAATTTTTCTCCATTCAATAAAAAAGAAGTGACCTTTTTCTAGTTTATTTGTCTTTTCAGTAACGTCTCTTGGGCATGTGAGCTTTTCACGTGGTTGATAAGGGGGCTATATCCTGTAGTGTTTTTTTGCTTTTATACTCGAGCGTGGGAAATGGAGCAATACAAGGCTACATATGTTGAGTCCATTAATTTTCCATGTCCTTTCCCGCCTTCTAATTGATTGCAAAGGAGTGCAAGTTCTCAGTGTATACATTTTGACTTTGACTAGTGTTTACTTAAATATCAATGTTTGCAGCACTATACCTGGTTCACCCCGCCAATATTCCAGGCTGGAAAGAGGCCTACTAGGAAATGTGCCATTGGATTTTCCTATTTTGCATTTGCATACAAAATATAAACTTAAACTGGCACTCGCACATGCTTCGCAGAAGCATTCGAAAGCAGGTATCGCCTACAGACACTTGTGAATCCATTACTGTCTCTTAATGACCTCTAATTCAGGATGCTATCCTTAACTCTTGTTTGAAGGAGCTCTTTGAATCACAGGTACCTTACCCATGCAAGACATGCTGCATCTACGTCTAAACTGTAATGGCCTGGCGTGCAAAAAATGGCTTTAACCCAGATCTGTGACTGGGGGTGAATGTTAATTCAGAATTCCATCCAATTGTTGTTTTTCCTGACACTGAAAGGGCAAGGGAGGCCAATCTAATTACTTCAATGGGGTTTGAGATTCTATATGCACCCCACAATTAAAGTAAGTCTGCTCATACACCTGAATCTGGAGAATCTATAGTGAACTGGTAATTGCATCTACTGTACTAGTTTATTCCTGAAACCATTTCAAACCGGTCTCCAGATTCTCAATTGAATGAACAATCCCTGTTTCCAGATGGGGTCCAATCGCTTGTGCACATTACGGTTAATAGTAGCAAGTTCTGATCTGTTCAAATAGTCATTTTAAGTCTTAATAGTATACGGCTCTGTAAACAGAGCGCCACATCCAGCACCGTATGTGTAGGGAACTGGGTCCTGTGGTTCCCCTCGGATACATTTTGGCACTGGGGAGCTTCTGGTATAGGCTCCAGTTTGAATTTGACATGCTATTCAAGCAAGGTGATTGAGCCTAGAAGATATGTCGGCAGACATGTTTGTTCAGGAAAATGTCTTGTAAACCTCACACCAAAAACAGACCCCCATGCCTCTGTCTTACAAACCCATGTCTCAGTTTGTCTGAACATCCGAACTGCTGCCATGCATTTGGTGACTCGTCAGGATTTGTGGTTTTTTTTTTTGGGGGGGGGGGCTGTTTTGAAGGGAATCCCTTATCATGTGTAAGGTTGAGTTCTCAAGTCCATACAGTTGCAATCATTTTCGAATTGGTACAACCGGATTCAATATATAAATAACGTCCTAATGAGTTTATCAAATCCTTTTTCGATAAAATCGATTTCTGCTTTCACATTGGAAGGTAAACATCGTTACATTGCTTGCCACTACAAAGCAGTTATGACCATGCTGTTTCATCGCAAACCATTACACCGCACGTCGTTACGACTTTCCGAAGAGGGCAGAAGGTGTTGGATTTAAAATCCAACACCTTCCCTACTGTTACAGACTTGAGTTGCAATAGTAAACCATACTATTCCAACATCCCACCCCCCCACAGCAGGTTGTTGTAACAACTTGCATTGTTAATGGCATGCGCTGTAATGCATCCGTTGTAAAGTGCCAAATTCACATCGGATATGAATACTGCTTGATCAACTGGCATTTAATCTCTACATAGGTCCTAGATGCATACTTTTAGATGCTTAATTATTTTCATTAACAAGATTTTCTCTAAAGAGCTCTAATGCCACCCTATTGGTGTTAAATCTATAGCTATTTTATCAAAGGCACTTGTACCTTTTTAAATGGACTCACCTAAAGCAATTTCCTAATTTATTTTGACTAGTTTTAATTGGTCATTTGGCCCCAGCACCTGGGTACTTGTAGATTCCTGAACTGTAAATCTACAATAAAAGGTATGTGTGGGAAATTGGATTACTAGTTGAGGGGGTGAACTGAACCTACTCCAGCACCAACCACATTTCTTCTCGAGTAAAGTCACAAGCAAACCCCAAATTATCCTGTGCTGGGCCCTCTAGTAGGATGGCACAGAGCAGCCAGGCTTAACCCGAAGGGAGCGTGTGAAGTTTGTGTGCAACACTTCAATTAGTAACACATCAAAAACAGACCACAATAGATCCCAAACCAGATTATAAAAATAGTACTTTAAAAAAAAATCCAATCGTTTCAACTGGCGCTATTAAATAGCACCATAAAAAGCCAAATTGTGGATATCTGGTTGGACTGGGACAAATTCAAAAGTTCAGGCCCACCACAACTTGGAGAAGTGTGGCTCAGGGGTTAGAGGCAGCAGACCCGGAAGCTGAGATCGGTCCTGGACCAGGGTTCAATTCCCCGCCTCGGCGGGGTCTTGGGCTAAAAATTCCACGGACTCGATAATTCTCGCCCCGGTGCCTCCTCGACTCACGGGTTCACACTCTGCGACTCTGGGCAATAGCTTGCTTAATCTCCACAACGGCCCCTCGCGGCGGGATGCCTGACTTTCACCTTGTGGATACCCTGCTATCTCACAGGGGAATACCAGGAAGGGTTCCCTAAGCAAGCGCCGGGAAACCCACTGCGGGTAGCTGTGCGCTATATAAGCTCAACTACATTTACATTGGAGGCATGGCCTGTATACAGGGACCCAGTGGGGGCCAATGAACAAAGTACCTTAAATCATGATTTATGGAGTGTTGCAAGGGTCTTGGTAAAAAATATATCTCAGATGCTGAGGTGCAAGGTCATCCAGAATTCCATTGAGGGCTTGTGATCCAAAGTCTGGTGTCAAGGATGCATCCCGCAATAGGGGAGGTCGGGGCATGCCTGGGTTCAGACGAGCTGCTATGGGAAGACAAGTATTGAGACCGCTTCTCACCAAGCGGTAGGGCTGATGATTCGACAGGCTCTGATGTGCACATTTTTGACAGAATAGTTACACACAGCAGTGACATTGCATTGGTTCTGCTTGGGGTTGTCATACAGCAGAGATGTTGGCTCTGCTGAATCCACTGAGGCTGGCAGAGTACCAAGGACCGCTTCCAAGAGTCTAGGACTGGGGTGTCACCACTTGGCAGGGTAGAATCATAGATGAAGTGCAGGTGTTGGGTTCACAGTTGTGTGAGCATTCTAGCCCTGAGCCTCTGGTCAGGAGGCCAGTCAACTAGCCCTAGGAGTCAAACTGTGGTCCTGGGTTCAACAGATACAGGGTCAGTATTTCTCACCCAGGTGAGAAGGGCAACAGACTACCTTCTTCCGGGCAGAGTATCCACAGGTCCAGAAGTGCCCTGAAAAGTTTGGTTCTCAGGTCCAAAATATATTCCCAAGTCCTACTTTGAAGTTAGAGAAGCTTCTACACATATTCACCTGAGGTGTTGGATGTCCCCTTCCTCACTGTCCTAGCCCCAGCTTGTCTGGAGTCGCAATAGATTGACCAGTCATTTGTGATCACAGGCAGTGCAAATGTGGCAGCTCCTCCCAATGAACCGAGTAGCCCATCTGCAAAAGTAGATTTCCTTTGCTCCCACTATCTGAGTGCAATACACAAAGACCTACGTCACCTAGTCATGGGATCCAGGAACTGGCTGCATTCACCAAATGTTCATAAGTAAATGTTAACTTTAAAAGTGGCCTTTTCCGAATTAAAAATGACTACCATTAAAGAGGGCTTTTAATTACAATTCTTTAGACACAAACTGTCCCAATGGAAGCCACAGCTCATTACATGTAATCATTTAATTCCAATGCTCTCCTATGGGAAAGGTATTCTTGCAGTAGTGAAATTAATTTGAGTCTCACTACCAGGACATGCAAAACTAATACATCTCCAACTCTTTAAATACCGCACCCTGGCCTCTGGGATGTTCAAGAGCTAACCTGGGGGTGACTTCCATGTATGCATAGATGTAGTTTTAGGTATGTATAGGGTAGTAAGGGTGTGTTAATGGGTGGGTTAGGGATTTGGGCTGTAAGGCTACAAAAGGAGGGTTCATGGATTACCCCCTAAAATAGAATTGTAATTGTAAAAAAATATATAGGCATTTGGTAAGGTTAAACCATGTAGATATGTTTACCATCTGTACTTTCCATGCATTGTAAAGGTAATTTCTTGGTAAAGTCATTACATTGTAATGGATGCGTGGTAAAAAGCATGCATTGTAAATTCATGTGTGGTTCTCATACAACTCTCCAAATGCTTTACAACATTATGTGCTATCTTGAAGATCCTTATCTGCCCTAGAAACTACAGCCTTGGTGCTGATGTTGCACCTTAACTATTCAAACACCTAGGTGGGGCTGCCCGCCTACCATCTAAACGAACTCTGAATTGTCCAGAATGTAGCAGCTCAGTTATTCTGAATCCATCGCATATAACCCCACTTAAACCCTTACTCCCCATGTTGCATAGGTTTCACATTCGACCGATGCACATTCTAGGCTGTCTAGCTGCCTTTTGAAGCCATGGCAGGAAAGGTCTAGGAAAATGTGTATTTACACTCCTGCATGCCCCTGAAATTCAGAGCTCCCTTCAGCAGGTCCTTAAATTAGACCATACCACAGAGGGCGTTTGTGCTTTTATCATACTGCTAAGCTCTGGAATAACTTTCTTCCCCTCCTAAGGTTACTACCTTACTTAAGTCAGAAAAGCCCGTGGTTATTTCAACAGCTGTGTATTCTTTCTGGTTTAATTTGCTGTAACTCCATTAGACCCCCTTTTCCAGGTGTAACTGCTTGCTCCATAAATTTTTAATTCATGGTTTCTTAACCAATTCATTGATTTATAGACTTGGGTGTCATGTACGTTATAGTCAAAATTTGGTCCTATCTAATTCCCTTCTTTCTTCCCCCCTATTTTCTTTCTTTTCTTCTCTCCCCCTTTCTCAGATATTTAAGCAGTAATATTCTGTACATATGTATTACTGAGTATTATGTCTTACTTTCTTAATAAATAAACTTCTTTAAAGTAAAATCATTGTGAAGTCTATGGGCCTAATTTATTTTTGTGGGTGAGGTACCATGTCACAAATGTGGTGGAGTACTGTCAACTAAACTGATGGTCCACTTGCTCTTTAAGTTGGGTGAACTGTCATGTTTCAGGAACCATTGCACCTGAAGGAGTCTGGGGCCTCTTTTTGCATCAGACCTTGTATCCTATTTAGAGCCATGGTCTAATCCAAGCCTACTTGCCCCAGTTGGACTGTTGTGGAACTCTGGTGGCCACAAACTGGGAACTAATCCGCATGACAACACACCCTGAGAACACTAAAGGTTTTGGGGTCACTCTTTCTTTTATTTTTTTTTGAAGACCAGCTCCCACATTGGTGGGGGGGGGGGGGATAAAAGCAAAAGTCTGTACGACCGTTCTGAACTTTTAGTCCATTCAGAGGAGCTGTTGTGGAGCTTTTCTGAAGACGGATGTTTCTGTATGGCCGAAAGATAATTATCAGCGCTGAGGCCAGGGTTGCAAACGAAACGACCTCTCCTATCCTGACAGATTGTGGGTCACCTGCCATAGTCCACATTATCCCCTTTGCCAGCTATCCAAAGTGATACTTCAATCCTTTTATTCTATATACTTTAAGTATGGTTCCATGAAGGTCACCAGAAAGGAACCTGTTAGAACAAGGATTTAAAAAGTTTTGGATTAATAAACAAAATAATTGTATGATGAGGAATCTGCAATGACTGCATTAGTACTGGAGAGGCCTTTTGACTTATGTTGAGCGTATGATCTGTAAACTCTGCAAAAAGGAAATCTGTACTCCTATTGTGCTTATTAGAATACCTTTTGGTTTATACACATCTATTCTGATTTGTTTATCCTGGGCTTTTCCCTGCTTGATTTGTGGAGTCATCCATGTTTATACTAATCATTCTAATATAAACTGTAGATATTAGTCTATAAAGGTAAACGAGAGGAGTTAGTTTTAAGTAGACAGCGTTGAGCTGATTGGTAACTATCATAATAAACAACTGATTAATGAAAGGTCTGTGGCAAGTTGTTTCACAGTGACAGAATCCGGCAATTGCGGAGTTCTGTTATTATTAAACTTTACCATTAAAAAATATTTGGACTATAAAGGATGGTAAAAGTACGGCCTAGATGGTTAATATACTACTCACATGTCTATTGTATCAGTTATTTAAATACCTGTGGTCCAAAGTAGCAATTTCCTCCAATGTGGAATGAGACTGTCACTAAACATTGAGGTATTCCAACTTGATATCTATGTACGTTTCTTCAAATTTATAACTGAGAAATTAAGTGTTTCATTTGTGTTTGTGTATTAATTTCGTTACCATGTAACTTAATGTTTAAAGGTACTTGTACTCTTGGTATGTACTTACCACTAAACCAATCTTATTGATACCTATTGGAACAAAGCAAATGTGTCCTGCAAGTAACATCCCTGTCTATTATTAACTACATTTAGTCTCTTTTGTGTTTAATGTTGAGTTTTTATTTGTATACTTTCCAGCAATATTTGCAGTAATCTGTCGTCTGCATGCTAAAAAGTAGGATATCTACTTTCTGCACTTAACTATGTGTGGGAAGACTATAACATGTTTTTCATCTAGTTTCTTTTTTGTGGAGTAATTTTAGTTTCCTTACAATACGAAAACATAATCAAAGGTAAATGTGTTACTGATATGGTGCTTCCTACTAATCAATCTTATTGACACCAATTGAAATCCACGAATCCGAATTTAGACTGCTGTATTTCATAAATATTTCTCCTGTATTTAGTCCGTAGACCGGTCTATTGTTGACTATGAATTACAACGAAGTTTAGATTTGATCAGTGACCATTGTAAGCTAATTTGTAAATTCATTGAAATTCTATTTAATTTTGATTACTGTTAATAGCAGCAAGACATTTCTCTGCTGTTGCACTACATCACAAGCGAAGCATAGTTCAGCCCTCCAATTATCCTGGTCCCATTGCAATTTATTATAAAGAGGGAATCACAAATTCCTTTTGTACTGTCAGTTATATGTGTAATCCCAATTATGTGACCAATTTATTCAACCTATTAGGGAATGATTATTTATAGAACATCCGGATTCATTCCTGTAAAGTTAGAGAAATTTATGGTTGGCTATTTCTGATCAAATTTGTTATAAGTATCAGAAAATGCAATTATCTGTAGTTGATATTGTGAAATGTTTCATTATCTCCTTCAAAATAGTCGGACCCTGTGTATCACAGTTTGAGGTTAATCTCTCAAATGTAAAAATGGTTACCACACTTTGTGTGAGTAATAGAAAACGTTTAACATTATGACCAGCAATCATCCTACCTAAATTGTGCCTAACAACTCAATAGAAATTCAATTTTTTAAATAATGTTGTACCATATATTCATATACAGCTGATTCCTGTAAACTTTTTTAAGAGTGTTGTATGTTAATCCCAGCACCTATTGCTGTAATTTGAAAGTGATGGACCATCTTGTTCCTATGTTATAATTCGACCAATCATTGTTCTTATATTTGGGCACATCCTTGCACAGGGTCTTTCTATGATCTAATTCAATACCTCAACTCATACATTTTACTTACTGATCATTTAATAACAATCAGTTGTATCGTTGGAAGGTCTTTTCTAGCGGTGAATAAGATTTTTGTCTGTTATGATTAGAAGAAACTGCATCTCTATCTTAAGCCCATTTGGATGAAGTGTTTAGTCTTTTAACCCTGTGATTATGGCCACTGTCAAATCTGTGTTTTGCGTCTAATATTTGGAATCTAAGTTGACTTAAACTACACCCTTTCAACTAAGGTTGTTCAACTGGTATATTTTATGTTTACTGTATTACATTTTAGCTTTCCTTGACAGGACATGTTATGCTGGTTTGTAAAACGCATCATCACTCAGAAGGGTACTGTGGTCCTTGGCAGGTGAGTCTAGACACACCTAGGGCCTACTGGGACTGCTCAAAGGCAGACCTTCAGCTTCTTCCTGAATTCAAGAAGTGAGGAGGAGGCTTATGTGTAGCAGCAGGTTGTTACATGCTTTAGGATTGATGGAGAAGGGGCGGCCACCAGTATTGGTTTTCCATATGCATGGATTTATGCAAGTAGGATTCCGAATGAGTGGAGTTGACTGGACGGTTTGTGAAAGCAAATGCGATTGTCTTATGTAGTGCTTTGAAAGTATGGAGTTATAATCATGCCTGTTTTTGAATGGGGAGCAGTGGAGCTCCCTCATGTGGGAGGTTGAGATTTTGGCCACCAAGGTGTGAATGGTCTGCAGCGCTCTAGTGAGGTATGTTTATTTTCTACTTTTCCTGGCATAGAGGGTGTCCCATAGTCCAGCTTGCTTGTTGACCAGGGTGTGCACAACTGTTTTCCAGGAGCTGATTGGGAGCCATTTGAAAATCTACATTAGCATTTTCAAGGTATGGAAGCATGAGGCGGTGACTGGCATTGACTTTGGCGGTTATGTTTGTTGGCTGATGATCCTGAAGTTCTTGGTGGATGCGGGTGGGTGTTGGTCCTAGCTATGTTGGCCATCAGGTGGAGTCCAACCGTGATGTGTTCCTCCTGTAGATCAGTTTTGGTCTGGTTGATTTCAGCTTTAGACAGATGGTCTTCATACAGTGGGTGATGTCAGTCATGAAGGCATTCAACTTGATCCAGGTGCTGGTCTCTTGTCCATTAGTGAGATAACTAGTTGTTTCATTGGTGTACCACAGGACGTTGATATCAAAAGAGCAGATGATGCTGGCAAGAGGCATCATGTATGCATTGAAGATGCGATCATGGGTGTCTCACATGTATGGAGACAAGCTGACTGGATACTTCCAATCAGGAAGGAACAGGTTTATCAGAGTGCATGGCCTTGGATTCTGATCTTGTGTAGGTGTTGGAAGACTGTCAAATGCTGCAGAGAGGTCCAGGAGGAAGAGGGCCACTGTCCATACTAATACGGATGTCGTACAATAAAGCTATGAGGGTAGTTTGTGCTGTTGCTGGGTCTGAAACAAGACTGAATGTTGAGTTGGATGCAAAGGTGTATTGTGAAGTGTCTGTATTTCCTTTAAGATCTTGGCAGGGAATGGTAGCTGGGGATCAGTCTGTAGTTGGCAAGCACTGAAGGGGCCACAGAGGGCTGCTTCAGCAATGGGAAGACAATTGCTTGTTTCCAAGCCTCTGGGAAGGTAGCAGGAGAGGTGAAGGCATTTAGAATAGGTGTGTGCATGTTGTTGATAGGTTGCAGTCTTCTGGAGTATGCATGCGTGGGGAGCAGGGGTTCAATGGGGCCCCTGAGTAGATTAACTTTGTTATGATTTTGTTAAGCTCGCAGCTGCCCCAGCTAAGGGGCGTCCTGGCGCTGTCAGTCTAATTGTACAAGATAGCAGACGCAGGCAAAGGAAACAGAGTCCCTAAGTCAGTGGAAAAAGAAAGGTCTTAATGGCTTTCTGGAAAATCGGTATGTCCTCAATACCACGAATGAAGACTGGCAAAGAATTCCACAATTTAGCTGCCAAGAGCCGAAATGACCAGCCCCGGCACAGTTTAGTCCTTGGTATAGTTACCAGATGTTGACCCAAGGAGCGCAAGCTTATGGTGGCAGCAGTTTCTCCTGGGGTGGCAATGGGCCATTTGGTTAGCATTGGTTCTTTGGATAAGAGTTGTAGGTGAGGTCTGTCTGGTCATGGCTGAAGTTCCTGTAAATGGCAGTGATTTAATTTCTGAAGTACAGACTGTTGCAGAGCCCCTTTGAGGGGTGATCGAGTTGGAGGCAGCTGATGGGGAGTAAAATCTTTCACAATGGTGAAGATTTATTTGCTTCGGTTGGACCTGGCATAAATGCAGTCCACTAAAGGTGCAGGCCTATCTATAAAGCAATTTAATCATGAAGATTGTGGTTTCATATGTAAACCAGGATTGGCAGACTCAAATTGTCTCTGCACTGTGCGAGCTATTGGTGTTAATGTCTTTCAGCCATGTTGTACAACAGCAGAACAGTCATGAAATAAAAGCAAGAAGACTTGGCTGGTGCTGGCCGTTTCATAGTGTTTTTTTTTGGTCTGGCACGAGTAAGTGGTAGACAGCGGAGGGGCTGGGCAAGTAACAGAACACAGGAGGGGGTGGGTGCAGTGCTACTAAATAAAAAGGCTTTTTAAGTATTTGCTAAACCCTTCCCCATACTGTGGGTGCATTTTAACAGCCTTGTGGATTTCTGTCCCACATTACATGGACTGTACGGCTTGGCGCCTGAATTTAGGCCAAACCACATGCAATACTGAAATTAAAGCCTATGTTTTGTAGATTTCTTTGGTATTAGCCTGCTTCAGCTCCTTTACAACTGATTAACCATGTACCTACCAGTGTGAATGTCTTGCAACAGAGTAGGGGCCTGTTTTGCCTTTAGCCAGGGCCCTTGCGTGCTTCAATGGGGTGGCCTTTGGAATCGTCAAGAGAACTTTCAACTTGAATGAGAGCAGGTGAGATGAAAAAGGGACTGGGTGGGAGAGGAGAAGAAATGGACTAGTGAGGGAGAGAAGCTACATGGGTGGGTGATAGGCGAAAAAAGCCTTGGGGTGGGTGGGTGGGGGGAAAAAGCGAAATGGATAAGGCGGGGGCCTGAAAACGAAAGTACTGATATGGAGTGTTGGAAGACAACTAGAGCAAATGGCTCCCAAGAAAAACAAGCATTGACAATGCAATCTGTCTAATTTTTTAGTTTTTGGCATTGTAAATGGCAATGCGTTTTACATGTTATGGAGTGTATGTGGTGTGTAGTGGAATTATGTGGGTAGGGTTGGTTTAGTGTGGCATGGAGTTGTGTGTTGCGGAGTTTAATGATGGTGTACTTTTGAGGGCTGCCTTTTATGGCACACCAATAAATACTTTTAAAATTACACAATACATGATGTAAACAGCTAAAGATAATCTGAAAAGAATGCACTGCTATATTGTTGTGGACGTCAAAGAACTAATACGTTAATTTTTCAACATGCTCTGTTCCTGATGTAAATCAACACTTTCAGAATGAAATACATACTGTTGCAAAGTGTGCTCGCTCACATTTCACATGAGCAGTATTTTATGTATTCACACCGAATTTCACTGAACAATTAGTGAATGTGTATGATTGCGATGTAACACAACTCACAAGTGTAGCCATAGACTAATACACAGGGCAAATTTTTATTAAAATCAAAAAAAGGATCTATAAATGCAATCTTTTGGCTAGAAACGAGCACAATTGAGATGGATCTTAAAGTTGCAGGTAACACTCCAACGGGAGCAGGCACTCTGTGCAAGTGACAACTAAAGAGTTTGGCTAAAAATAAATGAGGCAGAGTGGTGGCAGAAATGGGGGGGGAAGTGGAAGAGTGGGTGCGAAGGACATGGAAGGACAATTCCCTAATCCTGCATATTTGGATGTTATGCCTGTGCGCTAACAGACTAAAGTGTTCATTCTTTGTTTTGTGCAGAGTTCGTACTAATACAGTTCAACTAATATTTTTCATAAACCATGCTTTCCGAAATATACACATTACTATGTGGCAATACCTTCCATGTGTAAAAAAAGCCTTTCTCTCTGGGATGTGCATTGAAGGGAGTTACCTGTATACACTAGACTGATGCATTGATCGCATCCTTATGGCACTGTATGTTATCAAAAATAGCCCCTCGCATGTGACCCAGATTAATCATTGTGCTGGGCATTATAGCGGTAAACAGTGACCCAGCCTCATCTTCATCTGAGCAGAACCTGGCAAACGAGCCCTCCCTTTGCCTCTCAGGTCATTAATCATTCCATTTCAAGTGATCTGTTTTGTGACTGACATGTGGAATACGTGAAAGCATACACAGTTTTTTTTGGGGGGGCTGGGCAAAAGGACAAGATTCCTGTCTGCAGGTGGGGAGCATTGTCCACACACATCCATTAGCAGGCACACGCAGCTTTAGGTACACCGTGCGTTTAGAAAGCAGGGCCTCGCCTCTCCTGAGAAGCGTTGCTTAAATAGCGCCCTTTCCACATGGGGCTGTCAAGTTTTCAGAATGCTTGTGACATTTCCATAGTTTCGCTATATTTGAGTGACATTCAGTGACCAAAAGTATGACGCTAAGAGTGACACTTTGTTGGAAGTAAACCAAGCAATGGAGTGCATGGAAAAAGATAAATATCAGTAAGTGCATGCTATTGAGTAACGAGAAGCTCTATAAAGATGCTGAAACTATTGAACAGGAAGTTCACTTGCCTACAACCCCTTCCGTAATCTCAAAACGTGAAAAGAAGACTGGCGTGCTTGCCTGAGAAGTATGTTAACTCTTCCTGCCACACCATAAACTGTGCTTGTCTTCAGAGTCACGTGATGCTTCATGGTGACAACCATTTTTTATTTTATTTATTTCGATAATTTAAAGGTGTTCCAAGCTGAGGTCTGAAGTGCGTCCTGGTAATGAACACAGTAAAAAAAATTGCACTAAAGTCTGATAGCCTATTAGTAAAAATATAGATTTTAATACATGTTCTAAAAAACACAATCGCTGCACATTTTATGTAATTTAATTTTAAAATAATAACTTGCATATTCATAATGCTAACATTTGCAGGCTGGAACTTTTTTAACACTATAAAAACTCACTATTCTCCACTGCGCAAACCAGTGCTCAATTCTGTTTCTCTCTGGTTACGCAGACACACATCTACATTAATGAACCAGATGAGTTTTTATCAGGTAATTGTAAAAGAAAAACTGTGCATTTTCCCAGTTTCTTTAACTTGCGTGATTTATAATTATTTTGAGTATGGCTGTGTGTGTTATGTGTTTATCTGAAGATTGAAGGGCAAAATGTTTTGTTCTGTAAGCCATAATGTATTTCACCTCGCACCTTTATTGCACTTCTTCAGTGCTCTGCTGCCCTCTCGCCTTTGCCCCCAGCTTTATTCTACACTGCCGTGCCAGGATAAGCCATATAGATGCTTTGGCCAGCCAGGGGGCACTCGGGTAAGTGCAGGCTTTGTCAATCAGTGGTTTGTGTAGTCACCCGTGAAGGTCTCAAGGAGCTGGGATGGGGTGGGGGGGGGGGGGAGAAGCCACATCTTACGGTCCTTCCTGAACGTGTGCAGGGTCGGGGAGCGTCTGAAGTTCACAGGGAACTTGTTCAAGGTCTTGGGCGCGATGTGGGAGAAAGCCCTTCTGCCGGTTCTGTTTCTGCTAATGCGGGGGACCTCGGCCAGGGCAAGGTCTGCGGAGCGTAGGTTCCTCTTGGGTACGTGTAGGGATACTCTCTCATTGAGGTATTTGGGTTTGATGTGAGGGATTTATAGGCATAGGCATGGGTGAGGAGTTTGAAGGTGACCCTTTTCTCAACGGGGATTCAGTGGAGGCCTTGTAGGTGTTGGGTCATGTGCCCGTGACATGGAGTCCCGAGGAAGAGTCTGGCTGTGGTGTTCTGGATGGTTTGGAGTTTGCGTAGAAGGGTCCTGTTGATTCCGGTGTAGAGGGTGTTGCCTTAGTCCAGTCTGCTGGTTATGAGTGCATGGGTGTCTGTCCTTCTGCAGTCAGGGGGATCCATTTGAAGGTCTTACGGAGGATGCGCAGGCAGTTGAAACTAGTGGAAGCGACAGTGTTGATCTGGTGGCTCATGAAGAGGGAGGAGTCAAGGATGCTGCTGAGGTTCTGAGTGTGGTCTGTCGGGGTGGGTGGGTTCTCGAGGGCGGAGGGCCACCAGGTGTTGTCCCAGGCAGAGGTGCTGTCTGAAGATGAGGACATCAGTCTTCTCTGAGTTGAACTTCAAGCAGCTGTCTTGCATCCAGGCTGCCACGTTTTTCCTTTCTTCCTGGAAACAGAATCTGAAGTCTTTGGCATTCTTTGTGAGTGAGAGGATGAGCTGGGTGTCGTCGGTGTAGAATATGTTGCTGAACCCATGCTGTCTGACTATGGTGGCGAGGGGGGCCATTTAGTTGTTGAAGAGCATGGGGCTGAGTGAAGATCCCTGGGGCACTCTGCAGTTGATTTGTATGGGTTCCGAGAGGAAGGGAGGGAGTCAAATTCTCTGGGTTATGCCGGATAGGAAGGATTGGATCCAGTCGAGGGCGGCTCCTTGTATCCCTGCATCGTGAAGTCTGCCTGCAAGCATGTGATGTGGGACAGTGTTGAAGGCTGTGGAGAGGTCTAGAAGGATGAAGGCCGCAATGTGTCATGGTCTAGTAGCATGCGGATGTCATCCGTAGCGGCGAGAAGGGCAATCTCAGCGTTGTGGTTGCTGCGGAATCTGGACTGGGAAGCGTCGAGGATGGAGTTCTCTTCGATGAAGGCAATCAGCTGGGCATTCACAAGTCTCTCTGTGACTTTGGCTGCAAAGGGGAGGAGAGAGATGTGCTGGTAGTTTTTAAGGTCCGTTGGGTCGGCCGTGTGTTTCTTGAGGAGGGGGTTTCACCTCTGCCAATTTCCAGTCATCTTGGCAGATGCCAGTCTGAGGGAGGTGTTGATCGTCCGTCCTAGTTCAGGTGTGATGACAGCGGCGGCCCTGTGGAAGATGTGCGGTGGGCAGGAGTTCTTTGGGGCTCCTGAGTGAGCTTTCTTCATGGTCGCGGTGATGAGTCCTACGGTCGTGGGATCCCAGGACGTGATGGTTTGCTTGTCAGCGGCGGTGGGTAGTTGGGTAGAGTACTGGTTCACTGAAGTTGTCGTAGAGGGCCTTGATCTTCAGATGGAAGTAGGAGCTGAGCTTGTTGCAGAGTTCCTGGGAAGGTGTGTGTCCGTGGCTTCAAAGGTGGGTTTTGCGAATTGCTGTTTGACATTGAACAGCTCCTTGAAGTTGGTTGTGTGGGTCTGGACTTTCTCTTATAAAGGTCCGTTTGGTGTCTCTTATGCGCTGGTGGTAATCCTTCAGGTCACTATTGTGGCTGTTCCGTACTTCCGTTGTTTTCTGGTATTACCAGCTTTACTCTAGGCGTCTGCAGATGTCTGGTTTCTTGAAGTTTTGTGATGAACCAGGCTGCCTTCAGAGGGCGTTGTTTGGCAGGGTGGTGGAGGGGTGCCAGGTTTTCGGTGCAGCAGGAGACCCAGTGGTGAAATTCCCTTGCTGTAGTATTACTGTCGGTCTTGGTGTTGGGGGGGGGGTGTTCTGACAGAGGGTGGTGTTGAGGTGGTCCTCCATGGTCTTGCTCCAGTTCTGTCATGGCCGGTGGGCTTGGTGGTGGTGGTGAGGGTGAAGTGGACGCAGTGGTGGTCTGTCCAGATGGGCTGGGTGGTGTGGCTGAACCGGATGTTGATTCCTCCCGCGAAGATGGAGTTGAGACCCCTTGTGGTAGGTTGCTGCTGTCTGTGTTCTGAGAAAGGCCTTGCTGGCATTCCTCGTGGCTGCATGGCCTCTTACTGGCCCTCTATGGTCTTATTGTCAATGCTGGGATGTCTTTCTCTGTGAGAATGTGTGGGTAGCATGGTTACCTTGCTGGAAAAAAATGCAGGGCATCCCAAAGACACAATTGCAATTGCTGCCTACAGCATGTGAGCTACAGAGAGACTGCTACATCCCTGGCTGTGAATGGGGCACTTATCAGAAATGTAGATGCCTCCATAAAACTCCCACCACCTTAGCAAGGCACTATCCTCCGAAATGATAAAAAAATAATAGAGCCGCAAACTAACATTTCCCAAGGTGGTTAAAGTGAAGAGTATTTAGTTGGCAGAAATTGTTAGAAGTCAGACAGCAAAGAGATGTTTTGCTGCGCTGTGCGATCCAGGGCAAATTAGTACACCTCAAGTGCAAAATTTGCCACGTTGTCCTAAACAAGAAGCACACTGATGCAGGCCAACACAAATGGACATCTAGCTGGGAGGGCCGGTTCTAGGATTTGCGGGGCCCTGGGCTAAAAGGGAATGTGCGAGGCCCCTCTAATTTAAATAAGTGGCCCCTTGCAAGGAAACCATTCAGAGACACTGCAGGATGCCCGTGTCCAGCATTTTAGCACCCCCCACAGTTTTTCCTTTCAGCCCACAAGCAATTATTACACCATCAGTCCGATAGGTGTGAGAATTGCTTGTGGTCCAAAAGTTAAAACTGTGGTGGCGCTAATGCTGAACGATGGGTGTCCTGCAGTGTCTCTGAATGGGTCTCCTTGCAATTGGGACAAGCGGAAGTGCCACTCTCCCCTAGGCCTCCAGACACCATTCCTGAGAGGCCCGGGGAGGAGGGGGCCCTCCAACGGACCCTATTTGCATGGCAACACCTTTCTTTAAAATGGATTGCCAGGGAAAGAAAAGGTCACAGCACCAGTGCAGGCCCCATGCTGGTGTGCTGGGTTTTAGGCCCTGGGCAGCAGCCCTTACTGCCAATGCCTCGCACCAGCCCTGGTCGGTGCGGGTGGCAGTGCCCCTGAGCCCGTGGTATTTGACTTCAGGTGGAGTAGTTGCGCATGGGGTGGGGTGGGCTGCAGGAGTCCAACCACGCATGTAGCGTTGAAGCAGAATGCTGTTACGATGGACCACGAGGGAGAGTCTGCATGAGCCAACAGCGTTCTTGGTCAACACAGAGTGCTGGGGGTACTTTGTAGCCGCAGATTATTTTAGCTTTTAGCATAGTTAGGCTGGCAGGGGAAAGATCTTATTGAGCACAACATTTTCAGCAGGTGACTCCAGGATCCGCCACACCTTGCAGCTGGAAGGGAGGGGTTCAGGGAAGGCAGTTAGGCATTGGGCTTAAAGCGCGGGGACGGCATTTCACAAGGTAGCAGCCAGCCAGGCCTAGAGGGAGTTGAGCTCTCCCTGATTAGCGAGGGTCGGGCCTTGCTTGGCAGAAAGGGTTCGCCATGAACAGTGTGCCCCCAAAGATAATTGGCTACAATTGAGGTGAGCGGCAGTCAAGGGTGGTTATTGCGTGGACTTCTGTGATTGGTGGATGAAGGAGCCACTTTGTGTGGTACAGGAGGTGGTCCTCAGGAGAGCGGTTCATAAGCCATACCTGCTGGAGGCTGGGGAACAGGTTGGCCACCTGGGAACCCTATCAACGCTACTGGCTGACTGGTTGATGAGGTGCAGAGCAGGCAGCATGCACGGCGCTGATAGGCAGAGCTCAAGCAAATAATTAAGTAATACTGCAGCTCTGTTATTGGGCGACGTACACGTTGGGTGTTGGATGTGGGCAACCAGCCTGCCAGGGCACAGCCACTCACAAGAGCGAGGCGGTACAAATGTGACTCAGCTGCAAGTTGGGTGGTGGAGAATGTAAGCGTGCAGTAAATTAATTCATAAATGCATCTCGGTAGTTACCATGGTGAAAAGGTCCTCCAGTGCTTCGTCATGTCCAGCTTCTCTCTTAAGGTTCCTAGCCTTGTCGGCAACTTCGATATTTCAGGCACAGCGCCTTGTGGGGTTCCCTTGCTCTCAGTAGAAGCCGGCGCATAAGGTCAGTTGTAGGTTCAGGCTCGGCGCTGTTAAATGTTACGGGTTTAAAACGCTCCAAATACTAGTCGCAACGTTGGCTATAGGCCGGTAATGAGAGGACCGGTGGAAAAAAAGGGAGTCGTTAGGAGCATATAGCAAGAGCTGCGTAAGGTGGTACTGCTGCAGAGTACACTTACTTAGGGCTGGTAACTGCTATCATCAGTCTGGTGAGCATCCACCTCAGGGCCAGGGCGGACAATGGATCGAGTCAGGGGGGCTCTTGCAGGTGAATTAGGAGTGCCGATCCCTTGTGGAAATCGAAAATAATTTCTGTTAGTATAAGGCTGAAGCCATCTTGTTTGTGACATCCATTTTGTTAGCTATGTAATTCTTCTGTCTTCACTGTTGCTTGCCTTTCTATTCTGATTGTTAGTCATCAACTTTAGTTAACTCCTCCTGTACTGGGCCAAAGCAATGTATGTGCTGAACAAAGGCCTGTAGCTGCTGAAATGCACCTGGTTAAAGATGTAACTGTTGACTATTTGTTGCTGCTGTAAGCAGTTTTGTTCCTACTCCCACTTTGCTGACTAAGTGATCTCCTATATGCCCATGTTTTTCGGTAGTTATTCTTGTGTATGCTTGTACCTTCTATTTGTAACTACATACTTACTCTGCAACAAACTCTGAATATAAGCACCATGGTCTGTGTATTCAATGTAGTACCTTCTGGATCACTTGAGGGTTTTTTATGAACGTGGTCCCACTTATGAGTGATTAATAAACTTGTTATTTGAATTCCATCTTCAGTGCCAATCTCTATTTTGTTGGTATATGGACCCGTGGGCAGAGAATGGTGATCCCTGCAGTGGTGTGTCCATTAAAAGGCACATTTCCACACCCTAAGGGCAAAAGGTCATTGACTCACAGCAAGGAAGGCCGATGGGGCATGTTTACACTGTGCACAAACTCGCTGCAGAAAGCTGCCTTTTCACATGGCCCCATTCTATGTTTTTAGATAAGGTAAGAAACACCCCCTGGTCATGCAGCAGTCAAATAACACATTAGACACTCAGACGATTGAGGTGCACATTAAATAGTAAAGGTTGAACACAACTAGAAACTGCGTAGGAAGACATGCACAGGTGTGCACGCACATATATATATACACATTGAGAACAGATAATTGCGAAACCAATTTACTCAAGCCTATTTCTTTATTTGACTCAAGCCTATTTCTTTATTTTATGCCTTACTAATCCGAATGACCTACACTACACTTGGAATGTGTGCTGCGAGTCAAGCTTTAGCCTAGCTCGAAGATTAAATAAAAATGGAATCTTCTATGTACCGGGTGGGAACCATCCATTTACCATTTTCATTCTTACATTTCTCTTATGTATCTTTTTGATCCTGTGGAAGCAGCTAGGGTGTCGTCATTTCAGGTGTGCAGAACCTGCTCTGCCTTAGCAACACCACTTTTGTTCTTTTTTGTACTACTGAAAAACAATCAGGAGACTTTACTTCTGCTGTAATTTTGCTAGTTATTTTAGCTCATTGCAGGTAGTGCAGACGGTTAATATGCCTGCCGTAGAGGATGTGTACCAAGCAGTTTCCAAGGTTAATAGGTCAATGGGATAACTTGTCAGGAGGATAATTCGTGTGACTTACAGTCTATAGGTTTACATCTCAGAACAGTGAGCGTTTACCTGTCTCCAAAGAACTGCATGCAATTGCAAGGTATTGTTTAGAGCGCGTTAGTTCCCCAGCCTGCTAGTATAAGGTAGGAAAAAGAGTTTCACGTCCTTTGATAAAGAGAAACCCCAACCACGGTGATACGTTTCAATTCTGAGCTAGTGCTGCTTCAGACCAAGCACTCAAACTATACTGGCAAGTAGTATTAATGGCTTGTAACTACAACACCTTGGAGTTGCCTTTCTTATGTAACATTACCTATATCTGATTCAAACACAGATGATCGATTATCTTTTGTTTAAGGTGCACGGACACCCTATAGTTGTGTGAAGAGAAAAAGTGCCAGGGCACTTGACAGGAGGCCAGCAACGCTCGCACCACTGATGGCCACTGCCAGCGCGGTCAAATACAGTGCCCACATTGCTACCACCATCACACCACTACAAGGTGATATTCTAGAGTAGCAACACCCCCAGAGGCAATAAGTAGGGATTGGGTAACAGTTAATAACGTGATATATAATCTATGGGCCTCGGTTAACTTGCTCCCAACGGTGAAGCTGGCTAACAAACTTAGGGATGCATAACCTAATGATTTAAACAGGCAGGCAAATCAAGTTCCAGTGTCCACAAAGTTGAAGGTTTTAATTACATTGTGGTGAGAAGCAATATTTGGTAAAGTGGAAAAATCTATTTTTCGCACAACTGGAAAATGTAGTTCAATTGTGTATTGAACGTGTTCAAGTCCTCTTAGTCACATTTATCCGGATGGCCTTGCGGGGTAGGTGGTAGGTACATAAATGTACATGCCTGCCATGTAGGGAGTGACAGGCATCCCACATCTGCAAGCTGATATGTCATCAGAGGCCTATGACAACGTAATGGTATGAAGCCTATACATTAAGGTTGGGATGGTGCTCTTGTACGTGGGGTGAGTGCCACCAGTTGGGGCGTTCCTTTTCAACCAAATAAAACCTGACACTTGCTACACAGGCAGGGTTTTGTAGCAGCATACATCTTTCCTTGTTCTATGGGACCGATGACAGACTGGTTACCCCATAGGTAAGAAGGAAAAATTGAAAAGTTTTACGGCAATTATTGTGATGCTCTCCAGGGCAGGGGTGTGAAAACGGAAGAAAGGGGGGTCAGTTAACCAGAATCATCCAAGGTAATACCAGCCCAGCTGCGGTGGCTCAAGGGTAATGTCTTGAGCAGGTACAGAGGAAAGTGTTCCGATTTCCCAAGTCTTTTCTTATCCTTATGCTGCAGAAAGGGTTAATTAAGGTAGGAACCATGGTCCAACGTGTTTTGAGATGCCCGTACTTGCATCCGGCTGTCGTGCATTACATTGCCTGTGCACTTAGAACACCTAGGTATGACGATATCAAGGTAGGGTTATGTTTATGTTTAAATGTTTATAAAGCGCTTGAATGCCGAAGTGGCTTGGTGCTGAAATGTGAGGGTAGAAGTAAGATAGTGTGAAAACCTATGTGGTTGTGAAGAGCCAGGTTTTCAAATTATTTCTAAAAAGCTGGCGGTTTGACTGGCGTCTCAAGGACAGGGGTAGTTTGTTCCAGAGCTGAGCCGCAGTGTGTGTTATGGCTCTACCCCCCCATCTAGCTCGTTTGAACTTCACTGTTTCTATAAGGCCTTGAGTGGCCGATCTGAGGTCATGTTAAGGAGTGTATGGTGTAAAACGTTTTTGGAGATCAGCCGCAATCCCACCATTTATGGCTTTGTGTACCAAAGTTAGGGCTTTGAATTCAATGCGTGGTTTAATAGGCAGCCAGTGGAGTGATCTAATACTGGCTGATATTGGTTGTCCTCTGCGTAACCCCAAGAGAAGCCTGGCTGCCGCGTTTTGCAAAGACTGCAATTTTTGAAACCGTGCATTGGAGTAATCCAGCTTTGATAGAAAAAGAGCTACCATCTTTTGGAGTTCCTGAGGTGTAAAAGGGAAATATTTTCTCAAGGTTTTCAGAAGAAAAAAACCTGAAGAAATCAGGCTGTTCACCTGCGTACTAAAATTAAGTTTATTGTCGAAAATGACCCCCAGATTTCTAACCTTTTCGGCTGGGACTGTGAAGGGCTCTGACATCCCCCTGGTATGAAGGGACAAGTGACTGGGCATTCACAAGTCTAAATCCCACCGCTTCTTCTTACTGGGAGCAAGCAGTGTAATCGCCCATAACGGTCAGGAAGCACAATAGTACATTATATGATGCTGTGAACATGGCACTTGGAGGAATACATGGGTTTCGTACTCTCATCCATGCCCCCCACCCGAACAGGAAACGCACCGATTCATTTTGGGGCTAGTCAAGCTGGTAGCAGGGTATATAGGGGTTCTGGGCTCCCGAAACTGGCCCAGTTATAGTGACCCACCACTGCCTGAGCGGGGCATATCAGATGCGCCAAGTAGCACAGGGGCGGAATGAATGGGAAGTTATGCAGAAGGTCTTCGGTGCACCCTCACCAGTATTAATCGATTAATGATGAGCATCCACATAAAAGAGGAAATGTTACACCCAGCCACAAGGGTCACCAAAGACTCACCGGGACAACTTTAAGGGCACTCCTAAATGATTACAGAAGGCAACTTTCAGCAGACAAAATGCACCATAGTGGAAATTAGAGGCGAGTTCACATTCTCCTAAGGAGCCACGACCTACCACACGATTGTCACAATGCACAGGGTTAAACAATATCAGAGTGGAGTGCTCTGGTTAAAGGAATTCAATTAGCCCCCACTGCTGTTTCATTAATACAGGAGATCTGTCTATCGCATGACATTATGGGAGGCGGGGCAGTTGGTGAAACATAAGTACTGGGAATCATCAAAAAAGAAAGCGGGAAGGTTTTTTAAGTGTGGTAAGGGGCTTAAAATGTCCGAGAACCACACCCAATCCCAGCCGACATGCTTGACCTCAAACACTGTGAGGCCAGGGATACAAGCATCCAAGACTAGGTTACCAGCGGAGCCCTACAGGTGAGGACAGCCAGCGGTAAAGTAACGCAGGCAGCGGCCCAGGTGGAGAAACAATAGGCACAGCGGGGCTAGTGGCCCACCACTACGGACCCACCCTAGGAGGCATTTCGAGTCTGGTGGCTTAGCGGACTAATGCATCCACTTTAGGGGCTTGTGTTCGACCTCATGGTCACAGGCTCAAACACCAGCTGGTTCAGACTTTCATCCTTCTGAGGTAAATAAAATGGGTACCATTGAGTCTGGTAACAACAAACATCTATTAGTCAGTGCCAAGATACCCTTGGGTGAACATGCACTTAACGAATACACGTTATATTAGGTCACCAGGTTACCACTACGAGGATGGGGTGCATCTGAATGGGGTGGGCAGGGACATGTTCCTTTTAAACATAGTCCGGGTTCTGGAGCAGCCAGGATTTTTATGAGGGCCCAGGTTGCATGGGGTAGCTGCCATCGTTGGGTAACCGTTGGCAGCGTGGCGGTAGCAGCAAAGAAAGGTACCCACAAAACAGAATAAATTAGGTAGAAGAAATGCTCAGACAGTGCCCTTGAGATGCCTCACGGAAGGGGCACAGGTGAGTATACAACAGCACACAGGGGCAGCCAAGATTGAAGGGCTGCTCAGATAGTGCCCATGGGATGCCGCACAGCAGGGGCATGGAGGAGCAGGCGAGGGGTCAGCAAAGGTACAGGCCAAGCAGAACAGCACTTGCAGTCCCAGCCAGGCCTAAACGGCAGCCCACAAAGTCGGTAGCAAGAGAAGCCTGAAATCCGTAAACACTGGTACACTGGCAGGACTCACCACTGCTCCGGTTTAACGCTGTCAGAGAGAAAGAAACGGGGCAAGTGGGACATGATCATCAAGAAATGTAATTATGACAAAAAACATGGGTCTGACCAACCCTAAATGTTGTGAAATGGTGATCCATGTTTATGTATTATGCAATAAAAACAGCGGCCTTTTTACACCATAATCTTTGTATGTTGCAATTTATGAAAAGAAAGGGTGTAATGAATTGGGGGCCACAAAGTAGAAGGGGGAATGAACTTGCAGTCCTGGGAGGGGTTGGTGTGTGGGCAGGGAAGCGCAGCAGACAAATAGAGGCTGATGGGAAACCCCTCATGGCGGCGGGAGCGGGAACGAAATTGCGGGGCGAAAGCCCGAGAAAATTACCACACCAGTATTGGGAGCGACATTTGAATTGGGAAAGTCGCCCAATGGGTGAGCAGGAGGAGACCGGGAACAGGAAGTAAAAAGGGAAAGTAACCCCAGAACAAGGCAATTCTTCCAGGTTACACTAACCTCGCCATCGAGACCCACATCATAATACGTTAGTCGCAGACGTAAGGAAAGGGGGGAAAGGCATGGCAGTAGCAGCACAGAAAGGTACACACAAAACAGAATAAATTAGGTAGAAGGAGTGCTCAGAAAGTGCCCTTGAGACGCCTCGCGGAAGGGGCATAGGTGAGCATGATTAATTTGTGATAGTGTGATAGTGAGGATTTGTAAGCTTGTTTATCCTGAATGTTGTTTGACTTCATCCAGCGCCGTTCTAACACTTTACATTGAGACTTTTCGTTTTTTAGGTCTCCTGTGTACCAAGGGGCAGAGGGCCGCCGAGCGTCCATGCTGGTGTTTTTCACTGGTATAATCACATTGAAAGTTTTTCCCAAAATGGTGTTAAACGTACCCAGCAACTCCGTGGGGTCCTGCTGGGATTTGCCTGGATCTACCTATAATTGGTTAAAAGTGGAGTAAATGATTCCAAAGTGAGTTTTTTTAGAGGGCCTAATTTTGCTCTGATTCGATGGATTTTGGGGGGTCCGGAATGCCACTTTGATCTAGATCTGGAAGGAGAATTGGATCATGAAGTGATCTGTCCGGACCAAAGGGAGAGGGGGAAGTACTCTTATTCCTTCAGAGTTAGAAAAGATAAGGTCTAAAGAGTGGCATGCCTTGTGGGTTGGCCTGCTTAACCCTTTGTAATAGACCGATGTCACTCAAAGTGGAAGTGAGTTTCAGGCCATCCGGGTCTGCTACGTTTTCAAAACTGCACTGTAAGGGTAGGGGATGCACACCGTTTTATCGATTCGTCCTTTTTATACGTCCATTTTAGTCCTCAAAGTTCATCCAGTATTGCGTGCTCATTAGGTATGGTGCCTTGCCCTCTGGGCACCTGAGTACTACATCTCTGTATGTGGGGCGAATTGTCGCCCCAGAACCAACGGCACTGCTGAGTTCTATCGCACAATTTATCTTAAATCAACAATTTTATCCTCATTTATTCAGTTTTTCCTAATATATTTCTCATGTATTTCAATTTTACAAGTTTTCTGTATTGTTCCACACGTCAGACAACATGCCAATTTCCTCAGTTTTCTCATGTTCAGGTTTGTACATCCGGACCTTATTCCAAGAACAAGTACAAACGCCAAGATCCATCAGAAGCAGTGTTTTATTAAACCAATGCATTTCGGGCACTTCCAGCCCTTCGTCAGGGATAACTGCAAATGTTAAATAAGCATACATTATTGTAAGGTACCAATGTTGTGTAAGCTAAACAATCGTTGTAACTCAATATCTTACGATTCCTATTTAAAACCACACATTTGCTATATTCCTTTCCTGTCTATCAGTACAGTACAAACCAATCAGAAGTTTCTATTACCAATGTGTGTTTAAACCCCAATAGTCTCCACCTATTATTACTTCAAACCTGTTCTCCCAAGACCCGAGCGAAGTCACATGAGGTTGTTTAAAACTAGCGGTTAGCGAAATACACACAATGCACCTTTTGAATAGAGAGAGGAGGAGGCATTCTATTTGAGTGATTATGTAAACAAGATCACACGGCCAGAAAGAGGAGAGTGATTTAGACGCTCAAACAAATACACAGTAGTGAAGGCTCGGGTCTTGGGAGAACAGGTTTGAAGTAATAATAGGTGGAGACTATTGGGGTTTAAACACACATTGGTAATAGAAATTTCTGATTGGTTTGTACTGTACTGATAGACCGGAAAGGAATATAGCAAATGCGTGGTTTTAAATAGGAATCGTAAGATATTGAGTTACAACGATTGTTTAGCTTACACAACATTGGTACCTTACAATAATGTATGCTTATTTAACATTTGCAGTTATCCCTGACGAAGGGCTGGAAGTGCCCGAAATGCATTGGTTTAATAAAACACTGCTTCTGATGGATCTTGGCAATTGTACTTGTTCTTGGAATAAGGTCCGGATGGCCAAACCTGAACATGAGAAAACTGAGGAAATTGGCATGTTGTCTGACGTGTGGAACAATACAGAAACCTTGTAAAATTGAAATACATTAGGAAAAACTGAAGAAATTAGGATAAAATTGTTGATTTAGGATAAATTGTGCGATAGCACTCAGCAGTGCCGTTGGTTCTGGGGCGACAATTCGCCCCACAGACAGAGATGTAGTACTCAGGTGCCCAGAGGGCAAGGCACCATACCTAATGAGCACGCAATACTGGATGAACTTTGAGGACTAAAATGGACGTATAAAAAGGACAAATCGATAAAACGGTGTGCATCCCCTACCCTTACAGTGCAGTTTTCAAGACGTTGCCCTAAAAACGGGGTCTGCACCCAATGACATAGAGAAATTATATTCTTGAAAATCGCTGTTTCCACACGGATGACGGAAGATCTGGTTCATCAAACAATGTTTTACAGATTGACACTTATGGAAAAAAAGGGGGTTAGCTAATGTGCATTGATGTGATTAAGCGACACATTGTAATTCACTTTTAATGGGATTACATATATTTGTTTTGTGATTTGCTGTTATCTCTGGTACAACTTGGGGTAGAATGTGTTACATTGCATTATGGGAAGTGTAGTTGTTTGATGACAAGCTGATAGCATTAGACCAAAGGAACGAATCAGAAGGTTAATTAGACACGAGTCATGAAGGCGGAGCGAAGTCACATGAGGTTGTTTAAAACTAGCGGTTAGCGAAATACACACAATGCACCTTTTGAATAGAGAGAGGAGGAGGAGAATGGTTTCTAACAGAAGCAGGTACGTTGAAGGGTATAGTGTTCGGGGGCAGGGTTTGTCACGCCGAGGGTTGTAACGAGCGGAAATGAAAGATAAGTAAATGGGGAGAATCGAAGTACAGTTGTGGTCGGATACGAGCAACACAGAAGGAAGAAAAGTGATAAGGAGAGAAATGGGAGGAGGGTAGCGTGGTAACATGTAAAAGAGAGTACGTGGATGAGGGAATGAAGGGAGATGAGATGTAGTGTTGAGAGTTAGTAGAGTAAAGTTAGAAGTAAGTGGGGCTACAGTTGCTCTGGTTTTGGCGCTCGTTATTAGAATAATGTGGAAGGGGGCATTCTATTTGAGTGATTATGTAAACAAGATCACACGGCCAGAAAGAGGAGAGTGATTTAGACGCTCAAACAAATACATAGTAGTGAAGGCTCGGGTCTTGGGAGAACAGGTTTGAAGTAATAATAGGTGGAGACTATTGGGGTTTAAACACACATTGGTAATAGAAACTTCTGATTGGTTTGTACTGTACTGATAGACAGGAAAGGAATATAGCAAATGCGTGGTTTTAAATAGGAATCGTAAGATATTGAGTTACAACGATTGTTTAGCTTACACAACATTGGTACCTTACAATAATGTATGCTTATTTAACATTTGCAGTTATCCCTGACGAAGGGCTGGAAGTGCCCGAAATGCATTGGTTTAATAAAACACTGCTTCTGATGGATCTTGGCGTTTGCACTTGTTCTTGGAATAAGGTCCGGATGGACAAACCTGAACATGAGAAAACTGAGGAAATTGGCATGTTGTCTGACGTGTGGAACACTACAGAAACCTTGTAAAATTGAAACACATGAGAAATATATTAGGAAAAACTGAAGAAATGAGGATAAAATTGTTGATTTAGGATAAATTGTGCGATAGCACTCAGCAGTGCCAATGGTTCTGGGGCGACAATTCGCCCCACATACAGAGATTTGCTACGTTTTCCCCATGAAAATTGAAATCTCCCAATAAAGTGAAGTTACTAGAGGCCAACGCATGGGTGGCAATATGTTGCATCAAATTGTTGACAAAATTCATTTTTTGGCCCGGGGGCCGGTATAATAGGGCCCCGTCCCAGGATGTAGAAGGAGAGATGTTAACTCTAAAAATGCCCAATTCCATAATGGGATCACTCAGCGTTGAGAGCCATTGCACTTTTAAGTAACTCTTGAAGGCAATCCCTATGCCACCGCCTACTTTCCTCGTTCTATTTAGGTAAAGAAGTTTGTAGTCCGCGGGAATGGCTAAAGTAATAGCGGGAAGATTCGTAGGAGTTAGCCATGTTTCAGTGATGATACATAAGTCAGGAGAGAGCGTCGAAATGAGGTCCCAGATCTCAAAAGGATGTTTTACCAACGATCTGACATTACATAGGATGTATTTTAGTGTGTTGTGTTTTTGGAAGTGATCTTTTAGGGGCTTTAGGACCACGTGGGTATGCAGAAGGCTTTGAAATTTACACTTTATGCAGGCCACAGGGCTTTCTAAAGTAACGAGAAATAATAAGCCACAACAATTCCCCCCTCCGTACTTGTTAGGGGCGGTAGATCTTATTTCTCGTAATGCGCTTGCCGAATAGATGAGATGGCTGGAGGATGCGGCCTCGGAAGTGGTTTTAGCAGTCTCTTCCGCCTCTCGGCTCGGTCTGGCGCAGACGGGCTCGCCTTCGCGTGCCCACTGCGCTCGTCCGCTGCGCGTCCGAGGGGGTGGGCTCATTTTATGGGGCAGTGTACCAGCTCAACTGCAACAACTAGCCCGCCAACCCAATTGACCGCCAATATGGCGGCTTCAGTGGTGTGGGCCCGGTGTTCCCGTGTCCTTCTCCAGGCAGCACCTAGTCGGCTGTTCTGGAGGGGCGGGAGGCGCTGTGAGCAGGTAAAACCAATTACAAAATTTTCCTTTCACAAATGTGCAAGTTATTCAAAGTGCAAGCAAGAAATTACGTGGGTTCCCCGCTTTCGCCTCAGGAAATCCCCAAACAGGTGCGTGCGTGCTCTGCCTGCTTTTGAGCTCCTGCGACCAGCTCAACTGCAACAACTAGCCCGCCAACCCAATTGACCCACAATATGGCGGCTTCAGTGGTGTGGGCCCGGTGTTCCCGTGTCCTTCTCCAGCCAGCACTTAGTCGGCTTTTCTGGAGGGGCGGGAGGCGCTGTGAGCAGATAAAACCAATTAAACATTTTTCCTTTCACAAATGTGCAAAAGTGCAAGTTATTAAAAGTGCGAGCAAGAAATGACGTGGGTTTCCGCCTCAGGAAATCCCCAAACAGGGGATGAGAAACAGATGAGAAACAAGCATTGGTAAATGCAGGGAAATATGCTACAGCCAATGGAAATTGGAGTAAAATAAAGTGACAACCACAGGAACCACTAAAATCCAGGAAAGCGAGGGGGAGGGATGGAGGTCTCTTTTAAGATTCATATTAAAACAATAGATTTCACAAGCACAGTGCAAGCACTGCAGAGGGGAAACCTAAAAAGGGGTGAATACGACATTAAACACATATGACTTCTTACCTTGTTCTTGCATGTTCTACCTGAAGGGCAAAATCAGTCCTGAAGGCCAGTGGAAAACATTGAACAACATCCAGCCTTAGTTACCACAGGAACTACCAAACGAAAAACAATACTTTTGAGAACTGAGAGAGAATTCTGGAAAAACTCTGTTTTGTACTTAAAACAAAAGCACGATAAACCTGGGCATAAAAGAAACTAACCAGACTAAACTCACAGGTAAACTCTGGCTGGTTGAACTTATGATTCACAGATTACCCATTGTTCTTTTTCTCAGTAAACCCATTAAGACTCCGGCTGACGTCTAAAGTTGGAATTTTAAACTGGTTCTTAAGGGAATGGCTGGCTGCTACGAGAGATGATGGTTTCCTTGGCCGTCCAGTGGCACTGCCCTGATTATCAGCTAGTGCCTCCAAGGGGCTTCCTGCTTGGACAGTGGGGCCTCTTTTTGGCAACTGACAGCTCATCTGACACCTGACGTGGCACCATCTCAGATCTTTGACAAAACAATTGATTCAACACTTCCACCACGGTAGCCTTCTCAGTGGAGGTCAAGTGCTGAATTGACATGGGGGTCTGGACTCCAAAACTTACTGCGGGCCTCGGTTTTCTGTGTTGGGCAGAATGAGAAGCTGATATTTATGTCGAGGAAGGCTCGGTTGCTGCCTTGACACAGAATCCAAATATACAAACACACATAATGTTCTCTCAAGTGCCTGAAATCTGTTCAGTCCAGAGTATGTGCTTCATAAAATGTATCCATACCTGCGTTACAGATGGTTTAGTTACTCCCACAACGTAATAAGGAAATGCATTTCTTTAGCAAGCATCCAGATGAATTTGGTAAAAAAAAAAAAAAAAAACATTTCCAAGGACAACCATTTTTCACCTGTTTGTGTTTTAAGGCGTGGACAAGAAATCCCGGAGCTTCCAAGTTTCCCAAGTCCATAGTCAGTGGCTCATCATCCAGTCCAGGACTATTCTTTGCACTCTGAGATTTGTAGTCCCTCCACTGTAATTGGATAAAGGGGACTACAAATCCCACAATGCACAGTACAAACATGAAGTAGGTGAGTTACACTGGAAACGGGACCTGGAGAGCCCTGGAAATCCTCATTCTTGTGTCCAGGTGAGGGATGACAAACAAAACAGGCATACTCATGAGACAAACACAGGGAGAAAACGTGCGATGCTTCCAGGGCTGTGGTTAATATGAGAATCTGGGTACCTCTAAAAACCCAGAGGGAAAAAACTATCCTGAATTATGGACTTTAGTGACATCAAAGTCCTTTCTGGAAAAACAAAAGCCGAAAATCTGGTATTTACTCTGAGTAGGCGTCGACCAGGGCTTGGGAAGCTTCAAACTCGTTGAGGTTGTACAGAACGGGACTGAGATATAAAATAGGTCCGGGCACCAAAATATAAGTGCCCCACATTTGAGAACTAGGTAGCTAAAAAGTGGCCCATAGGTGCAAATCGGGGCAGTTCTGAACGTGTAAAAAGACACGCTGTATAAGTGTTTTGCAATGTAGGGAATACTGCATGGATTTGATGTTGCTGCAGACAATGTGTGGGAAGTGGACAGCAAAAACAGGCCCAGCAGATCATTATTCAGACCAATAACCGCTCTAAAAACGGACCACACACTGACCTGTCAGATAAGCCCCTCGTGCACTGTCTGTCTGCCCTTTAAGTGAGCCCGACCGTGTGTTTGATGCAGCCCGTGTGCGGCCCGCACCTGGAGTAAAGGGGAGGGGCTGGAAGGCCTTTAAAAAGGCCTATGAGAGCGCATGTGCACTAAGCTTCCTTCCCCCAGGCCCCACCGTTTGTTTTGTGATTCGACACGTGCGGTAAGGTGCCGCTTGGTATACGGGGTGTTTGTGGTCTGTTCTGGGTGACAACTGTGTGATTCTCCGCTGTCTGTGGTTTGATCTGCGTGATTCCACGCGGCGGTATGGTGTTTTATAGTCTTTTTGGGCGACTACAATGCGATTCTCTGGTGCCTTGCCAAGTGCTTTAACGGATAACATTAAGTTTTCAGAACGCACTACCCAGGAATTGTCTCTTAACTGTCGAGTGTCCCGGGCCTTCGGGTGATCAGTTGCTCCAGGGCTCGTCTCTTTCCCTTTTGGGGGCTGTGGTCCTGGTTTTGAGACACACATGGCTGTAGTCCTTCAGAATGTGAAGACGAACCTGGTATGCGAGACTGTCCTACTGTGAATAGTCGCAGCTTTCCTTGGTTGGATTAGAGCGGTTTGGATATAGGCAGGTAAAAGTTTGTATTCAAATTAAATGAAAAGTCGTTTTTATATGTACAGACCAAGCACTGATTGACGCCAGTGAGAGAATGGCCATGCTTGGGAAGTTACTACTTGTCTCCTGTAAATCAGCCCGTTGTGGTGTTTTAGAGCATTCTGGGGCTTGTAGTTTTGACGTAACTTAAAGCAGTATGGCCCGAATGGAGAGCTGTTGAATGTTCCACGTCCAAGCTGTATCGTATGCTGTCTAGTCCACTTATTCTACATTTTGGTTCTCTGGCGTATGTATTCTCGGGGGCTGTGACAAACATCGCAAGCTTCATAATGCAGAGGAGGCTAGGCCTGCACGTGCTACTCGTGCATTGACCCGAATAATGTGAGAGCTCTTAAAAATGGACTGAATTGGAACGCCCCCTGACCTGTTTGACTGGACCCTAAGAGTCCTGCACCCTTTTGTATTCTGTTGCTTGTGGTGGTGCGTTTTCTATAGAGAAGGAAAAAAGCAGGTTTACAAGTCCCAGAGTGCAAACCACCTGAGTTGTTGCAGCTGATTATGCGTGTACCAGAAAGCGTGACCGCTATGAAATTAACCTGACTGGGTGTAGCATACAATGCAACTAAAGTTGACCACTTGGCAATTTTGCATGGATGCAATTTAAGGTCTCCTCGGTCCGTAATTTGATAAAGCTAATGTACTCATCCATCCAATATTGCTATATTCCCCAGGTGCATGAATGACGTGCTGCTCCAGTCAAATTAGCATGTTTGTACTCTAAGCTGGGTTTAATGACTGAAGTAACAAGTCTACTTGTCTCAGAATGCAAAGAGGGAAACCTGGACTGTCACATGGGCTGCTTGGAAAAGCCATAGGTTTAACTCCCTTCTGTAGTGTATTTGTCTAAAACGGAACAGCAAAACTATCTTCAAACCACATGTTTTTTCTGGTATCTGCGTCACAAAGTGAACGACTTTTGAGCTGAGGACGACTCTGTGCTTCATTCTTAAAAGAATAGGTCGTGGGGGCGCAGTTTTTCTCCGAACTCCACTGCCTAATGTCAGGGATGCCAAAAACAAAGGCGGTCTAGTCTTGATTTTTACCTAATGTCTTTTATCCACCACCAAGTACAGCTCGTCTCTTTGGCTCACGAGGTTTTTTTTGTTAATCTTATTTTGTCACTATTCTTAAATTTGCCTTCCTTTTTGGGCTAGCACATTCATCTCACGTGCGAGACAATATTTTTTTACAAAAAAGGGCTAGAGTCACTTCTGAGAAGTTGCAGGGTGCACTGGTCTGAGTCTCCCCCGTGGGTAAGACCATTAGAATGTCTTACCCACAGACATTCTAATGGTTAACACACAAAATAAAATGTCTAGCATGAATTTTAATAAAACGTAAGTGCTCACACAAACTCTTAAGCCCAGCCAAGAAGCGCAGCAAAGGGAAAGATCCTTTATATGGATGTTGGCGTCCTCCACCCCAATAAGCTGCGCTGGTGGCGCTCAGTGAGACCAAATTGTTTTGGACTTCCTAATGGTCTCCTACACCAGACTGCCTCACTGTCACTCTACAAAAGTGCTCCGTATCTCTCCATAGTTCCCCTCTCATGTACTTAATTTGGCTTATAGCACCTTTCATACCAGGGTAGGGTGTTGGAGCACTTTACATCACGCACATGTACAGAGAAAATTGGTGAGATAGGAGTTAATCTGTTTATAGAAAATCTTACATAAGACAAAGGTGATTACAATGTGTAGGATGTTAATGTCATCCACACCGGTAGGCATTTTTTAAGTGCTTGGTCTGGAGAAGCACATACTCGGGATTCAAAACCTACAGGGATTAGGGTTGGCTTTACTAGCAATTTATTTCTACCTAAAAAAGCCTTTAAAAGATTGAATAATGAAAGTTCGTGGGGAAAAAACACAACTTTGTAACCGGTATCATGCAGCCCTTTGTCAGTTCTTAGGTCACTGTGCTAGTTATGATTGTAACTTAGAACTGAAAGTAACTTTGACAAAAGCAGTAACTCACTGAGCTATCCACAAAGTGCTGTGATATGCATTCTTTTTGCGCTACTTTAAATGAGTCAAAACTGGCACTAGACAAAACTCAGAGCCCTGCCCAGCAGGGATATTATTCACCAGAGCTTGACAATTAATGTTGCTGAAAACTGCCAGAACTAAAAGGAGCTCTGCAGTGGGTGCTTTGAAACCTAAGTTTCCTACAGGCCCCCAAGAACAAAACCAGCCCGTACTTCCAGTCAAACCCCTGGTATGTTCACCCCAGCCCTGCTGGTGGGCCCCACTGGCTCAAATTTGGCATTGACGACTTCATAACTTGCTGATCTGCTTTTTGACTGCACTGGACACACTAATCAGTGCCTGCTGTCCTTACTGCGGCTATCAAAGCACCAAGTAAAGGTGAGACCGCAGTCTCTAGAGCAGAGGTCTTCAAACTTTTTTACTCTGAGCCCCCCCCTCCCCCCAAGAAATGTTTTGAGGTCGAGCCGCCCTCCAAAACTTTATGGCAAGGTTTGGGGGAGCGGGAGGGACATGGCTGCGTGCAGGGAGCTGGGCTTGAGATGATTTCAGGAATACTTTTTCTATAGCTTATGAACCGCACCAAATAGGAGACTTGTAAAACAGCAAATGCATCAAACAAAAACAGATATCCCAATCAAACTACTCCCAATAATAGGGGTGTTGTGATTCCCTCACACTCTTTGACCCCAGTGCAACTGTACCAATGATGACTGCTGAGGAGTAGCAGGCTATCTCCTCTGCCTCTTTTACGTTTTCCCCACCATGAAGGATCATCACCTCTGTCCTAATGCTTGAAAGGACAATAAGCTCTGATGCCCCTTTTTTTAAAAGTAGACAGTCATAGATGTGATGCTGTGGGCCCCCAAAATTCCTGGTCCCCAGTCCTACTGAATCTGGCATCAGTCCTACTGATAACCAGCAGTGGTGGCCACTTACAAACTTGGCAGCAGTACCAGCTTCACTAATGAATGTCCCTTTTTAAAAAAAAAAAAAAAACTTATATTGTCCCTTTCTTTGGGGTATCTCTCTAAAGAAGTGGCCTCTGGTCATTTGTAAACGTAAACATGAGTCCCCATACCATGCTCCCTATTCTGGGCCTTCTCTTTGACAATATCTATGAATCTTGCTCCTTTCCTCTGTCTCCTAGACCATTTCTGTGAGGCCCCAAGGATCGAGAGGATTATGGCTCTGCATCTGAACCCTGTTGGCCTTCTACCTGCCACCCCATGGACTCAGCTTTCACAAAAAACTTTCCATGAATGGTTAATACTGACTTTGAGATGCCTGTGCCTGAAATCGAAGTGTGTGGTGGTAGTGCAGAAAGTTAAAAAAGAAACCAGCCTTCTTACCAGCCATTAATTGTCACTTAAAGCCAGGGTCACTGGAATTATGAGTTTCTGCAGCAGCAGCATTTTTCCACATAATTATCAGTTTACTGCATTTTCTATATCTGCAGATTTCAACAACAAAAAACTTGATTCTAGCTCAAACGGAACAAAAGTTACTTAAAGCGTGACAAAGTGATCTGGAGCAGTGGAAGGCCCTTTGCAAAGATTGACTGATGATCTTGTAGTTGCTTACTGCTGTATTTGGGTGATAAACTGGTACTAATTAGGGGAAATATTTCCCCTGACAGTGTGACCGTGAGTTAAAATGATAAAATAATGAAGTAATGCTAACCACAAAATGTGGCGCATTGTGCCACATAATTTACCTTTTCTTGCTGCATAATTTGGTCAAACCTGCCGCATAATTTTGTCCTCTTCTGCTGAATAATTCCAGTGGATCTGCTTAAAGCTTTATGGTGGCAAAGATCTATTCTTTTTAAGATGTAATGTAAAGGAGCTGTGATCTGGATTAGTAGAGACACTAACACAAATGTCTGCATTAGATACAGTATGATTACTTATTACTAAAAGGTATATTTTGAAAGAACTTGTTTTATCTCAATCACTGCATCCTTTTGCAGCAGCCTAGCTTAGAATATGTAAATACTGTTTTAAAATAATTACTTACATATTCAAAATGCTTTCTGCCACAGGCTGGGACCTCATAGCACTATACGCAGGGCCATTGGAATTATGTGGCAGGAGAAGGCCAAATTATGCCGGATGGTTGACTAAATTCTGCAGCAAGCAAAGGAGAGTTATGCTGCATATTTTGTGATAGCATTACTGCACTATTTTGCTATTTTTACACTTGTTAACATTGTCCTGGCCTTTATTGCCCCTCATAAGTACCACATATAGCAATAAGCAACAGAAAGGTGACCAGTCTACCTTTAGAAAGGGCCTTCCACTGCGAGGTAACATGTGTTGCTGCATTTTTAAATCTTTAAATTAAGCTGCAGATGATGGATTATGTGGCAAATGCGGGAAAACCATAACTATGCGCTGTGAGTGCAGGGTGAGCGTGAAAGTGAAGGGTGAGAATGAGGAGTGGGTTGTCTGAATGCAGGGTGCATTCCCAGACACTTGAAGAAAATCACATGAGTGCAGGATGTGTGGTGTGCTCATGTGACTGCAGGGTGAGGTACAGTGAGTGAAGGGTGAGCGGGTGAATGGTGTGAGTGCATGGTGATTAGTGTGAGTGCAGTATGATCGCTGTGAGTGCTGGGTGAGCGTGAAAGTGAAGGGTGAGAATGAAAGTGAAGGGTGAGAATGAGGAGTGGGTTGTCTGAATGCAGGGTGCATTCCCAGACACTTGAAGAAAATCACATGAGTGCAGGATGTGTGGTGTGCTCATGTGACTGCAGGGTGAGGTACAGTGAGTGAAGGGTGAGCGGGTGAATGGTGTGAGGGCATGGTGATTAGTGTGAGTGCAGTATGATCGCTGTGAGTGTGAAAGTGAAGGGTGAGAATGAGGAGTGAGTTGTCTGAATGCAGGGTGAATTCTCAGACACTTGAAGTTAATCAGCATGTTGTTATTGACGGGGTGTAGGGTTTCTGATATAAGAAACTCTTGCTATTATGGAATTAATCAGGGAATCGAGGGTGAAGGGCATAATGTGCTGATCCTGCAACAAACTTCCAGTCTTATGATTAGGGTTGCCAGCTCATTAATTTAATGTTGCAGACGGTTCAAAAATAAACAGTCTCCTAAAGCCCTATTTTCAGCACTTATCTGTGTGTACTTTGAAAAGCAAATATAAAGCACTTTTAAATGTGTTCTAGGGCTGCCTGAATGATTCATGACTGAAAATAAAAGGAACAAACAAAGTCACATTACAAATGAATACATACTTTTTTATTTAAAACCCTATTTAGTGTCAAAGCAAGGTCTTTGCAGGCTCTTTAAACATACATGGCTGGCAGTTTTTTCTTTTGGCAACCCTTTTTTTTAATTCTTTTTCATGAAATGCATTTTCACACTACAGCAGTAAATTTAAAATATAAATGTAAGGAATAGGCAGAGTTGGGGCCCAGGGGTTACTGGAAAAAGAAAAGAATAAACAAAGCCTAATCACCAGTTTCCAAAGGTATGCAAATGGTCTTTAAAGGCCTGTGAAAAACTTGTGTTGGAGTCTTATTACGACTCCAGACACTGCCCAGCCGAGCCCCCAGCAGCACACCCACTGCCCTCTGGCCCCACACTCTGGAGGGCTTCGAAGACAGCCTGGAAATGCAGCAAATAAACATCGTTGCACTTCCAGGCGTCTTCATTTACATGTGCTTGGAGAGACCTTTGCGCCCCCCTAGGAACCCATCCACGCCCCCCCCAGGGGGGCGCGCCCCACAGTTTGTAGAACTGTGCTCTAGAGCAACCACTCCAAATGCCAAGCTTTGACCACATCGGGGTGAAAGGGCCCAGATCTTTCTTGCATGCCCCCTTCAAAGCTGCTGTTTCTCCAATAACTGCCACCCTTCTGGTCTAACATGAACTGGGTACCGTGGAGTCCTTGCTGCTTGTGCACTGACCTCTGACCCGGAGTAGATGTGTTAACACTCTAGTGGAGAACATGAAGAATGGTTGATGGCTGCAGAGTAAAATAGCACAGAGAAGGACATTTTCGAGCTGGCCGGAGTGCATGAGATTGGGATCAGAATGTTTGTTTGTACTTTGTGTAGTGCCAATATACTGCATTTGGACTACTTTTGTGAAGCATCAAACCAGAAACTATAGGGTAACCCAAATTAAAGGGATTATGTTATTGACACTGGCCGCCAGTAAGGGCAAAGAGTAATCCTCATTTGAACCATCCAGAGCAGTACCAGAGAACTCCTGTCTGGCTTGGACAAACAGTACAGAGGGGCTGGGGGGGGGGGGCTGTGGTTTCTGCCTGCTAGAGTGAGGGACTCTGTCATTTTTCAAGCTTGAATTTCTTTGAACCAGACCGAGGGTTTCTGTGTTCTTGCTTTACAGATCGAAACAGTCAAGATGGCTCTGGAAGAGCTGTGTGAGGCTATGATCCAGACATTCAAGAAATACTCTGGGGCTGATGGGAAGACTGGAGAGCTGAACCAGGAGGAGTTGAGCAAGCTTATTAAGGAAGAGTTCCCAAGTCTATCTGTGAGTAGTAGTACGACCTAACAGCTGTTTATTGAATGTTTGCCAGTGGTTTCAAAGAATGTAACTTGCAGAAATTGTCTTGCTGAGAATTATTTCCCATACATAAGTGCTTAATTAATTTGCAGAGTATTTAACTTTCCAAAGCAAATGTTAGTAGCAGGTATATTGTAATGATTTCATAATCTGTGCTGTTCTTAGAACATTGATTGCAGGCCCATCCTCGATTCAAACCTTTACCAATTAATCCTTCCTTCTGTGTGAAACTATTAAAAACCAACGCCCCCGACTGCAAAAATGTCTTGTCCCACACTACACTTTATTTTCTTTTTATGGCTTGGTAAACTCGTCACTGTACTACGAAAGAACCCCATTTTAAATTGCATGTTTAATTGCCTTACAACTGTGTTTGCATTTTAAAATCTGATTTATAAGACTTTGTTGCAAATATTGTATTATCTCCAAACAAAACCCACATTTACCAAAACATTAAGACTTGCCTGCAGTGTCAGTCAAACATGAATTAAAAAAAAAAACTTGCACAGTACTTCGGGTTATCTATACTTATATTATAAAGAGAGCCCAAACCTTTGAGGCGGGTAATCTCAGGAACCACAGCACCAATCACAACACCCAATACAGCATTGGAAAGGGCAGTTGCAGCAGAAGGACATAGGCTATACAGATGCCCACCATATACATTTGAAAGGTAAAAGAACCTTACCAGCAAAGTAGTCCCTTGTGGGTGTAGGCCTGGGCGCGGCATGACGACGAAATAAAGCGTTCCTTAAACGTGTGCGTTGTGCTGGGGGCGTCAACAAGGCCAATGGGCGTGGCAATTCTGCGGCAGCAAGGGGTGTGGCCAATGGGCGCGACAACCGGCAACAATTGCGCGGCACATTCTCACCCCCCCCAGCATGCTTTGAGGGCGTGTGGAAAACAAACGTGTGCGTTGGGCCGGGGGCGTGTCCAATGGCAATGGGTGCAGCAACTGCATGCGAAGCAAGGGGTGTGGCCAATGGGTGCGGCAATTGGCGGGGGCAGACGCGACTGATCGTGCCTGCGGGGACACTAACTGCAGCGTCTCCTGCACGCTGTCACACACAACTCTTTGCATAAATGAATTGACACCAGGCGCACAACATCAACCAGGGCTGGAGCCGGGCTCAGGCGGCGGATGACGCGACTAAGCATGCCTGCTGGGACACTAACCTTTGAACTGACAGCGCGCGCTCGCGCTGTCACCCACTCAACTCTCTGCATCAACGACTTTACACCACAAGCACAACATCAAACAAAACTTGAGTTGGGCCTCATGCGGGGGATGGCGCGATTCAGCGTGCCTGCGGGGACACAAAATTTACAACTGAATGCATTTTCACACACGCTTACCTATGGAAGTGGAGTACATACACACTAGAGACATCTTCTAATACTTCCTACTGCGAGGTACACACAGTATCTGCACACACATGCCTAACTATTGTGACACTTCGTGCTAAAAATGTTCTCTACCGCGAGATTTTAAAATACATTTCCTCTGCCTATTACACACATTCTATTTCATACCCGGACAACGTCGGGACGGGCTGCTAGTAATTGATAAAACTCTACCTTCAGCCTTGTCTTTTGTAAATGTCACCAGAACTGCTTGATGGTATTATAGGTCCAAATTGCCCAGGTAATAGTTATGTATTCTCGCTCATTTATTGTAGGGCTTATTAGCCCAATGTATGCCTGGACTTTCACAATGCTGCTTGCAATTTGCAGCCTAGCAGGTGCTTTCTGAGTTCTATTCAGGGCTCTGTTTGGGTGCTGGCTTGATAATGTCATGCCAGTTTGGTTCTTTTATTGTTACTTTTCCTCCATAGAGATGGATTGTCTATGGAAGTATAAAGCTTTGAGGGCTGATGTATTTAGAACAAAGTACAGGATAATCACTATAGAGACACTAGTAGTGAAGTCACTACTTCCACCAGTAACACATTTGGCAATATTCCAGCCTTTTTTATTTTTATGAATGGCATCTCTCAATCTCTTGTTGCTTCACTAAAATAAATATCTGTGCAGAATGAGCGTGGTCTCCTCTAGATGTAATATTTTGCTCTTACAGAAGGCACGCACAGCTGCCTAAATGGGAATTTTCAAGATTACCTCGATAGGAGTAGTTGGAAAGCACATGTGCTCTTCACCCTAATAGTAAGCCTGAAGATTGAGCTAAGAAGCAGTGGCAGGTCCTCCACTAAGGCAGAGGAGCGTCACCTTGCTGCCTTCAAGCAGTAAAGGAAAAAATAAAACTATGCTAAAGTAATGTTAGATATAAGCCTCCTGCTGCGGCAGCTGGTTCAGGGGGTCGGGCTGAAGAGGATGTATGACAGTACAATGCAATCATTTTGATCGCAGTACTTTACATCGCGGTTTATACAATGCAAGTCGTCTAAACGACTTGTGCTGGATTGAGTATTAATGATTTTCTATTCTAACTCCAGCCCACCTAACAGTGGGGAAGGTGTTGGAATAGAAAATCACTATTCTTAACCAAGAGCGCCATCCAGTGCAAGTCGTAGTAATGACTTGCGTTGTAATGGCTGCATGGTAAAGGTTGTGCGATGTAAACGCCACATTAACTGTTTCCTGGCTGAAGAGCATGGGAGGAGTTGTACAACACTTGGAAGTGTGCAATGACTGCTTGGTCGGCCCTCTCGGGCCACCCAAAACAGTCATGGGTACTTCCCCCCCCCCTATTCTCCATGCAGGCTGCATTAAAGCCTGCATATGGAACATGTGCTCCCCTCCAGCCCCTGGCTGAGCACGGTCTCGGCACTCAGACCAATCACAATGCTGCACTGATTGGTCAGAGCCTGTGTGCCGACTGCTTCCTATTCCTGGAAGATGAGAGCAAAGACTCCGTACCAGGCAGGAAGGTAATTTTTTTTTTTTAATGAATTTTTTATTGTGACCCGTGCCATTGCCATGCTGGCCACCACTGGTGTGATGTTTAAAATACAATTCCAAAATGCTAGCACCTGAGCCTTGAAGGCAGGGGACTTTCTGCCATGGTATCTGAACACTATTCTGTCTGTCTAACTTACTTTTTTCGGATAAGCAACACTTTTATGTAGTTTTACTGTCTAGAGTGGTGTACGTAATTTAACCGCGTTTTAGGATTACAAATGTATGTGGCAGGGAGAGCCTGTGACCAAAAATATACTAGCTTTTTGAAGGAAGTCTGGATTGTCTTGATTACATTTATTACATGTAAATTTATACAGTGACTGTAAGCTCGGTCACCCAAATGACACCCTCCAGTAGCCTTGCTGGAAAGAATGGGCAGGATTGGGTCATTGTTGTAAGATAACTTGTACAGATGACCAGAGGTAGCCAGGAGGAATATTTCAAGTAGAAGGTTTATTGATTAGGGTACAGGTTTCAAAGAGGTCCCACCAGGAGCAGCATCTTTGCTACTCAGCCCACTCTCTCCAACTGTCACACTCCACACAAGCAGGCACACAAACATTCCACTCTCTCTCTCATCAGGCATTCCAACATTCCACGCAGACACCACATTCATCTTGGCTGAGCAGCAAAGGAGGGGATGCACTTGAACTAATTAAGGTACAACAGTCATCTAGCCTCATGGCTGTAATCACTTTTCCACCCCAAATTAAGGGGAAAATATAGGTTAGTTGGAGCCTTCTGAAAGGACCTACTTTTATGAATGCTCATGGGTAAAGATGACCACTTACAAAAAACAACCTTGATTGAGGTATAGGACCTGGCCTAGTACCTGACCAACTTAGCTGCACACAAATCGAATGGCTGAGCAAATGTTTACCACTAGCAGACTGTTCTGTCTGAAGTACAAACAAAACAGAAGGTCTCATTTTATTACTCTGCCCTCTGCATTTTATTTTTCTTCTCATATTTCATGTATAAGGAGGGCAGTGGCTGTTGGGCTGTTCTGATGAAATATTAGAAGGAAGGATCACCATGAACCCATTTCCCTAGTATTTGTTTCAACGTCTGAAATCCAAAACTCCTGGTATCATTTTAGCTCTTGGAGTATGTGCAGTGGCCACAACACAAAATTTTTCTAGCTCAATATTTAGTCACTCTATGAAAGGAAGGATGAAATTCTAAACACAAATGTGGCTTTTGGTTAAATCTACATGTCTAAAAGTTGAGGGCAGAAGGACTGACTATGTTGCCTCTAGTGGTTCTAGGTAGGTGTACTATGGATTGAAAGCCTCATCCATGGCTACAGGCTGAGGGCAGTTGCTCCATTAACGTCATGAGACCCCATGGATGGTGTAGAGGTGTTGCAGAACAAGCATGCATAATGGTCAATTTCTGTACTATAGAATTTTCTGACTTGCATGCGGTCTCTGCAACTTTCTCTAGAGAATGACCATATACATAGTCACTCTCTGCCTGGTCTTTCGGCTGAGAGGGTTCCTCCTCAATGCAGCAGGTGCTGCAACCCCAAAGGGTGGAGCCTAGGGTGACTGCATTCTAGGAGACCAGAAGCTGGACTGCTGCCCTGGGAAGGATTTTGTTTGTTAAAAAAACCACAGAACTACCACTTAAAGACTGCGGTGGTCACTTACTACAGAGCCTGCCATGGTATAGGATTTGAGCAACCAGTACTAATGGATGTCTCATGTTGGCTAGCCCATCTAGTCATAAGTAATATCTGGAAAATGGTCTGAACCGTGTTTAGCGATTGTACTGAGCATGACAAATCTCTGACCAGACTAATGGAGATAATGGAGGGAGGGAGGTTTTGGGAGGGAAGCTTCTCCAAAGTTCCTACACAGCGATTAAGTAGAATGTTCTGAACATATTTTACTTAATTTTATTAAACTTTTTCCTGTTTATTGCCTTTTCGTCCTACAGGCCTCTGGAAAAGACGAGGACATGGCAAAAGAGGTGATGAAAATGATGGACTTGGATGGCGACAAGAAGGTTTCCTTCAAAGAATTTGCCATATTTTTAGCCTTTCTGAGTATGCTATTGGAGGAATGTGAATCATGATCTAAATCAATTTTTCTCCATTCAATAAAAAATAAGTGACCTTTTTCTAGTTTATTTGTCTTTTCAGTAACGTCTCTCTTGGCATGTGACCTTTTCACGTGGTTGATAAGGGGGGCGATATCCTGAAGTGTTTTTTGCTTTCCTACTCCACTTGAGCCTGGTAAAGGAGCAATACAAGGCTACATATGTAGAGTCCATTAATTTCCCATGTACTTTCCCGCCTTCTAATTGATGATTGCAAAGGAGTGAAAGTTCTCACTGCATACGTTTTGATTTTGAATAGTGTTTACTTAAATATCATCAATGTTTGCAGCACTATACCTGGTTCACCCCCTCCAAGATTCCAGACTGGTAAGAAGCCTACTAGGAATTGTGCCATTGGATTATCCTATTTTGCATTTGCATACAAAATATAAACTTAAACTGGCACTCTAACATGCTTCGCAAAGCATTCGAAAGCAGGTATCCCCTACAGACACTTGTGAATCCATTACTAACTCTTAATGACCTCTTGCTCTAATTCAGGATGCAATCCTTACTTCTAGTTTGAAGGAGCTCTTTGAATCACAGGTACCTTACCCACGCAGGACATGCTACATCTAAGTCTAAACTGTAATGGCCTGGCGTCCAAAAATGGTTTTAACCCAGATCTGTGACTGGGGGTGAATGTTAATTCAGAACTCCATCCAATTGTTGTTTTTCCTGACACTGAAAGGGCAAGGGATGCCAATCTAAGAACTTCAATGGGGTTTGAGATTCTATATGCACCCCACAATTAAAGTAAGTCTGCTCATACACCTGAATCTGGAGAATCTATAGTGAACTGGTAACTGCATCTACTGTACTCGTTTATTCCTGAAACCATTTCAAACCGGTCTCCAGATTCTCAGCTGAATGAACAATCCCTGTTTGCAGATGGGGTCCAATTTGCTTGTGCACATTACGGTTAATAGTAGCAAGTTCTGATCTGTTCAAATAGTAATTTTAAGTCTTAATAGTATATGGCTCTTTAAACAGAGCGCCACATCCAGCACTCTATGTGTAAGGAACTGGGTCCCGTGGTTCCTCTCAGATACATTTTGGCACTGGGGAGCTTCTGGTATAGGCTCCAGTTTGAATTTGACATGCTATTCAAGCAAGGTAATTGATCCTAGATGCAATCCTGTCAAGACTAGACTACGCCAGTTCTCTCTTGTTAGGGGCAAACATAGCAGAGAAAGCGAGGCTCCAGCGAGTTCAGAATGCTGCAGCGAGCGCTAACCGGTATCCCACGCTACAAGTCAGTGTCTACTGTCCTTTTGAAACTTCATTGGCTTCCTGTTGAAAAAAGGATCCATTACAAAACCCTTTGTTTGGCGTTCAAAATCCTTAAAACTGCCTCTCCCCCCCATGCTAAGTTCCCTCCTCACATTGTACGTTCCCTGACGTACGCTGCGTTCAGAAGGACAGAACCTGGCAGTAGTACCCCGCTTCAAACTGGCAAGAATGGGCGGTAGGTCATTTAGACACCTTGCCGCAAGATTATGGAATGGACTCCCTATCCATATTCAAAAAATTGAAGAACTTCTACCTTTCAGGAGAGCGATAAAAACCCACCTTTTCTGCTATGTTCAACGACCTCCCTGTGACAGAACTATCACTCTTTACTGACACACTTCTTACAGCAAGCGCCGGGACGCCCCTTGGTTGGGGCAGCTGTGCGCGGTACAAGTTCATTTAACATTAACATAGTCAGACATGACCTGTTTGTTCAGGAAAATGTTTTGTAACCTCACACCAAAAACAGAACCCCATGCCTCCGTCTTACAAACCCATGTCTCAGTTTGTCTGAACATCCGAACTGCCACCATGCATTTGGTGATTCGTCAGGAGTTGTTTTTTTTTTGGGGGGGGGGGGGGTTTATTGAAGGGAATCCCTGATCATATGTAAGGTTGAGTTCTCAAGTCAATACAGTTGCAATCATTTTCGATTTGTTACAACCGGATTTAATCTATAAATAACATCGTAATGAGTTTAAGGAATAATCCTTAATCGATAACATCAAATTCTGCTTTCACATCAGAAGGTAAACCTCGTTACATTGCATGCCACTGCAAAGCAGTTATGACCATGCTGTTGCATCGCAAACCATTACACTGCATGTCGTTACGACTTTCTGAAGTGGGCAGAAGGTGTTGGATTTAAAATCCAACACCTTCCTTGCTGTTGCACAGACTGGAGTTGCAATAGTAAACTATACTATTCCAACATCCCACCGCAAGTTGCTGTAAACAACTTGCATTGTTAATGGCATGCAATGTATCGCATACGTTGTAAAGTGCCATCGAATATGAATACTGCTAGATCAACTGGCATTTAATTTCTACATAGGTCCTAGATGCATACTTTCAGATGCTTAATTCTTTTCATTGGTTTCTTAAACATGATTTTCTCTAAAGAGCTCTCATGCCACCCTATTGGTGTTTAAATCTATAGCTATTTTATCAAAGGCACTTGTACCTTTTTAAATTGACTCACCTAAAGCGTTTTCCCTAATTTATTTTGACTAGTTTTAATTGGTAATTTGGCCCCAGAACTCTGGTACTTGTAGACTCCTGGACTGTAAATCTACAATAAACGGTATATGTAGGAAATTGGATTACTGGTTGAGGGGGTGAACTGAACCTACTCCAGCACCAACCACATTTCTTCTTGGAAACTACTCCAGCACCAACCACATTTCTTCTTGGAAACTACTCCAGCACCAACCACATTTCTTCTCGGAGTAAAGTTACAAGCAAACCCCAAATTATCCTGTGCTGGGCCCTCTGGTAGGATGGCACAGAGCAGCCAGGCTTAACCGGAAGGGGAGGTGTAAAGTTTTTGTGCAACTCTTCAAATAGTAACCAATTGAAAACAGACCACAATAGATCACAAACCAGATTATAAAAATAGTACTTTTAGAAAAAATAAAACCACAAATCCAATCGTTTCAACTGGCGCTATTTGACACCATAAAAAGCTAAACTGTGGATATCTGGTCATACTGGACTGGGACAAATTCACAAGTTCAGGCCCGCCACAACTGAGGCATGGGCTGTATACAGGGACCCAGTTGGGGGCCAATGAACAAACTACATTAAATCATGCTTTGTGGAGTGTTGCAAGGGTCTGGTCAAAAATATCTCAGATGCTGAGGTGCAAGGTCATCCAGAATTCCATTGAGGGCTTGTGATCCAAAGTCCGGTGTCAAGGATGCATCCTGCAATAGGGGAGGTCGGGGCATGCCTGGGTTCAGTGGAGCTGCTATGGGAAGACCAGTATTGAGGCTGCTTGTCTCGCCAAGCGGTAAGTCTGATGTTGCGACAGGCTCTGATGTGCACCTTTTTGACAGAATAGTTCCACACAGCAGTGACACTGCATTGGTTCTGCTTGGGGTTGTCGCACAGCAGAGATGATGGTTCTGCTGAATCCACTGAGGCTGGTAGAGTACCTTAGGACTGCTTCCAAGAGTCTAGGACTGGGGTGTCACCACTTGGCAGGGTAGAATCATAGATGAAGTGCAGGTGTTGGGTTCACAGTTGTGGGAGCATTCTAGCCCTGAGCCTCTGGTCAGGCCAGTAAACTAGCCCTAGGAGTCACTCTGGTCCTGGGTTCAACAGATGCGGGTCAGTATTTCTCACCCAGGTGAGAAGGGTAACAGACCAGGGCAGCAGTCCTTTTAGCACAACAGCAGTCCTTCTAGCACAACAGCAGTCCTTCTTCCAGGCAGAGTATTCACAGGTCCAGAAGTGTTCTGGAGAGTTTGGTTCTCAGGTCCAAAATATATTCCCAAGTCCTACCTTGAAGTTGGAGAAGCTTCTACACGTATCAACCTGAGGTGTTGGATGTCCACTTCCTCACGGTCCTATCCCCAGCTTGTCTGGAGTCGCAATAGATTAGTGACCTGTCCTCTGTGATCACAGGCAGTGCCTCTGTGGTGTGCAAGTGTGGCAGCTCCTCCCAATTAACTGAGTAGCCCATCCTGCAAAAGTAATTTCCCTTGCTCCCACTGTCTGAGTGCAATACACAAAGACCTACATTACCTAGTCCTGGGATCCAGGAACAGGCTGCATGCACCGAATGTTCATAAGAAAATAACTTTAGAAGTGGCCTTTTCTGAATTAAAATGACTACCATTAAAGAGGGCTTTTAATTACAATTCTTTAGCCAAAACAGTCCCAATGGAAGTTACAGCTTATTACATGTAATCATTTAATTCCAATGCTCTCCTATGGGACAGGTCTTCTTGCAGTAGTGAAATTAATTTGAATCTCACTACCAGGACATGCAAAACTTAAATCTCCAACTTTTTAAATACCTCACCCTGGCCTCTGGGCTGTTCAAGAGCTAACCTGGGGGTGACTTCTATGTTTAGATGTGGTTTTGGGTGGGTATAGGGTGGTAAGGGTGTGTTTATGGGTGGGTTAGGGATTTGGGCTGTAAGGCTACAAAAAGGCGGGTTCATGGATTACCCCCTAAAATAGAATTGTAATTATATTAAAAAATTGGCATTTGGGAAGATTGCCCCATTTAGATACGTTTACCATATACTTTCCATGCATTGTAAAGGCATTTTCTTGGTAAAGGCATTGCATTGTAATGGATGTGTGGTAAAAGCATGCATTGTGTGGTCTTCATACAACTCTCCAAATGCTTTACAACATTATGCACTATCTTGAAGATCCTTCCTTATCTGCCCTAAACTACAGCCTTGGTGCTGATGTTGCACCTAATCTATTCAAACACCTCTAGGTGGGGCTGCCTGCCTACCATCTAAACAAACTCCGAATTGTCCAGAATGTAGCGACTCGGTCATTCTAAATCCATCGCATATAACTCTCCTTAAACCCTTACTCCCCCTGATGCATAGGTTTCAGATTCGACCGATGCACATTTTAGGCCGTCTAGCTGGCTTTTGAAGCCATGGCAGGCAAGGGTCTAGGAAAATGTGTATCTACTTTCCTGAATGCCCCTTATATTCAGAGCTCCCCTTCAGCAGGTCCTTAAATTAGACCATACCACAGAGGGTGTTCGCACTTTTATCCTACTGCTAAGCTCTGGAATAATTTTCTTCCCCTCCTAAGGTTACTACCTTATGTCAGAAAATCCCTTGGTTATTTCAACAACTGTGTATTCTTTCTGGTTTAATTTGCTCTAATTCCATTAGACCCCCATTTCCAGGTGTAACTGCTTGCTCTATACATTTTTAATTCATGGTTTCTTAACCAATTCATTGATTTATAGACTTGGGTGTCATGTATGTTGTAGTCAAAATGTGGTCATATCTAATGCCTTAAATTCCATTCTTTCTTCCCCCTATTTGTTCTTTCTTTTCTCCCCCTTTCTCAGATATTTAAGCAGTAGTCTGTACATATGTGTTACTCTGAGTATTGGGTCTTAATTTCTTAATAAATAAACTTCCTTTAAACTAAAAAAATCATTGTGAAGTCTATGGGCCTGATTTCTTTTTGTGGGTGAGGTACCATGTCACGAATGTGGTGGAGTACTGTCAACTAAACTGATAGTCCACTTGCTCTATTAAGTTGGGCAAACGGTCATGTTTCAGGAACCATTGCACCTGAAGGATTCTGGGCCCTCTGTTTTTGCATCAGACCTTGTATCCTATTTAGAGCCATGGTCTAATTCAAGCCTACTTACCCCAGTTGGACCGCTGTGGAACTCTGGTGGCCACAAACTGGAAACTAATCAGCATGACAACACACCATGGGAACACTAAAGGTTTTGGAGTCACTTCTTCTTTTTGTTGAAGACCAGCTCCCACGGGGGGGGGGGAGGGGGGGGAGGTTGGGTTAAAGCAAGTCTGTACGACCATTCGCAACTTTTAGTCCATTCAGAGGAGCTGTGGTGAAGCTTCTCTGAAGACGGAGGTTTCTGTAGGGCCGAAAGATAATTATCAGCAGTGAGGCCAGGGTTACAAATTAAACCACCTCTCCTATCCTGACAGATTGTGGTTCACCTGCCATAGTCCAAAGTATCCCCTTTGCCTGCTATCCAAAGTGATACTTTGATCCTTTTATTCTATATACTTTAAGTATGGTTCCATGAAGGTCACCGGAAAGGAACATGTTATAACAAGGATTTAAAATGTTTTGGATTAATAAACAAAATATTTGTAGGATAAGGAATCTGCAATGACTGCATTAGTCCTGGAGAGGCCTTTTGACTTGTGTTGAGCGTAATATCTGTAAACTCTGCAAAAAGGAAATATGTACTCCTGTTGTGCTTATTAGAATACCTTTTGGTTTATACAAATGTATTCTGATTTGTTTATCCTGGGCTTTTTTCTGCATGATTTGTGGAGTCATCCTTGTTTATACTAAACCTTCTAATATCAACTGTAGATATTTGTTTTTAAAGGTAAACCAGAGGAGTTAGTGTTAAGTAGATAATGTTGCGCTTATTGGTAACTGTCATAATAAAGAACTTAGTAATGAAAGGTCTGTGGTAAGTTGTTTCATAGTGACCTAATCCGGCAATTGCGGAGTTATGTGTTTACATTAATAAACATTACCATTAAAAAATATTTGGACTATAAAGGATGGTTAAAGTACAGCCTAGATGGTTAATATACGACCCACAGATGTCTATAGTAACTGATTTGTATCTGTTATTTAAATACCTGTGGTCCAAAGTAGCAATTTCTTCCAATGTGGAATGAGACTGTCACTAAACATTGAGGTATTACAACTTGATATCTATGTAAGTTTCTTCAAATTTATAACTGAGAAATGTAGTTTCATTTGTGTTTCTGTTTATTAGTTGTAACTTAATGTTTAAAGGTACTTGTACTCTTGGTATGGTACTTCCTACTAAACAAATCTTATTATTGCCTATTGGAATAAAGCAAATTTGTCCTGCAAGTAACATCCATGTGTCTATTTACATTTAGTCTCTTCTGAGTTTAATGTTGTTGTGAGTTTTTATGTTTGTACTTTCCAGCATTATTTGCAGTAATTTGTCATCTGCTGCATGCTAAAAAGTAGGATATCTACTTTCTGCACTTAACTATGTGTGGGAAGACTAACATGTTTTTCATCTAGAGTCTTTTTTGTGGTATTTTTAATTTCCTTACAATACCAAAACGTAATATTCAAAGGTAAATGTGTTACTGATATGCTGCCTCCTACTAATCAAATCTTATTGACACCAATTGAAATCCCCGAATCTGAATTTACACAGCTGTATTTTATAAATATTTGTCCTTTATTTAGTCCGTCTATTGTTGACCATGAATCATGACGCAGTTTAGATTTGATCAGTGACCATTGTAAGCTAATTTGAAAATTAATTTAAATTCTGTTTCATTAATTTTATTTTGATTACTGTTAATAGCAGCCAGACATTTCTCCGCTGTTGCACTACATCGCAAGCGAAGCATAGTTCATCCCTCTAATTATCCTGGTCCCATTGCAATTTATTGTTAAAAAGAGGGAATCACAAATTCCTTTTGTACTTTCGGTTATGTGTAATCCCAATTCTGTGACCAATTTATTCAACCTATTAGGGAATGAGTATTTATAGAACATATCCGGATTCATTCCTGTAAAGTTAGAGAAATGTATGGTTGGCTATTTCTGATCAAATTTGTTATAAGTATCAGAAAATGCAATTATCTGTAGTTGATATTGTTAAAGGTTTCATTATCTCCTTCAAAATAGTCAGACCCTGTGTATCACAGTTTGAGACCAATCTCTCAAATGTGAAATTGGTTACCACACTTTGTGAGTAATAGAAAACAAAGTTTAACATTATGACAACAATCATCCTACATTGTACCCAACTCCTCAATAAAAATTCAATTTTTTATAATGTGGTACCATATATCCATATACAGCAGATTCCTGTAAACATTTTTAAAGAGTGTTCTATGTTAATCCCAGCACCTATTGCTGTAATTTGAAAGTGATGGACCATCTTGTTCCTATATTTTATAATTCGACTAATCATTGTTCTTATATTTGGGCACATCCTTGCACAGGGTCTTTCTATGATATAATTCAATACCTCAACTCATACATTTTACTTAATGATCATTTAATAACAATCAGTTGTATCGTTGGAAGGTCTTTTCTAGCAGTGAATAAGATTTTTGTCTTATTACAAGAAACTTTATCTCTATCTTGTTAAGCCCATTTGGATGAAGTGTTTGGTCTTTTAACCCTGTAATCATGTCAAATGTTGACTATCATGGCCACTGTTAAATCTGTTTTGCTTCTATTATTTGGAATCGAAGTTGACTTAAACTACACCCGTCTTTCAACTAAGGTTGTGCAACTGGTTTATTATTATTATTAGATTTTATTTCTAATGGTAATTTTATGTTTACTGTATTACATTTTAGCTTTCCTTGTCAAGGCATGTTATGCAGGTTTGTAAAGCGCATCATCACGCAGAAGGGTACCGTGGTCCTTGGCAGGTGTGAGTCTAGACACACCTAGGGCCTACTGGGACTGCTCAAAGGCAGACCTTCAGCTTCTTGCTGAATTCAAGAAGTGAGGAGGAGGCTCTTCTGTGTAGTGTCAGGTTGTTACATGCTTTAGGATTGATGGAGAAGGGGCGGCCACCAGTATTGGCTTTCCATATGCATGGATTTATGGAAGTAGGATTCCGCAGCGTTGTCTGCAGCGCTCTAGTGAGGTATGTTTATTTTTTTACTTTTCCTGGCATAGAGGGTGTCCCATAGTCCAGCTTGCTTGTTGATCAGGGAGTGCATGACTGTTTTCCAGGAGCTGATTGGGAGCCATTTGAAAATCTAGATTCGCATTTTCAAGGTATGGAAGCATGAGGCGGTGACTGGCTTTGACTTGGGCGGTTATGTTTGTTGGCTGATACCGAAGTTCTTGGAGTGGATACGGGTGGGTGTCGGTCCAGCTATGTTGGCCATCAGGTGGAGTCCAACAGTGATGTGCGCCTACTGAAGATCAGTTTTGGGCTGGTTGATTTCAGCTTTAGACAGCTGGTCTTCATCAGTAGATGTCAGTCAGGAAGGCATTGAACTTGATCCATGTGCTGGTCTCTTGTCCATTAGTGAGAACTAGTTGTGTTTCATTGGTGTACCACAGGACCTTGATATCAAAAGAGCAGATGATGCTGGCTAGAGGGATCGTGTATGTATTGAAGATGTGATCATGGGTGTCTCACATGTATGGAGACAAGCTGACTGGGTACTTCAAATCAGGACGGAACAGTTTATCGGAGTGCATGTCCTTGGATTCTGATGTTGTGTAGTTGTTGGAAGACTGTCAAATGCTGCAGAGGTTCAGGAGGAAGGACACTGTCCAGACTAATACGGATGTCGTACAATACAGCCATGAGGGCAGTTTGTGCTGTTGCTGGGTCTGAAACCAGACAATGTTAAGTTGGACGCAAAGGTGTTTTGTGAAGTGTCTGTGTATTTCCTTTAAGATCTTTGCAGGGAATGGTAGCTGGGGATCGTCTGTAGTTGGCAAGCACTGAGTCCATGCAGTCCATTAAAGGTGCAGGTCTATCTATAAAGTAATTTAATCATAAATATGGTGGTTTCATATGTAAATGAATGCTGTTGGTAGAATGTGCAGAATTTTGTGTAAATATATGTAAATGTGTCCGTTTTTGTAAATGTTAGTACATAAATATGATCTGGATCAAAAATTAAATATGTTCTACTAGTGTTGAAAAATAAAATTCAACTAGTGACATGTCAAAAACGGACTGGTATGTTTCATTCATAAAGGTCAAGGTCTGAATATATGAAATCAAGTCCAGTATTGGCGATAGTGTTCTTTTGTTATATTTGGCTTAGCCTTACTGGGTTCAAAGCCAGAACCCTGTGGTGGTGTTCCCCTTCCAAGAAAAACAAGCATTAACAATGCAATCGGTCGCATTTGTTAGTTTTTGGTATTGTAAATGGCAATGCGTTTTACATGTTATGTATGTGGTGTGTAGTGGAATAATGTGGGTAGGGTTGGTTTAGTGTGGCATGTAATTGTGTGTTGCGGAGATTAATGATGGTGTACTGTTGAGGGCTGCCTTTTATGGCACACAAACACCTATAAATAATTTTAAAATTACACAATACATGATGTAACCAGCTAAAGTTAATCTGAAAAGAATGCACTGCTATATTGGTGTGGACGTCAAAGAACGAATACATACATTTTTCAGCACGCTCTGTTCCTGATGTAAATCAACACTTTCAGAATGAAATACATACTGTTGCAAAGTGTGCTTGCTCACATCTCTCACAGGAGCAGCAGTTTATGTATTCACACCTAATTTCACGGAAGAATTAGTGAAAGTGGATGATTACGATGTAGCGCAACTCACAATTGTAGCCTTAGACTAATACACAGGGCACATTTTTATTAAAATAAAAAACGAGCTCTATCAATGCAATCTTTTGGCTGGAAACTAGCACAATTGAGATGGATCTTAAAGTTGCAGGTAACACTCCAACGGGAGCAGGCACTCTGTAAGTGACAACTAAAGAGTTTGGCTAAAAATAAATGAGGCTGAGTGGTGGCAGAAATGGGGCGGGGAAGAGGAAGAGTGGGTGCGAAGGACAATGCGCTAATCCTGAATATTTGGATGTTGTGCCTGTGCGCGAACTGAATTGTTTATTCTTTCTGTTGTGCAGAGTTCGTACTAATACAGATCAACTAATATTTTTCATAAACCATGCATTTCAAAATATACACTTTACTATGTGGCAATACCTTCCATGTGTAAAAAGCCTTTGCCTCTCAGGTCAATAATCATTCCATTTCAAGTGATCTGTTTTGTGACTGACCTGTGGAATCAGTGCAAGTATACACAGTTTTGGGGGGGGTGTTCTTCCGTCGAGGAACGAGATGATCCACTCCAGTGCCTTCTCTTGGATCCCGATGTTGTTGAGGCGTTGGACTAGCGTGCGGTGGCAGACGGTGTTGAACGCTGCCGAGAGGTCCTGGAGGATTAGGGCCGTTGTTTCCCTGTTGTCGAGCAGGGTTCTGATGTCGTCGGTGGCTGCGATGAGGGCGGTCTCGGTGCTGTGGTTGGCTCGGAAACCGGACTGCGAGGGGTCGAGGGATCCGTTAGTTTCAAGGAAGGCTGCAAGCTGTCTGACGGTCTTCCCGATGACTTTGGCAGGAAAAGGGAGGAGCGAGATGGGGCGGAAGTTCTTGAGGTCGGTGGGGTCCGCTGTTGGTTTCTTCAGTAGCGCGTTGAGCTCGGCATGCTTCCAGTTCTCCGGGAAGGTGGCGGTCTTGAAGGAGGTGTTGATGACGTCTTGGAGTTGGGCTGAGATGATGGAGTCGGCCTTGTTGAAGATGTGGTGGGGGCAGGGGTCGGTTGGAGATCCGGAGTGGATGGTGTTCATCGTGCGGGCTGTGTCTTCGGTGGTCACCGTGGTCCAGGTGCGGAGGGTGGCGGTGGGGGGGGGGCGTTGGTTCGACAGTGGGGTGCGTGGATGGTGCGCCGAAGCTGTTGTGGATGTCGGCGATCTTGCGGTGGAAGAAAGAGGCGAGAGGGTCGCAGAGGTCTTGAGAAGGAGTGATGTCGTTGTTGCCCGTGCTGGGGTTGGAGAACTCCTTAACGATGCTGAAGAGTTCCTTGCTGTCGCGGGCGTTGTTGTCCAGTCGTTCCTTCAGTGATTTCTTCTTGGTGGTGCGGATAAGCTGGTGGTGCTTGCGGGTGGCTTGTTTGAGGACGGTCATGTTGTCTGCGGTCTGGTCGAGGAGCCAGGCTTTCTCGAGGGTGCGGCAGTTCTTCTTGGAGTCCTTGAGTTCGTCGGTGAACCAGGAGGCTTTCTTGCTTCTTGGTCTGCTGGGAGGGTTCTTGAGTGGAGCGAGGTCGTCTGCGCAGGTGGTTAGCCACTGTGTGAGGTTGTGGGCTGCTTCGTTGGGGTCCGTTGTGCTGGCGGGCGGGTTCTGGCTGAGGGAGGTGGTGAGCTGCTCGGTGGTGATCTTGCTCCAGCTCCTGTGAGGAACCTGATGCGGGTGGCGACTGCTGAATGTTTCGGACTCTTGAAGGACGCTACTGGCGGTGGCTGGAAGCCTGGAAAGTGGTGAGTCTCCTATCACGCTTTTCCTGCTGGTTCAAGGAGGCGGGCTTCACACGGGTCGCAGCTGCCTGCATCGAAGCCAAGAACCAAGCGGGAGAGCACCGTGTTCAGAGCTTCCAGGGCACAGGTGGATGCCGAGCCCGGGGATGGCCCCCAAACTAAACACTAGAACTAAAAAAAGTAACACTTGTTTTTTGAAGTACTTAAAAAAGCAGAGGAAATGTATTTATTTACAGTCTCAATATGATTTTGATTAGGTGTCTGGCTTGGAATGTGGCTGGTCTTATGGGAGGGGGAGCTATTGATCATGGGGGATTTTAATTGTGTAATGAGCTACGCGGCAGATTCCACAAGGCAAGGTACATCACAAGGTATGCGCAAAGTTAGGGCTGCGATATGGGAAATAAGCCGGTTACACATTCTGAAGGATGTATGTCGATCCAAGCATCCTAATGTCCCAGGGTTTACTTACTACTCAGCCCCCCACAAACTTTGTTCCCGAATTGATCTGGTATGGGCAACGGATAGAGTTGTGGAAGGATGTAATATAGAATTGTGTCCTAGGATAACATCTGATCACAATCCTATACTGCTGGAATTTAACATTTGTAATAAACGAGAGGTGCGGCAATTTACATTCCCTAGATCACTGATTTTTGACCAAATATTTATCTTACAAATTAAAGAACACATTAGGGAATTCATAGACATCAATCTAAATTCAGCAACAACAATAATTGTCTGGGATGCTTGCAAAGCAAGTATAAGGGGCTTTGTCCAACAATATGTATTCAGAAAAAACGCGGAGGCTAGGAATGAAATGAAACTTATGACTTCTAACATTTTGGCTCTGGAGCTGAATCTAGCAGCAGCCTTGATGGATGGGAAGTCTAATACTGATAAGTTAAGAATGGATCTGGTGAAACTACAATCAGACACTAAGAAGACCCTGAGAGAGTATCACTTGGCACAGTATGAGAGCGGAGACAGAATTGGAACGGTGCTTGCTTATAAAGTAGCCAATAAGAAAGCTAGGACTAATATTAAAATAATTAAAGGCAGCGACATGACTACTTATAACAAATTTGATCAGATACTAGAACAGTTTGTCAATTATTAATGCAAATTATATACTACAGAAAATGTTCCTACTAAGGATGATATACTATTATATTAGCTCTTATATGAAGGCACAGCAAGACAAGGAAGCTATTAGACTGTTAAGCTCAGAGATTACACCTGATGAGATTGAGACTGCATTTTTGTCTCTTCCCTCGGGTAAGGCAGCCGGGCAAGATGTGCTCCCTATGGAACTCTATAAAACATGTTTTCAGGAATTACTTCCCCTATTTAAAATGGTTGTAGACTCAATTGGTGAAACTGGGAGGGCTCCCTCTTCGTGGAGAACAGCCAAGATAGTATTTAAAAAAAAAAAAAGCCTGCAGACTAGTGTGGGTTGTATAGACCAATATCGCTAATCAACGCGGATGCTAAGGCTTTTGCTAAAATATTGGCAAATCGACTCGCACCCCTCATGCCTGAATTGGTCAACACTCAACAGCATTGATTTGTTACAGGACATGATACTACCGCCCATATTAATATGGCTATCGATGTAGCATCGATCAATCCCACCCCACTCTGAATGGTTATGTTAGATGCTGAAAAAGCATTTGACCGAGTGGGGTGGGATTATTTGTGGGCTGTGCTGGAAGCCTTTGATATTGGGGGAAGATACCGTGGATGGATTTGGTCATTATATTATCAACCAATGGCACTGATCAGCTATGCAGGAAGGAGCTCTCTCAGATTCCCAATTGGAAGAGGAACCCGGCAGGGGTGTCCTCTTTCACCCCTGCTGTTTACATTATCACTGGAACCATTCCTCAATGCACTTTTAGTACAAGATAATATCAGTCCACTCCAGCATATGGGGAATAGTTTAAAAAATACAGCATATGCGGATGATGTCGGGATTTTTACTACTGACGTAGTTAAGGCTATACCTGTAGTAATAAAAGAGGCGAAACGATTCGGAAATGCATCTGGATACAAATAAAATATAAATAAAACTCAGGTTATTGCTAACTATAATCCATCAGTGTCGGTACCAGGTCTGTGCACCAACGCAGTGTATCTGGGTGTCAAAATATCTGCAAAGATTGAAGAAATAGTAGCCCTTAACTATGATCCACTATTGAAGGAAGTGGCTAAATCTTTTAAAAAATGGCATAAGATACCGTTAAGTCTGGTCGGGCGTATAAACCTAATAAAGATGAAAATAACACCCAAATTTATTTAGATCGATCCCTTTAGGGCCTAATAACTTTTTTTTTTAAACTCGAAGTCTGTGGCAGCTATATATGGGGCTATTAAAAAAAGCTTGGAGAGCAATAAATCTTCTAAAGCTCCCAATCGAAAAGGGGGGATTAACGTTCCCCGACTTTAGATTATATTTTTTTGCTTCTTTTTTGGGCCGGATTCGTAGCCTACTGAGAAATGAAAACTTCTTATTTTTTCATCAGTTTATGTTAGGGCATGACAGTAACCAATTTATTGCCCGAGTGAATGATCCAAACTACTTTAAACGAGTCAAGTTTAAGACTGGTAAGCATATCGTACAAATTTGGAAGAATTTATGATTCTTGATAAGATGTCCTTTTTTAATGCTGAATTAAGGCTATGGGGGAATCCAGGACTTCCTGAAATCTTTTCAGATGGGGAAGGGATAGCCTGGTCTAGCTGTGGCATTAAAACTTTGGGCGACCTCTATGGACCTGATGGTCTATTAGGGTTTCCATCACTTAAGCTAATATATAATCTGAATGATAGGATGTATTTTAAATACAAGCAAATTCAAGATTTTCTAGTCCGGAGAATGAAAATTAAAGAAGTTCGACATTCGGATATTTTACAATGCTTATATTCAGATAGGACCAAGTCACTTATCAGTAAAAGCTACTGTCTTTTGAACCAGGTAAAAGGAGACGACTGTGGTAAATTAGCATCCAATTGGTCCGATAGGCTAGGATTAAGTATAACTCCAAAGCAAATATCTGCTTCTTTTATTCATCTTAACTGAGTAGTACAGTCTTCTAGTATGAGATTGCAGTCTTACAGAACCGTTTGCCAACTATATTATACTCCTCAAAGAATCTCTAGTTGGGTACTAGATAATCGCTCAAATGAACGCACAAGCTGCCCTAAATGCAAATTAGAAGCTGCCGATATTGTTCATATGCTTTTCTCATGTCCGGCGCTATCAGAGTTCTGGAAGGGTGTTGCAGGTGTATTAGATAGAAAACATATCATATCTCCGCCCCTCTCAGCTCATCTGATTTTATTAGATCTGCAGGAACTGAATAGCCCAAACAAAGAACTGATTTCTATTCTATTTACTTGTGCAAGATTAACTATAGCTAGGGCATGGATATCTCCAGACCCACCGCACGTCATGGAGTGGTGGGCTCTGGTAAACGAAATACATACTATGGAGACAGCACTAGCAAGACTGAGGGGGCCTAACCCTCTGAGGCGAAAAGAGTGAGTATGGGACATTTTATTCGGGCAAAATAAATTTCACAAGACTTTACTTGGCCTCAGATACTAAATTAAGGCCCATTCAGATGTAGGTTCGTTATCGTGTATTCTTTTTTCCTCTGCTTCTTACATTTTTATTTATTTATTTAAATGCTTATGTACATTTTGTTTTTTCCTTGTACAATTATGTTATGAATTGTAAAAGTATTTATCTTATTTTGCCTCTTGCGATATCAATAAAATTGATTAAAAAAAAAAAGTCTGCTAGCCTATTAGTAAAGATATAGATTTTAATACATGTTCTAAAAAACACAATCGCTGCACATTTTATGTAATTTAATTTTAAAACAATAACTTGCATATTCATAATGCTTCCATTTGCAGGCTGGGACTTTTTTGCACTATAAAAATTCACTATTCTCCACTGCGCAAACAAGTGCTCAATTCTGTTTCTCTCTCTGGTTACGCAGAGACACATCTGCATTAATTAACCAGATGAGTTTTTATCAGGTAATTGTAAAAGAAAAACTGTGCATTTTCCCAGTTTCTTTAACTTGCGTGATTTATAATTATTTTGAGTATGGCTGTGTATGCTATGTGTTTATCTGAAGATTGAAGGACAAAATGTTTTGTTCTGTAAGCCATAATGTATTTCACCTCGCACCTTTATTGCACTTCTTCAGTGCTCTGCTGCCCTCTCGCCTTTGCCCCCAGCTTTAATCTACACTGCCGTGCCAGGATAAGCCATATAGATGCTTTGGCCAGCCAGGGGGCACTCAGGTAGCTGCTGGCTTTGTCAATCAGTGGTTTGTATAGTCACCCGTGAAGGTCTCAAGGCGCTGGGGGTGGGACTTGTTCCAGGTCTTGGGCGCGATGTGGGAGAAAGCCCTTCCGCTGGTTCTGTTTCTGTGGATGCGGGGGACCTCGGCCAGGGCAAGGTCTGCGGAGCGTAGGTTTGTCCTGGGTATGTGTAAGGATACTCTCTCATTGAGGTATTTGGGTCTGATGTGAGGGATTTGTAGGCATGGGTGAGGAGTTTGAAGGTGACCCTCTTCTCAACGGGGAGTCAGTGGAGGCCTTGTAGGTGTTGGGTCATGTGCCCGTGACAAGGAGTCCCGAGGATGAGTCTGGCTGTGGTGTTCCGGATGGTTTGGAGTTTGCGTAGAAGGGTCCTGTTGATTCCGGTGTAGAGGGTGTTGCCTTAGTCCAGTCTGCTGGTTATGAGTGCATGGGTGTCTGTCCTTCTGCAGTCAGGGGGATCCATTTGAAGGTCTTACGGACGATGCGCAGGCAGTTGAAACTAGTGGAAGCGACAGTGTTGATCTGGTGGCTCATGAAGAGGGAGGAGTCAAGGATGCTGCTGAGGTTCTGAGTGTGGTCTGTCGGGGTGGGTGGGTTCTCGAGGGCGGAGGGCCACCAGGTGTTGTCCAAGGGAGAGGTGCAGGGTCTGAGGATGAGGACCTCTGTCTTCTTTGAGTTGAGCTTCAAGCAGCTGTCTTGCATCCAGGCTGCCACGTTTTTCATTTCTTCCTGGAAACCGAATATGATGTCTTTAGCATTCTTTGTGCGTGAGAGGCTGAGCTGGGTGTCGTCGGTGTAGAATATGATGCTAAACCCAGGCTGTCTGACGATGGTGGCGAGGGGGGCCATTTAGTTGTTGAAGAGCATGGGGCTGAGTGAAGATCCCTGGGGCACTCCGCAGTTGGATTCCAAGGGTTCCGAGAGGAAGGGAGGGAGTCAAATTCTCTGGGTTATGCCGGATTGGAAGGATTGGATCCAGTCGAGGGCGGCTCATTGTATCCCTGCATCGTGAAGTCTGTCTGCAAGCATGTAATGTTGGACTGTGTTGAAGGCTGTGGAGAGGTCTAGAAGGACGAGGGCCGCAGTGTGTCATGGTCTAGTAGCATGCGGATGTCATCCGTAGCGGCGAGAAGGGCAGTCTCAGCGCTGTGGTTGCTGCGGAATCTGGACTGGGAAGCGTCGAGGATGGAATTCTCTTCGATGAAGGCAGTCAGCTGGGCGTGCACAAGTCTCTCTGTGACTTTGGCTGCAAAGGGGAGGAGAGAGATGTGCCGGTAGTTTTTCAGGTCCATCGTGTCGGCCATGTGTTTCTTGAGGAGGAGGTCTCACCTCGGCCAGTTTCCAGTCATCTTGCCAGATGCCGGTCTGAGGGAGGTGTTGATCGTCTGTTCTAGTTCAGGTGTGATGACAGCGGCGGCCCTGTGGAAGATGTGCGGTGGGCAGGGGTCCTTTGGGGCTCCTTAGTGAGTTTTCTTCATGGTCGCGGTGATTAGTTCTACGGTCGCGGGATCCCAGGACATGATGGTTTGCTTGTCGGTGGCGGTGGGTAGTTGGGTAGAGTCCTGGTTCGCTGAAGTTGTCGTAGAGGGCCTTGTTCTTCAGATGGAAGTAGGAGCTGAGCTTGTTGCAGAGTTCCTGGGAAGTTGTGTGTCCGTGGCTTCATAGGTGGGTTTTGTGAATTGATGTTTGACGTTGAACAGCTCCTTGAAGTTGGTTGTGTGGGTCTGGACTTTGTCTCTTATGAAGGTCCGTTTGTTGTCTCTTATGCGCTGGTGGTAATCCTTCAGGGCACTATTGTGGTTGTTCCGTACTTCCGTGGTTTTCTGATTTTGCCAGGTTTTCTCTAGGTGTCTGCAGGTGTCTCGAAGTTCTGTGATGAACCAGGCTGCCTTCAGAGGGCGTTGTTTGGCAGGGTGGTGCCTGTTTTTTGGTGCAGCAGGAGACCCAGCGGTGGATTCCCTTGCTGCAGAATTGGTGTCGGTCTTGGTGCTGGGGGGGGGGGGGGTTCTGACGGCGGGTGGTGTTGACGTGGTCCTCCATGGTCTTGCTCCCATTCCGTCATGGCCGGTGGGCTTGGTTGCGATGGTGGTGGTGAGGGTGAAGTGGACACAGTGGTGGTCTGTCCAGATGGGCTGGGTGGTGTGGCTGAACCGGATGTCGATTCCTCCCGCGAAGATGGAGTTGAGAGTGTGACCCCTTGTGGTAGGTGGCTGCTGTCTGTTCTGAGAAAGGCCTTGCTGGCGTTCCTCGTGGCTGCATGGCCACTTACTGGCCCTCTATGGTCTTATTGTCAATGCTGGGATGTCTTTCTCTGTGAGAATGTGTGGGTAGCGTGGCGACCTTGCTGGAAAAAAATGCAGGGCATCCCAAAGACACAATTGCAATTGCTGCCTACAGCATGTGAGCTACAGAGAGACTGCTACTTCCCTGGCTGTGAATGGGGCACATATCAGAAATATAGATGCCTCCATAGAACTCACACCACCTGAGCAAGGCCCTATCCTCCGAAATGATAAAAAAAATAGAAGAGCCGCAAACCAACATTTCACAAGGTGGTTGAAATGAAAGAGTAATTAGTTGGCAGAAATTGTTAGAAGTCAGACAGCAAAGAGATGTGTTGCTGCGCTGTGCGATCCAGGGCAAATTAGTACATCTTGAGTGCAAAATTTGCCACGATGTCCTAAACAAGAAGCACACTGATGCAGGCCAACACAAATGGACATCTAGCTGGGAGGGCCGGTTCTAGGATTTGCGGGGACCTGGGCTAAAAGGGAATGTGCCAGGCCCCTCAAATTTAAATAAGTGGCCCCTTGCAAGGAAACCATTCAGAGACACTGCAGGACACCTGTGTCCAGCATTTTAGCGCCCCCACAGTTTTAACTTTCAGCCCACAAGCAATTCTTACACCATCAGGCCGATAGGTGTGAGAATTGCTTGTGGTCCAAATGTTAAAACTGTGGGGGCGCTAAAATGCTGAACGATGGGTGTCCTGCAGTGTCTCTGAATGGGTCTCCTTGCAATTGGGACAAGCGGAAGCACCTCTCTCCCCTAGGCCTCCAGACACCATTCCTGAGAGGCCCGGGCAGGAGGGGGCCCTCCAACGGACCCTATTTGCAAGGCAACACCTTTCTTTAAAATGGATTGCCAGGGAAACAAAAGGACACAGCACCAGTGTGGGCCCCATGCTGGTGTGCTGAGTTTTAGGCCCTGGGCAGCAGCCCTCACTGCCAATGGCTCGCACCAGCCATGGTCCGTGTGGGTGGCAGTGCTCCTGAGCCTGTGATTCAGGTGGAGGAGTTGAGCATGGGGTGGGGGTGGGCTGCAGGAGTCCAACCACGCATGTAGCATTGAAGCAGAATGCTGTTACGGTGGACCATGGGGGAGAGTCTGCATGAGCCAACAGCTTTCTTGGTCAACACAGCGTGCTGGGGGCACATTGTAGCCGCAGGTTATTGTAGTTTTATACAGAGCATAGTTAGGCTGGCAGGGGAAAGATCTTATAGACCACAACTTTCTCAGCAGGGGACTGCAGGATCCGCCACACCTTGCAGCTGGAAGGGAGGGGTTCAGGGAAGGCAGCTAGGCATTGGGCTTAAAGCGCGGGGACGGCATTCCACAAGGAAGCAGCCAGCCAGGCCTCGAGGGAGTAGAGCTCTCCCTGATTAGCGAGGGTCGGGCCTTGCTCCGCAGAAAGGGTTCGCCATGAACAGTGTGCCCCCAAAGATAATTGGCTACAATTGAGGTGAGGGGCAGTATTGGGTGGTTATTGCGTGGACTTCTATGATTGGTGGATGAAGGAGCCACTTTGTGTGGTACAGGAGGTGGTCCTTAGGAGAGCGGTTCATAAGCCATACCTGCTGGAGGCTGGGGAACAGGTTGGCCTCCTGGGAACCCTATCAACGCTACTGGCTGACTAGTTGATGAGGTGCGGAGCAGGCAGCATGCACGGCGCTGATGGGCAGAGCTCAAGCAAATAATTAAGTAATACTGCAGCTCGGTTATTGGGCGACGTGCACGTTGGGTGTTGGACGTGGGCAACCAGCCTGCCAGGGCACAGCCGCTCACAAGAGCGAGGTGGTACAAATGTGACTCGGTTTCAAGTTGGGTGGTGGAGAATGTAAGCGTGCAGTAAATTAATTCATAAATGTATCTCGGAAGTTAGCATGGTGAAAAGGTCCCCCAGTGCTTTGTCATGTCCAGCTTCTCTCTTAAGGTTCCTAGCCTTGTCAGCAACTTTGATATTTCAGGCACAGCGCCTTGTGGGATTCCCTTGCTCTCAGTAGAAGCCGGCGCATAAGGTCAGTTGTAGGTTCAGACTCGGCGCTATTAAATGTTACGGGTTTAAAACGCTCCAAATACTAGTCGCAATATTGGCTATAGGCTGGTAATGAGAGGACCGGTGGAAAAAAAGGGAGTCGTTCGGAGCATATAGCAAGAGCTGCGTAAGGTGGTACTGCTGCAGAGTACACTTACTTAGGGCTGGTAACTGCTAGCATCAGTCTGGTGAGCATCCAGCTCAGGGCCAGGGCGGACAATGGATCGGGTCAGGGGGGCTCTTGCAGGTGAATTAGGAGCGCCCATCCCTTGTGGAAATCGAAAATAATCTCTGTTAGCATAAGGCTGAAGCCATCTTGTTTGTGACATCCATTTTGTTAGCTATGTAATTCTTCTGTCTTCACTGTTGCTTGCCTTTCTATTCCGATTGTTAGTCATCAACTTTAGTTAACTCCTCCTGTACTGGGCCAAAGCAATGTATGTGCTGAACAAAGGCCTGTAGCTCCTGAAATGCACCTGGTTAAAGATGTAACTGTTGACTATTTGTGGCTGCTGTAAGCAGTTCTCTCCCCCCTCCCACTTTGCTGACTAAGTGATCTCCTATCTGCCCATGTTTGTCGGTAGTTATTCTTGTGTATGCTATACCTTCTATTTGTAACTACATACTTACTCAGCAACAAACTCTGAATATAAGCACCATGGTCTGCGTATTCAATGTAGTACCTTCTGGAACACTTGAGGGTTTTGTATGGACGTGGTCAAACTTATGAGTGATTAATAAACTTGTTATTTGAAATCCATCTTCAGTGCCAATCTCTATTTTGTTGGTCTATGGACCCGTGGGCGGAGAAGGGTGATCCCTGCACTAGTGTGTCCTTTAAAAGGCACATTTCCACACCCTAAGGGCAAAAGGTAATTGACTCACAGCAAGGAAGGCCGATGGGGCATGTTTACACTGTGCACAAACTCGCTGCAGAAAGCTGCCTTTTCACATGGCCCCATTCTATGTTTTAGATAAGGTAAGAAACACCCCCTGGTCATGCAGCAGTCAAATAACACATTAGACACTCAGACGATTGAGGTGCACATTAAATAGTAAAGGTTTAACACAACTAGAAACTGCATAAGAAGACATGCACAGGTGTGCACGCACATAAATATGTACACACTGAGAGCAGATAATTGCGAAACCAATTTACTCACGCCTATTTCTTTTTTTGACTCAAGCCTATATCTTTAGTTTTTGCCTTCCTAATCAGAATGACCTACGCTATACTTGGAATGTGAGCTGCGAGACAAGCTTTAGCGTAGCTCGAAGATTAAATAAAAATGGAAACTTCTATGCACCCGGGTGCAACCATCCATTTACCATTTTCATTCTTACATTTCCCTTATGTATCTCTTTGATCCTGTGGAAGCTGCTAGGGTGTCGTCATTTCAGGTGTGCAGAACCTGCATTGCCTTAGCAACACCACTTTTGTTCTTTTTTGTACTACTGAAAAACAATCAGGAGACTTTACTTCTGCCGTAATTTTGCTAGTTATTTTAGCTCATTGCAGGTAGTGCAGACGGTTAATATGCCTGCCGTAGAGGATGTGTACCAAGCAGTTTGCAAGGTTAATAGGTCAATGGGCTAACTTGTCAGGAGGATAATTCGTGTGACTTACAGTCTATAGGTTTACATCTCAGAACAGTGAGCGTTTACCTGTCGCCAAAGAACTGCATGCAATTGCAAGGTATTGTTTAGAGCGCGTTAGTTCCCCAGCCCGCTAGTATAAGGTAGAAAACAGAGTTTCACGTCCTTTGATAAAGAGAAACCCCAACCACGGTGATACGTTTCAATTCTGAGCTAGTGCTGCTTCAGACCAAGCACTCTGAAACTATGCTGGCAAGCAGTATTAATGGCTTGTAACTACAACACCTTGGAGTTACCTTTCTTATGTAACATTACCTGTATATGATTCAAACACAGATGATTGATTATCTTTTGTGTAAGGTGCACGGACACCCTATAGTTGTGTGAAGAGGAAAAGTGCCAGGCACTTGACAGAAGGCCAGCAACGCTCGCACCACTGATGGCCACTGCCAGCGCGGTCAAATACAGTGCCCACATTGCTACCACCATCACACCACTACAAGGTGACATTCTAGAGTAGCAACACCCCCAGAGGCAATAAGTAGGGATTGGGTAACAGTTAATAATGTGATATATAATCTATGGGCCTCGGTTACCTTGCTCCCACCGGTGAAGCTGGCTAACAAACTGAGGGATGCATAACCTAATGATTTAAACAGGCAGGCAAATCAAGTTCCAGTGTCCACAAAGTTGAAGGTTTTAATTACATTGTGGTGAGAAGCAATATTTGGTAAAGTGGAAAAATCTATTTTTCGCACAACTGGAAAATGTAGTTCAATTGTGTATTGAACGTGTTCAAGTCCTCTTAGTCACATTTATCCGGATGGCCTTGCGGGGTAGGTGGTAGGTACATAAATGTACATGCCTGCCATGTGGGGAGTGACAGACATCCCACATCTGCAAGCTGATATGTCATCAGAGGCCTATGACAACGTAATGGTATGAAGCATATACATTAAGGTTGGGATGGTGCTCTTGTACGTGGGGTGAGTGCCACCAGTTGGGGCGTTCCTTTTCAACCAAATAAAACCTGACACTTGCTACACAGGCAGGGTTTTGTAGCAGCATACATCTTTCCTTGTTCTATGGGACCGATGACAGACTGGTTACCCCATAGGTAAGAAGGAAAAATTGAAAAGTTTTACGGCAATTATTGTGATGCTCTCCAGGGCAGGGGTGTGAAAACGGAAGAAAGGGGGGGGGGGGGGTCAGTTAACCAGAATCATCCAAGGTAATACCAGCCCAGCTGCGGTGGCTCAAGGGTAATGTCTTGAGCAGGTACAGAGGAAAGTGTTCCGATTTCCCAAGTCTTTTCTTATCCTTATGCTGCAGAAAGGGTTAATTAAGGTAGGAACCATGGTCCAACGTGTTTTGAGATGCCCGTACTTGCATCCGGCTGTCGTGCATTACATTGCCTGTGCACTTAGAACACCTAGGTATGACGATATCAAGGTAGGGTTATGTTTATGTTTAGATGTTTATAAAGCGCTTGAATGCCGAAGTGGCTTGGTGCTGAAATGTGAGGGTAGAAGTAAGATAGTGTGAAAACCTATGTGGTTGTGAAGAGCCAGGTTTTCAAATTCTTTCTAAAAAGCTGGAGGTTTGGCTGGCGTCTCAAGGACAGGGGTAGTTTGTTCCAGAGCTGAGCCGCAGTGTGTGTTATGGCTCTACCCCCCATCTAGCTCGTTTGAACTTCACTGTTTCTATAAGGCCTTGAGTGGCCGATCTGAGGACATGTTAAGGAGTGTATGGTGTAAAACGTTTTTGGAGATCAGTCGCAATCCCACCATTTATGGCTTTGTGTACCAAAGTTAGGGCTTTGAATTCAATGCGTGGTTTAATAGGCAGCCAGTGGAGTGATCTAATACTGGCTGATATTGGTTGTCCTCTGTGTAACCCCAAGAGAAGCCTGGCTGCCGCGTTTTGCAAAGACTGCAATTTTTGAAACCGTGCATTGGAGTAATCCAGCTTTGATAGAAAAAGAGCTACCATCACCATCTTTTGGAGTTCCTGAGGTGTAAAAGGGAAATATTTTCTCAAGGTTTTCAGAAGAAAAAAACCTGAAGAAATCAGGCTGTTCACCTGCGTACTAAAATTAAGTTTATTGTCGAAAATGACCCCCAGATTTCTAACCTTTTCGGCTGGGACTGTGAAGGGCTCTGACATCCCCCTGGTATGAAGGGACAAGTGACTGGGCATTCACAAGTCTAAATCCCACCGCTTCTTCTTACTGGGAGCAAGCAGTGTAATCGCCCATAACGGTCAGGAAGCACAATAGTACATTATATGATGCTGTGAACATGGCACTTGGAGGAATACATGGGTTTCGTACTCTCATCCATGCCCCCCACCCGAACAGGAAACGCACCGATTCATTTTGGGGCTAGTCAAGCTGGTAGCAGGGTATATAGGGGTTCTGGGCTCCCGAAACTGGCCCAGTTATAGTGACCCACCACTGCCTGAGCGGGGCATATCAGATGCGCCAAGTAGCACAGGGGCGGAATGAATGGGAAGTTATGCAGAAGGTCTTCGGTGCACCCTCACCAGTATTAATCGATCAATGATGAGCATCCACATAAAAGAGGAAATGTTACACCCAGCCACAAGGGTCACCAAAGACTCACCGGGACAACTTTAAGGGCACTCCTAAATGATTACAGAAGGCAACTTTCAGCAGACAAAATACACCATAGTGGAAATTAGAGGCTAGTTCACATTCTCCTAAGGAGCCACGACCTACCACACGATTGTCACAATGCACAGGGTTAAACAATATCAGAGTGGAGTGCTCTGGTTAAAGGAATTCAATTAGCCCCCACTGCTGTTTCATTAATACAGGAGATCTGTCTTTTGCATGACATTATGGGAGGCGGGGCAGTTGGTGAAACAGAAGTACTGGGAATCATCAAAAAAGAAAGCGGGAAGGTTTTTTAAGTGTGGTAAGGGGCTTAAAATGTCCGAGAACCACACCCAATCCCAGCCGACATGCGTGACCTCAAACACTGTGAGGCCAGGGATACAAGCATCCAAGACTAGGTTACCAGCGGAGCCCTACAGGTGAGGACAGCCAGCGGTAAAGTAACGCAGGCAGCGGCTCAGGTGGAGAAACAATAGGCACAGCGGGGCTAGTGGCCCACCACTACGGACCCACCCTAGGAGGCATTTCGAGTCTGGTGGCTTAGCGGACTAATGCATCCACTTTAGGGGCTTGTGTTCGACCTCATGGTCACAGGCTCAAACACCAGCTGGTTCAGACTTTCATCCTTCTGAGGTAAATAAAATGGGTACCATTGAGTCTGGTAACAACAAACATCTATTAGTCAGTGCCAAGATACCCTTGGGTGAACATGCACTTAACGAATACACGTTATATTAGGTCACCAGGTTACCACTCCGAGGATGGGGTGCATCTGAATGGGGTGGGCAGGGACATGTTCCTTTAAAACATAGTCCGGGTTCTGGAGCAGCCAGGATTTTTATGAGGGCCCAGGTTGCATGGGGTAGCTGCCATCGTTGGGTAACCGTTGGCAGCGTGGCGGTAGCAGCAAAGAAAGGTACCCACAAAACAGAATAAATTAGGTAGAAGAAATGCTCAGACAGTGCCCTTGAGATGCCTCACGGAAGGGGCACAGGTGAGTATACAACAGCACACAGGGGCAGCCAAGATTGAAGGGCTGCTCAGATAGTGCCCATGGGATGCCGCACAGCAGGGGCATGGAGGAGCAGGCGAGGGGTCAGCAAAGGTACAGGCCAAGCAGAACAGCACTTGCAGTCCCAGCCAGGCCTAAACGGCAGCCCACAAAGTCGGTAGCAAGAGAAGCCTGAAATCCGTAAACACTGGTACACTGGCAGGACTCACCACTGCTCCGGTTTAACGCTGTCAGAGAGAAAGAAACGGGGCAAGTGGGACATGATCATCAAGAAATGTAATTATGACAAAAACATGGGTCTGACCAACCCTAAATGTTGTGAAATGGTGATCCATGTTTATGTATTATGCAATAAAAACAGCGGCCTTTTTACACCATAATCTTTGTATGTTGCAATTTATGAAAAGAAAGGGTGTAATGAATTGGGGGCCACAAAGTAGAAGGGGGAATGAACTTGCAGTCCTGGGAGGGGTTGGTGTGTGGGCAGGGAAGCGCAGCAGACAAATAGAGGCTGATGGGAAACCCCTCATGGCGGCGGGAGCGGGAAAGAAATTGCGGGGCGAAAGCCCGAGAAAATTACCACACCAGTATTGGGAGCGACATTTGAATTGGGAAAGTCGCCCAATGAGTGAGCAGGAGGAGACCGGGAACAGGAAGTAAAAAGGGAAAGTAACCCCAGAACAAGGCAATTCTTCCAGGTTACACTAACCTCGCCATCGAGACCCACATCATAATACGTTAGTCGCAGACGTAAGGAAAGGGGGGAAAGGCATGGCAGTAGCAGCACAGAAAGGTACACACAAAACAGAACAAATTAGGTAGAAGGAGTGCTCAGAAAGTGCCCTTGAGACGCCTCGCGGAAGGGGCATAGGTGAGCATGATTAATTTGTGATAGTGAGGATTTGTAAGCTTGTTTATCCTGAATGTTGTTTGTCTTCCTCCAGCGCCGTTCTAACACTTTACATTGAGACTTTTCGTTTTTTAGGTCTCCTGTGTACCAAGGGGCAGAGGGCCGCCGAGCGTCCACGCTGGTGTTTTTCACTGGTATAATCACATTGAAAGTTTTTCCCAAAATGGTGTTAAACGTATCCAGCAACTCCGTGGGGTCCTGCTGGGATTTGCCTGGATCTACCTATAATTGGTTAAAAGTGGAGTAAATGATTCCAAAGTGAGTTTTTTTAGAGGGCCTAATTTTGCTCTGATTCGATGGATTTTGGGGGGGTCCGGAATGCCACTTTGATCTAGATCTGGAAGGAGAATTGGATCATGAAGTGATCTGTCCGGACCAAAGGGAGAGGGGGAAGTACTCTTATTCCTTCAGAGTTAGAAAAGATAAGGTCTAAAGAGTGGCATGCCTTGTGGGTTGGCCTGCTTAACCCTTTGTAATAGACCGATGTCACTCAAAGTGGAAGTGAGTTTCAGGCCATCCGGGTCTGCTACGTTTTCAAAACTGCACTGTAAGGGTAGGGGATGCACACCGTTTTATCAATTCGTCCTTTTTATACGTCCATTTTAGTCCTCAAAGTTCATCCAGTATTGCGTGCTCATTAGGTATGGTGCCTTGCCCTCTGGGCACCTGAGTACTACATCTCTGTATGTGGGGCGAATTGTCGCCCCAGAACCAACGGCACTGCTGAGTTCTATCGCACAATTTATCTTAAATCAACAATTTTATCCTCATTTCTTCAGTTTTTCCTAATATATTTCTCATGTATTTCAATTTTACAAGGTTTCTGTATTGTTCCACACGTCAGACAACATGCCAATTTCCTCAGTTTTCTCATGTTCAGGTTTGTCCATCCGGACCTTATTCCAAGAACAAGTACAAACGCCAAGATCCATCAGAAGCAGTGTTTTATTAAACCAATGCATTTCGGGCACTTCCAGCCCTTCGTCAGGGATAACTGCAAATGTTAAATAAGCATACATTATTGTAAGGTACCAATGTTGTGTAAGCTAAACAATCGTTGTAACTCAATATCTTAGGATTCCTATTTAAAACCACGCATTTGCTATATTCCTTTCCTGTCTATCAGTACAGTACAAACCAATCAGAAGTTTCTATTACCAATGTGTGTTTAAACCCCAATAGTCTCCACCTATTATTACTTCAAACCTGTTCTCCCAAGACCCGAGCGAAGTCACATGAGGTTGTTTAAAACTAGCGGTTAGCGAAATACACACAATGCACCTTTTGAATAGAGAGAGGAGGAGGCATTCTATTTGAGTGATTATGTAAACAAGATCACACGGCCAGAAAGAGGAGAGTGATTTAGACGCTCAAACAAATACACAGTAGTGAAGGCTCGGGTCTTGGGAGAACAGGTTTGAAGTAATAATAGGTGGAGACTATTGGGGTTTAAACACACATTGGTAATAGAAACTTCTGATTGGTTTGTACTGTACTGATAGACCGGAAAGGAATATAGCAAATGCGTGGTTTTAAATAGGAATCGTAAGATATTGAGTTACAACGATTGTTTAGCTTACACAACATTGGTACCTTACAATAATGTATGCTTATTTAACATTTGCAGTTATCCCTGACGAAGGGCTGGAAGTGCCCGAAATGCATTGGTTTAATAAAACACTGCTTCTGATGGATCTTGGCGTTTGTACTTGTTCTTGGAATAAGGTCCGGATGGCCAAACCTGAACATGAGAAAACTGAGGAAATTGGCATGTTGTCTGACGTGTGGAACAATACAGAAACCTTGTAAAATTGAAATACATTAGGAAAAACTGAAGAAATGAGGATAAAATTGTTGATTTAGGATAAATTGTGCGATAGCACTCAGCAGTGCCGTTGGTTCTGGGGCGACAATTCGCCCCACAGACAGAGATGTAGTACTCAGGTGCCCAGAGGGCAAGGCACCATACCTAATGAGCACGCAATACTGGATGAACTTTGAGGACTAAAATGGACGTATAAAAAGGACAAATCGATAAAACGGTGTGCATCCCCTACCCTTACAGTGCAGTTTTCAAGACGTTGCCCTAAAAACGGGGTCTGCACCCAATGACATAGAGAAATTATATTCTTGAAAATCGCTGTTTCCACACGGATGACGGAAGATCTGGTTCATCAAACAATGTTTTACAGATTGACACTTATGGAAAAAAAGGGGGTTAGCTAATGTGCATTGATGTGATTAAGCGACACATTGTAATTCACTTTTAATGGGATTACATATATTTTTTTTGTGATTTGCTGTTATCTCTGGTACAACTTGGGGTAGAATGTGTTACATTGCATTATGGGAAGTGTAGTTGTTTGATGACAAGCTGATAGCATTAGACCAAAGGAACGAATCAGAAGGTTAATTAGACACAAGTCATGAAGGCGGAGCGAAGTCACATGAGGTTGTTTAAAACTAGCGGTTAGCGAAATACACACAATGCACCTTTTGAATAGAGAGAGGAGGAGGAGAATGGTTTCTAACAGAAGCAGGTACGTTGAAGGGTATAGTGTTCGGGGGCAGGGTTTGTCACGCCGAGGGTTGTAACGAGCGGAAATGAAAGATAAGTAAATGGGGAGAATCGAAGTACAGTTGTGGTACGATACGAGCAACACAGAAGGAAGAAAAGTGATAAGGAGAGAAATGGGAGGAGGGTAGCGTGGTAACATGTAAAAGAGAGTACGTGGATGAGGGAATGAAGGGAGATGAGATGTAGTGTTGAGAGTTAGTAGAGTAAAGTTAGAAGTAAGTGGGGCTACAGTTGCTCTGGTTTTGGCGCTCGTTATTAGAATAATGTGGAAGGGGGCATTCTATTTGAGTGATTATGTAAACAAGATCACACGGCCAGAAAGAGGAGAGTGATTTAGACGCTCAAACAAATACACAGTAGTGAAGGCTCGGGTCTTGGGAGAACAGGTTTGAAGTAATAATAGGTGGAGACTATTGGGGTTTAAACACACATTGGTAATAGAAACTTCTGATTGGTTTGTACTGTACTGATAGACAGGAAAGGAATATAGCAAATGCGTGGTTTTAAATAGGAATCGTAAGATATTGAGTTACAACGATTGTTTAGCTTACACAACATTGGTACCTTACAATAATGTATGCTTATTTAACATTTGCAGTTATCCCTGACGAAGGGCTGGAAGTGCCCGAAATGCATTGGTTTAATAAAACACTGCTTCTGATGGATCTTGGCGTTTGCACTTGTTCTTGGAATAAGGTCCGGATGGACAAATTGGCATGTTGTCTGACGTGTGGAACACTACAGAAACCTTGTAAAATTGAAACACATGAGAAATATATTAGGAAAAACTGAAGAAATGAGGATAAAATTGTTGATTTAGGATAAATTGTGCGATAGCACTCAGCAGTGCCAATGGTTCTGGGGCGACAATTCGCCCCACATACAGAGATTTGCTACGTTTTCCCCATGAAAATTGAAATCTCCCAATAAAGTGAAGTTACTAGAGGCCAACGCATGGGTGGCAATATGTTGCATCAAATTGTTGACAAAATTCATTTTTTGGCCCGGGGGCCGGTATAATAGGGCCCCGTCCCAGGATGTAGAAGGAGAGATGTTAACTCTAAAAATGCCCAATTCCATAATGGGATCACTCAGCGTTGAGAGCCATTGCACTTTTAAGTAACTCTTGAAGGCAATCCCTATGCCACCGCCTACTTTCCTCGTTCTATTTAGGTAAAGAAGTTTGTAGTCCGCGGGAATGGCTAAAGTAATAGCGGGAAGATTCGTAGGAGTTAGCCATGTTTCAGTGATGATACATAAGTCAGGAGAGAGCGTCGAAATGAGGTCCCAGATCTCAAAAGGATGTTTTACCAACGATCTGACATTACATAGGATGTATTTTAGTGTGTTGTGTTTATGGAAGTGATCTTTTAGGGGCTTTAGGACCACGTGGGTATGCAGAAGGCTTTGAAATTTACACTTTATGCAGGCCACAGGGCTTTCTAAAGTAACGAGAAATAATAAGCCACAACAATTCCCCCCTCCGTACTTGTTAGGGGCGGTAGATCTTATTTCTCGTAATGCGCTTGCCGAATAGATGAGGTGGCTGGAGGATGCGGCCTCGGAAGTGGTTTTAGCAGTCTCTTCCGCCTCTCGGCTCGGTCTGGCGCAGACGGGCTCGCCTTCGCGTGCCCACTGCGCTCGTCCGCTGCGCGTCCGAGGGGGTGGGCTCATTTTATGGGGCAGTGTACCAGCTCAACTGCAACAACTAGCCCGCCAACCCAATTGACCCCCAATATGGCGGCTTCAGTGGTGTGGGCCCGGTGTTCCCGTGTCCTTCTCCAGGCAGCACCTAGTCGGCTGTTCTGGAGGGGCGGGAGGCGCTGTGAGCAGGTAAAACCAATTACAAAATTTTCCTTTCACAAATGTGCAAGTTATTCAAAGTGCAAGCAAGAAATTACGTGGGTTCCCCGCTTTCGCCTCAGGAAATCCCCAAACAGGTGCGTGCGTGCTCTGCCTGCTTTTGAGCTCCTGCGACCAGCTCAACTGCAACAACTAGCCCGCCAACCCAATTGACCCACAATATGGCGGCTTCAGTGGTGTGGGCCCGGTGTTCCCGTGTCCTTCTCCAGCCAGCACTTAGTCGGCTTTTCTGGAGGGGCGGGAGGCGCTGTGAGCAGATAAAACCAATTAAACATTTTTCCTTTCACAAATGTGCAAAAGTGCAAGTTATTAAAAGTGAGAGCAAGAAATGACGTGGGTTTCCGCCTCAGGAAATCCCCAAACAGGGGATGAGAAACAGATGAGAAACAAGCATTGGTAAATGCAGGGAAATATGCTACAGCCAATGGAAATTGGAGTAAAATAAAGTGACAACCACAGGAACCACTAAAATCCAGGAAAGCGAGGGGTAGGGATGGAGGTCTCTTTTAAGATTCATATTAAAACAATAGATTTCACAAGCACAGTGCAAGCACTGCAGAGGGGAAACCTAAAAAGGGGTGAATACGACATTAAACACATATGACTTCTTACCTTGTTCTTGCATGTTCTACCTGAAGGGCAAAATCAGTCCTGAAGGCCAGTGGAAAACATTGAACAACATCCAGCCTTAGTTACCACAGGAACTACCAAACGAAAAACAATACTTTTGAGAACTGAGAGAGAATTCTGGAAAAACTCTGTTTTGTACTTAAAACAAAAGCACGATAAACCTGGGCATAAAAGAAACTAACAAGACTAAACTCACAGGTAAACTCTGGCTGGTTGAACTTATGATTCACAGATTACCCATTGTTCTTTTTCTCAGTAAACCCATTAAGACTCCGGCTGACGTCTAAAGTTGGAATTTTAAACTGGTTCTTAAGGGAATGGCGGGCTGCAACGAGAGATGATGGTTTCCTTGGCCGTCCAGTGGCACTGCCCTGATTATCAGCTAGTGCCTCAAAGGGGCTTCCTGCTTGGACAGTGGGGCCTCTTTTTGGCAACTGACAGCTCATCTGACACCTGACGTGGCACCACCTCAGATCTTTGACAAAACAATTGATTCAACACTTCCACCACGGTAGCCTTCTCAGTGGAGGTCAAGTGCTGAATTGACATGGGGGTCTGGACTCCAAAACTTACTGCGGACCTCGGTGGTCTGTGTTGGGTAGAGTGAGAAGCAGATATTTATGTCGAGGAAGGCTCGGTTGCTGCCTTGACACAGAATCCAAATATACAAACACACATAATGTTCTCTCAAGTGCCTGGAATCCGTTCAGTCCAGAGTATGTGCTTCATAAAATGTATCCATACCTGCGTTACAGATGGTTTAGTTACTCCCACAACGTAATAAGGAAATGCATTTCTTTAGCAAGCATCCAGGAGATGAATTTGGTAAAAAAAAAAAAAAAAACATTTCCAAGGACAACCATTTTTCACCTGTTTGTGTTTTAAGGCGTGGACAAGAAATCCCGGAGCTTCCAAGTTTCCCAAGTCCATAGTCAGTGGCTCATCATCCAGTCCAGGATTATTCTTTGCACTCTGAGATTTGTAGTCCCTCCACTGTAATGGGATAAAGGGGACTACAAATCCCACAATGCACAGTACAAACATGAAGTAGGTGAGTTACACTGGAAACGGGACCTGGAGAGCCCTGGAAATCCTCATTCTTGTGTCCAGGTGAGGGATGACAAACAAAACATGCATACTCATGCGACAAACAAAGGGAGAAAACGTGCGATGCTTCCAGGGCTGTGGTTAATATGAGAATCTGGGTACCTCTAAAAACCCAGAGGGAAAAAACTATCCTGAATTATGGACTTTAGTGACATCAAAGTCCTTTCTGGAAAAACAAAAGCCGAAAATCTGGTATTTACTCTGAGTAGGCGTCGACCAGGGCTTGGGAAGCTTCAAACTCGTTGAGGTTGTACAGAACGGGACTGAGATATAAAATAGGTCCGGGCACCAAAATATAAGTGCCCCACATTTGAGAACTAGGTAGCTAAAAAGTGGCCCATAGGTGCAAATTGGGGCAGTTCTGAACGTGTAAAAAGACACGCTGTATAAGTGTTTTGCAATGTAGGGAATACTGCATGGATTTGATGTTGCTGCAGACAATGTGTGGGAAGTGGACAGCAAAAACACGCCCAGCAGATCATTATACCGATCAATAACCGCCCTAAAAACGGAGCACACACTGACCTGTCGGATAAGCCCCTCGTGCACTGTCTGTCTGCCCTTTAAGTGAGCCCGACCGTGTGTTTGATGCAGCCGTGTGCGGCCCGCACCTGGAGTAAAGGGGAGGGGCTGGAAGGCCTTTAAAAAGGCCTATGAGAGCGCATGTGCACTAAGCTTCCTTCCCCAGGCCCCACCCTCACTGTTTGTTTTGTGATTCGACGCGTGCGGTAAGGTGCCGCTTGGTATACGGGGTGTTTGTGGTCTGTTCTGGGTGACAACTGTGTGATTCTCCGCTGTCTGTGGTTTGATCTGCGTGATTCCACGCGGCGGTATGGTGTTTTATAGTCTTTTTGGGCGACTACAATGCGATTCTCTGGTGCCTTGCCAAGTGCTTTAACGGATAACATTAAGTTTTCAGAACGCACTACCCAGGAATTGTCTCTTAACTGTCGAGTGTCCCGGGCCTTCGGGTGATCAGTTGCTCCAGGGCTTGTCTCTTGGCCTTTTGGGGGCTGTGGTCCTGGTTTTGAGACACACATGGCTGTAGTCCTCTAGAATGTGAAGACGAGCCTGGTATGCGAGACTGTCCTACTGTGAATAGTCGCAGCTTTCCTTGGTTGGATTAGAGCGGTTTGGATATAGGCAGGTAAAAGTTTGTATTCAAATTAAATGAAAAGTCGTTTTTATATGTACGGACCAAGCACTGATTGACGCCAGTGAGAGAATGGCCATGCTTGGGAAGTTGTCTCCTGTAAATCAGCCCGTTGTGGTGTTTTAGAGCATTCTGGGGCTTGTAGTTTTGACGTAACTTAAAGCAGTATGGCCCGAATGGAGAGCTGTTGAATGTTCCACGTCCAAGCTGTATCGTATGCTGTCTGGTCCACTTATTCTACATTTTGGTTCTCTGGCTTATATATTCTCTGGGGCTGTGACAAACCTCGCAAGCTTCATAATGCAGAGGAGGCTAGGCCTGCACGTGCTACTCGTGCATTGACCCGAATAATCTGAGCTCTTAAGACTGGCTGAATTGGAACGCCCCCTGATCTGTTTGACTGGACCCTAAAGAGTCCTGCACCCTTTTGTATTCTGTTGCTTGTGGTGGTGCGTTTTCTATAGAGAAGGAAAAAAGCAGGTTTACAAGTCCCAGAGTGCAAACCACCTGAGTTGTTGCAGCTGATTATGCGTGTACCAGAAAGCGTGACCGCTATGAAATTAACCTGACTGGGTGTAGCTTACAATGCAACTAAAGTTGACCACTTGGCAATTTTGCATGGATGCAATTTAAGGTCTCCTCGGTCCGTAATTTGATAAAGCTAATGTACTCATCCATCCAATATTGCTATATTCCCCAGGTGCATGAATGACGTGCTGCTCCAGTCAAATTAGCATGTTTGTACTCTAAGCTGGGTTTAATGGCTGAAGTAACAAGTCTACTTGTCTCAGAATGCAAAGAGGGAAACCTGGACTGTCACATGGGCTGCTTGGAAAAGCCATAGGTTTAACTCCCTTCTGTAGTGTATTTGTCTAAAACGGAACAGCAAAACTATCTTCAAACCACATGTTTTTTTCTGGTATCTGCGTCACAAAGTGAACGACTTTTGAGCTGAGGACGACTCTGTGCTTCATTCTTAAAAGAATAGGTCGTGGGGGCACAGTTTTTCTCCGAACTCCACTGCCTAATGTCAGGGATGCCAAAAACAAAGGCGGTCTAGTCTTGATTTTTACCTAATGTCTTTTATCCACCACCAAGTACAGCTCGTCTCTTTGGCTCACGAGGTTTTTTTTGTTAATCTTATTTTGTCACTATTCTTAAATTAGCCTTCCTTTTTGGGCTAGCACATCCATCTCACGTGCGAGACAATATTTTTTTACAAAAAAGGGCTAGAGTCACTTCTGAGAAGTTGCAGGGTGCACTGGTCTGACTCTCCCCCGTGGGTAAGACCATTAGAATGTCTTACCCACAGACATTCTAATGGTTAACACACAAAATAAAATGTCTAGCATGAATTTTAATAAAACGTAAGCGCTCACACAAACTCTTAAGCCCAGCCAAGAAGCGCAGCAAAGGGAAAGATCCTTTATATGGATGTTGGCGTCCTCCACCCCAATAAGCTGCGCTGGTGGCGCTCAGTGAGACCAAATTGTTTTGGACTTCCTAATGGTCTCCTACACCAGATTGCCTCACTGTCACTCTACAAAAGTGCTCCGTATCTCTCCATAGTTCCCCTCTCATGTACTTAATTTGGCTTATAACACCTTTCATACCAGGGTAGGGTGTTGGAGCACTTTACATCACGCACATGTACAGAGAAAATTGGTGAGATAGGAGTTAATCTGTTTATAGAAAATCTTACATAAGACAAAGGTGATTACAATGTGTAGGATTTTAATGTCATCCACACCGGTAGGCATTTTTTAAGTGCTTGGTCTGGAGAAGCACATACTCGGGATTCAAAACCTACAGGGATTAGGGTTGGCTTTACTAGCAATTTATTTCTACCTAAAAAAGCCTTTAAAAGATTGAATAATGAAAGTTCGTGGGGAAAAAACACAACTTTGTAACCGGTATCATGCAGCCCTTTGTCAGTTCTTAGGTCACTGTGCTAGTTATGATTGTAACTTAGAACTGAAAGTAACTTTGACAAAAGCAGTAACTCACTGAGCTATCCACAAAGTGCTGTGATCTGCATGGTACATGCTTTTTGCGCTACTTTAAATGAGTCAAAACTGGCACTAGACAACTCAGATCCCTGCCCAGCAGGGATATTATTCACCAGAGCTTGACAATTAATGTTGCTGAAAACTGCCAGAATTAAAGGAGCTCTGCAGTGGGTGCTTTGAAACCTAAGTTTCCTACAGGCCCCCAAGAACAAAACCAGCCCGTACTTCCAGTCAAACCCCTGGTATGTTCACCCCAGCCCTGCTGGTGGGCCCCACTGGCTCAAATTTGGCATTGACGACTTCATAACTTGCTGATCGGCTTTTTGACTGCACTGGACACACCAATCAGTGCCTGCTGTCCTTACTGCGGCTATCAAAGCACCAAGTAAAGGTGAGAACCGCAGTCTCTAGAGCAGAGGTCTTCAAACTTTTTTACTCTGAGCCCCCCCCCAAGAAATGTTTTGAGGTCGGGCCCCCCTCCAAAACTTTATGGCAAGGTTTGGGGGAGCGGGAGGGACATGGCTGCGTGCAGGGAGCTGGGCTTGAGATGATTTCAGGAATACTTTTTCTATAGCTTATGAACTGCACCAAATAGGAGACTTGTAAAACAGCAAATGCATCAAACAAAAACAGATATCCCAATCAAACTACTCCCAAGAATAGGGGTGTTGTGATTCCCTCACACTCTTTGACCCCAGTGCAACTGTACCTGCTGCACTAATGATGACTGCTGAGGAGTAGCAGGCTATCTCCTCTGCCTCTTTTACCTTTTCCCCACCATGAAGGATCATCACCTCTGTCCTAATGCTTGAAAGGACAATAAGCTCTGATGCCCCTTTTTTTAAAAGTAGACAGTCATAGATGTGATGCTGTGGGCCCCCAAAATTCCTGGTCCCCAGTCCTACTGCATCTGGCATCAGTCCTACTGATAACCAGCAGTGGTGGCCACTTACAAACTTGACAGCAGTACCAGCTTCACTAATGAATGTCCCTTTTAAAAAAAAAAAAAAAACACTTATATTGTCCCTTTCTTTGGGGTATCTCTCTAAAGAAGTGGCCTCTGGTCATTTGTAAACATAAACATGAGTCCCCATACCATGCTCCCTATTCTGGGCCTTCTCTTTGACAATATCTATGAATCTTGCTCCTTTCCTCTGTCTCCTAGACCATTTCTGTGAGGCCCCAAGGATCGAGAGGATTATGGCTCTGCATCTGAACCCTGTTGGCCTTCTACCTGCCACCCCATGGACCCAGCTTTCACAAAAAAACTTTCCATGAATGGTTAATACTGACTTTGAGATGCCTGTGCCTGAAATCGAAGTGTGTGGTGGTAGTGCAGAAAGTTAAAAAAGAAACCAGCCTTCTTACCAGCCATTAATTGTCACTTAAAGCCAGGGTCACTGGAATTATGAGTTTCTGCAGCAGCAGCATTTTTCCACATAATTATCAGTTTACTGCATTTTCTATATAATCTGCAGATTTCAACAACAAAAAACTTGATTCTAGCTCAAACGGAACAAAAGTTACTTAAAGCGTGACAAAGTGATCTGGAGCAGTGGAAGGCCCTTTGCAAAGATTGACGATCTTGTAGTTGCTTACTGCTGTATTTGGGTGATAAACTGGTACTAATTAGGGGAAATATTTCCCCTGACAGTGTGACCGTGAGTTAAAATGATAAAAGAATGAAGTAATGCTAACCACAAAATGTGGCGCATTGTGCCACATAATTTACCTTTTCTTGCTGCATAATTTGGTCAAACCTGCCGCATAATTTTGTCCTCTTCTGCTGAATAATTCCAGTGGATCTGCTTAAAGCTTTATGGTGGCAAATATCTATTCTTTTTAAGATGTAATGTAAAGGAGCTGTGATCTGGATTAGTAGAGACACTAACACAAATGTCTGCATTAGATACAGTATGATTACTTATTACTAAAAAGTATATTTTGAAAGAACTTGTTTTATCTCAATCACTGCATCCTTTTGCAGCAGCCTAGCTTAGAATATGTAAATACTGTTTCAAAATAATTACTTACATATTCACAATGCTTTCTGCCACAGGCTGGGACCTCATAGCACTATACGCAGGGCCATTGGAAGTATGTGGCAGGAGAAGGCCAAATTATGCCGGATGGTTGACTAAATTCTGCAGCAAGCAAAGGCGAGTTATGCTGCATATTTTGTGATAGCATTACTGCACTATTTTGCTATTTTTACACTTGTTACCATTGTCCTGGCCTTTATTGCCCCTCATAAGTACCACATTAACACCCACATATAGCAATAAGCAACAGAAAGGTGACCAGTCTACCTTTAGAAAGGGCCTTCCACTGCGAGGTAACATGTGTTGCTGCATTTTTAAATCTTTAAATTAAGCTGCAGATGATGGATTATGTGGCAAATGCGGGAAAACCATAACTGCGCTGTGAGTGCAGGGTGAGCGTGAAAGTGAAGGGTGAGAATGAAAGTGAAGGGTGAGAATGAGGAGTGGGTTGTCTGAATGCAGGGTGCATTCCCAGACACTTGAAGAAAATCACATGAGTGCAGGATGTGTGGTGTGCTCATGTGACTGCAGGGTGAGGTACAGTGAGTGAAGGGTGAGCGGGTGAATGGTGTGAGGGCATGGTGATTAGTGTGAGTGCAGTATGATCGCTGTGAGTGCTGGGTGAGCGTGAAAGTGAAGGGTGAGAATGAAAGTGAAGGGTGAGAATGAGGAGTGGGTTGTCTGAATGCAGGGTGCATTCCCAGACACTTGAAGAAAATCACATGAGTGCAGGATGTGTGGTGTGCTCATGTGACTGCAGGGTGAGGTACAGTGAGTGAAGGGTGAGCGGGTGAATGGTGTGAGGGCATGGTGATTAGTGTGAGTGCAGTATGATCGCTGTGAGTGTGAAAGTGAAGGGTGAGAATGAGGAGTGAGTTGTCTGAATGCAGGGTGAATTCTCAGACACTTGAAGTTAATCAGCATGTTGTTATTGACGGGGTGTAGGGTTTCTGATATAAGTAAAACTCTTGCTATTATGGAATTAATCAGGGAATCGAGGGTGAAGGGCATAATGTGCTGATCCTGCAACAAACTTCCAGTCTTATGATTAGGGTTGCCAGCTCATTAATTTAATGTTGCAGACGGTTCAAAAATAAACAGTCTCCTAAAGCCCTATTTTCAGCACTTATCTGTGTGTACTTTGAAAAGCAAATATAAAGCACTTTTAAATGTGTTCTAGGGCTGCCTGAATGATTCATGACTGAAAATAAAAGGAACAGACAAAGTCACATTACAAATGAATACATACTTTTTTATTTAAAACCCTATTTAGTGTCAAAGCAAGGTCTTTGCAGGCTCTTTAAACATACATGGCTGGCAGTTTTTTCTTTTGGCAACCCTTTTTTTTAATTCTTTTTCATGAAATGCATTTTCACACTACAGCAGTAAATTTAAAATATAAATGTAAGGAATAGGCAGAGTTGGGGCCCAGGGGGTACTGAGAAAAGAAAAAACAAAGCCTAATCACCAGTTTCCAAAGGTATGCAAATGGTCTTTAAAGACCTGTGAAAAACTTGTGTTGGAGTCTTATTACGACTCCAGACACTGCCCAGCCGAGCCCCCAGCAGCACACCCACTGCCCTCTGGCCCCACACTCTGGAGGGCTTCGAAGACAGCCTGGAAATGCAGCAAATAAACATCGTTGCACTTCCAGGCGTCTTCATTTACATGTGCTTGGAGAGACCTTTGCGCCCCCCTAGGAACCCATCCACGCCCCCCCCCAGGGGGGCGCGCCCCACAGTTTGTAGAACTGTGCTCTAGAGCAACCACTCCAAATGCCAAGCTTTCACCCCATCGGGGTGAAAGGGCCCAGATCTTTCTTGCATACCCCCTTCAAAGCTGCTGTTTCTCCAATAACTGCCACCCATCTGGTCTAACATGAACTGGGTACCGTGGAGTCCTTGCTGCTTGTGCACTGACCTCTGACCCGGAGTAGATGTGTTAACACTAGTGGAGAACATGAAGAATGGTTGATGGCTGCAGAGTAAAATAGCACGGAGAAGGACATTTTCGAGCTGGCCGGAGTGCATGAGATTGGGATCAGAATGTTTGTTTGTACTTTGTAGTGCCAATATACTGCATTTTGACTACTTTTGTGAAGCATCAAACCAGATAAACTATAGGGTAACCCAAATTAAAGGGATTATGTTATTGACACTGGCCGCCAGTAAGGGCAAAGAGTAATCCTCATTTGAACCATCGAGAGCAGCACCACAGAGCTCCTGTCTGGCTTGGACAAACAGTACAGAGGGGCTTGGGGAGCCTATAGATAATTTGGTGTCTTTTGGCCTGTGGTTTCTGCCTGCAAGAGAGTGAGGGACTCTGTCATTTTTCAAGCTTGAATTTCTTTGAACCAGACCGAGGGTTTCTGTGTTCTCGCTTTACAGATCAAAACAGTCAAGATGCCTCTGGAAGAGCTGTGTGAGGCTATGATCCAGACATTCAAGAAATACTCAGGGGCTGATGGGAAGACTGGAGAGCTGAACCAGGACGAGTTGAGCAAGCTTCTGAAGGAAGAGTTCCCAAGTCTATCTGTGAGTACAACCGAACAGCTGTTTATTGAATGTTTGCCAGTGGTTTCAAAGAATGTAACTTGCAGAAACGGTCTTGCTGAGAATTATTTCCCATAATTAAGTGCTTAAATAATTTGCAGAGTATTTAACTTTCCAAAGCAAATGTTAGTAGCAGGTATATTGTAATGATTTCATAATCTGTGCTGTTCTTAGAACATTGATTACTATACATGCAAGCTCCCCCTTGCAGGCCCATCCTCGATTCAAACCTTTACCAATTAATCCTTGTGTGTGAAACTATTAAAAACCAACGCCCCCGACTGCAAAATGTCTTGTCCCACACTACACTTTATTTTCTTTTTATGGCTTGGTAAACTCGTCACTGTACTACGAAAGAACCCCATTTTAAATTGCATGTTTAATTGCCTTACAACTGTTTGCATTTTAAAATCAGATTTATAAGACTTGTTGCAAATATTTTATTATCCCCAAACAAAACCCACATTTACCAAAACATTAAGACTTGCCTGCAGGGTCAGTCAAACATGAATAAAAAAAAAAAAAAAAACTTGCACCGTAGTTCGGGTTATCTATACTTGTATTATGAAGAGAGTCCAAACCTTTGAGGCGGGTAATCTCAGGAACCACAGCACCAATCACAACACCCAATACAGCATTGGAAAGGGCAGTTGCAGAAGAAGGACATAGGTTATACAGATGCCCACCATATACATTTGAAAGGTAAAAGAACCTTACCAGCAAAGTAGTCCCTTGTGGGTGTAGGCCTGGGCGCGGCATGACGACGAAAAAAAGCGTTCCTTAAACGTGTGTTGTGCTGGGGGCGTCAACAAGGCCAATGGGCGTGGCAATCCTGTGGCAGCAAGGGGTGTGGCCAATGGGCGCGACAACCGGCAACAATCGCGTGGCACATTCCCCCCCCCCCCCCCCCTCCCCACAAAGCGTGCTTTGAGGGCGTGTGGAAAACAAACGTGTGCGTTGGGCTGGGGGCGTGTCCAATGGCAATGGGTGCAGCAACGGCACGGGAGCAAGGGGCGTGGCCAATGGGTGCGGCAATTGCCGGGGCTTAGGCGGGGCAGACGCGACTGATCGTGCCTGCGGGGACAATAACTGCACAGTATCCTGCGCGCTGTCAGCCAGTCAACTCTGCATAAAGGACCGTGCCTGCGGGGACACTAACTGCAGTGTCTCCTGCACGCTGTCACACTCAACTCTTTGCATAAACGAATTGACACCAGGCGCACAACATCAACCAGGGCTGGAGCCGGGCTCAGGCGGCAGATGACGCGACTATACGTGCCTTCTGGGACACTAACCTTTGAACTGACTGCACTTTCCCACACGCGAAGCGTCTCCAGCGCGCGCTGTCACCCACTCAACTCTCTGCATCAACGACTTTACACCACAAGCACAACATCAAACAAAACTTGAGTCGGGCATCCAGCGGGGGATGGCGCGATTCAGCGTGCCTGCGGGGACACAAAATTTACAACTGAATGCGTTTTCACACACGCTTATTTATGGAAGTGGAGTACATACACACTAGAGACATCTTCTAATACTTCCTACTCCGAGGTACACACAGTATCTGCACACACATGCCTAACTATTGTGACACTTCATGCTAAAAATGTTCTCTACCGCGAGATTTTAAAATACATTTCCTCTGCCTATTACACACATTCTATTTCATACCCGGACAACGTCGGGACGGGCTGCTAGTAATTGATAAAACTCTACCTTCAGCCTTGTCTTTTGTAAATGTCACCAGAACTGCTTGATGGTATTATAGGTCCAAATTGCCCAGGTAAGTTATGTATTCTCGCTCATTTATTGTAGGGCTTATTAGCCCAATGTGTGCCTGGACTTTCACAATGTTGCTTGCAATTTGCAGCCTAGCAGGTGCTTTCTGAGTTCTATTCAGGGCTCTGTTTGGGTGCTGGCTTGATGATGTCATGCCAGTTTGGTTCTTTTATTGGTACTTTACCTCCATAGAGATGGATTGTCTATGGAAGTATAAAGCTTTGAGGGCTGATGTATTTAGAACAAAGTACAGGATAATCACTATAGAGACACTAGTAGTGAAGTCACTACTTCCACCAGTAACGCAACATTTGGCAATATTCCAGCCTTTTTTATTCTTATGAATGGCATCTCTCAATCTCTTGTTGCTTCACTAAAATAAATATCTGTGCAGAATGAGCGTGGTCTCCTCTAGATGTAATATTTTGCTCTTATAGAAGGCACGCACAGCTGCCTAAATGAGAATTTTCAAGATTACCTCAATAGGAGTAGTTGGAAAGCACATGTGCTCTTCACCCTAATAGTAAGCCTGAAGATTGAGCTAAGAAGCAGTGGCAGGTCCTCCACTCAGGCAGAGGAGCGTCACCTTGCTGCCTTCAAGCAGTAAAGGAAAAAATAAAACTATGCTAAAGTAATGTTAGATATAAGCCTCCTGCTGCGGCAGCTGGTTCAGGGGGTCGGGCTGAAGAGGATGTATGACAGTACAATGCAATCATTTTGATCGCAGTACTTTACATCGCGGTTTATACAATGCAAGTCGTCTAAACGACTTGCGCTGGATTGAGTATTAATGATTTTCTATTGTAACTCCAGCCCACCTAACAGTGGGGAAGGTGTTAGAATAGAAAATCACTATTCTTAACCAAGAGCGCCATCCAGTGCAAGTCGTAGTAATGACTTGCGTTGTAATGCTGCATGGTAAAGGTTGTGCGATGTAAACACCACATTAACTGTTTCCCGGCTGAAGAGCATGGGAGGAGTTGTACAACACTTGGAAGTGTGCAATGACTGCTTGGTCGGCCCTCTCGGGCCACCCAAAACAGTCATGGGTACTTCCCCCTGTTCTCCATGCAGGCTGCATTAAAGCTTGCATATGGAACATGTGCTCCCCTCCAGCCCCTGGCTGAGCACGGTCTCGGCACTCAGACAAATCACAATGCTGCACTGATTGGTCAGAGCCTGTGTGCCGACTGCTTCCTATTCCTGGAAGATGAGAGCAAAGACTCCGTACCAGGCAGGAAGGTAATTTTTTTTTTTAATGAATTGATTTTTTATTGTGACTTGTGCCACTGCCATGCTGGCCATCACTGGTGTGATGTTTAAAATACAATTCCAAAATGCTAGCACCTGAGCCTTGAAGGCAGGGGACTTTCTGCCATGGTATCTGAACACTATTCTGTCTGTCTAACTTACTTGTTTCAAATAAGCAACACTTTGGTGTAGTTTTACTGTCTAGAGTGGTGTACGTAATTTAACCGCGTTTTAGGATTACAAATGTATGTGGCAGGGAGAGCCTGTGACCAAAAATATACTAGCTTTTTGAAGGAAGTCTGGATGGTCTTGATTACATTTATTAAATGTAAAATTATACAGTGACTGTAAGCTCGGTCACCCAAATGACCCCCTCCAGTAGCCTTGCTGGAAAGAATGGGCAGGATTGGGTCATTGTTGTAAGATAACTTGTACAGATGACCAGAGGTAGCCAGGAGGTATATTTCAAGTATAAGGTTTATTGATTAGGGTACAGGTTTCAAAGAGGTCCCACCAGGAGCAGCATCTTTGCTACTCAGCCCACTCTCTCCAACTGTCACAATCCACACAAGCAGGCACACAAACATTCCACTCTCTCTTCATCAGGCATTCCAACATTCCACGCAGACACCACATTCATCTTGGCTGAGCAGCAAAGGAGGGGATGCACTTGAGGTAATTAAGGTACAACAGTCATCTAGCCTCATGGCTGTAATCACTTTTCCACCCCAAATTAAGGGGAAAATATAGGTTAGTTGGAGCCTTCTGAAAGGACCTACTTTTATGAATGCTCATGGGTAAAGATGACCACTTACAAAAAACAACCTTGATTGAGGTATAGGACCTGGCCTAGTACCTGACCAACTTAGCTGCACACAAATCGAATGGCTGAGCAAATGTTTACCACTAGCAGACTGTTCTGTCTGAAGTACAAACAAAACAGAAGGTCTCATTTTATTACTCTGCCCTCTGCATTTTATTTTTCTTCTCATATTTCATGTATAAGGAGGGCAGTGGCTGTTGGGCTGTTCTGATGAAATATTAGAAGGCAGGATCACCATGAACCTATTTCCCTAGTATTTGTTTCAATGTCTGAAATCCAAAACTCCTGGTATCATTTTAGCTCTTGGAGTATGTGCAGTGGCCACAACACAAACATTTTCTAGCTCAATATTTAGTCACTCTATGAAAGGAAGGCTGAAATTCTAAACACAAATGTGGCTTTTGGTTAAATCTAAATGTCTAAAAGTTGAGGGCAGAAGGACTGACTGGATGTTGGCTCTAGTGGTTCTAGGTAGGTGTACTATGGATTGAAAGCCTCATCCATGGCTACAGGCTGAGGGCAGTTGCTCCATTAACGTCATGAGACCCCATGGATGGTGTAGAGGTGTTGCAGAACAAGCATGCATAATGGTCAATTTCTGTACTATAGAATTTTCTGACTTGCATGCGGTCTCTGCAACTTTCTCTAGAGAATTACCATATACATAAAGTCACTCTCTGCCTGGTCTTTCGGCTGAGAGGGTTCCTCCTCAATGCAGCAGGTGCTGCAACCCCAAAGGGTGGAGCCTAGGGTGACTGCATTCTAGGAGACCAGAAGCTGGACTGCTGCCCTGGGAAGGATTTTGTTTGTTAAGAAACCACAGAACTACCACTTAAAGACTGCGGTGGTCACTTACTACAGAGCCTGCCATGGTATAGGATTTGAGCAACCAGTACTAATGGATGTCTCATGTTGGCTAGCCCATCTAGTCATAAGTAATATCTGGAAAATGGTCTGAACCGTGTTTAGCGATTGTACTGAGCATGACAAATCTCTGACCAGACTAATGGAGATAATTGAGGGAGGGAGGTTTTGGGAGGGAAGCTTCTCCAAAGTTCCTACGCTGCGATTAAGTAGAATGTTCTGAACATATTTTACTTAATTTTGATTAAACTTTTTCCTGTTTATTGCCTTTTCGTCCTACAGGCCTCTGGAAAAGATGAGGACATGGCAAAAGAGGTGATGAAAATGATGGACTTGGATGGCGACAAGAAGGTTTCCTTCAAAGAATTTGCCATATTTTTAGCCTTTCTGAGTATGCTATTGGAGGAATGTGAATCATGATCTAAATCAATTTTTCTCCATTCAATAAAAAATAAGTGACCTTTTTCTAGTTTATTTGTCTTTTCAGTAACGTCTCTCTTGGCATGTGACCTTTTCACGTGGTTGATAAGGGGGGCGATATCCTGAAGTGTTTTTTGCTTTCCTACTCCACTTGAGCCTGGTAAATGGAGCAATACAAGGCTACATATGTAGAGTCCATTAATTTCCCATGTACTTTCCTGCCTTCTAATTGATGATTGCAAAGGAGTGCAAGTTCTCACTGCATACGTTTTGATTTTGAATAGTGTTTACTTAAATATCATCAATGTTTGCAGCACTATACCTGGTTCAGCCCCTCCAAGATTCCAGGCTGGTAAGAAGCCTACTAGGAATTGTGCCATTGGATTATCCTATTTTGCATTTGCATACAAAATATAAACTTAAACTGGCACTCTAACATGCTTCGCAGAAGCATTCGAAAGCAGGTATCCCCTACAGACACTTGTGAATCCATTACTAACGCTTAATGACCTCTTGCTCTAATTCAGGATGCAATCCTTACTTCTAGTTTGAAGGAGCTCTTTGAATCACAGGTACCTTACCCACGCAGGACATGCTACATCTAAGTCTAAACTGTAATGGCCTGGCGTCCAAAAATGGTTTTACCCCAGATCTGTGACTGGGGGTGAATGTTAATTCAGAATTCCATCCAATTGTTTTTCCTGACACTGAAAGGGCAAGGGATGCCAATCTAAGAACTTCAATGGTGTTTGAGATTCTATATGCAACCCACAATTAAAGTAAGTCTGCTCATACACCTGAATCTGGAGAATCTATAGTGAACTGGTAATTGCATCTACTGTACTAGTTTATTCCTGAAACCATTTCAAACCGGTCTCCAGATTCTCAGCTGAATGAACAATCCCTGTTTCCAGATGGGGTCCAATTTGCTTGTGCACATTACGGTTAATAGTAGCAAGTTCTGATCTGGTTAAATAGTAATTTTAAGTCTTAATAGTATAAGGCTCTTTAAACAGAGCGCCACATCCAGCACTGTATGTGTAAGGAACTGGGTCCCGTGGTTCCTCTCAGATACATTTTGGCACTGGGGAGCTTCTGGTATAGGCTCCAGTTTGAATTTGACATGCTATTCAAGCAAGGTAATTGATCCTAGATGCAATCCTGTCAAGACTAGACTACGCCAGTTCTCTCTTGTTAGGGGCAAACGTAGCAGAGAAAGCGAGGCTCCAGCGAGTTCAGAACGCTGCAGCGAGAGCGCTAACCGGTATCCCACGCTACAAGTCAGTGTCTACTGTCCTTTTGAAACTTCATTGGCTTCCTGTTGAAAAAAGGATACATTACAAAACCCTTTGTTTGGCGTTCAAAATCCTTAAAACTGCCTCTCCCCCCCATGCTAAGTTCCCTCCTCACATTGTACGTTCCCCGACGTACGCTGTGTTCAGAAGGACAGAACCTGGCAGTAGTACCCCGCTTCAAACTGGCAAGAATGGGCGGTAGGTCATTTAGACACCTCGCCGCAAGATTATGGAATGAACTCCCTATCCATATTAAAAAAAATTGAAGAACTTCTACCTTTCAGGAGAGCGATAAAAACACACCTTTTCTGCTAATATTCAACGACCTCCCTGTGACAGAACTATCAATCTTTACTGACACACTTCGCACATCAAGCGCCGGGACGCCCCTTGGTTGGGGCAGCTGTGTGCGGTACAAGTTCACTTAACATTAACATAGTCAGACATGACCGGTTTGTTCAGGAAAATGTTTTGTAACCTCACACCAAAAACAGAACCCCATGCCTCTGTCTTACAAACCCATGTCTCAGTTTGTCTGAACATCCGAACTGCCACCATGCATTTGGTGATTCGTCAGGAGTTGGTTTTTTTTTTGGGGGGGGGGGTTATTGAAGGGAATCCCTGATCATATGTAAGGTTGAGTTCTCAAGTCAATACAGTTGCAATCATTTTCGATTTGTTACAACCGGATTCAATCTATAAATAACATCGTAATGAGTTTAAGGAATAATCCTTAATCGATAACATCGAATTCTGCTTTCACATCAGAAGGTAAACCTCGTTACATTGCATGCCACTGCAAAGCAGTTATGACCCTGCTGTTGCATCGCAAACCATTACACCGCATGTCGTTACGACTTTCTGAAGTGGGCAGAAGGTGTTGGATTAAAAATCCAACACCTTCCTTGCTGTTGCACAGACTGGAGTTGCAATAGTAAACTATACTATTCCAAGATCCCACCGCAAGTTGCTGTAAACAACTTGCATTGTTAATGGCATGCGGTGTACCGCATACGTTGTGAAGTGCCATCGGATATGAATACTGCTAGATCAACTGGCATTTAATCTCTACATAGGTCCTAGATGCATACTTTCAGATGCTTAATTCTTTTCATTGGTTTCTTAAACATGATTTTCTCTAAAGAGCTGTCATGCCACCCTATTGGTGCTTAAATCTATAGCTATTTTATCAAAGGCACTTGTACCTTTTTTAATTGACTCACCTAAAGCGTTTTCCCTAATTTATTTTCACTAGTTTTAATTGGTCATTTGGCCCCAGAACTCTGGTACTTGTAGACTCCTGGACTGTAAATCTACAATAAACGGTATATGTAGGAAATTGGATTACTGGTTGAGGGGGTGAACTGAACCTACTCCAGCACCAACCACATTTCTTCTTGGAAACTACTCCAGCACCAACCACATTTCTTCTCGGAGTAAAGTTACAAGCAAACCCCAAATTATCCTGTGCTGGGCCCTCTGGTAGGATGGCACAGAGCAGCCAGGCTTAACCGGAAGGGGAGGTGTAAAGTTTTTGTGCAACTCTTCAAATAGTAACCCATTGAAAACAGACCACAATAGATCACAAACCAGATTATAAAAATAGTTCTTTTAGAAAAAATAAAACAACAAATCCAATCGTTTCAACTGGCGCTATTTGACACCATAAAAAGCCAAACTGTGGATATCTGGTCATACTGGACTGGGACAAATTCACAAGTTCAGGCCCACCCCAACTGAGGCATGGGCTGTATACAAGGACCCAGTTGGGGACCAATGAACAAACTACATTAAATCATGCTTTGTGGAGTGTTGCAAGGGTCTTGGTCAAAAATATCTCAGATGCTGAGGTGCAAGGTCATCCAGAATTCCATTGAGGGCTTGTGATCCAAAGTCCGGTGTCAAGGATGCATCCTGCAATAGGGGAGGTCGGGGCATGCCTGGGTTCAGTGGAGCTGCTATGGGAAGACAAGTATTGAGGCTGCTCGTCTCGCCAAGCGGTAAGTCTGATGTTGCGACAGGCTCTGATGTGCACCTTTTTGACAGAATAGTTCCACACAGCAGTGACACTGCATTGGTTTTGCTTGGGGTTGTCACACAGCAGAGATGTTGGTTCTGCTGAATCCACTGAGGCTGGTAGAGTACCTTAGGACTGCTTCCAAGAGTCTAGGACTGGGGTGTCACCACTTGGCAGGGTAGAATCGTAGATGAAGTGCAGGTTTTGGGTTCACAGTTGTGGGAGCATTCTAGCCCTGAGCCTCTGGTGAGGCCAGTCAACTAGCCCTAGGAGTCACTCTGGTCCTGGGTTCAACAGATGCGGGGTCAGTATTTCTCACCCAGGTGAGAAGGGTAACAGACCAGGGCAGCAGTCCTTTTAGCACAACAGCAGTCCTTTTAGCACAACAGCAGTCCTTTTAGCACAACAGCAGTCCTTTTAGCACTACAGCAGTCCTTTTAGCACTACAGCAGTCCTTTTAGCACAACAGCAGTCCTTTTAGCACAACAGCAGTCCTTTTAGCACAACAGCAGTCCTTTTAGCACAACAGCAGTCCTTTTAGCACAACAGCAGTCCTTTTAGCACAACAGCAGTCCTTTTAGCACAACAGCAGTCCTTTTAGCACAACAGCAGTCCTTTTAGCACAACAGCAGTCCTTTTAGCACAACAGCAGTCCTTTTAGCACAACAGCAGTCCTTCTTCCAGGCAGAGTATTCACAGGTCCAGAAGTGTTCTGGAGAGTTTGGTTCTCAGGTCCAAAATATATTCCCAAGTCCTACCTTGAAGTTGGTGAAGCTTCTACACGTATCAACCTGAGGTGTTGGATGTCCACTTCCTCACGGTCCTAGCCCCAGCTTGTCTAAAGTCGCAATAGATTAGTGACCTGTCCTTTGTGATCACAGGCAGTGCCTCTGTGGTGTGCAAGTGTGGCAGCTCCTCCCAATTAACTGAGTAGCCCATCCTGCAAAACTAGATTTCCCTTGCTCCCACTGTCTGAGTGCAATACACAAAGACCTACATTACCTAGTCCTGGGATCCAGGAACAGGCTGCATGCACCGAATGTTCATAAGAAAATAACTTTAGAAGTGGCCTTTTCTGAATTAAAAATGACTACCATTAAAGAGGGCTTTTAATTACAATTCTTTAGCCAAAACGGTCCCAATGGAAGTTGCAGCTTATTACATGTAATCATTTAATTCCAATGCTCTCCTATGGGACAGGTCTTCTTGCAGTAGTGAAATTAATTTGAATCTCACTACCAGGACATGCAAAACTTAAATCTCCAACTTTTTAAATACCTCACCCTGGCCTCTGGGCTGTTCAAGAGCTAACCTGGGGGTGACTTCTATGTTTAGATGTGATTTTGGGTGGGTATAGGGTGGTAAGGGTGTATTTATGGGTGGGTTAGGGATTTGGGCTGTAAGGCTACAAAAAGGCGGGTTCATGGATTACCCCCTAAAATAGACTTTTAATTATATTAAAAAATTGGCATTTGGGAAGATTGCCCCATTTAGATACGTTTACCATATACTTTCCATGCATTGTAAAGGAATTTTCTTGGTAAAGGCATTGCATTGTAATGGATGCGTGGTAAAAGCATGCATTGTGTGGTCTTCATACAACTCTCCAAATGCTTTACAACATTATGTACCATCTTGAAGATCCTTCCTTATCTGCCCTAAACTACAGCCTTGGTGCTGATGTTGCACCTAATCTATTCAAACACCTCTAGGTGGGGCTGCCTGCCTACCATCTAAACGAACTCCGAATTGTCCAGAATGTAGCGACTCGGTCATTCTAAGTCCATCGCATATAACTCCCCTTAAACCCTTACTCCCCATGATGCATAGGTTTCAGATTCGACCGATGCACATTTAAGGCCGTCTAGCTGGCTTTTGAAGACATGGCAGGCAAGGGTCTAGGAAAATGTGTATCTACTTTTCTGAATGCCCCTTGTATTCAGAGCTCCCCTTCAGCAGCTCCTTAAATTAGACCATACCACAGAGGGTGTTCGTACTTTTATCCTACTGCTAAGCTCTGGAATAATTTTCTTCCCCTCCTAAGGTTACTACCTTATGTCAGAAAATCCCTTGGTTATTTCAACAACTGTGTGTTCTTTCTGGTTTAATTTGCTCTAATTCCATTAGACCCCCATTTCCAGGTGTAACTGCTTGCTCTATACATTTTTAATTCATGGTTTCTTAACCAATTCATTGATTTATAGACTTGGGTGTCATGTATGTTGTAGTCAAAATGTGGTCATATCTAATGCCTTAAATTCCATTCTTTCTTCCCCCTATTTGTTCTTTCTTTTCTCCCCCTTTCTCAGATATTTAAGCAGTAGTCTGTACATATGTATTACTCTTAGGTCTTAATTTCTTAATAAATAAACTTCCTTTAAACAAAAAAATCATTGAAGTCTATGGGCCTGATTTCTTTTTGTGGGTGAGGTACCATGTCACGAATGTGGTGGAGTACTGTCAACTAAACTGATAGTCCACTTGCTCTATTAAGTTGGGCAAACGGTCATGTTTCAGGAACCATTGCACCTGAAGGATTCTGGGCCCTCTTTTTGCATCAGACCTTGTATCCTATTTAGAGCCATGGTCTAATTCAAGCCTACTTGCCCCAGTTGGACCGCTGTGGAACTCTGGTGGCCACAAACTGGAAACTAATCAGCATGACAACACACCATGGGAACACTAAAGGTTTTGTAGTCACTTCTTCTTTTTGTTGAAGACACGCTCCCACGGGGGGGGGGTTTGGGTTAAAGCAAGTCTGTACGACCATTCGCAACTTTTAGTCCATTCAGAGGAGCTGTGGTGAAGCTTCTCTGAAGACGGAGGTTTCTGTAGGGCCGAAAGATAATTATCAGCAGTGAGGCCAGGGTTACAAACTAAACCACCTATCCTGACAGATTGTGGTTCACCTGCCATAGTCCAAAGTATCCCCTTTGCCTGCTATCCAAAGTGATACCTTGATCCTTTTATTCTATATACTTTAAGTATGGTTCCATGAAGGTCACCGGAAAGGAACATGTTATAACAAAGATTTAAAATGTTTTGGATTAATAAACAAAATATTTGTAGGATAAGGAATCTGCAATGACTGCATTAGTCCTGGAGAGGCCTTTTGACTTGTGTTGAGCGTAAGATCTGTAAACTCTGCAAAAAGGAAATATGTACTCCTGTTGTGCTTATTAGAATACCTTTTGGTTTATACAAATGTATTCTGATTTGTTTATCCTGGGCTTTTTTCTGCATGATTTGTGGAGTCATCCATGTTTATACTAAACCTTCTAATATCAACTGTAGATATTTGTTTTTAAAGGTAAACCAGAGGAGTTCGTGTTAAGTAGATAACGTTGCGCTTATTGGTAACTGTCATAATAAAGAAAACTTAGTAATGAAAGGTCTGTGGTAAGTTGTTTCATAGTGACCTAATCCGGCAATTGCTGAGTTCTGTGTTTACATTAATAAATGTTACCATTAAAAAATATTTGGACTATAAAGGATGGTTAAAGTACAGCCTAGATGGTTAATATACGACCCACGGATGTCTATTGTAACTGATTAGTATCCGTTATTTAAATACCTGTGGTCCAAAGTAGCAATTTCCTCCAATGTGGAATGAGACTGTCACTAAACATTGAGGTATTCCAACTTGATATCTATAAGTTTCTTCAAATTTATAACTGAGAAATGTAGTTTCATTTGTGTTTCTGTTTATTAGTTGTAACTTAATGTTTAAAGGTACTTGTACTCTTGGTATGGTACTTCCTACTAAACAAATCTTATTATTGCCTATTGGAATAAAGCAAATTTGTCCTGCAAGTAACATCCATGTGTCTATTTACATTTAGTCTCTGCTGAGTTTAATGTTGTTGTGAGTTTTTATGTTTGTACTTTACAGCATTATTTGCAGTAATTTGTCATCATCTGCATGCTAAAAAGTAGGATATCTACTTTCTGCACTTAACTATGTGTGGGAAGAGTAACATGTTTTTCATCTAGTCTTTTTTGTGGAGTATTTTTAATTTCCTTACAATACCAAAACGTAATATTCAAAGGTAAATGTGTTACTGATATGCTGCCTCCTACTAATCAAATCTTATTGACACCAATTGAAATCCCCGAATCTGAATTTACACAGCTGTATTTCATAAATATTTGTCCTTTATTTAGTCCGTAGACCGGTCTATTGTTGACCATGAATCACGACGCAGTTTAGATTTGATCAGTGACCATTGTAAGCTAATTTGAAAATTAATTTAAATTCTGTTTCATTAATTTTATTTTGATTACTGTTAATAGCAGCAAGACATTTCTCCGCTGTTGCACTACATCGCAAGCGAAGCATAGTTCATCCCTCTAATTATCCTGGTCCCATTGCAATTTATTGTTAAAAAGAGGGAATCACAAATTCCTTTTGTACTTTCGGTTATGTGTAATCCCAATTTTGTGACCAATTTATTCAACCTATTAGGGAATGAGTATTTATAGAACATATCCGGATTCATTCCTGTAAAGTTAGAGAAATTTATGGTTGGCTATTTCTGATCAAATTTGTGATAACTATCAGAAAATGCAATTATCTGTAGTTGATATTGTTAAAGGTTTCATTATCTCCTTCAAAATAGTCAGACCCCGTGTATTACAGTTTGAGGCTAATCTCTCAAATGTGAAATTGGTTACCACACTTTGTGAGTAATAGAAAACAAAGTTTAACATTATTATGACAACAATCATCCTACCTAAATTGTACCCAACTCCTCAATAGAAATTAAATTTTTTATAATGTGGTACCATATATCCATATACAGCTGATTCCTGTAAACATTTTTAAAGAGTGTTCTATGTTAATCCCAGCACCTATTGCTGTAATTTGAAAGTGATGGACCATCTTGTTCCTATATTTTATAATTCGACTAATCATTGTTCTTATATTTGGGCACATCCTTGCACAGGCTCTTTCTATGATATAATTCAATACCTCAACTCATACATTTTACTTAATGATCATTTAATAACAATCACAGTTGTATCGTTGGAAGGTCTTTTCTAGCAGTGAATAAGATTTTTGTCTGTTATTACAAGAGACTTTATCTCTATCTTGTTAAGCCCATTTGGATGAAGTGTTTGGTCTTTTAACCTTGTAATCATGTCAAATGTTGACTGTCATGGTCACTGTTAAATCTGTTTTGCTTCTAATATTTGGAATCTAAGTTGACTTAAACTACACCCGTCTTTTAACTAAGGTTGTGCAACTGGTATATTTTATTTCTAATGGTAATTTTATGTTTACTGTATTACATTTTAGCTTTCCTTGTCAGGGCATGTTATGCAGGTTTGTAAAGCGCATCATCACGCAGAAGGGTACCGCGGTCCTTGGCAGGTGTGAGTCTAGATACCTAAGGCCTACTGGGACTTCTCAAAGGCAGACCTTCAGCTTCTTGCTGAATTCAAGTAGTGAGGAGGAGGCTCTTATGTGTAGTGTCAGGTTGTTACATGCTTTAGGATTGATGGAGAAGGGGCGGCCACCAGTATTGGCTTTCCATATGCATGGATTTATGCAAGTAGGATTCCGCAGCGTGGTCTGCAGCGCTCTAGTGAGGTATGTTTATTTTTTACTTTTCCTGGCATAGAGGGTGTCCCATAGTCCAGCTTGCTTGTTGATCAGGGAGTGCATGACTGTTTTCCAGGAGCTGATTGGGAGCCATTTGAAAATCTAGATTCGCATTTTCAAGGTATGGAAGCATGAGGCGGTGACTGGCTTTGACTTGGGCGGTTATGTTTGTTGGCTGATACCGAAGTTCTTGGAGTGGATACGGGTGGGTGTCGGTCCAGCTATGTTGGCCATCAGGTGGAGTCCAACAGTGATGTGCTCCTCCTGAAGATCAGTTTTGGGCTGGTTGATTTCGGCTTTAGACAGCTGGTCTTCATCAGTGGATGATGTCAGTCAGGAAGGCATTGAACTTGATCCATGTGCTGGTCTCTTGTCCATTAGTGAGAACTAGTTGTGTTTCATTGGTGTACCACAGGACCTTGATATCAAAAGAGCAGATGATGCTGGCTAGAGGGATTGTGTATGTATTGAAGATGTGATCATGGGTGTCTCACATGTATGGAGACAAGCTGACTGGGTACTTCAAATCAGGACAGAACAGTTTATCGGAGTGCATGTCCTTGGATTCTGATGTTGTGTAGTTGTTGGAAGACTGTCAAATGCTGCAGAGGTCCAGGAGGAAGGACACTGTCCAGACTAATACGGATGTCGTACAATACAGCCATGAGGGCAGTTTGTGCTGTTGCTGGGTCTGAAACCAGACTGAATGTTAAGTTGGACGCAAAGGTGTTTTGTGAAGTGTCTGTGTATTTCCTTTAAGATCTTTGCAGGGAATGGTAGCTGGGGATCGTCTGTAGTTGGCAAGCACTGAGTCCATGCAGTCCATTAAAGGTGCAGGTCTATCTATAAAGCAATTTAATCATAAAGATAGTGGTTTCATATGTAAATGAATGCTGTTGGTAGGATGTGCAGAATTTTGTGTGAATATATGTAAATGTGTCCGTTTTTGTACAGTTTTGTAAATGTTAGTACATAAATATATTATATGGATCAAAAATTAAATATGTTCTACTAGTGTTGAAAAATAAAAATTCAACTAGTGACGTAAGTCAAAAACGGACCGGTATGTTTCATTCATAAAGGTCAAGGTCTGAATATATGAAATCAAGTCCAGTATTGGCGATAGTGTTCTTTTGTTATATTTGGCTTAGCCTTACTGGGTTCAAAGCCAGAACCCTGTGGTGTTCCCCTTCCAAGAAAAACAAGCATTAACAATGCAATCGGTCGCATTTGTTAGTTTTTGGTATTGTAAATGGCAATGCGTTTTACATGTTATGTATGTGGTGTGTAGTGGAATAATGTGGGTAGGGTTGGTTTAGTGTGGCATGTAATTGTGTGTTGCGGAGATTAATGATGGTATACTGTTGAGGGCTGCCTTTTATGGCACACAAACACCTATAAATAATTTTAAAATTACACAATACATGATGTAAACCGCTAAAGTTAATCTGAAAAGAATGCACTGCTATATTGTTGTGGACGTCAAATAACTAATATTCATTTTTCAACATGCTCTGTTCCTGATGTAAATCAACACTTTCAGAATGAAATACATACTGTTGCAAAGTGTGCTCGCTCACATCTCTCACAGGAGCAGCAATTTATGTATTCGCAATTTATGTAATGCCAATTTAAGGCACATGATAAGGATTCGCGGGGTTGGTTTGACTCCTGCTGCCGCAAAGCCCTTAGTGCGCTAAAAAGAGCACTCCATAGCCGGGTTAGGGATACGGTTCTAATAGCCGCATTAAGAAGAAATTATAAAATGGCCCTGAAAACTCGTAAAAGGGAAATAAAAAACAACCTTTGGGCTCAACTCCATGAGAGCACAAGAAGTAAGGATAGTTCATTATTTTGGCGAACAGTCAAGTCTCCCTTTTTAGTGGATGCTACAGCCGCTCGACATCTCGATGTGGCCGTACCTGCCGATAAATGGGTCGCTCACTACTCACAGATCTTCGGGGATGCCTCTTCTGTAGCCTTGGCCTCCCGACCCGGTGAGGAGGTCTTTACCACGGATAACATTTATCCTATTGACCTCCACTTCGATCTCACAGAGGTCATCGCTGCATTGACTTCCTCGAAGACCGGTAAAGCTCCTGGCCCCGATGGAGTCCCGCTCGACATCTTCGTGAGTAACCTAGATCTATGGTCCCCTATAGTCACTCAAGTTATGTCTGCAGTTTCACAGGCTGGCTTAATTGATTCCTGGTCCACATCTGTTCTCCTACCCATTTTTAAAAAGGGCGAGCGTGATAATCCAGCCTGCTACAGACCCATTTCCCTCTTGGACTCGCTGGGAAAGGTCGCCGGGAGGCTAATCCTGGAGCGCCTCCAGGATTGGGCCAAAGAGAATAAGATTATAACCGACCTCCAGTTTGGGTTCCAGGAGGGATTGGGCACTGTAGAACAAGCCCTTAATTTGACACTACTTATGGGTAAATACGCCAGGGCCAAAGGTGGAAATCTCTATCTGGTCTATGTGGACCTAAGCTCCGCATTCGATTGCGTAATCCATTCCAAGTTGTGGGAGATTTTGAGCAATCTGGGCTTAGACCCCCCACTCTTGAAATTTCTTCGAGAGCTTTACACGGATGCCAAAGCTTGTGTGAGGTATGGCATCAATGGAGTTATCAGATTCATTCAGCATTGCCAAAGGCGTTAGACAGGGGTGCGTCCTTGCTCCATTTCTATTTAATATCTATACAAATGGACTGGAGCAAGCTATGCTGGTAGGCGCGAAAGATCTCCCCTGCATAAACACTCGACCAATCCCAGCACTACTATACGCTGATGATTCTGTTATACTAGCGAGAACACCAAATCAGCTTCAACTCCAACTTGACAAGTATTGCCAATATATGCTTTCCCTTGGTTTAAAAGTAAATAAATCCAAGACTTTTGTTATGTATATTGGCAAGAAAGTTCAGAAATGCAAACCTCTCTATATAGATAACATCAGATTAGAAAAAGCCAGGAAATACCCTTACTTAGGAATCCTTATCGATGATGAAAATTCCTGGAAACCTGCCATTACCAGCAAAAAAATGCAGTTTCAACGCACAACAGCAGCGTTGACTTCTTTCTCCAGAAAGTTGGGTAAGCCTGCTCCTGCAGAGATACTTAAAATCTTTCAAGCTAAATGCGTAAGTGTGGCCACGTACGGTGCGGGCGTATGGGGACACACTCCTGCTGGAGAGCTCCAAGTTATCAAATGATTTTTTGAAATACGTATTAGCTCTCCCTCGAAGTGCTCCCAATTATAGTAGTCATATCGAGCTCGGTCTGGATTATCTATCTGACACCATTAGATTCCAACCGATTCTCCTTTGGCACCGTATATGGACTAAGGAGCAGTGTCACCTTTCACGATCACTAATTTCCGACTGTCTGACTTTGACTCATTGGAAAAAGATTCCCTGGTTATTATATATTTTCAACTTCCTGAAAGATTTGAATTGTTTAGCTTTTTTTTTACCAACCCTTCCTTACTAATGGATATACCCAGAAAGACCTTGAAGAATCTTTGTGCTACCCATCTAAGAGATCTTCGTATGTGCTCAGAAATTGGTAAGCAATCAAACACCCAACTAGTGACGATACAATCCTCTCCTGGCATCCAACCTTATTTGACTTATTATCTGTCAAACTATGATAGATATGTTTTAACAAGATTTCGTTTTGATTCTTTTTATCGTCTTGTTTCGTTCCCAGTGCCTTTAGACTGGCAACGTGAATTAACTAGATGCCCTTGCGACAACTGCTCCCTCCAGTCTACATTACACGTAATTTTGTTTTGCAGTTACTATGAGACCCCGCGTAAACAGTGGCTGGTTCCACTTCTTCGCCATTTAGGTCTCAGAAGATGTAGGCCCGCTCTTTTGGCTCTACAGTTTTTAGACACTCAATTTGTTGCAAAATGTGTAGCTTGCTACTTAAAGGCATGTCTGACAATTCGTTCTCAATTAGCGGTTTTTGCATTGTAAATTTTATGTGAAAATTTTTGTGCACATAGCCTTTTGCTAACCATGGCATCACTGTATTGATTTTTTTTAAAGACTAATCTAATATTTTTTCTATGTAGCAGTTAACATTGTATTCTTGAAAATTTTTAAAACTGTTGTAATACTTTTTATATTGTACTTTTATGATTGTAGAATCAATCGAAATAAAGTTTCTCTTGACTTGACTATGTATTCACACCTAATTTCACGGAAGAATTAGTGAAAGTGGATGATTACGATGTAGCGCAACTCACAATTGTAGCCTTAGACTAATACACAGGGCACATTTTTATTAAAATAAAAAACGAGCTCTATAAATGCAATCTTTGTGCTGAAAACGAGCACAATTGAGACGGATCTTAAAGTTGCATGTAACACTCCAAGGGGAGCAGGCACTCTGTGCAGGTGACAACTAAAGAGTTTGGCTAAAAATAAATGAGGCTGAGTGGTGGCAGAAATGGGGGGGAAGAGGAAGAGTTGGTGCGAAGGACAATGCGCTAATCCTGAATATTTGGATGTTGTGCCTGTGCGCGAACTGAAGTGTTCATTCTTTCTTTTGTGCAGAGTTCTTACTAATACAGATCAACTAATATTTTTCATAAACCATGCATTTCAAAATATACACATTACTATGTGGCAATACCTTCCATGTGTAAAAAGCCTTTGCCTCAGGTCATTAATCATTCCAAGTGATCCGTTTCGTGACTGACCTGTGGAATCAGTGCAAGTATACACAGTTTTGGGGGGCGGGGCAAGGACAAGAGGCCTCGAGGCCTCTCTGCTGGTGGGGAGCAATGTCCACACATCCATTAGCAGGCACAGGCAGCTTTAGGTACACCGTGCGTTTAGAAAGCAGGGCCTCGAGACGCGTGAGCGCGTCAACCAAGATGGCTGCCACCGGAGCTCCGTGATTCCTCGGAGCTTTTAGCCCAATTTAATGATGAAATCCTGTCGGAAACCCAGCGGAATCACCAGCGCTTGCCTCCTGTAACCTCTACTCACCTGTGAGTTCTTTTCTGGCGATTTTTGACGAAGGGAGTGTTTCTCCTCAACTTTCCTGCTTCTGCTCCCTGCTGCTCCTCGAGGTGCTGCCGAGAATGTGAGCCTGGGGGCGGAGAGTTATTTAAGAAAGAGGCTGGCTTGGGCCTAGCTCCCCCTACAGTACTGTTTAGCTGCTGCACCTGGGTTTTTTCAGTGCTTAATGACGCATTTCTCCATATTTACAACACTTCTCCTCACATTTTGAGGTTATTTTGTCTTATTCTATTTTTCTTCATATTAAGGCATATTTTTTCTCCTCAAAATGGATTCAAAAAATCCTACCACTAATAAAAGGAAGCAGCAGGTTTCTCCTCCTCCAACAAAATCTGAAGTGGTGGAATCCTCAGAGCCTTCTTTGGCTCTGATTTTGGAGGAAATTAAAGCCTTACGTTTGAATACCGACTCCATTGCCTCAGAAGTTAAAAATCTTCGTAAAGATATGGCTTCTATTTCCATGAAGGTGTCGGATAATACCATTAAAATCCAAGATAACAAGAATAAGTTGGATGCTTTTACACCTTTAATGACCAGAATTATTCCAATGCACACTCAGCTGCTGGACTTAGAAAATCGCAATAGACAATATAATCTGCGCATCTTTAACTTGCCTGAAGAAATTGAAGGGACTAATTGTCGGCTTTATCTTGAAACTCTTCTGCCTGGTCTCCTGAATATTAAGTTCACGGAAAAATTTGAAATTGATAAAGCTCATAGAGTTCCGTCACATCGCAATCCTCGTCATTCAAAGCCAAGGCAGATGATATTTAAGGTCCTGCGTCACCATCACCGGGTTCTTATTCAGAAAGCTGTTCGTGAAATTCCATCATTGTTGGTGAATGGCACCAAAATCTTCATCCATCAGGATTTTGCTAAAGAAACAGTGGCTATTCGTAAAGAATTCTCTTCTCTTCGTCCACAACTGAGGAGCCTTGGTTTCAAATATGGACTATTTGATCCCTCTACAATGCGAGTCTGGAAAGACAATGTTTCTAAATCCTTTCAGCGCCCAGAAGATCTTCGTCTTTTCCTTGAACAGCAGGCTCCTCCATCAATGGATACGCAAGACCCTAACTCTTGACTTCATCTCACGGGATTCTTGTGGCAGGTTTATCACTAAAATTCTTCATGGGCTCCAACGGTAATTGGCCATGCTTGAGGAACGGTTGTGCGTTTCCTTGTCTTTATTTATGTTGCGTGTTTGTGCCTTACTCTCTCTTTTTTGTTTCTCCTTTTCCTATTTTTCAATCAGTTACTCTCTTAACCTGTCTTATCCTACCTTCTTCTTGTTTCCATTTCTTTCTTTTCATTCTCTTCTATCCTAATGGCTACTGTTCATAATATTAAAATTGTTTCTTTTAATGTAAAAGGTTTACGACATCCAGTAAAACGTTTGAAAATTTTAGAATATTTAGGTAATTCTAAGGCCGACATATGTTTTGTCCAAGAGACACATGTTGATGATAAAGTTTTAAGTTATATGAACAAAAAATGGGTGGACTGTATTGTCTCTTCACCTGCTGCAGGTAAAAAGAATGGGGTCGCTATTTTTTTTGCCAAAAGGCTGCATTGTCAGGTCTTACATAAGACATCAGACTCTGAAGGCAGATATATTATAGCTAAAGTTAAAATTCATGACTCTATTTTCTTTTTGATTAATGTTTATGGTCCTACGTCAGAGGATCCTGTTTTTTGGGCCACTGTTACGTCTGAAGTTTTAAAGTTGGGAAATGTACCATTGATTTTTGGTGGTGATTTCAATGTTTTTGTTGATCCCTTGTTGGATAGATTGTCTACATCTCGATTTCGGCCGTCCAAGACTTTTCATGCCTTTAAGACTTTTCTTCAAACCACCAAGTTAGCTGACATTTGGCGATTGCACTATCCATCTGGTAAAGAATTTTCTTTTTTCTCCAATCCTCATAATTCCCATTCCAGAATAGACTATTTTTTCCTTTCCCCTTCCCTTATTCAATTTGCAAATGACCCTTCCATTGGTACCATCGACATTTCAGATCACGCTATGATTTCTTTTGTTTTAAATGTATCATCTTCATTTACTAAACAGTCGAGATGGCGTATGAATGCCGACATTGTTCTTAACGACACTCATAAACCCAAACTACTTCAGGCTATTCAAGATTATTTTGCATTCAATCCGGAAGGTTCTACCTCCATTACCATTCGATGGGATGCTTTTAAAGCCTATATTAGGGGTACCACTATTTCTATCATGGCTCATGAAAATAAGAAATTTAATTCACATGTTAAATATTTAGAGAAACAGCTCATTTTGAGCGTTTATTTATTACGTCTAGTGATCCCCAATATAAAGTAATACTACAAAAGCTGAGGTATGAATTTAATGCTATTCTCAGTACTAGAGCTGGGATACAGCTCTCTAAATCCAATGCTAAATTTCGTTTTAACATCAATAGGTCTGGTAGACTTCTGGCTAATTATCTACGTATTAAACGAGACAAAACTCAGATTACCTCCATTAAATGTCCTAAGGGTAAAATTGCTTTTTCCCATAATGAGATTGTTAATGAGTTTTTGAATTTTTATTCCACTTTATATAATAAGCCAGATTATTGTGATGATTCTATAATTGATTCCTTTTTACAACATTCTGATTTACCTCATATTTCTTCCTCTGATAAAATTAAGTTAGATTTACCCATTACTAATGAGGATATTCTCTCAGCCATTAAATCACTTCCAAAGAAAAAATCCCCTGGTCCTGATGGTATCCCTGCCGAATTTTATAAAGAGTTTCAACATCATCTTTTACCTTTTTTGAGCCAGATTTTTTCTCATTTTTCTTCATCGGGTACCATTTCAGGTTCTTTTTCTGAAGCCTTAATTGTTGTACTTCCCAAACCTGATAAAGACCCTACCCTTGTTGCTAATTATCGTCCCATTTCCTTGATTAATCAAGATTGTAAACTATATGCTAAAATCATCGCTTCCAGGTTAGCACCTATCCTTCATTCAATTATCCACCCTGACCAATCTGGTTTTATGAAATATCGATATTCTTCTAGTAATACGAGAACATTATTACATATTATTGAGCAAAGCTCCACTATCCTTAGCCCTGCTGGTGTTATGGCATTAGATGCTGAAAAAGCTTTTGATAAACTCCATTGGCAATTTTTATTTAAAACTTTGTTATCTTTTAATTTTGGCCCTTCCTTTATCCGTATGATTTCTGCTTTGTACTATGCTCCCACAGCTCGACTATTTATCAATGGCCAGATTTCTAACCAATTTTCTCTTTTCAGAGGAACTCGTCAGGGTTGTCCCCTCTCCCGTTTTTACTTGGTATAGAACCATTTCTTAATTACATTCGTAAATGCGACCACATTCAAGGAATTACTATCAATGATATTACTGTTAAAACTTTAGCGTATGCTGATGATGTATTATTATTTATTACTAATCCTGTTTCCTCTGTTCCTTTTTTGCTTGATATTATTTCTCAGTATTCTACTGTGTCAGGTTATAAGTTAAATGTTAGTAAAACTGAATTTTTTCCACTATGTTATGTACTCCTGATATGCTACCCTCACCAGATATCATTTGGCAAAAGAATAAATTGAAATACCTTGGAATATTATTTTCCTCATCCCTTCATGCTACCTTGAAATTAAATTGTGAGTTCATTCTTGAGTATGTTAAGCAAAAAACTTCCAAATGGTCTTCCCTTCACCTTTCCTGGTGGGGGAGAATAGAATCTATTAAAATGACTATTGCCCCTAAAATATTTTATTCTCTTGCAATGATCCCAACTCAATTTCCACTCGATTCGATAAGTCTTTATTTCGAATAAATGATTCATAAAAGACAGATTACAATCATACAGACATATTAAAAAACATTTTACAATAAGATGATAATATACACATTTCATTCCTAGGAACAATAAAAAATACATCACAACTGTGTATAATAGACAAATGGGACGCAGATTAAATGCGCATAGTTAGATACCACTTAAAAACCATACAGGTACTATGTATAACTGGATGAGGGTATTCAACAAACAGGAATACCCAGTTTTTTGGATCGGATCAACCAGGCCCATCTCAAGTATTTAGCAACACATACCACTACGATTTCAGACCTAATGGTACGGAGTTTCAAAAGTGCATCTTGGTAGCCACCACTATTAAGGGTCAAGCAAATCGGTCTTAACCACTTACTTCTTGGTGCTCCATAAGCAGGACAACCAAAGAAGAAGTGGCCAACACTTTCTTCCTGGTCAAAGCACCAGGGGCAGTTGTTTCCTATGGACTTGTCCCACTTTACTCTAAAAGAGTTAATGGGCAAAGTGCCAATTCGAAACTGATGGTACAGTTTTCGATCCAATACCCTTGTGATTAGGTCCCAGTACTGTTCTAATGAGGGGGCAGCCTTGTGCACTAGAAAAGAGCCAGTTAAGTTAACGTCCCATGATTGGTTTACAAGAATGGATTTTCTCCAGGCCCAGAAGAGCGCCTTAAACTCAAGTTTAGATGGAAATCTGGACCCCCCTGGGTTGGACCAGAGCTCCGGAAGACCCATCAAGTTCAATATGTTTTTCACTACCCCAAACCATTGCAATTTGTGTGCCCCCCACATGAGTTTTACTTCCTCCAACTCCTGGGTGAACAGACCAAGCTCGGGAGTAGACCAGAGACGGCGCCAGAAGGCAACCAAACGGTACTGGGCCATCTCATCGATTGGTCTGCAACCAAGGTCCAACAGTAGGGGTTTAGTAGGGGTAGACTGGGGGAGACTAACCAGATTCCGTAAAAACCTGTTCTGGGCAGTTACCAAACTGGAGAGATTCTTATGACCCCAGACTTCAGCTCCGTAAAGAGTAGCAGAGATAACTTTCGCGTCATAAATTTTTAAAACAGGGGTAACACACCTAGTTAGCGAGTTCCTCTGTTCAAGAATCAGACTGCCAGCCAACCTGTTAAATTTAAGTTTGGACGTTTCTACTTGGGAGTTCCAAGTGAGACGGTGATCTAGGGTCACTCCAAGATATGTCATGGTCCTAACCTGCTCAATGGGGACTCCGTTTAAGGAAACTGTGCATTTGGGGGGATTTTTCTTGCAGAAAACCATAAATTTGGTTTTGTCCGTATTTATTTGCAAGTCATTCGTAGTGCAGAATTCAGAAAATCTGTTCAGGGCTACCTGAAGGCCGGCTCTAGTTTTAGAGAGCAAAAGGGTGTCATCTGCAAAGATTAGCATGGGATACATTCGGCCACCCAGTTTAGGGGCATCCGACTGGGTGTTAAGAAAGAATTGTGTGACCTGATTAATAAATAAAAGAAACAACGTGGGGGCTAGGACACAGCCTTGACGCACCCCTCGTTGTACCGGGAATCGTTTGGTCACCTGCCCCTGGCTACCCCACCTAACCTGGGCATAGTTGTCCTCATGGAGTCGCTGGACTAGAATCAGAAGCTCGGGCGGAAAGCCCATGCTACTAAGGGCCTCCCACAGCTTTTTCCTTGGCACTAAGTCGAAAGCCGACTTAAGATCGACGAATGCAGCAAATAACATACCTTCACCCAACAAGACCACCTTCCAAAAAAGTAGTGTAAACCGAAAAACTTGGTCAACGGTACTAGTCCCAAACCTGAAACCCGCCTGCATGGGGGACAGTATATTATTTGAATCGATCCAGTCCAGGATTCTTGCCAAGATCATTCTCGACACGATTTTTTGAACTGAGTCGATCAAACTAATGGGCCGATAGTTGTTAGGAAGGGAGCGGTCACCCTTCTTGTAAACTGGCAGAATTTCCGCCCCCTTCCATGAAAAAGGAATCTCGGCCCCTGAGGCTATGTTGTTTGCCAATAAGGTAATATAAGGGACCCATAAGTCAGGTTTAAGTTTAAACAGGTCAGCGGGAATAGCATCAATACCAGGAGCTTTACCCGACTGAACTGACTCGAGAGCAAGTGCGGTATCAGATTCCGAAAACAAGAGTCTATCTCCTGCCAGTGATAGTTGGGGGGGGTAGAGCGGATTTTATCGGCAATACCTCCGCAACATTTGGGTCATTAAATTGAGCAGTATAAAAATCAACCCATGATTGAGCGGAAACATGGTTTGCCGGAATCTGTGCGGCAGGATCCTTTCCCCTCCTTAAAATCAGCCAAAAATCAATTGGGTTAGGGGAATCACATGCACCAAGGAGGTCAAGCCAATAGGAGTCATCCCACTCTCGCTTAGCAGCCTGGATGGTACGCTTGTAACTTTGCCTTGCTGTCCTTATGGCATCAAGGTTCCTGGCCTTTATGGCAGCGATTAAATCACTGTGGGCAGCTCTACATTTCTTATTATACCATTTTTTACATGCTCTGGGATTGGCAGACCTAGATGGTTTTGTGAGAAGGTTCTTAAGGGCCGAAAAGCACTCCTCATGGAGATTGGTAATTATAGAGTCTGAGTTACCAGCAGGAGATAACTGGAGCATTCTACTCCACACGCCCCGTACCTCTTCCTCGATTAATGAGATAAGTATAGGGTCTTCCAACACCCTAGGCCATTTCACACGGCGCCTGTTATTGCACAAAATAACATCAGATGTTAGGCTATTAGTGCTCCTAACAGGTGCCCCCATACCTGGGACCAAAACCTCTAGTGAAAGGGGATTATGGTCGCTCTCAGGGCGGGGCTTTACCACCATGTCTTGAACGATAGACCAATACTGTATGTTAATCAATATATAATCGATACGGCTTGAAGACAAACCGTTGTCGAAGGTGTTGGACCCAAGGCAATCAGAACGTGTGCGCCCATTAACGGCCCTTAGGCCCCATTCTAAACAAAAGCCCAGCCAATGTAAGGCTGCCTCCGTGCCCCTAACACCCTTTACAATAGTAAGTGGGGGAATTGCCCAAACAATATCCTCCTCAGAGCCCACATCCTCTGCCAAAGTGGAGATGGGCTCAATGGGGGTGTTCAAATCTCCTGCTACTATTACGATCTGGTCAGTCCAGTGATTCTTAAGTAGGAGATCCAGATCGTCCAGGACAGCTTGTTTTTTCCCACCCTGATGACCACGAGCATAGACATCAACTAAAAGGATATCAGTGGTGTTAGGTTTAGTCAGTCTAATACATAAAAGGTCCACACACGCCACCAGTGTTTCCCTACCATGAAAGCCCAGGTTATTTTTTATCCAAATAGTAAGGCCACCGGAGGCCCTACCCTTAGGGCTCTTAATTGCGGGTTTTGAGAAGTTCAGATAGCCCAACCTATACAATGGGATAGTTGACCAAGTTTCCTGGAGGATGACAATATCATATAGGTCAACAAAGTTGACCCAATCGTCATTCTCCAGGCGTCCCCGTAGTCCTGCGATATTCCAGGAAATTATTCTTAATGGGCAATCCGTAGTCGGAGCACATGGTAGCAGTGACACACCCTTAATTACATTGTTGGCCAGAGCAGGAGTGGGTAACGGGTCTAAAATTTCGCCCTGGTTTTTAGATAACGGTGACCCGACATGGGATAGGTTAGGAGCTGGAGACCTCCGTTGGTGGAGAGTAAACCTGGGTGGTGGTGTAAGTCCACACCTCTCAAGTCAATCCACCTCCTCCAAACATCCAAACCTATTAAAGGTCGGAAACCCTTGCCACCAGTTAGGCTGATTTAGTCCAACAAAACTATGGGTCGGGCGACTAACATTCCTAACTGTGGTCCACTGCCCCTCACTCGCTAATTGTTGCCTTGGAGGGTAGAAAAAAGTAAGAGGCCTCACCACTATTGTGGAATTGGCCTCAGAAGATGGCCAAGCACAAAGATACTGGGCAGTGTGGGGATCAGAAAATGAAACCACCACACAATCACCTGTTATCGATTTATGGGTGCGGCCAATCCAAGGAACTCTCCGGACCATAAGTACACTACTTCTAAGGTGATCGGGGAGCTGTTTGTTGGAATTCAGCCAGTGGATGACTTTGTTTTTTAGAGAAAGGTCATTCTCCTGGGAATCTTGACCCAACTCTGGAACCCCGGCTAGTATAATAACATACGACCCTGCTTCAGGCGGAAGGTCGATAAACCCTCCGCGAAAGTTATGACGACTGACCTGACGTGTTGGATTGCGCGTCAAGGGCAGCCTAGGGGTGTGATTGGTTGGTGCCCTAGAAACAGTATTCAGCCTATATGCTGCTTTATGCGGGTGGAGGAGCTTAGGTACCGCTGGACTAGGGGTGGGCACAGTAGTTTTTACAGTGGTAGTACGGGGTTTTGGGATAGGTTTAAAAATAGGTAGAGTCTCAGGGATAGTTGGGGCTGGTTGTGGGGGTGGACAAACGGGTTCCAATTCTAGGGGCTGTGGTGTGGGTGCGGTCGTACATAAATGCCTAGCATCCATTTCCTTAAGGCTCAAACTAGCCAAAGTAACTATAGTTTTATCCATCTCAAGGAGATTATTCTCTATACGGGAGAGCCTTAGTTCTAGGGGGGAAAGTAACTGCTTTAGCGTTCCCCAGACTAGTTGGAGGAATTCACTATCACCCTCCTTGACCTGCTCGGGACCGCTAACCCGACCCTCCAGGATGTTCAAGTTATTCTGACTAGGAGAGATGATAAGAATATCATCTTCCACCATACTAGCTATTTCAGAAGTAGCTTCCCCGTTGCAATCATTTTGTGTTAGTTTGGGGGTAACATCTTCCACCGCAGGAGAACCCATGGCCCGCCTACTGTTGAAAAACTTTAACCTAGCTATTCTAGCTTTTTTCCTAGCATATAAGGTTCTCGCAAGGCATTTCTTTTTGTATGCTGCCGCTTTTTTAACACTACAATGGCTAGGTGCCTGACTTGCTTTGGGAAGTGGAAAGGGGCCAGCAATACTAAACAGAGGGACGGAGCCAATACTTTGTTGTGCTGGGTTAGGTTGGGAAATTGGAGGGGAATGCAAGGGGATAATGGAGGGAACAGGGTGTACTACAACCGATGTTAGCAAGGGTCGTGGGTCAGCAGAACGATCAGGGGTACGGGCAGATGCAATATTCCCCAGGGAAGATTTTTTTGAATTGGCAATATGCGCCGACAGCCTGCGTGCAGCATCGAGTTCTAGGGAGACCTTATGCTGCATTTTGCTGATTTCTTCGTCAATAGCCAAATTGGTTTTGACTAGGAAATCATCTATGGACCTATTAGAGTTGCTAGCAGCCATAAGGGTTTTACTCCGACTACCCCGTGAACACATATTACAGAGTACAAATCAATAAATAAATATACACACAACAATAAGACTGTAATATGTGCCACACTATAAAAGATAAATAGCAATAAGACTAAAACCAAAGAGGGGTGGCCCAGCCCAGCCCTCTTAGACCTCGAACGGCCTCAAACGGCCCAGTCTTTGCCCTGTCTTCGCCCGGGCTGCGTCCCGCGCTGCGGGAGTGTTGGGGCAATAAATAAGTGGCCAAGTGAAATAGGGGGGCGGGGCAGCGGGGAGAGCGGACCGAAAGTTGGGAGATGGTCTAGCAGGGACTCCTGGGCAATGGAGTCCCCTGCACGCTCGCAGCCCCGCTGACCGCACTCACCCGGTGAACCTGCTGCAGTCTCCCCTGGCTGTGCCCCGGTGTCCAAACAAACGATGCGGCACCCGCGGAGCGGGTGCGGCGAGAGGTAGGCTGAGGTGGGCAGAGTCCTTAAAAAATGCCGCTGTAGCTTTCGAAGTGCCGCTGAAGGTTACAGAAGTGCGTCTGTGCGCTAGGGCGTCCCACAGGTGGAGAAGTGAAAGAGTCTTAAATACAGCAGGAAGGCGGGGGGCGGCAGCGGGGAGAGCGGACCGGAAGTTGGGAGATGGTCTAGCAGGGACTCCTGGGCAATGGAGTCCCCTGCACGCTCGCAGCCCCGCTGACCGCACTCACCCGGTGAACCTGCTGCAGTCTCCCCTGGCTGTGCCCCGGTGTCCAAACAAACGATGCGGCACCCGCGGAGCGGGTGCGGCGAGAGGTAGGCTGAGGTGGGCAGAGTCCTTAAAAAATGCCGCTGTAGCTTTCGAAGTGCCGCTGAAGGTTACAGAAGTGCGTCTGTGCGCTAGGGCGTCCACTCAAATTTTATAAAGATATTGACAACATTTTATCGAAATTTTTATGGAATAATAAGCCTCCCCGTATTGCTTATAAAAAATTAAAAATTCCCAAATGTCATGTTGGTTTTGCCCTACCTGATTTCTTTTTGTATCATAAGGCGTTTATCCTTAAACAGAGTTCGTTATGGTTTAATAGCTCTCCTATGCGTACTCCCCCTATCTGGTTTCATATTGAGACTTCCCTTGTAAAACATTTTCCTTTAATGTGCTTGTTAACCATGTCTCCCGTATCTAAAATTGTACATTCTTCTTCCATAATTAAATCATCGAGATTAATTTTTAATGATTTGGACTCCAATTTTGAATCCCCTTTACTTTCCACGGTACATTTGTCCTTATGGCATAGTGCCTTAATAAAATTAAATAGGAATATTTCCTTTTGGTCTTCCTGGATTGATAAAGGTATTTTTTATCTTGGAGATGTTTTCTTGGATGATGCGTTTATTCCATTTATTCAACTCCAATCTAAATTTAATCTGCCTTTATCTGATCTGTCAAAATATCAATTTCTCTGTAATTCTATTTTAGATTCTTTCCCAAATGGCATTCCTTCTAAAATGACAGCTGATTTTTTGCTATATGTTAATACTGTTTCTTTATCCTCTAAAGCGGTATCTATATTTTATAAGAAATTCACCGTGTCCTTAGGTTCCAATGTTGATACAATTTCTACTTTTTGGAATAATGAGTTATCTTTATCTCTGCCAAACGATTCCTGGTTATTAATATGGTCTCATTCTATTTCAGGATGTTTACCAGTGTCAATTTATCAAACTAATGCTTATATTTTATTTAATTCTTTATGGACACCATTGCGTTTATTTAAAGCTCACTTATTGCCATCTAATATATGTTGGCATTGCAAATTGCATCCTGGTTCCTTACGTCATATGTTATTTGATTGTCCGACTATCTTGATATTTTGGTGTGAAGTATGGAATGTAATACAGAAAATTTTGCCTATATCTGATTTACTCTCTCATAATTTAGTTATATGTAAATCTGTTGCTTTGAGTGTACCCCTTGATGATAATGAAGCGAAATTATTTAACTTTTTGGTATCGGCTGTGTTAAAATCCATCACTTTTTGTTGGAAGGATGCTTCTTCCCTTTCAGTTCATGCTTGGTGGTCCTGGATTATCTTTATAAGAAGAGGTGCTCAATTTTCTTTACAAGGTGTTCATCATAATTCTTCAACTTTTCAATCATTCTGGTCTCCTATAGATTCATTTGTACAGTTATAACTATTGTTGTTTTATTGCTAATATCGTATTGGTAACTCTTATTATCTAGTATTATGCTATAAAATGTATATTTCCCTTTCCCTTCTCCCTCCCCCTCTTATGTTTTCCTTTGAATGCCTATTTTTTTTCCTGCGATGTATTTTATTGATGATTGTATTTTTATGATTATTCTTTTTCGCTTCTTTGTATTTTAATGAATTCCTTCTTCTTTTTTTGTTTGTATGTATTTCTGTATTTCTCCACTGTTATAAAATTCAATAAAATTTTACTGAACTAGAAAAAAAAAAGCAGGGCCTCATCTCCTGTGAAGCGGTGCTTAAATAGCGCCCTTTCCACATGGATCTGTCAAGTTTTCAGAATGCTTGTGACATTTCCATAGTTTCGCTATACTTATGAGTGACATTCAGTGACCAAAAGTATGACACTTTGTTGCAAGTAAACCAAGCAATGGAGTGCATGGAAAAAGATGCATATCAGGAAGTGCATGCTTTCGAGCAATGAGAAGCGCTATAAAGATGCTGAAACTATTGAACCGGAAGGTCACTTGCCTACAACCCCTTCCGTAATCTCAAAACGTGAAGAGTACTGGCGTGCTTGCCTGAGAAATATGTTAACTCTTCCTGCCACACCATAAACTGTGCTTGTCTTCAGTCACGTGATGCTTCCTGGTGACAAACATGTTTTATTTAGATAATTTAAAGGTGTTCCAAGCGGAGGTCTGAAGTGCGTCCTGGTAATTAACACAGTAAAAAAAAATTGCACTAAAGTCTGATAGCCTATTGGGGATGGGGAACCAAGATGGCGGATTGAAGCTGCATTACGGAGGAGGCAGCAGGCGGAGGCTCCCGAAAACCCCTTGGGGTTGGGGAACCAAGATGGCGGATTGAAACCGCATTACGGAGGAGGCAGCAGGCGGAGGCTCCCGAAAACCCCAGTCATGAGAGCAGAATGTTCTCTTTCGGCGCTACAAACTGAAGTCTGAACGCTCTCAGCTATTGAAGAAGGAGAAAGGCACATTTTTTCATTAAACCGCAAAACTTTTTTGGGGAGGGTTTGGAAACAATCAATCAATTTGTATAGCGCGCTACTCACCCGGAAGGGTCTCAAGGCGCTTGGGGGGGGGTTTGCTACTGCTCGAACAGCCAGGTCTTGAGTTGTTTCCTGAAGGCGAGATGGTCCTGTGTCAGCCGGAGGTGGATGGGGAGGGAGTTCCATGTCTTGGCTGCCAGGTGGGAGAAGGACCTTCCTCCGGCGGTGGCTCTTCGGATGCGTGGTACGGCGGCGAGGTTTGTAGAGCGTAGCTGGCGGGTGGGCGTGTAGAAGGTCAGGCGGTCGTTGAGGTACTTGGGGCCCAGGTCATGTAGAGACTTGTGTGCGTGGGTCAGGAGCCTGAACGTGATCCTTTTGCTGATGGGTAGCCAGTTCAGATCCCTCAGGTGGCCGGAGATGTGGCTGCGTCGGGGGATGTCCAGGGTTAGTCGGGCGGAGGCGATTTGTATGCGCTGGAGTCTTTTCTGTAGTTTGGCTGTGGTTCCCGCGTAGAGGGTGTTCCCGTGGTCCAGTCGGCTGGTGACGAGTGCCTGGGTGACCGTCTTCCTGGTTTCGGTCGGGATCCACCGGAAGATCTTACGGAGCATCCGCAGGGTGTTGAAGCACGATGAGGAGACGGCGTTGACTTGTCTGGTCATCGAGAGGGAAGAGTCCAGGATGAAGCCCAGGTTGCGTGCGTGGTCTGTTGGCTTGGGTGCGGTGCCCAGGGCAGGGGGCCACCAGGAGTCATCCCAGGCGGAGGGCGATGGTCCCAGGATGAGGACTTCCGTCTTGTCTGAGTTCAGTTTCAGGCGGCTGTTCTTCATCCACTCGGCGACGTCTTTCATCCCTTCGTGCAGGCTCGTTCTGGCGGTGGCGGGGTCTCTGGTGAGGGAGAGGATCAGTTGGGTGTCATTGGCGTATGAGATGATGTTGAGGTTGTGCTGGCATGCGATGGTTGCAAGAGGTCTCATGTAGATGTTGAAGAGGGTGGGGCTGAGTGATGATCCTTGTGGTACGCCGCAGATGACTTCGGTGGCCTCGGATCGGAACGGTGGGAGGCGGACTCTCTGTGTTCTTCCATCGAGGAATGAGATGATCCACTCCAGTGCCTTCTCTTGGATCCCGATGTTGGTGAGGCGTTGGACTAGAGTGCGGTGGCAGACGGTGTCGAACGCTGCCGAGAGGTCCAGGAGGATGAGGGCCGTTGTTTCCCCGTTGTCGAGCAGGGTTCTGATGTCGTCGGTGGCTGCGATGAGGGCGGTCTCGGTGCTGTGGTTGGCTCGGAAACCGGACTGCGAGGGGTCGAGGGATCCGTTCGTCTCGAGGAAGGCTGCAAGCTGTCTGTTGACAGTCTTCTCGATGACTTTGGCAGGAAAAGGGAGGAGCGAGATGGGGCGGAAGTTCTTGAGGTCGGTGGGGTCCGATGTTGGTTTCTTCAGTAGCGCGTTGAGCTCGGCATGCTTCCAGCTCTCCGGGAAGGTGGTGGTCTTGAAGGAGGTGTTGATGACGTCTTGGAGTTGGGGTGCGATGATGGAGTCTGCCTTGTTGAAGATGTGGTGGGGGCAGGGGTCGGTTGGAGATCGGGAGTGGATGGTGTTCATCGTGCGTGCTGTGTCTTCGGTGGTCACCGTGGTCCAGGTGCGGAGGGTGGCGGTGGGGGGCGTTGGTTCGACAGTGGGGTGCGTGAATGGTGCGCCGAAGCTGTTGTGGATGTCGGCGATCTTGCGGTGGAAGAAAGAGGCGAGAGAGTCGCAGAGGTCTTGAGAAGGAGTGATGTTGTTGTTGCCCGTGCTGGGGTTGGAGAACTCCTTGACGATGCTGAAGAGTTCCTTGCTGTCGTGGGCGTTGTTGTTCAGTCGTTCCTTCAGTGATTTCTTCTTGGTGGTGCGGATAAGCTGGTGGTGCTTGCGGGTGGCTTGTTTGAGGGCAGTCATGTTGTCTGCGGTCTGGTCGAGGAGCCAGGCTTTCTCGAGGGTGCGGCAGTTCTTCTTGGAGTCCTTGAGTTTGTCGGTGAACCAGGAGGCTTTCTTGCTTCTTGGTCTGCTGGGAGGGTTCTTGAGTGGAGCGAGGTCGTCGGCGCAGGCGGTTAGCCACTGTGTGAGGTTGCGGGCTGCTTCGTTGGGGTCCGTTGTGCTGGCAGGCGGGTTCTGGCTGAGGGAGGTGGTGAGCTGCTCGGCAGTGATCTTGCTCCAGCTCCTGTGAGGAACCTGATGCGGGTGGCGACTGCTGAATGTTTCGGACTCTTGAAGGACGCTACTGGTGGTGGCTGGAAGCCTGGAAAGTGGCGAGTCTCCTATTACGCTTTTCCTGCTGGTTCAAGGAGGCGGGCTTCACACGGGTCACAGCAGCTTTGCATCGAAGCCAAGAACCAAGAGGGAGAGCACCGTGTTCAGAGCTTCCAGGGCACAGGTGGACGCCGAGCCCGGGGATGGCTCCCAAACTAAACACTAGAACTAAAAAAAAGTAACACTTGTTTTTTGAAGTACTTAAAAAAGTAGAGGAAATGTTTTTATTTACAGTCTCAATATGATTTTGATTAGGTGTCTGGCTTGGAATGTGGCCGGTCTTATGGGAGGGGGAACTATTGATCATGGGGGATTTTAATTGTGTTATGAGCTACGCGGCAGATTCCACAAGGCAAGGTACATCACAAGGTATGCGCAAAGTTAGGGCTGCGATATGGGAAATAAGCCGGTTACACATTCTGAAGGATGTATGTCGATCCAAGCATCCTAATGTCCCAGGGTTTACTTACTACTCAGCCCCCCACAAACTTTGTTCCAGAATTGATCTGGTATGGGCAACGGATAGAGTTGTGGAAGGATGTAATATAGAATTGTGTCCTAGGATAACATCTGATCACAATCCTATACTGCTGGAATTTAACATTTGTAATAAGAAACGAGAGGTGCGGCAATTTACATTCACTAGATCACTGATTTTTGACCAAATATTTATCTTACAAATTAAAGAACACATTAGGGAATTCATAGACATCAATCTAAATTCAGCAACAACAACAACTGTCTGGGATGCTTGCAAAGCAAGTATAAGGGGCTTTGTCCAACAATATGTATTCAGAAAAAACGCGGAGGCTAGGAATGAAATGAAACTTATGACTTCTAACATTTTGGCTCTGGAGCTGAATCTAGCAGCAGCCTTGATGGATGGGAAGTCTAATACTGATAAGTTAGGAATGGATCTGGTGAAACTACAATCAGACACTAAGAAGACCCTGAGGGAGAAAAGCAGTTTTAAACTTCATAAGTATCACATGACACAGTATGAGAGCGGAGACAGAATTGGAACGGTGCTTGCTTATAAAGTAGCCGATAAGAAAGCTAGGACTAAAAATAAAATAATTAAAGGCAGCGACATGACTACTTATAACAAATCTGATCAGATACTAGAACAGTTTGTCAATTATTAATGCAAATTATATACTCCAGAAAATGTTCCTACTAAGGATGATATACTATTATATATTAGCTCTTATATGAAGGCACAGCAAGGCAAGGAAGCTATTAGACTGTTAAGCTCAGAGATTACACCTGATGAGATTGAGACTGCATTTTTGTCTCTTCCCTCGGGTAAGGCAGCCGGGGAAGATTTGCTCCCTATGGAACTCTGTAAAACATGTTTTCAGGAATTACTTCCCCCTATTTAAAATGGTTGTAGACTCAATTGGTGAAACTGGGAGGGCTCCCTCTTCGTGGAGAACAGCCAAGATAGTATTCTTTTTAAAAAAACAAAAGCCTGCAGACGAGTGTGGGTAGTATAGACCAATATCGCTAATCAACGCGGATGCTAAGGCTTTTGCTAAAATATTGGCAAATCGAATAGCACCCCTCATGCCTGAATTGGTCAACACTCAACCGCATTGATTTGTTACAGGACATGATACTACCGCCCATATTAATATGGCCATCACGGCTTTCGATGTAGCATCGATCAATCCCACCCCACTCTGAATGGTTATGTTAGATGCTGAAAAAGCATTTGACCGAGTGGGGTGGGATTATTTGTGGGCTGTGCTGGAAGCCTTTGATATTGGGGGAAGATACCTTGGATGGATTCGGTCATTATATTATCAACCAATGGCACTGATCAGCTATGCAGGAAGGAGCTCTCTCAGATTCCTAATTGGAAGAGGAACCCGGCAGGGGAGTCCTCTTTCACCCCTGCTGTTTACATTATCACTGGAACCATTCCTCAATGCACTTTTAGTACAAGATAATATCAGTCCACTCCAGAATATGGGGAATAGTTTAAAAAATACAGCATACGCGGATGATGTCGGGATTTTTTCTACTGACGTAGTTAAGGCTATACCTGTAGTAATAAAAGAGGCGAAACGATTCGGAAATGCATCTGGATACAAATTAAATATAAATAAAACTCAGGTTATTGCTAACTATAATACATCAGTGTCGGTACCAGGTCTGTGCACCAACGCAGTGTATCTGGGTGTCAAAATATCTGCAAAGATTGAAGAAATAGTAGCCCTTAACTATGATCCACTATTGAAGGAAGTGGCTAAATCTTTAAAAAAATGGCATAAGATACCGTTAAGTCTGGTCGGGCGTATAAACCTAATAAAGATGAAAATAACACCCAACTTTCTCTATCTATTTAGATCGATCCCTTTACGGCCAAATAACTTTTTTATTTTTTAAACTCGAAGTCTGTGGCAGCTATATATGGGGCTATTAAAAAAAGCTTGGAGAGCAATAAATCTTCTAAAGCTCCCAATCGAAAAGGGGGGATTAACGTTCCCCGACTTTAGATTATATTTTTTTGCTTCTTTTTTGGGCCGGATTCGTAGCCTACTGAGAAATGAAAACTTCCTATTTTTGCATCAGTTTATGTTAGGGCATGACAGTAACCAATTTATTGCCCGAGTGAATGATCCAAACTACTTTAAACGAGTCAAGTTTAAGACTGGTAAGCATATCGTACAAATTTGGAAGAAAATTATGATTCTTGATGTCCTTTTTTAATGCTGAATTAAGGCTATGGGGGAATCCAGGACTTCCTGAAATCTTTTCAGATGGGGAGGGGATAGCCTGGTCTAGCTGTGGCATTAAAACTTTGGGAGACCTCTATGGACCTGATGGTCTATTAGGGTTTCCATCACTTAAGCTAATATATAATCTGAATGATAGGATGCATTTTAAATACATGCAAATTCAAGATTTTCTAGTCCGGAGAATGAAAATTAAAGAAGTTCGACATTCGGATATTTTACAATGCTTATATTCAGATAGGACCAAGTCACTTATCAGTAAAAGCTACTGTCTTTTGAACCAGGTAAAAGGAGACGACTGTGGTAAATTAGCATCCAATTGGTCCGATAGGCTAGGATTAAGTATAACTCCAAAGCAAATATCTGCTTCTTTTATTCATCTTAACCGAGTAGTACAGTCTTCTAGTATGAGATTGCAGTCTTACAGAACCGTTTGCCAACTATATTATACTCCTCAAAGAATCTCTAGTTGGGTACTAGATAGTCGCTCAAATGAACGCACAAGCTGCCCTAAATGCAAATTAGAAGCTGCCGATATTGTTCATATGCTTTTCTCATGTCCGGCGCTATCAGAGTTCTGGAAGGGTGTTGTAGGTGTATTAGATAGAAAACATATCATATCTCCGCCCCTCTCAGCTCATCTAATTTTATTAGATCTGCAGGAACTGAATAGCCCAAACAAAGAACTGATTTCTATTCTATTTACTTGTGCAAGATTAACTATAGCTAGGGCATGGATATCTCCAGACCCACCGCACGTCATGGAGTGGTGGGCTCTGGTAAACGAAATACATACTATGGAGACAGCACTAGCAAGACTGAGGGGGCCTAACCCTCTGAGGCGAAAAGAGGGAGTATGGGACATTTTATTCGGGCAAGATTAATTTCACAAGACTTTACTTGGCCTCAGATACTAAATTAAGGCCCATTCAGATGTAGGTTCGTTATCGTGTATTCTTTTTTCCTCTGCTTCTTACATTTTTAATTTTTATTTATTTATTTAAATGCTTATGTACATTTTGTTTTTTCCTTGTACAATTATGTTATGAATTGTAAAAGTATTTATCTTATTTTGCCTCTTGCGATATCAATAAAATTGATTAAAAAAAAAAAGTCTGCTAGTCTATTAGTAAAAATATAGATTTTAATACATGTTCTAAAAAACACAATCGCTGCACATTTTATGTAATTTAATTTTAAAACAATAACTTGCATATTCATAATGCTTCCATTTGCAGGCTGGGACTTTGTAGCACTATAAAAACTCACTATTCTCCACTGCGCAAACAAGTGCTCAATTCTGTTTCTCTCTCTGGTTATGCAGAGACGCAACATCTGCATTAATTAACCAGATGAGTTTTTATCAGGTAATTGTAAAAGAAAAACTGTGCATTTTCTCAGTTTCTTTAACTTGCGTGATTTATAATTATTTTGAGTATGGCTGTGTATGCTTTGTGTTTATCTGAAGATTGAAGGACAAAATGTTTTGTTCTGTAAGCCATAATGTATTTCACCTCGCACCTTTATTGCACTTCTTCAGTGCTCTGCTGCCCTCTCGCCTTTGCCCCCAGCTTTAATCTACACTGCCGTGCCAGGATAAGCCATATAGATGCTTTGGCCAGCCAGGGGGCACTCAGGTAGCTGCTGGCTTTGTCAATCAGTGGTTTGTATAGTCACCCCTGAAGGTCTCAAGGCGCTGGGGGTGGGACTTGTTCCAGGTCTAAGGCGCGATGTGGGAGAAAGCCCTTCCGCTGGTTCTATTTCTGTGGATGCGGGGGACCTCGGCCAGGGCAAGGTCTGCAGAGCGTAGGTTCCTCTTGGGTACGTGTAAGGATACTCTCTCATTGAGGTATTTGGGTCTGATGTGAGGGATTTGTAGGCATGGGTGAGGAGTTTGAAGGTGACCCTCTTCTCAACTGGGAGTCAGTGGAGGCCTTGTAGGTGTTGGGTCATGTGCCCGTGACAAGGAGTCCCGAGGATAAGCCTGGCTGTGGTGTTCCGGATGGTTTGGAGTTTGCGTAGAAGGGTCCTGTTGATTCCGGTGTAGAGGGTGTTGCCTTAGTCCAGTCTGCTGGTTATGAGTGCATGGGTGTCTGTCCTTCTGCAGTCAGGGGGATCCATTTGAAGGTCTTACGGACGATGCGCAGGCAGTTGAAACTAGTGGAAGCGACAGTGTTGATCTGGCGGCTCATGAAGAGGGAGGAGTCAAGGATGCTGCTGAGGTTCTGAGTGTGGTCTGTCGGGGTGGGTGGGTTCTCGAGGGCGGAGGGCCACCAGGTGTTGTCCAAGGGAGAGGTGCAGGGTCTGAGGAGGAGGACCTCGGTCTTCTCTGAGTTGAGCTTTAAGCAGCTGTCTTGCATCCAGGGTGCCACGTTTTTCATTTCTTCCTGGAAACCGAATCTGATGTCTTTGGCATTCTTTGTGCGTGAGAGGCTGAGCTGGGTGTCGTCGGTGTAGAATATGATGCTAAACCCAGGCTGTCTGACGATGGTGGCGAGGGGGGGGGCATTTAGTTGTTGAAGAGCATGGGGCTGAGTGAAGATCCCTGGGGCACTCCGCAGTTGGTTTCCAAGGGTTCCGAGAGGAAGGGAGAGAGTCAAATTCTCTGGGTTATGCCGGATTGGAAGGATTGGATCCAGTCGAGGGCGGCTCATTGTATCCCTGCATCGTGAAGTCTGTCTGCAAGCATGTGATGTGGGACTGTGTTGAAGGCTATGGAGAGGTCTAGAAGGATGAGGGCCGCAGTGTGTCATGGTCTAGTAGCATGCGGATGTCATCCGTAGCGGCGAGAAGGGCAGTCTCAGCGCTGTGGTTGCTGCGGAATCTGGACTGGGAAGCGTCGAGGATGGAATTCTCTTTGATGAAGGCAGTCAGCTGGGCGTGCACAAGTCTCTCTGTGACTTTGGCTGCAAAGGGGAGGAGAGAGATGTGCCGGTAGTTTTTCAGGTCATTGTGTCGGCCATGTGTTTCTTGAGGAGGGGGTCTCACCTCGGCCAGTTTCCAGTCATCTTGCCAGATGCCAGTCTGAGGGAGGTGTTGATCGTCCGTTCTAGTTCAGGTGTGATGACAGCGGCGGCCCTGTGGAAGATGTGCGGTGGGCAGGGGTCCTTTGGGGCTCCTTAGTGAGTTTTCTTCATGGTCGCGGTGATTAGTTCTACGGTCGCGGGATCCCAGGACATAATGGTTTGCTTGTCAGTGGCGGTGGGTAGTTGGGTAGAGTCCTGGTTCGCTGAAGTTGTCGTAGAGGGCCTTGTTCTTCAGATGGAAGTAGGAGCTGAGCTTGTTGCAGAGTTCCTGGGAAGTTGTGTGTCCGTGGCTTCATAGGTGGGTTTTGTGAATTGCTGTTTGACGTTGAACAGCTGCTTGAAGTTGGTTGTGTGGGTCTGGACTTTGTCTCTTATGAAGGTCCGTTTGTTGTCTCTTATGCGCTGGTGGTAATCCTTCAGGGCACTATTGTGGTTGTTCCGTACTTCCGTGGTTTTCTGATTTTGCCAGGTTTTCTCTAGGTATCTGCAGGTGTCTCGAAGTTCTGTGATGAACCAGGCTGCCTTCAGAGGGCGTTGTTTGGCAGGGTGGTGGAGGGGTGCCAGTTTTTTGGTGCAGCAGGAGACCCAGCAGTGAAATTCCCTTGCTGCAGAATTGGTGTCGGTCTTGGTGCTGGGGGGGTTCTGACGGAGTGTGGTGTTGACGTGGTCCTCCATGGTCTTGCTCCCGTTCCGTCATGGCCGGTGGGCTTGGTTGCGATGGTGGTGGTGAGGGTGAAGTGGACGCAGTGGTGGTCTGTCCAGATGGGCTGGGTGGTGTGGCTGAACCGGATTTTGATTCCTCCCGCGAAGATGGAGTTGAGAGTGTGACCCCTTGTGGTAGGTGGCTGCTGTCTGTTCTGAGAAAGGCCTTGCTGGCGTTCCTCGTTGCTGCATGGCCACTTACTGGCCCTCTATGGTCTTATTGTCAATGCTGGGATGTCTTTCTCTGTGAGAATGTGTGGGTAGCGTGGCGACCTTGCTGGAAAAAAAATGCAGGGCATCCCAAAGACACAATTGCAAATGCTGCCTACGGCATGTGAGCTACAGAGAGACTGCTACTTCCCTGGCTGTGAATGGGGCACATATCAGAAATATAGATTCCTCCATAGAACTCACACCACCTGAGCAAGGCCCTATCCTCCGAAATGATAAAAAAAAATAGAAGAGCCGCAAACCAACATTTCTCAAGGTGGTTGAAATGAAAGAGTAATTAGTTGGCAGAAATTGTTAGAAGTCAGACAGCAAAGAGATGTTTTGCTGCGCTGTGCGATCCAGGGCAAATTAGTACATCTTGAGTGCAAAATTTGCCACGATGTCCTAAACAAGAAGCACACTGATGCAGGCCAACACAAATGGACATCTAGATGGGAGGGCCGGTTCTAGGATTTGCGGGGACCTGGGCTAAAAGGGAATGTGCGAGGCCCCTCAAATTTAAATAAGTGGCCCCTTGCAAGGAAACCATTCAGAGACACTGCAGGACACCCGTGTCCAGCATTTTAGCGCCCCCACAGTTTTAACTTTCAGCCCACAAGCAATTCTTACACCATCAGTCCGATAGGTGTGAGAATTGCTTGTGGTCCAAATGTTAAAACTGTGGGGGCGCTAAAATGCTGAATGATGGGTGTCCAGCAGTGTCTCTGAATGGGTCTCCTTGCAATTGGGACAAGCGGAAGCGCCTCTCTCCCCTAGGTCTCCAGACACCATTCCTGAGAGCCCCGGGGAGGAGGGGGCCCTCCAACTGACCCTATTTGCAAGGCAACACCTTTCTTTAAAATGGACTGCCAGGGAAACAAAAGGACACAGCACCAGTGCGGGCCCCATGCTGGTGTGCTGAGTTTTAGGCCCTGGGCAGAAGCCCTCACTGCCAATGGCTCGCACCAGCCCTGGTCGGTGTGGGTCGCAGTGCTCCTGAGCCCGTGATATTTGACTTCAGGTGGAGGAGTTGAGCATGGGGTGGGGGTGGGCTGCAGGAGTCCAACCACGCATGTAGCATTGAAGCAGAATGCTGTTACGGTGGACCATGAGGGAGAGTCTGCATGAGCCAACGGCTTTCTTGGTCAACACAGAGTGCTGGGGGCACATTGTAGCCGCAGGTTATTGTAGTTTTATACAGAGCATAGTTAGGCTGGCAGGGGAAAGATCTTATAGAGCACACCATTTTCAGCAGGGGACTCCAGGATCCGCCACACCTTGCAGCTGGAAGGGAGGGGTTCAGGGAGGCAGCTAGGCATTGGGCTTAAAGCACGGGGACGGCATTCCACAAGGAAGCAGCCAGCCAGGCCTCGAGGGAGTAGAGCTCTCCCTGATTAGCGAGGGTCAGGCCTTGCTCCGCAGAAAGGGTTCGCCATGAACAGTGTGCCCCCAAAGATAATTGGCTAAAATTGAGGTGAGGGGCAGTATTGGGTGGTTATTGCGTGGACTTCTAAGATCGGTGGATGAAGGAGCCACTTTGTGTGGTACAGGAGGTGGTCCTTAGGAGAGCGGTTCATAAGCCATACCTGCTGGAGGCTGGAGAACAGGTTGGCCTCCTGGGAACCCTATCAACGCTACTGGCTGACTAGTTGATGAGGTGCGGAGCAGGCAGCATGCACGGCGCTGATAGGCAGAGCTCAAGCAAATAATTAAGTAATACTGCAGCTCGGTTATTGGGCGACGTGCACGTTGGGTGTTGGACGTGGGAAACCAGCCTGCCAGGGCACAGCCGCTCACAAGAGCGAGGTGGTACAAATGTGACTCAGCTGCAAGTTGGGTGGTGGAGAATGTAAGCGTGCAGTAAATTAATTCATAAATGTATCTCGGAAGTTACCATGGTGAAAAGGTCCCTCAGTGCTTCGTCATGTCCAGCTTCTCTCTTAAGGTTCCTAGCCTTGTCAGCAACTTCGATATTTCAGGCACAGCGCCTTGTGGGGTTCCCTGGCTCTCAGTAGAAGCCGGCGCATAAGGTCAGTTGTAGGTTCAGGCTCGGCGCTATTAAATGTTACGGGTTTAAAACGCTCCAAATACTAGTCGCAACATTGGCTATAGGCTGGTAATGAGAGGACCGGTGGAAAAAAAGGGAGTCGTTCGGAGCATATAGCAAGAGCTGTGTAAGGTGGTACTGCTGCAGAATACACTTACTTAGGGCTGGTAACTGCTAGCATCAGTCTGGTGAGCATCCAGCTCAGGGCCAGGGCAGACAATGGATCGAGTCAGGTGGGCTCTTGCAGGTGAATTAGGAGCGCCCATCCCTTGTGGAAATCGAAAATAATCTCTGTTAGCATAAGGCTGAAGCCATCTTGTTTGTGACATCCATTTTGTTAGCTATGTAATACTTCTGTCTTCACTGTTGCTTGCCTTTCTATTCCGATTGTTAGTCATCAACTTTAGTTAACTCCTCCTGTACTGGGCCAAAGCAATGTATGTGCTGAACAAAGGCCTGTAGCTCCTGAAATGCACCTGGTTAAAGATGTAACTGTTGACTATTTGTGGCTGCTGTAAGCAGTTCTCTTCCCCCTCCCACTTTGCTGACTAAGTGATCTCCTATCTGCCCATGTTTGTTGGTAGTTATTCTTGTGTATGCTTGTACCTTCTATTTGTAACTACATACTTACTCAGCAACAAACTCTGAATATAAGCACCATGGTCTGTGTATTCAATGTAGTACCTTCTGGAACACTTGAGGGTTTTGTATGGACGTGGTCAAACTTATGAGTGATTAATAAACTTGTTATTTGAATTCCATCTTCTGTGCCAATCTCTATTTTGTTGGTCTATGGATCCGTGGGCAGAGAAGGGTGATCCCTGCACTGGTGTGTCCATTAAAAGGCACATATCCCCACCCTAAGGGCAAAAGGTCATTGACTCACAACAAGGAAGGCTGATGGGACATGTTTACACTGTGCACAAACTCGCTGCAGAAAGCTGCCTTTTCACATGGCCCCATTCTATGTTTTTAGATAAGGTAAGAAACACCGTCTGGTCCTGCAGCAGTCCAATAACACATTAGTCACTCAGACGATTGAGGTGCACATTAAATAGTAAAGGTTTAACACAACTAGAAACTGCGTAAGAAGACATGCACAGGTGTGCACGCACATATATATACACATTGAGAGCAGATAATTGCAAAACCAATTTACTCAAGCCTATTTCTTTATTTGACTCAAGCCTATATCTTTATTTTATGTCTTCCTAATCCGATTTCCATACACTACACTTGGAATGTGTGCTGCGAGTCAAGCTTTAGCCTAGCTCGAAGATTAAATAAAAATGGAATCTTCTATGCAACGGGGTGGGAACCATCCATTTACCATTTTCATTCTTAAATTTCTCTTGTGTATCTCTTTGATCCTGTGGAAGCAGCTAGGGTGTCGTCATTTCAGGTGTGCAGACCTGCTCTGCCTTAGCAACACCACTTTTGTTCCTTTTTGTACTACTGAAAAACAATCAGGAGACTTTACTTCTGCCGTAATTTTGCTAGTTATTTTAGCTCATTGCAGGTAGTGCAGACGGTTAATATGCCTGCCGTAGAGGATGTGTACCAAGCAGTTTGCAAGGTTAATAGGTCAATGGGCTAACTTGTCAGGAGGATAATTCGTGTGACTTAGTCTATAGGTTTACATCTCAGAACAGTGAGCGTTTACCTGTCTCCAAAGAACTGCATGCAATTGCAAGGTATTGTTTAGAGCGCGTTAGTTCCCCAGCCCGCTAGTATAAGGTAGAAAACAGAGTTTCACTTCCTTTGATAAAGAGAAACCCCAACCATGGTGTTACGTTTCAATTCTGAGCTAGTGCTGCTTCAGACCAAGAACTCTGAAACTATGCTGGCAAGCAGTATTAATGGCTTGTAACTACAACACCTTGGAGTTACCTTTCTTATGTAACATTACCTGTATATGATTCAAACACAGATGATTATCTTTTGTGTAAGGTGCACGGACACCCTATAGTTGTGTGAAGAGAAAAAGTGCCAGGCACTTGACAGGAGGCCAGCAACGCTCGCACCGCTGATGGCCACTGTGCCCACATTGCTACCACCATCACACCACTACAAGGTGACATTCTAGAGTAGCAACACCCCCAGAGGCAATAAGTAGGGATTGGGTAACAGTTAATAATGTGATATATAATCTATGGGCCTCGGTTACCTTGCTCCCACCGGTGAAGCTGGCTAACAAACTGAGGGATGCATAACCTAATGATTTAAACAGGCATGGCAAATCAAGTTCCAGTGCCCTCAAAGTTGAAGGTTTTAATTACATTGTGGTGAGAAGCACTATTTAGTAAACTGGAAAAATCTATTTTTAGCACAACTGGAAAATGTAGTTCAATTGTGTATTAAAGGTGTTCAAGTCCTCTTAGTCACATTTATCCGGATGGCCTTGCGGGGTAGGTGGTAGATACATAAATATACATGCCTGCCATGTGGGGAGTGACAGACATCCCACATCTGCAAGCTGATCTGTCATCAGAGGCCTATGACAACGTAATGGTATGAAGCCTATACATTAAGGTTGGGATGGTGCTCTTGTACGTGGGGTGAGTGCCACCAGTTGGGGTGTTCCTTTTCAACCAAATAAGATCTGACTCTTGCTACACAGGCAGGGTCTTGAAGCAGCATACATCTTTCCTTGTTTTATGGAACCGATGACAGACTGGTTACCCCATAGGTAAGAAGGAAAAATTGAAAAATTTTACGGCAACTATTGTGATGCTCTCCAGGGCAGGGGTGTGAAAACGGAAGAAAGGGGGGTCAGTTAACCAAAATCATCCAAGGCAATACCAGCCCAGCAGCGGTGGCAGGTACAGAGCAAAGTGTTCCGATTTCCCAAGTCTTTTCTTATCCTTATGCTGTGGATAGGGTTAATTAAGGTAGGACCCATGGTCCAACGTGGTAGTTATGAGTTCGTGTTTTGAGATGTCTGTACTTGCAACCGGCTGTCCTGCATAATATTGCCTGTGCATTTTGAACACCAAGGTATGACGATATCAGGGTAGGGTTATGTTTATATGTTTATAAAGCGCTCGAATGCCGAAGCGTCTTGGCGCTGAAATGTGAGGGTAGAAATGAGATAGTGTGAAAACCTATGTGGTTGTGAAGAGCCAGGTTTTCAAATTCTTTCTAAAAAGCTGGAGGTTTGGCTGGCGTCTCAAGGACAGGGGTAGGTTGTTCCAGAGCTGAGCCGCAGTGTGTGTTATGGCTCCCCCCCCCCCATCTAGCTCGTTTGAACTTCACCGTTTCTATAAGGCCTTGAGTGGCCGATCTGAGGACATGTGAAGGAGGGTATGGTGTAAAACGTTTTTGGAGAACAGCCTCAATACCACCATTTATGGCTTTGTGTACCAAAGTTAGGGCTTTGAATTCAATGCGTGGTTTAATAGGCAGCCAGTGGAGTGATCTAATACCGGCTGATGTTGGTTGTCATCTGTGTAACCCCAAGAGAAGCCAGGCTGCTGCGTTTTGCAAAGACTGCAATTTTTGAAACAGCGCATTGGAGTAATCCAGCTTTGATAGAAAAAGAGCTACCATCACCGTCTTTTGGAGCTCCTGAGGTATAAAAGGGAAACATTTTCTCAAGGTTTTCAGAAGAAAAAAACCTGAAGAAATCAGGCTGTTCACCTGCGCACTAAAATTAAGTTTATTGTCGAAAATGACCCCCAGATTTCTAACCTTTTCGACTGGGACTGTGAAGGGCTCTGACACCCCCCTGGTAAGAAGGGACAAGTGACTGGGCATTCACAAGTCTAAATCCCACCACTTCTTCTTGCTGGGAGCAAGCAGTGTAATCGCCCATAACGGTCAGGAAGCACAATAGTACATTATATGATGCTGTGAACATGGCACTTGGAGGAATACATGGGTTTCGTACTCTCATCCATGGCCCCCACCCGAACAGGAAACGCACTGATTCATTTTGGGGCTAGTCAAGCTGATAGCAGGGTACATAGGGGTTCTGGGCTCCTGAAAGGGGAGCAGTTATAGTGACCCACCACTGCCTGAGCGGGGCATATCAGATGCGCCAAATAGCACAGGGGCGGAATCAGTGGGAAGTTATGCAGAAGGTCTTCGGTGCACCCTCACCAGTATTAACTGATTATTGATGAGCATCTACATAAAAGAGGAAATGTTACACCCAGCCACAAGGGTCACCAAAGACTCACCGGGACAACTTTAAGGGCACTCCTAAATGATTACAGAAGGCACCTTTCAGCAGACAAAATACATAATAATAGAAATTAGAGGCTAGTTCACATTCTCCTAAGGAGCCACGACCTACCACACGATTGTCACAATGCACAGGGTTAAACAGTATCAGAGTGGAGTGCTCTGATTGAAGGAATTCAATTATCCCCCACTGCTGTTTCATTAATACAGGAGATCTGTCTATCACTTGACATTAAGGGAGGCGGGGCAGTTGGTGAAACATAAGTACCGGGAATCATCAAAAAAGAAAGCGGGAAGGTTTTTTAAGTGTGATAAGGTGCTTAAAATGGCCGAGAACCACACCCAATACCAGCTGACATGCTTGACCTCAAACACTGTGAGGCCAGGGATACAAGCATCCAAGACTAGGTCACCAGCGGAGCCCTACAGGTAAGGACAGCCAGCGGTGAAGTAACGCAGGCAGCGGCTCAGGTGGAGAAACAACAGGCACAGCGGGGCTAGCGGCCCACCACTACGGACCCACCCTAGGAGGCATTTCGAGTCTGGTGGCTTAGCGGACTAATGCATCCACTGTAGGGGCTTGTCTTCGACCTCATGGTCACAGGCTCAAAAACCAGCTGGTTCAGACTTTCATCGTTCTGAGGTCAATAAAATGGGTAGCAATGAGTCTGGTAACAACAAACATCTATTAGTCAGTGCCAAGATACCCTTGGGTGAACATGCACTTAACGAATACACGTTATATTAGGTCACCAGGTTACCACTCCGACGATGGGGTGCATCTGAATGGGGTGGGCAGGGACATGTTCCTTTTAAACATAGTCCGGGTTATGGAGCAGCCAGGGTTTTTATGAGGGCCCAGGTTGCATGGGGTAGCTGCCATCGGTTGGGTAACCGTTGGCAGCGTGGCGGTAGCAGCAAAGAAAGGTACCCACAAAACAGAATGAATTAGGTACAAGAAATGCTCAGACAGTGCCCTTCAGATGCCTCACGACAGGGGCACAGGTGAGTATACAACAGCACACAGGGGCAGCCAAGATTGAAGAGCTTCTCAGATAGTGCCCGTGGGCATGGAGGAGCAGGCCAAGCAAAACAGCACTTGCAGTCCCGGCCAGGCCTAAACGGCAGCCCACAAAGTCGGTAGCAAGAGACGCCTGAAATCCGTAAACACTGGTACACTGGCAGGACTGAACACTGCCCAGGTTTAACGCTGTCAGAGAGAAAGAAATGGGGCAAGTGGGACGTGATCATCAAGAAATGTAATTATGACAAAAAAAACATGGGTCTAACAAACCCTAAATGTTGTGAAATGGTGATCCATGTTTATGTATTATGCAAGAAAAACTGCGGCCTTTTTACACCATAATCTTTGTATGTTACAATTTATGAAAAGAAAGGGTGTAATGAATTGGGGGCCACAAAGTAGGAGTGGGAATGAACTTGCAGTCCTGGGAGGGGTTGTGGTGTGGGCAGGGAAGCGCACCTGACAAATAGAGGCTGATGGGAAACCCCTCGTGGCGGCGGGAACGAAATTGCGGGGCGAAAACCCGCGACAATTACCACACCAGTATTGGGAGCGACATTTGAATAGGGAAAGACGCCCAATGGGTGAGCAGGAGGAGACCGGGAACAGGAAGTAAAAAAGGGAAAGTAACCCCAGAACAAGGCAATTCTTCCAGGTTACACTAACCTCACCATCGAGACCCACACCAGAATACGGTAGTCGCAGACGTAAGGAAAGGGGGGAAAGGCATGGCGGTAGCAGCACGAAAGTAGCCACAAAACAGAATAAATTTGGTAGAAGGAGTGCTCAGAAAGTGCCCTTGAGATGCCTCACGGCAGGGGCATAGGTGAGCATGAGACATCACACAGGCGCAGCCAGGATTGACAGGCTGCTCGGATAGTGCCCTTGGGATGCTGCACGGGCGGGGCACAAAGGAGAAGGCGAGGGGTCAGCAAAGGTACAGGCCAAGCGGAAACGGCACTTGCAGCCCAGGACAGGCCTAAATAGCAGCCCACGAGGTCGGTAGCACAAGAAGCCTGGAATCCGTAAACACTGGCACACTGACCATTGCTCAGGTTTAGCGCTGTCGGAGAGAAAGAAACATGACCAGAGGGACATGATCATCAAGCAATGTAATTATGACAAAAATACATGGGTCCAATTGTCGTGTTTTGGCAGCTCCTGAGTTAGCGTTTAGCACAGCTACACGGACTTTTCTGTTAACTTGACCAAAACGAACGGGGGTCATTTTGAATCCCTCTGACTTCCGTTTTCTATGAACACGCTGCCTCGTGGTCAGTGTGCCCTTTCGTCCTTCCTTGATACCCATGGTCCCTTATTCTGCTCGGCAACAGGCTATTTTTAGTACTGGTCAAGCGCACATGCGCATCATGCATTTACTGGTCACTCTTTAGGAATGTTAGCACTAACTGACCAGTGCTATTGAACTCCTCCCCCATACTGGCTGTGTTCCAAAAATGACCTTATATGTACCTAAAATGTGTAACTTGTAACTGCCTATCTTTTTATTGCTATTAAACTGTATAAAAGAGGTCGCGCACCGATGTTCGGTGTGCTACTTCTTACATTGCCGAAGGGTGCTGTAGGAATGTATCACCACCCCATGGGGTCTTAATAAACTTGTCTTTTACCTTTTCCAGCGTCCGTGCCAACTTCTATACTCAGGTGTTCGAGAGTTTAGCAGAGTATGTAGGCCTGATTTGAACCCAATACCACAATTGGCGACCACGAAGGGACTCATCGGCGACTCGGATGCCCGAAGGAGAGGTCGTGACGAAGGTCAGGAAACTCGCCATGGACGCGTACGCTGCCACTGAGTGACCCGAGTCTCGGCACCCACGGTGTGTTTTCCCTTCCTTCCGATCTGACCTTCCAGGTGGCGCCGGTCTTCGACTGAGATTCTGATCTTGGATTGTCGTGATGTGCCGTTTTGGCTGATTTGACCACAGAACTTGGCAGTTGGACTTTGGACGTTTGAAAATATTTGGTAAGCTTTTGATTGGTGAGGTAGTCTACTGACACTTACTGCGGCTTTTTGAATTTTGAATTTGAATTTGAATTTGTTAGCTAACGTTTGAATATTTGTATTTGAATTTGAATATGTGAAGTGCACCTCACATAGGCAGGCATGTAGGGATATTTCTCTGATTTATTTGATTTGAACGGTGCACCGCGTTAGGTGTCATTTTTGTAGTATCGCGTTTTCGTGGTACTTTTTGAAACATGCCTGTTTTTAGCACACTCCGAAGGATATGCTGTTCTGAAAATGGTACCAATTATCGATTAAGTAAAAAACAGCCGGCTCCCCCAGAGGGGACTCCAAATCGTGAAATGTATGTCAAATTCGGTATTCCACCAATAATGTATAGTACATTATGGCATAAGTATACTAAGACTGATCGTGAATTACAGTGGCCACTATATGGGTCGTTTGACCTTCGAAAGGTACAATATGTAGAGCAGTGTTTGTTTCAGCGAAGGTCTAGACAAGATATGTTTGATTGTGTGCGTATGTGGGAGAAAGAGGTGCGTGAACGAGCAAAGCGTGAGGAAGCCTTGGCGGAGAAAGTGCAGCGGAAGGCTGCACATGACAAAGCTTTACAGCTACAGGAGAAGGAATTACAGGAAAAGAAAGAGAGGGAGAGACGAGAACGCAATTTACAGGTTAATGGTCAATTACCTATCAGGCGTCCTCTTTATCCAGTCCTTACTAATGAAACAGATGATTTTTCATTACTAGATCGTTGTCCGCCTCCGTACGTCACACCTACGGCTCCGAACGAGGAATCAGACGAGGATAGTGATCGAACACAGCGTACCAGGTTACATGCAGAACGAACTGCGGAATTACGTTTGTTTGCACGAAAGCTAAATATTAATACTGTTACTGTTTCTGACATTACTGCAAAAATGGAACAGTGGTCTGATCAGGAGCGACTGTATTTTTTAGATCATTTTGGAGATGAAGTTGTTGAGCGGTACAGAAAATATTCTCTCGAGTTAGAACCAAAGGAGATAGCCGAGGGTCGTGAGAATTTTCGTAAAGGTCTTTTTGTTCTTTCAGATGCGGACGACTTCTTCAAGCGTTTGATTCAACTGCGAAATGAGGCGACACGACTACGGGACTTGGCAAAGTCGAAGAATTCGTCTGCGTCCGGAGCGACGGGGATATCCAAAGAATGCCCAATCTTTGAAACAGATAAGATCGCTGCGATTAATGTTAGACCTATGCGAGAAGCTGCGCCTTTATATGTCCCTCATAAAGGGGATGGCACAGATGATGATAAAAGATCCAAAGATGCGAAAGGGTATTTTGTATATAATTGGGTTTATACGCCTTGGAATAGAGCAGATGTTATGGCACTTAAGAATGCTTTACCTGATCCCCGTAAAAATCCTGCGGCTTTTTATGAAAATGTTGAAAGCGCAATTTCTTCGTGTATCATGACGTTAGTTGATATTGATCTATTTTTCGGGTTGATATTGCCCCCTGATATGTGGAGAGCGATTCGTAGGTTTGATGACCACACGACTCTCGGGGCCACTTGGAAAGATCTTGTTCAGGCTGACTTGGATAGGGAACCAGCATGTAAGCCGTGTCAATTAATATTAGACCTTCCAGGGGCCATACTGACAAAACTAAAGACTCTTGCTCCCGCTAAAAAGATTGATTGGACTATATTAGCCTCTTGTAAGCAGAAGGCGGATGAATCGGTTTCCGATTTTTTCTTTCGCTTCGAGGAAGCGTTCCATGATTACAGTGGTCAATTATTGACAGAAGATACTGGCAGGCATTTATTCGTTGATAAGTATGTGGCTAATCTCCTACCGGAGATTGCGAAACGATTAAAAGCGAGTGAAAGTTCATGGACCACAGCAACCCCTGCTTCTTTATTGACTATGGCTCAATATTATGAACGACAGGAATTGGAGGCAAAAGAAAGTAGTGAAAAGAAAGCAAAGGATTTGAAGACGAAGGTAATGTTAGCCCAGGTTCAGGCTACGAGAGGAAACAATAGAGGAGGGCGAGGATCATACAGTAATGCTCCTCCCCCTCGTTCTGACATTTCTGTGAATCAATGTGCATACTGCAAACAGTTTGGGCATTGGATTGCAGACTGTCCGGTGTTTCGAGAGCAGCGTAATTTGAGGGGACGAGGAAGTGGGAGGTCTAGAAATAATTATGGGGGGTCAAGAGGAGGTTATGGCACGAATGATCGAGGAGGTTATGGCACGAATGATCGCGGAGGATATGGAGCAAGGGGTCGTGGTCAGGCAGATTATAATACGTTTGATAATCGCAATCAATATCAGATAAATGAGGGTGGTTCCGCTGAACCACGGGATGAGCATTATGCATAGGACTGCGTAGGATGGGGTGTGGAATCGGTTGAGGTACCAGTTGATCAAAGGGGTCCATATATAGAAGCACATGTTCTGGGTTCTACTGATCAATTTCTGGTCGATACAGGAGCTACTCGTAGCGCTTTGTCCAAATACTTGGTTCCAAGGGCTCCCCTGTCTGGCGAGGTCATTACAGCAATAGGGTTCGATGGAACACCTACTTCTAGCCCACTGTCTCAACCAGTTGATAAATTTGCTGCCCCTTGTCCCTTTTTGTTGTCTCCAAATACACCAGATAATATTATTGGACTCGATATGTTAAAACACTTTCGAGCTACTATTCGCTGTGCCCCAGAAGGAGTGCGAGTTGTGTTGAATGAGAATTACCCAGAATTTGAGCGAGTGTGTTTTCTCCATGAATGTGAAGTATTGGCCTCCTTACCAAACGTGTTGTGGGCCACTTCAGACACGGATGTAGGGCAGATGATAATTCCTCCAGTACGTATTACTGTGAAGGAGGGAGTATCTCTACCACGTGTCCCACAATATAAGATTTCCAGAGAAGGCGAACTTGCTTTGATACACATTGTGAACGATTTGGTTTTGGCAGGAGTAGTTGAGGAAGTCCCCTACAATGTTTGCAATAGCCCAATTTTACCGATCCTTAAAAGAGATACAGATGCTAAGGTTTACCGTTTCATTATTGATTTGAGGGAAATAAACAAGATAGTAGTGCCTCAGTACCCGGTGGTGTCTGACATCACCACGTTGCTTACGTTGGTTCCGTCGACGGCAACTACTTTTACAGTCATCGATTTGAAGAATGCCTTCTTTTCGATCCCTGTACATCCTGACAGTCGATATCTATTCGGCTTTACATTAAATAATAAATCGTACAGATTTTGTCGAGTTCCTCAAGGCTATACTGAAAGTCCTAGCATTTATAGTCAGGCATTAAAAAGACAGCTTGATTCATTTGAACTACAAGATGGAGTGGTTCTCATTCAATATGTAGATGATATCTTACTCGCTGCAGACACGCCAGAACAATGTGAGAAGAGTACCTTTTCCTTGCTTTCCTTCCTGGCCAAACATAATCATAAAGTTTCGAAGAAAAAGCTGCAATATTGTAGACCAAAGGTGACCTACCTCGGTCATCTTTTGTCTAAGGAGGGCCGTGCATTGACACCAGATCGAATTCAAGCAATCCTAGACACTCCAGTTCCTCGCACTCAGAAGGATGTTCGTGCCTTTATAGGTTTGACGTCTTTTTGTAGGCAATGGATATTGGGTTTTTCACATATCGTTAAACCATTGTTGGCATTGTTGTCTAAAGATACACCGATCCCCATTGAATGGACGGATGAATGTTAGAATGCTTTTGAACAATTGAGACAAGCTCTTTGTTCTGCACCAGTGTTGGGTACACCTGATTACACGAAGATCTTTACATTATATGTACACGAGAAGGATGGGTGCGCATTGTCAGTGTTAGTGCAGACACACGGAGACAAACAGAGGCCTTGTGCATACTTCTCGGCGGTACTCGACCCTGTGGCTCGAGGGCTGCCTGGATGTTTTCGAGCAGTTGCAGCAACAGCAGTTGCGATACGACAAAGTGAGGGAATAGTTTTGTCACACAAATTGTTGGTGCTAGTTCCCCATGCGGTAGATGCGTTACTGAATCAAACAAAAACACAGCATCTAACCAGTGCCCGTCTGACAGGATATGAGCTAACGTTGTTGGCACCGCACATCACACTAAAACGATGTACGATACTGAATCCTGCTACTTTACTGCCGGATCCTGTTGCTGAGACTCAGAAGGAAGAACAACATGATTGTGTTTTTCTGACTGAGGAACAGACAAAGGGTCGTATCGATTTACAGGATACACCGTTTTCAGATGTAGATGGGGAACTGTGGGTTGATGGATCGTGCGTGAGGTTACCAGATGGTACGACTTCTGCAGCCTACGCGATCACGACACTTAAGACAGTTGTAGAAGCAGCACGAATACCTCAGAAATCGGCTCAAGCGGCTGAATTGATAGCCTTAACGAAAGCATGTGAGTTAAGTGCTGGACTATGTGTGAACATTTACACGGATAGTCGTTACGCTTTTGGAGTAGTGCATGATTTTGGCCTACTCTGGAAGGAACGAGGATTTTTGACTTCACACGGAGTACATATCATGCATGGAGAATTGGTACGCGATCTCCTGAATGCACTGTTATGCCCAAAGAAAGTTGCAATAGTCAAGTGCAGTGCACATAAAAAGGTGACGGACAAAATAGGGCAAGGCAATGCTTTCGCAGATCGCATTGCGAGAGAGACCGCTATGCTACAAAATAATTTCCCCATGTATGTGGTGAAGTCACAAGCCGAGCGGTGGCATGATGCTAGAGAAGAAATACTAGATATACAGAAGTCAGCATCTGAGGCAGAACTTATGAAATGGGCCACTGAAGGAGTATTGGATGATGAGGGTTGCTGGCGTAGTAAAGATATGGAGAGATGGAAACTACCCATGGCCTACTTGCAAACAATGGTGCACATGACACACGGGCTGGCACACATTGGAGCTCTCGCAATTACTAAATTGCTTACACGAGTTTGGGAAAATGCTGACATTGCTAGCACGGCTAAGAGAGTAGTGCAGACCTGTCTGATATGTTTACAGCACAATCCTGGACAAGGGACTCATACTCCTAAAGGAGGGTTTGTTCCACCTACTGCACCATTCGAAGTACTACAAATGGATTACATCCAGCTGGAGCGCTGTAATAATCTCAAATATGTCCTAGTAGTGCTGTGTGCCTTCAGCAAATGGATTGAGGCTTACCCCACGAAAGATAATACAGCACTGACAACAGCTAAGGTGTTACTCAAAGAGTACTTCCCGCGCTATGGTGTTTGTAAACTTATGTGGAGTGATAATGGTCCTCATTTCATTGGGAAAGTAGTGGAGTACGTCCTGAAAGGATTGGGAATTAAGCAACGATTCCACGCTGTCTTTCATCCGCAATCAGCAGGTTTGGTAGAAAGATACAATGCAACTCTGAAGCTGAAGCTAGCAAAGATAGTGGCATCCACATCTCTGAAATGGCCGGATGCTTTGCCTCTGGCATTGCTGTCCATTCGATCAGTGCCACATTCTCGATCTAGCCTCACACCCTATGAAGTGGTGTTTGGAAGGCCGATAAATATTTGGGGAGTTCCAAAACCTCGTTTGATACATGATGTGCCTTGTATAATGATGAACGATTATTTGGCACGATTAACAAATGATTTGCTTTCTATTCATCAACAGGTTCGAGAGGCGCTCCCTGATAACTCCACTGGTGAGGCTCACGATCTCCGCCCTGGGGACCACGTGATGGTCAAAGTATTTGAGCGATCCAGCAGCTTGGAACCGAGATGGCATGGCCCTGAGCAAGTGCTGCTGGCGACGCGGACTGCTGTGAGAGTCACCAATAAGAAGCGGTGGATACATTCAACGCACTGCCGACGTGTCTCTCCGGATCTGGTGAGCCCTGTGGTGCTATCCGACTACAGAAAGATTTTGGATACAGAAAAGAGCCCAGCTGTCACGCCTGATGAATTGGAGGGAGCCTTCCCGGACCACGTTGTTTCTGATAAAGTGAAATACAATCTACGTCCCAGGAAATAAGATTCCCTTTGTGTGTTTGAAACTGGTTGGTAACCGCTCTGAGGTTTGTGAAACGGAAGCCGGGAATATCAAGGGGGGGGGATCAGTTCTGCCCAGTGTAGCGACACCCGTCTTGAATCCCGGAGAACAAATCAACGGCAGCCTCGGTTCAGAACCATCGTTTTATTTTTTTTCCGCTTAGTGTTGCTTTTGAAGAGTATTGTTTTGTGAACTATGGCATCTCCTTCGACACGAAAAGGGAGAATTCTTGGTGCTGTTTTGTTTGTCTTGACCGTAGTGGTGATCGCAGTATTAGCTTGGACTATAGAACTATTGCTTCCCGTATGAGAACATTTGCTGTCCACCACTCCAAGTCCATCTGAACATTTTCATTTTACTTTGCCTTTTCACGAAGAAAGACATAGGCAGACTTATTTGAATAACAGCTTTATTCAGATTTTGCATCATACTCATAACATGACCAACACGTCCAATTGTTGGGTATGTGGAATGTTGCCCGGACATCAGAAGAAGGGAGGAACACCACTCATTCCTCTCCCGTTTTCTCATAATGGTTCTTGCCATGCTTGGTACACTCTTCTTTTTACTCTGCGATGGCCAACGAAAGGTGGACTACTTTTTCGGTTGAATAAAATATGCTATAACGACAAAGATGGCTATCCACACGCTGAAGGAGCTAAATTTGAATGGGAAGAGTATCGTCCGGACAATGTTTCTACACCTCGTGTATATACGAATCAAAGACTTATAAATGTGACGAGCATGCATATGATAACAGTCATTGATACAAAAGCAGATTTGTGTATTAGAAATAAAGGTACAATCCCTGTAGGCCGCAGTGAATGTAATATTACACTTACCTTTGATACACCAACTGGAATTGCATTTGTAGCTTCATGTAACACATATTTCATTTGTGGAAATAAGGGATACCATCGTCTACCATTGGGATGGTTAGGAACGTGTTATATAGCTTTTGTATTACCACCTGTATTTATTGCTCCTCCCATGTACCACAATGATTACGTTCTGTACCATGATTTCATACTGAACAGAGTTAAACGAACAGTAGATCTTGATGAAATAGACCAGACTGATACCACGTTACAACAATATGTAGATTTCAACTTGGGGTTATTTTCATTCGTAGGAGCTGCACTGAATAGCAGGAAGATAAGGCGGCTTACACGGGTGGTGGAAGCTGTCGCTAATGAAACTGCCTCTGCTTTAGGGAATATTACTGAGGAATTGCAAATTACCAGAATTGTGGCGCTCCAGAATCGAATGGTTCTAGATGTGATACTAGCTGATAGGGGTGGAGCATGCCGCGTCATCGGAAGTAGTTGTTGCGTGTACGTACCAGATAACTCACCTTCCGTATACGATTCGATTACAAAATTACATAAGATAGCTGCTGAGATCCACCCAGAAAATGGAACATGGACCTTTTCTGGTTGGTTCTGGACCCTGCTTAGTACTTGGGGTTGGAAATTATTAACGATTCTCTGTGTTTTTATTGGAGTACTATTTTTCCTTTGTCTATGTATTCAATGTGGCCCTACATTATGTTCTGTATGTATCACAGCCTGTATTCCGTCCAAACGAGCTATTGTTAAGCAAGAGAAACTGATCAATGATGAAGTATTGAAAATAATGGCTATTAACATTGATGATGAACATTCTGATTATGTTCAGTATGAGGTAGCTTTTGCTAAACGCTAAAAGGGCCGTCTGTCGTGTTTTGGCAGCTCCTGAGTTAGCGTTTAGCACAGCTACACGGACTTTTCTGTTAACTTGACCAAAACGAACGGGGGTCATTTTGAATCCCTCTGACTTCCGTTTTCTATGAACACGCTGCCTCGTGGTCAGTGTGCCCTTTCGTCCTTCCTTGATACCCATGGTCCCTTATTCTGCTCGGCAACAGGCTATTTTTAGTACTGGTCAAGCGCACATGCGCATCATGCATTTACTGGTCACTCTTTAGGAATGTTAGCACTAACTGACCAGTGCTATTGAACTCCTCCCCCATACTGGCTGTGTTCCAAAAATGACCTTATATGTACCTAAAATGTGTAACGTGTAACCGCCTATCTTTTTATTGCTATTAAACTGTATAAAAGAGGTCGCGCACCGATGTTCGGTGTGCTACTTCTTACATTGCCGAAGGGTGCTGTAGGAATGTATCACCACCCCATGGGGTCTTAATAAACTTGTCTTTTACCTTTTCCAGCGTCCGTGCCAACTTCTATACTCAGGTGTTCGAGAGTTTAGCAGAGTATGTAGGCCTGATTTGAACCCAATACCACACAATTCCTGCACAGAAACAGTCCTGCCTGCAAAACAGGCGCTAGCACGGGCAGAAAGGACCGGAATGCACTGTATTGCTTAAATCTGCTGCATTCCTGCTCTCTCACTTTGGCGAGGGGGAGCACAGCAAGGTGTCTTACTGGGCTGCCCAATGCCAAATTTACATAAATAAGTCCCCTAGTTTCTCTTTTCTGGTAATTACTAGCAGGTTTCCTAATATCGTGTGATTTTTGTACCCAATGCATATTTTTCTTTCGATTGCTGCTAGAACGTTTCTCCTAATTTATCTCGCTTTTACTCTTCTAGCATCCTATGTGAAACTTCTACTTAGAACTCTACCTGGAACATGCTGATTTTAAGAGTAAATTCAAAATGCGTTTACTTTCCCATTATATGCAACTTGTCTGATGAGCAAAAGGTAGGTTATTCGAAATGTAGCTCAGTAAAATGTAACCAATCTTACTTTATTTTATTTATCTTTTTTAGCAGTACACGGCCAATAATTATTCTAATAAAATAACATTCACATTTTCTTGAACTGTGCTTTAGGCCAGTCAATGTTGCACTGATTCCAGTAACATTGCTCTAGATATATTTATTTATTTATGTATTCTTTTTTTTAAGTCTTAAAGTTGTTCTTAAAACTCTGAGCACAGAGGCTTGCATGAAAGAGAATGAGTGTAATTCTAGGCATTTCAAAAGAAACTCGCCCCGGACAGCAGTGGCCCTCCCATAGTTTTATGGATCCCCATCGTTGGTTCATTTGCACAGATATCTACGGTTGGCCGCCAAATTGAAAGCCTCCCATCTTTTGACAATAGCGTCATCCCAGTGGCAAACATATGGCAAGAAAATGTAATCCATCTCCGCCCGTTTAATCAATTCATCCCTAATTAAGCACAAGGAGTCAATGAGGCACGATGAATATACTCCATTGAGCATTGCCTTCGTAGCTGGGTGGCCAAGAATGCAGTGAACCATATTCCCTTTCTTCAAGCCATTTCATTCTCCACTAAATAGAACAATGTTTTCGAAATGACCCTAGTATATTAAGAGTGCTCGAAAATAGGTGCAATTTGTGTGCCACAAGAGATGATCAACTTGATTTCAAGTTTAAAATCAGGTGTTTTGTCCAGCATGAAGCATCCTCTGCCATAATACAAAAATAACAAAGTTGAACATTAATTGATTGTTGAAGTTTTATTAAATGCATACTTGGCCCAATAAATAATCGGTGAAATGTGCAAAGCTTCAAGTGAAATCCAAAATATCACTTGAGAAAGGCTAGTGAGCCACTTTGTGGATGTTAGCTCCCCAAATCATCTATTTAATTGCTTTCAAAAACAATACTTTACAAGTTATTGATTAAAATACCAACAATTCAAAATGTCTTTAAAACGGGAAAATAGCAAAGAAGAGGATCAGGAAAACATGAAAGAACTGGGAAATATATGTACTCTATTGATATACTAATGACCTTTAAATAGTTTCATATGTCAGATGCGGCCTTCTCTACACCGTTTTGGCACGATGCCCATTACTGGGTTTTTTAAATACTCTGTCCCCTGAGATAAATCATTTTTTCCGTCCCCCATCACTGTATACTGAAAGAGCACATTAATGCTACAAGCTGTGTGCGACACTGTGTGCTACAAGCTGTGTGCCGATTCCATATCATTTGCAACTACCAAGTTGGGCAGTATTTGTCCATGTTCTATTTCCCCATGTGCTATTTGCCCACATGCAAATTAAATAGCTCATACCATTTGCCCCAGGTTTTCAGCAGGTAAAACCAACCTTTTGAAATCCTTTTGGCAAATAGTACAGTAGTCTTCTATGTTCTTCACTATACAAGTGACATTCACTAAGCGACCTTGACCACCTTAATTACTGAGGGCCTGATTAACAAAGTTCAAAGTCAAAAGTTAACTTTATTCGGTTAATTAAAACCATCAAAGTTCAAAACAAAAACAATCAAAACAATATGCGTTATGTGCATGATTAGAAACTCATTTGATTTCCCCCAATTCATTACAGAGGGACAGACAATCATTAGAATATGTTAACAGGCGACATTAATAACAGTTGTTACCATTCATAAAATCTTACTCTGTTCAAGTTCATTAACTACAAAGGGTTAAAATACATTTTGCACAAAGGCTTCATGCGAAGAAATAGACACCCCGATAATCCAAGACGGGGGGGGGGGGGAATAAAAATACTGTGCTGCAACCAGAAATAATTAGTCCTGGGGTTAAATAAATGAATAGATACAATTTAGCCCAACTTATTCTTATTCATTGTCATCTGAGGAGAACCTTAAAAATAAATAAATAACTAAATAGAATCATTTAGAATAGAGTCCACAATATGGTTCAACGGTGACCTATTCATGTGCCTGATAGCTCCTATTAGAAAACTTGCTACCCCGAAGCAGACTACGGGTAACGCTAGAATTTTGCAAATACGCCAGCGCTGGCCTCACTTGTTCAAGGCTGCAGCCTCTGAGTAGAGGAATAATACATTTCCTGCGTAGTGAGTTATATTAAGCACAGAAAAATATTAAATGAAGGGTGTTCTGTTCCGAGAATTTATCACATGGGCAAGGATTTAGTGCTCCTTCTTTAAAGAACCCTTTAGGAAACGCTAAGAGCCAGGGGACCATATTGTGCCTAAATCTTAGAAGAACAAACAGGTGGTATGGGTTGTTTATATAGGATAGATATGGTTGCAACTGTCTACCCAGGCTCAATGTGACAAAACGTCTCACTGTAGGTTTTGCCAATTCCTTCTCCTCCCTTAATAACATACATCTGTCCCAAAACTGCCACTTGAAATTCCTTATAGCAGATTTGCCCAATGCTGTGGGGCTCAGAAATAAATCAGGGCAGCCAAGGATTTCCATCTGAACCCTAATGTATTGAATCCATGGGATATCTAACGCCTTGTCTAGGGAGAGACCATCTTGAATGATTGAGATGTGGTGAGGGTTGTGCCCAAACTCTCAGCCAACACAATAAAGGGGCAGCCGCAATCTGGTCGGAAATAAAACTTGCTCCTAGCTACTCATGAATGTTAAAAACTGGCGTAGAAGCCAAGACCGACAATAATCTTCGCAAGAAAGTATTTTCGGCCCCCTGAATTTCTCTAACCTCTATATATCTCCAGATGTCACTCCCATAGATCGCCATGGGGAGACACTTGGCATTATAGATCTTCATAAGTGCCCGGAGTGGTTTTGAACCATTCTTAAAGATTGGTACAATAACCGCTTTGGCCCAAGACAGGAGAAAACCAAACTGGGTAGCTGCATTAAAAACATGAGTTAAAATTTTGTCCCATAGCTTAGGATCCGCTTTGCAAAGATCGTCCGGTACTCCGTCAGGGCCTGTGGCTTTCCCCCTTGACATTGACATAATTGCCTTAATAACTTCATCTGTTGTAAAGACTAAGGGGTCTATTACGATGTCGGGCGGATTTCCTCCGCAAGGCTGGCGGTGGCCACCGCCAGCCTGGCGGAGGAAATTCACCTGATATCTATTGCCCAATTCCCCCGCCATATTAGGATGGCGGAGTGGACCGTGGCGGTGTAAAACACGGCCCGTCTGTTTTCCGCCCCGGTCGCCTTGCGGCCGGGGCGGAAAATGATTAATATGGAGGTGGTGTCTGTTAGGCACCGCCCGCCATATTACAATGGGCTTTTGCTGATGCTTTTCCGTGGCGGCAATGCCGCCACGGAAAGGCATGCGGAGACTCCCTGCGGGGGCCCCTTGCGGGCCCCCTTGGAGTCCGTGGCTTGGGGGGTGCACATGGGGGGTACCTATGGTACCCCCCGCATTTCTAAGTGCAACATGGCAGGCACTGCGCGGTGCCTGTCATGTCACGCTTAGAAAAGCACAACTTGCACTTTTACTATTACGGCGGGCATTTCTGCTCCACCCGCCGCAATGGTACATATATAGGATGCGCCCGCCTGTGTGGCGGGCGCATCCTAATGCCCTGATCGGAACCCCCGCCCTTATGGCGGGCGGTCCCGGGTCCCGGTATGATGGCGGGCGGACTGAGTCAGCCCGTCATCATAATGGGCCTCATAGTGATGTGAAGCACCGACGATATCAATTGTCCGTACAGGTATTCCAGAACTCACATCGCTATACACTTCCCCAAAGTGTTGGACACATCTTTCAGCAGGGATTAGACAGTCTTTATCGGTATTTGGTGACTCATCAAACATTGGACTATTTACAACAGACCAGAACCTAGTACTATTTGCCAGAACACAGGCCTGACTGAGCTCCTCCCATGCCATCTCTCTTAGTTGCCTTTTCCACCTTAATTGTGGGTTTCTAAAGCGCTAGAATCGACTCCCGAAGGAGTATCTCTGCGCTGTAGACCGCTGGGGAACCCGTCCTGGCTTTCCCTGTGAGATGGTCCCTACTGGGTATCTCCAAGGTGAAACCAGGCATCCCCGGCATATGTGGGGGGCCGTTGTGGAGATGAGGCAAGCTAATGCCCAGAGTTGCCGAGTGTGATCCCTGGTTAGAGTAGTCACCGTGGCGAGAATTATCGAGTCCGCTGACCCTGGTCCACGACCCTGCCGCATCGGGGATAGAACCCTGGTCCCGGGCCGTCCTCTGCTTCCGGGTCTGCCGCCTCTAACCAGTGAGCCACACCACTCCACTAAGGAAGTTTGCTTTCCACAGGAAGTTTGTATATCCTCCTTGCATTCTTGACCTCTATGGCTACCCTGGGTTTTTGCTTGAGTTCCTGCATTAATGCGTTATGTGAGCTCATACAGGTTTCATCAAACCATTTTTTAAATTTTAGGGGCCTTGGTCTGATGGATACAGTTAGGTTTGAAGCAACTTGCTTTGTGATTCGGTCAAAGGCACCAAGAACTGATAATGGGTGGGAGTCCTGGTCTGAACAGATCCCAATATCCTTTGCGCAGTCAATAATTAAATTGTCAATAAAGCTGTCGGGGGTAATCTTTCCCCACCTTATTCTACGTGCTTGGTCTACAGGTGCAATACTAGCATTAGTAAGTTGAACCATAGACCTCCCTTTATTAATAGCGTGAATATTAATGTCCAATATCAACGGGTTGTGATCACTAAGGCAGTTATTCGTTAAGCCTAATGTGCCTAGTAAGTTCAGCAATGTGGCTGAGACTGGGATATAATCAATTGTACTTTGCCGGCCTTGATCAATATATGTAGGTACAGAAAGTGTCCTATCCGACAGTACAGGACAGATCAAATTATGGGTTGATAAAAAACTTTCTAAAAAGGTCCCGGAGGGGGTAGGTTCAAAGTGAGTTAACCCCTGGGGGCTATACTCCTCTTCCAGTCTGGCTAGACAATGATTAGGGCAAACATGAATGTTAAAATCTCCCAGGACTAATACGTTATAGTGAGTTTCAGTACTGTCATCATAGTTAACCAAAAAGGCAGTAAGGTCTCTTTAATGCTCATGCTCATCATTTCTAGTAAATTAATTATAAAAATTAACCACCAGAAGAGCTGGCAGATTCTTCCATGTCAATTCATCTGCCAAAATATTAGGGGAGCATGAGTCTATCAGCTTTGCTTTATATGACAATTTGAGGTTAATCAACAACAATAACCCCCCATCTCTCCCCATACTGGATGGTATAGCGTATTTACAGAAGGGTATACACCCATCCAAAAAATAACTTTCATTTGCCTCCCATGTTTCCTGGAGAGCTATGATGTGATGAGTTGCAAGGAAAAATTCTCAATTGGCATCCCCCTCTTCGCTCTTAGGCCAGCAATATTCCATGATAGTACTTTCGAACAGTCTTCATCGGTTAATGACCGAGTAGGGCTGAGGTTTACAGTACCAGGTAGAATGGCCTGGCGCTCCATGGAGGGGATACAATCGGGATCAATGGACTAACCGGGGGGGCACGAATTTCATCCTCCATCAATTCCTCCAAATTGTCTAAAGCCGCTGATGCTGTATTACTAATGGGTAGTCAGTCTTGGGTATCTATCCCGGAGAGTACCTCGAACCTTTTAAAAACAGGGATTGGGGGAGCTATCTCCTTCAGTGTTCTCAATAGGGGTTTGTAAAAATAGCCCAGTGGCAAAGCCCAAATAGAGGTCGCAGGCATAGGGCACGGGACCTGTGCCTTTGGAATCATCTGGACAATTGAGGGGTTACGGAAGTTAATAACCACATAGTCCCCCTCGATGTTTTTAGCGACTGTCCCAACCACCCAACGCTGCGCACCATTAAAATATTATCACTCATGGGTACCCTAACGCCTTTATGTCTGGATAACCAATCTATGGTTTTATTGCGCAGTTGGGTCCAAGATTCGGGCTGGTCTAGTCTGAGCAGGGGAACACCAGCCAACACCAAGACATAAGGACATGCGGCCGGAGGCAGATCTAAAACATCCCCAGAGGGCTTAATCATCACAGGATTTGCCATGATAGAGCCCTCTGAAATTCGAGGTTAAATTTGCCTGTTCAATGAGTAATGGTCTCTTGGGGCCTACGGGCATTTGCGGATTCTGTTCTCCTGGGCGGAAACAATTCACTTTGCCTCTATCACCTGGCCTCCCGTGCTCAATTGTGCGATGTCTTCCCCCCGGACCAGATGGCAAACTTGGTGATTGTGGTATTACAGGGCCCGCATTGCCAGTAAGTTTTTTCCCTAACCCATGGGCCACATCCCTATTATGATTTCCCACAGGGCCAATGTTCCCTGGCAGCTATGACGCCACGGGTACCTTAACTCCCCCCCTTGTAGCACAATGACACCCACAAGCCTCCAGGTTATCTGGGACATTGCTTAATTTTAGGAGATGAGATAGTTTTTCTTCAATCGACCTGAGTTTGTTTAAGAAGGGTACTAGGAGAACAGACATTAAAGTCTCCAGGTGCTTCCAATAATCGGGGTCGCCTCCATGTTCCGCCATAATGGGGTTTAGAAAAGAAGGCGTGCCACCGTTGGGTTTCGGGGAGTAGTTCTTGCCCTTCCCTGGGGCTTGGTGTTTAAGCTTAGCTTTTGCCTTACTCCTCAATACCACAACAACCCTAGTATGTTTTGCCGGTGGTTCCCCATTCCCTCCCTCAGTACTGGCTCCCAGCCTAGATTTAGAGGAACATGCAGCACTATCCCTTTCCCTAGAAGTTCTTTTGGGACTAGTGGCGGAGTCACCGCGGGCTGCCCCGGATGAGATTGCAGTATGGACTGGGGATAGTACAAGGGAAGAGGACAAGTTTCGTTTTTGCGCGGAGACGGTCCCCACCGGATCCCTAGAAGAGCTCAACTTTGGGCTTAGGTTGCGCTCCGGGATATCTAAGTTAACCGCCTCCAAAGCTCCCAAATTGGAAGTTGCGCCATCACCTGAGCCCACGGCCAAGCTGGCGTCTAATGCTTCCAAACTTGGGCCTCCCATAGCCTGTGGGACACCCAAGGGTGATTCAACCAGAGCTTTTTTGTCTAGCCTACATCCCCAAGGAGAGCCTTTTTTCTGTAAGCTGTATTTCATGCGTTAAGACTGATTCCGCCCTTGTTAAAAACGCATCCAGTGTTCCCTCAGCCTCCCCACCCTCTGTCTGGTAATCTAACATTTGGTAGTCATAATCGGGAAGCAAGAGCAAGCCTCAGAGTTTGATCAAATTCCAGGGGCCTGAAGGTCTTAGCACAGGTAAAAGGGGGGTGGCCCAGCCCAGCCTCCTTCGGCCTCTGACGGCCTCAGATGGGCCAGCCCTTGGTCCGGGCTTCGTCCGGGCTACGTCCCGTGCATGTCCCATGCCGCGGTGAGAGAGGCTGCGCTATAAGAGTGTTGGCCCGGCCCCCCCTCACTCTGGCAGCTGCGGGCTGAGGCAATTCACTCTGGGGGTTGTGGTCCTCCCCAGAGTGTGTGCAGCAAGACAGGAAGTGATGTGGCAGCCGCGCAGCCCCTGGGACCCTCGCCCCACCAGGGGGTCCAAGAATGTCCAATGCGGCATTGCGGGCTTTATAGGCGGCCAGAAGTAGAGAAGTCACTGCAGGAAACACTCGAGCAGGTAAGAAAATCCCCCAACCTATTGAAATCCTTTTGGCAAATAGTACAGTAGTCTGATATCTTCTTCACTATAAAAGTGACATTCACTAAGCGACCTTGACCACCTTAATTACTGAGGGCCTGATTAACAAAGGTAAATTTAAACATTTGTGTAAGTTTACTCTTATTTGGTATTCACTAAACACAATTTAATAGTAACTTTACAACTGTGGAGATTTCGCTCTTGGGTGGCGAACTCCACACATAAAAAGATAGGACATGCCTGTCTTTTTATGTGCGGAGTTCTCCACCTCGACTGCGGACTCTCCTCAGATTTAATTAAATTGCACATTATTGAATACCGAAAAAGAGTAAACTTACACAAACATGTATGTTTACATTGGTGAATCAGGCCGGAGTGTTTATTCCACCATAGTCTTATCTTCTTATTAGTGTTTCATTCTTCTTATATCTCCAACATAACAATGATGAGGCCAAGCCCTAAATATGCAATCTCTCGCTAAGTACCGTTTTCTGACAAGCTTTTGACTAATGCTGTGCCACAGCCCAGCATTTTCCCGAAACCCAGCTTTCCACAACGCGTTTTACTGCTGTGGGTGTTGGCAACTAATCTAATGACCATTCCATAGTAGATAGTTCCTGGATTTTTCCAGTATATATTATAAGGTGTACAAATCATCTCCATTGCATGCTCACAAACCATGACAATATTTGGGCATATTAATACTTTTCCTTTTGTTAGGCCAAAGACAACATCAAACTACTGGAGATAGGTCATGCTGGCAAGACTTCCATAGGTACCCTCAATGTCTAATGAGAATCTACATTCTCCTCTTTCCAAATATATTTGAAAGACTTCAATCACTCCGGTAATTTTGCCTTTGTTCTGTCAGTTACCAGAGGACAACTACTGTCTTGACTATTTCATTGAAAGCTTGTAGGAAATGTGGACACTGATGTTACAGTCCATGCATTTTCCCAGGTGATCCCTTTGTACTGTCCACTTCATAAACCATATTAAAACCTGACCTATAAACTTGGCGTTGATCAACTAACCAGATTATTTTATTGAAATAGATTATTGTTCTTAGTGGGAAAGTCATGCACATGACTTTCAATATCACACTGTGGACTCTGTCTGCCATTGCCTATAATGTCCAAAGCTCTACAACTCACACATAGTAAATGCCACTATATGCATGTATAAGATAATAACATATAGGATTATGCATTGGTAGGTGTCACTAATGAGGTTAATGTCTATCAATTGATTCCAAGGGGCATAACAGACTATGGGGGCAAGGTTATCTACAGATGTATGTCATGTATACCTCAATTCCACCCACACTGTAGTCTTCAACTATTGCAACCAGTACTGACCTGCTGGAGACAGTGAGGAGGTTGGGGGCAATGGCACAGAGGGTGGGTGGTAGGATGGCAATGGAACAGCATCAACCACCATTACTTTGCCTGAATCAGATTGCAAACAGAGGCAAAGGAGAAGTTGAATCAAGGGGAGATGATAATTTATCATCCACCACTCCAGTGCCTGGTCTAGGTATGTGATGATCAAAGTGGGCAGCAGAGCATTTTCTGCCATTCCACCACTTCCTTTAGGCCTGGCGCAGCCCAAGTATAGTGACTAAGATCTCTTTTGCTACCTTTGTCGCCCCTGCCTTTGCTACTGAAACCTGACTCCCTGATCTATATGTAACTGTAGTCATTCTACTTAATGTATTGTTAATGAGAGATTCACAATGTTCGAAGCACATGCATTTCCAATTCAAATCACAGTATAGCACAATTAAGTAATGTCAAAGCAACAATATAGACTATGTTTCTCCTTTGGTGTTTTTATTCCATCCACTCCTTTTAGCCAATGTGTTTCGTCGCTTGTGGGTAACACCCCTACAACTTCCTCAGGGCTAAAAGTAATAAAATAAAAAATTTTGTAAAACACGAAACAATCACATATTCATAGAACTCAAAGCATGCCAACAGTTTTGCTCTGTGCAAAACAAAAAACAAAGTCATTGAATAATGCGTCCCTCGTGTGCACTATGTAGTAACATACACCAATATATTCATAGTATTCAAAATCTAGTATTCAGGGCGTATGCCATTCTGTGGCTTAGTAAAAGCATGCCTAGTTTTGAAAAGAAACACACATGGTGACATAACCTTTGCAATATAAATAAATCATGCCATTGGTAGTTGCAATGCCCCTATGGTGTTGTGATATTTAATTCTAGCCATAGAGTGTGAAACTCATTAATTGCTAATCACACGTGTATCGAACATACTCCCAAGGAAAATAAAATAGCCTCAGGAGGCGTGTCATTGAATAATTTTGAATACTATCAATATATACGTGTATGTTACTACATAGTGCACACCAGGGGCACATTATTCAATGACTTTGGTGTCTCTTGCACAGGGCAGAACTGTTGGCATGCTTTCAGTTCTATGAATATGTGATTGTTTTGTGTATTACAAAATTTGTATTTTATTACTTTTAGCCCTGAGGAAGTCGTAGGGGCGTTACGCCCCAAGAGACGAAAAGCGTTGGCTAAAAGGAGTGGATGGAATAAAAACACCAAAGTAGAAACAGAGTCCATATTCTTGCTTTGACATTACTTAATTGTGCTATACTATGATTTGGATTGGAAATACATGTGCTTCTAACATTGTGAATTGTCGTTTTCAATCTTTGATTGATGGTTGGGGAAGCAGGGTGTATCTCTTTTTTCTAAATGCACCGCAACAATACTATTTGTTGAGGATTCATATTGGTTATTGTGATTTCTATATAAGCGCCTGTGACCCCTTGCACCCAACTCAGTAGATATTGGTAATGGTAGTGTGGAAAATGCCCTATACTGCAGGGTCATCCTCAAACCTTTTACCTTCCTCCTCCCCTTTCTGCTGAATTAATTTGTGTTGGGGTTCTGGGTACTTTACCACTGCTAAACAGTGCTAAAAGTGCATCTGCTCTTTCCCTAAAACATGGTAATATTTGTGTATCCACAACTGGCATAATTAATTAACTTATATGTCCCTAGTAAAGTGCACTATGTGTGTCCAGGGCCTGTAAATTAATTGCTACTAGTGGGCATGCAGCACTGTTTGTGTCACCAAATTAAGTAGCCCTTCAAACATGTCTCAAGCCTGCCACCTCAGAGCCTGCATGTGCAGTTTCACTGTCATGTCGACTTGGCATTTAAAACCATTTGACATACCTTTAACGCTTTTATTACATATAAGTCAACCCTAAGGTAGGCCCTACATAGCCCATTGGGCAGGGTGCTCTGTAAGTTAAAGGGAGTATATTTACTTTTTAGTTTTACATGTTCTGGTAGTGAATAACTCCCTATTTTCTTTTCACTACTGTGAGGCCTGCCCCTCTAATAGGTTAACATTGGGGATTACATACTATACCTATTAAGTATAATTCCCGATTGAGAAGGAGTAGGCTAGTCATGTTTGGAACCTATGAATTTGTAATGATAAACCCTCTTTAATGGTAAAGTCAAATGTATCCATACAATTTTGAAAATACCACTTTTAGAAAGATGGCATTTTCCTGCCCTTAGCCCGTTTTGCCTGCAGCATGTTTTAGGTCACATGACTGGGTGGATTTGACTGTTAGACTTTGTGAATTTCCTCCAGACAGTCATATAATAGTTGTATTAGCAGATCCTGAATGAGTCTTTAATTGCAGGATGGGGTTGCGGACCTGAGCACAGCCCCACTTGCACCTGAATTGGCTGTGCTCAGTCTCCTCACAATAGGCTTAACGACTGTATTGTCAGTGCAGCCAGCTTGGAGCCAGGGCAGGGGTAGCGGTAAACTCACAGAACTTCAAGGACTTTTCCAGAAACTTCTCCTACCTTCTGGGAGAAGGATACCAGGGTATAAAAAGGCCTCTCAGACCCACTCCTCAGTTCACTACTGGAGCTGCAGAAGGACTCTCGGAGAACTGCCTGCTGCTGTGAACTGCTGTACACTCTACCAGTCTGCTGCTGTACTTGGAAGAACTGGTTTGCTGCCTGGAGCCTGCCTTGAGCCCTCAGAGGCCAGCCCTGCTGTTGAGCCCTGCATCCTCACCTGCACTCAGGAGCTCCACAAGTGACTCCAAGGCTTAGTTAGCTGGCCTCCTGTTGAGAGCCACAGGGACATAAAATGCTCCCACCAGCTGAGATCTACACTAAGACCCAACCTGAGTGAGTTCTGAAACCCCAACATGTCTCCATCTACTCTTGGGCCCTTGTTTGTGGTGCTAAAGGTGCCCAGATGACCAGTTTCCAAAACTGAGGACTTAGACAAAATTGGACCCAAAAGTGCTTTGAGAACCAGAAGGAGAATGGGACTAACCTGCTCACTTATCCGCCAGAGGCGCGTTGTCGGTCGGATTGACATCACGACTTCTCCATATACGTTCTTCTCCACAGCAGAAAATCTGTTTCAGCGGTCCTTCCCCAAAGCGTTATCCGAAGTTGTGGACTGTCTTCCACCACAGCCTTCTGTTTGGTCCCACATGAGATTTTCACTTCCATCTTGACGGCTAAGTCTTCTTGTAAAAATGTTCACTGTAGCTGTGCTCTATGGCTATCTGGCAGCAACGCAGCCTCCTCGGACACTCCTTCAGCCTTCCCCTGCTGAACTTTTACCATTTCAGAGACTAACATTTCTAAGTCAGAAGGTAAGCGTTGACCGGGCCCAATCCACTTCTTGTATCCAACTCGCGCTCCATCACGGTCGACCTCAACTTTTGACTTTGCCCCGGTCTAGTGCAACCAGATGACCTCTGTTGGCACTTTTTGCTTTTAGTGCCATTTTGAAATGTATTCTTTAGAAATTCATACCCCTGTTCCTATCTATTGGATTTTTGTCATTTTGGTCATGTTTTGCTCAATAAATCAAGCTCTATTTCTCTAACCAGGTGTGGTGTTTTTCACTGTAATAACATGTTGTACAAATACGTTACATATTGCCTCCTAAGTTAAACCTACCTGCTCCTGTGCCAAGCTACCAGAGGGTGATCACAGGTTAATTTAGAGAGTATATCTGACTTTCTCTGACTAGAGTGGTAGTTTCTACTTCGACAGGGTGCATACATCTGACAACTAGAGACCCCATTTCTAACATTTGGATCAGGGGTGAGAAAAGGACTTGCATTTGTGCAGTGTTTCAGGGTAATTTGGTGTGCACTACCATCCGCATTTTCAAGGCCACTAGGAGTTTGTTTTTTCTCCTTTTTCTCTCAATTGGTAATTTTTCTAAATTTGACTTCTGCTGGATTTTTATCAACTTGGGACTCTTTTTGTTACATCTGGGATCTTTGTTTTTACACCTGTGATTCCTTGGAAAAATGGAAGTGGATATCAGCTGCCTGTTATATTAGTTTTAACTTAACTGTTACACCCCAACCCAATATCTTCATAAGTGCTCACTGAAATATGGTTGAGCCCACCCCAAACTTTAGGAGCCAGGGTGAGCCCAATAATGAAGCATGTCACTATTCGAGTGAGTGGGGGCTATAATACCAACAGGGTCTCCCTCCCTTCTCACCTTACAACTCAGGGATATTACTGAATCAGCAAAGAGTAGGCTATTTTAGGTGTTTTGTTCGACTACAGAACACCCCCTCCAACATCATTGGTTGTTTAGTTTCCCCTTTCTTTACCTCTCTCTATTTTCACCATATAGGGACCATATGAGGTTACAGGAGGGATATATTTTTTGTAAAGGGACCCACGCCTGGGCATACCCATCCCACTTAGGGAAAAAAATGCTACGCAAACAAATGATGGACGGAATGCTGACTACTTCTTGCATTCCCTCTTCTGTGCACTTACTTGGGTCTGGTGGGATTTCTGTTCCTTTGGAAGGATGACCATCTTGACTGAGCCTATGAACCTGATTTTCTTCATAGATATATACCCTGCCACCGGAAAATGTTAGCTGACACCAGGGCAGGGTCCTTAATTTCTCCCCCATCCAGGCTGGCTCCAATCCCAGTGGGAGAAGGGCTGCCCCCAGAACTGGTTTAGAGTGACCACACCACAGAGGAGGGTTGCTCATTTCCCTGGCTACACCTTTGGGGTGGGCACAGAGGCTCTGAAGAAGAGGAGAACGTTTTCACTATCTTGAAAGTTAGGCCGCAGCGGGTGCTGTAGGATTGTTTGCTGTAGGGTGCACAGGAAGGGCTGCAAAAGTGGGTACCATTGCCCCTAGGAACTGTTACTCTATTGGTTAAGGTGGGGCCAGGTGGAATTGTGGCACCTGCAGTACCCTCCTTGGAGAACTCTTCGCCCTGTGGAAGTTTAGAAGAGGACTGAACCTGTTTTCTAAGACCTGAGAAAAGCCTACAAGACTGAACCTGATCTCCCTGTACCCAGGACAAAGAAATGGCCTTCAAGGTTCATAAGGCTGACCTCATGTTAAAACTACAGGGACACAGCAAGCTACAAGTGGCCTTTTCCTGCAACTGCTCAGCTGAGCAGTGGGAACTGGATCTGGACTGTACCCTGCTGTTTGGCCTCTGCTTGACACCTGAGTCTATATGTGCCTCCCTGAGGTCATGTGGGACTTTAGAAGTGTACTTGGTCTGTGGTGGATTCGTACTTAAAGATCTAAGGTCCAAAAGTAAAATCTATGACCAGGACAAACCTGGCTGCTATATCCAAACTGTGCTCCATCATGGTCTGCCTCAAATTGCGCCAAGGTCCTGGTCTACCACGACTTTGACTATTGACTATTATTGGTGCTGTTTGCCTGTTGTCGCAACTACTACTTTAGAAATTCATATCTCCGGCTCCCCTTAATAGGTTTTTGTCATTTTGGGGTAATTTTGTATACTAAAATGTTACCCGATTTTTCTAATTCAGTTTTGGACATCTATTGTATTGGATTCCGATGTTAATATTCCCTTCTGTGCACTGTGCCATATATATCAGCTGGTTAAGCTTGGGTCAATTTAGTAACTTTGAGGATTCACCTTGACAAAGATTGTGGTTATTCCTGGAGTTGGGTAGTCACCCAATCCTGGCAATAGTGACCCTCAAGTAATTGATGGCATTGAAATAGAATCTGTCATTTTTGGGCGAGTTCATTTAAAATTTGTTTTCATCATGAATATAATACTGAAGAGATCTTAAAACAACTTATGAGGGGCATAATTTTAACGTGAAAACTCACAGGCCAAAAACTTTGCAAGCTAATAGGATCTTGCAAGAATATAGGTAGTTCGAGTTATTTTATATAAACTCCATAGATGCCTCTATGAGGTAAAGATGTTTCCCAAATTGGTACTCATGCAGTCCTGGTACTTGTATATGTGGAGGGAGCAGTTATTTTAGCATTAACTGCAAATGGCTTTCAGAATCTTTTAGAGATTTTAATAACTTTATGATAAAATGAAATCTTAAGGGTAATCACCAAACATTGGGGCCGATTATGATGGCGGACGGACCTGAGTCCGTCCGCCACCACAGAGTAGGAGGGACCATCCGCAGGGGCAGCGGCGGTCCCTCCGTGCAAATTAGGATGTGACCGCCACCCTGGCGGTCACATCCTGTATATTTAACATTGCGGTGGGTGCTGCTTGAAGCAGCACCCGCCGCAGTGTTAAAAATGTAAGTTGTGCATTTGCATGCACAAAGTGGCAGGCACCGCGCGGTGCCTGCCGCTTTGTGCATGCAAATGCAGGGGGGTACCATAGGAACCCCCCACCCCCCTTCACCCCTGGGGGCCCGCAACAGGCCCCCAAACAAAAATCCGTATGCCTTTGCACAGCGGAAATGCCGTCGTGTAAAGGCATGTCACTCCAGACATCCTAATATGGCTGGCGGTGTCTGATAGACACCGCCAGCCATGTTAGTGATTTTCCGCCGCAGACGGGAGGCGACCGCGGCGGAAAAGCTGCGGACTGGAAAACGATCACCCAGCCATCCTAATCTGGCGGGGGGTCTTTTTCAGTCCGCAGCGGTTTTCCCGCATCCTCCGGGCCGGCGGTGGCTTCCGCCGGCCCGGAGGATGCGGGAAAACCGCCATCATAATCGGCCCCATTATTTGTAATGACCTGTGGGCCCAAATGTACAAAGTCTAAACCTTCTAACATTGGGGTAACGTCTCTAGAAAAGATATCCTTTGTTAATTGTAAAGGCATTCTGCTTGATGCTAGTGGGTCTTGGGAGAGGCTAATTTACCAGAGAACGCAAAAACTGGGGGCAGCATGTAAAATTATATTTAGATTTGCCAAATGGATAAGCCGCAAACCAATTAGGGAGATGACCCAGTTCTTTTTAATTTCTGTAATTTTTTATTGAGTAAAAAAAATATATATATTTACATGGAGCATGAGATATACATGAGTGGAAAATCAGAGAAAGAAGAAAGAAGAAAAGAGGGAAAGGAAGGGGCGCCGGGGGGGTGGGGGTGATAGTTCGATTGTCCATGTTCTGTTGGTCTTTGTTTTATGCTTCCTCCTTTGCGGCGCTTCGTTGTTCGTTGGTAATCCTTTCCCCAGCCCCGGACAATAGAGTGGAGGGGGGGGGGGATAGAGGTCGAGGTCTAGAGAGAGAGTGCTTGGTTCGTAGGAAGGTGTGTCCATTCTGTTGTGTCTGGGTTCTGCGCTTATGGGGGTTTATGTGATGTTAGGTAGACCCAGTTCTATAAGTTCTTATTCATTGCTGTTGCAGGAGTGTGGGAATGTGCCGCTCCAGTGAAATTGCAGGTAGCAGAGAATAAATTCCTCTGTAGACTTCTATCAGTTTCCCAAACTACCCCAAGTTTTATTTCACACCTAGAACTAGGGTTTCATTTTTTTGGAGGATTTCCTTGGATTGATAGCTCCTTTATTATTGTGGTTGAAGATATGGAGCCCTTCCAATGCGAGCTTTTCGAGGGAATAGCTGGAAGAGCGTTTGATTCTTGATAACAAGGCCACCATTCCTTGGTTGGCCTATGTTAAAAATAGCTTTTTCAATTTAGGCCTGAATACTCTTTTTGATTCTCCAGAAGCAATAGGCCCTCAAATAAAGGAGAGGGTCAAAATAATTTTTGCTTCATATAGGGAGGAAGGTCCCTTAGCATGGGTACTATTATTAACTATTTGCAATTATCTAATGCCTCAGGTCTGGATTCCTGTGTCACCTGGCTTATCAACTCTCAGAACAGATCTTATTTGACAAGGCTAAGACTAAATAAGGTCCATCACCTACTTGCCTTTGCTTTGGCCAGCTCTTATGTTGCCTTTTTCTCTTGTTGCCCATGTGATGCTGTCTCTTCACGAACTGCCCATTTTATGTTATTTTGTGTTCTCTATCGCTCGATGGAGTCCCGTTTTTATGTCCTATTTTATTGCACAAGCACTTAACCTCATACAAAGATGGTCTGAGATATTTGCAATCTCTGGCTACCCTGGAAATCTGATATTCTGTCCTCAGTTACATTATTGCTGCTATAAAGTTAAGAAAAAATTGTCTTAATTTTACCATTGTATTGTCCTAAAATGCTGTCCTTTTTAGGATTTGTTACCTATTTTCTATTTTTGCTGATGTTTTTATGCTTTCTGAGAACGTGAAGATTGTATTTTTAGACCGAATGAAGTTCTTTTTGATGATTTGAGGTAGTTCGAGAGAGAAGAACGTTGCAGCTTCCTAAATCCATAAACAAGGGAAACGTCTGAGAAATCAAGTTGAATTTATGAGTGTATGCTGGCTTTTTCTACCTCCATTCTCAAGTACCAAAGGCAGAAAGTCGTTAAGCACATCTGCATGAATTAGGAAGCTTTGTAAAAACATATCAAAATCTGTCGATCAAAAGAAGACAATTTATGACATTATTTTATGTTTCTACAGACCCTGTGTGTTCCTATAATCTGGTGCCCTGACATGCCACGAAGCATTCAACTTGACGACTTCACGCATTTTATGGCGCTACTATTCAGCTTGTCGGCACTGTCACGGAAAGAGGAGCTAAATACGAGGGGGAAAGCGTGACTGATGACTCAAAGACCTTGAAGATTGAAAGCTCGAGACCTGCTGGCATCTGCTTCACTGCCTCTCAAATCACAAAGCCAAAGTCCATGCTCCTCTCAGGGTTGGAACGACGAAGAAACAAATTGAGGGCAGGGTATGTCCAACTGAGAGGCAAGATCAGACTTGACCTCTCCAGACTGTCCCCTTGTTGATTGGAGGGGTCAAGGACTGTAGATGTTCAATGAAATGGGATGCCTGGTTGCCCCGGAGACAAGAACACCCAGGCCAGAGAACGCTGTCACGTTTCAGCACAATAGCTTTTTTCAGCTTGTTGGATTCCTCCCTTTTACATTCAGTATAGTTTTGTACGAATGCGTATATAGCGCTTTCTCTAGTCCCACCTAGACATATACAGCGCTTTGTTGATTCCTGAGTAGAACTATTTCAATAGCTGTTATGTATTCTGGCAATAGATACAATTTTGCTAAAATGTGAATGCAGCATTGTTTCTGTTTAATTCCCGAGCTCTGTTTTCAATGAACAGCCAGGAAAACAAATTTCATTTTTTTCTGTCATTAAACTATCAGGGTTCAGTATTCTTGTTATTTCCCAACAAGGGCATGAGAAGTCACTTGGCAGTCTTTATGTTTACCCCTGAGAACTGAAACATGGGAAACGCTGGTGCATTTTTGCAAGAGTTGCAAATAATGCAAATTGCACGACTGTGCTGTCTGTCTGGGCTGACTCCTGAGGGCTTGGGCTGTGGGAAATAAACCATGTTTCCGTGGCACTATAAAAATAGCTTTCGTTTCACTTACACAAGATTTAACGAAAAGAGTTGAACTGCTGTGATTTTATAACAAAATCGAATTTTTAATATTAGGTTTTCTTCACGGAAAAATTCGAATATAGCAATGCAAATAAAAGGTAGTTCAGAAAATGTAGGTGCAGATTTACAAGCCCCGTACGCCACATTTGCGCCTCCGTTGCAACACTTTTGTGACGCAGCGGCGGCGCAAAGCCAGCGCCATGCTGCGGGGTATTTACAAAGTGACGCATCTAGGGAGTTGTGTCACGTTGTAAAGCCCTTTGCCACATTTGGGCGTTCGGGCGCAGGGGGGGTCATTCCGGTGCAGGAACGCCTCCTAAAAGTGGCGGAATGAAATCTACAAGATTTCACTCAGTCACTTTTACGGCCATGATGCATCAAAACCCTGCGCCTGCTTGAAGCAGGCGTAAGGATTGACGCAGCATGTTAGTCATAGGGGCACCCCAAGCCTTGCTGGAGTTGCGTTGCCCTTGCAACACAACTCCAGCAATGCGTCACCTTTACGACAGCAGATGCATCATTGTAAATGCGGCGCATCCATGGTGGCGCAAGAGGTGTCTGCCTTGACGCAAAATAACTGGCGCATCCCTGCTGATATGCAGGGATGCGCCAGTTATTGTAAATATGCCCCGTAGTATATTACTTTGAATAAAGAGCTATGCATTTCCTACAAATTAGTCGATTTCCAGCTTGACTGCTCGCACAGCTCAGTATGAGGGAAGCAATATGGCATTTGCAGAAAAGGTATGTTAAAAAAAACATGGTTTAAAAAAGATTATAGAGTAGAATGGATTTAAACATTGAGTGATCTATCATTCATGTACACAAAGCCATTTAAAAATGCATGAAAACTTAAGAACTTTTAAACATAAATTCACGTGGAATTAATATTTAGATGAATTTTGTTCTTTTTGGGACATGTGATGGCATAATATCGGTTTCAGGGATCTTTGTGATCAAAATCCAAATCATGACAATTTCTGCCAGTAACTATTCAGTGGTAAATTTACTCAAATGTCCCACAAATTGACTGCCAAACGGTCATTGATTTTGCAATGATTCACACTTGTATTTCTTTCAGGTTTACTACATATATATAGGTTACAAAAAAACACAACATAACAGATCATAAACAAATACTTACCAATGCATACTACAGAACAGATTGCATGAGCACATTTTTATTTAATCATAATACACGATTTGAGTTAAAACAACATTTGCTACTAGATTACTCATACACTGAGTAATATAACTGATCTATAGTTCTGTGAAATCCCAGCAATGAAAACAGATATGACTTGCTGTCTCAGGGATGCAGAAATAGCAGGTCCCTAGTATGCCTGTGTCCCCAGTGCTTAAATGTTTGTTGAGGTGCGATGGTTTATATAGTGCATGTTATGCAGTTTTATTGCTATTTCGTGTTGGACTTCTTCTGGGTTGCCAGAGATCGCAGCTGAGATTCCTGACTTTTGGCTTGTGACCCCTAGCCTCAGCTGTAGCAAAAGCAGTCCCAAAAGCAGAAGGTAAACAGTCTCCTGATGAGTATTATTTACTTTCTGCTATTTAGAATGGGACCCTGTTCCATAAAATCAATGCAGATGAACAATGCACACTCTTGTGAATAATCCTGGCCAAAGGTTCAAGGTCAACCAATCTCTGTCCACGACCATCCCAGTCACATTAGGGGTCAAGCAGGGCTCCTCCCTCTCACCTACACTCTTTAACCTATTCATGGGGCCGCTCACTGATATTCTCAACTCATCAAATATCCACTTTCAAAAGTCTGCAGATGACACGCAACTATACTTAAAGATAAATTCTCCGGATGACATCAAATCTCTCAATCTAACTTTACAAAAGTCTCAGTCATGGTTGACTGCAAACCACCTCAAACTAAACTCTCTCAAAACTGAATTCTTACTAATCACCTAACCAACCAGCAACTATACACAAATGGCTTAAAAGGCTTACAGCGTTCAACTGCCAAACTCTTATAATCGATTCAGCAAAATCACTAGGAGTAACTCTGGACAGTAACCTAAACATGAAAAAACACATCAGTGCCGCAGAAAAAGGAGCAAATTTCAGATGCGCACTCTGAGAAAATTAAAACCCTTCCTCTCAGTAAATGACTTCAAGCTGGCAGTCCAAGCACTAGTAATTCCCAGACTAGAATATGGTAGTGCAACTCTCTGTGGACTCCCTAGATCTACAACTGCCCCCCTAAGAGCATCACTCAACTCAGCGGCCAGACTCATCACAGGTTCCAAAAGAAATAACCACATCTCCCCTGACTTTAAAGCGCTCAATTGGCTACCCTTCGAAGCAAGAATTCAATTGAAAATCGCCTGTATGACGCATAAAGCCATACATCACAACACCCGAGGTATCTGGCCCAGAAACTGGAGCTTTTGTGTGGAAATAGATCATCCAGGAGTGCCAGCAACCTCCTGTTAAAGCCTCAACGATTTGCCTAGAAGAAAACATATAACCGCGCCTTCTCTGGTATTGCTCCAAGGATTTGCAATGCACCACCCCAGAAACCAGAATTCATTCCTAGTCACATATCTAGGTTTAATCCCAATCCAGCATCATTTTTCACCCTAAGTGGGATGGGTGTGCCCAAACATGGCCCCTTGCTGGCTGTACCACTGGGTTCAAGCTAGCCTGGCTGAAGAGGCGGTGATACCCCGAAATCTGTCTCAGGATGCTGGTTTCCAATCCAGGTAAGTCCTGGCTTGGCAGTTCAGGCTGGACTGTTCACATGAGGAGCAGGTTCAAGACTGATTTGCATGCTGGGTCTTAACTGGGGTGGCACAATGAATAAAAGAACAGGGGATTTAACGCAGATCTACTGACTGGAGGTGAATGTTTGATTTGTTTAGCATTCTGTCCATCATTAGTTTGCATAGCAATTTCACCCTAAGTGGGATGGGTATGCCCAGACATGGGTCCATTGCTCGCTGTGTCACTGGATTCAAGCTAGCCTGGCTGACGAGGGGTGAAACCAGTCCCAGGATGCGTGTTTTTGGTCCAGGGAGGACCTGGCTTGGCAGTTCGTACTGCACTGTTCCATTGAGGAGCAAGGTCAAGACTGATTTGCTACGGCTGGGTCCAAACTGGGGTGGCATGGTGAGCAAAAGAATGATGGACTTAACCGAGATCTCTTGATTGGGGGTGAATGTTTGATTTGTTCAGCATTCCGTCCATCATTTGTTTGTGCAGTGTATTTCAAGCAGTCATAAATCAAAATGTGTTAGCATTGAGAAGGAATACTGTTAGACAAAAACAAGGGTCATATTCAATATATGATCCATATAAGATAATAGAAGTCTGCATTAAAAAATAACTTTATCATTTTAAAGCTTTTTTCTGTGATACATCAATATATTTAGCTTTTTTGGTGTACTGAAGGTGAACCATTACATACTGACCGTTTTTGGTTGATTTAATTTTAGATCCTATTGTTGTTCTAGTTTTTCATGGAACTATATCCTTAACTTTAAATGAAAAGAAATACATAATGTTTTCTTGAAATATCATTTTCTTACCACTATAATGAAGAGGGAGAGATAAGGCCAAATACTAAATCACAAACTCCACAGTAGGTAGACTGAATGCTTCCCTATTTGTGAATACAAGTCAGAGCCCAATTAGGGTCATCACAGACATACTATCAGGATACCTGGGAAGACCATTCATAGGGAAGAGGAAGATTTCACACACAGTTTGTATCAAGCTTCATCATCAGCAAACTTTCCCCACCTTAGTGTGACACTGCCACCAGGGCGAACTCGACCTCCTGATGGACTCGGATGAAGGAGGGAGTTCTAAGATAAAAATCTACTGGACAATGGTGGGATCCAGATAAACTAAATATACCTTGCAGTTTCCCAGTATATCACCTTTGATAATGGGAAACTCTGGTACATCTAAAAACAAAAGTGAGGCAGTATTTTGAGGACAAAGGCTCAAACTGTATCTGTAAGCCAACATATTTCTGCCCTAATGTTTATCCTAAGCAGGTCTGGCAAATTCTTCAGGGCTTAGGATCCCTAAATTTACGTGGACTAATAGCCAAAAATACATGATATTAAAACCAGGAGACACAGGTGAATCCTACCTGAGTATAGCTATATTAAGCCCGGGTCCTGCTATTAAAATAAGAAATGTTTGCACTCTCTTTTTCCTTATAAAGTTGATGGCCAGTATGATTCTGCTAAGCCTATATACAATGAGACGTGAATTGTCTGTTTTTAATATTCACAGCATTTCATTCAGTATTCTGACATTCACGCACCTTCCAATTGGTTTTATCCATTTCCTTCTGGCAATTTTGTATGCTTGACAAAAAAAAAGAACATGTGCAATCTCCTCCTCCATTCCCAATTTCCATATGCTACACTGGGACTCCCCCTCCTTAGATTGTGGTTTTGCCCATTTGGTGGTAAAAGCGTTTATCTGCAGTATTTTGTATATAAATTTCAGATATAAACCCTTTGCCAGTTGTGGTTCTATTTCATCCAAAATTGGCTCAAAACAAGGGGTCATTTTAAACTGGAGGAATTGCGTAGTGAGCCTTCCCAGCGTACTATTTGAAATTACTTTGTACCTGGTAAAATTCCAGACTCGGATTGATCCAGAATCTACTAAAATCTAGATCAAAGAGCCATGTGCGAATATGAGCTGACCAGGAGAAAGTGACTTAGGTGTCCAGTTCCAGCAGCTCACTCAGAGAATTTCCATACGTTACTAATTCCTCTGATGTCCAAATTCTGATCCAATATGACAAAGTTCTCCAGAATGCTAGGTGCTCCAAGCATTTTATGCCCATATCAAAGGTCAGGGGAATCAATGGAGTATGTTGAGGAAGGGCATTGAGCATTCTCAAAATTGTATTTTCATCAATCATTAAAGGATTGGGAATTCCACCTCTCCATATCTCTGAACCATACAGAGCAGCGGTTTGAGCTCTGGTCTTAAATACTTCCAGGGCGGGAGTAATAGCTTTTGAAACCATTGCAGTTTGTGTTTTTTACAATGGGGAAGGAGTTTTGTATTAAGATGGCCTTGGATATCTCTATTTTTGGAGCCCAGGAGAGTTTAGAATCAAGGGTGACCCCCATGTAAAAAAGTAACCCTGGGTTGAAGTTCTACGCTACGCTTGCGTAGTTTGCGCTACTTCGCACTACGCGCATTGCACGTAGCACAGTGCAAACACGCGTAGCATAATGGTCATGTTTTCTTGCTCACGGTCCTCAATGTCTAGTTGGCGACCGCGCCCGAGCAAAATGACATCCCAGCGAGACTTTTTCCTTGTTCGCGATCAGCAACATCAAGTTGCTAATCGTGAGTGTGGAAAATAAACCTCCCGGCGAGATTCTGAACGCGGGAATGTCAGGTTTCTCATTGCGAGTGGTCGCGTATGCTCGTGACCGCTAGCGATTACAAACTACCAGCCCGCATTGAGAAAGCTGCCGCTCGAGTAGAAATCTACTCGAGCGGCAGAAAATGACCGCTTGCACTGTGCAAGATGCAGTTTGCACTGATTGCACAGTGTGGACAAGCATCGGTACTGTGCAATCAGTGCGAACAGCATTTTGCACAGTGCACTATGCAGTTCGCGTAGCTCTCGTAGTGCGAAGTGCACTTCGCGTAGCTACGCATAGCGCTATTATGCGAACTACGCCCAGGGTTAATAAAAAGTTGGATACACATTCGAAATTTGCCCCATTAAAGGATGTTTTGTTCTTAAAGCTCCTATTTGGCCTCAAGGTCATGTATTTTGTTTTAGTTGGATTGATCTCGAGACCTTTTGCTTTACAATATTTGTTGAGGCTGTTGAGTAATGTTCTGTAAACCACTGGGAGTTTGGGACAACAGAATAGTATCGTCCGCAAATGTTAAAGCACAAATATGGTTACCTCCAAGCTTGGGCGAGTCATGGGAGGATATTTTGTAGATGTTCACCCAAGTTGTTTACATACAAGAGGAACAAAGTCGGCGCCAGGACACAGCCCTGGCTCACGCCCCTCCTAAATCAGATCTCATTAGTAAGCTCGCCTCCTTTGACCCAACATACCTTGGCAAAGTTGCCCTCATGTAGCCTTACGATTTGGTTTAAGATCTCATCAAGTACGCCCTGTTGGTGTAAATGTTTCCACAGCTGAGCCCTTGGGGTGGAATCAAATGCTGCCTTTAAATCAATAAAGGCAACATACAAGTGGCTAGCTCTCAACCACGTGTATTTCCAGGCTAAGACCAGAAGTCTGAAAACTTGGCCTATTGTGCTTGTTTTATTTCTAAAGCCAGCCTGGCACAATGAGAGTATATCTTCTGCTGTGATCCAATCAGTGAGCTTAGACAGAATTTGCTTAGCATAACCCTTCTGTAAAACATCTATCAGACTTATAGGTCTGCAATTTGTCCTTTTTGTGGATAGGAACTATCTCTGTGCCCTTCCAGGACACCGGGTGACTGCCCCCTAGCTATTGCGTTGGATAGTACATTTATATGAGGTACCCACACTTCCAGAGTATGTTTAAATAAGTACCCTGGTATTCTGTCGGGCCCTGTGATGGCTTAATAGCTGCTGTGTCCTCCATTCTAAACTGTAAAGATGGAGTTCATCTTGATATCAAAAGCCCCCCCAGTTCGCTTGCGAGATCTTGATCTATATCTGGTTCGGTGATGACATCATAAAGGTTTGCAAAATGTCTCTGCCAAGTATTGAGGTCCAAATAGTGGTCAGAAACCGTCTTATCTGATTTGCTTCCATGGGTCAATAACTTACAAAGCGTGGCTTAGTCACAAATTTTTGAAGCTGCTATAAGTTCTTCCCAAATACCATCTTCCCAATTTCTTTGGGCTATCTTTTGTGTTTTCATGTATTTTAATCTTTCAAGTCTAGTCTCAGTTATGTTTTTGTCTTTAAGGGCTCTAATGAGCCGTCATTTAGCCAGTCTACATTCCTTGTCAAACCAGGAATTGGATGGCTGTGCCACAGCCCTGACAGTACCTGTTGCTGTCGACGGTTTGGTTAAATAGACTTGTATTTTTCTACCAATTTTTGACGGGTTTGTGTTATCTGCATATTCTCAGGTTCTTGCTCCAAGTAAGAAGGTACAAGGTCACTAAAGATGTTGTATATACTAGTGAGGGATTCAACTTGATTTAGTATGACCAGCCACCTAACTGACCGCCGATTATTAGTTACAAAGGGCTGCCTAGTCTCAACTCCTGAGTCAATTTCCCTAAGTTTGCATGAGTAGGAAACCGTTTCCCGTCTAGGTCTAAACATAACAGGAAAGGATCGCTCTCTTCTGTCTTGTCTACCTTGAAGTCCTCTACCTATGCCCAATGTGCTGTACTTATCAGCACGTAATCTGTTCTCGATGTGGAATTTTCTCTTGAAAAAGTATTTGTGCAAGCAAGATCTGAGGGGAAGCGACCATTGCATGCCCTAAGGCCTTTCTCAATAGGAAGATGGTGTACCTGCGTAGCAGAGGTGGTACACCTTGCTGAACATTTTGTCGTGAGGAGGGGGATCTCCCTAGCTTGATCTTCCTCCTCAAGAACTGTATCAAGTCCCACTATGGGTTTGTAGCAGCAGTTAAAATTGCCCCACACTAAGATGGCATAATTTTGGTCTATAGATCCCAGGACCTCCTTAAAATGTTATAGCAGTGGGGCTTCTTTAGAGCATTCCATAGGCCTTACGTATATATTAAAAAGGTACATCTGTGTAGAATTCGAGAACTTGAGTTTCAGCCCCAAGATATCCAGTGAGCCAGTGGATCTAATTTCTATGGTGCCGTTTAGGTAGATTTTCACCCAAATTGTCAGCCCACCCGAGGCCCTCCCTGTTTTTTTATTGTGATGCCTCTATGCTGAATGTTCTAAACCCTACTTTGTGTTGTGGTTCTCTTGCCCATGTCTCCTGAAAGAGACATGAGTCGAAATCTTCTACATAACTCTGCCAATCAGGTTCCCTAAGTTTGTGTTGAAGCCCAGCAATATTCCATTAGACCATCTTCATTAAATTGGGGGCTAAGACTGTGGGACTTGCCGGAGGGGTCACTAAGTTTAGTTTGACAGCCACTCTCCTCTATAGTATAGAAGTTGTTTGCCCTGATTTCATGGTGGAGTGTACACTCTCGGCTGGCTTCATAGTTAGATTGGGGGCTAGGTCCAGATTTAAGGTGATTCCTATCGTGTTTGGTGCGGGATCTCTATAGTGTTGTATTCGCTACATCCTGTTCAATCAGTCAATCTATAGAGTCTAGTTTATTTGATTCCTGCATATCTTGAATAGCTTTGAAGCGCTTGCCTGGTTCAGGAATTTTCTGTTTGATACCAATTGTTGATTCGAAGAAAGGATGTGAGCAGAGGTTCATAGCTATCAAATTGGCTGCTATATACTTTGAGTGGAACTTTAGCTTAAGAACATCCATATTCCCCACATCCTACTGGAGCCTTTCATACCTTATAATATCAGATCTAACTAGGGAGATACACTGGCATTTGGTTCTGATCAAATTAATTACTTTGTTAATTAAGCAATCCTCATCTTCTCTGGTTCCCCGAGTTAATCTTGGGACTTTTGTCAAAAATACATTATCTGTAATGGGCTTATGCTTATTCGAATGATGGGGTGTTGGGTAGATATTATGTAGATGACGATGCCCCCCCCCTTCCCAACCACTTTTTGGGTTTTGTCCTAATTCATGTTGCCCTAGTGGTTTCGTTCTGTTTGGGTTGTAGGGCTCAAGAGGGACTCTATTATGTTTCTCGTAACCAGGAAGAATGGGCAGACCAAGAAGTCCATCCGGAACAGTCATGTGCTTATCCGGCCTAGATGGATAAGGATGTGTGCTGGCCGGGTGTTTAGTCTGCTTTATTGGGTCCTTTGCGGAGTGTTTAAAGTTTGCCCCAGGTGGATGCCTTAGTTGTACATTTACTTTGGGAATAGAATTTGGCTTCCCGCTGAAGTGTTCGGAGCAATCTAGCACGTTGCTCTTCTCAGTTGAGATTGTGGGCAAGCGTTTTAGTAAATCCATAATCATCCTCTTCAGTGCTACGATCTCATTTTGTGTAGTGTTCTGTTTTAAACAAAGGTCCCTCTACACACCATTTATATCAGCTAACTCTGTTTGGGTCCCCACTTCTCTAAAAGCGTCTGGAAGTCGTGTATTACACTCAATCTCCTTTGTTGTCCACCAAAATCTTCTCTGTGACCAGCTGCTAGCACGAGAATCTGTAGTAACATTCTAGGTTTATAAAATCCCTGGTTGTGGGGCTTAATTGACTCATGTCAAGTATCTCACCTGGGGCAGGCTGCTTGAGCTGGATTAGCTTGCGTAGCTGTAGGAGATAGTGGGGTCTGGTTCAAAATTACTGGCGGGCTTGATTGCTTTGTAGTGCTCCCTTTGCCTTGTTTGATGAAATATGAGGAGATCTTTTTAGTACCCTTGGATGCTAATTCGTTCTCATTCACTAGCGTAGATTCAATCTCTTCAATTAAGTCAATCAATTGCTGCCAAGGTGCAATTATCTGCTGCAGATGTAACTGTTTTGCTAGTCTTTGCTATCTTCTTCCTGCCGGATGCTATCTCTATTGCCTTCCTTTTCCCCATTATCCTACCAGTAAGCCGCTCAAACCTGTTGCTAAGTTGATTTTCCAAGGTTGGGGAAGCTATCATTCCTTTGCAGCAGCCGCAGGACAATTATATGTAGAAATACAACAGCTGTATAACAAGTATATTGACTTTACAGAGTCTTTTAAACAGAATATCTGGGTCCAAGGTTCAGTTGTCAGTACCAACCTAGTGAGGGCAAATTCAGGTGTTTTAAAAAGGCATTTATTTTCATTCAAGCATTAGAGCTCTTGAGTATCCATTATAAAGGAATAAGACTAAAAATTATATAACAATGTGTCCATATAAAACGTGCAAGTTGTTGCACAAGTGCCAGTCCTCTACTGAATCAAGAGAAGGTCCCAATAAGTTCGAGTTAGGGTCAAGGTAGTACCGGAACTGTAAATCATTTGTAGGAATCTCGAGTTAAATCAAGTTTAGGCAGCTAATTCAATTGGGAAGTCAAAACAGGTCCATGTTGTCAAGTTCCCAATTTTTTTACAAAAAAAGATGAAAGGGTTCTTACCAGACAGCGCCGTATTACTTGAGACTCGATGAATGCTGGGTAATGTGGTCTCTAGCCCCGGTGCCACTGATGATGTCCCACGCTGCGGGACTGCGGTCTCATTTTCTGCGCCTGCAGGCACAGCGGGCATATAGCGGTGGTGTTTCCTGCCGCGATGAATGCTGGGCAATGTGGTCTCTAGCCCTGGTGCAACTGATGATGTCCCATGCTGCGAGAGTGCTGAGTCCCCTTTTCTGCGCCTCCAGGCGCAGTGGGCGTTTAGCGGTGCTGTTTCCTTCTGTGATGAATGCTGGGCAATTTGGGCTCTTGCCCCGGTGCCGCTGATGATGTCCCGCCAGTGGAATAAAGAAATATTCAAGCCACACAAGTTTATTATGGGGATGAGAATAAAACGTGAAACCAGGGTCTGGACTCCTTAGTGTGGACCATGCATCAATCAGTCCATGGTCTCTTAACAAGTGATATAATGCTTTCAAAACTTCAGGCTTCCTACCCTTATAAAACTTCAAACCCTTCTGTAAGTCCTGACAGCCCAGATGAATATTCAAATCACCGCACAGGATCAGTGGAATAGGCCATGGTGCCAGCTCTAAGTTAAGTCCTTCAAGTACTTTGAGGCCCCCTTTATACATTCAATAATCACCCACCAACCTTGTTTATCCATCAGTGTTCTACCTATGTCCAGTATCTCATGTTTGGCCAAAATGGCTACCCCCCGATTTGTGGTAGATTGATGTGTGGCAACCAATACTGAATAACCTATTTCAGTTAGAATCTTCAGTTTACTGAACGGTACGTGTGTTTCTTGTAAGCATACCAATTCAGGTTGAATCACACGGAGTTCAGCCGCCACCTGTTTTCATTTCCCATTATTGTTTAACCCACATGCATTAAAGGAACATATGCATAGTCTAGACATTAACATCTTATCCCCATGGGCTTACGCGCCGAAGTGACATGGCGGCTTTCCCGTGAGCTCCGGAGAGCTGTGAACTCCCAGGTGATTCTGGACGGCTTTCCGCCCGTCTGAGGCTGAAACTGTGTTCCCTCATGCGGCGGAACCTCTGCGGCGACGTTTGCTTCTGAAGGGGAGGCTCCGAGCGGCGTTTCTGCAGTCCTGCGGGCTTTGTCTCCTGCGTTGATGTCGGGACGCGGGCGGCCGCCATTTTGAGCTGCCGCGACCGCGTCTCACCTCAGAAAACTACCGCTGCTGTGGGCGGCGCCCAGAACTGGCCTTGCTTTATGCTGCAATTTATTCCCTACTACACAAAAGGTATGGCGTTTTCTGGCTGATGGCTCCTCCCTATATTTCAGATGTTTTTCTTCATATGGCTTTCTACCTGCATGTATGACGACCGCCATTTCCTGACCAGTGTTGCTGAGGCATATTGACTTTGTTTTTCTCTCAACCGCCGCAATGAGGCTCCTCAATATCAGTTCCTGCCACACAGTTTTTTCATCAAGCCTTGCGGTTTCTGTGTTCTCGCACTTTCCTGTGGAATTCTTCTCCTCCTTCTTTTGCGGAGTCTGCCTGTATTAAATTTTTACCTTGTGCTTATATGAGGTTTACCCTGAGGTTCTGAAGTAGGGTATCTGAGTCAGTTTACCCTTCATTTCTACAGTTTTTCTTCGCGCTTGGTGGCTTTTCTGGAATACCTCTCCGAACTCAATACCCTGTTTTATTATTATCTTCTGTGCTCTTGGTGTGCCCCTATTTTGGAATAATGACGCACGTACCGGCCAACTTGAAGTCGTCAAACACAGGAACCACACCCAAGCGCCTTAAGAATGACCCCCCCTTCTCCGATTCGCACCTCCCAGAATCCTATTCTGGACTCCATTCTAGAGGAAGTTCGGGGTCTACAACCCTTTATGTCTGCTACCAATGAGAAACTTAAGCAGATTGAAGAGAGGTGGGTCGTTATGGAAGGCAAGGTCTTGAATCTGGAACAGCGTGTTAGCGATATTCAGGATGTCTCCACTAAGATACCTTTTCTGGAAAAGGAAATACAGCAGCTCAAACTACACACGGAGGACCTTGAAAATCGTAATCGTAGGAACAACCTACGTATTTACGGAGTTCCGGAGAATCTTGAAGGGTCAGACATGGTGTCTTTCATTCGCCGTCTCCTGCATGAACTGCTCGACCTTCAACCAACTGCTCATCCACTGAACATCCAACGCGCTCATCGTCTTGGTCGTCCTACATCTAATTCCTCAAAACCTCGGGGTATCATTCTTCTTTTCCTCGAGTTCACTGAATTAATGACTGTTCTAAAAGCTGCTAGGCTCAAACGTCGCCTTGTGTGGTCAGGTCACAACATCTACATTTCTCAAGATTTGTCAAATGCCACCAATGCTCGACGCAAGGAATTCTTGAACCTCCGCCCTCAGATGAGACAATTAAACATTCAATATGGAATCCTACATCCTTGCCTATGTAAAATAACTCATAATGGTCGTACTCGTACCTTCGATGATCCTCAGAAGCTGCACGAATATCTGCAATTTGCCTCTCCTCCTACAATGGATGTTACCACCTGATGCCCCTATAGGCATCTTTTGTTTTAACCTTTCCTGACAACTCTTGGCTGTAGTGTTGTAATGTTTCTTGCCTCAACATGTTCTCCTTCACTATATCGTGTCGTTCCAGACTTTTCTCTATTTCTCTCCTGACGCTCTTAGGGGTTCCGCCTTTCCTTCGGCGTCTCCTCGCTCCAGATGTTTTGGTGTTTTCGTTCTTCTCAGATCTGGTATTCTTACCTTGATCTGTCCACTTTTTCCTCGTCCTTCTTCTTTCTCTTTTCTTTTCTCTTTCTAGCCTCTCTTTTTCTGCTCTACCAGGATGTATTTTTGTTCATCCTCTTTATATCCTTCCTTTCACTTTTGCTTATTCCATTCCTTGACTCGTGTTTTCTGTTCCTTGTTAGTTTGTATTTGGCACATTTTGGCATGTTTTTTCGAATTATTGTACTTTTCTTGAATGTTATTTTTCTCTCTAATGTTTATATTTTTTATTTCTTTTATTTTAGTCAACCCCCTGCAGTGTGTTCACCCCGGATGTTCACCCCCCTCCTCACTTCCCATCATGTGTAATTTTGTCTCATGGAACGTTCGTGGTCTGGGTCACCCTGTCAAGCGTCAAAGGGTATTGTCTCATTTATCTAAACTTAATTCACAGGTTGCCTTCCTTCAAGAGACCCACTGTACGGATTCTGAATCCTCCAAACTCAAGCGTCAATGGGTGGGCCAAGTAGTATACTCTCCGGCTTTTAACACCAAGGGAGGTTTTGCAATTTTATTTCATAAAAGTCTATGTGCTCAGATTCTCTCTTCTAAAGCTGATACTGATGGTCGCTGGGTTATGGCTAAGGTTATTATCCACAACAAAACACTGGTTTTTCTTAACATTTATGGCCCTACTCGCCCTTCTCCTGAATTTTGGAATGAAGTTAAAGTTCTTATTTCTTCTATTGATTGTCCCAATATTGTTATTTCCGGTGATTTTAACCAATGGCTGGATCCCTTCTCTGACAGGCTCTCCTCTACTAAGTTTCGTCCTGACAAAACCCATAAATCTTTCCAATCTGCCATAACCTCGCGTCCCTTATATGATGTATGGAAAACTTGTAATCCTGATACTTTGGAATACACGTTTTACTCCAATGTGCATCATACTAGATCTAGGATTGATTATATTTTAGTAAGCAAATCCCTCCTCCCCACTTTGCATAAATCTGAAATTGGATCTATTTTTATTTCTGACCATGCCCCCGTCTTTGCATCCCTTGACCTCTCTCTCACCTCTTCCAAATTTAGCCGTTGGAAGTTCAACACCTATCTTCTGTCAGATGTTGTCTATGTAAAGGAGGTTCAGAAGTTCACAGCGGAGTTTTTTACTTTTAATGATCCTGCGGACACGTCAATCCCTAATACTTGGGATGCCTTCAAGGCTGCTTTGAGAGCTTTTACAATATCGTATGTCTCCAAAAAGAAGAAACTTAATATGGCTAAATACTCGGATCAACTTGCCTCCATTAAGAAACTGGAACATTTGTATTTCTCGTCTAAAAACCCTGCTGCCCTTCATAATCTTGTAAAAGCAAAATCCGAGCTAAATAAATTAGCCACGACTGAAGCATGTAATACTTTATTGAAGATTAAGTCTAAGTTTCATGGAGGTCAGAATAAGGCTGGCAAAATGTTGGCAAACTATCTCAAAATTAAATCTGAGCGTAAAGCTGTTGGCCCCATCCTGAATGATTCTACAAATTCATTAGTTACCTCTGACGAAGATATTGCAGAAGTCTTTCATACCTATTATCATAATCTATATACTGATGATACTCACCCCACGGATCAGAATCTATCCTCTTTTTTTGACAATCTCCCTCCTCCCCCTGCGCTCCCTGATGAATTTGCACTATTGGAAAAGGATATCACATCTCAAGAAATTCTCTTAGCCATCAACTCCCTCAAGAAATCAAAGGCCCCTGGCCCTGATGGTTTGCCAATTGAGTTTTACTCTGCCCTCCATTCTATTTTTGTGCCTAAATTGTTACAACTGTTTAAATCTTTTATTGCTGATGCTAAGGCCTCTGGATCTTTCTTAGATGCCCTCATTGTCATAATTCCTAAACCGGATAAGGATCACTCCCAATGTAAAAACTTTCGCCCTATCTCCTTGATTAATTATGATTGTAAAATTTTTGCCAAAATCCTCGCGTCCCGCCTTGAATCTATCATTCCGTTTTTAGTTAAAACGGATCAAGTTGGTTTTGTTAAAGGCCGACTTGCAGCTGATAATGCTCGTATGTTTGCTAATGTCATTTCCCATAGTAAACACTTTAAAGTCCCTCTAGCTGCCTTATCCCTAGATGCGGAAAAGGCTTTTGACCGCATTAATTGGCAATTTATGTTTCGCACCTTGCATTGGTTTGGTTTTGGTCCCTCTTTTATTTCTTTGGTCAAACTCCTCTACTCAGCTCCACGTGCCAGCATTTTTGTTAATAACCAATTCTCTAGATTCTTTCCATTGGGTAGAGGAACGAGGCAAGGGTGTCCCTTATCCCTGTTACTTTTTATACTCTGCCTTGAACCCTTTCTTGAGCGAATTCGGTCTAACCCCCAGATAACTGGTTTTAAAACCTCCTCTGTTGAAACTAAATTATCTGCATATGCTGATGATATTTTAGTTTACATGTCTAACCCTGCCACGTCCCTTCCCCCCTTTCTAAACGAAGTCCTCCTTTACTCCTCAATCTCTGGGTATAAACTCAACTTATCTAAAACTGAAGTACTACCATTGAATTCTATCTGTTACCAATACATGTTTGCCTCTACTGACTTTGCGTGGTGTCCCTCCAAAATTAAATACCTGGGCATTTGGTTCTCCCCTTCCCTTATAGATACTCTTAAAGCCACATTCATGTCCCTTACTCAGAAAGTCCAATCTCTTCTTCAAAGTTGGTCCCCTTTATTTTTATCATGGTGGGGTAGACTTGATACCATCAAAATGATGATTACGCCCCATATATTATATACTGTATCAATGCTTCCCATGAAAATTCCTAACATTTATTTTACTCGCATTGCCTTACATAAGCTCATACGTCCTAAATCGGAAGGCGGGGTTCGCTTCCCTGATTTTAAAGTCTACCACTCAGCCTTCCTCATTAAGCAATCCTTTTCTTTAGCTTTTGATTTTCATGACTCCCTGATTCCTAAATGGATTACCTTTGAACGCTCACTGTTACAAGGTTTTTCATTCCAACATACTGTCTTTATGTCTAACTGTTCGTTTTTATCGAAGCATACAGTGTTAAAATATTCACAAACTTTATTGCATGACATATTTGCTAAGGATTTATCTCCACTCCAATGTTTTTTGTCCTCTTGTGTCTGGTACAACAAATTCCTCAAATATAAGGGCAGGTCTTTCTATTACAAATACTGGAAAGAAAAGGATATTGTTTTCGTACATCAGTTCTTTGCCAATAATGCCATTATTTCTTTTCCTGAATTACAGGTTTTATATAACTTACCCTTGTCTTTTCTCAAGGAATATTCGATTATTACTAATGCCATTTCTTCATACTTATCTGCCTTTCCTTCCTCTGTCACTTTACCTACATTCTCTCCTTCTTCCCCTCTTTATCCTTTATTTTCCCTTCAACAACCCAAGGCTGCCCTTGTATATAGACTCTTGTCTTCGACTGTTGTGGAGCGGCCTAAGTCCGTTACTGAGCTTGCTTGGGAATCTGATTTGTCTATATCTTTCTCTGTGGATGAATGGGATGGTATATGGAGTAAATTGTTTAAGACCTCTGTTGCAGCCCGTATTACCCAATCCTTATATTTTATTTACCATCGATCCGTTCTCACTCCTCTTAGTATTGCCAAGTTCTCACCTTCTTCTTCAACTTTATGCTGGTCTTGTTCCTCGCTCCCTGGTACCCTCAAGCATCAACTGTATGAATGTCCCCCTGTTCTAGCGTTTTGGAACTCAGTTTGGGATAGTTGCATGCGTATCTTTCAATGCTCTGTTCGCTTATCATTCTTGACCGTGTTTTTAGGTTCTGTTTCTGTTGACATTGATATTGTTCCTTCTAGTGTTAGATTATTGGATCTTTTTATTGCGGTTGCCTTTAAAGTAATTCTATCCTGTTGGAAGGATAATTCTAAGTTATCTATTCTTACATGGTGGAACTTCGTATGTGATGAACATAGGATTGCTATTGCTTCCTCCTCTTCTGTCTCTTCTAAAGTTAAAACCGATCTTCTTTGGCTCCCCTTCTCCAATTATCTTTCATCTTCCCCCTATCCTTGATAGTTGAGCCTCTATATCTACTGTATCTACTTTCTCTTCTTCTTTCTTCTTCTTTCTTCTTTTCTCTTTTCTCTTTTTCCTTTTCTCCTTATTATTCTTCTTTCATATTGCTCTAATTTTCTTTTTCTTTTCCTCTTTTCCAATGAACCGTATATTTTATAGTTCTTTCTTTGCCTCATTTGTGTATCTTGGTTCTAATGTACTATTGTATTATCTTTGTATTGAATTTCAACAAAATAAAAACTTCTTAAACAAAAAAAAAACATCTTATCCCCATCAAATGCTGCTCTATCTCTTGATTCACTAAATCTGCCATAACTTTTCATATATCTGTGTGCCTCTATCTGCCACTTGTTATGAATTGCATTTATTTTTCCACCCAACCCACCCTTCACCTGCCATCCCCGTGCCCCCACTCAAATACCTACCCAACCCAATCTCCCATCAGTGTGGCTGTGGGGCTGACAAGCAACCTCGCACCTACCCCCACCCTACCAGCGATGAGACATTAGGACTTATAGTCCCACTGATGGCTAACTAGCACTCCTCAGTAGCCCCCCTCACACATATATTTATTATTTATTTATTTATTTTATCAATTTGTAAGGCGCAAAAGCTACCCAAAAAGGGTTTCCCGGCGCACAAGACAACACAGCATAGAAGGACGATCAATTCAATCAAAGAATGGTTATTGATCAAACAACCAGGTTTTTATTCCTTTCCTGAACTTGGAGTAACACTCCTCTTTGCGTAGGTGAAGTGGTAGTGTGTTCCATAAAGATGGGCCTTGGTGGGCGAAGGATCTGCCACCCATTCTGGTGAGCTTGAATCTGGGGACACAGTACGTTGCAGCTGAACATGATCGTAAGTTTCTTTGAGGGGTGTAAGGTTGGACTAGTGCCTGAAGATATTTTGGAGCAGTGCCTGCTTTTATTTTAAACATATAGTTTAAGGCTTTGAATCTTATGCGGTTTTCCACTCTGAGCCAGTGAAGTTTCCGCAGATAAGGGGATACGTGGATATTTTTGGGTATTTGGCACAAAATGCGGGCAGCCGCGTTCTGTATCAATTGAAGTCTTCTTATTATTCCTTTGTTTGCACCAAGATACAAGATGTTCCCGTAGTCAAGCCGGGATGTCACTAAGGCATTGACTACGGTTTTCTGCATGGAAAAGGGCAACATCCATACTATCTTTTTGAGCCATCTTAGGATGGTGAAGCAAAGTCCAACTACCTTACTAGTCTGTTGCTTCATGGACAAAGCATTGTCCAGGATCACACCCAGGTTACGAGCATGAGGAACTGGTGTTGGAAGATTTCCCATCTGGGCAGGCCAGTGTAAGGCATTCCATAAGTCCGGCTGTTTGCCCATCACAAGGATCTCCGTCTTTTCTCCGTTTAATTTTAGCTGGTTAACGGTCATCCAGTTGAAAATGTTTAGGAGACCTTGTTTGAGCATCGACGGAGATGATGGATGAGATTCTGACAGCCTGAAAATGATCTGGGAATCATCTGCATACGTCATAAATGACAATCCAGATTTTTCAACCAGGTCCGCCAGGGGTCTCAGATAAAGGTTGAAGAAAAGGGGGCTGAGAATGGATCCTTGCGGTACTCCATGGGGGGAGTTGACAGTTCCAGAGCAAGCAGTGGAAGATGCTATCTGGAAAGTCCGTTGGTCTAGGAAGGATTTAATCCATCTTAGGGCCTTGCCTTGAATTCCGCTGTTTTCTAGTGTAATAAGTAATTTTTGGTGCGACACAGTATCAAAGGCTGCGCTTAAGTCGAGTAGAACAAGCGCAACCGTTTGACCCTCCTCCAGATGTTTCCGGATGGTTTCTGAGACTCCCAGTAGTGCGGTTTCAGTAGAGAAACCTGCGCGGAAACCCGATTGTGTAGGGTGGAGAAGGGAATTTTCGTCCGTGAAGCTGGTGAGGGCTGAGTGCACATGTCTCTCAAGACATTTGGAGAAGGCCGGAAGGAGGGAGATGGGTCTATAATTAGCCAATGTTTCCGGGTCAGCTGTTGGTTTTTTCAGAAGTGGAGTTACTATTGCATGTTTCCAGAGACTGGGTACTTCGGCGAGCTCCAATGAAGAATTTAAGGTGTTCAAAATAATTTCAAGGGAGGGGGGGTCTAGCTCTTTCATGATTTTTATGGGAATGGGGTCTAGTGGCGATCCTGATTTGATAGTCTTCATAATGGATTGAAGACTGTCAACTGTAATACGTGGCCAATGTTGTAAAGTCTGGTTGACATTGGGAGTATACTCCAGCTCTTGTTTAATGATGGTATCGACTTTGTTCCTGTCGATTTCAGTGATCAGTTTTTCTATTTTATCCGAGAAAAATTGAGCAAGGTCTTGGCATTGCTTTCCATTTAAGGGACGGGCCGAAGCTATAGTTTGGGCACCAGCTAAATCTTTGACTGTATTAAATAAAGTTTTCGGTTTATTAACAGCTTTCGTAATGGTATGGGATACATAGGCAGCGCGTGCTTTTTTACACGCGGTATGATATAGATTTCTGGCTATTTGGTACCTTTTTTTCTTGTCGGGGGCGAAGTCTTTACGCCACAGCCTTTCGAGTACTTTGCATTTAGTTTTGTCCTTCTTGAGAGTATCATTAAACCAAGGAACAGGGGGGCGATGAATATTTCCCTTTGTGGGTACGGTAGGAATGCAGATCTCCGCCGCTGTACTGAGCCATTGTTGCGTGGCGCGTGCAATGCCTTCCATGTCTTGGGTCATATTGGGTGTATTCCTGCTGAGTGCCAGGTTAAGTTTGGGGATATCTAGCATTTTCCAATTCTTTCGAGCTGTGGGATGGGGTATAACTTGAGAGTGGGAGTTTGTCGGCGGTTTCAGATTGAATTTAATCAAATGGTGATCGGACCAGCATACCGGGTTAGTATCTTGCCAGGTGAGTTCTAGAAGATTAGAGAGTATTGGATCAAGCAGATGACCAGCCACGTGGGTAGGTCCAGAATTACGAATATTTATCCCTACCGCTGACAGATCTTCAAGAAAATTCGCACAGGCCGTGTTGGACTGGTCCTCTAAATGTAGATTAAAATCTCCAATTAGTGAGAAATTTTTCGAAGCCAAGACAGAAGGGGTAATATGGTCCACAAAATCAGAAGTCCATTTGGAACCATTCCCGGGAGGTCTATATATCAAGGCACCAGAGAACGTAAAATTAGGGTTCAAACATAGTTTGAAAAGAGTAGCTTCGCAGCCCGGGATTGGAAGTGTCTCGACTGTGCATTTGAGAGATTTATCATAAATGACAGCAAGTCCACCCCCAGTTTTCATTGGCCTGTCCTTTCTAAGAATCGCATATGTTGGAGGAAGGGCAAAAGCCACATCCGGGCCAGATCCCTCATGTAGCCAGGTTTCAGTGAGGAACAAAGCGCTAGGTTTGTCCTCATACAACAGGTTAAAAATATCCAGTTTGTGTTTGGGTAAAGATCGACAATTAATATACAAGAAAGTAAAAATTTCTTCTGAGGGGGGGGACTGTTTATGAGCCCTCTTGCGCCTTGATCTACGCGGCGGGTAGGGTTGGAAAGCAGATACTGTCAAGCTGCAATTTGGACATACTGCCTTACCAGTGTGTGGAATATCTAGAAATACGCAGTCGCCCTGCATCCTAGGTCTCAGTGCTTTCAATTGATCGGATGTCCATTTTCTGGGAGACCTAGTGTATGAGACACAGCCCTCTGCCCCCTGGTCCGTCCTGGCACGGACGGGCACAGACGGGCTGGTCTTTGGCGTGTCTTCTGCGCGGGGTCGGCGCTGATGCTGCGCGTCACCGCTGCGCGTATTAGATGACATCAGTGCTTTGCAGACGCCGTGCTCGTGATCAGCACCGCCTCTCCACGCTCTCAACCAATCACAGCCCGGCCCCAGGGAGGAACCCGGAAGAAAGGTATCGCCCTGCACCCTCCACAACAATCAAGCCTAGCGCTTGCGGTGGACCGGGGTAGCAGGGGCGGCAAGAATCGCCACAGAGAGGTCTACAAGTGGATTTAGGTACAATATTAAAAATTTAAAAGTTAAAGTGTCTCCGTGCAGTTAAAACACACATATCAACATACAAAGGTTAAAAGTATCAAATTCACGTTCTCTGTGCAATTTTTCACTCAACTACACCAAGCGTTCTGACTCGTCCAAGTTCGCGCAGCACACATTCAATGCGCGTGTCTTTAGGGAGAGTGATTAATTCCTTTGGGCTTTGTAGACGCCGTGCTCGTGATCAGCACCGCCTCTCCACACTCTCAACCAATCACAGCCCGGCCCCAGGGAGGAACCCGGAAGAAAGGTATCGCCCTGCACCCTCCACAACAATCAAGCCTAGCGCTTGCGGTGGACCGGGGTAGCAGGGGCGGCAAGAATCGCCACAGAGAGGTCTACAAGTGGATTTAGGTACAATATTAAAATTTTAAAAGTTAAAGTGTCTCCGTGCAGTTAAAACACACAGATCAACATACAAAGGTTAAAAGTATCAAATTCACGTTCTCAGTGCAATTTTTCACTAAACTACACCAAGCGTTCTGACTCGTCCAAGTTCGCGCAGCACACATTCAATGCGCGTGTCTTTAGGGAGAGTGATTAATTCCTTTGGGCTTTGTAGACGCCGTGCTCGTGATCAGCACCGCCTCTCCACACTCTCAACCAATCACAGCCCGGCCCCAGGGAGGAACCCGGAAGAAAGGTATCGCCCTGCACCCTCCACAACAATCAAGCCTAGCGCTTGCGGTGGACCGGGGTAGCAGGGGCGGCAAGAATCGCCACAGAGAGGTCTACAAGTGGATTTAGGTACAATATTAAAATTTTAAAAGTTAAAGTGTCTCCGTGCAGTTAAAACACACAGATCAACATACAAAGGTTAAAAGTATCAAATTCACGTTCTCAGTGCAATTTTTCACTCAACTACACCAAGCGTTCTGACTCGTCCAAGTTCGCGCAGCACACATTCAATGCGCGTGTCTATATATATATAGCTTCCCACTATCTACTTAAATAATGATCAATGATCCCGACTCGGAAAGAACGAAAGAAGGAAAAAAGGAGAATATTTACATTGAAACACAGATGAGGAGACAGAGAGCAGAAAAGGAAAAACAAAACAATATATCAATACAGGACCCAAGAAAGGACATATATCCTATATATATATATATATATATATTACCTACTGTCGGTCGCCAGTAGGTATATATAGTTAGGATTTTTTCTCTATGGGTTTTTTGAAAATTCTATGTCTAATAACTTTGGCGTTTGTGGACGGAATTGGCTGAAATTTTCAGGAAAATGGCACATTTTGTTTCTGAGCAGCCCTTGAAAATTTGGGGGGGGTTCGTCCAGTGGGGGCCGAGAAAAAAGGGGGGTCCCAAAACGTGTTTTTAACATTGAGTTTTCCATAGGGCGGTTGGCCTCACTTTTAGCCCGAACGGCTGAATGGATTTGCACGAAACTTGGCAAAATTGTAGGGACTGGTAGCCCGATGTGCCTTTTGTAGGTCTCAATATATGTGCTCCAGTGGATTTTGAGAAATTAACGTTTAAAAAAAGATATATATCTGTAACAGCGGACCGGGCAGCGTCCCAGGACGCGTACTTTTCGCGCAACGGAGCTTTGTGAAGCGAAGCTGATTGGTTCTCCGGCGTCTGTCAACATTCCAAACAGTCCGTAGCGGCCGCCATCTTGTCTCTCGGTAGGATCGAGAGACAAGAGGAGGCGAAAGCGAAGGGGCAAATGACCATAAGGGGGAATAGTAGATCCTCGCTGACCCCCTAGGTTTGATGTGGAGGTTTTAAAAGGGCCCCGCGGGGCAAAAAAAAATAATAATAATAATAATCGAACGGCTGAATGGATTTGCACGAAACTTGGTAAAATATTAGGGACTGGTAGCCCGATGTGCCTTTGCTAGGTCTCAATATATGTGCTCCAGTGGATTTTGAGAAATTAACGTTCAAAAAAAGATATATATCTGTAACAGCGCTCCGCTTCGCGTACTTTTCGCGTTACGGAGCTTTGCGAAGCTGATTGGTTCTCCGGCGTCTGTCAACATTCCAAACAGTCCGTAGCGGCCGCCATCTTGTCTCTCGGTAGGATTGAGAGACAAGAGGAGGCCAAAGCGAAGGGGGAAATGACCATAAGGGGGCATAGTAGATCCTTCCTGACCTCTTAGGTTTGATGTACCATTTTGCCAAGTTTGGTGTAATTCCGTTCAGCCATTCAGGCTGTAGACGTATGTAAATGTCCTATGGAAAATTGCATGGGGAAAACACATTTGAAAGTGTTGAAATTTAGAACCAATTAAAATGTTACTTTGGTTTTGTATTTGTGTGTGATGAAAGTTAATTGGTTATGTATATATGTCAAATGAGAGGAAACCACAGCCATTTTGTGATACTACTGTCTGAGGTACATTTGTGAGGAATTTTTGGTGGTGAATTTCTGGTGTTTGATTTACACAGTACTAACACTTCTGCTACTTTTAAAAAGGTGAGTTGTTAATTTGTAAGGGGAACTATGTTGTACACTTGAAGATAATTTGAAAAATGTTTTCTGTTATTTATTTGCAGTCCTTCTGTTATACTAAATACTTGATGAAGTTAGTTTTATATTATGTATTACTAAAAACGATAAATGAAAGTGATTATTTTTTTCTGCAATTTACAGCAAGCAATTTCAAAATAAAATGGCTCACAATGAAGAGACCGTGGCAATTTCTTTTGAATTGTCCACTACATTGATTGAAATTGAGAGCACCAATAATGAAATATTGTCACAAGGAGGACATGACTTGTATGATTCCATTAGATTGATTGAAATGGACAGCACCAAGAATGAAATATTGTCACAAGGAGATGACTTGAATGATTCCACTACATTGATTGAAATTGAGAGCACCAATAATGAAATATTGTCACAAGGAGGAGATGGCTTGTATGATTCCATTAGATTGATTGAAATGGACAGCACCAATAATGAAATATTGTCACAAGGAGGAGATGACTTGAATGATTCCACTACATTGATTGAAATTGAGAGCACCAATAATGAAATATTGTCACGAGGAGATGACTTGAATGATTCCACTACATTGATTGAAATGGACAGCACCAATAATGAAATATTGTCAGAAGGAGGAGATGACTTGAATGATTTTTTTGATCAATCTCTTGATGGCGAATTTATCGAGTGTTTGGAGACCATAGAGTTACAAGAATCATCATTGCAGACTTTTAATGAGGAGATTCCAGATGAGATGATTGAAGAGGAAATTACTGATGAGGACATGTTACTAGTTGTTTCAAATTTAGAAAATTCTGAAGAATAAATTTATATTTAGAAATCAAAAATTGTTTGAGACATTATTTATTTTTATTTTTAATTTATGAGGTTGTAGCGAAGTGATTGTAGTATAAAATGAGACTTATAGTATAGAGTGCAACATTTTTATGTTACATGGTAAGTTTACTCATATTTACTTCCCTTCTGCCACTATATTATCTCCAATGTGTATTTGACATGTCTTCTTCATCTCCGGCCTCCTTTCTCTCACTGTGTGTCTCCGATGCATCTTATCGCTGGTATTTTGTGTAATTACAGAAGAGAGTAAAATAAAATAGTTCGGAACGTGAAAAGGGGGCAAAGTAGAGTACTCCTCACCCCCTAGGCCTTTTTAGGCGGTCCCAAAAGGATCAGTTTCTGCTTTCCTGAGAGATTATGGTATGAGTTCCATATACCACAATAACTTGCATTACAACATGCAAGATATCTATCTCCTATTACCAACTTTTGGAGATATTCGCGCTAAGCGCGAATATCTCCAAAAAGTAACACCTGCCCTGAGCAGTTCTTAGCCATGTTATCCAATGGGAGGTGGATAACATGGCTAAGAGTATTAGCTCGGTAATGCATGAATATCGCTGAGTTTTTAGCGATATTCATGCATTGCGGCCGTTTATTATCGCATTTGCGATAAACCTTGATAATAGTAAGGTTTATCTTCGATAATTTCTGACGATGCTTAGTGGTAAAAAATTGGTTGGTAAGCATCGTTAGCGATAAATATCGCTTAACTTTGGTAATATGCCCCAACGTCTGTTAACGTTCGATTCGAAGGAAATGAGGAAGTGTTGAAAAACATTGTCTGCGCCATCTTGCCTTTTTTGAAATGCCACACTTTTGTCGTGCACGGCAGCCATTTTAGATGTCTTGACCAGACCCACTCTCTGCACGCTGTCGATTCGTAGCATGGCTCCTCACCCTCGCAAGCATCTTCCCCAGGCACTGGTCACCCCCGCTCTCTGTCTTATGCATGGGCAATAAACCTCCCCCCATCTGCGCTGCTCTTCCCTGAGAATCACACTGTGCCCGCCCGACACCTCCCTTTCGCCCTATTCACTACCGCACCCTGTGACACTCCTCTTCCTCTGTGTCCGATTGTCCAGGCTATCAGCTAGCCCTGCAGATGTAGTTTATGGCCCCAGCTGTAAAGAATCACCCCTCTTCAAAGGAGTTATAGTAGATCAAGGCCCACACCCGATGAGATCCGTCACACCACACGTGTTCCTACTATCTGAAAACTATCCTGTATTGTGATTGGGGAGGGGACCGAGCCTGAAGCGGAAGATTCCAGGAATGACTCTTTGTACATCAAAGTTTTTACAATTATGTGTCACATAAAAAATATATAGCACTCCAACAAAGTAGTAGGAATATAAAACTTTAATAACATATAAATATATACAACAAAACAAAAACAGTAAAAACATTTAAACAACGAAGAGACCGTGGCAATTTCTTTTGAATTATCCAATAGATTTATTGAAATTGACAGCACCAATAATGAAATATTCTTGTCAGTAGCGGTCTGTTGTGCGAATAGTTCCAAGGCAGCAGAACGCGCTGAAATCTGGATGTCACGAAGGTGATGTCTAGCAAGTTGCCGCCCAGCAAATAACGGCGTGGGGCGCCGCGGGGGTGAGTGAGTCCAGTAGGCACCACAGCTATTCTTACCGGCATTGCAGAATTACTGCTGGGGACAATGCCTGTGCTGGAGCAGGGTCACAGCAGAAACAAAAAGGATTCTGTTGAAGATGTTGTTGGTTTTCAATTTGAAAACAGTTCTGGTGTCAACTGCTATGCTAATGTAGTGGTTAATGTTTTGTTTTCTCTAGAAAATGTAAAAGAGGGGGAGGCAGTCCAAAGTTCCGTTAAAAGGGCAAAGGAAAGGATCGGTGGTTTGAACTATCAGTCAAAAAGGGGAGGGGGTGCAACAATTTTTCCTACCGGGTCACACTGTGCTTTCACCGGAAGTGAGGTCTGCAGGATTCTAGTAATTCAAAGTGAGGCTGGCGCCGACGTCCCGCGGATACAGTTTCGTCACTCCACGGGTGATCATGGCAGTCATTCCCCATCGGGGGTCGGAGACTCCCGCGGCTCCTCTAGAATCTTCAAGGTCGTGGAGGACTACGGTGGTGGAGTCAACCAGTGACCGGGCCATTTCTTTATGCTGGGCCCGCTCTTGCCAGGTCGACCGCCATTTTGAGAGTTCGGTAGCTACTGGCGATCGCGGGGTCAAATGAGCGGACGGGCTCCACCCTGCCGGGCGAGACGTTGCAGCATGGCCACAGTGGAAGAACTCTTTTCCGGGCGCCTGGACCGCTGAGGGTGCAGCTGGGAAGCCTCCACTGGGGAGGCGGGAGAGGCCTGTTCGCACCGTCTCTCCCTCCCAGTGCACCCCACGGCGTCTCGCTTGAGATTTGTTATGGCCGGACCAGGCGATGAGGACGAGGGGGGGGGGTCGGAGGCATGTGCAAGACATCCCCCCCCAGGGTTGTTGCAGCAATTATACAAGAAAGAAGAAGTGTCCCGTCCGTCTTCGGGCCGGGCTTCCGGTAGATGTCGGCCGGACGCCCCTGGCTCTGGCCCCATGAACGGGTTTCTTGGTTTATCGGCTGCAGCCGGATTCCGTCGGCCTCGGCCCCCCGACCGTTGGTGGCCGGACCGGAAGAGCATGTGGCGGGACTACCTGCAACTCTCAAGGGCCACCGCGGCCGGACTGGGAGAGAGAGGGGAGGGTCGAGGAGACATTCCCCCCCCCTGCAACTGTTCAGCGTTGTAAAGGCAATCCCCTGGCCGGGTCCCGTTGGTCTCGGCCTCTCCTCCGGCTACACCCTACGTTAGGATCTCCTGGCCGAGGCGTGGCAGCAGGACCTGCCTTATATGGGCTGCTCCCGGCTGGGCGTAGCCGGAACCCTGCCCCACCTTGGAAGTTTCCAGAGTGGGGGCGGATGTTCTACTGACTTGCATTTTCCCTAGTCTATCGATTTTTTTGGCGTGGCAGGCGGTGGGACAGCGAGGGGTGATTTGGTTTCTCTTACTGTTTTTCTGGTCTCTCACCACTGGCATATTTTAACGTTTTCTTGTTTCTAGGACATTAATAGGTTTTATCATTACGTTATGTTATCGTTTCTTTGTTCGTTGTTTAATAAAAGTTCATGTTCATCAGTGGCCTACTGATTTTCGTTTTCCTATTCTTTTCTTTCCAGGTTGTTTCATGCTAAAGTTTCTGTTAACAGGATACAGTGATCACTTCGTTATTATTGCATATGTCCTTTTCACTAGGGGTGCTCTCTGGTCGGGCCAGATGACGTATGTCTAGTAAATGGTCCGGGTGAAACAGGTGCATCAATCAGTGGGGAGTAGATAGGCATGACAGATTACAACGGGGGAGAAAGGTCCGCATTACGTACCCTTTCACTACTTGCAAAGATTTTCCTACGTTTATTTGCAAACAGGGAATACCTCCAAAAAGAACTAATTCCCAAACAGTCAATGTTCGGACAATCAATCAATCAATGAGGAATGAAATAGGTACGACGTGTTAAAGGCTTGCGTTACCTACCCTTCACTATCTGCAAAGGGAGAGAGAATATTCCTATTCTTCCTCGTTTGCAGGTAGAGAAGATCCTTAAGAGAATTAACATCGAACAATTCAATGCTCGATTGAAACAATCAACAAGGGGTACTGTGAACACAAATGAACGCCGCTTATGTACATACGCATTGCTATTTTCAACAGGTTGTTCCTAATGTTTCTATTTTAGCGAGGTCAAAAAGAGATCCCATTAGTGGCCTACTGATTTTGCTCGATTCCTTTTGTTTTTTTACACGATTTTTCGCTATCTGCAAAGACTAAACAGAGTATTGCGACTCTGTGCTTGTTTGTAAATAGAGAATGAACCAAAGAGAACAATCAATCAAATGGAGAGAGAAGCAGGCACGACGGATTACAAAGGGGGCAAAGGGCTGCGTTAACTACCCTTCACTATCTGCAAAGAGAGAGTACTCCTAATAGAAATGAGGGGTGGGGGGCAGCATTCAAAGCAGATCAGTGTGCATAAACACGAAAATGTTTTTACTTACCACGTACTTGACATTCGACAGCTTATGATATTTGCTATTAAAAAACCATTGAAATTCACTGAAAAAACCATAGGTTATAGACCATATATAGTTAGGAATTAGCATTTACAAAACCTTGAAAATTCACTGAAAAAACCATAGGTTATAGACCATATATAGTTAGGAATTAGCATTTAAAAAACCTTATTTTACTCACACAAAACCATTGAAATTCCATATATAGTTAGTTGCACTAACTATATATGGCGCACCCGCAATCCACTGCTGATCATGTCACATATTACATCATTCATGACATGGTCAGTGACATCACTGATGACATCACTGATGACATCTCAAATGACATCACTGATGACATCACTGATGACATCTCATTTGACATCATTCTTGTGCTAATACGATAAACCTCTTCAGACTCTAATATAACCTTAGATACACTCAGTGTATACAGACACTCACACACTGCCACTCATCCATGGAGTTACTCACACACCCAGTCAGTCATGCAAAGAAACAATCTCACCTCCATTTCTTCAACTATACAGTTAAACACACCTTACTTATTGAAACATATACTAACACATATTTACTCTCTTATACAATCCCTGATACAAGTTCACAATGATCGATACAACCACTCACTCATTCAGTGGCTCTCATGCACAGTTATTTATATATGCCAACTCTCACATGTACTGTGTTTTACATATGTACTTACTATGACATGTAGCATTGAGATATCCATTCACTCATCAATACACTCATGCACACAGTCAACTGCCCATGTAGCTGTTTCCACATGCACTCTTGAACTCATACACCTAGTGAATAAACTGCTCACACATCTATGCATAGAGTCTCACACCTTCCAGCCACCCCCACACAAACTCAATCTCCCATAGAAATACTTGGGCAACCAATTAATAACACATATAGCCTCTCGTATAGCTAATGATCAACACATGCAGCAGTTTACAGAACAACAGACATAATGATGCACAAATTAAGACAGTTTAGTCACTAACCCATGCATTCAGTGAGACACATTTAATCACTCACTCATACAGTCAGTCATGCACCTACTAAATCCTTCATCCAGACACTTATACATCCACTCAAGACATATTTTAACTTTACAGAAAAATACAGTCACTGGATGTTGTCATCAGTGATGTCATCAGTGATGTCATTTGAGATGTCATCAGTGATGTCATCAGTGATGTCACTGACCATGTCATGAATGATGTAATATGTGACATGATCAGCAGTGGATTGCGGGTGCGCCATATATAGTTAGTGCAACTAACTATATATGGAATTTCAATGGTTTTGTGTGAGTAAAATAAGGTTTTTTAAATGCTAATTCCTAACTATATATGGTCTATAACCTATGGTTTTTTCAGTGAATTTTCAAGGTTTTGTAAATGCTAATTCCTAACTATATATGGTCTATAACCTATGGTTTTTTCAGTGAATATATATATATATATATATATAAATACCACCAACCAAACTTTCATCATCAAAAGAGGCGCTGAATATATATATTCTAAAGGACTAGCAAGCACCTTAGAAACCAGTCACGCTGCAATGGTATTGAAGAGCGCCCGCTCTATTTTATGTAGCACTGATTTTAATCTGCGAGATCTGTGTATTTTTAATCAGCAAGTTCTGTTTGTTTTAGCACATCTTAACTTAGACCCTGGGGGGGGGGGGGGTGATTTTAAGATATTTTAATACTTTTAAAGATCACCCTCCAAGTTGTAATTGCACCGCTCTCCCACCAATTTTGCCTATTCCCTGGTCCACCACAGAGAGTTCCGATTGTGTGGAGGGAAATGGCGTCAGGAGACGGGGCACAGGGCAGAGGTCAGGAGGCGGAGCCACTGCCTACTTGAGTCGAATGGCAGCGTGGAAGCGCCTAAGGCAAGCCCGTCTGCGCCGGTCCGTGCCCGTCCGCGAGCTTCCGGGACCAGGGGCCAGGGCCCCTGGCCCTAACACAGGGCTCTTAAGATACTCAGGGCCCCAGCTACTGGCACTTCGAACACACAACAAGAAATGCAGGCACTGTATTAGCTTAACCTCTGACCTAAGAGCCTGTCCAAATTGCCCCTTCAAATTAAGACACTCCCCGCTGGGGCTTGCCCGAAAACAGAACTCAACAAAGCTAATAATGCTCCTCCTGAACTGCAGGTCCTTACCAAAACACGTCTCAGAAATAAACATCCTACTTAGTGTAGAGCAGCCAGAGGCTCTGTTTCTGACCGAAACATGGCTGCACAAAGATGCAGAGCCTGATGTGTTACAGGTGTTACCCCAGGATATCACATACTTAGGATGAATAGGGAGTTACGGAAGGGCGGGGGGATTGCTATCATACTTAAGGATCCCGTAAAGGGGCGTATTGTACCAGATATCATCCAGGATTGTGAGAGTATGGGATTCGCACTCACCTTTCCCCCCACAGGCTCATTATCAGTAATTCTGATTTACAACCCCCAGGCCCTTGAGGGGCATTCGACGAATCCCTTACAGACATGGCGGCAACAATGGCAAGATCCGCCTCGAATTTTACTATTTTGGATGACCTCAACCTGCACTTAGAAGACCCCAATAAAGCTGAGGTTCTGAGCCTTATACAAAATCTACAGGCTTTACCACTCTCTCAAAAAGTCACTAGCCCTACTCACGATAAAGGCCGCATCCTAGATTCAGTATTTTCGAATGATGAGAAGCTCTCTGTAGACAGTCCATCCCCAGTCCCTTGGTCTGATCACCTTATAATCCCAATACTCTGGAAACCATCAACCCTTACACCCAACATTCGTGCTACTAAGAGTTGGGACCGAACATGGGCAAAACTTGCTCTGGAAGTCTGGTCCACAACACTTCGAAGGCTAACCCTTCAGGTGACCCTGACCCTTGTATAACCTCCGATACCTTTAACGAATGGATTGTATCATCCCTGGACTCTATTATTCCATACAAATGGAGTAAAAAGAGACCTAAAGAAAAATTATTTCCATGGTACACCCCTAAAATACAGGAATTTAAACAAAAATTTAAAAAACTTGAGAGGGCCTGGAGGAAAGATTACAGTTTAGAGAAAAAACAGAAATATAGAGAAGCGATCAAAACATATCAGACAGAAACTAAGAGAGCTCAAGCACAATACTATGAGGAGAAAATAAATGGGCCAGCCAATGCACCCAGGGAAATTGCTAGAATAGCAAAAAACGGACAGACTGCCCCCAGCCAGAAAGGTCCACAGATTCTGCATTTCAAAGCTGTATGGAATTAGCAGAATTTCTTAACAAAAAATTCTCAATATAAATAATGCATTTCCCCAAGCTCCTGGCCCCAAGAACCTGATCTCTGAATCAGAAAGGGCTGAGGATGGATCTGCTCTTCTAGAAGTTTTTCTCCTGCTAGACTTTGCCACTCGCTCCAAACTTTTCATTACAATCAAATCAGGATCCCCCTGTGATGCAGCCCCAGTGCACTTGTTGCACAAGGTAAAGGAGGTTATACTACCAGTTTTATTGTAAGTTCTCAACTCTAAACGCAGCCCAAGTACCGAGGTTTTGGAAACATGCCATGGTAAAGGCATCACTTAAAAAACCCAACCTCAACCTGGAAGTATGGAGCAACTACCGGCCGGTTTCGCTACTCCCCATGACCAGCAACATTTTAGAAAAACATGAAAATAAGCCCCTCACTAATTACCTTGAATCCCACTCAATTATACATACCTCCCAGACAGGCTTAAGACTTAACCACGGCACAGAAATCGCACTGTTAACAGGTCACTAAAACTGGACTACCAAGCTGTACAAGTAGCAGCTACATGCTATTGCATTTTAAGGCAATTGCAGAAAATGTTGCCACTGCTCCCGGTAACTGCAAGCAGAACTATGGAACAAGCATTGGTACAAGCATTGGTGCTGCCATGGTTGGACAATTGAAACTCTCTATACTTGGGCACCCCAAAAGTTACCACAAGGAAACTACAGGTAGTGTAGAATTGTGCAGCGAGGATGCTACACAACATCCCCACAAAACAACTGGCTAAACCGGCACTGAAGGCACTGCACTGGCTACGCATCACAGAATGTATAACTTTTAAATGGATTTAGGCCCAGATCTCTGTACTGGGGTGAATGTATGACATTGTTCTGCATTCTGTCCATCAACTGTTGTTTTTGCATTTGTCACCCCGAGTGGGATGGGTATGCTCAGACGTGAGTCCCATGCTCTCCACACCACTGGAGTCAATCTATCCTGGCTGAAGATGGCTGATAGCCAGAAACCGGTCCTAGGATGCTTGATTCCGGTCCAGGAAAGACCTGACTTGGCTGTTCGGGCTGGACTGTTCCCATGAGGCACAGGGTCAAGGCTTATTTGCATATGGCCATGTCTGAACTGGGGTGGTGTGGAGTGCAAAAAAACGATGGATTTAGGCTCAGATCTCTGTACTGGGGTGAATGTATGACATTGTTCTGCATTCTGTCCATCAACTGTTGTTTTTGCATTACTCTATGGAACAGGCTCCCGATCCAGCTTCGGTCAATGACTCACCATTTTGCATTCAGGAAGCGGTTAAAAACATGGCTCTTCCAGAATTTGCCGTGAGACTGTAGTCTTCTAGTGGTTGCAACAGCGCTGGGATACCTAAGGGTATCTGTTCCTTATGTATAGTCTTCAACGTTGCTCGATTGAGTAAAAAAGCTTGAGCCCCTTTGCGTTGAAATGGGAGAATACGCTGTCTTAGTTGCCATTGTTTTTCCACCTTCTGATGACAGAAGTCTGGTCTTACAAAGAATTTGCTCTGGGTCTGGAGGTATTCTGACCTGGTTTTCCATGATGTACAAATGGAAATCTGTGGGTTCGTTGTATCGTTTGTTTCCAATCCCACTGTGTGAGCTCCGGGAAGGCCTCCGAAAAAAGATCCACAACCAACTTTTTTGAGTGTCAGACCCTCTATCCGCTTGGCGATCCCCAGAAATCTCAAATTGTTGCACCGGAGGCGATATTTCCAAATCTATTAGCTTCCACTGTGTGCCATCTTTAGATGCTTGCATTGCCTCTGTGATTGCCTTTTGGGCTGCCTGCTCATCCTCTAGATTAAAAATTCAGGCTTCCGCCACGTTAAATCTTTCGGCAAATACGGAACAAGATTTCGCAATGCGTTGGGTTGAATTTTGTAACTTACGGCATGTGCCTTCAGTCCGTTGACTTTCAGTAGGGGCTTCTTCCCTATGAGCCACAATGGTTTCATAAGTCACCGCTAGCATTATATCTTCAAATTTGTCCACTATATCCTTAGTTTAATGTTTAGTTTCACCCCTCTTGCCTCTCCTTATTCTGGCCGAGATTGAGTAGTCCCATATCAGAGCCTGATCTCCCCATCTTGAGTAACATCATTGTTATGCTTGAGCCTCTTACACACCGTCCTTGGAGAAGTTTTGGATACATCTGTCCCTTGCTCTTTATCTTCCAAGTGCACACTACTCGACTCGCTGCGACACTGCTCGATGTCATTTCCCCAGACCTGGACCCACGGCTCAACTCAATATTGTCCCCGGATGTATCCAATGGGTCCGAAAGCGAGGAAAAATAGTCACCTGAGTCAATTTCCTTATTTGTATGTTTTGCAATAATGTTGTTGTTTCCCTTCGACTCATCTGTTGGTTCATCTGTATTCAAACAGGTATCTATCTCTGCCCTTTTAATTAGGGTATCCCTCCAAACGGTGTTCAGCCCTTTATGTTTCTTTTTTGTAACGTTTTCTCCAGGGCAGGGGTCATAGAATCACACATTTCACCTCCCGAAGCCTCAGCATTTAGGGGGACATCCCTTTGTTGCTTATCTGACCCTCAGGTTGATCCCCAGGAAGTTCTGTGCTTTTCTCATCTTGTTTTTTATTTAAAGTGGGTTTTATCATTTTGCACGTACCTCCAACTAGCCCTCCAGCATCTTTCTTCAAGTTACTTTGTTTTTCCCCTTTCCCAGATAAAAATGAAAATGGTATGCTGCGCTTACTGCCATCTTCGTAATACAAGTCGCCTTTCTTCTTCTCTTCCAGTTCTCCTACATTGCTCTTGGTAATGCCAGTCTTCCCACTCTGTTGCTGGGTTGAGCTGGCTTTGGCAGTACCTGCTGTATCCATTGGTGTACCCGGCTTCACCGAGCAACTTTTGGAGGCATTGAAGCCGAAGATCTAGATAATTTGTTTCTGCTCCTAGCTCTAACGCAACTCCACGCTATGCTCCAGGAGTACAGAAGCAGAGGGGGACACCAACCACAGTCAGGACGCCACCGCGTTACGAGTTGGGAACCTGCCAAGAGGCTCCAACACATGCCATAAAGAGTCCCAAGGTACATTTTCGTAGTTTCCAGTTGTGGGGGCTACATGGAGGGCGAATTGCTGGCGAGGAAGGGAGGGAGTCCGGGAGCGCAGGTTTACGGCCACAGAGTGGACGCCATCTTGCCTCAGAACATAATCTTATAGGTATAGCTTAAGTAAAAAAGAACCACAAAGTGTATTTATAAAAATATGTATTTATTGTAAGACACTCACTAACACATACAGATATTTCTTAACTGTAGATATACACAATTCACAATACTTTGCCATAGAAACTGGCATGTAGCTCGTAATACACAGTGGTCACCAGGGGGAGACCAAACCATGTACTAAAATAGTGGTAAGTGAACCACAACTTGAGTAAAGACTATATTTAGAAGACGTAGAAGTGCCGGGGACCCAAGGAACCACTCGAGGTAAGTAACCCAGAGCCCCAGGGAGGCTGTGTGCTAAGTGGGAATAGGAGCGTGGGATCCATGCAAGTCAATGGGTAAGTCGCGGTTGACATTTTTAAGAAAAATGACCCTTCCCAGTGGAACCTGGAGAAACCGAGTGGAAGACAGAAGGTTGGAGAGCCATCTCACCAGTGGATACCTTAGGAAACAGGATACCTGCACCAGGGAAGTTGGGTGCATATGTATGAAGTGGTATCGGAACGGCTGTCATACTCAATGGAGGACTTCAAAATGAATGTCCCCGCTGGAACCCAAAAGTGAATTCAAGATATAAAGAACCAACAAGCAGAGGGGACAGAGAATATGCCACTTAGGAGTGACCAGGATGCACGGAAGATAAATGCTAAGCATGGGCGTAAAATCCGCTCCGCTCGCGGATTTTTCGGATTTTTGGCAAATTCGCAATCCGCGAACTCTCGCAAATTTGTCGAAAATCCGTGAATCCGCTCGCGGTGGATTTTTTGCTTGGTTGCGGCGCGCGGCGTGGTGCACGGCGTTCACTTTCCGTCATTAAGCGTTTGCCGAGTTGTTTTTCTCGATCATATTTTGTGAGTGCTGCGCCATTTTGGATCTTGCTGCGTGATCCCGCGGGAGTTTGGCGTCCGCGAATACGTAATCGCGGCTTGCCACCTTGCACAGCACACCTCGCGAGAGTTCGCAATTGCGAACACGTAGTTGCGGCGGAAAGGAACAATCTCGCACTCGCGAAATAGAGATTTTGCAATTCTGCACAAGAAATCCACCAGCAAACAGGATAAACCTTCAGAAAATGATGATTTTTATCAGAATCACTCCTCAGGTTGACATTTGCATGGCCTTTTTTTTTGCAAGGAGTCCATTTTTTGGGGGCGGAGGGAAGGAAGTGCCCCACAGTCTCGAACTTCCTGTTCCTGTCCAGCAGGCTCCTCCCAGTGCTTTGTCCATCTCCTGGTCACTTTCATATGGACCTGGAGCTGGAAGGATTACTTTTTGTGGGTGCTGCTGGATATTTGGATTTGAGGCCTTTTTGACTTTCTTTGGATCACTTTTGGATTAGAAATCAACTTTCACAAGTAAGTTTGTTTGGGGCATTACAGTTGCTGCAACTACAATTTTGGAACTTTTTCAGAACATTAAATAAATTATATTGTGGGTAGCCACAGTATCCAGTAGGACCAGGGTTGGTTATGGGTGCATGATACAACTGTTTTGTTGAATTTAAACACCATTGAGGCCATGGATGGGCTGGGATTGTGCTTATTTTATTGTTTTTTGTCGTTTTTTTGGGGCTGCTGGTGTGGCCTTTTGCCCAGGGGTGGTGGTGCATGGACTGAGTGTGCCTGTGGTGTGGTCTCACTCTCTTTAATGTAAACATCATGGATGGCATTGGATTGTGGTGATTTTTGGCTGTTTTTCTGTTTTTTGGGGGTGTACTGTTGATGTGGACTGGCCATGTGGGTGGTGGTGGTGGCCATCTTGAGTGCTGGCTGGTACAGGCAACATGTGCTTGGGGTGCAAGGGGCCATTTTGAAGAGAGGCAGTGTCTGAGGCCTGCACTTATTTTGCCTACTTTTCATCCATTATGCCCAGGGGTAGTGAGTGTTGCATGGGCCTAGTCTTTCTGAGGGGCGTCTTCTTGAATTTAAACACCATTGAGGCCATGGATGGGCTGGGATTGTGCTGATTTTATTGTTTTTTGTCGTTTTTTTTGGGGCTGCTGGTGGGGCCCTTTGCCCAGGGGTGGTGAGTGTTGCATGGGCCTAGTCTTTCTGTGGGGTGTCCTCTTGAATTTAAACACCATTGAGGCCATGGATGGGCTGGGATTGTGCTGTTTTTTTGTGGTTTTTGTCGTTTTTTTGGGGCTGCTGGTGTGGCCTTTTGCCCAGGGGTAGTGGTGCATGGACTGAGTGTGCCTGTAGTGTGGTCTCACTCTCTTTAATGTAAACATCCTGGATGGCATTGGATTGTGGTGATTTGTGGGTGTTTTTCTGTTTTTTTGGGGTGTACTGTTGATGTGGACTGGCATGGGGTGCAAGGGGCCATTTTGAAGAGAGGCAGTGTCTGAGGCCTGCACTTATTTTGCCTACTTTTCATCAGTTATGCCCAGGGGTAGTGAGTGTTGCATGGGCCTAGTCTTTCTGAGGGGTGTCTTCTTGAATTTAAACACCATTGAGGCCATGGATGGGCTGGGATTGTGCTGATTTTATTGTTTTTTGTCGTTTTTTTGGGGCTGCTTGTGGGGGCTACATGGAGGGCGAATTGCTGGCGAGGAAGGGAGGGAGTCCGGGAGCGCAGGTTTACGGCCACAGAGTGGACGCCATCTTGCCTCAGAACATAATCTTATAGGTATAGCTTAAGTAAAAAAGAACCACAAAGTGTATTTATAAAAATATGTATTTATTGTAAGACACTCACTAACACATACAGATATTTCTTAACTGTAGATATACACAATTCACAATACTTTGCCATAGAAACTGGCATGTAGCTCGTAATACACAGTGGTCACCAGGGGGAGACCAAACCATGTACTAAAATAGTGGTAAGTGAACCACAACTTGAGTAAAGACTATATTTAGAAGACGTAGAAGTGCCGGGGACCCAAGGAACCACTCGAGGTAAGTAACCCAGAGCCCCAGGGAGGCTGTGTGCTAAGTGGGAATAGGAGCGTGGGATCCATGCAAGTCAATGGGTAAGTCGCGGTTGACATTTTTAAGAAAAATGACCCTTCCCAGTGGAACCTGGAGAAACCGAGTGGAAGACAGAAGGTTGGAGAGCCATCTCACCAGTGGATACCTTAGGAAACAGGATACCTGCACCAGGGAAGTTGGGTGCATATGTATGAAGTGGTATCGGAACGGCTGTCATACTCAATGGAGGACTTCAAAATGAATGTCCCCGCTGGAACCCAAAAGTGAATTCAAGATATAAAGAACCAACAAGCAGAGGGGACAGAGAATATGCCACTTAGGAGTGACCAGGATGCACGGAAGATAAATGCTAAGCATGGGCGTAAAATCCGCTCCGCTCGCGGATTTTTCGGATTTTTGGCAAATTCGCAATCCGCGAACTCTCGCAAATTTGTCGAAAATCCGTGAATCCGCTCGCGGTGGATTTTTTGCTTGGTTGCGGCGCGCGGCGTGGTGCACGGCGTTCACTTTCCGTCATTAAGCGTTTGCCGAGTTGTTTTTCTCGATCATATTTTGTGAGTGCTGCGCCATTTTGGATCTTGCTGCGTGATCCCGCGGGAGTTTGGCATCCGCGAATACGTAATCGCGGCTTGCCACCTTGCACAGCACACCTCGCGAGAGTTCGCAATTGCGAACACGTAGTTGCGGCGGAAAGGAACAATCTCGCACTCGCGAAATAGAGATTTTGCAATTCTGCACAAGAAATCCACCAGCAAACAGGATAAACCTTCAGAAAATGATGATTTTTATCAGAATCACTCCTCAGGTTGACATTTGCATGGCCTTTTTTTTTGCAAGGAGTCCATTTTTTGGGGGCGGAGGGAAGGAAGTGCCCCACAGTCTCGAACTTCCTGTTCCTGTCCAGCAGGCTCCTCCCAGTGCTTTGTCCATCTCCTGGTCACTTTCATATGGACCTGGAGCTGGAAGGATTACTTTTTGTGGGTGCTGCTGGATATTTGGATTTGAGGCCTTTTTGACTTTCTTTGGATCACTTTTGGATTAGAAATCAACTTTCACAAGTAAGTTTGTTTGGGGCATTACAGTTGCTGCAACTACAATTTTGGAACTTTTTCAGAACATTAAATAAATTATATTGTGGGTAGCCACAGTATCCAGTAGGACCAGGGTTGGTTATGGGTGCATGATACAACTGTTTTGTTGAATTTAAACACCATTGAGGCCATGGATGGGCTGGGATTGTGCTGATTTTTGTTATTTTTGTCGTTTTTTTGGGGCTGCTGGTGGGGCCCTTTGCCCAGGGGTGGTGAGTGTTGCATGGGCCTAGTCTTTCTGTGGGGTGTCTTCTTGAATTTAAACATCATTGAGGCCATGGATGGGCTGGGATTGTGCTTATTTTATTGTTTTTTGTCGTTTTTTTGGGGCTGCTGGTGTGGCCTTTTGCCCAGGGGTGGTGGTGCATGGACTGAGTGTGCCTGTGGTGTGGTCTCACTCTCTTTAATGTAAACATCATGGATGGCATTGGATTGTGGTGATTTTTGGCTGTTTTTCTGTTTTTTGGGGGTGTACTGTTGATGTGGACTGGCCATGTGGGTGGTGGTGGTGGCCATCTTGAGTGCTGGCTGGTACAGGCAACATGTGCTTGGGGTGCAAGGGGCCATTTTGAAGAGAGGCAGTGTCTGAGGCCTGCACTTATTTTGCCTACTTTTCATCCATTATGCCCAGGGGTAGTGAGTGTTGCATGGGCCTAGTCTTTCTGAGGGGCGTCTTCTTGAATTTAAACACCATTGAGGCCATGGATGGGCTGGGATTGTGCTGATTTTATTGTTTTTTGTCGTTTTTTTTGGGGCTGCTGGTGGGGCCCTTTGCCCAGGGGTGGTGAGTGTTGCATGGGCCTAGTCTTTCTGTGGGGTGTCCTCTTGAATTTAAACACCATTGAGGCCATGGATGGGCTGGGATTGTGCTGTTTTTTTGTGGTTTTTGTCGTTTTTTTGGGGCTGCTGGTGTGGCCTTTTGCCCAGGGGTAGTGGTGCATGGACTGAGTGTGCCTGTAGTGTGGTCTCACTCTCTTTAATGTAAACATCCTGGATGGCATTGGATTGTGGTGATTTGTGGGTGTTTTTCTGTTTTTTTGGGGTGTACTGTTGATGTGGACTGGCATGGGGTGCAAGGGGCCATTTTGAAGAGAGGCAGTGTCTGAGGCCTGCACTTATTTTGCCTACTTTTCATCAGTTATGCCCAGGGGTAGTGAGTGTTGCATGGGCCTAGTCTTTCTGAGGGGTGTCTTCTTGAATTTAAACACCATTGAGGCCATGGATGGGCTGGGATTGTGCTGATTTTATTGTTTTTTGTCGTTTTTTTGGGGCTGCTGGTGGGGCCCTTTGCCCAGGGGTGGTGAGTGTTGCATGAGCCTAGTCTTTCTGTGGGGTGTCCTCTTGAATTTAAACACCATTGAGACCATGGATGGGCTGGGATTGTGCTGTTTTTTGTGGTTTTTGTCGTTTTTTTGGGGCTGCTGGTGTGGCCTTTTGCCCAGGGGTAGTGGTGCATGGACTGAGTGTGCCTGTGGGGTCTCACTCTCTTTAATGTAAACATCCTGGATGGCATTGGATTGTGGTGATTTTTGGGTGTTTTTCTGTTTTTTTGGGGTGTACTGTTGATGTGGACTGGCCATGTGGGTGGTGGTGGTGGCCATCTTGAGTGCTGGCTGGTACAGGCAACATGTGCTTGGGGTGCAAGGGGCCATTTTGAAGAGAGGCAGTGTCTGAGGCCTGCACTTATTTAGCCTACTTTTCATCCATTATCCCCAGGGGTAGTGACTCAGTGTTGCATGGGCCTAGTCTTTCTGTGTGGTGTCTTGAATGTAAACATCATGGATGGCATGGGATTGTGCTTATTTTTCTGTGTTTTTCCATTTTATGGGGTGTATAACTGAACTGATGTTCCTCTGTCTTCCATTGCTATTAGGTGCACAAGACTCTAGAGAACCACCAGTGCCAGGAAGAAGTCCTGCAGCGGTGTGTGTGTGCAGCATAACGTCACGCGACGTCACGTCTGGACACAGACAACTCTGCAACTCGTGCCTGCTGTTCTGAAGAAGATGGCCCCAAAAAAAGTTACCCGTAGCTCCTCTAGCAAGAAAGTTGCCAGTAAGGAGCAGAAGAAGCAAGTTACCAAGGAGACTGGTGTGCCGGCCGCCCCTTTTTTTCGGAGTAAAAAAAAAAGTATGCCTGCAGCAGCAGCTGGATCTGCTGGGGACCAAGCTGGGAGCAGCACCCCCACTCCATTGGGCTCAGTGCCACCACCACCACCACGCCAACTTAAGTCCAAGCCCTTCAGTGCTGCAGAGGCACTTAGTCTAGTTGTTCAATCACCATCGACCAGTGATGTTGGCTCATCGCAAGAAAGTAGCAGCAATGTCCCTCAATCAACACAGGTTGTTGTAACTCATCCGACGAGTGTTGAACAACCACAGCTGCAACAAAAACCACATGCGCAAGTACAAGCCCAAGTACATGTGGAAGGAGAGGCAGCGCAAGGAGATGCGCAAGCAGAGGTGCATGGAGGGTCACAAGTGCCCACAATAGTTGTTCCTCCCGAAGTAGGGGCACATCAGGAAATCGACAATCAAGGCGAGGTATCATTTGAGGAAGACACTCCTCCTGATGATCATTCATTGTCTTCCACACCCCTAGCAAGGAAGAGATCAAGGGTGGTGTCTACATCTTCTTCAAGCACACCTCCTTCTGATGATACGGATCAAAATTGGGAACCAGCACCACTGCCGTCTGAGAGTGAGGCACATGATCTGACAAAGGTAGTTAAGCGTAAAAGGAAGCTCGTCCAAAGTCTCAGAGTTATGGAGTGTGATGATGAGGCTCAACAAGAAGTGGGGGATACTGCTGCTGATGAAGACTCTGACAACGACGACCCAGTCATCATAAAGGTCACTGCAGCCCCAGCGGGCATGCAGCAAACAGACATTTTGACCCTAGCCCGAAAAGCTGCTGAGCGTGATGATGATGATGTTGTCGACGAGGAGGCAGTGGAAACACCACAATCATTGGAGTTAAGTACACCAACTCGTACCGCTTCCATATTTCTTTCTCACAAGAAGGGACCTCCATCCACCTCAACCTTAATTAGTGGCGGTGAAAGTGCACAACGTACAAAAGTTGGGCAATCCAGATCCTCCACTTCATCTGGCATTAGCAGCATGACCACCACCACCAGTATCTCCGCCTCCTCCAGGCCCCACAGACACTTCAAGTCCCCAGTTTGGGACTTCTTTACTGTTTGCCCAAAAAGGGAAAAGTTCGCCATTTGTACCCTTTGTAAGCTTGCAGTTAGTCGTGGTAAGTCAGGTACCAACTATGGTACCGGAGGCCAGAGAGGTCATCTTGAGAGACAGCACACTGTCCAATGGTTTGCGCACCTAGATGCGATCAAGGAAGCCCGAATTGGAAGTCAAGAAAACGTTGATGTTGCATCTGATGATGACAAGGAGGAAGAAGACGTGTCAAACACTTCACTTACACCCAGTACCCCTGTCAGCAGCACACCCCGTGTGAGGCACACTAAGAGTGTTGGAGCGAGTGAGACACCAACGAGCAAAAGTTCACCAGCGAGCATAATTGGGTCAACGAAGTCATTATCATCCCGTAAATGCTTGGTCCAGGGCAACATTAGAACCATGTTTTCTTCATACGCGCCATATGAACGCAACCACCCACTGACGCGTCTGTATAACACTAAGCTGGCTAAAATGCTAGCTGTGGACCTTCGTCCTTTTTCTTTTGTAGAGGCGGTAGGTTTTCTAGAATTAGTGGCAACGCTCTGCCCTAAATGGAAGGTTCCTAGCCGGTTCTATTTTGCCAGAGTTGCGGTTCCAGCACTACATGAAGATGTGCTGGAGGCGATTGGGGCAGCTTTGCAGAAGAGTGCTGTTCACACAATACATCTGACAACAGACATGTGGACCAGTGGCGCAGGCACTGATTACATGTGCATCACTGCACACTGGGTCTCTTTTTCAGGTGTTAAAGCAAAGCTAAACGCAGGTGTTGACCCGGACCAAGTTTTTAAAGCTGCTAGGAAACATGCAACACTAGCCATGTTTGGCTTGGAGAAAAGTCACACAGCACAAAACATTTTGGACGAGTTTAACAAAAAGGTCTTTCACTGGCTGTCCCCAAAAAAACGCCAGATTGGTTATGTTTCCACGGATAATGGCGCCAATTTAGTTAAGGCCATGGCGCTGGGTGGCTATTTCAGAGTGCCGTGTTTGGCGCACTGTATCAACCTGGTAGTTCAAAAATTCTTGAGTGATAAAGACAGTCCAGCGTTCGAGGTAATGGCCACCTGCCGCAAAATGTGCAACCATTTCAGCCATTCTTTTAAGGCCCGGAAGCATCTGAGGAGCCTGCTACTTGAACGTCGAATGCCAGTGAAAGCACTCATCCAGGAGGTGGCAACACGTTGGAACTCAACCTTCTACATGCTTGAGCGTCTGTATGAGCAGTATACGGTACTCGATCACTATTTCTTAAAAGAGGGTACAGCTCAGAAGGACCTGCGGATGGGTGCGGCGCAATGGGACATAGTTAAAAGCCTGACAGACATGCTTCGTCCTTTTGAGTTCTTCACGCGTGCAGTCAGCCAGGAGGACTGTAATTTGGGAAAAGCTATCCCATTGTTGTGCATGCTGGAGCACCAACTGAAGGCGGTGTCTTCTGAGTTAGAAAAAGATGAAAAAAAAAAGACCCTTTTCTTTTGTCGGAGAAATTATTAGAGCGCCTACGTGGTGATGAACGTCTTAAAAAGATCAACTCAGAACAGCATTACATTTGTGCTACTATTCTGGATCCACACTACAAAAAGGCGCTGGCAGGCCAAGCATTCTTTCCTTTTGCTGATGAAGATGTTAAAAAGTACAAACATTGGCTAGCCTGGTCAGCCAAGAGGTTTGAAAAAGAACGGCAGGATATTGAAGGAGAAGGCAGTACATCAGCATCAGCATCAGCAGGCCATCCCCAGTCAAAACAATCCACTTCTGCACCTGTGGCTGTGGCACAAGTGACCTCTCAGCCGTTAAAGACACCGGCAACCGGATCATCTGCACCACACACAAGAGTAACAGTGGCTGCTGAAGAGGATTGGCTAAGTTTGCTTGGGTATGGTTCTCGAAAAAAGGTCACAGGCACAGCAAAAAGTAAGCAAAGTGGAGGAACCGTTGAGGACCTTGAGTCGATGGTGCAGGACTATCTGAATGACTCAACAGAGGTCTTTCTTAATGATGAGCCATTGCAGTATTGGCATGGGAAAAAACAATTGTGGCCACAGCTCTCCAACCTGGCTATAAACTATTTGTCTTGCCCACTCGCAATTGTGTCTTCTGAACGTGTTTTCAGTGCTGCTGGTGGCATTGTAACTCCCAAACGGAGCCGCCTCTCGCCCAAAAATGTGGAGCGGCTAACAATGATCAAGATGAATCAGCACCTCATACCACCAGATTACAAAGTACGAGAAAGCACGCTGCATGAAGACGAGGAGGACGGCAACGTAGATGAGGGGATTTGTTCTCTGTTCGGTGACGCTGACCTCATCCTGCCTGAATTCGCCGAGTATGATGACGAAATCTTCTTCTTATTCCCTGACACCGAGCCCTGAAAATGAGACAATGAATCAATAACTTTTTTTTCGTCCTTATTCACTTTTATTCCTGTGTGTCTGTCTTTCTTTGTTTTGCACAGTTAATTTAATTCAAACTTTAATCACCTAATCCCAAAAACAAGCCCATCAGCAGAACTGTCTTCACTTGTTTGCTTATTGATTTGAAGGTGCCGCAGTCTACATTCCTCAGGTTCACAAGTTCAGAAGAACATGCTCCTCTATCCTCCTCCTCCTATTTCCCTCAAAGCAGAGGGCTGGATTACGCCCAATGAAGAAAGACTCAGCACTTGTGGGGGTGTTCTACTTCTTTGCGGGTGAGTTGACGGCTCTGGGCCCATTGCTGTGAAGCTCTAATAACGGATAAAAGTGTTTTGGACCAAATATGAGGCGGAAATTTCTTGCCGTTTTTGCTGACTTGCTTGCCTTTGAGGTGCTCTTTGGCGGGGTTCCGGGTGTTTGTGGGTGAGTTTTGGGGTCTGGGAGCACTGCTGCGACAGTCTAATGTTGATTGCATTTGCTTTTCAGGAAATCCATGGTGGAAAACAGGAGTTATGATGATGACCTAGCTGCACAGCGCGTTTGGACCGAAGGTCGAGAGATATTGTAAGTATGAGATTTTGCTTTTTGGCTGTTTGGGGATGTTGTCGCGTGCTTTTTTGCGGGTGGGTTGGCGGGTCTCTTGGGGCATTCCTGTGAAGGTCTAATACCGGATAGAAGTGTTTAGGACAAAATCCATAAGGAAAAGCCTTTTTTTTTCTATTTCTTCTGACATCTTGCTCAATGCAGCGTTTTGGGGGGCTTCCTGGTGTTTGTGGGTGGGTTGCGGGGTCTCTGTCGAAGCACTGCTGCGACAGTCTAATCTTGATTGCATTTGCTTTTCAGGAAACCCGTGGTGGAAAACAGGAGTTATGATGATGACCTAGCTGCACAGCGCGTTTGGACCGAAGGTCGAGAGATATTGTAAGTATGAGATTTTGCTTTTTGGCTGTTTGGGGGTGTTGTCGCGTGCTTTTTTGCGGGTGCGTTGGCGGGTCTCTTGGGGCATTCCTGTGAAGGTCTAATATCGGATAGAAGTGTTTAGGACAAAATCCATGAGGAAAAACCTTTTGGCACTTTTTGTAAGGGTTTGTTAGGGTTAGCCCTAGCAGCAAGATTGCATGTGTTTCGGGGTGTTCTATTGCAACTCAGTTCTGGGGTGTTAGAGCACTCTTGGAGCGATGCTGGCTATGGATACTTTTGCTTGCTTGCAAGTGGTTTGAATACAATCCACGGTGGGTAAGGGTGTATTTGGGCCTAATTTTACTTTCAAAGTACGTTTTGTCACCATTTTTCTGCTAGGCCTCGTTTTTTGAGATCTGATTGGGGGTCTTCTACATTTTTGCAACTGGCTTTAGTAAGGGTCTTGGTGGGAGCATTGCTGGGAAGGTCAAATTTTGTTCTAAAACACAGTTTACAGTACACCTAGCTTGAGGGGAAAGATCCGCTAAATTATTTTGGCCATACTTATTTATCCTTAAAAAGGTGACTCAGACAGAGTACGCAATTTCAAAAATATTGTACTGACTATTAGGGAAATCAAAGTGTGACTTTTTGCACCACACAGCGTACATACCTTATATTTATTTATCAGAGGTATTGTAATAGCACTTCCTGTTTTCCGTTCAATAATTACAGGCCGGGTTTCAGTCAACATCCGCCAGGCAGGCAGTGGACAGGGTGTCTTCTGTCAGTGGTCACCAACATTGATGGACGAAGCGTCAGCTGGAATGGAGGAGTGCCGCTAATAAGAGGAATTGTTTGCTGCATGCAACTTACTTACCAAATTCAACAGGACAACTCCAACAACATACAGAATACAGATACAGTATCCATTGTTTTCTTCTATGAGTGTGACTGCATGTGGTTAGCTTTAGTTTGTACCCAAAGATTTCTTTATCTTCAATTATTGTTTGTCCATGCTGTGCTTTTTTTTTCTTCTCTCAACAAAACCTACCCAAAAAGAAACCCCCATTCCCATCCATTTTCCAAACCCTAACCCTCTTCCCCCGGGCTGTGTGGTTTTGCTTGATGTCTGACTAAATGACATCAATAATTCCACACACTTGCTGGGGAGGATAAGGTCATAGCAACAGGCTGGTGAAGGAATACGAGGATATATTCTAGACTTACTCAGCTTCAGTACTATTTCTTGTAGTAGTAGGAGCCAATGTCAAATAAATTCAACGCAAGTACTAGTTATACTTGCAATACTTTACCATTTGTTAGGCTACATTGTGGCACTGTTCTAGTGTACTGTCACCTGCTATATTCTCGATCGTACCGTAACCGTTGTAATGCTACAGTAAGGACAAACCAGGTTTCGTTTTCTTTTTTCCATAGGCATGCAACTGCCACTGTGTCACACCACTAGTACCACCGCAATGAGGAAATTTCATCCGCCCAGGATTGCCAACCTTAATCCCCATTTCACGTGGAGCCAGCCCTGGGCCTAGCCCTAATTTCTAACACAAATTACAGGTAAAATAAGCGTTTGGTGGGAGGTAGTATAATGGAGTATTAGGACTAGACGAGAGATTGACGGTAGTACTACGAAAGTCCTAGGACTCTTCAGGAAAACAAACTTACTGTTACACCCCCACCCACCAGACTGAAAAGCAGTAAAAAACAGGTATGGTCAGATAAAGTTTAAAAAAGTATATTTATGTAGCCCTAACAAAATAATCTCACTCAAGACCCTCCCTAACCCCAACGATTGTCTTTGAAAAGTCCCAAAAAGAACCCAACTCCCAAATCCCACCCCCCCAAAAGTCTCTAAAAAAAGGGCAAGGGACACTCCACTACTGGAGGGTGCTGGTGAATTTTGCGGCCAGGGCATCATACTCCTTGCGGAGGGTGGCAAGGTCGAAGCGGAGGCCCTCCACCAAGTTCTTGTACCTAAGGACCTCCTGCTCCAGGTAGGACATTCTGACTCCTAGGCGGCGCTGGCGTGCTTTGCAGCTCCTGTGGGGGGCAGCTGGTCTTTTTGCCATTTGTTAGGCTACATTGTGGCACTGTTCTAGTGTACTGTCACCTGCTATATTCTCGATCGTACCGTAACCGTTGTAATGCTACAGTAAGGACAAACCAGATTTCGTTTTCTTTTTTCCATAGGCATGCAACTGCCACTGTGTCACACCACTAGTACCACCGCAATGAGGAAATTTCATCCGCCCAGGATTGCCAACCTTAATCCCCATTTCACGTGGAGCCAGCCCTGGGCCTAGCCCTAATTTCTAACACAAATTACAGGTAAAATAAGCGTTTGGTGGGAGGTAGTATAATGGAGTATTAGGACTAGACGAGAGATTGACGGTAGTACTACGAAAGTCCTAGGACTCTTCAGGAAAACAAACTTACTGTTACACCCCCACCCACCAGACTGAAAAGCAGTAAAAAACAGGTATGGTCAGATAAAGTTTAAAAAAGTATATTTATGTAGCCCTAACAAAATAATCTCACTCAAGACCCTCCCTAACCCCAACGATTGTCTTTGAAAAGTCCCAAAAAGAACCCAACTCCCAAATCCCACCCCCCAAAAGTCTCTAAAAAAAGGGCAAGGGACACTCCACTACTGGAGGGTGCTGGTGAATTTTGCGGCCAGGGCATCATACTCCTTGCGGAGGGTGGCAAGGTCGAAGCGGAGGCCCTCCACCAAGTTCTTGTACCTAAGGACCTCCTGCTCCAGGTAGGACATTCTGACTCCTAGGCGGCGCTGGCGTGCTTTGCAGCTCCTGTGGGGGGCAGCTGGTCTTTTTGCTGCTTGGCGGTGGCAGTTGGCTTTGTTAGCCCGGCTCCGTACCGCTGGAGCACTGCGCTGGCTGGCAGCCCGTGGGGTCACGGAGGAGGATGCAGCTGTCCCAGTCGAGGATGTTGTGGTTGCACCGGTCGACTGCGTGTCCTCCTCCTCCTCCAGGGCCACCAGCCGCCGATATTCGGCTACAGTGGCATCCAGCCTCCGTTGCCGGGCCATTCGAGCCTGCTCCCTCCGTGATGTCGATTTGGAAGGAGCAACTATATGAAGAAAGAAAGACATAGTCTGTAACCAATGCTCCTTAACATTAATAACACAAAGTGATTGAGCCGAAAGTTGTGTCACAGTACAAGTAGCAAATTGAAAGCACAGTACATAACTATTGAGGACAGTATCTATCTAACCGCCCACTTCTGCATCCTTGCTCTAACATTAGTGGTAGTTTAATTAACAAATTCTACGACCACTATGGACTTCCATTACAGTCGACTATGACAGTACACCAGTCTTATTCTTCTTCTTCTCCCTTGTTTAGGAAAATTGGTACGTTATCTTATGCAAGCCGGCAGAATGCCAGCACAGTGAACTTGCACCCGTGAAAAACAGACGCACACCATGATGAGTGAGACAGACTTGCGTTACTGTACCGGTCCAGTACATGCAGGTGGTGAAGCTATTACTTTTCTATTACGGGTGGCACTGAGAATACTCTGTTACAGGGGCTACTGCTTAATTAATTTACCTTTCACCCTACCGTGCAAATGAGTACTAGAAAAGGAAAATGAAGAAGCTAAATAATTAGATTATCTATCACTTCACATGGGATGTATTTGATGACATATGGGATGACTTTAGGTGCTTTGCTTATTATTGAGTGAACAGTGATACACCCACACATGAATGACATACTACTACTAAACTAAAGTTATTAAGAGAGGTACGGAGTGTCCACCGTAATAACCGGATATATGCTGTGCTTGTAGTTGCAATACAAACTACTGCTACTATTCATGGTAGTATTGGACAAATTTACAATTTCTTTTCCTTGCCTTCCCTACACTGGAACGGACGTGCGGGTGCGGTGTTACATGCTTTTCAAGGTAACACTTAGTTCATCCAGCGACCATCTACTCTCTCTAGATACACATGTGCTATCTAAGAGTCAGATAATACAATGCTCCAGGCATCCATCCATTCAAAGTATATGCACACATACAGTTTCTGTTTCACCCACCCAGGCTGTTGTCCTTCCACCCATCCTTGCTTCATCATTGACCCAGCCATGCACCATACCATATTCTTTCCTTCCCAGCCACCTCGGGGGCCAAGCAAACACATATCATTCTTCTTTGCCAGCCATCATAAAATTTCTCGTCCTTCCACACTTACTTACACCCTTCTTTCGCTTTTCGTTCATCCCATCCATCAAGTTCATCTAAGATCTTATTGGGATTCTTCTCACCAAAAACTTCACAGCTAAGTCGAAGTACATTTCGAGGAGGCTACTACCTGGTTGATTTGTAATACACCCGTGCAGAAAGCACACTATGCAGTCTTCAATCTCAATAAGTAAGGAATATATAGCTTACCTCTTCCCGCCACCACCGTGCGAACCCTCACAGGAACGTCCGCCGGCACTTCCACCGCATCCTCCCCAGAGTCCTCGCCCAACACCACCACCTCCGCGCTGGCCCCGCCACCAGATGTTACACCTACAAAGTACATTTAAGAATGTTAGAAATACACCACTCACTACTATATAATATTTGGTCTAGGAGGAATAAAGAAATTAAAAAAAACGACATACAATGTAATAATTTGTAACTGTATATTCTACAGTAAAAATGTCCCTTTTTCCAGGGAAGGCTGTTGTCTTGCTGCACTTTTTGGCACAAATGATGAATGCTTGCTTTTTATTTTTAACACACAACACTTTTTCTCCTAACAGAAGCTTGACTTCTAAGAACACGATCAGGGTCAAGCTCAAGTTCAAACCAGGTGAGAGCTCAGCTCGACCACAAGAAATGTGTCCAATTAATCGTTAGCACTAAGCACTTTTCCATTTGCAGTTAAATGTTTACTTTTATGACAACGTTGATTTTAATAAATGTGTTTAGTTTTAATAAAGCTTTTAAACTTAAATAGACTCTGTGGTTTTTGGTCCTCCAGACTAGAGTGGATGAGCTAAAGGTTTTGGAATTTTTGCAAGCATGAGTGCCTCTGACACTTCTTGACTGTGACTCCGTACTCTTGTCCTGCGTAGGATAATCTAATGATCATTGTGGATCAATCATCGGTGACTTAGGGAGCTAAATGACTCTGCCACACTATCTAGTCAGTAAGGAGATTGGGGGTTCTTCAAAGTCTGATATCACTGAGGTATGTGGAAAGAAAGTCTACCTGTGCCTATTATAATTGATAAACAATGCACTATTTAGTGTTCATAGTTCGGTTTGTGCAGATTTGTCCTTGCAACAGTAGTAGAATGGATTGTCCTCCTATCCAAACCAAAAGTAAAGTAGTATCTTATTCTTTCTTGGTGGTCATTCACCTTTTTATTGTTGGCAATTGTCAAAGCATAAACATTTAGAAGACTTGAAAAGTTATTATCAAGTCAAGTCAAGTCAGAAAGGCTTTATTTCGACATAAAAAATATCTTAAAAAGCATACATACAATTAAAATTCATTTTAAACAATAGGAATAGGACATATAGAAAGACTCCTTACATGATTAAAATCAGCAAATAAAAACATGATTAAACTATTTGTCTAAGTCTTTTTGACCGAATCCGCCATGCCCACCCAAGATACTTCGAGGTGGCGCATGCATAAAATGAACGAGTGTCTGAAAGTAGTATCCTTAGTGCCATATTACAATGTCTTGTTCCCAGTGTAAGGCACATGGGTTTTAGCCATTTCGACCGTGGAACTTTATAGACAGGACACTCGAATAAAAAGTGAGGGACAGATTCATAGCGCTGTGGGCAGAAAGGGCACCACGGGGCAGTCTGGTGGGGAATTTTCCAATGACTTGTGAGTTCCATTAAGGGAAGAAGACCTATTCTAAATTTGAAATACAAGGATCTTTCCCATGGGGCTGAAATAATGTCCAAATACAATTCTCTGAGGGGGGCATCTTTAAACTCCATAAAATTTCTGGACGATTTACAAATCGTTACAGAAGAGTTTCTTTTATTTGCCACCCATTTCCAATAGAGTTGTTTTAACATTAGTTTGGGCGGAGCCGTCTGTTGATGCCATGCTTCTTCTAGGCCCAGATTGGCAAGTAATGCTTTGATGTCCCTTAACCATTTTATTTTTGTCCAGCCAGTGGATTTAATGATCTCACGCAGGCCATCCGCATAACTTGACAGCTCAGGGACTCTCCAGATGCGGGTCCACAGAAGCAAGGGGCGTAACTTAGCTTGGTCCTCAATCGCCCGACAGCCCATATCTAATTGCAACGGCAGGATAGGGACAGAGGGACCGAGGGACATCAAACTTCTCAAAAAGGTGTTCTCAGCACGAGTAAGATCTTTCATGTTTGACGTTCCCCAGAGTTCCGCCCCATAAAGAGCGGCACTTACTCCTCTGGCCGAATAAATATCCATTACTGCTGCTATAGGTTTCGTGGAGACTGCTCTTTGCTCTTTCAACAGAGCCCCAGTTACTCTTTTCAAACTTAACAACATTTTGGTCAAATGATGGTCCCATTTCATCGAGTCCACCAGTCGGATACCCAAATAATCAAACGTCTTAGTCCTTTCCAATGCAACAGACCCCAATGTTGGTGGGGGGCCCAAATTTTTGCGGGGGATTCAGGATAAGATACTTTGTTTTGTCTGTGTTAATACAGAGTCCTCTTTGCCTGCAAAAGGCATCAAAACCAAAGAGAAGCTGCTGAAGTCCCATCGGGGATTTTGACAGAAGTAAAGTATCGTCCGCAAAAAGCAGGGTAGGAATTAAACGACCTGCCAGACGGGGTGCATCAGCTGATATCCTGGTCAAGCAATCCACCACCCCGTTCACGTAGAGCGAGAAGAGTGTTGGTGCAAGTACGCACCCCTGTCTCACACCTCTATTCACATCTATTCTTGAGGTCTTTTCACCATTCGGCCCCCAGCGAATTTGGGCATAGTTTTTTTCATGGAACCTCATAATCAAGTGGAGCAGAAAAGTTATTATGGACAATCCCAGAGGACTGCACTCAGTGCATAGAGCTATTGCTGACTAGAATGGGAGTCCAATGGAATTGCCAAATGTGCAATCTTAGTTAGTACACACACAGACTAATAAGAATAATCTAGTAATACCACAGGGAGTCATAGTCGAGGCAGGATAAGAATTTAGATCCAGTCTACAAGAAGATCAAAGACGATTTTGAAAAAATCGAATGAGGAACGCTAGGAAAAAATAGGTACTCTTTATTAAAATTAAAACTTACTGGGGCCAGCAAAGGAGCCCTCGCCTGCCCGATCCTGGCCTGCATCCTCCTGAACAGCACCCTCCTCCTCCTCCTCCTGTGTCCTCTTGCCCTTGGGGGGAGCTGATGTACAACATGAAAGAAAGAAAGACCAGAAAACATGGATGAGATTTGTCAACCAAATCAAACATTTCAAAAGAACAATAACAAAATATTTTGGAGAAATAGCAAATAGATAGACAACTATTCCACGGGATATATTGACCTATCTCATGTGGTATACTACGTTATTCGTATTGCCTGATTTGCGGACCGTTGACTTTCAAAGTTCCTATGTAACTCAATAAACAGACTACTAAAAAGGTTTGCCTAGGCCTGGCAGGCAGCAGTCCGCAGCACGCGAAGTGACAGACAAAGTCCATCCTGCTTGCAGATCAGTGAATACTCAAACTATCAATCCACCGACCACCACCACTATTTCTTCTTATAGCCGTGTGTCTAAAGGAAGGACTGGACTTCAGTCTGTTGGGGCTGATTTAGAAGTCCCTTGCGGCTCATTTTCCTCCATTGTTGCGTGACTTTTGTGACGCAGCGGCAGAACAAAAGAGTCGCCATGGTGCGGCGTATATATTAAAAAAAAACGCATATGGGAGATGCATCACGTTGTAAAGCCCTGCGCCATCAGGGGGCGTTCCGGCACAAGGGAGGGCATTCCTGCGCAGGAACGTATCCTAAAAGTGGCTGAGGGAAATCTACAAGATGTCAATCAGTCACTTTTAGGACAATGATGCGTGACTCAAACCCTGCGCCTGCTTGAAGCCGACGTACGGCTTGATGCAGCATTGGGGAGATAGGGCACCCCAGAGCATTGCTGGAGCTGCGCCATCGTTGGCACGCAACTCCAGCAATGCGCCGCCTTTACGGCACAGATGCGTAAGGCTTCTGTGACGTTTTGGGCCAATGGGTGGTGGTGGCATGGCGCACAATTACTGCCGCATCCCTGCTACTTTGCAGGGATGCGCCGGTAATTGAAAATATGACCCTTAGTGTCTAGCATTACGCAGTTCTTTACACTACACTCATACATAAGTTCTCAGGCCAATGAAATGAACACAAAATACAAAACAAATAAGCATAGTAGCAAGCAAGGCTACTGAGAAGGAGAGCAGTGCACCTGAAATGCATAGAAGATTTTGAAATATAATTTACCTACAATGTAATCGGCAGCATTATTGCTCTTGGTAAAGAACAAAGATTTGCAAATAACAGAGCCGGATAAAACAGATTAGTGATGAAATAGCTAGAAATAGCTACTACTACTCACCAAGCCCGGGGACCTCTACGCCGAGCGTGTCCAGCAAGTCCCGTTCCCGGTCCATGACATCCGTCCAGCGGTGGGTGGCCTGGTTATAGGTGCGCCGGACCCCAGAGAGCTTAAACATGGCCCGGCACACCTTCTCCCACCGCTTCCGGCGCTCCCGGTTGCGATTTTGCCGCCTCCCAGGATCGTCTTGGGGAGGCGGCGCTGGACGTGGAAGATGAGTGCGGCCACCTCCTCCGTGCTAAAGATCTCCCGTGGCATCACTTGCTCCCCCCTCAAACGCCCGCACGGGAGCCGGGCACGTGGTGGGGGACCCTTCCCCTTCTCAAGGTGCTTCCCGGCTCCCTTTACCATGGTCTGGGCAGAAATGAGATAAATAATAAAGAAGAAATAGAATAGGGAAGAAGAAAAGAAAAGAGTTTCAAAAAGTAGTTTAAAATTAACAAAAAGTAGCAGAAAACACAAAAATATAGAGCTAGAAAAATAGAGGGATAGATAATAAGTAAAATAGATTAAATAAACTTCAAACAAGCAAAGGATGGCAGAGATTCAGAGAGGATACAGAAAGCATGCCCAGAACCATAGCAATGAATGAGAAACAAGATGGCCGCGCCCATTCACGACCGCGTGGGTAAGTTCGCGCAAGATTTTCCTCGCGATCACGCGCGAAATTGTACTAGCGAGCAGCACACTTTGCGAGATTACACATAGCGGCCGGAAACGGAATTACGTCACGCAAACAAGATGGCCACGCCCGTGTACGACCGCTAGGGTAACTTCGCAAACGTATAGCTACATGCGCCTTGCGAACACGCAAAAAATCACGTGAACATACATGCCGCAAAAAAAATAGTGTATTCGCACGCATTCACGGCTTCCGAAATCGATCTCGCACGGATTCGCGCCCCGCAAATCGCGCAAAATTGCAGAAAAACGATTTTTGCTAAACTGAAAGCAATCAGCAGGTGCAAAAGTTCAAACTTAACATTAGTAACCATTCACTCTAGTGCTTCCTGAGGGGCCCCTCCAGAGTTCAGTTGCCTATTTGCAACTATTCCATGACCCTGCTATGACCCAAACAGCAGGCTCATAGAATAGCTACAGGTAGACCATAAAGGTCCTGTGAAAAAAAAATGCACTGCAACAGAAAGCAAATTACAGATAAGGAAGGAAGCAGGTGCCAGCCAGACTGGAAGTTTCAAAATTACTGACACATTAATCACCCCCTAATTAATTCATGGCAGTTGAAGAAGGGCAGGTGTGCTTGCTTTCACTGCAACAGAAAGCAAATTACAGATAAGGAAGGAAGCAGGTGCCAGCCATACTGGAAGTTTAAAAATAAGTGACACATTAATCAACCCCAAATTAATTCATGGCAGTTGAAGCAGGGCAGGTGTGCTTGCTTTTTTTCACCCCCATAATCTACAGTGATAAACAAACCTAATGGGTGGCAGTGAGGATGTACCAGAGGGTGGCATGGGTGTACCAGAGGGTGGCAGTGGTGAAACAGAGGGTGCTGTGAACCTGTGATGATAAACCAGACGTAGAAACAACATAGTCGCGGCCGTTGCGAGCCGAAAAGTAAGTTCGCAATTGCGAAATGGTCCACAAATCCTCGCAAACGCTCGCCAACACAAAAAACTTCAAAATCCGCGAATCCGCGAGAGTTCGCGGATTTTGCGGATTGCGAATCCGTAAATACGCAAATTCGCTTACGCGAGATCCGCTAGATCTGCCCATGCTTAATAAATGCCCACCGATCTTAGGTGTTGCGGGAGAGCTGACGGTGACCTTGAAACTACAGCTGTGTGGACCAGGCAATGTTGTATAGGCCAGGAGCCGTACACGAGCTGCTCCATGTTGGATGTTGAGAGTTGAGGGGTCTGTGTCCGGCAGGAGTACCAACAAACCTTGGGAACTGAAACCATTGTGGAAGTTGATGAAGGTGAAATGTCAGGACCAGCAAGGTCCAGGAGATTCACCACAAGCGGGGAGTGAGGGCTGGCCCCCAGAAATCAGGGGAGCTTCAAAAATTCAAAGATGACCCACAAGAGGACCAACAGGCCGGAGGCACTGGAATCATGGGAGGAGCTCGAGCTGCTCACCAAAGATGCAGGCCCACGGTGCAAGTGATGGGGTGAGGATAAATATCTTGGTCACAGGAGATGATTGAGGTGGGGGCCACTTGGAGCCTGAAGATCTTGGTGGAAGGCAGCCAACAAGCCTTTGCAAATGCACGTTGACGCAATGCACAGGGGTTTGGTTCCTGCAGCTCTGAAGAGGGATCCTGGCCTCAAACTTTGTGAGAGGACAGGGCAGACCTCTGGGATGTGAAGAACTACCACCTGTGTGGCAGAGAATTTTGGAATACGTGGGAGCCCACGATAAGTAGACCGGTCAGCTTAGCTACGGTGCCTGCAGATGAAGGGAAGTGACTCCTTCACTTCAAGGGAGATTCTTTCAGGTGTCTTGGATGTCAACGGCCTTTCAAGGTTCCTATATGGTGCACAGGTACGGATGTTGAAGCAAACTAGGTCTGGGTGGTAAAATCCGCTCAACTCATGAAATTTGGGTCCACGGCTTTGCTAAATCTTTTGCTTGTTTGCACTTTTAAAATGCGTGTTTGTGAGATATTTGTACCCCAGTATGCAAACAGCGTTCGCGAACAGGAAAAAAGCATCATGAACGGGCAGAAGAAGCAATTCCGCGTGTTCACAGAACTTTTGCGTGCTCACAGAGATTTTTTACCATTTCGCAGAGCTTTGCGGAGCGCGACTACGCAAATTCCACCCACCCCTAGAGCAAACGAGCTGGGCAATGAAATCATGAAAAGCAGGAGTCTTCCTAGTTTTAGCGGTGATGCCCAGAGCGAAGTCCAGCAAAGTCCAGAGGGCCTAGACGGTTGAAGAAGTCATGTCTGAAATGAATCTTCTCCCACTATGTATCAAGGGACCTACCCACAGGCAATCCATTAAATACCCAAAGGAAAAGGTTGGGACAATTCAGGGATCCCTCCCTAAGCAAGAGCTGGACAAGGGGGAGGACACTTCCCTGTCCTTTGTCCAGTTTCATGCCAAAGCAGGAGCCAACAGCTCCCTGAACTGGTTCGAACTGGACTATGATTGGAGGGCACCAAGTGTGCCCTGCACACAGACTATGTGATGCTGGCAAGCGCCCCCACCCTGCCCCAATACACTAAACCCTATCTGGGAGGTGGTAACACCTCCCTGTGACATGATACCCATTGTTCTGCCTTCCCCTGGCCGAGTTTGACTCAGCAGCAGGAGGGCAGAAATGTGTAGCTGGCCAGCAGCAGCCCTAGCTTTCTATCCGGGTCTGGAAGACTAGTACCAGGAGCACCGAGGGCCTCTCAAAGGAGCTTTGCAGTGCATGGAATCATACCTCCCACACCGTTTATGGTGTGGGGTATGTTTACAACATGTTTGATACCAATAGGATTAGTTACGACCAGTTTAGAGATGGTCATCTCGTAAGGAAGAGGTGCCCCTCTATATGTTATATAGCTGTAACACTTACAACCCGGAGAATGGACTCCGTAGGCTTTAGGGGTGTCCTGCTCATACAGGGGCACCCTCACACTTAGAACCAAGCCCCCTGCCTTCAGGATTGTAAGCGGTACAAAAGGGGGTGGTGATGGACGGAGCATCTGAACTAATCAAACACTCACACCCAGTCAAAAGATCTGGGTTTTATCCATCACCGTTCTTTAGCCCACTCTGCCACCCCAGTTCAGACATGGCTATGTGCAAATCAGTCTGACCCTGTGCCTCATGGGAACAGTCCAGCCCGAACTGCCAAGCCATGTCTTCCCTGGACTGGAAACAAGCTTCCGAGGACCGGTTTCTGGCATTCCAGCCATCTTCAGCCCGGCTTGCTTGAATCCAGTGGCAAAGTGAGCAAGGGACTCACGTCTGACCATACCCTGCCACACTTATGGCGGCCAAAGCGGTACAAAAGGGGGTGGTGATGGACGGAGCATCTGAACCAATCAAACACTCACACCCAGTCAAAAGATCTGGGTTTGATCCATCACCGTTCTTTAGCCCACTCTGCCACCCCAGTTCAGACATGGCTATGTGCAAATCAGTCTGACCCTGTGCCTCATGGGAACAGTCCAGCCCGAACTGCCAAGCCATGTCTTCCCTGGACCGGAAACAAGCTTCTGAGGACCGGTTTCTGGCATTCCAGCCGTTCTTCAGCCCGGCTTGCTTGAATCCAGTGGCAAAGTGAGCAAGGGACTCACGTCTGAGCATACCCTGCCACACTTATGGCGGCCAAAGCGGTACAAAAGGGGGTGCTGATGGACGGAACATCTAAACCAATCAAACACTCACACCCAGTCAAAAGATCTGGGTTTGATCCATCACTGTTCTTTAGCCCACTCTGCCACCCCAGTTCAGACATGGCTATGTGCAAATCAGTCTGACCCTGTGCCTCATGGGAACAGTCCAGCCCGAACTGCCAAGCCATGTCTTCCCTGGACCGGAAACAAGCTTCCGAGGACCGGTTTCTGGCATTCCAGCCGTCTTCAGCCCGTCGTGCTTGAATCCAGTGGCAAAGTGAGCAAGGGACTCACGTCTGAGCATACCCTGCCACACATATGGCGGCCAAAGCGGCACAAAAGGGGGTGGTGATGGACGGAGCATCTGAACCAATCAAACACTCACACCCAGTCAAAAGATCTGGGTTTGATCCATCACCGTTCTTTAGCCCACTCTGCCACCCCAGTTCAGAAATGGCTATGTGCAAATCAGTCTGACCCTGTGCCTCATGGGAACAGTCCAACCCGAACTGCCAAGCCATGTCTTCCCTGGACCGGAAACAAGCTTCCGAGGACCGGTTTCTGGCATTCCAGCGGTCTTGAGCCCGGCTTGCTTGAATCCAGTCAAAAAGTGGGGGTAATCATGCAGAAGGATCCTCCCTTCCTACGTTTATCTACCCTGAATTTAGGAGTTAAGACTTGCTGTGTTCCTCTCCCTTGATCTCCACTGTTTCTCATGCCTCCCAGCTTTCAATCCTTTATTCTATGAATCCTTATTTGGCCATTTTCATTTCTAGCACTGCTTCTTTTTTCATGCCACCTGTTAATTAAGATAAGTGTGACTTTATGTTTCCCTTATCAATTTATGTGTTGCTTGCTGAACCAAATCCCAGTTACGCTGATATTTTTTTAACCCTCTTTTTTATTTAATACATGCTACTATCTATGTTGGAAATTGAATTGCACAGAGTACACATTATTATGAGCCTGATTATGATGTTGGGTGGACTGACGTCTGCCCGAAACTAACGCGAAAGCAGGACCACCCAACTAGGAGTCGGAGGTCCTGCTGGTCGCATTAGGATGTGAACGCCTTCACGGCCATTGCAAAGTGTTTATTATGTATTGCGTTCTGTGCTCCTCGCTGCAGCACATGCCGCAATACAAAAGAAACACATTTCAAACATCCCTGCAATATGTGGCTGGCACCATGCGGTGATGGCCATATGGTGCACGTAAGTGTAGGGGGCACCATAGGTGCCCCCAGGGCCCATGGTGGAGGTCCAGGGAGAAAGGGGGCCCGCTAGTGGCCCCCAAAGTCAATTTTCACCAGCCTTTTCATGGTGGGCTAACCTCCATGAAACAGGCAGAGGAAAGTGGCATTGTAATCCCTACGGTGGTGCCTGAGCAGGTACTGCCATCATTGAAGGGACTGCAGTCTGTCCGATGGTCCGTCTGGCTCTTTGAATCCGTCGGATGCGTGGCAGATGGTCTCTCTGCCTGCCCACTATCTGCCCACCATCGTAATGAGGCGGGCATTCCTGCATTGGCCGATGGGGGTGGCACTGCCGCCATTGTGATCGTGCCCTCAGTGAGGCAAAAAATAAATGCGTAAATCCTTTAACAAATAAACAAAACAGTGTCACAATTATAAGGGAGCAAATGGCGAAGAAGGCAGGTCTGTTTACAGGAGTAATAATAAACAAGTATTTCAGATTCTCCCTTTCTTGCTTACTGAGGTGGTTCAAGTAGAAGATGATAAATTAATGAATGTAATACAGCCCTTACAGACTTCACATTAAATTTATTTGTAATTTAGGGACAGCTGTAGAGTAAAACAATGTTACGTTTTGATTGGCTCCTCTCCAGTTCATAAGTCACATCTTACTAACACCCACACATCCCCCTAACAGCTGTGTGTGACAATCTCAGACTTTTATTAAAGAACTACAGTGTTCACCAAGGTCATACAATGTTTCACATGGAGCGACATGTTGTTAGAGACAATAGATATAGACATATTCACATGCCTTTGGAGATTGCTGAATAAAAACATGAAAATTGTTTTCATGTCTGCAGCTATAAGTTTTGTAATGCATGAGTAGTTGAAAACCTTCCTTTATATATGCATTATATACGTAAAGTCTTTCCAGTATTTGAAAATTGTGTTTCAGTGTTTCAAAATAGTTGCAGCATTGATATATTTGATATTCAATGTTACTTATTTTAAATATATTTTAATGAATCGCACTTTGATATTGTTATTTTGAAGGCGTATAGAGAGACATATTCATTAACATATATTTTGCAATTTGTTGTGTCTGTTCATTATATTTAACTAACAATATGTTTTGTTGATGCCACTGTAAATTCATGTAGGCAGATGGAGCTAATGGCAAAAGGCGTAGAAAGAAGTAAAACAAAAGTAAGGAGCTGAGTCACATATACATATATGTGTTTATTTACATATGAGTATATTTATTTCTGCATGTAGTTGCAACTTCCACTTTTGTGCGATTCACCATTTACAAGTGAAGATTTTTACTCTTACATGACTCCACTCCTTCAAATGAAGGGTGAGGCCTGCTTCAACAGAGTTTACCAGTGTAAAGGTTCAGGTAACCTTTGACACTGGGGTGGAGACCTCCCTACCGTAAACTATAGGAGGAATGCAATAATGTTTATAATTTATTTTTAGGAATAAAAATGATTCATTGTACTATATAAGTGTAAATTAATGTAAAATATTAAACAAGAAATATTAAAATAAAATTATAGAACACATTTTGAGGCCTATTTCGATTTGGCCGCATCGTAATGGACCACTCGGTTTCCCTTCCGACCGCCTCAGTATGATGGAGGTAGTCGGAAAGGAAACTGACGGATATTCCGGCTGGCTTCCAATGGGAGCCCGTCCACAAGTCAGAAGCCGGCTAGTAATCTCAAGGGCAGGCCTTTCCGCCCTTGATATTACAATGCATAGTTTTTGACATGGTTTCCATGCAGGCCTGTCTGACATGGAAACCATGTCAGAAAGCATGTTTTGGGGGGCCCTTCAGGTCCCCCTTTGGTGCACTGCCTCTGATTGGAGGCTGAGGGGGCACCTATGGTGCTCCCCTGTTGATCCTTGCACCTTCTGGCAGGCACTTCACCTCCCATTTCACTATGAGAGCATGCATTAGTGCCGGTTTACAGCTGTACTGCATGCTTCCACAGTGAATATAGGAATGAGACCGCACAGTGTCCGGTTGCATCCTAATGACGCGGTCGAGACCACGGACCGGGTGTTGGGAAGAAGGAATTCCGACCAACATTAACATCAGACCCTTAGTGTGTAATATAAAATAAAAAAAACTGCATTAAATTATGAATAATAATTATTGCAAAATAATTTCAAAACACGCTAAAGAATTTTATATTCTTGCACACTAACCATAATTTCCATGCGAAAAGCAAGCAAGAACAGACCGGTTGTACTTTCCACAGGGTGAAACCAACTTACAATGAACAACAAGTCCTTAAATTTGTATGTTATCAGTAATACATTATTCATATTATGAATAATATATGTTACTGCCCTTTCCATATGCCACTATTACAACCTTCAAAGCCAGGCATTAACAACAATGAATTTCAATAAGACAAAATTGGCGGAGCCTTATCACTGAAAACAAATCAAAAGGATGTGCTTCTAGTAACCTTTCACCAAAAAACACCCTACATTCCCTTTCTCCCACTTACCCCTCTCTAGAATGCTTCTTTGAAGATAGTTTTGTTTCTGCGTTTCAAAGCGATTCAGCTACTGGTTCATCTTCCTAGATATAATCTTATAAAGATGCTTTACATTGTAATTTAAAGTTAAAAAGACACTTCACAAGTAACAATTGTGTATTCACAGTACAGATTGTTTACACCACCTAATTCTGAATATATGAATATTACGGCTTTGTAGTTTTAATTCCAATTAATTAGTTACCCTGTTATATTTTTTTTCAAATTGATGCTACATTGATTTAACTCAACTTCACTCAATGGTATTATTATTTATTAATAATTATTTTTTCTTTAGTTATATTGTATGACAATGGCATTGTATTAATGTAAACTCATAAGTAGGTAGTGGTACCGATCTATACTGCTAATTTTCTATGAATAACACTAGCAGTGTACGTGGTGTTGTGTGGTGCACTGTGCGAAGTTTATTAAAACATTACGTCTGTGCATAGTCACAAAAGGGAATGCACCCTAGCACAAAGTGTTAATAAGGTATCTACTTAACATTGCAAAACTTTTTTGCAATGGATAGTAGACTTTTAAGTAATGCAAATGGTGCTTTGCACTACTTTTCGTAGAGGGGCCATCCCACTGGTGGGAGAGGCCATCCCACATTCCAAGACTACCAACCCTTGGCTGTTAACTCAAAGCCCTATCTAATAATGATAGACAGGGCCTAGTTTCAAACTAAACTTTATGGTATTTTTAGTAGTACTAAAACAACACTCACATACTACAAAAAGCTACTCCTACACCTACATATAGAGGTCTAAGCATCTGCCTCTCCAATATTTTCAATGCAGACATCTCCGTCCCGATTGTTGTGATTTCCACTCACGCAAGCCTACATTTTTGTAACACAAGTGGGAGTGTCTGTAGAATAGTAAATTCTTACTAAAAATGGAAGAGTCTTTGGGAGGGGTAAGTAAGTGTTAAGGGAGAGTTGTGGAGTATCATTGAGGAATGATCAGAGGGACATTCACTCACCCGCAAATGAGTAAGCCAATTGCTACTCACAAACTGCACTTATACAGTTACTAAGACCAAAAAGATCCCAAAACAGTTGTAAGTAAACTGAAGTAATTCTAGTACCACACATATCCAGCCACTGGTACTGTAACACCCTATCACAAAAGTAAATGGAGGCATTGACTTAAAATAACACCCCACAGGAAATAATTTAAAGATTATTTTATTTATGAAGATGTTTTAAAATATATATGCTTTTAACATAATGTTAAATAAGTGGATATAGCTGATAGAAAATTGTAATACATCTTTTTTAATTTCAACATAAATGAATTGTATTTGTTTTAATTAAAAAATATTTAAAATAAATCTAAACGTAACTTTGTAATTTTTAATACGTGTTAAATGAATAGAACATTTTACTTTACATAGGATTTTCAAAAATAGGTATTTAATTTTTTTTAATTTAATTAAATATATGTACATTAATTAAATATGTAATTAAAAATGATGCTAATAGGGCTACAACATCTTTTTTAATTTTGTTCTACATTTAAAATAAATGTATTTTCCGCTATCACGCTATCACGCTAAAGATCTTATCATGAGGGGGTCTCAAGGCGGGGGCGCCACACCACTGCCCTATTCCGAGACCACCAAAGCCATGAAAAATGTGCAGTCTCGCTGTGGTGCACTGCAATAGGAGCATCACAGTCAAGTCCATGCCCTGCAGGAACTTGGTATGGATGGAAACAGGGAAGCACAACATGTGCTCCCCTGCATGCACCCCATGGCGCGTATGCACAGGGGGTCCCTGTAGGGCTCCCTTTGTTTACTCATCGCCACACTTTCATGGCGGTTGCACCACCATGAAAAGTCTGGCAGTGAGCATACTCCTTATATACTTGGCAGTGCCGCAGCTGCACCATCAGAATATTAGGGGCCTCAGACTTCTGCAAGACCATCAGGGATTGCCGATCTATGGCAGCAGCAGCGGTCCCAGGGCGGTCTGACCTCCCAGCTTGTTATAGGGCAGTCAGACCACCGTTGCAGCAGTAGCCATCCATCTGACCATCAAACTCAATATTAGGTCCTAAGGGGTACGAAAACAACTCCCTGTCGTCGGCCCTGACAGCCCCATTAGGATGTGACCGAACACTGTTGGGTTGCAATGCTATATGTCACAATGGTAGCATGCATAACAGCTGTAAACCAGTTAAAATGCATGCTTCCAAAGTGAAATGGGAGGTGCGGTTCATCCCTGATTTACAAAAGTAATATAATGTCACATTGGATAGGCCCTTTTGGTCTTTGGACACTTATACCGTCTGTAGGTTCTCCAACACTTGATACCCCAAGCAAACAACTGAGCTGCGCCTTAAAATAATTTTTCTTTGTGAACCAAGTATACAGCAATTTATATGGTAAGATATAGAGAATGAGAAGTTAGTATGAGGGAAATCTATGTATTTCTGAAATGTACACATGATACTGAGTTTAAGAAATAATGGATATTTGCACACACTTAAATGTGTGGGTACTCACACTATCATGATTCACAAGTTAGTTTGCAAATTGTCTTCTTTTTTGCATCGTCACTCAAATTTGGAAGCCACAAATGCAATTGATAATAACAAATGATCCACTGCTATATGTTTACACCTGTCTTCCTATAAAAACTATAACACACTTGTGTGGGTGGGTCTAGAACAAGGGACAAGAAAAAGGCTGAAAAGTCAACATGATTAGATAAATTTTTTTCACTCACAACTGACCATCTTATTGCAATGTGGTAGCGGGGGTTTCTGGGCCATGACTCAGTTGCCACCAAGGAAACCCTATGAGACCCAGGCAATTCTGAAAACTAGACAGCCAGGGCAACAAAGGGTATTGTGAGTTGTATGGTTGTCATAAGATTTTTGGAAACATTTTAAACAAAGAGACAATGCTCCCTTTTCCAGCCCTGTTAAAAAAATCACTGAACAGAAGTGCATACCCTTCAGCTTCATTACATAGTATGCAGTGATTACTGCAGAGTATGTAAGGGTGCCAAGGTGTACGCACTGCAGAGTGGTATCCAGCGTTTTTTTAGGTGTAAAAATAAACTGCATACCACTCGACTGCAGTGCCCTTGCATACTCTGCAGTAATCACTGCACAGCATGTAAAGGTGCCTAGAAGTACTTGGCTGCACTATTTTCTTGGCACAAAATCCATCCTCATTTTCATTTTATGGACGTGAAGTTGAATTTTCCACCAAGAAAATATCATTAAATGCCCACTCCTCCCTGTTGTGGAATTCTGCTCAATCTTGCAGACTTTTCATGTAAATCCATGGAATCAAATTCAGACAATTCAGCCTACCACTAATTTTGAGAAGTGTCTGGGTTTTGTAGGTTTCTCTGGTTGAACACCAAGTCTGGGCCCAAACATTGCTACTGCCCTTATTGCCAATTTCTCGGTGTTGCAATTTGGGGCCTTTTTTATCGTAGGCACTAGGCCAAGTCATACAAGTGTGGGACGTGTGCTGGTAGGGAATTTTTGGATCCTCATAGATTCTAGAACTTTCCCTCACAGAACTGTGAAGAAAATTCATGATTTTAGGCAACTTTTGAGGATTGCACTTCACTGTGGGTAAGAAACAGTTATGGGACCTATGCAAGGCACCACATCATCAAGACCCCTTGTTGCCCAGTTTTCAAAAATGTCTGAGTTTGGTAGGTTTTCCCTATAGACAATGTGCAAACTGGCAGTAAAGGTCAGAAAAGACAAATATTATAGAAGACCCATCCACTCCTCTAGTACATACACATACTTTATTGGATTTGGCACAAGGGTAAGTTCAGAATATTAAGCCTCTGGCCCACAACATGACAGGTGTAAAGCCACTACAACGTGCCAACCACTTTACAGCCTTTCACATGCCATTTGTGTGCCAAATGCAAAATGCCATTCACGCCACCAGTTATGGACTCAACAAAATACAACACTCAGATCAACAAAGGGTGCTATTCGAGGGCCCTTCATATGTTCACAAGACTGACACATCAATCACACCACCACTCATCCAAACATCAGCCACCTTACAAACACACTACCAGCAAGCCACTACACGCATTCCTTCAGCAAGCTGCCAGTACACGCCCATCGCCAGTTAACCACCACTACACACACCTGCATTGCCACTGAGCCACCAGTACACACATACCACCAGCCAGCCACACTACACGCAAACTGCCAATCAACCGCCACTACACGCACACCACCAGTAAGCCTCCAGTGCACACACACCACCAGCCCACTGCCACACAGACATCAGACACAACATCTATGCCAGCTTAATTTTTGAAACACACCTAAAATGAACAGATTACATGCACAAATCAAAATGGAAAAAATGCAATATTCACATAAAGACAGCAGAGTATTTTCAGAGTTTTGGAAAAAACTAAAATAACCCATCCATTAGTAGAAAAGAAAAACCAACTATTTTTGCATGTACAACAGGTGATACTAAACACGACAAACAATTGAGTAACTAGTGTCAAAATAATAAATACATTACAATACAGACCCTAGTGTCAGTTGCTATTTACTCTCGTGGTTTCTGTCAACACTTCAGTTGCGTAGGTCAGCACACATAGGTCGGGATAAGAAGGAAACTCGGAGCAACACATAGGACTATCCTATCCTTCCTATCCTTCGTATTCCTCTTCGGACAGAGTCTACAATTTCAACAAGGAAGATCTATTTGAGTGTTGTAGGAATATATTCAGGAAAGTGGTAATCTTTCAATCTAGCAACATCATCGGCCACTCAGTTTCTTTGAGTACTTTTTTGCTTTACTGCTAAAATACTGCCTATTACTGACTGCTGAAACTGTACAGAGGCTATCTTGGTATCTAGAGAATTATCTTTGAAATCAATCGAAGTATGCAACATTAAACAAGTGCACAGCTAATGTCTTTCCAGTATGTATGACTTTCCAGCACTATTATAAGGCTCTGACCATTTATCTACTCAATCCTCACCTCCCATGCGTTTGTCATAGTCTAGATGCACACTGATTTGTGTACGTCTGCTATCTAGTTCAAAACTGTGAAAGAGGAAATGCTTTTATCATGATTAGTTGTGAGCATGTGAACATCTCTTCTGTCTGACTATTTCAGAACAAGTAGTTCAGTTCTACAACAGGTATGGCTAAGCACTACAAAAATGACAGATATGTCCCAGGGGTGAAGCCCAAAGATTTAGAGGTGGAAGGTAGTGACCCGTTGTCATTGAATCCAACCCCAGGCAAACAATACAGTATTCCTGGTGTCTAGTGGTTTTTCCCCAGGGGCAGATCAGCATTAAAAATAGTCAATCTGCCCCCAGGAGGCCCCTCTTCCCATATACAGGCTAAAGGATAAAAAAACTTGATGGGTATAATGCTTGAATGTATCTCAGCCACTGACACAGTGTGCACGGATGTACGATGTTACAAAGCGATCAAAATGATCGCGGTACATCACAACGCATCTTTTACAACGCAAGTCGTTACCACGACTTGCGCTGTAGGGTGCTGTACTTAGGAATAGTAAGATTTACTATTCCAACTCAAGCCTACGTACAGTAGGGAAGGTGTTGGAATAGTAAACCTACTATTCCTTAGTCTAGAGTGCCCTCCAGCGCAAGTCGTGGTAACGACTTGCGTTGTAAAAGACGCGTCGTAATGGCACCGCGCTGTTTTGACCGCGGTGTAAAGGTTGTAGACCGTGTGCACAGTACCAGATCTATAACTGGCTATACTTGGCTGATGAGGTCTAATTAGGGCGAAACCTGTCCTGTGTTGCTTGCATTTAGGTTCAGGAAGGACCGGGTCAGGCAGTTTGGGCTGGACTGTTCCCTTAGGAGCAGGGTCAAGGGTCATTTGCATTTAGCTGGGTCCAAACTGAGGTGGCATGGTGTGGAAAATAACGATGGACTGTGATGCTGCTCAGAGTAATTACTAGTGACTGAGATTAATTTAAGAATTCCATTTGGCAGATATCAACAATGCTATGCTCACCTGATATCTCACACTGTCTGGTTCACAGGGACGATATGGACCCAACTCTGTGTACCTTACATTTCTGCCCTTGCATGGAAATTCCCACGAGAGAGGTTGGAGAGGGCCAGGAAAGAGGGCCTGGTTGGATGTCAGCGTTGGTACACTTAGATAGTTGTTGAACCTTGAAATAAGAAAAGGATTGTATGACTAGTATGAGCTTTTGGATGTTGCCCCACCCTAGTTAGGTAAATCCTAGCACTATAAAGCACCCTTTCTTCCTGGGATCATCTACATGAGTCATGATGTCTATGAAGTAGTCACGTTGGCTGCTGTCATAGTGTTGGTCACTATCTTTAAAACGCACTAATTATGAACTATAAATGAGATGCATGCAATGAGGAACTCTGTACCGCATTTTTATAGCTGCCTAAGAAGAAGAGGCTGACTGCCTCGAAACGCGTTGGCAATAAAGAAGTTTTTCCCGGACATGCAAAGGTTGGTTTTCCATATGTAATTGCCGATTTACATTTGCTGCGAGTGCGACGTCGAAGCTTTTGGGCATTTGTTGGAACAATTAATACACAGCTGCCCTGTCGTGCGAGGTCGCAACATCTCTGGAAAGTGAGAGGCATCGCAATCCGGAACTGTGTCAAATTTGCGACCAGCACAGCAAATGTGGAAATAATTAAACCTGCCTGGCACCGTGGGGCCCACTGGAGGGCTTTTGAATAAAGATAAAGCTATATGGATTTTTAATAATAGCACGGAACCCACTGAGGGTAATTGATTGAATCTGTAGGACCACAAGTCCCTGCATGCATCATAAAAGTGATCGCAATTCAGCGCGGTCCACTGGGGGCAGTATAAATGAGATGCATGCAATGAGGAACTCCGTACTGCATTTTTATAGATATCTAAGAAGAAGAGGCTGCCTGCCTCGACACGCGTTGGCAATAAAGACGTTTTTCCCTGACATGCAAAGGCTGGTTTTCCATATGTAACTGCCGAAAGGTTACATTTGCTGGGATTGCAACGTCGAAGCTTTCCGGCATTTGTTGTACATATATCTATATGAGACATGTTCCAAGCTCCAAATTTACGATCTCTTATTGTGAGAGCTGAACTCAAGCAACCTGTAACAAATGCAGGGGTTCATTGCTGTGACTCTAAAAGGTGCATCACGTGTGAATACCTTTTACAAACATCATCAGTTACTAGTTATCTTACCAGAAGGACCTATGCAATAAGGCAGCATCTTACATGTCGCTCAACATGCATTATTTATGTAATTCAGTGCCAACGGCAAAGCTGTAAAAAACAATATGTAGGCCAAACAGTGAATGACCTTCGCACACGATTCAGGAACCACAAATCAGCAATAATTAATAAGAAAATTGACCAGCCTGTAGCCAATCATTTTAACCATGTGGATCATTCACAATCAGATTTGAAGATTTTCCCCGTGGAACATGTCTCAAAGGAAGAACTACTGGATTCCAGGGAAAACTTCTGGATGTACCGTTTAAAATCATTGCATCCAGATGGACTGAACATTACTGACAATACAACCTGATTACTGCATATCTCAAGAACTCTCAGGACTGCATTGATTCCACATTCCAAATGGAATCTTCACTCATGATGCTTTTTGAAAATTCAGCTTTTTCATCTGTGCAGCCACTGAGCTTACCATCTTGAAACTACCTGAGGAAGGCGGAAGCTGAAAAGAACACACACACACACACACACACACACACACACACACACACACACACGCACGCGCACACACACACACACACACACACTGTTTATATATTCAATCTAATGAATAGATATATATCACACTTAACTTGAAATATGGTTGTGTAAAATGATCACAATTCTTTGGGACGAATGTTACAATACATCTTAAAAGATACATATAAAGATCTATATAATCCGATAATCTGGTACTCTCCCATAGTCAGAGTCCTTCAAATAGTCCAACATTCTCAATGAATATGGGATACTCCACTATTCTCTACACACGTTTCAGCTGTAAAGCCTTTATCATGAGAATCCTAACACTTAATTTCGGAGTCATATAAATATAAAAATATCAATTAAAATGATCCCTTAAATACTAATATTATGTGTGTAGCTAACCACTACGTGACCTGCATTCATTCATGGGTAAAAAAAAAAGAGATGCCTGAATTGACACTATAACACATTTCTCTCTTTTTACTCCACCCATGATAAAGGTGTATCATTGAACAAGAGGAGACAGATTCTCGATTTTTCCAGGCGAGACAATATCAAAAAGAACGCATCTAACAGAAACATTGTGAAAATGTAGACACCTACATGCATTCAAACAAAATAAAAAACCAACAAGTGTATAGCACCCTTCATGCCTTGGGGCCGATTCTGATCTCGCTTGGAAAGCATTCCGACCGAATCGGTTCCGGAATGCTTACTGTACGATTCAGATCAGGGGAGTCCAACCCAAGCAAGTACGATGCATCTTGATACGATTCAGTTGGACTCCCATTGACTTCAATGGGAGCCTGTGTTCCGAACGTGAACACGGACCATTGAAGAAAGGGATGGTTGGGGAAAACCTTGCACCCTGTGGCGGGCACCCCATGGTGCCTACCACATTGTGATTGGTCTGAAAGGGGGGTCCCTTGGATACACCCACAGGCCGATTTAAAGGGCCTCGGGTGAAGGGGTAGCTGCTATGGGCCCCCAAAGACCGATTCCTGCAGCTGTTTCGTTCCGGAGAAACCGATTTGAAAGGCTGTCCGAATCGATCATCATACTCACTTGCTCAGAAACCGAGTCAATGGAGCTGTACAAATTGGCATCGAAAAGGCTTGACCTGTCTGAATGCCTTTTCGGAACCGATTCTGTCAGCCGTAATGGTTTCCAGGCATCGAAATTGGTTGTTTGGAACTGTGAATGATTCGGTCAGAAACAAGGGCTCTGGATCACATTCAGCAAACCTAAATCCAATTCAGAGCCCTTTCAGCCGACATCGGAATCGACCCCTAAGTGTGGACCCAAACATTGTACATAGCGCATCAGAATTTACACTCACTTAATTGCATATGCCAACTAGTCTAAACAGCATTCTCTCACATCAACTTCAATCTTATTTGTTCCGGAAAGGTAAATATATACATTTTATCTGAAATATCCATAATCCATAATCCTCATACTCAAACACACCCAGCCCGAACAAATATGCTGTGCACATACCTGCAACCAAGCTAATCTTGGCTGATGAGCCCTAACTTCAGTGAAAACAGTCCTTGTTCACTTGTGTACCAGTACAAGGGGGACCTGGTCTAGGAATTTGGGTGGGACTGTTCCCACTGGAGCAGGGTGAAGGCTGATTTGCATATGGTTGGGTCCAGGTGGCATGGTGCGCAAAATAATGATGGGCCGGGATACAGTCTTGAGTAATTAACAGTAGCTGAGATTAATTAAAGCAATCCATTCATCACTTTTTGAATACTATGGTGTGCCTCCCCAGATACAGAAATGTATTCCCTCGTGTCTAGTGGGTTTTTGCACCCACAAAGTTAGTAAGCCTAAAAAATGGTGGATCTGCACCAGGGGCTGAAAGCAAAGGAAAAAGGATGGCCCCCATGGGGAGAGTGTCTCTTAATCCGGGGCCGCTACCCCCACCAACAGCAGTTACCAAGTGTTCTTATGGTGAGATTCTGCTGCAGGATCCCCGTCCAACTCGCCATACTGCAGGAGGAAAGCACAGAATAAGAGACTTCGGCAGGAAGGAGAAACTCTTATATTTCGTATACTCCGTTTAAATTTTTCAAATCAAGGGTTATCGCTTCTTTGCGTTTGGGGGGAGTATGTGAAAATTGCAATCCCTTTAATAGTCGAGGCGTGAGTGGACCGAGTATCTGATCTAGTTGTGACATCCTGTAAAGAATTGATGCTCAATTCTGTCATACTTGGGAAACAAATATAGGCCTCCCCCTACTGGATAATGGGTTAACGTACGCACACACTGTTTTCACAAAACCTTTTCTTTACCTTAAACCGAGAGATGAATTATAGACTGTTAGACCTGGCACCTTGGCGTGAGTCTCCCTTCCACTTTTTGCTGATGTGCCTCAGATGTTTTGCTGGTATTCGATGCTCAGAGCACTGCGCCACGGCCAATCCGTGCCGCAGTGCAAGTGCTCCCAATGTGAAGTGTATCCGTAATTGATTTCCACGATTGGCTTATTTGGTTTACTGTCAGTCCCCAGTAACGTGAACGAGGAGTGCCGGGGCTTGTAGATACAAATGCTGCTAGTGGGCTTGCAGCACTGGTTGCGCCACCCACAGAAGCGGCCTCGTAACATGTGTCTCGGGTCCGCCATTGCAGACCCGGCGTACAGTCTCGTACTGTCATGCTGACTGTGCAAGTGCCCACACTTGCCAGTCCCTAAACCTTCCCTTAACTTCATATCAGTCACCCCTATGGTAGGCCTACGGGCAGGGTGCGTTGTAAGGATAAGGTAGGACAAGCCTAGAGTGTGGCATGTCCTAATAGTGAATTACCGCCCTTTTCGTTCTTCACTTTTGAAGGGCTACCTGTTCTCTTAGGCCAGATGAGCTGCCGGAATTATTACATGCTATAGTCCCGGCAGGCTCAGGGAACACGGTGGCATGTCGAGTTTAGTATGCCTGAACCCAGAATAATAAAATACTTCCTTTAGTGAGGTGTATTTTAATATCCTGTGTTTGCAAATGCTACTTGTAGAAAGTTAGCCTTTGCTTGCCTAACTATTTCAGCCCGCCTCTGCCAGGATGTGTATCTGTTGTCTGGGTTTGTGTGAGTGACAGGGCTGGGGAATTCCCGGGGACAGTCTGGGGCTCCATGTGGTGAATGGGGTGCTTACACCAGGATGGGTGGGCGGAGTAGTCCTTGACTCTGAATAGGGTTGTGCTCCTCCACCACAATGCTGGCTCCACCTCCTGCGGAGCGTCTGATGTCCCTGCCCTGCACCCTGAAAGAAGACGGCAGCTTCCTGTAAACAGAGTACTCCAAAACCGGGTAGAACTAGGCTCAGGCCCCCTGGCCTGCAAAGACAAAAGAATCTCAGTATAAATATAGGAGCTCCGCTCCTTGCAAATCAGATCCAGTTTTGACCACGACGAACCTCTGCCTGACTAGAAGGACCAAGAGAAGCTGAAGGACGGAAACCAGTCTGTATCCTGTATGACTGGCCTGCAGTGGTGCCTTGCTGAGAAAAGAGAGGAAAAGACCAGATAGGAATTTGAAGACTTGTACCTAAGACGATCTCTAAGGGCTTGATCTCGAGCTTGCCCCCTGAACGGAACCCCAGGACCATTGGGTTCTATTCTGCTTGTGCCCGTCTGCTGTTGGGCCTTAGTTCTTATTCCCTCGCCGGAGTTGTGACTCGGGTGCCTTCGCCCCTCCCAAGGTCGTGACAGCTCGGAGCCTGGTCGCCCCGCCGCAGAGAGCCCCGCTTATCCCTGAGTCACTCTACGCTTCAGTGCCGGGCCGCCCGCTCTCCTGTCACCTCACCTGCTAACAGAGCGCGTTGTGCGGCTCTCATCTTCTCTAGCCGAAATCTGCACGGAGCGCATTCCATAGCCTCGGACGGTCCGTACGTCGATACGTACCCGACTGTCTCGCTTTGCCCTCCTGCATACCAAGGCTCGTGCCGCACCTCAAGAAAGGCCTTTCGTCCGTTGGTACCGGAGGCCTGGTGCTGCACCCGTCTGCCCGAGAACGTGATACCCCTCACAGATCCACGAGTACGACCTGGCGTGCTAAAAAGTAGTACGCCCCGCATGCCTGAACGGCGCCTTGCCCCGTGAGCTGCATCGACCCCGGATCGCCACAACCCTCCACAGTCCTGCTCACCCACCTCGCACCTCGAGGGGGCCCCGAGCCGGAGAGACCCTCTGGAGAACCGTCGGCCTCGTCCGGGGTCCGCCCTCACCAGTAGCCGTGCCTGAAACGCCTCGGACTTCCACCAGCAAGGTACACTTGAACCCCGTCTCGAGTTAACATCGGATCCAGGGTCCGCAACGTTCTGTTTTCCCTGTCATCGTACCTTGCTGAACAACGAACATTTAAAGACTAAATGCCTATTTAAATCTGGTGGCCTCAAATCGCTAAACGTTATATGGTCTTGTGTTAATTCTGCAACTGAAGTATTTTCATATAAAGCCTACGTAATTTTGATACAATCTTACGACTGGTGTCCATTTGTGGTGGGTCAGTGGGTTTACTGTGCGTGATCATAAATGCTTAACTAACTATCGCGCTAAAGATTAGCCTTGTCTGCTCGCGCCACACTACCTAGAGGGTGAGCAGCGGCTATTCGAAGGAGTAGTTCCCTTGCCCTGACTAGAGGAAGAGGCCCCTGCTTGTCACAAGTGCATACCTGTGCCAACCAGAGACCTCCGATTCTAACATTGGACGCAGCGGTGAGGATTCCGAATTTGCATTTATGATTTATGTACAGTGAATTACTGATCACCACGTAGTGAGAGCAGACTTATAACGAAGCCACAGATTTATTATCTTGCCAAGAGATCTCGTATCGTCAAACCATGCCTGGTTCACTCCCCGTGAGAGCACCCTCTGTCATCTCTGGAGTAGATGATGTCGATTGGGAAAGGCTTGAAAGTTACAAAGCAGAGCAGCTAAAAAGTTACTGCCTGAAGTTCCGAGTCGCCCAGACCGGGTGCAAAAACAAAGCCCAGACCATCAAGGCACTGAGAGCCTGGAAAGAATCAAGAGAGCCAGAGAATCAGCTGGTGGTGGATCCACCAGATAGCCTTGTCGAGGTGCCCCGGGGCCTGTCGTCAGAAGTGCGCATGAAGTTGAGATGGCAAGATTGAACGGACAGATGGCGATGGCGGAGAAGAAGCTACAGCTAGAGCACGAAATACGCATCAAAGAATTGGAGCTGAAAGCAAAGAGCTTGGACGCAGCTCCTGGTGGCAGCACAACGCCCGCGCAGGTAGAGTCAAGGGTCTACATACCGAAGGAAGTGGTTAAGGAGTATTTTAAGGGGGATGACATAGGGCAGTGGTTTCAGGCCTACGAGGTAGCCATGTCCTCCCACCGGATCCCTGAGGAGGATTGGGGAGCGGGGTTGTGGGGACGGTTCCTGACTGAGGGGTGGGACACCCTGCTAGATCTTCCCTCTGAAGATTCCACTTCCTACCCGCACATGAAAGAGGCCCTGATGAACAGATTTGGGTTAACCCCTGAGATGTACCGACAGCGGTTTAGGAATTGTGTGAGGAAGCAAGGGGGTACGTATGTGGAGTATGTGACCTTTTTCTGCAGAGCGCTGGATGGTTGGGTGAAGGGCAGCAAGGTGAATGATTACCAAGGGCTGTTTGATTTAATGGCATGGGAGCACTTGTCGCTTAATTGTTGTCCTGAGTTACGCCAGCACCTGATCGATAGCAAACTGTCCAACCCGAGGAAGCTTGCTGAAGAAGCGGACCGCTGGCTCAGCACCAGGGTCCACAAGTGTCTCGGGGAAGAATCAGCCAAAGGTGGGCAGGGTCCCAAGCAGAAGAGTGGGGGGGACAGGGGAAAACAGAGAGGGTTCCACAAAGGCCCCCAAAGTAATCCCCAAGGGAACCAAGGGAAAGGTTCTCAGCCTCTTCAACCCCCGAAGCCGACCGGGGCCCGACAGGTAAACCTGTTCAGAGAGGGCCCATCACCTGCTTTAGGTGTTTTGAAGAGGTCCTGGAGCCTGAAGGAGAGGCCCAGGAATCAGCCTTAGAGAGAAGACGCAGGGGGCACGGACAGCCGGCCCCCGAAGTTCCCACGGCCCAGGAGGAGGCAGACCTCGAGGGGGATGCCCTGGAGCCTACCGGGGAACAGATCGCCGAACTGGGGGACCTGCCTGAGCTGACCCATTGGCAGCAAAAAGGAGGCCCCTCCAGGGAGGAATTCTGCAAGAAGAAGAAAGAATGCCCTTCTCTCGTGGGTGTGTGGCAGCAGGCTGCAGACTAGGCCAATGGTGCTCAGTCCGGAAAACACTTGGTCTACTGGGAGAACGACCTCCTATATTCAGAGCCTAAGGCTGCTGAACCTGGGTCAGCCCGTGTGCTGGTGGTACCCCAGAAGTTCAGAGCCTTCTTACTGGGGCTGGCTCACGATGTGCCTTTAGCAGGACATTTGGGGATGGACAAGACCTATGACAGGCTTATCACCCACTTTTATTGGCCCCAATTGCACAGGAGCTCAGATGCTCACTGTAGGACCTGCCAGACTTGCAGGCAAGTGGTAAGTGTGGAGGGAAGAACAAGGCTCCCCTCCAACCATTCCCCGTCGTCAGTACCCCATTCCAACGACTCGGAATTGACATTGTGGGGCCTCTGGACCCCAAGACAGCTATGGGCAACAGGTTCATCCTGGTCTTGGTAGACCATGCCCCCGGTACCCTGAAGCCATCCCTCTAAGGACAGTGACGGCCCCCGTGGTGGGACGAGCACTGATGGGAATTTTCTCCCGAGTGGGATTCCCTCTAGAGGTGGTGTCTGACAGGGGCACCAATTTCATATCGAAATATATGAAGTCCCTTTGGCAAGAGTGTGGTGTAACCTACAAGTTAACCACCCCTTACCACCCCCAAGGAAACGGGTTGGTTGAAATATTCAACCGAACCCTGAAAGGCATGATTATGGGCCTAGAAGGACCAATGAGGTGTAAGTGGGACATCCTCTTACCATGTCTACTCTTTGCGTACCGAGAGGTGCCACAAAAGTTGCTCGGGTTCAGTCCCTTCGAGCTTCTGTACAGTCACCTGGTCCGCGGACCTCTGAGTCTGGTTAGGGAAGGCTGGGAGCAATCTCCCAGGAAACCTCCCCAGTCTGTATACAGCTACATGCTGGCCTTCCGAAACCAGACCAGGCAATTCAGGCAACTTGCTGAGGCAAATCTGGAAGCCAGCCAGGAAGAGATGAAGCGGTGGTACGACCAGAATGCCAATCTGGTAGAGCTTCAGCCTGGACAAAAGGTGTGGGTCTTGGTCCCAGTGGAGCCCTGTGCACTTCAGGATAAGTGGACGGGTCCATTTGAGGTTGTGGAGCGCAAGAGTCCTGTCACCTACCTGGTGAACTTGCAAACTCCCAGGAACCCCTTTAGGGTCCTACATGTTAACCGCCTTAAGCCCCACTTGGAGAGGTCCGAAGTGAGCATGCTGTTGGCAACCGATGAAGGAATGGAGGAGGAGACCGAGCCTCTTCCGGACCTCTTGGTGGCCTCCGAGCGACACGGGTCAGTGGATGGAGTTAACCTCTCCCCCTCCCTGACCCCTGAGCAGCAGAGTGATTGCCGCCAACTGCGGGGGCAATTCGCTGACTTGTTCTCCCTGGTTCCTTGTGTCACAGATTGGTGCGTCCATGATGTGGACACGGGAGACAGCTTGCCGGTGAAGCACAAGGCTTACCGCGTAACTGACAGGGTAAGAGCCTGCATCAAGGAGGAAGTCTTGAAGATGTTTGCTCTTGGGGTGATTGAGTCTTCCAGCAGTCCTTGGGCCAGCCCAGTGGTCTTGGTCCCGAAGGCTGCAACGCCGGGAGCCACACCCGAACTCCGGTTCTGTGTAGACTATCGAGGACTCAATTCGGTCACGAAGACCGACGTGCACCCCATCCAAAGAGCTGATGAGCTCATCGATCGTTTGGGGGCTGCCCGGTATCTCAGCACGTTTGACTTAACGACTGGATACCGGCAGATCACCTCAACTGATGGGGCCAAAGAGAGGTCAGGGTTTTCAACACCGGATGGGCATTACCAATTCCGGGTCATGCCATTCAGGATGAAAAACGCCCCTGCCACCTTCCAGAGATTGGTCAACCAGGTGTTGGTTGGACTGGACGCGTTCAGTGCCGCCTACCTGGACGACATCGCAGTGTTCAACGGTATGTGGAAAGAACACTTGCGACACCTTTGGGAAGTGTTGAGGGCACTGCACAAGGCAGGCCTCACGATCAAGGCAAGTAAGTGTCAGATCGGGCAGGGTTCGGTGGTGTATTTGGGACACCAAGTTGGGAGCGGCCAGGTGGCACCCCTTCAGCCCAAAATTTAGACCATCCTGGCTTGGGAACCCCCCAAGACCCAAACGGAGGTGAGGGCCTTCCTAGGACTCACCGGGTACTACAGGAGGTTTGTCAAGGGGTATGGCAGCATCGTTGCCCCCTTGACAGAGCTGATTTTGAAGAAGCAGCCCCGGAAAGTGATCTGGACTGAGGCCTGTCAGAAAGCATTTGACACCCTGAAGACGGCCATGTGCACGGCGCCCGTGCTCCTGGCGCCTGATTTCTCCAAAGAGTTCTTAGTGCAGACAGATGCTTCAGAGCATGGGGTAGGGGCTGTCCTTTCACAGATGACTGAGGGTGGCTGGGACCAACCTGTGGCCTTCATCAGTCGGAGGTTACTTCCACGGGAACAGAGGTGGAGTGCGATCGAGAGAGAAGCCTTTGCTGTGGTCTGGGCCCTGAATAAGCTAAGACCCTACTTGTTTGGGTCTCACTTCCGAGTTCAGACAGACCACAGGCACCTCAGATGGTTGATGCAGATGAGGGGTGAGAACCCGAAACTGTTGAGGTGGTCCATTTCTCTACAGAGTATGGATTTCACGGTGGAACACCGCCCTGGCATAGACCACGCCAATGCTGACGGTCTGTCAAGGTTTTTCCACCTTAGTGATGAGGAACTCCCTGGGTAAGGGTAGTTCTCCCCACATTTCAGCTGGAGGGGACACGTGTTAGACCTGGCACCTTGGTGTGAGTCTCCCTTCCACTTTTTGCTGATGTGCCTCAGATGTTTTGCTGTTATTCGATGCTCAGGGCACTGCGCCATGGCCAATCCGTGCCGCAGTGCAAGTGCTCCCAATGTAAAGTGTATCCGTAATTGATTTCCATGATTGGCTTATTTGGTTTACTGTCAGTCCCCAGTAACATGCACGAGGAGTGCCGGGGCTTGTAGATACAAATGCTGCTAGTGGGAAGCAGCGCTGGTTGCGCCACCCACAGAAGCGGCCTCGTAACATGTGTCTCGGGTCCGCCATTGCAGACCCGGCGTACAGTCTCGTACTGTCATGCTGACTGTGCAAGTGCCCACACTTGCCAGTCCCTAAACCTTCCCTTAACTTCATATCAGTCACCCCTATGGTAGGCCTACGGGCAGGTTGCGTTGTAAGGATAAGGTAGGACAAGCCTATAGTGTGGCATGTCCTAATAGTGAATTACCGCCCTTTTCGTTCTTCACTGTTGAAGGGCTGTTCTCTTAGGCCAGATGAGCTGCCGGAATTATTACACGCTATAGTCCCGGCAGGCTCAGGGAACACGGTGGCATGTCGAGTTTAGTATGCCTGAACTCAGAATAATAAAATACTTCCTTTAGTGAGGTGTATTTTAATATCCTGTGTTTGCAAATGCTACTTGTAGAAAGTTAGCCTTTGCTCGCCTAACTATTTCAGCCCGCCTCTGCCAGGATGTGTATCTGTTGTCTGGGTTTGTGTGAGTGACAGGGCTGGAGAATTCCCGGGGACAGTCTGGGGCTCCAGGTGGTGAATGGGGTGCGTACACCAGGATGGGTGGGCGGAGTAGTCCTTGACTCTGAATAGGGGTGTGCTCCACCACCACAATGCTGGCTCCACCTCCTGCAGAGCGTCTGATGTCCCTGCCCTGCACCCTGAAAGAAGACGGCAGCTTCTTGTAAACAGAGTACTCCAAAACCGGGTGGAACTAGGCTCAGGCCCCCTGGCCTGCAAAGACAAAAGAATCTCAGTATAAATATAGGAGCTCCGCTCCTTGCAAATGAGATCCAGTTTTGACCACGATGAACCTCTGCCTGACTAGAAGGACCAAGAGAAGCTGAAGGACTGAAACCAGTCTGTATCCTGTAAGACTGGCCTGCAGTGGTGCCTTGCTGAGAAAGGAGAGGAAAAGACCAGATAGGACTTTGAAGACTTGTGCCTAAGACGATCTCCAAGGGCTTGATCTCGAGCTTGCCCCCTGAACGGAACCCCAGGACCATTGGGTTCTATTCTGCTTGTGCCCGTCTGCTGTTGGGCCTTAGTTCTTATTCCCTCGCCGGAGTTGTGACTCGGGTGCCTTCGCCCCTCCCAAGGTCGTGACAGCTCGGAGCCTGGTCGCCCCGCCACAGAGAGCCCCGCTCATCCCTGAGTCGCTCTTCGCTTCAGTGCCGGGCCGCCCGCTCTCCTGTCACCTCGCCTGCTAACGGAGCGCGTTGTGCGCCTCTCATCTTCTCTAGCCGTAATCTGCACGGAGCGCATTTCATAGCCTCGGACGGTCCGTACGTCGATACGTACCCGACTGTCTCGCTTTGCCCTCTTGCATACCAAGGCACGTGCCGCACCTCAAGAAAGGCCTTCTGTCCGTTGGTACCGGAGGCCTGGTGCTGCACCCGTCTGCCCGAGAACGCGACACCCCTCACAGATCCACGAGTACTACCTGGCGCGCTAAGAAGTAGTACGCCCCGCAGGCCTGAACGGCGCCTCGCCCCGTGAGCTGTCTCGACCCCGGATCGCCACAACCCTCCACAGTCCTGCTCACCCACCTCGCACCTCGAGGGGGCCCCGAGCCGGAGAGACCCTCTGGAGAACCGTCGGCCTCGTCCCGGGTCCGCCCTCACCAGTAGCCGCGCCTGAAACGCCTCGGACTTCCACCAGCAAGGTACACTTGAACTCCGTCTCGAGTTCACATCGGATTCAGGGTCCGCAACGTTCTGTTTTCCCTGTCATCGTAGCTTGCTGAACAACGAATATTTAAAGACTAATTGCCTATTTAAATCTGGTGGCCTCAAATCGCTAAACGTTATATGGTTTTGTGTTCATTCTGCAACTGAAGTATTTTTACATAAAGCCTATGTATTTTTGATACAACCTTACGACTGGTGTCCATTTGTGGCGGGTCAGTGGGTTTACTGTCCGTGATCATAAATGCTTAAATAACTATCACCCTGAAGATTAGCCTTGTCTGCTCGCGCCACACTACCTAGAGGGTGAGCAGGGGCTATTCAAAGGAGTAGTTCCCTTGCCCTGACTAGAGGAAGAAGCCCCTGCTTGTCACAAGTGCATACCTGTGCCAACCAGAGACCTCCGATTCTAACATAGACATTTCCAACTTCAATTTCTTTACGGGAGGTTGCCACTCGCTACTTGATCAGATACTCGGTCCACTCAAGCCTCCACTATATAAGGGGTTCTATTTTTCACATACTCCCCCCGAATGCAAAGAGGCATAAACCTTTATTTGAAAAGGTCACCGTGGTGTATACCAATTTTAAGTCTTGAAACAGTTGTTAACACGATAAAACATGTGTCGGCTGTGCATATGGAAAGGGACGTGGTGTCCGCCCAAACATCCTTGCACCTTGTGCCCGTCATGACATGGTGCCTGGCACATGGTGCAGGGATGTTTGTAAACATTCCTTTTGCCATTTCAGCTTGGGTTGCTGCCCTTTTCTCGGCTGCAGCACAAGCCTCAATGGCAAAAGGCATGTTTCCAACCACCTACAGGGCGATTGGCTTGTAATTCTTTGGGCGGGACCTGTCGGATAGTCCTGATCCTGCAACAATATGTATAAGTTAATAAAATATATCATTCAAAATTATGTTACTAGTGATTTGACATTTTTATTTTCTTCAACATTCAAAATAAGTATATAAAATAATTTACATTACTATTTAACATAAAAATAACAGTATTTTTTTATTCGTAATTTTAAGTAATATTTTTTAATTTCCCAGTACTTTTCCATAGGGAGATCTCTGCCTCAATGACAGAGACCTTCGCATACGTGTGAAAAGTTACTAGAAGTAACTCCACACTTGTACATTTGGATCCACCCAGTTGTGTCAGAGAGTGGTACTTGTAAGTGTACAATTTTGTAATACATTCACACAAATGGTGAAAAGCCTAAAGTATATTATTATTACAAAATGTAAAGGCCAATTTACACATGTAGATTTATTTATTCATGCGTAAATATACCTTTGTGAATAGGTACCTCCTTGTAAAGGTCAGACTGCCAGAATGTCATATGGTACAGAGTCACAGCAACTGTAACTAACCTTTTTCTGAAATGCACTCAGCCCACCATGTTAGTATATTTGAATTTATAATCGGATACCAAGTGCTGTCCCGATCCCATTCTGCGGCATCCAAATGAGTAATTCACCATCTCTTAAAATACTCCTGCAACGCACTACAAAGACGCCCCCCACATAGCTTTCTCGCAGTGTACGTACTCTGTTGTTTTCTATAGATTTCACAGCCATGGTTCATGCCCTTTTTTACAAGTAGACAAATGATATTACAAATTGAGACTGACTGTGTAAAAAACTGGAACGGTATCCAAGAAAGCAGCTGTGGCTAAGCCAAAAGCAAGCAGTGACGTGTTCTATGTTTACACCATGCAGAGATTGGCACACTGTCTGGAGAGAGCCTTCTTTATGAAGACTGAAAGTGCATCCTTGCACAACATTGCAGTGCCAAGCTATGTCATCATGGGGTTTCCTAAATAGTAAAAAATTGGCTCCAAATGTCTTGCAGCTGAATGGTCTTTTGTGTCAACGCTGCAAAAATTATTTTGGCAAGATTTCTCTCTGCAGAATTATGTTTGTGCTTTCAATCTGTAAGAAAAAGCAATATTATCATCTCTTGGGTACATTTGAGTTTACAGAATAGGATTAATCTTATTCAATACGTTATAGCTAAATATGAATCATAGCTACATATAAGAATGTGCACATTTTTTAAATCGTTCTCCTGTTTTGGAACCTTGTGGTTCTTACACCTTTTTGGCGCTGACATTCGCAAACAGCCTTCATTCCCATGTTTTCTGACTTGTGGTATTTCTTAACTATTAAGTATAGGTCTAGCCTAAGTTTCTCACTTTTGGGACTTTATATTTATTATTTCAATGTTGTTTGGTTATTTTGTTAAATATAACACCTCCCACATTTTAGCTCTGCATTACCCTAATGTTTAGACCTGGGTACCAATGGGTAGTCAAGAAACCATTAAGAAAGCTTGATTTCTCTGGGTACTAGACGGTGGCACATAGCCCAACACAAACTGAACTGTACTTCCATCCTTCCTGTAAAAATAGCAAATTTCAAGAGTGTTGTATTCAAACTGAGAAACGTGATTTGCAGAAGGTGCTACTTTTTTTGTATGAACCTTTTAAATTATTTTGGTAAAAAGTCATTAGCCATGTAGAAAAGAACGAAAGGATTAATGTTTTCAACATTCATTGTTCATGTATTTAACAAAAGTAATGAGCTGAAGACTCTGTAAGACGAAATTGTCCTTTTTTTGGTATCTAGGCTACTGAAGAGGTGCACAAGGATTATAGGAATGGAAGTCCCGGTGCAGGTGACGGGAAACAACAGTTTTAACGCAACTTTTACAACGAACTACCTTTACAACGCATTTTTTACAACGCAGGATCCTTTACAACGAATGTCTTTACAACGCATGATATTACATCGCAGATGCCTTTACAATGCATGCCATTACAACGTAAGTATAGGTAAGTATATAATTATAATACAATTTTTCATTTTTTTTATTTTTAAATAATTAAATATTAATTATTTAATATATATTATAAAAAATTATCATTTATTATAAACATAAATTTTATTAATTTTAATATTAATTACATTTTTTACCCCTACACTATCCAGCACTTACCCTACTATTACACCCCCCTGGAGTTAGAATAGTAATTTTTACCCCTACACTATCCAGCACTTACCCTACTATTACACCCCCCTGGAGTTAGAATAGTAATTTTTACCCCTACACTATCCAGCACTTACCCTACTATTACACCCCCCTGGAGTTAGAATAGTAATTTTTACCCCTACACTATCCAGCAATTACCCTACTATTAAACCCCCCTGGAGTTAGAATAGTAATTTTTACCCCTACACTAACCAGCACTTACCCTACTATTTCACCCCCCTGGAGTTAGAATAGTAATTTTTACCCCTACACTATCCAGCACTTACCCTACTATTACACCCCCTGGAGGTAGAATAGTAATTTTTACCCCTACACTATCCAGCACTTACCCTACTATTTCACCCCCCTGGAGTTAGAATAGTAATTTTTATCCCTACACTATGCAGCACTTACCCTACTATTACACCCCCCTGGAGTTAGAATAGTAATTTTTACCCCTACACTATCCAGCACTTACCCTACTATTACTCCCCTATGGAGTTAGAATATTATTTTAAAACACCTACATTATTTTTAAAATATATATATATATATATTTTTAAAAATAAGAAAATTAAAGTAAAATAAAAATTAAAATAAATTAAATTAATTTTAATTAATTACATTTTTTAATAATATTATATACTTACCTATACTTACGTTGTAATGGCATGCGTTGTAAAGGCATCTGCGATGTAATATCATGCGTTGAAAGACATTCGTTGTAAAGGATCCTGCATTGTAAAAATTGCGTTGTAAAGGTAGGCGTTGTAAAAGTATGCGTCGTAACGTCATACATCCATAGATGACAGGGCTTGAAAATGGCACAGAGCTCTTCTTTGACCCATCTGTTAGAATTCCTCAGGAAAAAGGGACTTCACGGTGGTAAAGTATGATAGGTAAACACTGTGAAAAAAGGATAACCGTATCAGAATTCCGTTATAGGTGGTACTTGTGGGGCGATACAGAGTGGCATCGGTCTCCACACGCACTTGTAATTCTGTTTAAGTGAGGCCATAGCACCTGCACTGCTGTAAAGAGACCTGGTCTGACGAACAAGAGGGAAGTTTCTGGAAGAAGGGATACACATATCAAATAGAGAAGGAGAAAATTAAACTGAACAAATCAAAGAAGTCAGTAGGAAAGTCATAACTATCATCATTTCTCCTGTGGAGAAGCAGAGGCTGCTCTTGCAAGTCTGGGGCCAGGAATTCGACGGCAAGGGATGACAAGTGGCCTGAAAGAATAGAAGGCCAGGGATGAACAGTTATTTTACTGCAGCCTTTTGGAGTGGATTTTTATACAGAAAACACAATTAGATCAGACGCACACATCCTAACTACCTATGTACTAAGGTATAGCCTTCAGCAAGCCATACAAGGCTGGATCACAACTTTATTTGCCTGGTCCAAGTGTTGGGGGTAGTGTTTCCACAGGCTAAGCTGCAGTCTGATATTCCAAGAAGCAATTTTCATAGATCCCTTGATGATGTGGATGGAAATAGTTATTCATGAGACCAGCACAGGCATTGTTAGAAAGTGGGTTGTTGGTTGACTGGGGTGTGATCCCTGGTCTAGCAACAGCCACACTCCCTTCCAGGGTGAACCACGAAAAATCCTGCACACAAACAGTAATAAGGTGAAAACCCAACCCATGAAAAATCCTAAACCCATTCAGAACAACAGAGCAAATTTGAAAAACATTATTTAACATCAAAACGACAAAAATCCAATCGGTAGAACAAGAATTATGGATTTTTCATAATATTAGTGAAAAAAGCACCAATAAACACAAAGCACCAACTATGGATATCTAGTCGCTGTAGACAGGGTCAAAGTCACAAGTCCAGGCTTACCAGATGGAGCGCAGTTCTGCAACAGTCACCAGGTATGGACAGCCGAAGATTTTCCCTTCTCAGATCCAAGAGTCTCTGTGCAGGGGGCCACAAGGAGCAGGTAGAGCAGCGTGGAGGCTGCCAGAGTAGGGCAAAGAGCAAGCCAGGCGTACCAGACAGGCATTGCTGAAACTTCACACTGGTAGTCCCTGTTAGCGGTCAATGCTGTTGCACAAAGTGTCGGACTGACAGCACTTCACATTGAATCCCAGTGCAAGAGCTGACATCTCTGCGTGTATGGGCCCATTCGCAAAGAGCCCAAAAACTTGAATACAGCTCTCTGAGCCACATCATAGGTCCAGGACCTGAGGAGCACCACTTGGGGAACAGGAACTCACTTTTGCTGGCTTCAGGTGCTGGTGCAGGAAGTTGAGGGGCTTTTTGTGTGTCGAAGGCTCAGATCAGGAGGCCAACAGCCTAGCCCTCGGAGTCACTCTGATAGCCTTGTGTTCAAGATGAAGTTTCAGGTCCAGTTCTTCTTCCACAGGCTAGAGGGAAGCATGTGGAAAGGCAGCAATTCAGCAAGGCAGGAGCAGGTCAGCAGTCCAGCAGAGTGGCAGTACTTTCAGCAGCACACCGGTCCTTCTTCCTGCCACAGTATTCAAAGGTCCACAAGTGTTCTGAAGAGCTGGTGTCTTAGATCTACTTTTTTACCCTGGTGCTCTAGTTCTGGAATGTGGAAGAAGCTTCTAGAGAGTGGCTTTGAAGCACATTGAATTTCATGTCTTCCTTGCCTCGACTGCAAGCTCGCTGCAGTGACAATATGGTGTTGTTAGGCCCCACATGTGAAGGGAGTGCACAGGCTATTCGGTACAAGTGGGGCTGTGCTCAGCTTTGCCCCCTCTATCCCGCCAGCAGATGGCCCATTCAGGTACAACTAATTCTTCTATTGTGTGACTGTCAGGGAGGAATTTACAAAGTCTGTTAGTTACACCAAGTGAATTGCCCCAAGGCTGGCTTCAGGCATCAAAGAGCTAAGGCAGTAAAATGCCATGTTTCTAAAAGTGCCATTTTTAAAATTGTGATCAGAAGCCCACTTTACAATTAAATAGGGCTTTCCATCACAATTCCTAGGACATAAAACATGACACAGCTTTCATCTCCCAATTGCAAATTACAGCTTACCAAATGTAACAAGGAATCCCCAATGTTATCCTACGGAAGTGGTAGACCTCACAGCAGTGACAAAACACATTTGGGAGTTTTTCACTACCAGGACAAGTAAAACATAAAAGTACATGTCCAGCCTTTTAGGAGTTTAAGGCTTGGCTAGGGAGTTTAAATGCCAAGTCGACATGGAAATGTGAACCTGCAGTCATCCTGCAAAAGCAAGCCTAGGACATGTTTCAAATAGTTACTTAAGTGGGTTGCACAATAAGTGCTGCAGGCCCACTAGTAGCATTCAATTTACAAGCCCGTGTTAAGCGAGCTGTTTTACCAATCACAGTCCTGTAATATCAAATGATAGGACCCCACACAAGTATATATTATAAAAATATATGTATTTATTTCTACAAATAATCCCCAGTACTCTTTATGAACAAAGAGGCACAAGCGTTAAATCAAAAGCACAGTGTAACATACAAAGTTGCACAATTATGGATGAGGGCGAGGTGCCACTCAGACCATATACTAAGAAAGTGGTATAAGAGATACCAATCGAACAGTGGTTAGGCCTAGGGCCTAGGGAATCGCTGGGAGCAGTCGGGACAAGCAATGCTGAAGTCGGGAAAAGCCCGCGGGATTCGGGTGCAGTGCTTAAAGCACACGCATGCACCAATGCAAGTCAAGGGTGCGTAAAAGTTAAACAAACAGAGTTTTAGGATACTTCCACTGAAACTAGAAGGATAAAACTTTAGTCACAGACCCTAGAGGTGTGTACCAGTGTGGGAACACCGGCGTTGCAAAGTTATCTCACCCACAGGAAGCGGGTGCATAGGGTCGAAGTGGCGTCGGGTTTCGTCATGCAGGTTCTGGGTGCTTGAAGCTGAAGAGGCTGCAGGCGATGTGAAGGAGAAGTGTCCGGTGTGATCCAAGTGTGGATCAGAGTCGTAAAGTACCTGAAAGCAGAGGGGACAGAGTATGGGTCACTCAGCAGTGACCAGGGTGGAACCAGGACGGAACCAGGCAATGTCGGGCGCAATCAGGTGGTTGTCGAGGAGCTTCTCTCCGCTGTCACGTGGGCTCTGGGGCATCTGTGACGTCCAGGAGCGGGTCACGATCTGTCCCACGAAGGCTCTCGCCGTCGGCACTGTCGGCTTCAAGATTAGAGCAAACAACACTTGGTTAAAGCAATCCACGCGGAACTGGAAGATTGCTTCTCACTCGGACCAGGAGGGTCAGAGTGGGGGCTCCTTTTCAGGGGAGCTGGTGTAAATCCGGTCAGCGTCTCGTGGTCTTTTCAAGATGGCGTGCCCCACGCTTCCGGTCGCCTCCAGGGGTCTCAGCTCTGCAGGGACTGTGGATCGGGCTGTAAGAAGGCAGTCAAGCTTGATCTTGTTGATCTCTGTTGCTCGAATTCCGTCGGGAACTGCAACAAAGCAGACGTCGAGGTGCTGGATGGTGCCTGTTTGCACAGGGTGGTCACTCCTTGACCACAAGGGAGATTCTTCAGTCTTCTACGTTGAGTAGGATGTCGAAGGGTCCAGAGTTTCATTTCTTATGTTTCATCAGGATAATCTGAAGTGCATTGGCACTGCTCCCATTCTTATACCAATCTAGGGGGCTGGATTACCTGCTAGGTCCCCTCCTATGGGTGGGACCCAGGAAGGGGGTGGGTACACCCCTTTCCTTTGATCCAGGCCACGCTGGGACGGGGGCTGGTGTGTCCCAGAACCGGTTTGGCCAGATTATGCAAGGGGCAGCCTTGTGCTCCCCATGCAGTGTCTGGTTTCTTTCAAACCTCCCTGCTCCAATCCACTATCTCCTGTCTGGGGTGGTGTGACTGGCGAGGGGATAGTATTCCATATCGTATGACACCTTACATGACATGTTTTGATAAAGCCAAACCAAAGTTGCTATATAACCGCAAGGATTATAATGCACTTAATAGTATATGGTATGGCATTATCCCGGAACAGCTTAGGGAGTTGTTCCCGACAGCTGCAGACAGGCTCAGCTCATGCTAGAGCTCCATCTCACATTAAACCACCCACTCTGCCTCCAGGATTGATGAGGCCTTCCATAGGAGTGGCTCACAGGTTTACATGTGTCCAGATATAGGTGTAGATATAGGTATACTATATCTAAGCAAGAGGTGATTACACCATCTTGCCCCAGCTGAGTGATCAGCCAGTTGTGTCAATTTAAGAACCAGCCAGGGGTGGCAAACGATATGCTGCAGCCCCTGGTAGGCCTTGGTGGCACCTATGCCCTGAGCACCTATAGTGCATGGTACAGAGGCTGACAAGGAGTCCATTTCCAATTGTGGTATGTACCTAGGGTACATGGAATCCATTTTACAGAGAGAGCAGATAGACTGGGGCCCTGATTAGCAGGGAACCAGGCCAACTAAGTCGAAAACCAGCTAAACACAAGGCAAAAAATCTGGAGTAACCATAGTCAGGTAGCCACCTTCCTACACAACCCCACCCCCAAACGAAAGGAGATAAGGCTATCCTTGGCCAGGTAAGCCTATATTGCCTGAGTTGCCATATAAGGAAGTGCCTGCACTAGCATGGGTACCCCCTGTCTCATGGTCCACTAAGCAGTCCCTCACCCTTGGGGTATTAGAGGGTCTCCACCATAGGGAATCACTACCTTGGGTGTGTTTATGCAAAGTTAAAGGCTGGTTTGGATATGGAGTTTTGAAGTGAGGCTCCACTAATTTAGGGCTCAGCTTCCTCCAATTATCTTCCACCATGTGTGCCTTTCTTTCTTCAACTGAGTTGCACTGTGCTCTCAGGGTCAACCTCTGACTACCTAAAGCTGGAGGCTGGGTCCCTCTGTTTGGCTTGCTGGAGGGACAGTTCAGGTTTGGGCCCTTTGGGTCCCAGGTTTGGCTGTGCCCAACAGAATCCATCTGTGGGAGGTCCCTAACTGTTTTTAAGGGGGCTCCCTCAGGAGTTTTTAAAGTTTTCACCTCACTAGGGCTACTAGTTTTGGTGCCCCTAATCTGTTGATGGGGGTGCTTTATTTGACAGGGGGCTCTCTGGGTCTCACTGTCCTTCTTGTCCTCTGCAGCCCTGGGCTGGATAAGGCAAGGTAGAGAGGGGCAGGTTACCTGCTCCAGACTGGGTCCCACCTGAGAAGGGTCCACTGACATCAGAGGCTCTGTCAGGCTAGGCCCAACCATCTCTGGGGCAGTTCCTTCATCAGGGGTAAGATCAGTTCCCTGAGGAGGCTGATCCTTTCCTAAAGTCTGGTGAGGGGGAGATTTCTCGTCCTCCTCTGTGCTCTCAATTTGTGTGGAGTTATCCACCATTTCAGGCTTCACAACCCACATATCAGTTTGAGTTTGGGCTGTGGCCATCACAGCCCCACTAACCTTTTCAGGAGGGGACTCAGTTTGGGTTTCTGCTGTTATCATAACAGCTTTGCTATTCTGTTCAGGAAGAGCTTCTGCTAAAGATGGGGCTGAGTCTTGTACAGACCTACCAACCTTTTCAGGAAGGACATCTTGAATTGGGGCTGTAGCCATTACAGCCCCACTAACCTTTCCATTGGAATTTACCATTCTAGAATGAATTTCTTGTTCAACCTCAGCCCAGGCTGAGATTTCTAAATCATTACCAAGTAGGCAGTCTACAGGCAAGTTTGATGAGACTGCCACTCTCTTTGGGCCAGTGACACCTCCCCAGCTGAGACTTACCACTGCCATGGGATGATTTGTTTAGATTCCATCAATGTTTGTTACCTGGTATGTGGCATCTGGTAAAAGTTGCTTAGAGGGGACTATACAGTCAGCCACCATGGTGATGCTAGCCCCTGTGTCTCTAAAGGCTTCAACTTTCAAACCATTGATGATGGGTTCTTGTCTATATTTGATCAAAGTGTTTGGGCAATCAGAGAAGTTGGCAAACCCCATGCCAGTCTCATAAACAAGATTATTTGGTGATGGGGACCTGGATAGGCCAGGGTCCACCTGTGCTCCAAAAGTAAACCCACCCAGATTCCTGGGTGTGCTCCCACTTCCTGGGGGATTACTGCTGACAGTAACAGGAGGTGTTGGAACTGGCTTTGGAGGTATATTCTCTTTATTTCCATTATTGGGACAACAGTTGTCTGTTTTGTAATGCCCAATCTGTTTACAGACATGACAATAAGGCTTTTTCTGAGTTTAAGAAGTGTCTTGGGACCCACCCCCATTCTTGGAGTTTTGGGGCCCTGGGGAAGTCTTTTCCTTACTTTTATCCCCACCCTTTTCTTGAGGCTTGGTAGACTCCTTCTTCTGGTTACTGTCCTGATTCTTAGGCCTAATCCTGGTTCTGATCCATTTATCTGCCCTCTTTCCCAATTCTTGGGGAGAGGTCAAATCTGAGTCCACCAGGTGCTGGTGTAAGAGCTGGTTCTGACAATTACTTAGGATCTGCTCCCTCATAATCAAATTATACAATCCTGTGAAGTCATGTACTTTGCTGCCATGTAGCCAACCCTCCAGAGCCTTAGTAGCACAATCTACAAAATCAGTCCAGTCCTGTGTCTGTGTCTTCTGGGTGTCTCTGAACTTCAACCTGTACTGTTCAGTGGTTAAGCCAAACCCATCTATTAGAACACTCTTCAGGACTTTGTAATTGTTTGCATCCTCATGTCTGACAGTGAGGAGCTTATATCTCCCTTTCTCAGAAAAGGAGTACCATAAGATTGCAGCCCACTGTTCTTCAGGAACCTGCTGTACCATGCAGGCTCTTTCCAGAGCAGTCATCTATTTGTGGATGTCATCCCCTTCCTTGTAGGGGGCACAATCTTTGTCAGGTTTCTACTATCATAGGACCTGGGTTTCTCTCTAGGAATATTGCTGGCACACATTTTCTGTTCTCTTGCTAAAGCAAGTCTAGCTTGAGCCAGGGCTACCTCCTCCCTCTCTATCTGGAGTTTGACAGCCCTCATCCTTGCCTTATGCTCTAACTTCTGAGAGGAAGTCATTCCTCTCTGAGATTCTCTTGAGGCACTAGAAATATGAGAGTCCCCTGATGGAGATCTCACTCTTCTGTTGCCTGGGAGAATGATATTATGGGATCTGGGGAGGTGCTGGCCCTCTCCATTCCCAAGTAGGTCTAAGTTGGCCTGGTTAAGCCTGGCAACTACAACCTGGTTACCCCTCTGATCCTGATCTTCAAGATCCTCTACATCTGAGTCCGAGTCCTCCTCTTCCTCCTCTTCTTCCTCCTCTGGAGGGGTCTCAGTCACAGGGGGGTTCAGTCCATCTCCTGATTCTAAGGGAGCTGCACTCGCCTTATCTAAGTCATCCTGTTCTAGAATGGCTATCAGGGTAGGACTGGTGGGACTTCTGCCCCTTTTTAGCCCCCTTGAAATGCACAAGGCAATCAAGTCTTTGTGGCTAAGTTTGTCATAGCTGGAAGTTGCCTTGGTAAGGTCAACTGTCACAGGCAGAGAGCTTGGAGCTTCACCTGTGCCAGACATGACTCTAGTGTGGTGTAAGTGATGCACCTACCTACACTAAGTGTTTACCTACTGTACCTTTCTAGTGAGTTGTAGTCAGGGTGTGCTAATCCCTTTAATCTACAACTACTAAGTTCAGTAGAACTTAATATGCTAAGCTTTTGATTTATATGTACCTAAGGTACTTGCTGTGATCTTTCAATTTGATAAAAAGATTGCAATGGTAAAACAACAGCAAGCTCAAATCCGCACCGCTGCGCACCAATGTGAGAAGTCCCCTGATGGAGATCTCACTCTTCTGTTGCCTGGGAGAATGATATTATGGGATCTGGGGAGGTGCTGGCCCTCTCCATTCCCAAGTAGGTCTAAGTTGGCCTGGTTAAGCCTGGCAACTACAACCTGGTTACCCCTCTGATCCTGATCTTCAAGATCCTCTACATCTGAGTCCGAGTCCTCCTCTTCCTCCTCTTCTTCCTCCTCTGGAGGGGTCTCAGTCACAGGGGGGTTCAGTCCATCTCCTGATTCTAAGGGAGCTGCACTCGCCTTATCTAAGTCATCCTGTTCTAGAATGGCTATCAGGGTAGGACTGGTGGGACTTCTGCCCCTTTTTAGCCCCCTTGAAATGCACAAGGCAATCAAGTCTTTGTGGCTAAGTTTGTCATAGCTGGAAGTTGCCTTGGTAAGGTCAACTGTCACAGGCAGAGAGCTTGGAGCTTCACCTGTGCCAGGCATGACTCTAGTGTGGTGTAAGTGATGCACCTACCTACACTAAGTGTTTACCTACTGTACCTTTCTAGTGAGTTGTAGTCAGGGTGTGCTAATCCCTTTAATCTACAACTACTAAGTTCAGTAGAACTTAATATGCTAAGCTTTTGATTTATATGTACCTAAGGTACTTGCTGTGATCTTTCAATTTGATAAAAAGATTGCAATGGTAAAACAACAGCAAGCTCAAATCCGCACCGCTGCGCACCAATGTGAGAAGTTGGCCTGATATATGATGTTTCCAATTCTGGAACCACCTTGTATCAGTCCAAGCTATCCCTTATGGTGTCTGGTTGTAAGTCAACCTTGTAGACAAGCTATCTTAATTCGTAGCATAGACTAAGCAGCCTTAAAGGCTTAACTCAAGAGGTCGTGTTAAGCGAGCTGTTTTACCAATCACAGTCCTGTAATATCAAATGAAAGGACACCACACAAGTATATATTATAAAAATATATGTATTTATTTCTACAAATAATCCCCAGTACTCTTTATGAACAAAGGGGCACACGCGTTAAATCAAAAGCACAGTGTAACATACAAAGTTGCACAATTATGGATGAGGGCGAGGGGCCACTCAGACCATATACTAAGAAAGTGGTATAAGAGATACCAATCGAACAGTGGTTAGGCCTAGGGCCTAGGGAATCGCTGGGAGCAGTCGGGACAAGCAATGCTGAAGTCGGGAAAATCCCGCGGGATTCGGGTGCAGTGCTTAAAACACACGCATGCACCAATGCAAGTCAATGGTGCGTAAAAGTTAAACAAACAGAGGTTTAGGATACTTCCGCTGAACCTAGAAGGATAAAAATGTAGTCACAGACCCTAGAGGTGTGTACCAGTGTGGGAACACCGGCGTTGCAATGTTACCTCACCCACAGGAAGCTGGTGCATAGGGTCGAAGTGGCGTCGGGTTTCGTCGTGCAGGTTCTGGGTGCTTGAAGCTGAAGAGGCTGCAGTCGATGTGAAGGAGAAGTGTCTGGTGTGATCCAAGGGTGGATCAGAGTCGTAATGTACCTGAAAGCAGAGGGGACAGAGTCTGGGTCACTCAGCAGTGACCAGGGTGGAACCAGGACGGAACCAGGCAATGTTGGGCGCAATCAGGTGGTTGTCGAGGAGCTTCTCTCCGCTGTCACGTGGGCTCTGGAGCATCTGCGACGTCCAGGAGCGGGTCACGATCTGTCCCACGAAGGCTCTTGCCGTCGGCGCTGTCGGCTTCAAGATTAGAGCAAACAACACTTGGCAAAAGCAATTCACGCGGAACTGGAAGATTGCTTCTCACTCGGACCAGGAGGGTCAGAGTGGGGGCTCCTTTTCAGGGGAGCTGGTGTAAATCTGGAGCAACCAGAATCACAAGTCGTATTTCGGTTTTCGTCGGCACAGGGGCCACAAGTCAGCTGGCAAGTGACCGGGCCAACGCGTTGCGCCAAAAGAAGCAGAAGGGCCCCACGCAGCACTCGTCGAGTGTGGAGGGCTGAATTTCGGTGCAAGAGTGGCTCAGGGTTGGGCTTATCAAACCCCGGTGTACAGCTTTGAGGGTCACTCGTGGGCTGCACGGTCAGCGTCTCGTGGTCTTTTCAAGATGGCGTGCCCCACGCTTCCGGTCACCTCCACGGGTCTCAGCTCTGCAGGGACTGTGGATCGGGCTGTAAGAAGGCAGGCAAGCTTGATCTCGTCAATCTCTGTCGCTCGAGTTCCGGCGGGAACTGCAACAAAGCAGACGTCGAGGTGCTGGATGGTGCCTGTTTGCACAGGGTGGTCACTCCTTGACCACAAGCGAGATTCTTCAGTCTTCTACGTTGAGTAGGATGTCGAAGGGTCCAGAGTTTCGTTTCTTATGTTTCATCAGGATAATCTGAAGTGCATTGGCACTGGTCCCATTCTTATACCAATCTAGGGGGCTGGATTACCTGCTAGGTCCCCTCCTATGGGTGGGACCCAGGAAGGGGGTGGGTACACCCCTTTCCTTTGATCCAGGCCGCACTGGGACGGGGGCTGGTGTGCCCCAGAACCGGTTTGGCCGGATTATGCAAGGGGCAGCCTTGTGCTCCCCATGCAGTGTCTGGTTTCTTTCAAACCTCCCTGCTACAATCCACTATCTCCTGTCTGGGGTGGTGTGACACCTCCCTGTGACAGGAAACCCTTTGTCCAGGCCCCCTTGGCTGAGTTTCGGTCAGCTGCAGGGGGTCAGACTCGTGTCTGTGGCAGAAGCATCCATTTTGTGGATCTGAGGCTCTTTTAAAAATCAACCGCATTTCAGTAAAGTAACATGTCTTCTCCCTCTAGAGGGGTGGAATGCTATCCCCGTCACCAGGACTGGCGATGGGATAGTATTCCAAATCGTATGACACCTTACACGACATGTTTTGATAAAGCCAAACCAAAGTTGCTATATAACCGCGAGGATTATAATGCACTTAATAGTATATGGTATGGCATTATCCCGGAACAGCTTAGGGAGTTGTTCCCGACAGCTGCAGACAGGCTCAGCTCATGCTAGAGCTCCATCTCACATTAAACCATGCACTCTGCCTCCAGGATTAATGAGGCCTTCCATAGGAGTGGCTCACAGGTTTATATGTGTCCAGATATAGGTGTAGATATAGGTATACTATATCTAAGCAAGAGGTGATTAAACCATCTTGCCCCAGCTGAGTGATCAGCCAGTTGTGTCAATTCAAGAACCAGCCAGGGGTGGCAAAAGATATGCTGCAGCCCCTGGTAGGCCTTGGTGGCACCTATGCCCTGAGCACCTATAGTGCATGGTACAGGGGCTGACAAGGAGTCCATTTCCAATTGTGGTATGTACCTAGGGTACATGGAATCCATTTTACAGAGAGAGCAGATAGCCTGGGGCCCTGATTAGCAGGGAACCAGGCCAACTAAGTCGAAAACCAGCTAAACACAAGGCAAAAAATGTGGGGTAACCATAGTCAGGTAGCCACCTTCCTACACATTGGTTCAAAACAAGGGGTGTCTAATCACCCTACGCTCGATGTGCCTAACGTTTCAACAGTTCTTTTGTATTTAACAGCTCACGTCATCAACCTTCAGCAGAGGAAATTCAGATACCGCTCTTCCGCAGCTTGTACATTTCTCCATCTCACAAATGTAGCCATATTTTTATACAAATGTCCACATACTCTGCTCAGAAAGGAAGTTCCATTCATAATGTACATTGTTTCCTCCACACAACCTTGGCCATCATCAGGAACTCACGAAGGACAGATTACATATTTCTCCTTTCTACATTCTAATAGGCAAATTAAACCTAAAAAAACTCTCGGCTTTCTCGGCAGATCAGTAAAATGCGCTCTAGTAAAAACAAATAGAAGTGTGATTATCATTGTAATTTTATACATTTCCATTATTAAATGCCCTATGAATGCTTTTGCTTGCATTTTCTTACAGTTTGCACATTATTTTCAAACAGTAAGTGAAAAAGAAACTTTTGGCTATTATTTTCTACATTAACCGTGTGCATTTTCAGTCCATACTAACTTCCTCAGCACGCATCTGATCAGTTTTAATCATTCCCCTTTTTAGTTTTGGACTGTTAATTTTCACACCATTTGGTTAATAATTCACACAATGAGGAGTTCAATCCGAGCTGGTTTTAATTTCGTAAAAACCTTGCTCCATCAGCAGCAATCAAGCAACAAGCTGGGAGACAAAGCCTAGGTAAAGTAAACATGTACAGCAAAAATAGAAGAGGACAGAGCATGGCCAGGTCCAAACCTGCCACTCTGTGAAATACTCTGTTATTGGAGAGTCTTGTTGGTGCTTTTCACCTTTTGAAAAGCAGTGAACCAACCATCAAAGAGGGCCAAACATTCAGCACAGCGGAGCTGTATTGGATTGTACTGCCTGATTCCGCCAGCTTGAGAACATGACATCACCAGCATCTGTGAAAGATCATCCTCCAATCAAGAACAACTTCCAATCCCTGTGACTCAGTGGTAAATATGGAAAGGACAGACCATTAGGTGATCTGCTCTGCCAGGGGTAAGCACTTAAAGAAGTTCTTCTTCTTGCTAGCAGCTGTGGAGATCCTACCTCACACCAATCAGTGTGGGTGGCATGGATGATACATTACAACAATGAGGCTAGGCTTCTCTAGTCACTGGAACAGTGTTAAAAAAGGACCTTGATGTATCTCAACAAGCTATGCATTCAGAACCCACCAGAACAGATTAGCCTGTGTATTATACAATGTGAGACTGTGGCAGATCCCTGAGACGCCTACTGTTATTAAGACTTGGTGACACTCTAACAGTTTGCCAGTTCCTATGCTTTTATCTCCGAAACAAGCTCCATTTCGTGCACTATTACCATATTCCAACTCTTCCTCTGCTGCACCGTTGTGCTTACCAGGCATCTAGGAGCTATGTTTTCAAAATTAGCTGTGGCTCCAGTGACAAGTTTAACCCTTTTCCACCGCAGCGCTAAGGGGCGGTGGGGGCCGCGCGGCGCTCCGATGCTTATGACGGAACCGCTCCATCACGCCCCTCGGGTGGGCTGTGCTTGTGATGGAGCGGTTCCGTCATGGCCCCGCCCGCTCAATAGAATGCACCCCGCAGGCGCGAAAACAACGCCGCGCAGGCGCGGCGAGAGGGCCGTGACGGAACCGCTCCGTCACCAGCACAGCCCACCCGAGGGGCGTGACGGAGCGGTTCCGTCATAAGCGTGGGAGGGGTTAACAGAACTATTCAGGTAATCACTAAGTGGTTGGGTAGTGTACTCCCTGGGTTTCCTCAAATGTTGCTTGCTATCAAGTTAGCTTTAACTTAAAGAGTGTTACTGGCCTGCCTTAAAGGAAGTTGGTGGCGCCTGTACTTTTCTTTCCTGCAGTGCATACTTTGAACGGAGTTGCCTTTAGATGTTTATAATGGACCCGCAGTGCTTGGAGGGCATTTCTGTTAATACCTGCTGACTAAGGACTCGTTGGACTCGCTGTCCCAGGGGGCCGCTGGTCACGCCCGCACCTGGTTGCCTGCTTCAAAAGGACCTCGCTGCTCCCGCTCTGCGGGACACGCACGCGCGCCGGGCGAAGCCCGGGCCAAGGGTGGGCCCGTCTGTGCCCGTCAGGGGCCTTAAGAGGCCTTTTTTTTTTTTTGATTACTGACAGCCACTTAATGTATCCTTTGTTCGCTGCACATTTAATTTGACTCGTCATTTGCCGTTGTGACTTAATCGCCTGGTTCTTAATTTGTAGGGTTACTGTCTTCCTCTACGGGGTGGTACAGATGGGGAAGAGAAAGACCCAGGTACCTTGTTTATGGCCCATAGTGGCGGCTAAATCCACTGTTACAACAATGGACGCTTTCCTTTCGAGGGCTGCGCTAGTCATTGATAAGGAAATCGAGATGGTTAATAGACGGCTATCTAGGTCACCTACAGGCACCCTGCTTCTTTTGAACAACAATGGTAATAAGGGCTCTAAATACTCCTCCTTGATGATAGGTGGTATCTCACTCCTTTTAGTTGCAGAAGGAGACACTCCCGTGGAAGAGAGGTCCCATGATGTCATAGAGGGTGTAGGGGAGCTACCGCATAGACCTCTATCCCCCAAAGTGATAATAACTAACAAGCAGGTCATTTCTCATAGTGTTATGCCAGGGGAGGGTGGTCTTACTGAAAAGAACACTGCTGTGCTCAATGAAGGCAATGATGGTTTGTCTAGTTCAAAGGGCTCAAGGGATGATTGTAGCTCCATTGGGACAAGAAAAAGAAAGTGTAAAGCTATTGCTAACCAAGCAAAAAAACCAAAAAAAAACCAATAATCCGTCATCACCAGCCCCAGTTACAAGGGGCACTCAGGCGGCAACTTTGCCTTAGGACATACTAGAATCTATGAAATCTCTATTAATCAATATACTGGAGGATAAATTGGCACCTATTGTGTCTAAATTAAACGATATAGAGCAAAGTCTAGTAGCTCATATGAAAACCGTGCCATCACCTGTTATCGCTGAGAATACTAACAATTACTTAATCAGTTCAAATCCCACTGCAGGCTCCCAATACCGCACATCAGGTCAGGGGATTTCAACCCTCTCCAACTTACACAGAAATCTGGTCTCCAATTATACAGGGCAGGTAGCGGGTGGTTCTAGGGAGGGCCGGTTCAGGGCTAGGATTCCTCCAGCTTCACAACAGGTCCAGGCTCCTCTGCGTTTGGGCGACAATGCTGGTGATGTTGCGGGTAACCACTCTGCTGTCTCTTCAAACTGCACATCTATCAATTTACCCCCCGAATCAACACCTTTGATGGTAATTTTAGGGAACGTTCCACCTCTTCCCCGAGGCACTAATGAATTATTTAGCCAGCTTAAGAATAAGGTCATACACTGGTTTTCTGGCTGCACCTCTGTAGGCCCAGCGGTAGACCGAAACATCTTAATGGTCCGCCGCGTGGGCTGGGTGGGTAACGCCAGAAAAACAGGGGTGGGGGACTGCATTATTATAAATTTTAATAATCGAATGATTGTTGAAAGAATATTTCTTCGCCAATGCCCCAGGGGCCAAATAGATTCGTTGCCCTCTCAGGACTAGAAGATTGTGACTGACTGAGTCCTAGCTTTGACTCGACCGTCGCAACTCTGGACTCACAGTTACCTACACTCTCTTTATATTGTAGGCAGCCTTCCCCAAGGGTGTGTATCCCTGTGAAATCAGAGGTCCAACCAAATGTCCCTTGGGGGATCCCCGGCGAAAGCATTACATAATATCATCTCCTGGAACATCGCAGGACTGGCGGGCAAGTTCCTTGACCCAAAGTGGGTCCTGTTTATTAAGCAATTCCCGGTGATTTGTTTACAGGAGACTTGGATGGTGGAATGTAATTTATTCCTAGAGGGTTATAAAGCTTTTTTTGTCCCCGCATCGCCCTCGATGAGGGGTAGAGCTAAGGGCGGTTTGGTTATCTACACAGCCTTAGCTCTGAAATGCAGAATAAAGGAAATCTGCTCCCCCCACCTAGATCTCCAAGCTGTTGTTTTAAAGCAAGGGAATGCAAGTCTCTGCCTGATTAACTTTTATAATGCAGTACATGCTGCGGGGTCCTGCAAGATCACCTTACTGGGCGAATTTTTTTAATTGCATTGTGTTTTTTTTTCTCACTGCCTTATGGTATCTGATCATTTTAACTTACGACCGTGTGGAGACCCGACATTAACATGCATGGGAGAATTGGGTTGCGCAAAGATGGGGGGCCTACATTTTGAGCACTCATTGCAGGGAGATACACTTAATAACCTACTCAATGAGTTAGACTTGATCTCAGCCATGTCCATGGTAGACGATTCTAGAAAACAGCTTGTTCCTTCTTTTGAAGGCCATAAATGGGGCTCTTTTATAGATCATGTTCTTATTTCTACTGGCCTACAATCTTCTTTTTTGGAGTTTAAAAATAGAAGCAGCATCTTTAGCGACCATAATCCTGTATGTGTACGTCTCGGTGGAGACTTCCTGAATCAGCAAGGGACGAAGGCAGCGCCCGGCGTGTTGAAACTCACGGACAGTAGGCGTCGACTTAAGTGGTCCCAGGTGAACCCCGTAGCCTTCTATGACAATATCCGGGAATCTTGTGCTACTGATTTAGCAGCATGTGTGTCCCTTGACTCTTCTCCTGGGAATGTACTCAATGCCTTTGAGGCCATTGTTACTAAGGCGGGAACCCTGTTGTCTATCCGCTCCAAAAAAACATCGCTCATAGACCCCAAGTGATTTGACAGCTTATGCTCGAGAGCGGCGAGTGAGCTAAAGGCGGGTCTGAGGTCCATCCCAAGAGATCAATCTCGAATCTGGCTTCTCCGCCTCAATTATAAAAGGGCCCTGGCAATTCGGAAATCCGAAATAAGGACATCACGTGGGAGGAGCTCCTTGAACCAGATACGTTAGGTAATAGCTCAAAATTTTGGGGAATAATTAACAAACCCCTATTCAAAAGGGAAGGGGCGGACGTGATCGGCACAAATATCACAGGAGATGACTGGGTACATTATTTTGGGTCGATATTTAAGTGCACCACGACAAAGCTATAACCCAAGTTGGGAGGAAGTAATGAAACACTGCCCCCATTTACGCTGTGTGAGGTCGAGAAAGGCATCTCTTGCCTGTCCTGTAACAAGGCTCCAAGCCCGGATGGCTTGCCCCCAGACCTCTTTAAATCAAACCAGCCCCTCTGGATCCCGGTCCTCACGGCCGTGCTTAATGCAGCGGTGGTGGAAGGTTGCCCAGAGTCGTGGGGTACCTCCACGATCCATCCAGTTTTCAAGAAGGGAGACCGTAATAACACCAGTTGCTATAGACCGATTGCCCTTATTGATTCTGTTGTCAAGGTAGTGGGAGGAGTAGTCCTGAACAGACTGTCCACTTGGGCTGAAGAAAATAGAGTTATTTCTGATATCCAGTATGGGTTTCGTCCGGGGCATTCTACCTTGGCACAATCCCTCAAAATGTATATGGCCATTTTAAAAAACTGGGGTATACCCAAGGTTAGTCCTGGACCTGGGCACTATACAATACAAAATAGAGTGGTCCTAGAGCCTAATTTACAAAAAGCATTTGGTCAAAGTATATTTAATTTCATTTATATATTTGGACAGGAGCCTTGAAACAAAACTTGAGGCAACCTTCTGAGAGCCTTAATCAATATTATCATGAAACTCAGTTGTACACGAGACTGGACAGACAGGCCAGACCAAAATAGTATATTAACTAATTTAATGTACAGGTTTAAGTTAGTGTACAAGATAATGCAACATCAATTTGGTTGAGTAAGAGGTTGCTCCAAAAGAAGGAACGTGCTACATAGAATGAAGTGTGTTCGGTGAAAAGAAGGAAGGAAAATTAGGTGACATAGGATAAAACAGAGATGTGTATTATTTCCAAAACAGCACTATGATCGGTTATCATTCACCGTCATGCGCAGCCTAGCTCCACTTGAATTTATACAAAATGTAAGTCTTGTGTGAAGTAATATTCAAAATTTGCATGGTGGGAGACACAAAAGGTAAGTCTAGGCTTATGTAAGGGCGTCGACGTTTCAATCCGACTTTATTTATTGGTGACACTTTAGCTATGCGCCCTTTGCTTTTTTGGCTTAAGTGCTGGCTAAACAAAGATCTTACCCTCAATCACCAGCTACTTAAAGAGGCCCTGACTTTTGACAATATGCTTATTATCCCCTGGCTAAAATATGTAAAAACCTGCTTTAACGATCTGGGGCGTCCGGACCTTTTTTTAAGCCGCTTAACTGAACACAAAAGTACCATCAGAAACAAATCAGAAAAAGCACCAATTGCAGCACATTTCACCGCCAATAATCACAATGTGAGTCAAATTAGATACATGATTTTGGAGGTTGTTTCGGCAAAACCAGGCATTGACAACAGAAAGAGACTTTTACAACGCGAGATGTACTGGATTAAGAAATTGTGTTCATTTAACCCGACAGGGTTAAATGACCGGATGGAATACAGTTGCTTCCTATGATTCAATAGAACTTTGAAATTATATGGTACACAGACTTGTTGTATACATATGCTGTTTAATTATCCACTTATTTAATTGTGCACGAATTATAGATTTGACACCGTTAGCGTTTACACTCCATTGATCTCCAATACCCCGTGGGCACTCTATAATTTACCCATGCACCTTACAGCAGTCTGGATTCGATTCTTAGAACTTTAAGATTGTATGGTACACAGATTTATTGTTTAAATATGCTGTTTAATTATTCACTTGTTTATTTATGTATGTGTACAGATTTGACGCTTTTACACTCCATTGATCTTCAATACCCCGTGGGCAACTCCTATTTACCCATGCACCTTACATTCGTCTGGATTTGTTTCTTATCACATACGCCTCTCACATATTTCACACAGATGTGCCTTATCCAAATTGGCCGCCACATTCACCTTACATATCGTTTTTTGGAACTATGTTTTTCCCACATAACACGAGGGAATACCGACCAGTTTTAGATATTTGACATGCTTTCACTGGATGGATGCCATCCCATTTGTAATTTGATAGACCCACATTACCCGGGAATCGTCCCCCATTTATTGATTAGTCCGTTTTCTCTCACTACATATGAGAGAGTAATACGCATGCGTGGCGTTCTGACCCCGTTTTCGGACTCTGATCATGACGGATGTGAGAGTACCGAATGTTGATTTTTACCGGTAAGAGATTCACCACATTATCACTTTGGGCAACTGCTACTGCCGGGCTCTTAGGCACTTGAGTTAAACCACTTTCGGGCACTTTTACATTACGCGCACGTTTTTGAACATCACACAATGAGTTCGGTGTTCTAACAGATGTACACCGATTGAATGATTTCTTCTTTTTTTCACGAACGCATGAGTACCCTAGGATCGGCTCTTTTACACGTTGTGATCCCATTTGGTTTTGTATTTAGCACCATTTTTACGATACCTCACACTCAGCGAGGTGTATGTTATGCTTGACTCAGCCACATTCACCAGCCCACACCCGTGTTTCTTGCACATCTGTCACTAGATTTGCATGGATACACTGTAGTTACCATTATGTTCGTCTACTTCCGTATCTTTTACACTTCTTTCAATGATGTTTACGTTCATAGATTCACCGAATACCTTCCCCTGATGAAGTGCATCTAGCACGAAATGCATTGGGAACATAAAGGAATTGGGATTGAACTTAAATGAGATGAAATACTCTGAATTGTATATACAACGACATGAATGTGGATATTGGAATTCTGACTGTGATGCAACAGTTGAATTAATTGAATTTCTCAAACGATGAGGATTAAATACAATTGAGGCTACTTTGGATTACATTGATTCATTTAAAATATGTGGTTAACCATATTGGAAACTTTTGTCCCACAAAGGAGTGCGACGGGCCACATTGTCACGTTTTGCTTATGTTAAAAAGACATTTTCTCTATGGCAAAAATTTAACAGAGATGGGGCAGAATTGGTAAAATCCAGCGTACATAATTTTATGTTACTTAAAACTGATCCATCGCTGGAACCATATATTACATGGCCCCTCTCTTCCCATGAGCGGTTCCTGTTAACTAGGTTCAGGTTTAATTACTACCACCTCCTACTCGCTGTTCCAAAGGGAAGCCATAGAGGTCAGGTGCTGTCTTCCTGTGGCTGCGATGCCTCATCTCCACAGGATTTGACGCACTTTACGTTTCTTTACGTTTTTTTGCCACCATATGATGCCCCCCGGTGGTTCTTTTAAAACCTTTATTAAAAAAGATGAATTTTACCCAGGTTCGCCCGGCCCTTTGCTTCTTGCAAATGCTAAGGCCAGAAAGTACTTAATTTGTGGTTGTTTTTTTTAAATCTGCATTGAGACTGAGAAAAAGCTTCCCGAATTAACGGATTCCCGTACTGTGGCTATTGTATCAATTAAATCTCACTTTAGAGTTTGTACATACTATAGGGATGAAACTTTTTAACATGTTCTGTATTAATATTTGAATTCATTATTTTAATATTTGTCTAAGATTAATGTATATGTTTTTTAAACAAAATTGCCCCTTTTTATTGTTGTAACACTGCTTTTATGGTTTTCTATCTGTAAAACCGAATAAAGTATTTTGATGATGATGATTAAATAACTCAGCTTGCCATAAATTTAGTAGACAAGTCGAATTTTGAAATAACACAGCTTGTGCCTCTCGCATATTCAACGGTGCATTACCTATCAGATATCTATGCACTACCTCTGTGTAGTGTGTCTAACTTAATTTTAATCACATGGATGAGCAATGCTAAACCAAACTGAATGATATAACACTTTACATGGCCCTCATGTCCTCGCCCAACTAGCCGAACAATTGCTCTTTCCTTTAGCGCTATGAGGAAAAAAAGCGAAAAACTCGCCCAACACCATCAAAGATAGCGGTAGTAGCACTCAACACAAAAATTAAAGAAATATTGGCTCTAAATTGGGCACAATGTACTCAACAATAACTGGGATGCCACCTGAAGTTACATGACATGCAAGGATTCCCCTCCCTTGTATAAATATCTGGACTCTACAGATAACAGACAAGGCGAGGTAGAAGAGCGAGCCATTATCTTTTCGGACTGAACAATGGAGATTTGGTGCCTCAAGTGCAAAGTTATGGATTTAGAAGATCACTTTCTTGGTACCATCTCTTTTTTCCCCTTTTTCACTCCTAATATCATTCCCTACATCTGCAGATATCTAAAGAACTCTCTCAAGGGTTGATACTAGTGTTGCAGTCTGTTTACTACTTCTCACTTATTGGACACAAGACTCCCTCAATACTACAGCTCTAGGATTCTTGCTGATAGACCTATCATCCCTTTGTTAATAGAGCATCCCTGATTTTATCATGAGAGCATAACTTCACCGCAATAGACCTATGTATATTGTGTCCAATACTATGAACAATATGGCTCAATACATTAAAAGAAAGAACACTTTACATTACTTCAGCTGTCATACAAGAGACACCGGGGCATATTTAGAAGGAGTTAATTCGATGCGGACGTCACTTTTTTCGATGTTATTGTGGTGTTAAGTTCTTCCCCTTTTTTACAAGGCGGCAAAAAGCCACTTAATGTGGCTTACCGCCACCTTGTAAATAATGCCCCTATTCACCCAGCATTTAGTGTGAAACAGGCGTGCAATGGGAGTTGCAGTAGGCGTTCTGCTGCAACACCCATTGCTCTTTGACGCTACCCCATATTTACAAGGTATGGGGCAGCGCCAGGGAATACCTGGTCTTGAGCAGCGATACAAGGAGAAATGTTTCATTTCTTCATGTATTTTGTTCTTTCCATATGTGCTACAGAATGCTGCACACATTGTGGTAAATAAATAATTAATTACCGGTACTATTTTTCTATACATTAACTAAAACAGATAGCTCAATAAATAAGAGGCAGGATCCGGGGTATCTGAGTTGAACAGGCTTTAATTTGACACAAGGGAAGGGACAGGACCGGAACAGCCTGTAACAGAATGGAATGGAATGGCAGCTGCAACGTCTCATCAACATTACATAGTATATATAGGAAAACATTACAATTGCATTGAATACAGTAGGCGTAACAAGTGACAAACGTAAGATAAGAACACATGGGCGTACAAAGAAGGCGTGCACAGGGCGTGCACGTAGACATGTGATGAGAACGTCACAGAAGTGTCATAAATGGGTGGATACATGGAGGGGGCTACCTGGGCAGCTGGAACCTTTAACCTACTGGTGCGCGCAAACGGGCCATGACGTGTAACTAGGGAGAACTGGGGGCTCTGACTTCTGCACTGGAAGAGGAGACTAAAGTCTGGGATGTCAGGACGACATGTACCTATAGCATATCTGGTATCTCGTGTTTGGAGAACATGTTGATAGAATCTAGAAGCTATCAGGGCAAAGGCTACTTGACACTAAGGCTGGTGCATGCATATATTCTACTTGTATTGCGTGTGCTATGAATCTTCTATGGATATTAATTCAGTAATTCTCTTGCATGGAGACAGGAAGACTAGACTATAGCTGAAGATGTTTATGCGGTTCGTTAGCTTAGGAATGTGAAGCCGGGGAGCTGAACTGATAACTAGAGGTATAACATATTCTTGGCAGACAGGCAGGCAGGCCAGGCCGGGCACCGCGCTGCTTGCCAGAGAGTGAGTGAAGGGTCAGGGATGCGGGAGGGGCTGCATCGCTCCTCGGAGTGGGTTCAGGAGACTGGAGCTTGAATCTGGTGTCCGGGCCCTTATGAGGCCTAGAAAACGGGGACAATTCGATGAATTAACGTGCACAATGTAAAACGTTGGCAACATAGGCCTAATACTCGTTGCTTTCACGAGGACTGGATAACTAGCATACTAACGTTGGACACAACTATAATTGCATCTTTATTCGGGCAGGGGGAACATATGCATATTAATCATGCACATATTACATATAATGGGGAACACGTAGGGACACATGACAAGGCAAAATTCAATTTTCCTCATTCCCTCCTTGTGCCCTACGTTTCCTTCAGGAAACATCAATATTCATGATACCATCTATCTGTTCATAGAGCATCATTTGCTCGTCTCGAATCTTCTTGGAATGGGACTTAGGACTAGGAATACAAGAGGTAGCGCACAAGCCGCAAATCGCAGGGCCACATTGTAAACATAGGCAACAACTGAATATGAACATTACTACTATTCCTAGGAACGACAATACTTTCCATCCCCAGGCAGATATTATATTCCAGAGCCAACAGGACCATGTCCAGGTGCCTGGATTCTGGTGTAACTGATGGGCTATTTTGTGAAGTCTGGTTATATCTGAATAAACAGACGGTGCGTTATTAGGAATGAAAATGCAGCAACTAGATCCGATGACTCTACAAGCTCCGCCCCTATCGGCCAGTATGACGTCAAGGACGAGGCGATTTTGAAGGACAACAAATCTCATAGCAGATTGTTCTTCAGTTAAGTTACCTAGAGCGGAAGTAGTCTCATTCACTACTGCTTCAAGGGTTCTGGTTAACCTACGTATTAGCTTACTATTCTGGACAGGACCTATGAAGAAAAAGAAACCTTTATTGAAATCTTGATACTGTTCTAATGCAGTTTCAGTTTGATCGACAATTGGGGACTCAGTCTCCCTTCTATGTCTAACGTGTACTAGATGTGTATTTCTGTGATAATCGGATGGGGCTAGGAAAACTGGTGGCAGTAGGAAGGCAATGTAACATGTTCCATCCCAATCGAGGGGCAGACATACATATGCGGTCTGACCACATACAAAATATGAATGACGTGAGGCTTTGAATTTAGATTTCCCACTGTCACTATACTCGACCACAGTAGTACAATCACTATGTCCTAGGTGTACTGAACCATTCTTTCTGACACATAATTCGCCTTTGACTGGTAAGACTGTAATAGCAGGCAAGTCTGGAGTAGTCTCGGACTGAACATTCAAAACCATGAAATTCGAGGAATAATTACCTAGATCATATACTTCATTTTCTAGATCTAACCCTGTTCTATGGGAAAGTCCTTCCTTGTCTGGGAAACATGTTCTATTCAAAAGGGACTTATCGTTTGAGGATGACGTTATCGAAAACCATGCTCCACACGAACCATTGTGTGAAAACGGATAGGGAAAGAGTGGCAGAACTCCCTTCGGTGTCTGGAAAGGGGGGAGTCGACCACACACCCAACAATTAGTGGCATTGAGGTCTGGTGTGAATAGTGTAACATTCGGATAAAAGTATTATTGCGCATGGCAAATCTGTAGGATAACTCGTGAGGAGGTAGTTCACTAAAGGTGTGCTCTACTGTATTATTAGAAGACAAATGTACATGTGAATCAATAGGAGGAAAATATACATGTAAAACATAACTTATGCATGTAACCGTAAGACTCAGAAATAACATGAACAATAGCGTAATTACGCATCGACTGCGCAAATCTTTACAATAACGTATTTTCTTGGAGTTTCGACTAACTCTCTCACTATGGGGGTCTATCTCATACATGTCAGGAACCTGTCTAACCGCTTCACCCGAGAGGGACTTAAACAATTAAACTGTCTGACTTGCTAGACCTCAGTTTTTCTTTATACTCCTGCTGCGGAGTTTTCTCTATCAGGGGGAGTTTAGAGTCAGTATCTGGGCAGTCCTTGAGAACGGGGCAGTCTTTGAAAAAAGTCTTTGGACAGAGTCCATGAAATCGTTTAACGTGACTGGAATGAATCCAGCCTTTGCGGCCCTCCACTTTGATCGCTGTCCTTGTGGTCATCAAAACGAGCTTCGGTTCTTTCCAGCAGGGCTCCAGCGGGCTTGAACGATCAAAGTTCCGGATCAACACTAAATCGCCTGGAACGACCTCGTGCGGTTTCACCAGCGTGTTGTCTGGAAAGGCAGCAGCGACCTGTGAACGACAAGAGAGTAGTGCAGACATCAAGGAAGCCAGGTAATCTGTCAGCATATTACTGTCAACATCAGTTATTGTACGTGGCCTAGGTGTACCCCACATGTTTGGGGGACGACCGAAAACTACCTCGTAAGGGGACAGACCTGAACGGGAGTGAGCGACCATTCTCATGTAAAAAAGGGCGACTGGCAGAGCTACCATCCAATCTACGCCTTTCTCTGCGCAAACCTTGGCAATGCGGATTTTCAGAGTCTGGTTATGTCTCTCGACGAGGCCAGCTGCCTCGGGGTGTCATACGCAATGGAACTTCCACTGATACCCTAACAGAAGAGATACTTGTTTCATGAGTTCGGATGAGAATGGCTGGCCGTTATCTGAATACACGACCCTAGGTAAACCATAGCGGGGAAAATACTCACGAACCAACTGCCTGGCAGTGGTCGCGGCAGTGTAATCTGGGACTGGATATGCTTCTGTCCATCTGGACAAAGCGCATACAACTACGAGGACATACTTGAAACCTCGGCATCGATCCATCTGAATATAATCCATCTGGAGGACTTCAAAAGGGTGGTCAGGAGGATGGAATCCACCTTGTTCCACCGGAACACCTTTACCTGGATTGAACTGACAACAGATCATGCAGGTACGTACTTTCTGTTTGGCTGCTGCTCGTAAATGCTTGTTAAACCAAATATTCTGGATGCTGTCTAACATGGCTTTCTCTCCTAAATGTGCTGGACTATGTGCGGTATTAACAATAACTTGAACCATAGAGTCGGGGAGAAACCATGTGGCTTTTCCCTTCGTCAACCATCCCTGATCTGTCTGGACCCCTCCTTGTTCAGACCATTTCTTGATTTCATCGGAAGTAGCATGTGACTGTATATCTAGTACATCTCGTGTAGGGTCCTTAACTGTCATACAAGTAGTCTGATCTAGAATATCTGTCTTTTTCGTGTTAACTGGAATGTCTGGAGTCTGAGCTGTAAGCTTGGCTGTTCGATCTGCTAAATCGTTACCTTGGGAAATGGTGTCAGTGACTTTCGTATGTGCTTTGCACTTCATAACAGCGATGGCTTTCGGTAAATGTATTGCTTCTAACAGAGCTTGAATGAGGGGGCCATGCTGAATCTTGGCTCCATGAGAGGTCATGAAACCTCTTTCTTGCCAGAGTACTCCAAAGTCGTGTACGACTCCGAAGGCATAACGTGAATCTGTGTATATGTTTACTTTCAGGTTCTTGGCTCGTATGCAGGCTTGGGTCAGAGCGATGAGCTCTGCTGCTTGAGCAGACAGGGTGTCAATACGATGAGTTTCTATAACTTCAGTTTCAGTAGTCACTGCATACGCGGCTACTAGTTCTCCTGTACTTGTTCTCATACATGAACCATCCACATAAAGTGTCAGGTCGGGATCAGGAAATGCAATGTCTGTCAAGTCTTGTCTTGGCTTTGTCATGATGTCAATAACTTCCACACAGTCATGTGTGGCAGGATTTGGAACAGTCGAGGGTAACAGTGTAGCAGGATTTAAAACGTTGCAGCGTCTGATTTCTATGTGTGGCTGAAACAATGTCAGTTCATATCCTGTTAATCGTGCAATTGTCAAGTGCTGAGTCTGTGTTCGGTTTAAAAGGACTTCCACGGAGTGTGGAACTTGTACTGTCAGGGAGTGTCCTAACACTATGGAATCACTTTGTCTGATAGCTAAAGCTGTGGCTGCAACTGACTTGAGGCACGCAGGCAAAGCCTGGGCTACTGGATCTAATGTGCTAGAAAAATAAGCACAAGGCTTGTGTTGTCCTGCTTGATCTTGCGTGAGGACAGATAATGCTGTACCATCACGTTCAGTTACAAAAAGTGTAAAAGGCTTACTGTAGTTCGGTGTCGCTAACACAGGTGCATTACATAAAGCTTTCTTTAATTCATTAAAAACAAGTGTATGTTCCTGGGTCCAAGGGAGGACAGTCGATGTGGCTGCCTCCTGTGTCGTTAACTGTATCAGTGGTTTAGCTAGATATGCATACTGAGGAATCCATTGTCTGCAGTAAGAAGTGAGGCCGATAAAAGCTCGTACCTCCTTCTGTGTCTTGGGCTGTGGAAGATGTGCTATTAACTGGATACGGTCTGGTGTCAACTGTCTACCCCTCTTGGACAACAAGTGTCCAAGGTATACCACTTGTTGGACACAGAATTGCAGTTTTGAGGGGGACACCTTGTGCCCCATCTCGGCCAGAAAATACAAGACTGTAAGTGACGCACGTTCGCAGTCACGTTCTGTACGGGCTGTGATCAATAGATCATCGACATACTGGAGCAGGGCAGTGTCAGTTGGCATGTGAATACTGTCTAGTTGTCTTTTAAGTGCTTGACTGTAAATGCTAGGACTTTCTGTGAAACCTTGAGGAGCTCGTGTGAATTTATAGCTTCTTCCATTTAAACAGAATCCGAAAAGGAACTGGCTGTCTGGATGAATGGGGACACTAAAGAATGCGTTCTTGAGATCAATAACAGTAAAGAACGTGGCTTCAGAATCAATGGCAGTCAGTAGGGAAGAGATATCTGGAACCACAGGGTACTGGGGAATGATACATTTATTAAGTTCTCGAAGGTCAATCACTAATCGATAAACTGGAGATGCATTTGGATCAGTACGTTTAAGAATCGGAATGATAGGAGAATTACATACATTGGAGTCAGTTTCTACAACCACTCCTTGAGCAATGAGCTCGTCAATAATTTTCGATAAGGCTGCTACAGCCTCGGGTGGCAATTTGTACTGTCGGATTCGTGGTAAAACAACACCTTGTTTCAGAGTGACACGATAGGGTGTAATGTGCATACAACCTACATCAGTTGGACCTTGCGCCCATAAATGCTGTGGTACATTCAGTAATCTTGGATCAAAGTCACGTAATACATAATGACCTTTAAAATCACGTAAAAACAATCTCACTCCTTCTGGAGAGCAGCATATTACCGCTCCTAATTCTTTCAATGTTTTAATACCTAGTAAATTTTCAGGACAGGATTTCGTGAGTAACAAGTCTGTAGTTCGGGACAATGGACCAACTTCTAGGGAAACTGGTTTCGATATTTCATTAACAATAGGCTTTCCTGAAAATCCCAGGGAAACGTTTCTTGAGCCTGAGAGTGGAGCCCCTGGAACCTCGTCATGACTGATGGTAGTCCTACTTGCCCCTGTATCAATCAGAAACTTTCTGTCTTTCCCTAATACTTGACTATGTACATAGGGACCCTCTTGATCTACAGGAATCTCGATGAGAGGCAAGCCAACCTCCCTCTCTAGGCTATTTCATGAATACTGCTGATATTCTGGATAATCTGACTGTGCGTACTGGTACATCTGTTGTGTAACGTGTTGCGTGGCAGCTATAGGCTGCGGTACTGTAACTGTCTGTTGTGCGTTCTGCGGTGGCTGCGAATTCTGCGGAACCTGTTCTTGTCTAAGAGGACGTGGTCTCTCTTTCGTCTTACCTGTAGCTATGTTGTGTTTCAGAACTGCACATTCGTTTATATAATGACCTGGCTGTTTACAATAATTGCATGTCCCTTTAACGGGAGCTGTAGAATGACTAGTCTGATTCGTACCCCTCTTCTGACTATCTTGTGGAACAGACTGTGCAACTAGTACTTTCATTTTCGTGTCTTTCATACGTCTTCTTTCGTGTTCCTGCTCTTCCCTGATTCTGTTCTGGTGATACTGTAGCATCTGGAGCATCTGTGATGGGGTATTAGCTTGCCAAGTACTCTCGACTTTCAATACTCGATTTTTAACTTGTGGTAAAGAATTCTCAACTAGTTTGGTAACAAAAAGATGTGGATACGACTCACTACTTGTTTTCAGACCGCTATTAATAATGAAACATTTCTCAAATCTGGAATAAAAATCACTAGTGTCTTCGTCTTGTTTCTGTTTACAGGCTGAGATGGCATCCCAATCTTCCTTTTTCGTGGTTAGTAATCTTGGCAAGACTTGTATTAACAGTTCGGGCAACTCTTTGGCTTTATCCCCAAGACCAGTACCTGGGACTCGTGCATTATCTTCGGTCTCTAACGCGGTCCAATCTATCTTTTTCTCTCCCACCTCCCATTCTTTTTCTTTGAGTTTTTCATATATGCCCGCAGGCAACAGGACCTTTAACATTTTTATGATATCAGGATACGTGTATTCTCCCATACGGAGCATGTCTTTTAATTCTCGGTGGAACCCTGCTGGATCTTTATCGTGACAGGGTATTAACTTTTTCATTTCTAGTAGTTCTATTTTCGTTATAGGGGTGTAAACAAATACTCGTTCGAGATTACCCCCCTCTCCCTTAACTGGATGCACTTCTCGTAACGGATTCTGTCTGTCTATGTAGAACGGGGGTGAAACAGGAACAAAATGCGGAGTCAGGAACGTTCTGTATTTATGGCGCCGTTCTAAAATGACGCTAATTAAATCGGTACCTAGACCTTTCCATCTGTTTAGGAGTAACTCGTTTAATACATTATATAATGGACCTGGATCAGAATGCTGACTCTCGTACAGTGTGATGAGGTGCTGGATCATGTACATACCCACCAGTCGCTGCTCGGCTGGGGGCAATTTCAGAAACATTTGAGCCACTACTTCGTCTGGAAACGTGGCAGAATCACTAACCCATCGGACCGCTGATCGGGCTAGTTCTTGTTCATGCATGGTACTAAGCTCACTATAACCTATTCGTAATTTCAGAATGTTATCTGTAGCCTGGAATACTTGTTCAAGAGAACACTGTTCTGGTACGGGAGAAGGAAAAGCTTTCTTGTAATCTAGGCGTGTGTGTTTATCGGAAAGTCTCGTTCTACCTACATACGCTATTCTGCTGGGATTCTCGGTGTCTACATCTTTGTTTGAAGAATCATTCTCTTTGTCTGCTACTATTCTTGCTTTCTCTTTCTCGTGTATACTTATAATTTCTTTCCGGATCTTTCTGTACATGGTTTCTATACTATTTTGTGTCTTGTGTTTTCCGTCTGCTATATTGTCACTCCATTTCGTCAGGACTTTCATTTCTTCTGGACTTTTATCAGGACGATCCTGTTCTCTTATTAAACAATTTATCAGGAATTGCAAAATCATGCCTTGAATCTCAACTTTCCTGTGTGCCATAGCTTCGTGAATACTTCCTGGATTCTCCCCTGTTCGGATAAAATGATATATTCTGTCTAAATGTTCTTTCATATCTGATATGGTGATCAAGAAGTTTGCAACTCGTCGTAAACGTACGGAATATAATATCATGTGATCTTCGCCTGGCACTGGATCATATCTACAATCAGTAAGGAACTTCTTGAGGGCGTCAAACGTAGCCACTTTTGGCGTACGCTGTAATGCTGCATCTCTCAGCGTCAGGCGCTTTGTTTGAGGCGGGGTGGTAGGAGCACCTCCCCCTGCCCCTCCTGAACTGGAATCGTCAATTAATACTGGGTGTGCGGCTGCTGGTAACATGACTGGTACAGTAGGGATACGTAATGTGGGTTGATCCTGGGGGACTGGCGCATGGACAGGACCAACGACTGGGGGTACAGTAATTACATTAACAGGGGGCTGAACTTGATCTTGGACTGGCGGGATAGGATTAGTGTTAGCATATTCTGGAACAGTGTCGTCTAAATAGGAAGAAAGAAAAATTTCGGCTGCAGTCGGTTTATGACGCAGCTTAGTCGGGACCAAGGGTGGCGGCAAATTATGGAGTGCTTCCGGGGTCGCCTTCGGTAAACCCTCGGCGAGAAGAGGATACATACCTTTAATAAGGGCATTTCTCTGCCTGTCTGACTGTTCTGCTCTAACTCGTTCACCTTCTTCGATTAATTCCCTTTCTTGGGCTTTTTCAGAAGATTCTCTACTTAATTCTGCTTTTCTGAATTCTTTCTCTGTTCTTTTATGAGATTCTTTACGCCATAACTCTATGGCATCTTTCTGGAACTGTCTGGCTTTCTTTTTCCATAATGCTTCTTCTACTCGCATGATGCACTCGGCATCCCATGTACCTGATACAGGCCATCTATATTTCTCTTCAAGATGTTTGGTGTAATCCACCCATAAATCTAGATACAGTATGGCATCTAAGCCATGCTTGTGATACATAAAATGTCCAGGACTGTCCCTGGGAGGGACAGGAACTGATTCTTCGAGTAACCCTTTTCTGGTTTTTATCTGACGTAACTTAGAAAACAGCGGCATATTTGAACCGTACTAGAACTGGAACACAATATCCAATGAACACAATAATGAATAGCAAAACAATCATTCATACCACGACATCAAGAACACATTAATAACAGTTCGAACAGAATACTACCTGATACATTGATACATTGAAAACCACAATACTTGAATTTCTCGAGAACGGACTTGCTAGAATTACTGGATGCACTGCTAAAACAGTACAGAACATACCGGTCTCATAAAGAGACACGTCATACCGTATCCACCTAGATGGACACGTCGGACTGGATCTGCGTACCCAAACCCATCGGACCGGAGACAAACTAATGACCCCGTCTAGATACTCCCCCAGCAACGGTACTCACCGGGAAGCAGAACTGAAGGCCTCGGACTGGACTGGACTGCTACGACGTCTGGTTACTGCTACGCACTACGCATGCGCTTCGGGCTTCGGAAACAGGTGGGCCTCTGGATACCTCGGACCTTGCACTCTCGGCTTGGGCTCTGGTCGGGACGAACCGCATTCCTCACCGCCTCGTCTGGATGCCGGACCGCAGTCTCCTTCTCCTCCGTGGGCCTGAGGGAGACTTGATGAAGCAGAAATATCTGCACGTGCACGGTAGAGTTCCGTCACGGCTGTAGAAGGGTCATGGGGCCTGCGTTACATCTCCGGTGCGTGGGGAAGGGGCTCATTCCTATTCGGGCGCCATTTATGTGGTAAATAAATAATTAATTACCGGTACTATTTTTCTATACATTAACTAAAACAGATAGCTCAATAAATAAGAGGCAGGATCCGGGGTATCTGAGTTGAACAGGCTTTAATTTGACACAAGGGAAGGGACAGGACCGGAACAGCCTGTAACAGAATGGAATGGAATGGCAGCTGCAACGTCTCATCAACATTACATAGTATATATAGGAAAACATTACAATTGCATTGAATACAGTAGGCGTAACAAGTGACAAACGTAAGATAAGAACACATGGGCGTACAAAGAAGGCGTGCACAGGGCGTGCACGTAGACATGTGATGAGAACGTCACAGAAGTGTCATAAATGGGTGGATACATGGAGGGGGCTACCTGGGCAGCTGGAACCTTTAACCTACTGGTGCGCGCAAACGGGCCATGACGTGTAACTAGGGAGAACTGGGGGCTCTGACTTCTGCACTGGAAGAGGAGACTAAAGTCTGGGATGTCAGGACGACATGTACCTATAGCATATCTGGTATCTCGTGTTTGGAGAACATGTTGATAGAATCTAGAAGTTATCAGGGCAAAGGCTACTTGACACTAAGGCTGGTGCATGCATATATTCTACTTGTATTGCGTGTGCTATGAATCTTCTATGGATATTAATTCAGTAATTCTCTTGCATGGAGACAGGAAGACTAGACTATAGCTGAAGATGTTTATGCGGTTCGTTAGCTTAGGAATGTGAAGCCGGGGAGCTGAACTGATAACTAGAGGTATAACATATTCTTGGCAGACAGGCAGGCAGGCCAGGCCGGGCACCGCGCTGCTTGCCAGAGAGTGAGTGAAGGGTCAGGGATGCGGGAGGGGCTGCATCGCTCCTCGGAGTGGGTTCAGGAGACTGGAGCTTGAATCTGGTGTCCGGGCCCTTATGAGGCCTAGAAAACGGGGACAATTCGATGAATTAACGTGCACAATGTAAAACGTTGGCAACATAGGCCTAATACTCGTTGCTTTCACGAGGACTGGATAACTAGCATACTAACGTTGGACACAACTATAATTGCATCTTTATTCGGGCAGGGGGAACATATGCATATTAATTATGCACATATTACATATAATGGGGAACACGTAGGGACACATGACAAGGCAAAATTCAATTTTCCTCTACATGGACAGAGAAAATCACCTGTAAAGATCGTTAGTGTGCAGGAAGGTGTCCCTCTTTTGCGCATAAATAATCACCCCTGCAGTGCAGGCACCCATGCGATATGGCACATGGGTGCCTATGCTGGTGCTAGGCAGCTTCTTTAGCGCCAGTGCTAGGGGAAATGCAAGGATGAGCCACATTCTTATAAATGTGTAACATTCCTACATTTTGAAACTGACTGAGCGCGGCATTCCAAATGTTGGCGTAACACCACGCTCCACCAGTTTCTAGTAAGCATGCCCCCCAGTTGTTTGTTTACAAATATGATAAGCTCCAAAGTGATTCAGTAGGTCGAGTAGTTAGCAGTAGCAGGCATACCTCATCCTTAGGCCTCTCTGCAACAGCCTCCAATGAAAGGTCGAGTTCAGTTGAGAACCTCATTAGGACAATATTTCCTATAAAGTACTCAAAACATGGTTGGACCCAGAGGGAAGGTATGCTTTTGTAAAGCTGAAAACTGCTGGCTACATATTGATGCTGCCCCCATTCCAGAAAACTAAACTTTTCCTCTCACCTACCAATCGCATTATCATTAAACCAAGATCTCCAGATCCTTGTTACAGGATGTTATAAACGACTGTAGCTAATACACGTCTGGCGCTTCACTCAGCCTTCAGATAATGAATACGTTTGCATATCTCTCCCTCTTGTACCTGATACAACCTTGCATATCTGAATATTTTTCAGTTCTGGATAAGGGTGGGTGGAACTTGCAGAGTTTTACTCTGAGTTCTGCTGCATTCCATAAAAACTAGGGGTGGGTAGTGTAGTGTAGTTCCTATATTCCCAATAGGCTCTGCGCATTGGAATAACATAAACGATAGTTTAGACGTAGGACTTAGGTCGACTAGGTCTCTGTTGAATATGTTAGACTTAATTGTGAATGCCAGCTAGCTCAGAGGTCACTAGAAAATTTCTCGAGTACACAAGAAGGGATTAGTTTCTGACAACCGCATAAACATGACAACTTTGCTCCCCCCAGAATAAGGAGTATATCTCCAGAGTCGCTGAAACAATAGATAGCTATTTTACTCAGTCAATCGTGCATGCTTAGTTTCATCAGAAGTGCAGAAAAACAGAGAGACGGGCGCTTTCAATAAATGAGGTTATTTATTGAACAGTCTTCTTTCTCATGCAAGAGAAGTGAGTTGCTACAATTGCAATACTTGTCATAAAGTAAAGTGCGTACAGTAAAAGAAGTATTATAAAATAATACTGTAAAAGCATGGTATGGTTTCTAAGCCATACGGTGTTTAAAATAGATAAAATATATACATTGATAAAATCATGACTAAACGTACTCAACTGGTGCTTCTAAGATACGCCTACCCCGGTGTACCTAAGCTAAGCCTAGTACGTGGGAAGGAGTAAGTGAGCTGCTGTTTGAGTTAAGATAGTTTCTGCCAGAATCTGAATTAAGAATTCTCTGAGGGTCTAATCAGCTCCGTACCTTGGTTATAGAATGAAGGAGGTCTTGTATCTCTGTCTCAGGACTCGATCTCCCAGGAACCCGCAAGGGTGACAGGGAAACACTGGAGCTGGATTTCTCGGCAGGAGAAAAGACAGCGTCTCTCTCAGTGCGTCAATGGGAGGGTCGGCTTCCTTCGGCACTCACTACAGCAGGGCGTCGGGCAAGTAGATAGCCGATCTGCTCCAAACCACCGTGTGTTTTGCTAGGGCAGATGCTGGTATATTTATACCTGGAAGGTGCCGAGTTTGACGTAAGGTTGGACATAAGACGTCACTAAGAACTCGCCGTTCTTTCAGGACTCCAGGAGTTCTAGGACAAATCAATGCAGAAGCAGGGGGAATTCCCGGGCTGCTGAAGGCTTGGTTTGTTTAAGAACACGTTGTGCTTTCTAGGAGTCTATGAGAGTAGCCTTGCCGTATTTGGACTGCATTGGCTATGTCTTAATATGGGTATGACTCTTATGCCTTTATAAGGATATGAATTGATATAACCACATAAGGCATAAATCGGGAATATTTAACTAGAGTCCTAGATTCGTTTACAACACCCACTCCACGTATAATGTCCATCATTACTAAATACTAAGCAATTTTAAACATATAACTATGCATGTGTTTTCCATCCCACCCCAAAATACATCAAATGCATTTGAAATGGTATATACACGAAAAAATGAGTATTATACTGTACGTTTTTGTAAGCAGTGGTATCATTCAGATAATGCATTTTTGTACATTGGAATGTTGACTGAATGAATCATGAAATTTACATTTATGAAATGGCTCTTAATACAGAAGAGAGGGTCGAGACCATTTCATCACATATTTATACAAGACTGTACATGTACTAGAGGCTAAGTCAAAATATTGTCTCTAGAGTTTTCAAAAATAGAAATCTTGTTCTCTTAGAATAGTTCTACTTTAAGCAGAGTATCATGTGCCAAAAAGGTAAATATTATGGGAACGGGGAAATTTTTTTTTCGCTTTCAGGGAAAAAATAGTTCCACAGTTTTTTAGAAGTTCTGTTTATCAAAACTGAAGGTCGAATTCAGAGTTCAGGGAACGCTGTGTGCTTGTGTTTTCAAAAGTTATTCTCGTTGTTAGGAGAGAACATTAACCCCTTCCATGCTCATGACGAGCTCAGCTCGTCATGCAGTACAGTGCTCCTGTGCTCATGACGAGCTCAGCTCGTCATGACCACACCCGTTTTTATTGCTGTCCAGCACAGCAGGGGAATCGCTCTAGCAGCGATGCGGTTAACTCAGATAGGCTGGCAAAGAATTTGTCTAAAACAGTAGGTGAAAGTTGGACCATGTCCGAAAAAGTAGAAATAGTGCATATGTGAGAAGCATTGCCGTCATCGGTGTCTAGATCAGCAATGGTCACAAAAGGTTGTACCTGTGTGCCGCTTTTATCTTGTACCTCACTGCCACCTAATCATAATGGTGAGGTCTCAACGAATGCCGTCATCAGAATAGGTAGCCACTGGCTTACTGAACCAAGCAAAGTATCGATATCCATAGGTACTGCTGATGGGAGTGTGAGACAGACGTCTAACACACATTCTTCTCCACAGAGCAGGCATCGTAGAACAGGTAGGATGCAATCTTGCCAGATTGGTCTGAATGAAAGAAACCAGGTAGTATTCAGATCCCTTAGCTGAGCCAAGCCGAGGACTTTAGTAATCCGACCTCGGTATCGCATTGCTAGGATCGTTTCTTCCATGGTCGCCTGAGTTCTGTCTGTGATTTGACTTGCCATATCGGAGCAGAAGGAACAAAAATAAGATTCCTGCTACGAGTCCCAAGATGAGAGGCAGGCCGCCGAACACAGAGTGCACGAAATTTGGGAAGATGCTCAGGACTGCTTCAAAGGGTGCTAATAGTCCCGAAACAATTGTCTTAAATACATGTGCGATGCCACTGGTATCAGACATGTTTACGATTTGACTTAACATTTCTACAAAATGCACGGGGCAATTTGTCGATAATAATGCATGTATCTCTGCTGCTGTCCTTGCAACTTGCAGATCATACGTTTCTCTAGACGAGGTTAAAGGCACAGTTGTTTGTAAAAGAATAGACTTAATTCTGCTTAAAGTATCAATTCGAATAGAAGAGATATTCAGAGAAGGCCATATTGTTGCCTCCTTGTCTGGTTTGCTGTTTGGATACAATACTTGCATACAGCAAGTGACCCTGGAAGTTACACTGACGAGATAGGCCGTTCCTGGCACCATGCCACAACAGCTGCGGTCACTTATCATAACGTAACTGCCGTTTGAAAGTTGTCTGAATAAAGGCTCTATTTGTGTAGCAGGGGTGCCGTGCAGGTGGCATGAAAGGTTATTTGATGAACCTTCACAGGCTCCATGCAAGTTAATTCCTTGACACAGAAGTGTACCGCTCAGTGGGTTTTTACAGTTGTTACCACTAAGAAATACCTCTTTTTTCCACCCACTGTAACATCTATGTGTGTAAGTTAAATTCCAGGTTGACTTGATGTACCCTTTACCCAACCTTTCATACTGGCCCGATGGTATGTGCTTTTGGCAATATTGAAACTGAAAAGTTGGTATCGGAATTGTAATGGTGTCATGTATTATCTATTCAATGACAGGTCTTTCGGAGACTGTCAATGGCAATCTCTCTAGTTTTTCAATGCTCAGCACCGTATAGTCTGCTCCTTTTTGTGCCAAAGAGATTTGTTTATCTGTAAGGTTAAAGATAGAAAATAATGACGTTGTGTTGATTAGATGCCATGGCACGTAGCCTGAACGGAGGCTTTGTAACATCCAGCCTAACTGTACAATAGAACTTAATTGGGACTGGCCATGTTATAACATTAGCATATCCTGTTCCATTATATCAATAGCAGATGATACAATGCTGTCCAGTGAATAAATCCTGGAGGACAGAGTCGTTAACCCATTGTCCACTACAGACAGTGATTTTTCCAAATTAATACGATCAATTTCTCTTATTTTTTCAGCAGTTTCAATTTGCGTTTCTTTCCAAGCTTCGTTGTAAGCAGCGTATATACCGGCGTATATGAAACGTTTTTGACGCTGTTTGCGAGGTCCCAATAAGAAATCTCGCAAGTCAGCACCTTCTTTAAGTAAAGTCAAGTGTTGCTTAATTTCAGGTAGTGTAGATTTCTGTAGCCATTCGAGGCATAGTTTTCCTACACTGTATGTTGTTATTATCCCTGGATGTTGTCTCTGGGAATATCTTGGGTCTGGCCTGTTCTGTTTGAACCCCTGTGTTTTATTCAGGAATCTATCTTGACAGTTGTTAGTGTCTGTGGGCCAGATCAACCATTTTCTCCAATCAGGATTAGTTCTGTTTTGGTGTAAAATATGGGATACGTCTATCTGCACATCTGTAGAGCTATTACTATCAGGTATGGCCTTTGGTATAGACGGTTTGTTTAAGTCCTTTATCTTGACTAGGCCGAGACAGGTTGTTTGTTGAATGGTGTCATTCAGGAACATTATTTGTTCTGGGATTATGCAGGCTCTGAATAATGATTCTAAACCTTGTACCTTTCAGTCTTTTGTACCCCAGACTGTTTTTGTCTCAATGTTGTTTTTCCACAATTCAAAACCAAATGTAGACATTTATCAATTTAGTATTTTTCAACATGCTTTTCATTCCTGTCTTATGTAAAATCTTAAAACAAAACGTTTCTGGATCAGTGTTATTAAATCCTGAGAAGTATGGGAATTTCTCATAAAATGTTTTCGAGCTGCCTTTTGGCGGTGTTGGACAATGTTCCCATTGATTATAAGCAAAAACATTTCTAGGATTAGCAGATTTATGCAAATAGTGATGCCCATAATGATTAAAGCAATACATTTCTTCATAATCTGATGAACCTTCTAAATAATCATGTTCTGTAAATTTTGCTGACATTTCTAAATCTGACATCATATTATTAATATTTTCAAAGTCCCAATCATCAGAGAAAGTACTAGGTGATACAAAGTCATTTAATGAAACCTTGAACTGGTGTGGATATTTCAAGAGTTCAACCGGGCCATAGATGTCGTAATCAGTAGCGTCCCAGCTACACCACCAGGTATAGGAATGGCTGTGATGTTTACTGATGACAGTTCTCTTTTTTCAATGTGAGAGGATCTGTGAGGCTTTAGAACCAAGTTGATGTTCTGACTTGCTGTGTCCATTGTACTGTATTTTCCATCAATCATTCTTCCCAAGCTTAAAACCAAAATGAGCCAGAGTAGGAGGAAAAGTACACCTAACACAATCCAAAATTCAATCCATGGTGAAATCAGATATGTTTCTCCAAGTTGATGAAAGAGTTCAGTTATTTTATCTTTGAAAGTTGTATTTGCTGGCTTTTCTTCATGTTCACTTGGATCTTCAGAAAAGTCATTGAAATTGATGAAGTAACCAGATGCAGTTCTATCAATTGTTGGAATTGCTTCAGGATCTTTATTAATCTTTGTAGTTGCTTCTTCTTTTGCCATTTTAGTATAGTCAGAGGCTACATCATTGTAGACAGGTGTTTCTTGACGAACTGTTGCAATTTGGGTTTCAAGAGGCACAAGTCCATGGCTTTGTTGCATAGTCCTTCTTTATTTACTGCAGGTTTATCAAAAGTGATTAGTCTCTCAGTTTGAACCTCTTGAATTGTAGCAAGGTTTGGTCTTCTGCTACTTCTGGGAGTCCACTGGGCCTACTACTTATTATTGGCCACATGATTGTGGTTTTACCAGGTCGATTGATACAACTCTGTTCTCCTTTTTACCAGCAAGGGGGGGTAGTACTACTGATCTTGTTCCGCTGATAGCTAAGACAGGCACTGCTTTTCTGTAAGAAGGCCCAAATTCCTTCTTCACCGCGATCTTTTCTCTGACCAGATCCCCAATCTTTGGAATCCAGACAGGTCTTGCTGGGACAGGTGGTTTTTCTTCAGTGGCTGTTGGCTTTAGCTTTGTGTTACTTAGACTTTTTCTTGTTTCATTTGAGTCCTGTAAAACAGCCAAACGATCTTTGATATCAAAGGTTTTTTGTTCCACCACTGAAGTCTGACCATCGAGGTCTTCGATTATCATTCTAGTACCAAACAAAAGTTCATACGGAGTGATTCCACCCAGAGAATGTCTTGGCAGATTATTAAGACTACGTTGGACACTTATTAGATGTTTGACACACCCATCACCCGAACCTAATACCCTTGCTGTTATAGATTGCTTTATGGCACAGTTTTTTCTTTCCACTACCGCATTTCCCTCAGGATGGAATGGACTAGAGTACCGCAATGCAATGCCCAAGCTGGCCATGGCCTCCTTGCAAGCTCGAGAGCTAACTGCAGGACCCTGGTCAGAATGTAGCATGCCAATTGTGTATGTGCCGATAAAGACTCGCAAATCTTTTATAACAGTTCTGGCATCAGCCGAGCACTGGGGCCACATCCAAATGAGTCTCGTCTTAATATTTATGGGATCGCATTTTTCCGTGTGGACGTCTGCGTGTAGGTAGCCTAATGCTGTCTAACAGAGGTGTCTTGGCTGGTATCTGGTTCGGTTCACAACTGCGATCTCTATTGCAGTCCTGACAATCCATTGCAAAGTTATAAATTTGCACGCTCATCCTCGGCCACCAGTATGGTGATTGCAATTCTATTAGAGATTTCAAGATCTCTTGGTGCCTTATACCCATTCCCATGTGTTCTTCTTGAATCAAGTAAGCCCTCCGGTTCGTGTTTGGAATTACTTTGTCCCCCACTCCAGGGATTCGAGCAAAAGGAACGGAGTTCGCATCAATTATGTATGTATTGTTGAGTGGATAGTTGAGAGGTAATGCCGCACATTCGCCTTTTAATGAGGCTTTTACTGCCAGCATGGTTTCTCCATCTATTTGTTTTTTAGAACGCTTTTTTGTAGCTACGGAAGCCGTTTGAACAGCTGCCGTTGTGGCTTTGTTAGCCAATGAATTCCCTGCAATGTGAACGCCATCACGTCGAATACTCTGCGTATGTATCACGTGAGTCTTTCGTAGTTCTTTCTGTAAAAGAACTACTTGTTCCCATAGTTTTTTATGCTTTATTGTGACACCTGTCTCATCTTTGTAACCGTTTTCAATCCAGGTCTGCATGAAATTATTGTAAGACTGGACGCAATAATACGAATCGCACACTATTAGTGTGGGGAATTCGCGGTCGGCATTCTCAAGCGCCATCTTTAAAGCTCGAAGTTCAGCTCGCTGAGCTGTACAGTTTCTGACTGATTCAGTTTTAGTGACCATTGGTCTGAATTTACCTATGTGCCAACGACCTTTAACAATCGCGCATGCTGCATTGTAAACTTGTTTATCCACAACGTAGTGTTGTGCAAATCTGTCTGTGTAGATTACACAGGCGTACTGTTTGAGAGGCAGAATTTCGATCGATAGAGGACATTCATGTTCGTATTCTAGATGTTCTAGATTTTTCATTTTGGGTTCAAATGCGTGTATCACGTCTGTTGCAACGAGAGAATTAACCCATTGTATCCATTTTGGATCTAATGCCATAGCATTTGGAATGCTCGGTCTTTTTACTGCCTCAAGGGCTGATACTGCTGTTAAAACAGATATGCTCTTCCCTTGGGCTAGGGCTCTTTCTTGTGCTACAGCAGTTTGGACCGCAGTCAGAATTTTTTAAGTAGAACTGAATTTCATTTCAGCTTGTGTGTACAAGTGTGATTTATAAGCTATTGGTACCGTTTCTCCCTCATTAGAGGTCAGGTACGTAAATCCGCATCTTCCTGGGATGACTCGGATTACAAGGTTGCGTTTGTTTGCGCGCGTTCGCAGTTTTGTTTTAGTTAATATGTCTGTTTGTATTGATCATAAAATTTTTGTGTGTTTATGTGTCCAATTAATTGGTTTGAAATCAGGTTTTATTAATTCGTAGAGGGGTTTAACCCTCTCTGTGTAGTTTAGAATGTAAGTTCTTCCGAAATTCAGGAAACCTAGAATTGATTGTAAGTTTTTCAGCGTTTTTGGAGCTTGGAGTACTGCACACTTCTCTAAGAAGTTGTCTGCAAGGCTTTTGCCTTCACTTAATAACTCATATCCCAAAAATAGGACTGTGAGGTGGGCAATTCGTGACTTTTTAAAGTTGAATTTGTACCCTTCAGATGCGAACCGAAGTATAATGGTGTTCACTCTTTTCAAGTGTGTCTCCAGGTCATCGTCTGTATGATAGATGTCATCGACATAAGATAATGCCTCATCATCATGCATTTGTAATATTTCTGTTACCCTGGCTGAAAATAATCCTGGGCTGTTCTTGAATCCCTGGGGGAGATGACAAAATTGCCTTTGGGCCCCCATACTGGAGAAAGCGGTCAAATATCTGCTTTCTGGTGCAATATTTTGACAGAAGAAACCATTTGAAATATCTAATGTCGTTTTATATTTTTTGCGCACGATGTTATTCATTAGTGCTGCACTGTGTGAGTTTTGTACTGCAAATGTTTTGCAACAAGAGTTAAGGTGTCTGTAGTCCAAAACTAGATTATATGAATCGTCTGGTTATGAGACAGGAAACAAAGGATTGTTCATTTGTGAGGTCCATGTTTCAATCACCCCCTGATATTCAAGTTGATCTAAAATCTCCCTGACTTGTTTTTTAGCTTCTTGCTTAACAGGATACTGCCTCTGTGCAGTAGGTTACGTTTTTTAACTGAATTTTATGGTGAGGAGAATCCTCATCCCATCCAACATGATGTTTATATAATGCAGGGGCTTGGGCCACTGCCCATTTTCTAGCATATGTGTATTTTTTATGAATTGGAATGTGATTTCAGAAGGCAGGCATAATCATTTATTCGTCATGTGGACACTCCCTGACAAACTCTGGTGGCCAGTCTTTCTCTGCTAGAAGGATATCATAGCCTTTAGATAGATTCTCCCAAAAGAGACCTCTTATTTTTCTAGTTTTGTCCCCTTCTATACGTAATGTTATTTCATATAATTTATGGGGTACACTAACTCTGGTGTCTGCAGTTTCCACCTGAATGTATTCATTCGTGTCCACTGTCTCCAGAAGATTCATCAGGATCTTGCGAGCTATGGTCACTTCTGCAGCGCTGTCTAGCATGGTCTGGGCCCATTCTCCGTTCTTGAGTTGTGTCCTCAGAATCCTTGGCATGTTTTATTTTAATACTAGCTACCTTCTTTTTGGGAAATTGTAATTTTTTACTTTGATGAGCAGGTTCCTTGTCTTTGGACTTGACGTGCTCTTCTTTATGTTCTGACCGTGTGGAAAAGTAAATTTTGCCATGTTATATGTGCCTACGTGTTCCCCATCTTATGCTATATGTGCATGATCGATATGCATGTATCCCCCTATGATCGATTAAAGACGCAATCATAGTTGTGTCCATCTCCAGTATGTTAGTTTCCAGTTCTCGTGAAAGCAACGAGTATTAGGCCTATGTTGCCACGTTTTACAGTGTGCACGTTAAATTCATTGAATTGTCCCCGTTTCTAGGCCTCAAAAGGGCCCGGACACCAGTTTCAGCTCCTGTCTCCCGAACCCTCTCCGAGGAGCGATACAGCCCCCACCTGCATCCCTGACCCTTCACTTACGTCCTGCCTCACAGTGCCCGGCCCGGCCTGGCTCTGCCTGCCAGTTTGCCAAGAGTATGTTATGCTTCTAGTTATCAGTCCAGCCCTCCTTCTCTGCATTCCTAAGCTACTGAATCGCATCAACAGTTTCAGCCATGGTCTAGCCTTTCTGTCGCCATGTAAGAGAAATACTGTATTAATATTCATAGAATATTCCTAGCACACGCAATACATGTAGAGTTAAGCATGCACCAGTCTTAGTGTCAAATAGCCTTTGCCCTGATAACTTTTGGATTCTATCAATATGTATTCCAAACACTAGATACCAGATATGCTTTAGGTACATGTCGTTCTGACACTGCAGACTGTAGTCTCCTCTTCTAGCGCAGAAGTCATAGCCCCCAGTTCCTCCTGGTAACACGTCATTGCCCGTTTGCGCGCACCACTAGGTTAAAGGTCCCAGCTGCTCAGGTAGCCCCCTCCATGTTTCCGCCCCGTTTATGACACTTCTGTTACGTTTACATCACATGTCTATGTATACGCCCTGTACACGCCTTCTTGTTACATCATTTTGTCCTTATCTTTCGCGACTGCTACTAGAAACGCCTACTGCTACGCCTACTGTATTGAATGTAATGTATTTGTTTTAGTATATATACTGTGTAATGTTGCTTTTCGGTGTGCAGCTGCCGTCCCGTGCTTCCAGGCTGTTCTGTTCCTGTCCCTTATGCCTGATTAAAGCCTGTAGACTCAAGATACCTCGAATCCTGTCTCTTATTTATTGAGCTATCTGTTTTAGTCACTCAGCTTGTAAACAGAAACAGGATGAAGACACTAGTGATTTTTATTCTAGATTCGAAAAATGTTTTATTATTAACAGTGGTCTGAAAACAAGTAGTGAATCGTACCCTCATCTGTTTGTTACCAAACTAGTCGAGAATTCAAGTCCACAAGTTAAAAATCGAGTATTGAAGGTCGAAAGTACCTGGCAAGCTAATACTCCGTCACAGATGTTACAAATGCTCCAGTATCACCAGAACAGAATCAGGGAAGAGCAAGAACACGAAAGCAGACGTATGAAAGACACGAAAATGAAAGTATTAGTTGCACAATCTGTTCCACAAGACAGTCAGAAGAGGGGTCCGAATCAAGCCAGTCATCCTGCAGCTCCCGTTAAAGGGACCTGCAATTACTGTAAACAGCCAGGTCATTTTATAAACGAGTGTGCAGTTCTGAAACACAACATAGCTACTGGTAAGACTAAAGAAAGACCACGTCCGCCTAGACAAGAACAAGTTTCACAGACTTCTCAGCCACCACAGAATGCACAACAGACAGTTCCAGCACCGCAGCCTATCGCTGCAACACAGCACGTTACACAGCAGATGTACCAATATGCCCAGACAGAATATCCAGATTATCAGCCGTATTCATGAAACAGCCTAGAGAGGGAGGCAGGCTTGCCTCTCAACGAGATACCTGTAGATCAAGAGGGTCCCTATGTACACAGTCAAGTATTAGGGAAAGACAGAAAGTTTCTGATTGATACAGGGGCAAGTAGGACTACTATCAGTCATGACGAGGTTCCAGGGGCTCCGCTCTCAGGCTCTAGAAATGTTTCCCTTGGATTTTCAGGAAAGCCGATTGTTAATGAGATATCGAAACCAGTTACTCTAGAGGTTGGTCCATTGTCCCGAACTACTGATTTGTTACTCACGAAATCATGTCCAGAAAATTTGTTAGGCATTAAGACATTGAAAGAATTAGGAGCAGTAATTTGTTGTTCCCCAGAGGGGGTTCGCTTGTTTTTGAGAGACTTCAAAGGTCATTATGTATTACGAGATTTTGCTCCAAGATTATTGAATGTACCACAGCATTTATGGGCGCAAGGTCCAACTGATGTAGGTTGTATGCATATCACACCCCATCGTGTGACTCTAAAGCAAGGTGTAGTTTTGCCACGAATCAGACAGTACAAATTGCCACCTGAGGCTGTAGCAGCCTTATCCAAAATTATTGACAAGCTTATTGCTCAAGGAGTGGTTGTAGAAACTGACTCCAATGTATGTAATTCTCCTATCATTCCAGTCCTGAAACGTACTGATCCAAATGCACCTCCAGTATATCGATTAGTGATTGACCTTCGAGAACTTAATAAATGTATCATACCCCAGTACCCAGTAGTCCCAGATATTTCATCCCTATTGACAGCCATTGATTCTGAAGCCACGTTCTTCACAGTTATCGATCTCAAGAACGCATTCTTCAGTGTCCCCATTCATCCAGACAGCCAGTACCTTTTCGGTTTCTGTTTAAATGGAAGAAGCTATAAATTCACACGAGCTCCTCAAGGTTTTACAGAAAGTCCTAGTATTTACAGTCAAGCACTTAAGAGACAACTAGACAATATTCACATGCCAACTGACACTGCCCTGCTCCAGTATGTCGATGATCTACTGATCACAGCCCGTTCTGAACGTGACTGCGAGCGAGCGTCACTTACAGTCCTGTATTTTCTGGCCGAGATGGGGCACAAGGTGTCCCCTTCCAAATTACAATTCTGTGTCCAGCAAGTGGTCTACTTGGGACACTTACTGTCCAAGTGGGGTAGGCAGTTGACACCTGACCGTATCCAGTTAATAGCAAGTCTTCCACAGCCCAAGACACAGAAGGAGGTACGAGCTTTTATCGGCCTTACTTCTTATTGCAGACAATGGATTCCTCAGTACGCATTTCTAGCTAAACAACTGATACAGTTAACGACACAGGAGGCAGCCGTATCGACTGTCCTCCTTTGGACCCAGGAACATACACTTGTTTTTAATGAGTTAAAGAAAGCCTTATGCCAAGCACCTGTTCTAGCGACACCGAACTACAGTAAGCCTTTTACACTTTTTGTCACAGAACGTGATGGTACGGCATTATCTGTTCTCACACAAGATCAAGCAGGACAATACAAGCCCTGTGCTTATTTTTCAAGCACATTAGATCCAGTGGCCCAGGCTCTGCCTGCGTGCCTCAAGTCAGTTGCAGCCACAGCTCTAGCGATCAGACAAAGTGATTCCAAAGTGTTACGACATTCCCTGACAGTACAAGTTCCACACTCCGTGGAAGTTCTTTTATACCGAACCCAGACTCAGCACTTGACAATTGCACGTTTAACAGGTTATGAACTGACACTGTTCCAGCCACACATAGAAATCAGACGCTGCAACATTCTAAATCCTGCTACACTGTTACCGTCAGTTACTTCAAATCCTGCCACACATGACTGTGTGGAAGTTGTTAACACCATGACTAAGCCAAGACAAGATCTGACAGATATTGCATTACCTGATCCCGACCTGACACTTTATGTGGATGGTTCATGTATGAGAACAAGTACAGGAGAACTAGTAGCCGCGTATGCAGTGACTACTCAAACCGAAGTTATAGAAACACATCGTATTGACACCCTGTCTGCTCAAGCAGCAGAGCTAGTCGCTCTGACCCAAGCCTGCATACGTGCCAAGAACCTGAAAGTAAACATATACACAGATTCACGTTATGCATTCGGAGTCGTACACGACTTTGGAGTGCTCTGGCAAGAACGAGGTTTCATGACTTCTCATGGAACCAAGATCCAGCATGGTCTTCTCATTCAAGCTCTGTTAGATGCAATACATTTACCGACAGCTATCGCTATCATGAAGTGCAAGGCACATACGAAAGTCACTGACATCATTTCCCAAGGTAACGATCTAGCAGATCGAACAGCCAAGCTTACAGCTCAGACTCCAGACATTCCAGTTAACACGACACAGACACTCACTCCAGATCAGACTACTTGTATGACAGTTAAGGACCCTACACAAGATGTCATAGACATACAGTTACATGCTACTCCTGAAGAAATCAAGAAATGGTCCGAACAAGGAGGGGTCCAGACAGATCAAGGATGGTTGACGAGGGGAAAAGCCACATGGTTTCTCCCCGACTCTATGGTTCAAGTCATTATTAATACCGCACATAGTCCAGCACATCTAGGAGAAAAAGCTATGTTAGACAGTATTCAGAACCTTTGGTTAAACAAGCATTTACGAGCTGCAGCCAAGCAGAAAGTCCGTACCTGTATGATATGTTGTCAGTTCAATCCAGGTAAAAGTGTCCCGGTGGAACAAGGGGGATTCCAACCTCCTGACCACCCTTTTGAAGTCCTCCAGATGGATTACATTCAGATGGAGCGATGTCGAGGTTTCAAGTATGTCCTCGTAGTTGTATGCGCTTTGTCCAGGTGGACAGAAGCATATCCAGTTCCAGATTACACAGCTGCGACCACTGCCAGGCAGTTGGTTCGTGAGTTCTTTTCCCGCTATGGACTCCCTAGGGTCGTGTATTCAGATAACGGCCAGCCATTCTCATCCGAGCTCATGAAGCATGTTTCCCTTCTGTTAGGGTACCAGTGGAAGTTCCATTGTGTACGCCATCCTGAAGCAGCCGGTCTCGTAGAGAGACATAATCAGACTTTGAAAATCCGAATTGCTAAAGTATGTAGAGAAAAAGGTGTAGACTGGCTAGTAGCTCTGCCAGTTGCTCTGTTTTATATGAGGATGGTTGCACATTCCAGATCAGGTCTGTCCCCGTATGAGGTCGTATTCGGCCGTCCTCCAAACATGTGGGGTACACCTAGACCCCGTAGTATTACAGACGTTTCCAGTAATATGCTGACAGATTACCTAGCTTCCTTGATGTCTGCCCTACACTCTTGTCGTTCACAGGTTGTCGCTGCATTTCCAGACAACACCGAGGTGAAACCGCATGAAGTCGTTCCTGGAGAATATGTTTTGGTTCGCAATTTTGATCGTTCAAGTCCGCTGGAGCCCCGGTGGAAAGAGCCTCGAATGGTGTTGTTGACAACAAGGACCGCGGTAAAGCTAGAGGGCCGGAAGGGGTGGGTCCACACCATCCATATCAAGAAATTCCATGGATTACAACAAAAGACTTTTGTTAAGGACTGCCTTATTCCTAAAGACTGTCTAAAAACAGACTCTGAACTCAAGCCTCCCCTGTTAGAGAAAACTCCGCAGCAGGAGTATAAAGATAAGCTAAGGTCTAGTAAAATAAGTCAGCCAGTTTAATTGTCTAAGTCCCTCTCGGGTGAAACGGTTAGACAGGTTCCTGACATGTATGAGACAGACCCACACAGTGAGAGAGTTAGTCAAAACTCTAAAAGATGTATTATCGTTCTATTCTTTTTGTTATTTTTGAGTCTTATGGTTACCTGCACAAGTTATGCTTTACATTTATGTTTTCCAATTTCACATGTACATATGTTTTCTAATGCTACAGTAGAGCACACATTTAGTGATCTGCCTCCTCACGAGCTATCCTATCGTCTTGCTATGCGTAATAACACATTCATCCGAATGTTACACTATTCACACCAGACCAGCAATGCCACTAATTGTTGGGTGTGTGGTCGACTCCCCCCTTTTCAGACACCGAAGGGAGTTCTGCCACTCTTTCCTTATCCGTTTTCACATAATGGTTCGTGTGGAGCATGGTCCACGTTAACGTCATCTTCAACTGATATGTCCCTTCTGAATCGAACATGTTTCCCAGATAAGCAAGATCTTTCCCATAGAACAGGGTTAGATCTAGAAAATGAAGTATATGATTTAGGTAATTATTCTTCGAATTTCATGGTCCTGAATGTTCAGTCCGATACTACTCCAGATTTGCCTGCTATTACAGTACTACCAGTCAAAGGCGAATTATGTGTCAGAAAGAATGGTTCCGCACATGTAGGACATAGTGATTGTACTACTACTATCGAGTATGGTGACAGTGGGAAATCTATTTTCAAAGCCTCACGTCATTCTTATTTTGTTTGTGGTCAGACCGCATATGTTCGTCTGCCCCTCGATTGGGATGGAACATGTTACATTGCCTTCCTACTGCCACCAGTTTTTCTAGCCCCATCCGATTATCACAGAAACACACATCTAGTACACGTCAGACATAGAAGGGAGATCGAGTCCCCAATTGTCGATCAAACTGAAACTACTCTAGAACAATATCAAGATTTCAATAAAGGTTTCTTCTTCTTTATAGGTCCTGTCCAGAATAGTAAGTTAATACGTAGGTTAACCAGAACCCTTGAAGCAGTAGTGAATGAGACTACTTCTGCTCTAGGTAACTTAACTGAAGAGCAATCTGCTATGAGATTTGTTGTGCTCCAAAATCGTCTCGTTCTTGACGTCATACTGGCCGATAGAGGAGGAGCATGTAGAGTCATCGGATCTAGTTGCTGCATTTTCATTCCTAATAACGCGCCGTCTGTTTATTCAGCTATAACCAGACTTCATAAAATTGCCCATCAGTTACACCAGAATCCAGGCACCTGGACATGGTCCGGTTGGCTCTGGAGTACCGTATCCGCCTGGGGATGGAGAGTATTGTCATTCCTAGGTATTGCAGTAATGATCATATTCAGTTGCTGCCTCTGTATACAATGTGGCCCTGCGATTTACGGCATGTGCGCTACCTCTTGTATTCCTAGTCCTAGTCCTAAATCCCGTTCCAAGACAATCCGAGACGAGCAAATGATGCTATATGAAATGATAGATGGTATCATGAATATTGATGTTTCCTGATGGAAACGTAGGGCACAAGGAGGGAATGTGGAAAAGTACATTTTGCCATGTTATATGTGCCTACGTGTTCCCCATCTTATGCTATATGTGCATGATCGATATGCATGTATCCCCCTATGATCGATTAAAGACGCAATCATAGTTGTGTCCATCTCCAGTATGTTAGTTTCCAGTTCTCGTGAAAGCAACGAGTATTAGGCCTATGTTGCCACGTTTTACAGTGTGCACGTTAAATTCATTGAATTGTCCCCGTTTCTAGGCCTCAAAAGGGCCCGGACACCAGTTTCAGCTCCTGTCTCCCGAACCCTCTCCGAGGAGCGATACAGCCCCCACCTGCATCCATGACCCTTCACTTACGTCCTGCCTCACAGTGCCCGGCCCGGCCTGGCTCTGCCTGCCAGTCTGCCAAGAGTATGTTATGCTTCTAGTTATCAGTCCAGCCCTCCTTCTCTGCATTCCTAAGCTACTGAATCGCATCAACAGTTTCAGCCATGGTCTAGCCTTTCTGTCTCCATGTAAGAGAAATACTGTATTAATATTCATAGAATATTCCTAGCACACGCAATACATGTAGAGTTAAGCATGCACCAGTCTTAGTGTCAAATAGCCTTTGCCCTGATAACTTTTGGATTCTATCAATATGTATTCCAAACACTAGATACCAGATATGCTTTAGGTACATGTCGTTCTGACACTGCAGACTGTAGTCTCCTCTTCTAGCGCAGAAGTCATAGCCCCCAGTTCCTCCTGGTAACACGTCATTGCCCGTTTGCGCGCACCACTAGGTTAAAGGTCCCAGCTGCTCAGGTAGCCCCCTCCATGTTTCCGCCCCGTTTATGACACTTCTGTTACGTTTACATCACATGTCTATGTATACGCCCTGTACACGCCTTCTTGTTACATCATTTTGTCCTTATCTTTCGCGACTGCTACTAGAAACGCCTACTGCTACGCCTACTGTATTGAATGTAATGTATTTGTTTTAGTATATATACTGTGTAATGTTGCTTTTCGGTGTGCAGCTGCCGTCCCGTGCTTCCAGGCTGTTCTGTTCCTGTCCCTTATGCCTGATTAAAGCCTGTAGACTCAAGATACCTCAAATCCTGTCTCTTATTTATTGAGCTATCTGTTTTATTCACTGTATTCAAAAATAGTACCGGTAATTAATTATTTATTTACCACAACCGTCCTCTTCTTTCCGATTTCTGTGAGGAAGTCTGAAAAGATCGAGAGGGACGTGTATCATTATCTTGATATCTGTCAGTTTTTTTTAAATTGTCCCTATTTCTAAGGTTGTATCTTTTTTCAGAGGGCTCCCGTTGTGGAGACCTGTCCCCTCGTCCTGGAGATCTATTTCTCCGTTGGGGAGACCTTCCTCTGGACTGAAACTGTTTTTCTCTGGGAGTGGTTTGTTTATTACCCTCCCACTTCTTTTTTGGAGTAATGAGATCATGCTTAATAAAGCTTTTTTCAGGATTTTCAGTTAGTTATGGTTTTAGTGGTTTCCCACCTAAACTATCTCTACCTAATTCTTCATAGCACTTTCCAATTATTCTGGCAAGTTCAAAAGGTTGTTCTGTTATTTCTGTTTCTTTCAATTTTTGGCGGATCGCCACAGATGCTGCTTCTCCTTTTATGTTGGCTAGTAGTATAGCCGAGACTTGCTTTAAGCATTTCAGTAATTTCATACCTAGATTCAAAGCAGGCTCTGGACCGTATTCATTTTGAATCTGTTTTAGTACATCTGGTATAACCGCCATAGACGGAACACCATGTGTTTTTGTGTATGTCGAAGCAAAGACTGTTCCCCAAGTGTCACAGTCCTCCACATGTGGTGCGATCCCCATTGGTAGACAGATTGTCAGAATTCTGTGTTTTTCATTAGGTGTAGTATCAGGAAATACTGCCTCTATTTGAGTACTTTTTTGAGCTAACCAGAACGGAATTTGTTCCCGTTTTGCGTGTAATTTGCCAATGACTGATTGTATAGTCTGTGGTGTAATTTTATTTGTGTTCCCCTGGTGAGGGGTGTGCTGTGGAATTTTTATTGCTGGTTTAGTCCGCATGCCATATTGGACCAATTGTCTATGTATTTTAATTAATTGTTTTAGTTAAACTAAAAGTTCTCCGCTTGACATTCCTTCAATGTCAGGATGTGGTGTATAGCTGGCTAGAACCGGCCATGTGGCTCCTGGTCTACCTAGTGGACAGAGCCTGGTAATGTGATTTTGATGTTTTAGGGCGCCATTAAACCAGAGCTGATGCTCTTGGTAAGTTAGTGGAATTTCAACATCTTCGAAAGGGACGTATTCCTCCGGAGGTTCCTCTGTTTTGTAGTAGTGGAAGTCGTGTTTCACAGCATTTGCTGCTGGTAATGTTATCCATGAATAGAATACCTCTGTCTGCCGATATTCATGGGCCTCTATCACAAATATGACTGTACCACCTCTTGATGATATATATTTACCGGGATGAATATAGCATCCGGGTCATTTTGTTGGAGAGTTGTGTTATCTTAGACTGCTTGAGCTGCTATTCTAGCTCTCTCCCTTTCTTTGTCACTTTCCAACATGTTTTCTGACAGAAAGTTTGCAGAGCAAGTTTCAAGGAAACAAAGATTAGGTGCACAATATTTTGGAACGCTGTATCCTTCAACGTTGACTAAACCAAAAACGAATTCATAGGAATCTTTTCCTACTAAGTTTTTTACGGATATTCACCTTTCACCCACTCCAGACGTCTTTTGGAGTTTTTATGGGAAAAAGGGGTCTGTGTGAAAAGCACGACTGATTTACTCTAGTATCTAGCGTTAAATTATCGCCTTACCAAACGTTGGGAGCCAATAGGCTCCGCGCATTGGAATAACATAAACGATAGTTTAGACGTAGAACTTAGGTCGACTAGGTCTCTATTGAATATGTTAGACTTAATTGTGAATGCCAGCTAGCTCAGAGGTCACTAGAAACTTTCTCGAGTACACAAGAAGGGATTAGTTTCTGACAACCGCATAAACATGACAACTTTGCTCCCCCCAGAATAAGGAGTATATCTCCAGATTCGCGGAAACAATAGATAGCTATTTTACTCAGTCAATCGTGCATGCTTAGTTTCACCAGAAGTGCAGAGAAACAGAGAGACGGGCGTTTGCAATAAAAGAGGTTATTTATTGAACAGTCTTCTTTCTCATGCAAGAGAAATGAGTTGATACAATTGCAATATTTGTCATAAAGTAAAGTGCGTACAGTAAAAGGAGTATTATAAAATAATATGGTAAAAGCATGGTATGGTTTCTAAGCCATACGGTGTTTAAAATAGATAAAATATATACATTAATAAAATCATGACTAAACGAACTCAACTGGTGCTTCTAAGATACGCCTACCCCGGTGTACCTAACCTAAGCCTGGTACGTGGGAAGGAGTAAGTGAGCTGCAGTTTGAGTTAAGATAGTTTCTGCCAAGAATCTGAATTAAGAATTCTCTGAGGGTCTAATCAGCTCCGTACCTTGGTTATAGAATGAAGGAGGTCTTGTATCTCTCTCTCAGGACTCGATCTCCCAGGAACCCGCAATGGTGACAGGGAAACACTGGAGCTGGTTTTCTCGGCAGGAGAAAAGACAGCGTCTCTCTTATTGCGTCAATGGGAGGGTCGGCTTCTTTCGGCACTCACTACAGCAGGGCGTCGGGCAAGTAGATAGCCGATCTGCTCCAAACCACCGTGTGTTTTGCTAGGGCAGATGGTGGTATATTTATACCTGGAAGGTGCAGAGTTTGACGTAAGGTTGGACATAAGACGTCACTAAGAACTCGCAGTTCTTTCAGGACTCCAGGAGTTCTAGGACAAATCAATACAGAAGCAGGGGGAATTCCCGGGCTGCTGGAGGCTTGGTTTGTTTAAGAACGCGTTGTGCTTTCTAGGAGTCTATGGGAGTAGCCTTGACGTATTTGGACTGCATTGGCTATGTCTTAATATGGGTATGATTCTTATGCCTTTATAAGGATATGATTTGATATAACCACATAAGGGCATAAATCAGGAATATTTAAATAGAGTCCTAGATTCGTTTACAATAGTAGTAAAATCCACTCTGCCAGCAGAGTTTGCAGAAATTTGTCCACTCCATGCTCCACTTGGAGTGCATAGATCATCAAAAACTCAACTCACCCCTGCGTGATGGAGTTTACTGTCCATCGCCCACTGCTGAGTAAGCAGTCATGGGCACGGTTTGCTGAACCGTCTTCTTTTTATTACCTATAGGTGTGTCTGATCCAAAAACACTGTCTACAAGATTTGCTGAATACTACGATGCACTCTGCCTCCTTTACAATAATGTCGGTAAGTGCGCTCAGGGAAACAGCAATAGGGAGCGGATGTTAAAACTCCTAGGCGCAGGAGCAGCAGGGAAATCACTAAAGTCAGTGCTTATAGTCTTCTCAGTGTGGGGTGATGAGGAGATAGCAGAGTGCAATGCTCAAAGATTCCCTGCTCAGGAGCGGCAAAGAGATCAGCATAGTGTGGCGGGATCTTCTTCAATGCCATAAGTAGAGAACGGCTATTTTAATGGTTAAGAAAGAGCACGCTGCACAATCACACTTGAAGACCAAGCGCTGAGCGAAATGTTTCCTCAGCGCCTAGGAGAGTTAGAAACGCTGTGAGGAATGCAGAGTACAACAAGGTATTGCTCACTGTAGAGCACTTTGTTCAAGGTGAATATTGTGATGTCTTTTTACTGCACTAGGTGCAGTTTAGAGTGCTGAGTCTTTAGCAAAGAGCTCCACCGTAATGTGAGACCTGTGACTAACTCAGGTAGTACAGACACAGGGGGTGCATTAAAGCATGACTAAGGAACAAATGCATGTTCCTGTACTGGATTCATTAACTTGCCAATCAAAAAGCTGCTCCAATATCAACATTTTCCTCAACACATCATGTAGAAGATGAACTAACACTGCAAAACGAAGTATTTTCGCTTTATGGAAAGGACATCACAGGCTTGCTCTTCCCCTTCTAAAATATTAATTATGTGCAATTTTTAACCTGCTCACAATCATGTTTGTGTTTCCATATTTGAATAGGATATTTGTGCTATGCAAACAAGGCATTGCTCTGTATCACTGCTCTCCTTGTCCTCTGTCACTATACTTCGACTTGATGGGCGACACTATTACGCTACTCTCTTAATACCGACCAATATATGTTACACCTTGGTTTACTGATTCACTCTCCCGCTGCCCCCACTCATTGTTCTCTACACTCTAAGAGATTGGTATAAGCCATCCACACACTCAAGGTGTACCTGAACACCTCTGTAGCGGGATCAATGACTAGTGTCGTCTTATATTACTTGTTTACCTGCTTGTATATTGATATGTTTTTATGTATGTTATTTTTATCCTACCATGTCAGTGACTACTATACTGCTTCCATTATCTCTGTTCATCCCTACCGCCCCTACCCTGTCTTTGTGAAGCGCTCTGATATCCGCAACGATCTTGTTCGCGCTATATAAAACTTTGAATAAATAAATAAATAAGGTGGTCACCATTCGACCTGCATCACCTCTGTGTTGCTGATGTGGGCTCAGGGTTAAATGAGGTTCTAAGGAGGTGCTCTGCCTGTACACAACCTCAAAAGTGGTGCAGAGCTAATGTGGCCGTTTATGGTACCTTTGGAAGGGAGTAATGGCATCCCAGAGACCTCCATAGCCATCTCCGCACACGTGGTATAATGATAGCATTCTGCGCCTGATGCCAGGCATCGCTGTCCATCTTCCACTGACTTTAAGTCCTGTGACATCCGCAGTCCCAGCACAAGCTTAGACCGCATAAGGCAATGTATATTGTTTTTTGTGGTGGGCAGAAGTGCTGAAACCTTATTTAACTCAGCAGAATCCCACGGAGTGAAACTCTGCGAGTTCCACCCATCCCTAATAATGCCATAGTTAATTTGAAGTGAGTAGTGTTCCCATTGAAGAAGCCTGCAAATGCAGAATTGGGGGAGCATGGTAGAATATTGTCATTATATATATAAGCATATGTATTTAATTATTCATTAATATTATTATTATTTTTTTGTCAGAAGTGTTTTTATTAGCATTTTAGAACAAAAAACATGCGACAGTCCCACGTAGGGGGCAGATATGGAATCAAAGCAATACAGAGCCCACGACCCCAGGCGGCATCTTGGATCTAGGCCTCAAGTGGGCCTTGGCGAGGAGGAAGCAATGGAAGCTCAGCACAGGCATTCCTCCATCTGGGTAAGCAACAGAGTTCATACCACAAGTAGAAGTGGGTATCGTCGCTAAGCAATGAGTCAACGGGACTAGGTACATCCCGTCCCCCACGATAGCAATATCGCCGCATCATTAGAGTGACGGGACGCCACCGGAACAAGAACTAGAAACCCCCATCCCCCACCCCCTGGTCCCCCGCCTCCCCAGTGGTGGTAGCAAAGCCCTACTGGTAAGATCTATTCTGCAGAAAGCAATAATCATAGTTGAAACAAATGGAGAGCTCGCATACTGGGTGGACACACTGCAGACGGAAGCCCCTTGGAGAGAAACCGAACCAGTGGGCCCCAGCGAAATTCGAAATTCTTAAAGCCGTCTAGGAAGATGTCAGCCATTCTCTCCACACCCAACAACCTCCACAGCCTCGCATGCCAAAGGGAAATCGCAGGGGCCTCCTTCTGTTTCCAAGCCGCAGCTAGGGTTAGCTTGGCAGCTCCTACACAGAGCCACAGTGTCTTCTTATCTGCCCTGGTTTGGTGTTCAAGGTCCGGGTCCCGAAGGCCCAGCAGGATATGGGCCATCGAGTCCGAGACCGGGTACCCCAGCATCTCTTTGATGTGGGATAGAATTTCCTCCCAGTACGGGCGGATGATGGGGCAGTCCCACCAAATGTGACGGAAGTCCCCCAGTAGGCCGTATCCCCTCCAACACCTGTCGGTAGAGCCAGGGAAGATCCGCCGCAGCTTGGCTGGGTACAGGTACCAGGCCATCATTGTTTTGAGATGGGCCTCCCGGAGCTCCACTGAGTGGTTGTGCTTTGCTATATCGGACCACAGGTGAGACCACTCTGTTTCAGAGATATCTCGGCCAGGCAACCCCTCCCACAGGGACATGTAACGAGGTCTAGGGGATATGGCCGTAGACAGGAGGAGACTATAGATAAAGGAGATGACCCCCCGCATTGCAGAGGTCTTTGACAGGAAGGCTTCAAAAGGCGTGAGGGGCCTGGTGGCTGCCCCTCTCACTGGAGGGGACAATGCCCAGTGAAGGAGCTGGGCGTGGTGGTATCGCAAGGTCTGCTGGACCCCATAATCCCTCACACAATTATCAAAAGTGAGAGGGGCAGAGCCATGAAATAAGTGCGTGAGCGCCAGGCAGCCCCCCTCCCTCCAGGCATCAAAGGAGCCCTCAAGCGCCGCCGGTGGGAAAGCAAGGTTAAAGTGTATAGGCGTAAAGGGAGAAGGGAATGTTGTCCATCTCTCATCACCAGAGACCGAGTCCTAGACTTTCAGGGTAGTGCTAGTTGGGGTGCTAATGTAGGCGTTCTTGGGCCTGTCGCCTTTAGGCTTCCATACTAAGTCCCAGATCGTCCTCCCAGCTACACTTCTGTCCATGTGTAGCCAGTGTTTTTCCGAGGCGGGCTGGGTCCATTCCACTTATACTCAGAGTCGCGCTGCTTTATAATATAAATGCATGTCGGGTAGGCCTACCCCTCCCTCTTACCTCGGACGGCACAGTGTGGCATAGGAGAACCTCGCCCGATGTTTTAAGGCGCCAAAAGAATTCCCCCTCAAGGGCAATGGGTAAAGCCTGAAAGAGGTACAGGAGTTTAGGGAGGAGAGTCATCTTGATAGCGTGAATCCGCCCAAACCAAGAAATGAACATTGGTTTCCACCGGGCCAAGGCCCCTTGAATTTCGGCAAGCAGCGCGGGGCAGTTGGCAGAGTAGAGCTTCCCCACTGTGGGGGTCAGGTGGATCCCCAGGTAATGTATAGAGGAGAGGGTCCACGGCAAGGGCGTGAGCGGCTGGAGGCGAGCGACGTCAGCTGGAGGAAGAGTAAGATTAAGGACATAGGATTTCTCTTAGTTGATCTTAAACCCCGCTACTCCCTCGAAGCGCACTAAGGCCTCCTGTACGCGAGGAAGAGAGTGGGCAGGGTCCGCGAGGGAGAGTAGGACGTCATCCGCGAACAAGGTGATCTTGTGCTCCTCCCCAGTGAAGGGAAGACCCCGGATATCCGGGTCCTCCCTTACCGCTAAAGCTAGTGGCTCTATGCTCAGGGCGAACAGCAGGGCGGAGAGGGGGCAGACCTGCCGAGTGCCCCGGGAGTGCGAGAAAAATGCAGATAGGTGCCCATTGACCGCTACTCTAGACAGGGGGAAGCTGTAGTTGGCCCTGAGCATCGCTAAGAATTTAGCCGAGAAGCGGAATGCTGTCAAGGTCTGGAATAGGAAACCCCAGTCCACCCTATCAAAAACCTTCTCGGCAACAAGGCCCACTAGGACCGCTGGGATTTTGAATTTGTTGGCTTTCTCGATCAGATGTACTATTCTCCTTGTATTGTCATGGGTTTGGCGCCACTTAATGAAACCGGACTGGTCTGGATGAATAAGCGCCGGCATTAAGTTGTTGAGCCTGCCGGCAAGGATGGACGAATAGAGTTTAGCGTCCAAGTTAAGTAGGGCAATTGGCCTGTACGAGGAGCACTTAGACGGGTCCTTCCCGGGATTGGGAATGACCAATATGATAGCCTCCGCCATGGAAACCGAGGTCACCCCCTCCTCCGCCATGCTATTAAATAGTTGTACTAGAAAGCCAACGAGTTCAGAAGCGAAGGTTTTATAAAAAATAGGCGTAAACCCATCCGCCCCTGGGGCCTTATGGGTTTTCAGTACAAAAGGGGGTGATGATGGACGGAGCATCTGAACCAATCAAACACTCACACCCAGTCAAAAGATCTGGGTTTGATCCATCACCGTTCTTTAGCCCACTCTGCCACCCTAGTTCAGACGTATGGGTTTTCAGGGCCTTGATGGCAGCGAGAACCTCCTCCCTAGTGAAGGGAGCAGTGAGTATTTCGTTCCATTCCTCCGATACCTGGGGCAGCGGTAGCGCGTTCAAATAGTCCCTTTGCGCCTCGACGTCCAGGGCGTCCCCTGCGTACAACGCCTCGTAAAAGTAGCCAAAGAGACCAGCCTTGGCTCCATCATTGTGCCTTAGGGGCCCAGCTGCGTCCCGTATCCCCCCAATATATTCCTTCTCTCTTTTATCCCGAAGTTGTCGGGCTAGGTGTTTTCCTACCTTATTCCCCTGGGAGTAAGAGAGGCCCCGTAGCTTCAGCAGCGTGTATTCCGCTCTGTTTTTATAATGAGCCCTGAGTTTGCACCGAACCGCCGTCAGCCGCCGCATGGTCTGTCTGGAGGGGGTCTGCTTGTGTGCCTGTTCAAGAGTAGAAAGCTCCTCCTCTAATTTCTCTCTTTCCTGCCTTCTTAGCTTGTTAAGGGCAGCGTTAAGCGCTAGACAGCTGCCGCGTATAGATGCCTTGAAGGCGTCCCATGTGGTAAAGACCGATGTATCGCTCGTGGTGTTAAGTTCAGAGAATTCAATAATAGCCTTTCGTAACTCAACGCAAGAGGGTCTATTCCGGACCAGGGAGGCCGGAAAATACCACCTGCAGTGGGTCGTATTGACTACCTCCCTATGAAGGCAGATAGCGAGCATACTATGATCCGAGACCGATAGAGGAAAAATCTTGGCCTCGCGCAGGTCCCCCCGAAGAGACTGGCTCAGGAAGAAATGATCCAGGCGCGAGTAAGAATGGTGTACATGGGAAAAAAAGGTATAGTCCCTAGAATGTGGGTAGAGAGAGCGCCATCCATCTATAAGTCCCATATCTGCTATCATCTGCTGTGTTTCGGTGGAAAACAAGCCAGTATCGGATCTCTGGTGGTGAGTACTGTCCAAGTCCCTTTGCCAAACCAAGTTAAAATCTCCCATTACAATCAGTGGTCCCTCGACAAAGTCCAAAACCGTCCTCAATACTCCCTGTAGAAACCCATTCTGTCCCACATTGGGAGCATACAAAACCAGGAACTTACATACCCTGCCCCGTAGCACGCCTTTGACCATGAGCCAGCGGCCCTCTTTATCGCTGCGGACTCCCAGAGGCTGGAAATGCAAGATTGAGCGGAACATGAGGGCTACTCCCCTGTGCTTCGTGGGGGCTGAGGATCTATAAATAAGGGGAAATTGCTTATGTTTAAGGCGGGATTCCTCCGACCTAGCCAGGTGGGTCTCCTGCAGGCCAACTACATCCAATTGGTGGTCCAGTATATATTTCCAGATCTTCTGGCGCTTCTGGGGAGAGTTCAACCCTTTCACATTCCACGACCCCAAAGTAAGTGGCATCAGAGACAGAATAACAGACCTAGCTCAGCAAGAGGGTGTTCTCGGGCCCCCCGCCCCCTCCGCAAACCAAACTTGACACATCTCACTCCGACCCCCCTAGTGTGAGTGCCCCAGGGCAGGATAGATTCAGACCCACCATCTACCACTCCGAACTCCTCTCTCCGCTTTCCCAATTCTCCATACATGTCACCCTCCAGTCATGAAGGAACGCTTGTAAACAAACCTCAGCTACCACCACTGCCCACCCTCTCCCTCCCTCCCCCCATCCCCAACCCCCCCCCTGCCCTCCCCCAACTCCCAGAAAACTCAGGCCCAGCCAGATAAAGCAAGATACATCAACAGAAGGGCCTGTAAAGAAGGTTCTTGAGAGTGACCATAAGGGTTGGGGGTTGTGGAATCGGCCACTGTCCCTCCAGATCCCGCAATTGGGTCGTTCCTCCGGAGAGGACATAGAGTACCTGTGGTATCTGATGAAGATGCGCCACTCCGACGCCAGCGGCATCTCCTCCCAGGGTCTCACTCAGCAGGAGGGTCATCCTGCGAAGCTGCCTCTGTCACCAGTGCTACTGAGGCCACTGCAGCCCCTCCCTCATGGAGGCTAGTAGATGGATCCAGTCTCCCCGTCACCGTGGCCGGGCCCACTCTCTGCCAGGCCGGGGAGCGCTGTCGACGCCTCGCAGGGGAGCGCTCAGTCTTGGGGGCCGCAGCAGAATCTTCCAGGCCGAGGATCTCCATAGCAGCTGTGAGGGATCCGACTTGGACTATCTTGTTCTGCCAGCAAAAGATGAGGCGAAAGGGGTGGCCCCAAGAATAGGCCACATTCTGGTCTCGTAGATAGTTAGTTACTGGTCAGAAATCCCTTCGTTTTTGCAGCGTCGAAGCTGCTAGGTCTTGGAATAACTGAGGGCGATGATCCCGGAACTGCAGGGGGTTGATCTCTCACGCTTTTCTGAGTATTCGCTCCTTCAGTTGGAAGTCGTGGACACAGACCAGTATGTCAGGGGGTGGCGCTTTCAGGCCCTGCGGCAATCCAACTCGGTGTACTCTGTCCATGCGTATCTCCTGAAGTTCTTCCTCACCCAAGACGTGCTTAAAGAGAGCTTCCACGTAACCTCTCAGGTCTTTGCCTTCTCCCGCCCAAGGCACCGCACGGATTCTGATGTTGTTTCGGCGGGACCGGTTCTCCAAGTCCTCGGCATGGGCCTGGAGGTCTAGGTTCTGTTCCGTGAGCCGGAGTACATCTTGCTGTACGTCTTCTCCTACCCCCAGGTCGTGCTCCTCTAAGGTCGCCACACGCTCCCCCACGTCGTCCACATCTCTCCTTACCTCACGTAGATCTGACGTTAACTGGGAGCGGAGCTCCGAGATGTCCTCCTTAATAGCCGTAAAGAGTTCGACCATGAAGGCCTTGGTAGCAGGTGCATCATTGTCTCCCCGCGGGGGGGACTTGCTGGGCCCTGGCGGTGTTGTAGGTGGCGCTCCTTTAGGCAAGCCCTCCTTGCCGGGTTTATCCTTACGGAGTCTGGCTGTCATGTCTCTAGTCCTAGGACCCTCGGAATTCAGACAGATCAGCCCGGGACACTCCTCTCTGGCTAGGCCTCTCCGGACCGCAGACTAGGCCGTCACGGGTCCACCACTTTGCGTAGCCTCCACCACCCTCTTCCCGCTCCTGGGATCTCCCGGTGGGTCGCTCTCCCGTTGTTACGCCTCAGCTCCCGTTCCACGGGTCGCGGGGTCTCGCCCCGCTCAGCATCCCCCAAGGCACCCAGAGCACGGTTCAGTTAGGCTGTAAATCTAGGCCTCGATCAGCCGTCTGTGTCAGACCAGATGCACAGTCAGGGGAGACAACCCTGGGTAAGGGGTCCACAGCGCACCAGCCTGTCACCAGTTCTTGAGAAGGCTCCTCTCTGCGTGGAAGCTCCAGCGGTCCATGAAGGGATTGGCTACTTCAAAGCCACAAGGTCACCTTATCGTCCGCAAATTGCTTGTCGGGACTTGCTTCAGGTCGGGGCCTAGACATGCCCGGAAGCCCCGGGCTCGATTTAGCAGGTGGCCGTGTGTCGCAGCGAGGTCCAGGCGTCCGCTCTTTGCCAAGGTAATCGGGCCGCACTCTAGTCTCGGGACCAGGTCCCCACGTGGCAGGACCTCTGATCTCGCATCCAAGTCCACTCCCTGGACCACGCGCTCCGGGGAAGGGTAGTCTCAGCAATATAGGCCGTGGCGCTGTTTCCGACCCAAGAGGGTCGCCGCCAATCCTCTCCCCCGTGAGGCTCCCAGCTCCATACAACACTAGGCGCCCCACAGGTCCTGGAGGGAATCGGGGGAAGGCAGTGCAGACGCCCCAAGTCCGCAACTGCGAGCACCGCACCACTCCTTCGCTTCTCTGGGACCGGGTGTCTATGCAGGCCCCAAGCACCGGCGCAGCTCCCTATCGTCTCTGCTAGCCCCTTCCGGGGGTCAGGCAGCTTCTGCTAGGCCAGGCGCCTCACCTCAGAAACAGGATTTCCACTCGGTTTGTGTCATCAGCGTCTCCAAGGCAGTCTCCCTGCTGAGCGGAGGAAAGCTTGTGTTGAATCCGCCGACCCGTGCTATAGGCCCAGGATCCCCGGCCTCGAGTGCCCGCCTCCTGCGCTCTTCCCTACAGCCATCTCGGGCCCCACGCCTGTACCTTACGGGGCCGGGGTACGCCATCACCGCAGCTCTCGTGTCTCTCTCCGCAGACAGTGGAAGGTGAGGGCAGCTGCCCTACCGTTGCAGCTTCCGGTGTCTCCCACACCGCGGAATCGGTGTCACCTCTGTTGCGGCGTACAGCCACGCCAGTTACCACCGGCAACGGCGCTCACTCCAGTGCCCGGTCTCTCCTGGCCTCTTTGCGCCGCAGGCCCTCCAGTCGTCGGAAGCGGGCAGAATGCACCAGCAAGCCAGCCAGAGCTCCCAAACGCCCCCAGTCGCCACAGGACACAAAGCGACGGGGCTGGGCGGGTAGCCAAGCGTCCTGGAGGAGTGCTAAACAATGCTAAGAAGCTAGTGGCGCCGGAGGGACTCAGAAACACGTCCTACTCCGCCGCCATCTTGGCCACGCCCCCCATATTATTTAATTTTAATATAAAAGATAAATACATGTTTTAACAAATTAACAGAATAAATAATATATAAACCTATGATTTATAAAATCAGAAATACGATATGAACAGTAGTATGCTTAAAATACACATACATAATATAAATGTGTTAACAAAACAATAAATTACAAATCACAATAGATTTGTACCAGAAATAAAAATAATAATTTGAAACAGAAATAATATTACTTCATATCCAATAATAAAACATAAAAGTATTTATATTTATTACTAATTAGAAAGCTTCACAAAATAGGAAATCATTTCAAGAATCAAAAAATAGCTAAATTATTGAAAGAATGACATTAAAAAAAATACACTATTCAAATAAATATTTACAAAGTATCATAAACTAGTTTCCAGAATGAAGTAACATGTAGCTAACTAATGCCATTCCATAATCATAAAAAATTTAACAACAAAAACGAACCATTTCAAATACGGGATTCTAATTACAATTTTACAAACAATATGTAAAATGCATACTTTGTGGGGGAGTATTTACTATTCTACCTCCATTTTAATACACCTTGGGGGTAAGTGCATATTTGAGGGAGAAACTGTATTATCCCAACTCCAATCTATCAAACATTGAGAAATGTCCAATACATTCGGTGCTCACATTTACTATTGTGACTCCATTATAACAAACATTTGGTAAAGTGCGTGAATGGAATTGGGTGCATAATGTAATACCAGTCTGACCAATAATGGGGGCAGTACACACAGTTGTGGATCAGATTTACTATGTCAAATCAATTTCAAGAATCATTGGCATATGTGTATATTTGAGTGGTTGGGGAATTCACTATTTCAACTTCAGACCAGCAAACGCTGCAAAGATGCATGCTCAGTAATCTAACTCCAGTATGACAAATATTTAAGAAAGTGCATTCATGGCGGGTCAGATTCAAATTCTTAGTCTAGTCTAAGTAAACTGGGGAAATTGCATACATTAAGGTGTATCATATATATCTTTTTTTACAACGGTCCACCAAAGACTGGGCATGTGCATGCATGGGGAATCAAAGATTAGGTTCAACATCAGTCAAACAAACTTTGGGTGCAGTGTATATTTCAGGTATGTAAATTACAATTCTAACTTCTGTCCAAATAACATTAGGATTATACACACATGGAGGGTAGCGGGTCAAATTTACTATTTCAACTACAGTCTAGCAAATGTTGCAGAAAGGTCATCATTTGGAGGGGCTTATTTATCCTTCTTACTCCTTTCTAGCAAACATTTGCAAAAACGCATACCTGGTGGGGTCCAATTTACTAATAAAACTCCATTTCTACAGACCTTAGGCATTGGATTTACCATTCTAAATCTAGTCTAAATCATAGGGCAGCATGCAAACATTTGGAAGTCTGCATACTACTACCTAATCTCCAATCACAAACACTTACATACATTGGGGAGGGAGTCAGATTGACTATTCCAACTTCAGTCTAACAAATATTGGCAAGAGTACATACAAAGGGGGTGAGTCAGATTTCTAATTTGATATCTTGCACAAAGAATATTGGGGAACTGTGTACATTGAGTGAGGCAGATTTTCTATTCTAACTCGGTCTCAAAAGCATTGGAGAAAAGTGCATACACTGGCAGGGCGGTTTCAGATTTACTATTCTATTTCCATTCTAACAATCCTCGGGGTTATGCCAGATTTACTCATTTAACTCTTGTTCAACGAATATTGGGGAAGTGAATACATTGAGGCATGACCAGATTTACTACTATAACTCCAGTATCAAAAACATTGAGGTGAGTGTATATTTGGAGAGGCAAAATGAGTATTCTATTATTCATACTGCAGTTGGGCAAATATTGGGTAAAGTGAATATAACATGGAGAGCGGGCCAGACTTGCTATTTGAACTCCAGTCAAAGAAATGTTGGGAAATTACAAACATTGAGGACAGATTACTATTCAAATTCCAACACAAGTTCCTACAAACATTGGGGAAGTGCAAACATTGTGGAGGATCAAACCTACTAGCATAGTTTCAGACCAGTGGATACTTAGGGTAGTCATATTTACTATTCTAACTCCAACCCAACAAACATTGGGAAAGTGCATACATTGAAGGGGTCACTTTCATTACAACACAAATTGGTAACAACAACATCAAAAATTATTTCAGAAATTTAAAAAAAGTTTTAAAACATCTAAATTGTAATTATATACCTTAAAATTTGAAAGCATTATTAAAAAAATTGGAAAATCTACAAATATATCAGAATTGTAACACCTGCTCAAATTATTAACTAAATCACTTTTAAAATAAACATTATTACTCCCAAACTCTCTAGCCCCTTAAGCACCCAAACCTAAATAAAAGTCAATTGTGATAATAAAAAATTATTTTGACAGCCAGACTTCTTTTTACGAATTGACATAGTATACTTTTTAATTAATTAACATACAATATATGTAAATAATTGAATGCGCTTGAAAACATTAACCATATTAAATAATGCATTTTCAGTTAGAAATTCACATACTATACCTTAATTATCATTTATATAGGAATCCTCAATAAATCCCTCATCCCAAAAATAAAATTGAATAAATACATATAAATAAATGTATAAACAAGAACATCATTTATCAATTACATATTTAATAAATTACAATAATATTTTTTTAACACTGTCCTTACAATGCCCCCATAAACACCACCACACATAATAAACATTTTTGGAAATGATCATCCATTAAATGGTATCCCCCCTAGATTTTTGGCTTCTTTAGCTGAACCCATTTGTGTCGGCCATATGACTCTGCGTACTTTACTCCTGCTGTCCAGTAGTGAAGTGCATGTGGTCTCCCTTTAGACATGGTGAAACCCACATACACCTAAATGGCACATTTAACTTACATATACGTATATGGTACTACATATACCCAAGGCCTGTAATTTAATTTATACGAGTGAGCTTCACCACTCATTGTGACACACACTAAAGTAGCTCTAAAAAACATTCCTCTCAGGTCTACCCTTGCTCCCTGGTATGCAGTTTTAATACTGCCATTTTGACCTGACAAAATAAAGCTTTTGCCAGGCCTAAACCATCCATTTTTAATACATATGCCGCCCCTAAGATAGGCCTTAAATGCCCAGAGAACAGTATGAATAATATTTAACTCTACTTTAACTTTCTCAATGATTTTCTGATTTGTTTAATCTACGTTTCAGTGATTTTGTTATTTTATTTTATCATATGCAACATCCAGCAAGAGAGACACATCTAACAGTTCCCTGATATGTTGCTGCTACACATTTTTAGATACATTTCTTTATTATAACAATTACATAACACTTATAACAATTGACTCAAATCAGTGATTTTTCACTTTTCTTGCTCTAATTTTAGTCTTTTCCCATCATTAGTTGGAGGATTCATTCCTCAATCGCTCCTTGTGTTCACATTTTCCCATGAAAATTTGATTTAATCATTGCCCTCAGCTAGTGAGTCCAGATTCTTTTCTGACCCATTATTTGACCTGTGATTTTCATTGAACTTTTAAGAGTCAAGTGACCTGATAATTCACAGAGGCTCCACAGGGTTTTTTTTAAACTTTTGTTAGTTACCTCTCATCCCTGTTTCATTTTTCATCACATGTACTCCTCTCTCCCAGAGGATACTACATTCATGGATGATCCACTACAGGGCATTGAAGCAAACTAGTGCCACAGGTTACACTAATCTCATTTTACCTCTGTCGGTGAGTTTTCTCACAAGTTAAAACCCCACTCTACGACATCTTTAGAGAGGTATTATTGGGATTTTTACACATTGTTTCACTACGTTTATCCATTAGAGAAACCCAATCCTAGAGGGCTTTCAACTATATACAGAATTTTTCCAATCTGGAATCCCATACTGCTACACACATGTTCTGACTGGGAAGAATGCACTATAAGTTAGTTACCCAGTCCATTGAATCAACTTAACACAACTCGACTGTAGAGATATATGAAATTAAAACCACAGAAGCTTATATATCACTAATAAAAGAAAGCTCCCTCGCTATTCAGGGAGTAATATTAACCCTCCATGGTTCTCCTAGCTCTAATAGCAGCTTTAAAAAAAAGAACATATGCTAAAGCAAATATTTGAGGTTTTTAACAATTGCAGGTGATATGAAGCCTCTTTGCACCTGTGATAGCCAAGGGTATTTGCCAATGGTTTAAGAAAGTGCTCTTGTGCATGACTAAATAGTTACGGAAAAACATATAGTACAACATGGACTATTCCAAAATGCCATCACAGGGGCAGGATGGAGTAGAGTTCCCTATGGTTACATGCAGCCCAGCAAAGGACAGAAGCCGCCGTACTGTACTCAATCTAAATGGAATGAGTAAAGATCACTCCCAATGCATGAATTTGCGCTACATTTAGAAGACTCGCAGAAGCAAGTGTCCTATAATAAAATTACACTGTGCATTTCTTGGTTTAATCTGTGAGCCTAGTGTCTTCACAGTACCGCAAATATAGATGCTTAACCTGAAATATATCTTCTTTCTTTATATTAATAGGAGACATGAAGAGAGAAGACAACCTCAGGGTCTTTAGTGAGCTGGATATGTAACTCAGACACGGTATTGTATTGTATTGTAATATACTGTATTGGCACTTGTATAGCGCATGGCTACCCAGAGGCATCTCAGTGCTGTGAACGCTGCTATGGGCGCCGATATTTTAGGGGGAAAACCAGGTCTTAAGTTGTTTCTGGAACTTTAGATGAATCGGTTCCCTCCATAGGTGTAGAGGGAGGTCATTCCAGTGTTTGGCTGCATTTAGCGAAAAAAGCCTTCTGTCACTTCTCGCCTTCTTGATCCTGGGAACCATCGTAAGGTGGAGTTCATTAGAGCGAAGTTTCCTATTAGCCCTGTAGGGGCGGATCATACCGTTTGTAATTATAGACTTTCCTTCATTCAGTGCCTTATGGGCTATACAAAGAGCCTTAAAGTGTATTCTCTCCTGTACTGAGAGCCAGTGGAGAGCGTGTAGTGGAGGTCTAGCTGAGCATCGGTTAGGGGTGTCAGTGAGCATCCTCGCCGCACAATTCTGAACTACCTGCAGTTTTAAGATCTCCTCCTTTGGGGCAGCTAAATATAGAGAATTTCCGTAATCCAGTCTGGACAAGATCAGAGCCTGAATCACTAATCTTTTTGCAATCAGCGTTAGGAGTGGAAGGATTTTGCGGATGACTCTCAGTAACCCATTGCATAGGGCGGCCGTTTTCCTTGCCTGTGCTTTGAAGGTGAGATTCTGGTCAAGCCATATTCCAAGGCTTTTGATCTTTGTTTTAGGGGTCGGTGCTGGACCCATGGTGGATGGCCAAAGGTTTTTTGGGAATGCACTTGCAGAGTTACCAAGAATCATAAGCTCTGTTTTCTCTCCATTGAGTTTCAGATGAGATAAACTCCTCCATTTTACCACTTCTTGCAAACAGGAGGGGAGATTGGTCTAATGCCTAGAATTGTTCAGGGCTACAACCAACTGGGTATCGTCAGTGTAGGTTACCAAATAGATCACAAAAGGGGCCACCACCTCGGCCAGCGGGGCCATATAGGCATTAAAAAGAGTGGGACTCAGTGAAGAGCCCTGTGGGACTCCGCACTGTAGGGGCAAGGGCCGTGAGTTGGTACTGCCTTCAAAAACCTGAACGGATCTCCATTCTAGAAAGGACTGCAGCTATAATAGCGCTGTTCCCGTTGCTCCAACTCTCCTGAGGTGGTGAATCAAGACCAGTGGTTAACCGTGTCGAAGGCCGCACTCAGGTCGAGGAGGATTATTGCTGCCACTCCTGCTGCACGTATTGCACATTCATTGTCCAAGCCAAGACAATCCAGCATAAAATCTCTGCAAACCTAAATGTGGGGATTATTCCAGACGCTAACCCATAACAACAGGGGTGCCAGATGGACCATATCCACAATGTATGGTTGTGTTAGCTCTGCATGAGCGGTACAGCTAGAAGCTGTTGGAGGAAGGTATAAAAACTTCAGACAAATGCCATTTTTCTCAGACTAGAGCAGGGAGGCATTTTGGTAACTCCAGATCCCTGCCCCATACACTGCCCTCTGGATGCATTAGGCATTATATATTTTTAACACAGGCCAGATTTTACCCTTTTTTGGGCTGGAGTGGTTAAAAACAGTTCACTCAGTTCTGCTAAACTCCAGATGACAGGAGGATACCTGGGGTGCCACGTGCCCATGGAGTTAAAAGTTATTCCCAAGTAACTAAATTCTCTGACACCTGCGAGGGGCTGACCTTTAGTAATATGTAGGTTCAAGGTTTTCTTACCAGGCCCCCTGGCCATGATTTGTCACTTGCCTTAGTTTTTGGTCACATCAAGGTTACTCATAAAGAGAACAAAGTGATCCACTAGCGTGTGCAAAACTTTAGGGATATGAGCCCTTAGGACCGCATCGTCTACGCATAGCAGTGGAGGTACCTGGACACCAACGTTTCTAGGAGTATCAAAAAGACTGGAACCATAAGAGACCATTTATATATATCATGAAAAGTAGAGGATCTCAGATTACATTTCTCCTTTGAGGCTCATGCACACCTTGGCAGTCAGGTCAGCATGCAAGTCATACAAAAAAATTGACCAAGGGGACCTAAATACCAGGTTCCAGTAACATTAACCACAGCTTGGACCTGTTCAGAGAATTAAATGCTGTGGACAGGTCTATGAACCCAAAGTACAATGGGCAGTGCTAAGCCATGGTGTAATTATTTAGGATCAGACTCAGGTTTAGGCATAGCTCGATTGTTCCTAGGCCTCAACGAAATCTGTATTGAAAGGGAGAAAGGATATTACGCTCTCCGAACCATTCAGCAAGGCGGTTATAAATTATTTGACTTAAGATTTTGACTGTGCTGTCAATAAGTGAGATGGGCCTGTAACACTTAGGGGTCATAGAATCCCCCTTTTTAAAAGCAGGCACATTGATTGATAAAGACTAGGACCTTGGGATATGGATGTTAAGATAGATGTTAAAATATTAGTGATTAATGGCCCCCAAAGCTCTGCATTATATTTAAGGAGATCAATTGGGATCCCGTTGTTTCTGGGCATTTTCTCACCCGTACACTGGCCTAAGGCCAACTCTACCTCAGGCAAGGATATGATAAATGGCAAGGTCCTTATTAACTTTGATTTTAGGGAGTTGTCTAGTTCTGCACGCTCTTCTAAATAATAAATAGTAGTAAAATGTGAAACCCAATCCGCACCCAGAATATTATACTGGAGGTGGGAATTAGCGTGTGTGTTCCTTGTCCTGCTATTCTTTACTGTACTCAAAAACGTACCACAGTCACCCCCACCACAGCGGACTCCAGGAGCTCCCAATCACTTTTGTGCAAACCACCTTTCCTGGCCATGAAGTCATCTTCTACTCTACAGGTGGTGGATAAAGCCTGTCCTAAGCTGTGATTAGTCACTGAGCACAATGTTTCAAAGCAACGTGGCCAGTCCATATTGGCCCGTATCTCTTTTAAGAGAAACTGATTGATAGCCTGAGTTAGGCGGTTATGTGTTAACATAGCATCTTCACAGGTTCCTGCAAGGGCTTATTCTTCACTGGCCTCGGGACGTGCAGGTGCTCCCTTGGAAGCACCCTCAAAAACGTAAGTGTTTATTAAGCCCCATGGAGGATTTTTGTGCCCTGTAACTCTAGGACTATTCCGGCGCGAGCTACAGGTGCCACTCAGCTACTTACTTTTGCCTCTCTCCCCCCCCTTTTTTTGCTCAGTGATCGTAACTTCGGTACGGTGTGGGCGCGTATTGTCCTTGCCAGTAGGGACACCCCTCAAGAACGAGGTGAGCATACCATCATTTAGTATGGCGAGCATTCAATTTGGTCCCACGAATAACGAGCATTTGTTCTGGTCCCTGAATATTGTTACTACTATGTGTTCTAGGGGACAATTTTACTTGCATTTGACATTTAGGACCCCTATAGGCCATTCTACTAACGAGTTGTTAAGACTTTGTCCTTAGTATAGGGCGCCCTTACTTTATTCTATACGAACTGTGTTTGTGGTATCTCGCGTGCTTAGTTCCTGTTTTATCTTTTCTGTGTTGATAATGTGCACGCTAAGGTGGCACACGGTATGGCATCAAGTAGTTACTGGTGCACATATACATATATACATATATATCTGTGTCTTTCTTCTTTTCTAGGTGTTACAGAAGCGGGACACTTATTGAAGATATAGCCTGTTCCAAGGTATATAATCTTTTTGCCCGCCATGTTAAATCCAGAGGGTTTTAACACATTTCACGTGCACATGTTGCTTTAAGCTTTTTGGTCCTGATGAAACGCCAACGACCACCCTGGCGATAAAGGCGTGAAACATGTCGACCTATGATACTTTGGGGTTAACATGCCTACAAAAACAAGCCATCACAGCTATAGGTACACCTATATGACAAACTGTTGCATATGTACCTTTTTACTACCCTTACCTTCACTTGGCACGCACTTTCCCTCTATCAACTATACCCCGCACACCCGCATGCACCATCCGGCTGTCCTAAAAGATCTCCGCCAAAGTGTCCCTGTATGGGGCCCGTAGGGAATTGCAGCGCCGGCCCTACGTGGAGCAAAATGGCCCGATGATGAAGCATGACATCCTATGGGTGTGTGAGGGCTACTATGGACAATATTGTCTCTTTTCACACCTAGTCTTTTCTTCCCCTCTTTTTCCTCTTACTTTAGACTGAATGGGTGACTTTTTGCACCCTGACGTTTCAGATGACTTTTTGCATCTCACGTCTAGGTACAGTGTCCTCTTTGTTGTTGAGATATTGGTTTGGGAGCACGGACACTGGACCTTCATATAGCTCCTTGGGTCTCCCCTTTTTGTATTTATAAGTATTTGCACGGCGGATCAGCCGTAGACCCTTATGTATCTTTCTTCTTTTTTCTTCCTCTGGAGCAGGCACGTGAGATACCCCTTAATTTTACACAATTGGACCTGCCTTTGGCCAACATTGTGAGTGGTACCTATATTTCTAATACCACCACCGTTCGTTAAGGAACCCTTTAGGTATTCTGAAATACTGCCCCATCATGGTTCCTTTCCTTATAATACATCAATATTTTCGTATTTTGAGTGTTCTACTAGCAGCTTATTACACTACACATGTTTTTGATTTTTAGGGGGCCTGCGTATTCTGTAGGCTCTCACCTGGACTGCAAGACGTGGTCTGCGTTTATCATATGATTTTCCATTTAATTGAGAGCACGTATGGAACAGGAAGCTATCCACCTAGCCCAGGGACCTACATAGTGTCTCCCGGCTTTTTGCTCCTGTGAAACTAACACTCTGCGCATGTGCGGAGGATTAGTTATACGCTTGTGCGCCAGCGCACCTAACTCGTGTATCTCGCGCAGACGCTGGTCTTGCAGTCACCGGAAGCTTTCTGGCAATATGCCGCATTCTGGGTGCATTCCTGCCCTATTTAACAAACACCGAGTTCCGGGCTTATTTTTAACTGGCCTCGGGACGTGCAGGTGCTCCCTTGGAAGCACCCTCAAAAACGTAAGTGTTTATTAAGCCCCATGGAGGATTTTTGTGCCCTGTAACTCTAGGACTATTCCGGCACGAGCTACAGGTGCCACTCAGCTACTTACTTTTGCCTCTCTCCCCCCCTTTTTTTGCTCAGTGATCGCAACTTCGGTACGGTGTGGGCGCGTATTGTCCTTGCCAGTAGGGACACCCCTCAAGAACGAGGTGAGCATACCATCATTTAGTATGGCGAGCATTCAATTTGGTCCCACGAATAACGAGCATTTGTTCTGGTCCCTGAATATTGTTACTACTATGTGTTCTAGGGGACAATTTTACTTGCATTTGACATTTAGGACCCCTATAGGCCATTCTACTAACGAGTCGTTAAGACTTTGTCCTTAGTATAGGGCGCCCGTACTTTATTCTATACGAACTGTGTTTGTGGTATCTCGCGTGCTTAGTTCCTGTTTTATCTTTTCTGTGTTGATAATGTGCACGCTAAGGTGGCACACGGTATGGCATCAAGTAGTTACTGGTGCACATATACATATATACATATATATCTGTGTCTTTCTTCTTTTCTAGGTGTTACAGAAGCGGGACACTTATTGAAGATATAGCCTGTTCCAAGGTATATAATCTTTTTGCCCGCCATGTTAAATCCAGAGGGTTTTAACACATTTCACGTGCACATGTTGCTTTAAGCTTTTTGGTCCTGATGAAACGCCAACGACCACCCTGGCGATAAAGGCGTGAAACATGTCGACCTATGATACTTTGGGGTTAACATGCCTACAAAAACAAGCCATCACAGCTATAGGTACACCTATATGACAAACTGTTGCATATGTACCTTTTTACTACCCTTACCTTCACTTGGCACGCACTTTCCCTCTATCAACTATACCCCGCACACCCGCATGCACCATCCGGCTGTCCTAAAAGATCTCCGCCAAAGTGTCCCTGTATGGGGCCCGTAGGGAATTGCAGCGCCGGCCCTACGTGGAGCAAAATGGCCCGATGATGAAGCATGACATCCTATGGGTGTGTGAGGGCTACTATGGACAATATTGTCTCTTTTCACACCTAGTCTTTTCTTCCCCTCTTTTTCCTCTTACTTTAGACTGAATGGGTGACTTTTTGCACCCTGACGTTTCAGATGACTTTTTGCATCTCACGTTTAGGTACAGTGTCCTCTTTGTTGTTGAGTCAAGAAATAGCCCTTGATGCAGACTCAAGAGGGTTGCTAAGGTGTCAGAGAGATTATTGAGCCTCCAAGAAAGCCTAAGGTCATCTCTGGAATGTCGCACTGGTAATATTGCAGAGGTTGGTAGGGATCTGTTCAGGGGCAGGTGCCCTGAAATAGTGAGTGCAATGTGATCCCCCAATCAGTCCTCAAAACTCCCACACAGTTTAAAAAGTAAAAGAGGTTTCTAGTTTCAAAAATATAATCAATAGCTGAGGGTTGGCTGAGGCCTCTACAAGTGGGAAGCAGATACTCATCCCCGCTGAGTACTTCTACTAAGTTAACTAAATTGTGTATTACTAATTAGTTAGCCAACTCTCCACCCCTCTCATCACAAGTTTCTTCCTGGGCTTCCCTTTCCAAGGGATCAAACCTCTGCAGAGAAACACCCAGTTTGGCATTGAAGTCTCCACAGATCAAATATGGAGGATGTCTAAACATACTGCCCTTATGAGACGACAAGTTAGAAAGAAATTCAAGCAACTGGGTAAAATGTATACACTTTGAACTAACAAAGTCATTATTATAAAAGTTAACTAAGTGAAATACAAATTGGGTGACCTTGTTCTGGAACTGTAATATTTGGAAAGATGCAGACCCTGTGTCAATAGATTTAATGTCCACACACAAATTTAAGCAGATCCAGACTGTAAGGCCACCCACGACTATCCTGCAGGGGGAGGCAGTCGCTTGTGTTGAATAATAGGTGTAATCTTCTATCATGACAGAGGTAGTGGCCCAGATCTCCTGCAAGGCTATAATGTCAAACTTGCTCATAAATGGCCACCAGTCTGGGTTATTGACTTTCTCTTTGAGGCCCGTGAAAGGACCTTGCCTATAAATTCTGGACCTATTCTAGATTAACAATCTGATGGTTCTTTTTTCGCAGCCTGGAAGTGTAGAAGGGAGAAAGGTCGTTAGGGAAACAATCAGTTAACCAACAATTTTCCTTGATACATAATAGCTTGCGGACAACTACTTATAATAAGTTGGTTCATTACAAGGGCAAAAATAACTGAACATAAAGACACCTCAACACACGGGTATAGAAATTCAAAGGAATTAGCATAAAGCCAAATCTGAGCATTCAGTATAGACGATGCAGCATAAACAACGCAATTAGATCAAGAAGCAGATACAGAAAATCAGAAAGCAAGTTTCTCTGCATCAAGGGTTGGTGACTAAAATGCATTGAATCTATCCCTACACTAGCACTAAGGTGACATCCCTACATAAGCATTTTAAAAAGGAATGATTAAAAGGTGTCAGCATGTGGAGTCCTTCTAAGAAGTCTCTCCACAGTCAATGGGTCGCGTAGCATAAAGCTACAGAGCTTATTCTAAGATGCTCTCTCTCTGTAGACAAGAAAGAAGTGGGTGGGGCTCTATCCCTAATGCCAGCAACCAGTTATCCACAGGTAACACTCCCATGGTGCATTTCGAGTCACGCCCGTCGCCATCGGGTACAGCCCTGAAGGCAATTTTCCACAATGTCGATGATGTACCTTTTTTGCTACAATTTGTCTTTCCTTTATGGACTAAAGCCACACAATTGTAACTTCTTCTCTCCTTGCCTAACCAATAAAACAAAGACATTATTCTGCCTAACAAGAGCACTTCTTCACCTGTAACACACAATGTGAGAAAGAACAGATTTCTCGGCACACATGAAATTTAAACTGTCAAAGGGAGAGTTTTCAGGGACTTGCATTTCAGGCCTAGGAATTTCAGCTAACATAAGAATGCATCATATAAACTTCAAATAACATGAATGCAATTTTCCACTAATACCTTTACCTACCTAGGAAATAGCATGATTAATTAACACATGTAATACTTGTTTCTTTGTCAGTTGCACAACACAAGTTCTTCATGTTAAAGTTTTCAACTAATAACATTCATTTTCAACTTTGATTCTCCATGCTACTTGTATACATCACTTATTTATGTTAATACAATTGGAAATTCTAACACTTCATGTTGATACAGTAAATGGTTATATGCGGATGTGCTCTACACATGATTATAATGCACCCCTACAAATGAAATGAGATGTCCATTCCATCACCCACAACGTTCGAACTCAATACAGAAATTACACTATCCGTGGAGGTATTTTCAGGAGCTCCGATTTGGGGGAAAGAGTTGGGCTGTGGGATAGCAGGTGTAATTTCAGTTTCAAGTCTGACCTAACCAGGTCTGTCACCACCTGTGTAATAAGATGCAACCTATGGCATGGGAATAATTTTATATTGGTTTTGCGTGCCATTCTGCATTAACCTGTCCACAGCCATTAATGTAAAGCGGATAGTTTCCGATTCACTTATAACCCTGTGCAGCCATGCACTCTATGAATTCAATAAATAAATAAAATAAATATAATCTACTAATGTAAAATATACTGCATAATCATGCCATTTATTTATTTATTAAATGTATATAGCGCATAATCACCCCGGGGTCTCTAAGCGCTTTCCAGGTACATAACGCCACCCGAATTCCACAGCCAATCATCAAGATTTACCTCACACCCCATGCTTGCTGGAAAAGCACTGTTTTTAATTTCTTGCGAAATGGCAGCAAGTTGGATTCTTTGCGCAATTCAGTGGGTAAATTGTTCCAAACAGCTGGAAAGATGTTAGAGAAAGCGCGACCCCCAAGGGTAGATAGTTTGTAGCGCGGTTGAACTAACAGAAAGGCATCTGTGGAGCGCAGCGGTCTGCCTGGTTTGTATAAGGCCAGACGAGCTTTGATGTACCCTGGTGCTTTCCCGTACAGGGCTTTATGCGTGATACAAAGCCCTTTGAACAGGACCCTCTGTTTGACCGGAAGCCAGTGGAGTTTGCGCAATAGCGGGGAGGCATGCGATCTCCGAGGTTTCCTAAAAATCAGCCTAGCCGCATCGTTCATAACGATCTGAAGACGGCTCAGCTGCTTTTGAGGGAGCCCTGCATACAATGAGTTTCCATAGTACATCCTCCCTAGAATCATGGCAGAGACAGCACGTCTTAAGGTGGTAAAGGACAAGAGTGGAGAGATTTTCCTGAGTTGTCGCAGCAGGCCTACACAGGTGCCCACCACCCCAGACACTTGTTTTTGCAGCGACAGACTGCCGTCGAGGGAGATACCCAGACTTTTTACAACTACTGCAGGTTCTGGAGGTGTACCAAGATCTTCTGGCCAGAACCGGTCGCTCCATGGGTTGCCTGCAGTTGTAATTGGCAACACCTCTGTCTTGTCCGGATTCATTTTTAAAGAATTCAGCGACATCCAATTCGTGGTGTATCTTAGGATGTTCTGCATTCTTACATGTGCGTCCGGACAGTCCTCCATTTGTATAACGATCTGGGTATCGTCGGCGTAGTTATAGACTTGGTAGTCCATCTGATTGAGGGCCGATATCAAAGGTTGCAAATAAACATTAAATAAAATGGGGGAAAGGGCAGAGCCCTGTGGAACACCACAGGTAATTGGCAATGTGGTAGAAGACAAGTCTGCCAACTGAACTCTCTGAGTTCTCCCCTGGAGAAAGGAGGATAGCCAGACAAGTACTGAGCCCTGGATACCAGAGTCCCTCAACCGCAACAGCAATTGGCTGTGGCATACGGTATCAAAAGCCGCGGAGAGGTCCAATAGCACCAGGGCCCCAGGGAGTTTCTTGTCAGCTCTGTTCCGTAGCTCGTCTATGATGGATAACATCACTAACTCTGTGCTGTGATGTGCACGGAACCCAGCCTGATTTTGCTCAAGAAGGCAGTTTTTCTCCATATGGTCAGTAAGAGTCGTAAGGACGTGCTGCTCCAAGACCTTGGCCAAGAATGGAAGCTGAGAAATCGGCCTAAAGTTCTTTAGGTTCTTTGCGTCTGCCCCTGGCTTCTTCAGCAGGGGGATCAACCGGGCCTCCTTAAAGGAGGGGGGGACCTGACCTGATTGCAAGGAGCTATTAAGAAGGGTTAGGACCTCTTCCTCAATACCTGGCATGGCTAATTTGAAGACTTCCGGGGGACAAGGGTCGGCCCGAGAGCCAGATTTAACCCGCCCCGCCAGATTAGTCAGTCTGTCCTTTGTAATCAAGGGCAGGATAACCAAAGGGTCATCAACCGGATGGATGACTGGGACTGTCTGTAAGGGGCAGTCTAACACCGGCGTGATGGCAATTTCCGATAGGAGATCTTCAATCTTTTTGGCGAAATAGTCCTGGAATTTTTGGCAGTCTTCTTGCTTAAAAACCGGACTCTGCTCCTTATTTTTCCTAAGTTCGTTAAGGACCTTAAAAATTTCTCTCTGTGGGTCTGAGGCCCTAGAGATCCTATCCTCGTAAAACTCAGCTTTCCTTATCAGGATCGCCTGCTTGTACGAGGCAAGCTCCTGCACGTACATGCTCCGTGCGTTGAGGCTGTGGCCCTTCCGCCATGCTCTCTCCGCTTTACGCAGTGCCTTCTTTTTCCCCCTAAGGGATTCGGTGTACCACGGGGCCCCTGCTCCTCTATCTACCAGCTTCATTCGTCGAGCCGGTGCCACAAGGTCCACGACCCTGTTTAGTTTGTCTGTTAGATCTTTATAGATAGTATCTGGATTCTGATCCGTCTTGTTAGATAGAGGGCAGGCAAGGAGATGAGCTACCATATCATCCCCATCTATATGCTTCCATTTCCTCACGACCTTCCATCCTACTCCGGGCTTCCCCTTCTGTTCAACAACCGATATCCTGCCTTTTACCAAATAATGGTCTGACCAGGCACAAGGTTGTGCCTCCGCTAGTCCATGATCCCGACCATGTTCTGGGATTGTAATCCAGACAAGATCCAAGGTGTGGCCCTTCTCATGCGTAGGGCCCATTACCTTCTGGGCCAATCCAAAGGACCTGAGCGCTACATCTATCTGGTTCGCTTGTCCTTCCATTGGGGACTTATCCCAATGAAAGTTTAGATCGCCCATGATGATTATGTTGTTATATCAGGATCGAACATCCTGGACCAGTTCCAGGAAAAGATCTGGGAAGACCGGCAGCGCCCAGGGGGGTCGGTAAACTAGTATGACTGTCCAGCAGATCATCCCTAGCCTGAGCTTTACGCCCAAGACCATGTTTGCTTACAATAGGTTGCGAAAAAAGAAATGAGTTGTAATTCAAGCTAATATCTAACCTTCACTATTTCTTTTCAAATATAATAAATACAAACAGTTCAGACTGTTCCTACTGTAAACGTAAGACATATTTTTGGAGTAGATTGCGTCAATTAAGGTGCCTTAATATTAGTTTTGTGTGTGGTTGTGTTCTTTGGAATTCCTTTTAACACAACTGTTATTATGTTAAAGATTGCTTTTAGGCCCGCATTACGAGTAGCCCGTAACTGCTGGTTGTGCTGGTGACTAGAATTACTGTCCCCTCTAGAATTCCCAAGCAGTGAACTATTATTGCACTCCCAGATGTGTTGACACTGCATGTTTTACTATGAGTCAAATCCTCCAAGTCGTACCTAGTCGAACTCATCACTGGTAAATGTAATGAGATCCCCAGTTTACATATGGAAATCGCTGTAGTAGCCCCAAATGCTGCATTTTATTCTCCATTGCTTGTGATTATCAATTTGTGGTCCACCAGTAATACTGGGACCCAGGTCCACTGACACTTTGGTACTGGTTATCCTGGGTGAAGAATTACAGGTCCCTTTTACCGGGCCACTCACTCTAGTGGAGAAGACAAAATGAAGCAGTAAAGCGCCCAGTTAGCTCCTTGGTCCAATGCTGCCATATCAGGAAAATTTATGGGAATGGCCTAATCTCTTCCGGAACTGGCTAAGGAAAATACTTTTCAGGGACTCAAATAAAAGTACATGGAAAGCATTGGATGGAGCCCTTCTGACATACGTAGTTTGGAATGCCGGAACGTGAGAGAAAACACTGCCAATTGCATGACTTTGCACCAATCCTGACCAGTGGCGTAGCTAGACCTTTCGCCGCCCGTGCCAGCCCCTGCGTTTGCCGCTCCACTGCGGCTGCGTGTAGGAGGGGGGTCTGGCTCTTCCTGCATTTGACGGCCGCAGGTAAGGGGGGTAGGCCGCAGCCACCCCAAAACTCGGACCCCCCCACACCACTGATCCTGTCAGATGAAGATATCAACACACTGTTTGCTTGTGAGAGAGGGGATGCTTACCCTATACATTGTTGTGCCCAGTGCAATTTCACTTTTCTCCATATGGCCACGCATTAATGTGGTGCCAAGCGTTACTATCTCCATAATCTGGGCGTGGTGGTCTATTGTGTTCTGGAGAGAACATTTACCCGAACTGTATGTGCTGTATATAATTGAATTGATCGTGTTACCCTTAAATGCTTTTACATTCCTGTTTTGGGTATAATAGGAAGAGCTTCCCAATGCTTTTTTGAATTTTTAGATTTTAATTGATAAAAGTACGTCATGTTGAAAAAGAGAGCTTCACGAAATTCCTATACAAATTGGTATCCTGAGGAACCAAGAATATTTCATTCATTGAAAAATTGTGCTACAGAAGTTTGGTGATGTGGTTAAAAAATTAATGGTGTTTCATATACCTACGCGTGCATGTGGGCCAAAGCCTAATCCCAAGAGACACATGCAGTCTGATGAACTCGGAAAACGCCGACCCGTTACAAGGAGGAGTGCCGAGTGCCCGCCCCCAATCGATGCTCGACTAGGGGGGGGGAGAACACATTTCCACTAATTCCCACAAAAACACTCACCCCCGGCGATTTTAAGACAGGAGCAGCGGTGATTAAATAAAAGAAAAAAAGGAAAAAACGTGCGGATGCACCCGAGTGACAATCCTATTCCCAACTGCCCCTGGGTGCCTGACGTCAATATGGCTGCCTCGACTTACAACAAGAAACCGTAACGTTGTGCCAACAAGTGAGTACAAGGCCAAGCTGCTGAGTACCCCAGGGCTACAGCAAAGCGCTCTCCAACTCCCTAGCAAGGCACCCCCTCCCCCCCAAGGCCCAAGCTGGGAACTCTGTCCACCTCCCACCGGTGCCTGACCCAAGAATGGCTGCCATACCCAGATTTCGGCAGTAGGAAGGACAGAAAAAGAGGACAACTGCTGATAAGCAGATCCCCTCCTCGCCACGAATAGATGATCAAACACGGAAGGACAGGGATGGTAGGTCAGAGATGGAAAGAGAACTACTGCTGATAAGCAGATCCCCTCTTAGCCATAGCTAGCTGCTCAATTTCAGAAACAGCCCAGCCACACAATTAACAGCACCAAAAAGAGAAAAAAAGCAAGAAATAAAACCCGGAGGCAGCACGACCACCCCCCCATTCACACGCCAGTGACTTACCGCCACCCACCAGAGGCGCAGAGCCCTCTAGTGCCTACCACAAGATGGCCCCCCAGGACACTGAGCCCTGACTCTACACCAGTGCTCAGTCTGGCCCCAACTCAGGCACACTCAACACGCTTCCATTTGCAGGCAGTGCCCAATCGGGGTTGTGATTCCCTCCCAATGCAGGAAGAAGGCAGAGAGTCCCAATCCCTAACTCCCCCACCATGGCTAAATGATTGTCGCTGATCTGGGCTCCAAGAGACACGCTGTACAGAGCTTGACCATGTCTATATCTCTCCTCACTCGGTCACTTCAGCCCATCGTGAAGTAATAACTCTGCCACGGACAGAGCTCCGCCACCCTCAACACGGATGAGAACCCCTCCCCCCTGAACAAGTAGAGGCCTAAGAGAAAAGACACACTAGCGTCACTAATCTACACCCAACGCCCCAGAGCAGTGCATAGGAAAGAAACTCCAGATAGTGGCGCCCCCCAAATTATTTCCGTCCGCACCCAGATCCACCGCTCCTCTGAAGCATTCGTCCGACCCACTAGTCAGAGAAACTCGAATCTCGACACCACCCGCCCACTACTCGCTGAACGCCCTCCGGGAGCATCCCTCCCACTCCAAAAAAAACAGACCCGTCCCCTCTCACAATATGCCCCCCGCCTTAGCAACCCACATCGACCCCCCCTCTTCGCACCATGTAATTCCTCACGGCTTGAACTTCTTCTTGATTAACTTCCCCCCTGGCCTTTCCCCCAAAGCGAAGAAGAATTTCAAACAAAAAGTGATCAGGCAACATCCAGAATCCCTTTTCGCAGACATCTATCACTGTTCCACCAAAGGAAAGATAAAAATGGACTTTATCTTCCACACTGATAGACATGAAGCTTGGAAATCCATCTTACGATCGCAACTCAACATCTCCAAAACCACTAACACCTAACATAGCTTCAAACTGTCAATTTCACTCCCAGACTGCGCAAGGCGTACAAGCAACACCACGGTGACCATATACTACAATGGCACGGTCCTAATACAAGCCAACAATGACAATCTAGAGTCCTATTACACCATCTTCCCCACTCTCTGGAATGCTCCCTCCCATGCTCCCCGCCGACCCTTCAGAAGAACCACACCCGACTCCTGAACTCACATATCGACCCGGTACCCTCTGGACACCACGCACTCCTCTCGCTATGTGACACCCCGCACAACGCCCTCTGGAAGAGCATGGCCCCTCCACGTTCCTTAGCCGGCACCCACACCCCACTGACTCCTACCTCAGCGGTACTCCCCAACTACCTCAAATGCACACCTCCATGTGACACCCTCCCCACATCCACCAAGAAGAATAGGACCCCCCTCCTCCCACCGCCAGCTCTCCCCACCTCCAGACACACAACGGGCCGACGCGTTCGAGCAACCCCACATACCCCTGACTCGCAACTGCACCCCCCCACTTACCATCCGCCACTTCACCCCCCACTGATCCCCCTCCACGCGACTACACCCCCAGAGAGTACACGCTCCCCAACTCTCTGAGGCTCTCTCCCCAAAGACCCTACTCGGGAAACACAGCCACCACTATGCTACCCGAGACCCTGAGAATCACCCTCCCCAAGGGCCAACTCGTCCCCTCAGGACCAATCACAAAGAGCCAAAGAATATGGGACAGAACAGAGACTCTCCCTCCTGGAAACCCAGATAGCAACCATACCCTGGGGTTTAAGAGAAATAATAGCCAACCTCACGGCCAATAAACAGCAACGCACCCACTCCTACACCACCAGCTCACAACAGAGAGCGCCCATAGTCCCTCCTCAGAAAGTGGTCACAATCCCCCTCCCCAGGACATCTCAGAGGCCCAAAAGAACTAGTGAGCCTCTGTCCGAGAGTGAGGCGGCGGTCCTCGCCTACCCGAACGTTAAGCTCAGGACTATCTCCCTACAATCCAAAATACAGGTGATCACCGGACTAGGAAGAGAACAAGACTCGCCAAAATCACCTAGACCACCGACCACCCGGATGGTCATCCCTAGGGCACCCCTTAAAATGATTCCATAACAGAGACGACTCCCACAAGCTGCTTGCTCATTAACTGCAGATCAGCCATCAAACATGCCACCGAACTTGCAGAATCCATCCTCATCCATGACATTGACATAGCTTTCATCACTGAAACCTGGCTCAAGGACTCCTCCCTACCTCTCCTGGACACCCTCGACCCCCCAGGCTTCTCAATCACTCACAAAGACCGTAAAGACCAAAGAGGAGGAGACATAGCAATCATCCACAGGGACAATATCTCCATGTTGGATGCAGACTCCTTCAACTATAACACCTTTGAATGCCTAACTGTCACCATGGGTACAAGCAACAAAAAATCTGCCACCACTGGTACAAGCAACAAAGATTCATTAACCTGCCACCTTATCTACCACCCCCCAGGCAACTCAGCTGCCTTCACTGAGCACCTGTCCGACCTGATTGCCCATTATTCACTTTAAGATACGAACAACCTAATTCTAGGTGACTTCAACCTTCACTGGAATGACGTTAACAATCCTCCGGTACGCAACCTGAATGAGCTACTTCTCAACAAGAACCTCTTTCAACTCTGCACAGAAGAGACCCATAACAAAGGATCAACCCTTGATGCCATCATAGCCAAACGAGACTCAGTGTCGATAACGCACACCTTGACCGTGGACTGGTCTGACCACCACTTAATCCTCTTCCAACTCACCCAACCAGTTTATCTACAACCACCCACCCACGAACAGCCAAAATGGGCCAGAAACCTCACCCCGGTCAACATGACTGACTTGAAGGGTAAAGTCAATGCACAACTCAGCATCCCCACGGATGGTCTAACCAGGACAGAACTCACGGACCACTACAACACATCCATGACAGCCATTCTAGATCAGATGGCCCCCCCGAAACTAAAAAAACCCAGAAACATCCAATCCAGATCCTGGTTCAATACGGACGTCAACAATGAAAGGAGACAACTTAGAGCCACAGAAAGACTCTGGAGATAAAAAAACTCCACGTGCCTACTTGAACAACTCAAAGCAGCTAGATGAAAATACAAAAAACACACCCATAGCGTTAAATCCAACTTCTTCTGATCCGCCCTGCACAATGCTAAAAACAGGCCCAACAAACTGTTCAAAATCATCAAGCAGCAAACCTCCAAACCCCTCGCATCCTCCGCCCAGGCCTCCAAGGAACTGTGTGAAAACTTAGCCACCTTCTTTGAAGAAAAAATCTCCAAGATTCAGCTCTCACTAGACCCAGACTCCTACACCAACTCTGCATCTGTTAGCCCTCCCCCAGTCACAATAGATACCAGTGGCCGGCTATACACTAATGCATGGAAATCCTTCAATCCCATCTCAGAAGCCGAGATTATCAAGCTAATCTCCACCACCAAGCCTGCCTCCCACGCCCTCGACCCTACACCCTACCTACTGACAAAAGAACTCAAATTCTCCATAGCCCCATTCTGGTGCAGAATCATCAACAGCTCTCTGAGAACCGGAAGCATACCTGACTGCCTTAAAGTTGGCCAAGTAACACCAATAATTAAGAAACCAGGCCTTGACTGCACAGACCTAAACAACTTCAGACCCGTCTCCAATCTCCCCTCCTATTCAAAATCCTCTAACAATGCACACTCTCTCAACTGACTCAGCAAATGGACAATATCAGACTTCTTAACCCTCACCAATCAGGTTTCAGAAAAGGCTACAGCACTGAAACGGCGATCCTCAGCATCACAGATGACATCCGCAAGTCACTGTGTACCGATCACTGCTGCCTAATCATTCTCCTAGACCTGTCAGCTGGCTTCGACACAGGTGATCTCCAGCTCCTCGTCAAGACCCTACAAGAAAGGATTGGAGCAGATGAGACGGTCCTCCGTTGGTTCACAGCCTTCCTACAGAACAGATCGCAAAGGATAAAAATCAAAGACTTTGCATCCGACCTTCGCCCAGTCAGCAGGGGTGTACCCCAAGGCTCAGTGCTCTCTCCGACACTGTTCAACATATACATACAACCCATCACCACGATACTCAAAAACGCGAAAATTCCCTTCCACCTATACGCTGATGACACCCAGATGTACCTAGAAATTTCCTCCTGAGACGTCATTTCCAGACTAAATAACACAATCAAAGAAATTTAACAATGGCTGTCCCAAAACCACCTCAAACTCAATCAAGTCAAAACAGAGTTGCTCCTAATTCCCAACAAGGAAGAGAACCAACAAATTGTAGAATGGCTGCACCCCCACCATGGCTAACTCAGCAACATCTCTTGGAATCACCCTTGACCCAAAACTGGAAATAACACACCACATCAAAAACTCTGCAAAGTCTGCCTTCCTTAATCTGGACTTCTCCACAAAAATAAACCATTCATCCCTACCAAAGACCTCAAGCAAGCTACACAAGCACTGGTGCTATCAAGACTAGACTATGGCAACGCAACCTTAACTGGCACTGGTAAAACCCAACTAGCCCCCCTCAAAACAACCCTCAACGCAGCAGCCAGAATGGTCACCGGTATCAGGAAGTACGATCACATCTCACCAGCCCTAAGAGAACTAAAATGGCTACCGGTGGAACAGCGGGCCAATTTCAAAACTGCCTGCCTCCTGCACAAAGCCCTACACACAGGAAAACTGGACTACCTGGCCGCCAAACTAAAGAGAGCAGGCCAAACAAGGAACCTCAGGAGCTCCAACTCCCTCCTTCTCATCCCCATGAAAGCATGCAAACAAAAAACCGCAACCAGATCATTCGCCGGAAACGCGCCCAAAATCTGGAACTCCATCCCAGTAGATATCAGAACCTCCTAAAAGCCCTCCTCATCAACCGCTCCCTTCAAAATGGATAGCTGCCACCTCCACGCCAACCATGATCCTGTAGATTTCAGTCTCTACTATTCAGGCAAAGATGTTGTAATCACAGCACAATTAATCATTATGATGCAGAGAAAAGTTTTTTTAACGTCTGCACTAAGTAATACCTCTGAATGATATTTTCTGCTTTTGAAGTTCATCGTGTGAATGGGAAAAAAAAGAGTCAGGGCAGGATGAACAGACAGCATTGATTTTCTCAGATGTGGACGACGGAATAAAAAGTTCATATTATAATATGATAGAGAGAATGAAAATCAGGAAAACAGCAAATGGCGAACCTGTGAGATCCCGGTTAAAACAAGGGGATAGCAGGATCTAAACTTTCACTAAAATATTATTTCAGAGCCTTGTTGAGAAAAGCGTATTAGAGTCAGATTCCAGAGGTTTACAAATTATACATTTGGCTCAAATAACAGGGCTTTGTCTGAGATAACTCTGCGTTTATTAAGTATTTATAGCAGCACCGAAACAGCTTAAGAGCAAGAAATCAAACAATACAATTCTCAAACCAGTTTAGGGAAAAGGAAAAAGAAGCACACATGAAACCCACACACAAATTGTACTATTGAGAAATGGGAATCATGAGTTATGAATTTTCAAAGTTCAATCGTGAAAAAAACAATACAAAGTCAATAACTGTCTGTGGACCCAGGTGACCAATACCTTGGTGCCTTTAGAGGTCAACCTTATAGGCCCTGCAATAGGTAAGCCAACGAACTTGCCCCAAAAAACAATTCTACCATGCCACGTTGGCCCTGGTTACAGATGAGTGGAAAATTAGCTCTGCAAAATGAGGAATGGCAGGTGTAATTGGACATGTTTCTTGGGTGTAGTGTTTACCTTAGTGGTCAGAATTCTGATCCTTATGCAAAGAGAAGTTTGCGCAGGGATCAGACTATACTAACCATTTATAATCAAAGGCCTTGTTCAGTTATGGATACTTATCGGTGGTTTGGGTCAGGGTCTTCCTCTGACTGATGTACGGGCAACTGTTTCTTGAAGCCTTGATATCACCATAAACTGGAATATGTGGTAAGCAAATGCCCTTAAGAAGATGATACCTTATCAAGAGGTAAAAGTCAAAGCATAAAAAAACTCCTTGCTGGATGAAGATTTTAAAGGATTGAAGAAAACAAGGAATCGAATCCGGAATTCGATAGTGGAATCACTGAGGACCACAGGGACGGGATCAGCAAGTGGATGGAGCCTTAAAACAAGAGAAGGGACTAGGCTTTGTTGTAACACCCCCTCCAACCAGACTGAAGCCTTTATATAGTAAAACAACTGAAAGAGGAAATGACTTCAAACATCATACGACAGAAAACACAAAGGTTTGGGAAAACCAGAAGGATGCAAGATGGAAAAGAAACCGCAACAAAAGCCTGAGCTGGGCTAGCTGAAGAGCAGCTTTAAAAGGCAGCTGTGAATACTCAGGAAAGTGATCGCAATTTTGGAGATGGAGGAGCAAGGAGCAGCATCTCCGACCTAGGAGCATGAGGGAAGGCAGCCCATGTGAGTGTAACTCACATCCCAGCCACAGGCTTTATGCTGCATTATCTTAGACTTGAGAGCCACAGGACCACCCAACGTTCCACAGTTCTCAGGCATTCAGGTGGCTGAGACACCGTGGTCACAAAAGTCCTTAGTCTTTAAAGAAACAAATCACTCAGGGGGGCCAGGAAGGGTTATGAGTCCTTCAAAGACTTTATAAATCAGATACAAACATTTAAAGTGGAACAAATTGAAGATTGTAGCCACTTACGGAGTACCTGGTTTTTTCTCATAAGGACATTGTGTCTCAAATGGCTCATGCACCAAAGATGGACAGCAGCCTGTGGTTCACAGATTAGTGTCAATAAATCTGTTAGGTCTCTAGCTGTACTGCTGAGCTATTAATGTTTAGCTGCTTCCCTCTGCTGTGCCCCTGCTCTTGTGATGATGGGAAATTCATAGGGTACTATCTTAAAAAATGCCCAAAGTTTCACTACTTATCTGATCATGTGTTGCTATAGCTGGATAGTCTGCTCTCAATGAATGGATGGCTCAGATTATACTGACAATGATGCACTGGTCTTCTGGTCCACAGAAGACCACGTTCACATCATTGCTCTGTTCAACATGAGCATCAATCATCATTTAAATCCCTCCAGAAGCAAGCTTTTGCTGTGAGCTAATCAATGAAACAAATGGAACGTGTCAGCTAACTGGCAACACCAGCACAGATCATCAGCCTTGACAGAGGTAATGCTGTGTCATTGACAGCAATGACAGAATTGGAGTTTAATGTCAAAAAGACAAACACATGTACCAGAACATACATTACACATAACTGATTTCAGAACAGTTTCTGTAGTTTCAAATCAATGACATTACATTTAGCAACTGATGGGAAAGGCCCAGATATTTACTCCTAAGTCTTGGAGGTGTGTGTTGCCAAGTCAGGTCTGAATGTTAAAGTCGTTATGCATGTAGGGAGAAGGAGGTTCCAGCAATTAATTTTTTGTTTGACAGGGAGATCAGCAGAGGTCCTAGAGTAGAAAATAAGTTTTAGCTTTATGATTATCTTTTCAGCTTGACTAGAATCAAGAATATTTATGGATGACCCTTTTGGAAATGCAGAGTGCCTTGAAGGCAAAATGGGTGGTTCTGGGCAGCCAGTGAAGTGCTTTCAGAGATGGCAAGATGTGGTCCAATAGGAGACAAAGTAGAGTAGTGGAAGCGTAGTATTATAGTTTTTGTTTGGTTAATACAGTTTATTTGGGTAACTTCAGAACAGACCAATGTCCAGTGCAGAAGGTGTTCTCACTCTGCATGTATATCAAATGACAACGGTATTATATGGAGGCACAGTAATAGTACAATATTGTAGATCAGTAAATAATTCACAATTAATTGTATTCCTTGATCTTCAGTAGCATCAATCATGTTCTTAGAAATTGGGTTACTGGTTGACTGGGATGAGAGCCCTGGTCAAGCAGCAACCACAGTCCTAGACTGAGTAAGGCAGAGCCAGAATCCAAATTAACCTGTGCTCAACCCCCTAGTAGCTTGGCACAGAGAAGCCAGGCTTAACTTAGAGGCAATGTGTGAAGTATTTGTGCAACAGTTCCGACAGCAAAACAATGAAAATACTACACAAACAGCAGGCTAGTAAAGTAGAGCAAAATGTAATAATTATAACAATACCAAAATGACAAAAATAAAATTAGTTGAACCAGAGTTATTCGTTTTTAAAGAAGAAACTGAAAAAAAATCTGGTTGTACTGGACCAGGTCCAGTTTAAACTTCAGGCTGGCCACAATGGAGCACGGATACACTCCCAGGTTAGTCCTACTGAAGGTTTACCTTCTCAAGTTTTTTGGCAAGAGTTCCGTTTGTGTGAAAGAAGGTTGCTGGGAACAAGAAGAGCGTCTCCAGCAGTATTCGGCGTGGTGCAAAGAGCAGGCTGGGCGTCGTGGACGGGTGGGCTGGTACTTTACATTGGTAGTCCTCCATGGAGATCAATGCTTGCTGGGCAAAGAGATGGGCTGGTGGTGACTTGCACTACTCTCGGAGCAAGCAGCATGGTTCATGTGTGAACAGGCCTGTTCGCAGTCACAAAGAGCCCAAAAGCTTAAATTTAAGAGCCACACCAACGGTCCAGGACGTGATAGGCACCTCTTTGGGGTCAGGAACAAGCTGAAGACGGGTCATAGAGCAGTTGGGGAGACTGTTATGTCCCTGAGGCTCAGATCAGGAGGCTAGCCATTTGAGTCACTCAGGAGTCCTGGGTTTAAAATTGGTTTTCTGTCCTGTTCTTCTTCCCTGGGCAAGAGGGCAGCAGGTGGCAGCTGGTCAGCACAACAGAGCACCCAGAATTAGTTGAAAAAACCTTTGGGCTTTTATACCGGTGGGGACTGCAATATTTGCCATCTAGGGTATAATAAGACACAGTGTTTCAGTTATAATACAAGGAGAAAACACACCACTCGACACTTCATCACTTGCTTAACCAGCCATGTGGTATATGTACTGATTTGTGTGTGTAATAAGAACTATGTTGGCAGCACGATGCGTCAACTTAAGACGTGAATTCAGCAGCACCGTAGTGCATGCCTGAACAGGGACACTGCATATGCCCTAATGTCCCATGATATTGGAGAGGGTACTGACGGGTCTAAATTTCGGTTTCATGGTATTGACGTAGCATTGCCTAACAAAAGCGCGTGTGACAGGGAGCAATCTCTGAGACAACTGGAGGCAATGAGGATTTGCAATCTATGATCCATGAAACAGGGGTTGAATATGGACAATGAAATGCACTACTTCCGGTAGGGGCTATGTATTACTGATGTCGATACTCAATACAACACACCACACTAGCATTGGCCTCTGGTAGAATACCCTTGGTGGAGCTACCCTAATCCCATTCACCACAACCTCTGGGTTTAGATACACTACAAAGGAGTATGTGATTGCTCATGACAAGATACCATTGTCTGCTGAATCATGCCCCTCACCATAGAGTTTGATTGTGGTGGAATTACTTACTCTCTCGTGTTACAACATACGTGTCAAGGTACGTTGCTAAGCAGTGTTAATAAAACAAGATATGTTGTGGCTGGAATATTAACAATCTTTGTGTTTTTACATGCACTATACTCTCTGTGAGTGAACTATGCCACGATATTAGAGCCATGTCCCATCGCTACAGAGTTAAGAATTTACAATGACCATTGAGTTTTGTTTTTGAATCTGCTGTGGATTTTACTTACTAAACAGGAATTCATTGGTCCTGGATACTGCTAATCTCTCTGTTTAAATGTGTCATCATGTGCAAGCTAAGGGCTCAATATGTAATAGCCCGAGGCTTTTTACTCATGATGTGTAAATATTCTTTGTGTTTTTATATGTACTATACTGCCTGTGTTTGACCCATGTCACGATATGTGATTCATGTTCCTCTGCCATAGGGCTAAAAATCTTACTAGGAATACGGTGTCTTGTTTTTAGTCGTGTTCACTTTTACTAACCGAACAGGAACTGATCAGTTGTGTATATTATCAATGTCTCTGTTTAAACCTGTCATTATGTGCGATTTAAGGGCTCAACATGTAATAGCCCGATGTTTATTTTGCCACAAATGGACTATGTTTGTTTAAATGTCGATATAACGTTGCATGCAGAGGGTGTTATAACTATTTTTTGTGTACAGCGTCTCCTTTTTTCCATCCCTTGCATTCTGTTCTTCTTAAGTACCACACAGGTATCGACGTACGTTTTAATGCTAGGTACTAGGACTTAGTCCTTTTCAGGATTTATAATGTATTGGGCATGACTACCTTGAGTGTAAGGTAGAATACTGTTCTTCTGTCAGGGTCAGTCTGTTCACAGGAGATAGACAGGATGTGTTGCGGAAGCGAGATTGATTATGTGACGTTGTAGTTTTGTCCTGCGGTCTAGTATTGAAGGAAATTCACGCCCTAGCAAGTAGCGACTTCCAGTAGCTGGAAAAGCCTTCAGTAAGGTAGGGTAACAGGAAGAGTTGGATGACTTTTTTTGACATGGGACTAACCCGATACGAACACTGGCAAGTATGATTTGAAATTATTGCTTGCTCCGTACTGATCACGTTAATGCAATAGAGTATTGTTTATTTTTTGGTAGTCTTAATTAGGTGAGGGTGTTTTTTCAAAATGGCTGACATTTGACTTTAAGTTTGTTCTCTGACACGCGCGATTTGGGCGAGGGTTGATTATACTTATTTAACGCTCTGGAACGTGTCAAGGGTACTTTAAAACTCACTTGGGTAATTGTAGGCACAACTAAATATATTTCTCTACTTTTCAGTAGCCAACACAAGATTTTAAAACACTGGAAGCTGTATGGGTTGTCACAATTGACTGGACTATACCCCAACAGTTGAAGGTATGCGGTTATATTTATTACGGTGTATGCGTTCCTCTGGTTTGCAATGCTGTCAACTTGTGATATAGACGTTCGCTAAGGGATACGTTATTAAATCTATTTTATTTATGGTCAACGGTGTCTCTGATTCATGGTGTTATTAACCACTACTTTTGTTTGGTGATTACTTTGTTGGTCAGAAATTGTGTGTGGAGATTTTCACTGCTAGCGGTTACGACAATTGCTAAGGGTGGCTTTTCATTTGGAGGGCCCCACACTTGGATATGTGGTGTTGGAACTCTTCACGGACCTTATGAATTCTTTATGTTAGATATTGATATACTGTGCTACGCAAACAAATGATGGACGGAATGCTGACTTAATCATACACTCACCCCCAGTCAAGAGATCTGGGTTGAATCCATTGTTCTTTTGCTTACCATGCCACCCCAGTTTAGACCCAGCCATATGCAAATCAGCCTTGACTCTGTGCCTCATGAGAACAGCCCAGCCCGAACTACCAAGCCAGGTCCTCCCTGGACCGGAAACAAGCATTCTGGGACCGGATTCTGGGTATAACCCTTCATCAGCCAGGTTAACTTGAATCCAGTGGCACAGTGAGCAAGGGACCCATGGGCATATCCATCCCACTTAGGGTAAAAGGATATTGATATACGGCACTCACTCAATTGGATTCCGTGTTTAGGTGGATTTGTGGTGCTAAAATTCTTCACGAACCTATGTATTTTTTATGTAAAGCATTGGTAAACTGTGCTCACTCAATAGGATTCCATGTAGGGTACCTTTATGGATACATGATGGATAATTATTCTCTGAAGGACGAAGAAGCATTCTAAGAGCAACAGAGTTCTGTCATTTTTGTTTAGGGTTTAAAGATAGTGATAACTCAATACGTTGGTAAGCACTTTTGGATATGGATTTTCTCACTTTTCAGGGTTTTTGGTGGTCTAGCTCTTCGACTATGTCTCTGGTTTGGTCACTGTTTGGGTAGGCGACTGTTTGACACTTTTGAGATGTAGGTTCATTCTGTGCATAAACCTTTCTCTGCACACTATACCACTTCACGCTGGACTATATCTTTGTCTGGTGTATAAACGTATGTGACCTAATACCAATGAAAATTTATTATTTTGTTATAAAAAAAATATTTTGCTTCTAAAATCTGGAGTATATTCTTTTAATGTCACATAAATTAACACTTTCAGATTTTTCTACCTCTTTTCACTGTTGGCTTTTTGCTAACTTGGTCTTTTTATTTGCTCTTGGGTGTATTTATGAGTTTCGTGTCTACGGTTAACCACACACTTATCGTTTTAAACATTTTTAAATATGTTTACAGCCCTGAAGAAGCCCTTGCAGGGCAAAACTCATTGGCTATGCCTACTTGTTTTTGAAGAAAACGAAAAAAAATAATTGTTCTGCTTACACAGAAATACAGTGAATAGAAATGAACATTGAAACAGCTCTTTAAGATTGTATTGCCTCTCATCTTTTTGTTGAAACAGCAGCTCCTTCTGTTTAGTAGTCCAGCAAAGTGGCAGTCCTTATAGCAGAACAGCAGTCCTTATTCCTGGTGGAGTATCCACAGGTCCAGAAGTGTACTGAAGAGTTGGTGTCTGAGGTCCCCTTTTTATACCCTGGTGCTCTGCTTCTGTAAAATTGGAAAAGCTTATATACAGTGTCTTTAACCACTTGGCTGCTAAGGGTGTTCGATGAGCTCCATTGACTTTCCATTGAAATCAATGGAAAGTCCATGACGAGTTACCCTTGTCATTAGCGCTGAAGGGGTTAAAGTGCATGGAATTCCCTAACTCCCCTGTCCTGACTCCATGCTGGCTGAAGTGACAATACAGGGTTGTGAAGCCCATTTGTGGAGGCAGGACACAGCCTATTCAGATAAAAGTGAGGCTGGGCCCAGCTCCTCCATTCTATTATGCCAGTGATGGCCCATCCAGTTACACCTAAGCTCCCATTGTGTGTTACGATTTAGGAGGAACGCACAAAGCCAAACTGCCAACAACACCCAATCATGTGAGCAGAGACAAACTGCAGGCACCAAACGTACACAGCAAGAAAATGCCAACTTTTAAAAAGTGGTACAAAAGGGGGTGGTGATGGACGGAGTATCTGAACCAATCAAACACTTACACCCAGTCAAAAGATCTGGGTTTGATCCATCACCATTCTTTAGCCCACTCTGCCACCCCAGTTCAGACATGGCTATATGCAAATCAGCCTGACCCTGTGCCTCATGGGAACAGTCCAGCCCGAACTGCCAAGCCATGCCTTCCCTGGATCGGAAACAAGCTTCCGAGGGCCGGTTTCTGGCATTCCAGCCGTCTTCAGCCCGGCTTGCTTGAATCCAGTGGCAAAGTGAGCAAGGGACCCACGTCTGAGCATACCCTGCCACACTTATGGCGGCCAAAGTGGTACAAAAGGGGGTGGTGATGGACGGAGCATCTGAACCAATCAAACACTCACACCCAGTCAAAAGATCTGGGTTTGATCCATCACTGTTCTTTAGCCCACTCTGCCACCCTAGTTCAGACATGGCTATATGCAAATCAGTCTGACCCTGTGCCTCATGGGAACAGTCCAGCCCGAACTGCCAAGCCATGCCTTCCCTGGACCGGAAACAAGCTTCCGAGGACCGGTTTCTGGCATTCCAGCCGTCTTCAGCCCGGCTTGCTTGAATCCAGTGGCAAAGTGAGCAAGGGACTCACGTCTGAGCATACCCTGCCACACTTATGGCGGACAAAGCGGTACAAAAGGGGGTGGTGATGGACGGAGCATCTGAACCAATCAAACACTCACACCCAGTCAAAAGATCTGGGTTTGATCCATCACCGTTCTTTAGCCCACTCTGCCACCCCAGTTCAGACATGGCTATATGCAAATCAGTCTGACCCTGTGCCTCATGGGAACAGTCCAGCCCGAACTGCCAAGCCATGCCTTCCCTGAACCGGAAACCAGCTTCCGAGGACCGGTTTCTGGCATTCCAGCCGTCTTCTGCCCGGCTTGCTTGAATCCAGTGGAAAAGTGAGCAAGGGACTCACGTCTGAGCATACCCTGCCACACTTATGGCGGCCAAAGCGGTACAAAAGGGGGTGGTGATGGACGGAGCCTCTGAACCAATCAAACACTCACACCCAGTCAAAAGATCTGGGTTTGATCCTTCACCGTTCTTTAGACCACTCTGCCACCCCAGTTCAGACATGGCTATATGCAAATCAGTCTGACCCTGTGCCTCATGGGAACAGGCCAGCCCGAACTGCCAAGCCATGCCTTCCCTGGACCAGAAACAAGCTTCAGAGGACCGGTTTCTGGCATTCCAGCCGTCTTCAGCCGGGCTTGCTTGAATCCAGTGGCAAAGTGAGCAAGGGACTCACGTCTGAGCATACCCTGTCACACTTATGGCGGCCAAAGCGGTACAAAAGGGGGTGGTAATGGACGGAGCATCTGAACCGATCAAACACTCACACCCAGTCAAAAGATCTGGGTTTGATCCATCACCGTTCTTTTGCCCACCCTGCCACCCCAGTTCAGACATGGCTATATGCAAATCAGTCTGACCCTGTGCCTCATGGGAACAGTCCAGCCCGAACTGCCAAGCCATGCCTTCCCTGGACCGGAAACAAGCTTCCGAGGACCGGTTTCTGGCATTCCAGCCGTCTTCAGCCCGGCTTGCTTGAATCCAGTGGCAAAGTGAGCAAAGGCTGGACTGTTCCCATGAGGCACAGGGTAGACTGATTTGCATATAGCCATGTCTGAACTGGGGTGGCAGAGTGGGCTAAAGAACTGTGATGGATCAAACTCAGATCTTTTGACTGGGTGTGAGTGTTTGATTGGTTCTGATGCTCCGTCCATCACCACCCCCTTTTGTACAACTTTTTAAAAGTGGCATTTTCAGAATTGCAATTTAAAATCCGACTTCATCATAAGTTAGGATTTTAAATTGTGATTACAGAGAAACCAAACTTGAAAGGGTTCTCTCTTCCCGTTTGGAAAATAAACGTATAAAATGTAATAAGGTCATTCCAATGTTATCGTATTAGAGAGATAGGCCTTGCAGTGGTGAAAAAAAGGAATTTAAGAGATTTTCTCTACCCGGACTTGTAAACCTTGAAAGTGTATGTCCTACCTTTCAAAAACACTACACCCTGCTCTCTAGGATGTCCAGGGCTTGCCCTAGTTGGTGACTTACCTGTATAAAAAGGAAAGGGCCTGGCAAAAGGTTGATTTTGTCAGGTCGACAATGCAGTTTAAAACTGCAAACACAGACTCTGCTGTGGCAGTCCTGAGACATATTTAAAGGGCTACATAAGTGGGTGACATAATCAGTGCTGCGGGCCCACTAGTAGCATTTAATTTGCAGGTCCTGGGCACATGTACTGCACTTTCTAGGGGCTTAAAAAGTAATGAATATGCCAATTGGGAATAAGCCAATGTAGCCATGTTTTAAGGCGAGAACTCATGCACATTTGCACTGGTCCGCAATCGTAAAGTGCACAGAGTCCTATGACCAAAACAAAAAGGAATTTAGCAAAAAGTAGGCAGAGGAAGGCAAAACATTTGGGAGTGACCCTGCAAAAAGGGTCAGGTCCAACACATGTTTACTATCTTTAAATTATTGCTTCATCAGGAGGTTTTCTTTACTGGACTGGTGATAAACAATAGTTACATATCAGTAGTTCATCAGCTCAACAGCCAACATGTGTTTCCCAGATTTGGCTGGATTCTGCTTTCTATGTGCTATGAGGAGTTATTTAGCATTTAAGCAAAAATTACCTGTTGTGATGTCATGCTATTTCGCTCACCATAATGGTAATTCTAATACAAACTGATAGTTCTATATACTTTTAAGTAGCCAGATAGCTCTGATCAGGCCTTAAAATGTTACTAAACAGCTGCAATCACGCTAGGATTTTGATATTTTAGATATCCCACAACACAATTGATGGTAATGACAATCAAGAAATAAAATTAATTGTGAAGAATAGAAATAGTAATGATCTGTGCTATTGTGATTTTTTTCTGTTGACTGCATCCACATGGCTCTATAGTTATTTAGGATATAAGTACATAGTGAGAGACCATTTCATTAAGTGCCTGTAGCAACTGCTTCCCTCGAGGCTTAAATGTATTTTCTAGGCCTGAGTGGAGTATTTGGTGAATACCGCGTAGTGGCCCAAAAACTCAGCCGCGACAAGAGGAGTTCTGTATGCAGCGGAGTGCCTTAGGTTGCGCCCTTCGTGCTGATTTTTAGCGCTGGCTGTTTTTCCCGCACTGGAAAATCAGTGAGAACAGCACCATGGGTATACACCCGTTACAACGGATCTTTTACTCCGCAGACACATTACAACACGACCATTACTCCGCATACCATTACAACGCATTGCGCTGGGGGGCGCTCTAGGATAGGTAATAAGTATAATTTACTATCCAACACCTTCCCTAGGGTCCACGGGGACTGGAGTTAGAATAGTAAATTATACTTACCACTATCCAGCGCCCCAAGGCGCTATGCGTTGTAACGGTATGCGGTGTAAAAGTCGCGTTGTAATGGTCTGCGGAGTAAAAGTATGCGTTATAACGTCATACATCCGCACCATGTGCAGCTCAAGTGGGTGCTGCTTCTTCCTGCCGTTCGAGTAGATGTTCAGGGTCTGTTTCATCTCATCTATGTATCATATCTTAGTGACTTGCTGAAATATACTACGCAGATGAAAAAGAAATAGGTATAATTTTGTAACAGTTTGCGCTGCCCTTGGTGCTCGAGTACTTTACTGACTTGTGAGCAGTGGTAAAAATGCATACAAATTTTTGGGGAGTTGTAATCCTGAGAATTATGATGGCAGGGATGAGTGTGGGGACAGGGTCAGACAGCTAAAAAGAATAAATTATTCTGTTACTGACCTGCCCTTTCACCTACCGGTAGATGCCCATAAAATGTAATTCACACAATGTAAATGAAAAATAAATGCTAATAAAATGTATATGTGGGAGCCACATTGATCTGCTAGGAAAGCTCGATTGATTAATGTGATCACGTCAAATGTCTAAGGGCTAGATGTAGGTAATTCTAATTTACCGACTCATAAATATCGAATTTTACCGATTCGGTATTTATGAATCGGTAAATTAGAAGGAGGGAGATGTAGGTGAATTTATTTTTTGAAATACCGAATCTGTAAAAATCGGTATTTACCGAATCGGTAAATACCGATTCGGTATTGCCCATTGATTCCTATGGGCCTTGAAGCCCATAGGAATCAATGGGCAATACCGAATCGGTATTTACCGATTCGGTAAATACCGAATCCTGCAAAGGTGCAGGGGGTGTCACTTTGACACCCTCTAGCACCACAAATACAGGCACGTGTAACATGTGGCACATATACATGCCCTACGGGCATGTCTGTGTATCACATTGCACAGGTGTGCATGCACAGATGTGCATGCACACCTGTATTCGGTATTTTACCACCCAATAGGATTGGGTGGTAAAATACCGACTCTTAAGGGCCTGTGGCACTCTTTGAAGTGCCACCTACATCTCATTTACAGAATCGGTAAATTTACCGATTCTGTATTTTACCGATTCTGTATATTTACCGAATCGGTAAATTTACCGATTCTGTTAATGACATGCCCCCTACATGCCAAAACCTAAATACCGGTCGGTAACGGCCGAAACCGGCCGTTACCGACCGGTATTTGGGCTCCTACAGTGAGTACACGGATGGTCACTGATTTGAATCCTGGGTGGTGCAATGGGGCACAGTAGCATGCATTTCTAGTGCTATGAGAGCCTAGCCTGAGACCGAAAGCACTGTGGATATGTACGCCATTAATTTTAACGGGCCCGTGGGCTTGTTATTTGACAAACTTTTGAGTGAAACGCATTTACACACAATTATGATTCATTGGCTCTGTATATGATATGTGTGTGTATTGCACAGTTCACTGACAGCATACATTGGGATAAGTACCGGTGTAAACAAAATGAAATGTGTAAATGGGGCTATGGAGAGACGAGTCACCATTAAAGGATGGTAGTGAGGGAATCCTCTGAAAAGGTCATTGGGGCGCCAAAAATAGACTGAAGCCGACCCAGCCGGATGCAAGGTAGAGACTGTATGAACACTTTTGGAATAGCTGCTTTTCCTTCCAATCCACCTAGGTTGGTATGTGTGCATAAGTGACTGTGTCGTGCTCTCTGTGTTGAAATGTCTGTGGATTCTTCTGTCAGCATAATTCCATATATGACATCAGTTTCAGTGTGCATGGATGTTGTGTGTATGTATTTATGTGTGTATACACTATTACCAAAGTGGTGCGAAAAGAAGCCTTCTCATGAAGGGTGCGCTTATTTAACCATGAACGAAAACAATGATATTTATTATATTTGGGTCTGATAAATAAATTATTTAATGCTACGGAGATGAGACGATGTCAAAGGTAGCGCGTGTCGCACGGAGAGACAGCATGTGCTGAATTTTGCATCACTCTGTGCCACATATGCTGGACCATTCGCACAGTGGCTATTCCAAAAACGCAAAGCGGCTCGAGTCTCAAAGGTCATAGTGAGATGCCCTCCTGTCTGTCCCTCGTCAATGACTTTAAAATGTAGAACTCGCCTCCTGCAGCTGTCGCAGCCACCACAGCTAGAGAAATGGAACCAATCCTTGGGCAGGCGAGTTTCCTTTTAATGGCTTAATTGGCAGGATGGTTCAGCTCTGGCATCTACAGAATGTTTTTCAGAATAATTTGCAAGTAATTTGATTTCCGCACATTACGTGTTGGCAGAAACACTGCAAATAAATCACTGCAATCGTATGCCAGCTTGCAGTCTGCATTAGAGGTTCACATCCTTAGACCACAGAAAGGTTTATTCTGCGTTTCATACTGAGAATAGCATCCGATTAATAACATTTAATTTATAAATATACTACCCAGAAACTTAAAGAAAGATTTTTAATTGAGGGTTTATGCTAGAAGAAACATGTATTGATGAGTTCTGAAAGTGGATTGCATGGGGGAAAGAAGAATAAAATGGCAAGCAAATAATCGAGGCCCACGTGCAGTACATCAGAGCAGCATCAAGTGGAAATTTGAGCTGACTTGGTTTTACTGAGGCTGGTAATCTCTAAATCCTGCACAGAAGGTCTCCAGTCTGAGATGCAGGTTACATTTCACGTATTTAATATATAAGAAGTGGTACATATTTACCCTCAATCCTATCGGGCTACAAATCCAATTTTTTTACTCAAATAGGAGTTTGTGTCTAAAGCAGTATTTCAAGAGGCGAGATAATTAGAGAGTCCGTGACACGCCTTTGTAGGTTACTCTACAATCTCAGGCTGAAATTTAGAGGTGGACGAGCTGAAATCACAAGCTCGATGCCCAGACCTGGCTCATCTTGAGGTCCCCTTAAGCCCAAAACGAGCTGTGCTCTCATGTGGTGTCTGCCAGCCCCATGTTCTATCCTCACACGCCAAGAATGTTTTGAAAAAGAAGTGACCTATGATGTCAAATGGGTGAGATACACATTTAGCAGCTGAACTGCACAATGTGAAACCAGAAAATCTGTCGTCAATTCCGGGGCCCCCGCTTGAACAAATTCTGTGACCCTAGGCAAACATTTTATTTCATCAAACCTCCTTTTTCTCCATTATCACAAATGAGAGAGTACCTTCATATATGTAGTTCATGAAGTTTTGCCATGCAAAAACGTCTTGTGTTTAACTATCATCTACATTTTATATGTAGATGGAGCAATACTTTAGTATTGCTCCATCTACATATAAAAAAAAGGAATTTTAGGAAAGAGGCTAAAACAGCAGTAGATATGCACAAGGCTGATACTGAAATGTGCCTATTTTCATATAAGTGCATTGATTTATCTTCTGCAGGTGTTCATATCACTGAAACCAGGCAAGCATTCAAGCATGAGTGCATATTTATTGGTTAAATAAATGTGGAAATATACCAGTTTCAGCTTTATTTTTCTCACAAAACCCATAATAAATATGGATAAATACAGATAAAGTTGACAAAAATAATTATTGATAAATACAGACTGAAATGTCTAAAAAATAAATGCCATAAAACCGGGAGCCCTAATTATAATATGCAAACCTGGTATAACCTTCTGTTTGTGGATTTGTTGGTCAATGTTCTTTCACTCAGATATTTGACCTGGTAAAATGTATTGAAAAGCAAAACCCCTCACATGTGGTCATTTTTATAGTTTGTGCCGCAGGATGTCCCTATCAAATCTATGTAAAACAGTGGAAAACCAACAAAAAACAGAACGATTCCTCACCCCATGATTTTTGGGCTCTCCCGTCAACACTGTTACAATTAATCATTGACTCTTTGCCCTCTCCAACCCATAGCACAAGGAATCATAAATATGACTTTAGAAAGGTCTGTAAGGACTATTGGGTAATCAAATTCAAATGTCTTTATTTGGGTTCAATTAAAACCATAAAAGTACAATTGATACAGCTTCACCTTCAATTAGTCACACTTCATCAAGGTGAGGGGCAATAGTAAGAATAGACAGTAGAATTACCTAACCGCAATATAACAATTAAAATATATAATATAATAAATACATTAAAACTAGGCATTTGTTATTTTATAAAATCATTTGTATGGAGCACTTGAATCAGTATCCATTACTCAATAATAACCTCGTCCTCCATTATTTGTACCTTTTAGTGCAATTCCTTATCTGATCTTCTAAAAACTACAGATACTTTTTTAGTGAAATTATGAAGTAACAAAGTTACCTTGTAGCACCATTAAGTCATAAAGTGTGTGTGCCTAACTTACTAAAATCGGGTAATCACATTTACCTGTATTATTGGTGTTCCTTTCGAGGGCCTGTTTTATTAAGTTCAAGAACATTTTATTGACAAATGTAAAGGTGTCTATATGGGTTACATAACAATAGTCTCAAACCAAATATCAAGAGAACGCATACTTACAAATAAACAAATCAGGATGTAAATGACAATATGTGGATTACAAATAATACACGTAAATCTGAATACCAATAAATTGCAAAAGAAAAGAAAATAGGAACAATTAGGGGGTCAGGAGGGTTTAGGAACTTCCTGTTGTAAAGGTTGTTGCTCGGAAAATCTTTTAACGTTTGCATCAAGAAATATAGTAACAGGTGACCATAAATCCAAACGTTTCGTCGCCAGATTTATTGGGAAAACAAAAGCAGTATCCAATCTATGGTTGTGACAGACATCGTACCACCAGGCTCTATAAGAGATTTCTGTAAAATCTTTCCAATTTATAGTAATTTGTTAAAAGGCAACAGCTAATAACAAATCAATAATTTTAACGTTAAACGTCATGTTTTCCCAAACAGGTGAGAGACTTCCCAAGAAGATGTTAGTGAAAGAAAAGGGGAACCTTGTGTCAAAAATTAATTTAATTTGAGTCCAAACTTGTTGCCAGAAGTGGCATACGGAGGTACAAGGAAATAACATATGAAATAAATCAGCATTTGGAAAGGAACAAGTCCAGCAAGCGTCTGACACAGTTGAAAAACTTTTGCTTAAAATGTACGGTGATAATAAAATTCTATTATATACATAAAACAGTGTTTGCGTTGTACTTGCTGCTATGGACGATTCACGTATTTTAATCCATAAATTTTTTCATAAAGAAAGTGGCCAAGAGGTTTGGAAATCAGTTTCCCATGCTTCCCTATCTTAGACTTCTGCCTAATAATAGTAGTATCTTGGAAATAATTGTATATGGTGGAAGCTTTAGGTGTATTTTTTAGCAAAGTGTGCAATTGTGAGTGGGAAACAGGGCAATTAGAAATGGTTGGTGTGTTACGTATTTCGGTGAAGGTAGTCATCACAGCTTAATTTAAGAGATTAAATTTTGTAGTAAATGAAGCGGGTAGGTTATACAATTGGCTGAGTGAGGGGAAGGATAAAAAGATTGATTGTGAAAATAACTGGTGGATCCAGATTAATCCTTTCTGTTGCCAAGTTTTCCAGTAAAAGGGTTTGTTATGGATTAGCAAACTTTATTATGCCGAATGGTTGAGTTGAGGAAGGAATCTATAGTGTGGTGTGTAAAGGGAGGTGATGGATGAAGGAGTTTAGAGGTCAATTTGATTATGGGGGTAGAGAGGGTCTGCGGCTTGCGAGAAAAAGAAAGATATTCCTGGAAAGAAAAGGGAGAAAGAAAGAGGCGTTCAATTGAGGTCTAGGGAGGGCAATCATCTGTAGGTGCAAGTAACCAATAAGATGCCTGTCGTAGAAGAAATGCTTTCTGATACGCCCGAAAGTCTGGAAAGTTAACTCCACCTTCAAATTTAGAGCAGATTAACCTCTTTAGAGACATTCTGGGTTTTTTCTTGTTCCATAAAAAGGAAGAGAGAATTAAAGTGATTTTATGAAACGATTTAACAGGAATTGGCACTGGTATATTGGAAATAGTATATAAGACTATGGGCGTTAACATCATTTTAATGGTATCTAATTGGCCCCACCAAGATAGGTAGAGAGGATGCCATTTAGCAGTTAAGTCGGAAAGCTTTTGAGTGCATTTAGTCATGCATAGTGTTACCGTATCTGAAATATTAGGTGTAATATATAGCCCTAAGTATTTAATATGATTAGTTTTCCATGTAAAATTAGAAGCACTAAAATCAAGTTTAAAAGTGTATTTTGTTAGGGGCAAAATTTCACATTTATCATTATTTAGTTTATATCCAGAAATAAGAGAATATGCTTGGATTTCAGCTAGAAAGGCAGGGATCGATTCACTAGGATTAGAAATAAACAGCAAGATGTCATCTGCATAAGCTACAAGTTTAATTTGGCAATTAGTCGTTTGGAAACCGTGTATGTTTGAATTGAGGAGTAATTTGGAGAGGAAAGGATTCAGAGCTAGATTAAATAAAAATGGGGATAACGGGCAGCCTTGACGAACTCCTCTTCCTAAATAAAGGAATGAGGAAACCAAGCCGTTAGCACAGACTGCTGCTCGAGGATTGGAATAAAGAAGAGAAATCAACAATATACATTTTGGACCAAAACCAAACCATTGAAGAGTGTAAAATAAATAGGCCCATTCAACTCTATCAAACGCTTTCTCAGCGTCCAATGCAATTGCGGCTAGGGAGTGTTTTAGGTGAGACAATTTAGACAAAATGTTAAAAAGACGTCTGGTATTATCTGTAATGAAGTGTCCCTTGACAAATCCAGACTGTTCCTTTCCCAGTAAGTTTGGTAGGTAAGAATCCAACCTAATTTCTAATGCTTTTGAACATATTTTATAGTCAATGTTAACCAGGGAAATAGGCCTATAATTTTTAAAAAATTTAGAGCCTTTACCATCCTTAGGGATAAGGCATATATGTGCTTCTGAAAAGGAACCAGAGATCTAAAGAAATTCATTAAAGAATGCAATCTAAGGATAAGGATTTTGGAAAAATAGAGATAAAATCCAATGGTAAAACCATCCGGACCTGGTGCTTTATCGTTTTTAAGCTGTTGAAGTGCGGATAGTAGTTCTTGTTGCGTAGTATCCGATTCCAGAGGGGACAGGTCTAGAGAGGAAAGGTGAGGTTTTGGTATATTAGAAAAAAAGTGTGATAAGGAATGTTGAGTAGGTTGCGTTTCAGATGAATATAAATTCACTTAAAATTTCAGCATCTTTAAATTTTAGTCTGAATTAATGTCATAAATCGATTCTGCTTAATTTATTTAGTCTGATTTTTAAATAATTAGCCAAAATTTTCCCGGCCTTATTTTTACCTCCATAGAATTTTGCACTGGATTTTAGCAAATATAATGAGGCGTCATCAGTCGATTTTTTTTTACTAAATTCCACTTTAGCATTTATAAGAGCCTTTAAGCAACCATCTGAGTGTGACGTATAATAGAAGTGTTCTAACTTCTTGATATCTTGAAGGAGGTTCCTCATGTGTGAGCGAGCACTCCTACGTTGTTTGGCAACAAACCGAATAATGAAGTCTCTTGCCGAAGCTTTATAGGCATTCCATACGGTTGAGAATGGCATGTGTTCAGTACAATTGAGTTCAAAGTATTCATACGAAAAGGTAGTGAAGGAAGTAGTAAATTCTGGGTTTAAAAGAAGAGCGTTATTAAAACGCCATTTTTTAGGAAGTGAGGATTTAGGTAAAATATCGATGCCAATTGAGACAGGAGCATGATCTGAGAGTAAGATCGGGCCAATGTCTGCGTATGTAAGTGTTTGTGAAATGTTGTGAGAGACAAAAATGTAATCATTTCTAGACTGAGTGTGGTGAGTGGGAGAATAGAAAGAGTATTCTCTGGTGATTGGATTGCATAAGCGCCAAGCATCTAAAAGTTTATATTGGTTGATAGTATGAACAAAAGACTTGTGCGATTTATTAGGGACAAAAGGAAATTTAGAATTTCTGTCTTCGAATGGGTCGAAAACCTGATTACAGTCACTAGCTAATACAAAATTATCTTCAGTAGAGCTTGCAATTTTTTCGGCTAACATGGGCCAAAAAGAGGAATCACCACCTGTAGGGACATAAACGTTAAGAAAAGAAACAGGAACATCTTTTAACAACAATTTGACATTCAACCATCTGCCATCACTGTCAGATTCCTGCGACAAAAGTGAGATTGGAAGTGACTTAAGACATAGTATCCTAACACCGTTTCGTTTCCCATCTCCTGGAGATGAAAAAACATCTCCCACCCAACCTCTTTTCAGTTTTAATGATTCACTATCTTTTAGATGAGTTTCTTGTAAAAACACCAGGTCAGCATTCAATTTAGCTAAGTGAGTGAGAACTCTCTGCCTTTTGATAGGGGAATTTAAACCCCTAACGTTCCACGAGACATGTTTCAATGACATAAGTAATCAATAACAAAATGTAGCAAAACTGTACAGCAAGAACCCAATTCGTTGTGACAACATTGTATAAGAATGAGAATCAGTAGAAAAAGTTGGATTATCAACAAAGACTCGCATAGTAGAGAAGAATAAAATGTGAAGAACATAGACCATGAATAGGAAATGAGAATATTAAGAAAGTGAAGTTTAGAGTTAGCGATAGGAAAATGAAGAAGTAGGGAATAGATAAGAGTGAATGTTCGAATGATAAATAGGAGTAAGCAGAAGAAGAAATTAGACTGGATAAGGATATAAAAGACACCAAGAATGAAGAGAGAGTAATACTGAAACAAACAGCAAACGACAACAAACAAAAGAAAAAACTTACCTACAATGAGGGAACACAAATGTGGAGGGAGGTGGAACCACATGGGACAGACGGAACATCCAATGAGGACTGGACCAAACTACGGGGGAGACACGCCATAATGTAGACTTAGCTGTGGAGACAAAAAGAAGGAGTAAGGTGGTAAGAACAACTTCAAATTACACACTGAGTGCAATCGTATAGTGAAACAAAACTAGTAATATGAATTAACTTTGCCTTTGATAGGATTAAGATGTAGAGTGATAAAAATTATAACAAAAACATCGCACAGTATCAATCCTGTGAATAGCGATAACAAGACAAACCAAATACATGTGACTTAAACAAATCAAGATCCATACGAGGAAGAAGGTCCTGAAGAATCCACAAGATCTGTTTGATGTGCATTTATGAAACTCTGCAGGCGTACTGGATCATCGTATGAAATTGCTTTAATGTTGTAAGTGACTTTAAATAAACACGGATGAAGTAGGCCATATCTGGCACCCATTGAATGAAGAGCTGGTCTCATATCGAGGAAGGCTTTGCGTCTTGACGCAGTAGCTCTGTAATAATGTGCAAAAAATAGAGTAGAACCAGACCATGAGATCTTTTTGAGGCGTCTGGCAGCATTCAAAACCTTTAACAAATCTGTGTACTCCAAAAAATGCAAAATGACTCCTTTTGGGTTTTGCGAAGATGATCTTTCCCCCTCAGCGCCGAGAGATCCCTTTGGGGATGATTCGTTTGCACTCAACAAGTTCACAAAGTAAAGTAAAGTAGTGTTAGCAATGCGATGTAATCTGTGAGCACGTTGTATGTTCAATGAAGTGTCCTCAGGTATATGGAGGATCCTGGGAAGAGTTGATTTTAAGAAAGCAATAGGATCTGCTCCTTCAACCCCTTCTGCCAAATTATAAATGCGTGCATTATTTCTCCTATTGCGATTTTCAAGGTCCTCGAGTTGCTTTTGTAGTATTGATACTTGAGAATATAGGGAAGTGATGCATTTAGTGGTGTCTTGGAAGGAAGAAACATTTTGTTCCACTTTTGTAAGCCTAGCATCCATATGTGACCAGTTATCGGACAGAATTTGTAATTTAGTGTTTGTTTCTTCCATGAACGTTCTAAGGGCCCTTATTTCCTGGAGCATTAGTTCCATTGACACTGGAGAGGTCGATTTGGGTGGTGAAGGGGGATCCTTTTTCAGACGTTTTACATTAGACTTTCCTGTTGTTGGCTGCAGAGTGTCCATATTTGCGTTACACTGGTCTATTTCAAGGAGACCCAAACTGTCCAAATTAGAGAGTTCTGAAAAAACTTTAGAGTTCTTGATGAAAGCTTGTTTAGGTTTTGAAGTGCCAGAGAGAACACCTTTTGTCCTACCCATGAAATAGAAATGGAGATATAAAAAGTCATAAGTTAGCACAAACTACAAAGATAAAGGAGTGGGTACAAGATTATATATTTGATGTATTAAATGTGTAATAGGCCAAGCTTTTGCTTAAGAATACTGTCCAAAGCGTATTAATGGCCCACGTATATCAGAAATTTGTTTATTCACATCAACCGGATAAACATTTTGAGAAGGCACTATGAGACGTTCACTGCAAATGTATTAAGCAGAGGAAGGGATGATGCAGGAGGAATGGTGACCACAGTACTGCATACAGCAGTATATTTTTTATCCAATGCTACTCTCAGTAATGCTAGAGTTGTTAGGTAGAAAAGAAAGTAGCGGCTGTAACCACATCACCCCAGCCCATATGAAAAGTTGTGAAGAAAGTGGGTCACTTCGCCGCCAGAAAAATGAGGAAACTAATGTTTGCCAATATTCAAGCCTTTTATGAGGGAAGCATACAGTCAGATCACATTAGAAAATATTATATGAGAACAAAATGGCGGTCAGCATACCACAACCACATAAATGTGGTAATAATATAAATTATTGGTTGCCAAGTCACTTCAAATAAGCAAAAAATGTATTACATTGAAGATGTACTTCCTTCGTATCTGCAGGGTTTCAACGAGCTGGAGGCAAGCAATTACTTCAGAGGGGACAGTCCAGAGTTTAATCCTGCAGTGTCAGTTCGAAAATAAAAATAAAAATTGTCATATTACTACCACTAGGGTGCCAGGCGAGCATTTAAAAGGGAAGCGCTGAGATTTATGAAGAAAATAGGAGCTTCAGAAGCAAGCTGGGAGGCACTAACGTTTATACTGCACTGAAACGTCAGTCAGTCGCGGCAAAAACCGGGTAGGTAAAATGGCGGCTGCCACTAGGCAATGATACTCGGCCGATTTTCCTTTTAGAAAACTGCAGCGTGTCTCATCTAAGGGTAGCGAAATTGGTCACATCTGTTTCCTCCGCAGTTCACGCGTCTTCCTAGCCGGTTATTTGCATGCTGAAGGAGGGCAACGCGTGTCTCTCCCGCGGCGGTATCGGAGCCTCACGGGCACGCCGCCATGTCCTTCGGGCGCCAAGCCACGTCCTCCAAGGGCCTGTTTTATAAATGGCCACCATAATGCTAACCTTCCACCAATAAGAGATTTTATGTTTGCTAACAATCTCTTTCTACAGTGGAACGAGGACAATTGAGCGTCGTTCACTACTGAATATTAGGAGGCTGATAGCTTTGCAGTCTGGGCCAATAGGCATCTAATTCTTGGATCTCGATATTGCATCTCAGTTAGCTTTTTTATGAGAAGCCTTGTAGGTGCCAAACTCCCAACTGACACTTCTGAGCTCCTCCTGTTGTATAACCCGGGACTCCAAAAAGGACACAAACTATATATCTGATGACCTAATTTCCTTCCGATCGTTGCATACTTTATTCAAATATGATTCTTATCATGTATTTATGTCATCTTGTCTGAGTACTCTAGGGAATCAGAACACATGCTTTTTTTCCTTTACTTGTATGTCCACTATCTGTATCATCTGGTAGCGATTTTGCCTTCTGCACCATTTTTGCATTTTGCTATATTGCTCCTCCGTATTTATCATCAGCATATGACGGTTTAGCGCCTTAGGGGATGCCAGATATGACAAAATTCAATGACCTCACATGTGATACATATATTTTGTTTCAATGATAGAGGTTCACATAGAAACTGATTTTAATTGAAGTATGAAACAGATTGGATGCGTCATTGTGAATACTGCACAAGTTCACACAGGTTTTCTTGGTCTGCATTATACCAGTATGTATACAGTACTATTGGCTTGAGGACTCAATATGGCGACTACTGCGCAGATAAACAATTGGTGTACCAATTAACTAGTTTGGTTTATGTGAGAAAGCATGTGGTTTAAGGTGTGAGCTTCATAAACACAATGTATCTGTTTATGCTCCCAATACACCGATTTATATCAATAGCACACTGCTTTGCCTGTTTTATGCATTGGTGTAAGCGTGGTAAATATACTGGTGTTCTTGCACAATTAATTTGTTTGTATGCATGAGGCCTGATGACTCCCACTATTAAAAGACTTTTGCTACAAAGATGTTTGAAACTATTGACTTCGGGATATCATGAGAGCCTCTGCAAACCCAGGAAGCAAGTTATATTATGTTTTTATCATATCATATCTTTATGTGTAGAGATGGTATCTGGGAGCAAGAGATGTATGGGCCAAACCAGGGCCGGACTTACATGAAGAGTCAGGTTTTCAGTTTCTTAAGGAATTGAAAATTGAAGAGATGGCTCTGACTTGCAGGGGTAGGTTGTTTGAGACTTTAGGAGTGATGCAGACAAAGGCATTACCACTGGATGTGGTCTACATATGCGGGGGATGACTAGTAGTACGGTTGGGCAGAGGTGCTTGGTAGGTTTGTGGAATATGCGGTTGTTGAGGTACATGGGGTTAATGGTGTTTAAGGCTTTGTCTGTGTGTGTGGGGAGTTTGAAAATTGCTTGTTTGTGAATTGGGAGCCAGTGGAACACTTTGATGAGTGGGGTGTTGTGAGTGTGGGAAGTTGGAGGTGAGCCTGGCCTCTGATTTTTCTATAGCCTGGAGTCTTCTGTGCTTTTGTGCATTGATCCTGGCATAGAGTGCGTTACCGTAGTCCAGATTCCTGGTGATGAGGGCCTAGGTGAGTTCGTGGGGAGCTATTTGAAGAACTTCTTGAGCATCTTGAGTGTGGGGAAACAGACGAAGGAGACTGCATTCACTTGGGCGATCATGGTGAGATGGTTGTCGATTACAATTCAGAGACTCTTTGCGTGGGTTGCCGGGGGGAGAGTGGGCAGAGTTCAGCAGGCCATCAGTTGGAGTCAGAGAGCATGGTATCTTTGCCGAAGATTACTACTGCCGTCTTGTCCATGTTGAACTTGAGGCAGTTGGTTTTCATCCATCTGGCAATTTTGATCATTCAGGTTGAGAAATTGTTCCAGGTATTTGGTGTCTTGTCAGAAAGGGAGAGTATGAGCTAGGTGTCATCAGCATAATCAATCAATCAATCAATCATGGTACTTGTAAAGCGCGCTACATACCCGTGAAGGTCTCAAGGCGCTGGGGGGGGGGGGGGGGGGCGCTACTGCTCGAAGAGCCAGGTCTTGAGGAGTCTTCTGAAGGTGAGTAGGTCTTGGGTCTGGCGTAGGTGGGTTGGGAGGGTGTTACAGGTTTTGGTGGCGAGGTAAGAGAAGGATCTGCTGGCGGCGGTCGTGCGTTGGATGTGGGGGACATCTGCGAGGGCGAGGCTGGCGGAGCGGAGCTGGCGGTGGGGGTGTAGAAGCTGAGTCTGCTGTTCAGGTAGGCTGGTCCGGCATTGTGGAGTGCTTTGTGTGCGTGGGCGAGGAGCTTGAAGGTGATCCTCTTGTCTATGGGGAGCCAGTGCAGGTCTCTCAGGAGGGGGGTGATTTGGCTGCGGCGGGGGGCATTGACGATCAGTCGGGCAGAGACGTTTTGGATGCGTTGTAGTCGCCGTTGGTGTTTAGTTGGGATTCCTGCGTAGTTTGCGTTGCCGTAGTCCAGTCTGCTGCTGACGAGGGCCTATGTCACTGTTCTTCTTGTTTCGGTCAGGATCCATTTGTAGATCCGGCGGAGCAAGCGTAGGGTGTTGTAGCAGGAGGAGGAGACGGCGTTGACTTGCTTGGACATGGAGAGGGAGGAGTTGAGGATGAATCCTAGGTTGCTTGCGTGGTCGGTTGGTTTCGGTGCTGTCCCTAGAGCGGTCGGCCACCAGGAGTCGTCCCAGGCTAAGGGGGTGGGTCCGAGGATGAGGACCTCCGTCTTGTCCGAGTTCAGTTTCAGACGGCTGCTCCTCATCCAGTCGGCGATGGCCTTCATGCCCTCGTGAATGTTGGTTTTGGCGGTGTGGGGGGTCTTGGTGAGGGAGAGGATGAGCTGGGTATCGTCGGCGTAGGAGATGATGTTGAGGTTGTGGTGGCGGGCCACTTGTGCAAAGGGGGGCTATGTAGATGTTGAACAGTGTCGGGCTGAGGGATGAGCCCTGGGGGACGCCGCAGATGATGTTGGCGGCTCCTGACCGGAAAGGAGGAAGGACTTGGTCCAGTCAAGGGCCTTCTCTTGGATTCCGGCTTCTTGGAGGCGTGTCTTTAGGGTGCGGTGGCAGACCATGTCGAATGCGGCTGACAGGTCCAGGAGGATGAGGGCTGATGTTTCGCCGTTGTCCAGTTGGCATCTGATGTCGTCTGTGGCGGCGATGAGGGCTGTCTCGGTGCTGTGGTTTCATCTGAATTCGGATTGGGACGGGTCCAGGATGTTGTTGTCTTCGAGGTGGCGGGTCAGTTGAATGTTGACGTTCTTCTCTGACCTTTGCCGGGAACGGGAGCAGGGAGATGGGTCGGAAGTTCTTGAGGTCCTTGGGGTCCGCCTTGGGCTTTTTGAGGAGGGAGTTGATTTCGGCCTGCTTCCAGCTTTCCCGAAATGTCGCTTTTTTGAAGGAGATGTTGATGACCTTCTGTAGTTGGGGTGCGATGGTCGGGTCTGCTTTGTTGAATACGTGGTGTGGGCATGGGTCTGACGGAGATCCTGAGTGGATGGAGTTCATGATCTTGCGTGTCTCGTCATCGTTGGTGTAGGTCAAGGAGGTCAGGTGGTTGGTGCTGTTGGTGATCGCGGGGGTGGTGGAGTCGTGCATCGTTGGTGCGGTCGTGGAGTTGAAGCTGTCGTGAATGTCAGCGATCTTGCGGTGGAAGAAGATGGCCAGTGAGTCGCACAGTTCTTGTGAGGGCGGGATGTCGTTGGCGCTGGGATTGGAGAGTTCTTTCACGATGCGGAAGAGCTCTTTGCTGTCATGTGCGTTGTTATCCAGGCGGTTTTGAAGGAGGATCTCTTGGCTAGTCTGATGAGGTGGTGATGTCTGCGGGTGGTGTCCTTGTGGGCTGCGTGGTTTCTGGCGTTTGTTTGTGGAGCCATTTCTTCTTTAGCTTACGGCAGGCGCGTTTGGAGGTCAGGAGCTCATCTGTGAACCAGGTGGCTCTCCTGCTGGCGTGGCTGTTGGATGGTCTCTTGAGTGGGGCGAGGGTGTTGGCGCAGTCGTCGATCCACTGTCTAAGGTTGCTGGCTGCGGCGTCAGGGCAGGCGGGGTCGATGGGTGGGTTCTGGGCGAGGGAGGTGGTCAGCTGGCATAAGATACGATGTTGATTCCATGGGCATGGATGATGATGGTGAGTGGATTCAACGAGATGTTTAACAGGAGGGGCTGAGTGAGGATCCCTCTGTAGATAAGTTTGGCAAAGTATAAGATGAACGGGGCCAGACTGACTGACTGGGTGTGGCCAATCAGGAAAGAGCAAATCCAGGGAAATATATGTCCTTGTATACTGACTTTTTACAGTTGTTGGATAAGGATGGGATAGGAGACGGTGTTCAAGGCTGCCTAAAGGTCCTGGTCTGCGGTGTCCCCTTTATTCATGATAATCTGGTTGTTTGTCGGTGGCGGCAATAAAGGTGGTATCTGTACTGTTGGTGTGCTTGAATCCAGATTGAGGGTCATGAAGTTGGTGGTTGTCATTGAGGTGGGTGGCTAAGTATTGCTTATAATCTTTTCCATTACTTTTGCTGGGAAGGGTAGCAGGGAGATAGGCAGGTAGTTGACTAGTGATATTGGGTCTGCTCAGGGTTTCTTGAGGAGGGGGGAGTACTGTGGCATGCTTCCAGTTATCAGGGTTGCTGTGATGATTGAGTCATCAGGATCGGATGAGGGCTGAACTGATAGGGTCCAGTTGTTTGATGAAGACATGGTGAGTGCCAGGGTTAGAAGCTGCTCAAAGGTTTATGGACCACATGGTTGTAGTAGTTTCTTGAGTGGTGATGATGGGCGGCCAGGTGGCCAGGGTGGTCCTCTGGGTGACGGTGGAGATGGGGAGGAGGTCTGTGAGACTAAAAGGGTAAAGTGGGGGCTTGAAGTTGTTATTGATGCTGGTTATTCTTGTTGCTTAGCTGCTGGAGAGGTGAAGTCGTTCCCCATGGTGAAGACTTCCTAAGCATTGTTGGTGCCGCTTTCAATGCGATTGGTGAATGCAGAGCATTTTGTATCTCTGATTTGCTAATGGTAGAGTCTTTGGGCAGATTTAGAGGTGATTTTGTTGGTGTTGCACTGACTTTGTCTCCATCTGCGTTCAAGTTGCTTGTAGTGGTGTTTGGTGAGACTTTACTCTTCCAGGAACCAGCTTGCTTGAAGTCTGGTTCTCCTGGCTTTGGTGGCTTTGACAGGAACCAGAGTGTCTGCACAGGTGGTGATCCAGACTTGGGAATGGATTTGGGGAGGTTATTGGTGTGTCTGGACTGTGGTGTAGTAGTTCAGTAGACCAGGATGCATCTGAGATCTTCTTCTAGTCCCATCATGAAGATTTGGCAATGGTCTATCTGTAGTGGTGTGGAATGAGTATGCTGAAGTTCACGAGGACCTGGTCGAACCAAGCGATCTGTGTGAGCCATACAATTTATTTTCTAAATACTAATTTTCTTGCACTTCGTCCTAGTGCTTGTACTCGGCCGCTCGCAGCCGTTCACTTGGTCAAGGACTCTGAGCTTATTACTCCTGCCTCACGATGCCTGCTGCTTGGGAGGAACTGCTAACCCTCGGATTTACCGCCGCATGCTGCAAGGGGCCGGGACTGCGAGACCCAGGGATCACCGCGCATTACCAACGCAGCGCACCTGGTGTCTCTTCCTGCCCCCTGCTACACCTATATGACCAGCCCTCCACCGCGATCGTGGGACGCGCGCGGGCGTGCGCCGGGCTAAGCCCGGGCAAAGGGCGGGCCGTTTGAGGCCGTTCAAGAACGGTAGAGACCGGGACCGGGCCACCCCCTTTGCATTTCTTCAAATCATCCTTGCCACTCACCAAACTTTGAAACCATGGCCACGAGAGAGACAAGGAGTAAGAGCACGCTAGCTGCTGGGACCTCAAAAGGTACTTTGGACACCTATTTTGCAAAGGCGGGGTCTCTCCTCATAGATGAAATCACGATTCTGGAAAGGCGAATATCGCAAGAAATAGATTGGGTGAGGCGATCATCCATGGGCACAATAGCGCAGGCCAGGACACCAGTAAAGAGACTGGATCGTATAGAGTCTGTCACCGGGGAGATTGGAGCTAGTGGTGTGTTAGATACTCCTGACGCAACCATTTCCACCTTACTAACCAACGATATCGACACTAGCTCCCTTGTAGAGTTAAGCTTACTACACCTACCCCAGCCCCCTCCTCCCCCTATTAATGTTATTGTCAGTTTGGCTAATACGGATGATACTACTGACAAAGTTAGCTGCCCTACGCAGGGGGAAAGAGAAGGAGCAATTCCAAAAAGGAAAAGAGGGCCGCAAAACCCAGGGGGACGTAAGGCTAAGGTAGCAAAGCAAAATCCATCAGTGGAGGGAAACAACCCGGGAATTGGTAGCAAGGGACATACAACACTAGGAAGAAAGACGCCTTCACCCCCGCCAAATCCCCTCCCTCAAACACCACTACAGACACTTAGCTGTAATGTAACCTCATGTGATGAAGACATCACACTCTCTGACATCGGTGCTCTTCTGAAGTCACTACTAAGCCCCTTGGAAGCACGCCTAACTAAGATCGAAGCCAGATTAGGGTCAATTGAAAAAGCTACGATCCTAATAGCAGACACCTCCCAAAAAAATAGTATTGTTGCCAAAGGTGGGGGGGGGCCTAGGAATAAGAAACCTGTATCCACGCCACCAGTAAAAGAGGTGGTGAAGGAGGCGGCTCCGGCTTCCAAGCCCTCACAATCTCAACAGCCCGCACCACACATAGTGGCACCCCAGCTGACCGACTGTGTCACATCTTCATGTCCCCATGAAAGGCCAGCTGTAGTCGCACAGGGAGACCAGGTTATTAACAAAAAACACAGGGTAGTAAATTTACCGCCGGAGTCCAGTTATCTTGGCGGGGGTTCCAGAGCTAAAACCATCCTCAAAAGAACATGTTATGGCCCTCAAAAATAAGGTGGTCAGTTGGCTTTCCATCAATAGGCCCCTCCCCCAGGGAATAACGAGTGATGCCCTTATGGTGAGGAGAGTCCCATGGTTAGGTAACACACGAAAATCGATCAATGGGTATTGTGTCCTAATTAATTTCAGGGACCCCTCGACCGTCGCATATATCTGCAGATGGTCCTACCCTGACTTTGGGACATCTATTCAGTCCCTACCTCTATCCTTCTTCTACCCAGCAGCGACCCATGTGAGAGATGAGGAGCGATGGGAGACTATCCATAGGAGGCAGGGAAGTTGGGGTGACAGAGGGAGAGGAGCTACATTTCGTCCTGCTCCCCATTATCCGGTCCATATTCCAACCTTTAATAGGTATAGTACTTTGGATTTAGTCGACTGACAGAGTGGGACCATGAGGGGGGAGGCAGCAGAGCAACCCAGGGGCATTAAGGAAAGGGGAGCCACTACCTCTAAACTTTGTTCAAATATCACCCGTGGGCCAACTCGTTGCGAGGTGCAACATTCCACCAGTGAGGTTCACACAGATATAGCCGGGATCATCCCCAGTTTGAGTGAAACTATACATGAACAAGGGGAAAGTCTCTCTAGTAACACGCCTTTAACAAACCCCTCAGATAGGGGCACCCCTCCCCTTCTGACCCCGAATCCCAGACCGCCCATCCTAAACATACTATCTCGGAATGTGGCTGGCCTGGGGAATAAAATAAATTCTCCAGATTGGAGCTTATTTATTGAGGGTAGGGACATATGCATGTTCCAAGAAACCTGGGCGAGAGAGGAAGTATCCCGCACAGGTTTTGCATCTTATTCTGTCCCCGCAAAGTAGGGGGCTAGGGGGCGCCCTTCAGGCGGCCTTGTGACCTGGGTGGTGGTCGATCTGGGATGCACGGTCGCCGTGCTCTCACTAGGCACAGAGGACATTCTTGGTCTCTTGTTAGAGTGGCCGAATTTAAGTAGACTTGTGGTGTTAAATGTCTATTCTAGGCCGGTGGGCATCACACAGGAGTCACGTACCATCAATGACCTCTCGGTCGCCCTTAGTGACATTTCCCAGGGCACTACCCTCTTGATTGGAGGGGATCTAAACTGCCACTTTGAACCCCTCCTGGGCTTAGTGGATGGACTTTCCCAAGAGGAGGATGCACTATGGTCCGTACCTCCAACGGCAGCACCTGCACCCTGAGCCTGGACTCTGTTGGCCGTCCAAATCACTGGTCTGACTCTCAAACACGGTGTGCGGGCCTGTAACGGATGCACCAATTCTGACATCCCTCCCAAATGCACTTACAATAGAATAGGTAGGGTCGAGATTAGACTATATTCTAGTTCCAATTTTGTTGTGGTCCCATATCAATGACTTTCGGGTGATACCTAGGGAGGATAGTGACCACAACGCATTGGAACTGGAATATGCCCATCCAGGCATTGATGACAGAGGGCACGCGACGGACGTCCCTGGAAATGGGTTAGCACTGACGAATAACAGACGGAGAGTTAGGTGGGAGAAGCTTGCCTCTAATCCTGAGAAGGTATCAGGGCTATACGCCCGGGTTATTCCCACACTTGAAAAGGTTTGCACATTAATGGAGCAACCTAGCATACCGGGTATTAATGAGCAGCTGTGGCTGTTGCACGAGGATATGGTTAAGTCTGTGGCTGATGTCTTCTTTTCGACAGGAAAGAGTGGTGGTGGTCACCATACCCGCTCCACTTGGTATAATGCTGCATGCCGTAAGGCTAAATCTGACCTGCTGACCTCGATCAAGGAAGGCAGAGACAGATTCGTGATCAGGGCCAGGAGAAGGGCTTATAAGTCCCTGATTTCACATGCTAAAAGTGAATGGGAGCAGGAGAAATGGGAAAATCTCACAATTTCATTATCTCGTAGGGACTCACGTAAATTCTGGCGCATTGTAAATACGGGGTCTGAGGAGCTAGCCTCGGCGATCGAACCCAACATTTCGCCAAAGGTTTGGCAAGATCACTTTCAGTCACTTTACGGGGCTGACGATGGCGCCCTTACCAAACCCTCACCGATTATTAGCACGGTACTAGAGGGGGACCTTTTTACCGAAAAGGAGGTGCAAATAGCCATTGCAGGGCTGACACCTGGCAAAGCGCCTGGATTGGATGGCCTACCGGGTGACCTATTCAAACAGGAGCCCGATGTATGGGCACCATACCTAGTGACGTTATTTAACGCTGTTTTAAGGGGTATGGATATACCGGGTACTTGGCTGGGCGCAGAGATTGTCCCTATTTACAAGAAGGGGTCACCTCTGCTCCCAGCCAACTACAGGCCTATCAGCCTCATTGATGTAACTCAGAAAATTTTTGGTTGCCTGATACTTGATCGCCTCCAAAATTGGATAGAGGAACTTGCCATTTTAAGCCCTTACCAGGCCGGGTTCAGAAGAGGGGTTTCTACAATGGACCAAATCTTTCGTTTGAACCTTTTGTTCTGGAAGACTGTGACAATCGAGGGCGGCAGCTTATACACGGTCTTCGTGGACTTGCGAGCAGCATTCGATTTAGTGCCGAGAGATAGACTGTGGATTGTTCTGGCGGAGTTAGGGATCCCGGCGGACATTTTGTAAATTCTGATCAGACTACACCAGGGGAATTTCGCAGAGGTGGGGCACTCTCGGGTAGCTTCCCCGTTGGCAGAGGGGTAAGACAGGGCTGTGTGCTAGCGCCGACCCTGTTCTGCCTCTTTGTCAACGGCGTGATCGACCACTTGAACAGGTTGGCTGATATCGACGCTCCCGAGCTTGGTGGCAGCAGGGTGCCCGCTATTATGTTTGCAGACGACACCCTGCTGCTATCTAAGTCTCCCATGGGTATACAACGGGTTTTGGACAGATTTTCGACCTTTTGTGTGGAGCGAGGGTTGGAGATCAATGCTATGAAAACAAAATTTATGATCTTCAACCCTCCCTCCTCAACTCGCCCAAACCCTTCCATTGGGCTGTTGAGACTAGAGAGGGTTCTCACCTTTGAATACCTGGGGCTAACCATCAATCAGAACATGACGTGGGACTCACACTGCACCAAGGCCACCATGAAACTGGTCCAGCTAACGGGTGGCATTTGTAGGATGGCAAGTAGGTCGGCTTTTAAGCCATTTTGTCCCCTTATTCACATCTATAAAATGCAGGCAAGAGGGGCCGTTACCTACGGTGGAGAACTCTGGGGCCATGCAATTGCCAAGAAACTACAGATTAGCGAGAACAACTTCATAAGGCAGCTGGCAGCCCTACCACCTGGCACCCCCCTCCTCCCGCTGAGATTAGATTTGGGTCTTAGACCCATTACTGAAGAACTGGGATTGAAACCTTTAACTTTTTGGCGCAGAATTTGGAGCTCCCCTGAACTATCGAGCTACAGGGTTGAGCTCACGGAGATCCTACGCCTACCTAATGCTACCATGATACCTTGGCTGAGATATATCAGGCAAACATGCAAGTCACTGGGAAGGCCGGATCTATGGCTTGACCCGGGTAATGCTTGTGGCAGGACCCCACATAAACTGCTCTCGAGGGAATTCTACGAACAAAAGTTACTTGTCTCGATCGAGAGTACATACGAGGGGTCTTTAACTAATTTGTTCACCATGTCCAAGGACTCATACCTCCTAGAGCCTGTTTTAGATGGAATTAGTCCCGTCCTGACAAGGAAATTATTCATGCAGTGGCGTTACGGCACTCTCCCCCTTGGGGCCTTTACGGATCGTTGGGGTAAGTCCCAGCCCTCCACACAGTGCCTAGCTTGCCGACATCCTTATGAAAATGATCTGCACATTTCACTTTTTTGCAAAGCTTATCAAAGACCCAGGAAATACTGGCTTGTTCCCCTATTAAAAAACCTCGGCTTCAGGCTTTACCTCCCAGCCTTTAGAATATTAAAGACAGATCTATCCCCTCCTATTGTGTTTGCAGTGGCAAAATTTTTAACAGCTATGTGGTACATTCGTAACTGTTGTATTAAGCTAAATAATGACAAAAGCATTGCTTGATGATTTTAAAAAATGTAATGCACTGCAATTGTTTCTTTTTGCCCTTGTAATTTTTTAATCTCTGTTTACCTGTACTGTTTTTACTTATTCTCCAAATTTTTCTTAATTCGAAACCTTTTAATCATGTAAAATTGTTGTAATCTTTTATGATCTATATTGATCGAAATAAAGATTGTAATAAATAAAAAAATATATATATATACTAATTTGAATGTGTATGCTATCTGACACTTCTTTCCAAGCAATGTCTATGTATGTGTATCCAACACCCTTGCAAACACTGGTAACATTGAGAACACTCTTTAAAATTGTATTTAAATGCAACTGTTTCACAACCTGCTAAGGCACATGTCAAATAGGCAAATCAAAACTGTTTAAAATGTGAAATATTATTTTTAAAAAGATAGGTTTGCAGTTGTCAAGAGCAAACATGGGTGAAAGATTCAAGGCATTTCTAGGAAGTGTCTCAAAGCTTCACAGGCAATGGCTCTTAAAAGTCATGAAAAAACTGATTCTCCAGCTTCCAGAGTCTAACTGACCTCTATGATTGCCTCTAACTCCCCAAATCTCCTGAGTGATGCATTAGTGCACTTTGAGTAAACCAATGGTCAAAGCAGAGGCTTAATTGTAAAATCAATTCAAAACAAGGTGGTTGCTGTTTATTAACCAGTATGTTCAGGATAAACAAATTTATGCAGGAGGCATATCAAATATATGTACCTGTATATTTTCCACACAAATCAGCATGTGAGGTATAGAAAACAGTAACTGTTTAGCTTCTCCGGCACCAAGCTCTAGTCACAGAGAGAAATTACCTCCATTAATAACTGAGCTAATGTATCAAGGGACATGCAGAGGAATTATGCAAAGACCAATCTACCACAAAGCATGGGGAATCATCCAGTACATGGCTTTATTACAATGATAAATATCCAAAAATAACCATCATACTTGATAGTAGAGACAAAAGAAAGTTTACAAAAATAAGATGTTCCACTGGATTCGTCATGTTCGGGGGTGTCACTCTGTCATACAAGATGACATAGTTAGTGATAAAAGATCCAGCTGCTCTCATTCTGATCTTATTTACAACAAGGGGTGGTGATGGACAGAGTCTCTGAATTAAGCAGAGTACTCTCACCCAGTCAAGAGATCAGGGCTAGATCCAACACCGTTTTTTAGCTCATTGCACCATCCCAGTTTCAGAACCTGGCTGTATGCAAATTAGTCTGTCCCTGGCCCAGTGCATCATGGGAACAGGGCAGACCAGACTACAAAAGCCAATTCTTACACTGGGAAGGAAACAAGCTTCCGGGGACCGGTTTCTGGCATTTCAGCCGTCTTCAGCCCAGCTTGCTTGAATCCTGATGGTGCAATGAGCAAGGGACTCACATCTGAGTATACCCTTCCACGCTTAGGGTGGACAAAATTATTTACAACAAGGGGTGGTGATGGACAGAGTCTCTGAATTAAGCAGAGTACTCTCACCCAGTCAAGAGATCAGGGCTAGATCCAACACCGTGTTTTAGCTCATTGCACCATCCCAGTTTCAGAACCTGGCTGTATGCAAATTAGTCTGTCCCTGGCCCAGTGCATCATGGGAACAGGGCAGACCAGACTACAAAAGCCAATTCTTACACTGGGAAGGAAACAAGCTTCCGGGGACCGGTTTCTGGCATTTCAGCCATCTTCGGCCCGGCTTGCTTGAATCCTGATGGTGCAATGAGCAAGGGACTCACATCTGAGTATACCCTTCCACGCTTAGGGTGGACAAAATTATTTACAACAAGGGGTGGTGATGGTCCCCGGAAGCTTGTTTCCTTCCCAGTGTAAGAATTGGCTTTTGTAGTTTGGTTTGCCCTGTTCCCATCATGCACTGGGACAGGAACAGACTAATTTGCATACAGCCAGGTTCTGAAACTGGGATGGTGCAATGAGCTAAAAAACGGTGTTGGATCTAGCCCTGATCTCTTGACTGGGTGAGAGTATTCTGCTTAATTCAGAGACTCTGTCCCTCACCACCCCTTGTTGTAAATAATTTTGTCCACCCTAAGCGTGGAAGGGTATACTCAGACATGAGTCCCTTGCTCATTGCACCATCAGGATTCAAGCAAGCCGGGCCGAAGACGGCTGTAATGCCAGAAACCGGTCCCCGGAAGCTTGTTTCCTTCCCAGTGTAAGAATTGGCTTTTGTAGTTTGGTTTGCCCTGTTCCCATCATGCACTGGGACAGGAACAGACTAATTTGCATACAGCCAGGTTCTGAAACTGGGATGGTGCAATGAGCTAAAAAACGGTGTTGGATCTAGCCCTGATCTCTTGACTGGGTGAGAGTATTCTGCTTAATTCAGAGACTCTGTCCCTCACCACCCCTTGTTGTAACTCATTCTGATCTTGACATGATTGACTTAGTTCTAGGTTCCTCTGCTATGGCTGACAATCTAGTCGACCTATATCATAGAACTAATCCACCAGGCAAGTCCAATACACAGTTCAAATATTCTACACCTCAAGATTCTATAGGCACCAATGGCCCTGCTTTATCCCTCAGCCTCATAGATTGACTTGGAGAGTGTCCAGAGGGTGATGCAATTAAGCAGACCACTGAGAAATTATTTAGTCTAGAAGACAACCTATCTGCTATTAAAAGTCTTAATGCACTACTGGCACCCGGCCCGATTGCATCCCTGGTGACCTATACAAATCAGAACCTGGGCTGTGGGCTAGTTATGTAAATATCCTCTCTAATGCAATATTAAGGGGTGGGGAGATCCCGGATACCTGGAGGGGGGTGGGAATAATTCTGATATTTGGTAAAGGAGATGCCATTTGTCCATCTAACTAGGCCTTTTAGCTTTGTAGATAACCTTTAAAAAAGATTAGCCAGGCAGATCTTAAATAGATTACAAGATAGGATGGAAGATCATAGGATCCTGATTCCCTTTCAAACAGGATTTCGTGCCAATGCTAGTACTTTGGATCAGGTTTTTAAACTTGCCCTGCTCTATTATAAATATGTCTTACTGAGTAACCAAAAACTCTATGTGGCTTTTGTGGACCTGCATGCTGCATTCGACTTGATACCTAGGGAATGTCTTCAGAGAGTACTTGTAGGCATGGGAGTCCCAGGAGGGCTAATTGAACTACTAGCTAGGTTACATGAAAATAACTACGCACAGGTCAGGTGGGTTGACAAAGCTCATCCCAGTCGCAAGAGGGGTTCGACAGGGGTGCGTTCTGGACCCCACCTTGTACACCCTATATATAAATAATGTGGTTGAGGAACTGACAAAGTGTGTTAACGATTCTCCTACTCTCAATGAGGTGAAAACACCAATACTCCTGTTTACAGACGACTCATTAATAATCTCCAGATCCCAAATTGGGTTACAAAATCTGCTCAATGCATTTTTGGAGTTCTGCAATCAGAGGGGTTTGGAACTTAATGCTGCAGAAACAAAATGTATGGTTCTTGGTAAATGTGTCAAGAAGAGCTATTCAGTAATGGCTGGGAAGGAGCGTTTGGAAACGGTCTTAGTTTTGACTTTCTGGGGGTGACCCTGTCGGACAAATTTTGCTGGGCTAACCAGGTAAACAAAGGAGCTCTTATGATATCTCATAGGTCTAAGACCATTCTACGCTTTCCGAAAAACACATAAACGTGTGCCATCTCCCCGGCCTTGGAAGCCTATCAAGCGAAGGCTCAAAGTGTGGCATTATATGGGGCAGAAATCTGGGGCTACAGTGATTTGACGAGGCTCACAGTGATGGAAACACATTTTTTATATCACTGCTCTCAGTCCCCGTAAGTACCCCTTTGGTTCCACTTTATTTTGATAAAGGGATGAAAAGAATATCTCATCTGGCACATTCAAAGCCACTATTATTTTGTATCTGTATCAGGACTACTCCTAAATTATCTTAATATAGAGATTGCTTGAGAAATGTCAAGAATATGGACCATGCTTTGGTGATACCTTGGTTAAGGTATGTTTGTGACTGGTTTAAAAAATTGGGTCTGAGCTGAGTGTGGGAGTCACCCGAATTATTGTGGAAGGCGGACAAACAGTTCTTAAAGTCCTCTTACTGGTCACAGATGTGGCAAGAAATAACATCCAGGGGCAATACGGGCCTTCTTACCGAACAGTTCTTGGCATTTAAACCAATTCCTGTTTTCGAAAGTTATATGGACAATATACCTCCACCACTGGCCAAGAGTTTGTTTATTAGATTGAGAGCAGGCTCTTTGAGGCTTCGATCGTTTAGCAAAAACTGGAATAGTGCTTCCTTGCCTGATTCATGTTCAGCTTGCAGCATGAATTCTGAGACTCTTGACCATATTATGTTTGCCTGCCCGGAATATCGTGGTGTGCATAGGAAATGGTTACGCCCGATCTGCCTGGTCTTGGAGGTACCTCACTTTAGAGAGGCTAAACAAATTCTGTCAAATGATACACCTGGTCTGATTGTCTTTTCTGTGAGTCGATTTTTTTTCAATTTCTGGATTAAGTGGGAGAAGCTTCTGAAATATTGTAAATCCAGTAGTTTAATACATAGGACAATTTAAATATATTTGTCTAGGTAAATTGTGTTTTATACAACCATTATAGGTTGGCCAGTCAAATTTTAAAGCACTCTTTATAATGTTATGTTTTACAAATTATCATGAATTTTATATATTTTTGGAAACCAGGATTAGTTTTAATTAATAAAATAGATATGTAGAGATAGTAAAAAATTAATCTGATGGACTTTCCTGATATTTAAAAAAAAACAGTTGCATTGCAATAGCACTACATATGGGCTGCTGGGGTGTTTTATGAATATGTTTTAATACTTTAAGAGAGTATATTTATGCATTATGAATGTTGAATGAAGCAAACTGTTGCATGTATTACATGGATATTTTTCACCTTTGATAGCAACCGAATAAAAGATTTTGAGACTAAACTAGTGATTGCAGTCACTGTTTATAGAAACATGTATGTTATGCTTGCAAAGCAATGCTAGTCATGGGAACCACACAGCTATGCATGTCCAGAAGTATGTTATGCATGCAAATCAGTTTGGTAAACATGCAGTCCAGCATGCTACGATTAGAACCAGTACATCATGAATACCAATTAGCATTTAATGTTTTAAAACCAATGAGCTGTACATTTATGGATCAATTGCTTCGTAGGTTTAAACAGACACCAAGGCAATTTTCACACACAGCTGTCTGCCTAGAATCCACAGGTCGGCAGCGTCATGTAAATTATAAGCAAAAAACAAAACCCAGTGCTACCCCACGAAACTCCCCCCTCCCCATCATTCCTGCAAAGCAGAAATGCACAATTAGTCACTGGCCATCTAGTAATTCGACCAGAGCTACTGGCACAGTCTGTCCTAGGATTCATGCCCTATTAACGCCCTTTTCCCTGGTGCCAAAGGCTGTCTCAGAGGATGGTAGTGGTGGTGGGATCAGGTGTAGCAGCTTAAGGTAGGTCGGGCAAATTAACACATTTAATTCAGTATAGAGAATGTTAATAAAGGGCGCCGACAGTCTTGGTAGGTGTCTTACTTAGACACCACTGCGAGGGACAATTTTTCCATTCCCAAAAATGTACCAAAATTTGTGCAACCAAGTTGCTAGAGTTAGGGCAATCTTCCGTCCCCTCATCAATTTCAAAGGGAATTTTAAGGAAAACTTCAGTTCTGTGTTAGAGGCCCTATCTATATCATCAAGTATTCTCCCCAAAAACAAACCAGCTTTGGACAATGCCAGAGTAAGTGCAATAAGGTGTCCAGCCCACCACAGTCCCTCCAGCACTTCCCTGTTTTCTCCAGACTCTATTTCAGGACACAAGTAGGAGTTAGGTACCAATATGAGATTATTTTGTATGCCACTTACATATTGGCCATGTTGTGCACTGCGTGCTTTGCTCTGTAATAGATATCATCCCATTGTTTGGGTGTAAGTGCCTGGTCAATCTCCACATCCCACCTTTTCTGCTCGCCGTTTTGTCTTTAATGGGCACTTGGCCCCACAGTGCAAAAATCTCCTTAATGAGACATCTATCTTAAGGAATACTCATCTCTGAAAGGGCATGAGAGGTCACTCAGCCTGCTGTGAAACAAACAGGTGCATCATCTAGTGCCGAATTTGCAAGTACTGGATATGATTAATCTCTTCCAGCCCATAATTATTCTTCATGCAGTCGAATGGGATAATCTCATGGGTGACGACCAGGCAACCCATGCACTTGCTGTCCCCCTCCAACCATGTGTGGAAGCCCTCCTCCGGCATGCCCAGCTAGAAGTCAGGATTAGCCACTATGGGGGTCATTGTGAAAGGAAGTCAACTTAGCCCAGAGTGCCACGTCGTCCCACAGCTCGAAGGTGGACCTAGTCACCGGTGATGAGTATATGCCACATGTCGGTGGGATAACCAGGGTTCCTTTCAGATGTTAGTTCCACCCACTGCCTGATCCGTAAAGCACCTATGCTTTTTGGTGGCCAGTCTACTCCATTCCAGCGTGAAGCAGAAGTGGGTAGGTTGATAATGTCTTGTAATCAAAGGTACACCTAGTCGGCCCTCAAGTGTCATACCGTAAAGGAGCTGTCTACTGAGCCACTGCTTTTTCCCATCCCTGATAAAGTTATTGTTTCCTAGTTGAACGATCTGAAGAGTGTTCTTTAGGAAACATCAGAGGTAGGGATTGGAAGACAAATAAGATCTTTGGAAGGAGAGTCATTGTAACAGCTGATATCCTGCCCAACCAGGATAGTTGAAGCCGGCGCCAATTAGCTAAGTCTGTCTGAACTTGCGAGGGGAGAGCAGAATAATTGATCTCTACCTTTCTGTCTATCATTTGGACCAAATGAATCCCAAAGTATGGTATGAGCACTCCCTTCCAGGTAATAGAGAACACAGTGCGAAGGCGTTCTTTATGCGTTGGGCAAAGAGACAGGTAAAGTACTTGGGATTTTTGAAGATTGACCTTGAACCCAGACACATCTCCAAAAGAGCAAAGTTGCACCACCAGATTGGGTAGGGATGATATTGGTTCAGTGAGTTCTCTTATAACATCAGCAGAGAGGCTGGTGATATATGTGGCACCTCCAAAGGGGATGCTGTAAGATAGAGGCCAACCTCACACGCTGATCCAAATGCTCCATGGAAAGGGCAAATAGCAGTGGGGAAATCGGACACCCCTGCCCGTTGCCTTCTGCTTGGGGAATGCCTGAGATAACACTCCTTTGACCCTCACTGTGCCCCATGGTAAGCTGTAGACGCTCTAAATACACCGGCAAAACCTATCTCCAAAGCCAAAATGTTTCAACTAGAAAAGGCCAATTCACTCTATGAAACACTTTTGCTTCGTCAGTTGAAAGGAGCAGGGCCTCCTTCTTAGACCGGCGTATCTTGTCAACGAGATGGAGGATATGCTTAGTATTTTCTCCGCAATGCCCATTTGGGATGAACCCAGCCTGGTTGGGGTCAACCAGGCCAGGCATCAGGCGAGTGAGGCGGTGTGCCAAGACATTTGTGAATAGTTTGTCATCAACATTAAGAAGGGAGATAGGTCTATAGACGCCTCACAGTGTTTTGTCTTTGCCAAGCTTGGGAATGATAGTGAAGGAAGCCTCGAGCATACTGTCCGTTATTATCCCGGCATCGGTGTTAAAAGTCCAATGAGGAGTGGGGCTAGATTGTTTCAGGGTGTTTTATAGAACTGAGGAGAGAAACCGTCAAGGCCCGGGGCCTTAAGTTGTCATTTGGAGGTATGAGACCTGGCTAAGAAATCGCCATTTTACATGCACACATTCTTCAGTTGTCTTTTCTCCCTAAAGACGATGACATTTGAAAGACATTCATTTGCATGCACATCTGGGATAACATTCTTCAAATTTTTCAAAATGTTTGCTTACAACACCACTTCATAAGCACTTTATCAAGACTCCTTGAACATTATGTACAAAGGCTAAGTTCAGCACGCAAGATGTTATTTGTTTATGGCCACTCGGTGTCAGAACTATTATAATGGAATAAACAAAAGCGGCCTGAATGGGGCTTCAGCATGACAACATGAAAGATGATATACATATGACATCAAAACTTTGTTTAATCGGAGGAGCATTTCGCTGGCCCTGGGAGGTCAGTCCATGCCGGAATTTCAGCTCAGCAGATTTCTGTCACCTCATGCAAAGATTGCTGTCCAACTCTACATCAAGACGGGTTTGCCAACACTCACCCACAGGTACTGGGGAGTTAGACCACCCAGATAGGGATTTGGCAGATCCACCCACCTTAGTTATGAGAGGGTAGAATGTGCTAGGTAGGACCACAGCATATTACAGTACTTGTATGCAAGCCTTTAGTTTTCTGTGAACTGCAAAATGGTTGAATTGTTAATCTTTTTCACCATTCTCGTAATGTCAATCATAAAATTCTGATCCTTCTATAAATCATTGCAGTGCACGTATTTTACTCAAGAATCACAATGCTTCAATAAATATTGAATCTGCATGTTGTGCATTTCTTGTGTATCTCTTTGGGTTTACATAAGTGGCTGAGCGAAAGGTTTCCAGATCTGTTACAACAATTTCCTTTGGGAGTCAGGGTTGCCATGTTCTGAGGTTGCACACACATTTGTTACCCTGTAAGCTTAGGGGTGCAGATGGTGCACTGTCATCTAGCAGGACTACAGGCCAACATATCCCGAGGGATGCTCAGAATCAGTCTTGCACTAGTCCACCGTTTGTGTTTTCCAACAAATGCACAATTTTACTTGGGAAAATACAAGCCGTATGACAAAGTGGCTGCAGCCTGGCGATGGTGGAGATCACCTCTTCAGTTCTAATTGGCTTCTCCAAGCTGTCTATCTGAGCTGAGGTAAGAGTGGTTACCTGGGCTTTCTCCAGCTAGGGATGGATATTGTCGCAAGAGTGACCGTGGGCTGTGTGTAGTGTTTTGTAATTGTCTTCAAAGACCCCTGCTATTTGCACGTCCCCATGAATCACATCCCCCCACCTTCATTGTGTATTACTTTTACGTTTACTTTAGCATTTTAGCCTGAAAGTGGTGGGCTAGCACCCAGCCACATCTGATGCTCCCTATGTAGAATTTATGCTTAAGACGTGTCAATTCATACTCTGCCCTGTCGAGGTCCAGGCGCTAAAGGTGTGTCTGCGCCTTAGCTAGATCCAGATACGTATGTATAGGCATTTATATAGCGCACTACTTACCCGTAGGGTCCCAAGGCGCTTCGACCGCTGAGAGTCCTCCCCAAATCGAAACAACTGGCTTTAAGAAAAAATCTAGCTTCTGCCCGCCAGCCTTTAAAGTACCCAAGGAGGTAACATACTTTGAAAAAACCATACTTTCAGCTTTGGCTGCACAAGAAAAGAAGAGGAATGGATATACCAAATCCAACTTGTCACAGGAACAGAAATCGGCCTTGCAATCTATCAAACAAAACGAAAACATTATAGTAAAGCAAGCCGATAAAGGTGGGTCGATAGTAGTTTGGGGAACAAATGAATACATCTTGGAAGTGACCAAACAACTATCAGATCCGAACTGTTACCGGAAAATCAACAAGGACCCAACTCTGGAACTACAGAAAGAATTAAGTCAGATTCTAAACAATGGACTTGAACAAGGTTTCCTTGGAAAAAATGAATTCAATTTTCTATCCAACAAACACCCACGGATCCCTTTGTTGTATGTACTTCCAAAGGTACACAAAAACGAAAAAAATCCTCCTGGACGACCTATAATTTCTGGATGCGACTCACTGTTCGAACCGGTCTCGAAATTTATAGACTTCTTTTTGAAACCCTTTACACTGACGGTCAAATCTTTTCTTTTGGACACCACAGACTTTTTGAGAAAATTGGAGCAAATACCATACAATGAGAACCAAGACCTGCTAGTGAGTATGGATATAGTCTCACTCTACACACAAATTCCCCAAGATCAGGCATTGGAGGTCCTGGAGATCTTCTTAGAGAAACGGGTTCAGCCTTCAAAAATACCAACAGAATTCATATTACAACTTGCAAAGGTAGCTCTAACAAAAAACTACTTTAAGTTCGGCGATGATTTCTACTTTCAGACCAAAGGAGTCGCCATGGGCTGTCCTTTTGCCCCGGAATTGGCGATCCTCTATATGAGTGAATATGAAGAAAGGTACATTTATAACAACAACCCATTTCTCCAATGGATAGGAGGCTGGGTAAGATACATCGACGATATCTTTTTCACATGGTCAGGAACATCAGAACAATTAAACCAATTTCATACTTGGATAAATGACAGGACGAATGACATAAAATTCACGCTGCAGACCTCGAGCACCAGAATGTCCTTTTTGGATGTAGAGGTATATTGTGCAAATGGACAACTAGTCACTACCCTGTTCAAGAAAGACACAGACCGCAATAAGGCACTGGATTTCTCAAGTAACCACCCGAGAAGCCTTAAGCAAAACCTCCCAGTAGGGCAGTTTCTGCGCATCCGCAGAAACTGCACCTTTAAAGATGAATTCATGGAACACGCGGAGGTCCTAAAAGAGAAACTTCTTGTCCGTGGCTATCCAGCTAAACTATTAAAACAAGCAATCAAACGAGCATGGTGGACACCACGAGAGGATCTACTTGAGAGAAGAAAAAAACATCAACAACAACGCGTGGTCTGTGTTTCGACATATTGTCCATCATCAAATATGCTTAAAAAACTGATCCATCAAAATTGGCATTTGCTCAAAGACCTCAACAGTCAATTCACAGAAAGCCCCCTTTTCGCATATAAAAAGGACAAGAGCATCGCCAATTACATCGTGAGAGCAGCAATACCAAAACAAAAGCCATTGACAGTTCGGGAATATGTGAATCTTCCACCCATCACTGGCCACCATAAATGTGGCACTTGCCTTTGCTGTTCAACTACCATAGAAGGGGATCTGTTCCAACATGCAGGAATATCTTGGAAGCACGAACAATTCACGAACTGTAAATCCAAGAATGTTGTGTACGGGATCCTATGTCCCTGCGACAAATTGTACATAGGGAAGACAACGCAAGAGACTAGACAAAGGATGTCTCAACATAAGTCTCGGATAAAGAAAAAAGTGGTGACCGCCCCATTGGTCCAACATTGGCTCGATGAGCAACATGGGGAACAAGATCTAAAATGGACCATAATATCCAAAATTGACAATGACCCAAGAGGCGGAGATGTAGAGGCCAAACTACGCCAAAGAGAGGCCATGTTAATTCTGAAATTTAACACGACCACACAAGGTCTGAATGAAATGTCGGAACTTTATAGCCTGTAAGGTAACATTCGCATTGGGCGCTCTACCAATCAAGTGAATTCAATCTCTGATGAATCGAACAAATACCCGCTGGCATCCAACCCTGTGCCCCTTCCCCTGTTCGCATTTTTTTGCAGCGCTCGCTCCAAGGGTTTGGCAGATCATCCCCCAGAAACTACAATTCCCATGAGTCATACCACCCAAACTACAACTCCCATGATTCATAGAGCAGGAACCCGGAAATCACTCTGACTTCAAAACACCAACACCCTGTGAAAACCACCATCGCGTGCATTCTCGACCGCGACCCAGTGGAGGAACAAAACGAACGATCTCAGGTAATTAATAAACCGCCCAGAAGCCAGGGCAGCGGCCTTTGCAATCCGTGCTGGAGCCGCTTTTCGGTAAACAGATCCTCGTTTAGTCAGGAAGTTAGGAACGTCGGGCAGAGCGACAATCCGGTTATTAGTTACAATGCGGTGCAACAATGCTGCCGCCCGCAGCACCGCTAGGGTTGAGCCCCAAATAGCGCACTGAGAGTGGTTTGTTTTCTCTCTATTTTCTAGATCAAGTCTAAAGGTCAGACCCCGAATTGAGGTTAAAACAATATAAGGAATGGATCCCTCGCCAGTTTGGACGCCCCCACGAGGTGTTTGATACTATCACACTATAGTGAGTACACTAGATTTTCGTAATATGATGTGTAGTAAACCCAACATCAAACAGGGTTTTGAATATAAATGTTCTTTGATTTTTCAGCTCATCATCGCACCCAAACTAATTCACTGACAGGTAACTTTATGAGTGTGCTCTGGACGCTGAATGAAAGTTGAGAGTCTCTCTGTCTTCCACTGACAGTTTGCTTTTTATTTTGTTTTTCCACAGATTGATTTTGTTTTGGTCCTGAAGAGAATCCTAATTAAAGCTTTAGGATTCGAAACGCGTCGACCAATTGAGGCGCTTGTGGTTAGGTGGCCTAACTTGGATTGTCTTTTACTGTGGTTAATGAAAGCAATTATCCAGCTAGATTTAATTATGATTTGAGTTTAAATAAGTCAAATTGTACATTTAATTAAGTTAAAATCTACTGTTCCATGACAAACAGTTTGAGAGAAATACCACCAACCCCCACCGCCCCAACCTCCCTTAGATATCCATGAGTGTTCAATGTTGTCCAGTGTCTATGTGTTGTGTCAATTGTTTAAATTTTTGTACAATCAATTGATTTACCATTTCCTGCGTGTAATTTCCTGTTCCTCCTCTGTATTAATTACATTGATGTACTCGAAAAATATTGCAGAATAAACACTGCAAAATACATGAATTTTTTCTAAATAAATACCTAAAAAACAGTTCAAAATAAATAAAAAATAAAGAACTATGTTTTCATAAATTGGTTGGACTGAAAGAGTGGTCATTGTCGGGAGAGCAATTAGTAGCTCTTCAACTAAAAATTGTAAAAAATTGCACAGTACTGGCAAATTGTTTTGTTTGTTACTTGAATTGGCGCAGCCTTACTGTGCCACACGCCAGACCCGGTTTGTTTCATTAGTGAAACCCTTCCTGGCTTCTCTGAGAGATGGTCCCTTAATGGGTATCTCCAGGGTGAGACCAGGCATCCCCGGCGGTCTGGTGGGGCCGTTAGTGAAGATGAGGCAAGCTAATGCCCAGAGTTGCTGAGTGTGAACGCTGATCAGAGTGGGCACCGAGGCGAGAGAATTATCGAGTCCGCTGACCCTGGTCCAGAAACCTGCCGCGCCGGGAATCGAACCCTGGTCCCGGGCCGTCCTCTGCTCTCCGGTCTGCCGCCTCTAACCAGTGAGCCGATATAGGACGTAGGGGCAATGCTCACATGTTTGACAAGGTTTTGTATCATGGAGGTAGCTAGGTAGTAGTCAATGAGGGCATTTGTTTTGTGGGCTGCAGAGTAGAATGTATAATCATTAACAGTAGGATGGGATTGCCTCGATATTTCACCCAGTCCACATTCACTTAACAAACTAAATCCTCCGGCCTAAAAAGCCCCTGTTTGGCCAAAGCACTAGCCCGACTGGACCAAGCCATAGTTCATGACAAAGTTTAGGTCTCCTACCACTAAAATGGCTGCATCTGGGGATTGCAATATTTGCGTCAGGGCTCCTACATTGAATTGTTTCTGCTGGTCATTAGGCACATATGGGGAGGTGAACATCATATGGAAATGGCCAACATGGACCTGATATGCAAGCGTCCAGCCCCTAATCTCTGCCAATTTACCCACCACCTCTTCTAAAAAGTCCCTTGAGAACAAAATCTCCATCCCAACCTTCTTCGTGTGTGCCGAGGACCAAAATTGATGAGGGAACCAGTGGGATTTCATTCTATATTCATCCTTGGCTTGGAGATGTGTCTCTTGAAGTAGGCAGATGTTGCTGCTACTCTGCTCTAAGAGGGGTAGTAATGCGGCCCTTTTGGTAAGGTTGTTTAGGGCTCTTGCATTGAGGCAGATGAGCTTGACTTCCAGAGTGTCAGTGTGCAAAATAAGCTATAGTGATAGCCAGTGGTAAAGTGCCCAATCCTGGGGCACAGTAAGGCTGGCTAATGGAGTGTGGCGTGCCCCAACTTGTATCTGCAGTGCAGGGCAGTTAAAGCGAGCAGAAGGAGTGAATAATAAGGAACCCCCAACTTAACTACAAACACAACTCATGTATAAATAATTCCATTAATAGTGGTGGGGAACTGCAGGCCAGGCATGATCCATTCGGGGAGGTGATGGGTGACTTTCGGAGATCAAGAGAGTGGTAACGCTACTCTACCACCGACCAGTTCTATGAAGGGGGAACCCAAGGCATATGCACACAACAGATTCGCTGGACATCAGAAGTGCTGCAGGTCATGTAGAGCTATTGCCAGTGTCCGATGTCAATTTGTCCAGCACAGACTGGTGCTCTTCTTTCGGGCCATGGTGAGAATGTCCCTTTGGTTTAGCCACTTTCTGCCAGTAACAAGTACATGGGGAGAGCCTCGAGAGGACCCCAATACTGAGCAAGGAGGAGACTCTGCTCGCAGGCCCAAGATTCGACAGGCCTCCACAATTGTTTTGGGCCAATGGAGTTGGACTTTCAGCAAAAGACCAATCTGAAAGGGTTCCCCCGACCCATATGAGATCTCTTCAGAAAGTAAGAATTCTATAATCAGTTTAAAGTCTCTGCTGCGCTGTAGGGTGAGTACGGAAATGTCCTAGAGGTGTGACAATTTATGACCTTTGAATTGGAGGTGGTGCAGGTCTCTGGCCCGTCATGAGGATATCTTCTTTGATCTAGAAGTCATGGCCACACACCAGGATATCCGGAGGTCTGGCACCTGGTGGACCCTGTCAAGCTGCAAAACAGCGTCTTCAGCTCGGCCTAAGATAAAACGGAATAGCGCTGTGATATAACTCCTTATGTCTGACCATTCAAATCCCACTGGAACTCCCGGCAGAAGAATGTTTTTGTTACAAGACTTTTTCTCCAAGTCCTCTGCATGTGCCTGGAGGTCAACCTGCCATTTAAGCATGTGAAGAACCTCCTGCCACAACATCTCAACCTCCTAGCCACTGGCTTGTTCGTTGTGTCCTAGCACGGATACCCGGTCCCCCATTAAGCTCAGGTCTTGCCTCACCTCCTTCAAGTCTTGGAATAGGTCTCTCTAGAGCTCCTGTAGATCTGTACTGAGGGAGTCAAACAGGGATGCAAGGAAGGCCCGTATCACCGCGATTGGGTCCTGCTCCTACTCCTCCACCATAACTACCTGGGGATGTTTCTACTGGCCTGATTCAGAATCCTTGAGGGCAATGAGAATGAATCTAGTGAGCATTATGGCAGACAGAATGCTGCCTCTGGTGGCTGCCATTGCAGAGTTTGTTGGTGTCAAGCTCTCTGTGCTTTGCCCAGTCAGGCTAGGCCCGATCTGCTGATGACACAACAGAACTGGCTCACTCACACCCACAGACAGCTGCGTCTGCCAACGCTGCATGAGGAGTTAATCCAGTGGCACTCTTCTTCAGGCACCATAGAGCAGTCCAGTGCATGTGCCGTGATCTTCCCATTAGGGCAGAGTCTCTGGTCAGAGTATAGGTTAGCAACTCTCAGTAAGGGATCTCAGGTGTGTGTCTCAGTCTCAGCACCTTCTGAAATAATACTGAGTGCTGTACTCACTGTGTCCAAGGGTCAGCACCAAGGTCTTCTGCCCTGCCAGTTGTGGGCACCTCTACCGCACACAGAAGAGAAGGAGGAGGTCAACAGGTTGTTCTGTGCCTTGGCTGGGGCAGGCCAGTTAATCCCCCCAGAGCTGCAATTCCTAGCAGCACCCACCTGCACAATCCACAGGAGGTAAGTGAGTCTGCAGACCCAATAATCAGGCCCCCACGAAGAGCAGCCACATGGCAGGAGGACACACAAAAGGTGCACCAGGTCTCAAATCATGGTGGCTTCTCAATTGTGCCCCAGGTTCGCCTTGTCGGGTGCTCGGGGTTCCACACCACAGGCTGCCGGAGCGGTGCCCCAGTCCAGAGGTGGGCGTAAGGTCCGTAGTCCAGCCGCACCGAAGGAAAGCAGTCACATGGGGAGGTGGCTTGTGGGGACCACTCTGGTCTAAGTCCATAGTGGCACACTTGGAATGTCTCTGGGCCGCTGGTTTCTCTGAATGGTTGCACTCTACCAGTATATTATGAATGCACACCAGTATTAAATGATTTCAAACCAATAGGTTTCTTATTCTAATAAATATATTACAAGCATACACCAGCACAATACAACAATAAGCCGATTGAGTAAGTATATTAAACATTAGCACCCAAGTGTTACTCTTGCAAAGCAGTATTATATGTATATGAATCAGTATGCTTTAGGTACTACCAGTACGCTATGAGAGCAAACCAATATACTATGCATCCCAACTGATATGTTACATATCTTTGACAGTATGTTATGCATTCACAGCATTAGGCTATTCATGGAAACATATAAACCACAATGTAATGCATATTATGTCATTCATTATCGAAATAATTATGTGCCATCATATTGTGCACACAAATCAGCATGTAATGTGTTCAAACTGATTATGTATATGAACCATATCATTATATAAGTCACCTAGTACATAATGCATTCAAATAATTGTCCTATTTATGCAATCCAGCAGGTTATGTATGTGAACCAGTACATTCTGAATGCAAAACAGCATGTAGTGGTTTCAAATCAAGAAGTTGCACATTTCAATCAATGTAATGAACACACAATTCAGTACAGTACAAAAATAAACCAGTATAGTATGCATAAAAACCAGTACATTAAACATTAGCACCCATGTGTTACTCATGCAAAGCAGTATATGAAGCTGTATACTTTGCTTACAATTAGTGCAATATGACGGAAAACTAATACATTATGCATCACAATCAATATGTTACATGTCTGGACCAGTATGTAATGCATCCACAGAAGTAGGATATGCATGCAAATCACAATGTAGTGCATATTAACCAATTCAAAATGAGGGCAAATAGTGTATGCCTACAAACCAATATTGTGCAAGCACAATAATGTTTTTGATACACCAATATTTACTTTTCTCAAACCAATGCACTAAAAAGACACAGTTGTGTGTTATTAATTTAACCAGTATACTGGGTACATAAAATAATTTGTTGTGTTTAAACACACTCCTTAACCCATATGTTTTCTTGTAAAAACCAATGTGGTTGAGCGGTATGTCAATTGTTAACTATGAATTAATCAACATGTTGATTTCTCATTTCAATATTATTGTTATGAACCAGTATAATGTAGTAAATCAATAAGGCGTCCGTATGCAATACTTCACACTTCGACCAATGTAGTTCCTATATGTACCATTATGATTATTATAAACCAGCATGCATCACATATGAGGTAAGTGAATTATGCCCCACCTGGCATCTCATAATGCCCTGTGGATCTGGTTTGCGTTTCTTTGTATTTTTCCTGTCCCTTGTGTACCCACTTCACCGTGGTGATCGCTTAATGTATCTTTGCTATCAGTGACAGCCACATTCTTTCCTGCATTTGTGCATTTAGTTTTTTCCTGTTTTCCCCTTACTAGAAAGGGTAATCAACCTTTACTCCGCATCTTTTTTTCCGCGGACTTTCAGTCCGCATACCATTACTCCGCAAGGTCATTGACCTCGCATACCATCACTCCGCATTTTTTCACAACGCATGTGCATTTACCACGCATGCCTTTACAACGAATTACGTTGTAAAGGCATGTATGGTAAATGCACTTGCGTTGTGAAAAAAAACCCATACTTCATGAAGATGGAACCAGGAGGTGTGTGGAACCACGACGCCGAGAGCGGTAAGGGGGTTTGGGTTAATTTTTTAGGGGTGGGGGTCGTGCTGGGGTAGTGACTGTGTAGTGTAGTGTAGTGTTAGTGTAGTGTAGAGTTGTGGTGGTTGTGTAGTGTAGGTTTGTGCTGAGGGAAGTGTATTAGGGTTTAGGGTAGTGTTGTAGTGTTTGTGTAGTGTCGGGTCATGCTGGGGTAGTGTATTAGGGTTTAGGGTAGTGTTGTAGTGTTTGTGTAGTGTACGGTCATGCTGGGGGTAGTGTTTAAGGGTTTAGGGTAGTGTTGTAGTGTAGGGTCTGCTGGGGGAAGTGTTATAGGGTTTAGGGTAGTGTTGTAGTGTAGGGTCATGCAGGGGTAGTGTTTTAGGGTTTAGGGTAGTGTTGTAGTGTTTGTGTAGTGTAGGGGCATGCTGGGGTGTAGTGTTTTAGGGTTTAGGGTAGTGTTGTAGTGTTTGTGCAGTGTAGGGTCATGCTGGGGGTAGTGTTTTAGGGTTTAGGGTAGTGTTGTAGTGTTTGTGTAGTGTAGGGTCTTTCAGTTGTGGTGTTTTAGAGTTTAGGGTAGTTTTGTAGTGTTTGTGTAGTGTAGGGTCATGCTGGGTGAAGTGTTTTAGGGTTTAGGGTAGTGTTGTAGTGTTTGTGTAGTGTAGGGTCATGCAGGGGGTAGTGTTTTAGGGTTTAGGGTAGTGTTGTAGTGTTTGTGTAGTGTAGGGTCATGCTGGGTGAAGTGTTTTAGGGTTTAGGGTAGTGTTGTAGTGTTTGTGTAGGGTCATGCTGGGGGTAGTGTATCAAGGTAGTGTTGTAGTGTTTGTGTAGGGAAGTAAAGTGCTTTATGGTAGTGTTGGAGGGTCGTGCTGGGTAGTGTAAATGTAGGATAAGGACTGTGTGTCAAGGTTGGGTGGTGCAGGGGTACTACATTAGAGTGTAGGGTAGGGTAGGGTAGGGTAGGGTAGGGTACTCTTACCTTTACAACTTTTACAACGAGTATACATTTAACATGCATGCCTTTGCATTGTAAAGGCATGCATGGTAAAGGCATATTAGTTGTAAACGTTTTCGTTGTCTTAATTTGCGGAGTAATAGTACTTGCGTTTTTTTTTTGCCGAGTGATGGTATGCGGGGTATTTGTGTGCGGAATAACGTCACATATTCACTAGAAAGACAATTATTTGATCCACTTTACAGACTTTTATTTTCACTTTTAGTTCTCTCGCCAAATTCTGTCCAGCAGACTGTTCTTGCTTATGATGTATACTTTGGACACGTGGTTGCTCAGTGACATCCAATTATCATTCTATTTCTGTGCCTGTACCTTTTCCAAGTTTAACTGACCTCTTTGCTCTTCATTGCATTCCATTATGAGACTGTCTTGCTTTGTTTTTCATTCCTTTGAGATCATCACTTTTTCAAACTTACCCTCCTTTAGTAAACATTAGGTCAGGAATCATTTCTCCGTGTCTAGACAATGGAATAGTTATGCTCATTAGTTTAGCTAAAAATGAAAGTTTTTAGATTGAAGGCTTATAGTAACAATTTAATATGTTTATTTTTAGTTAACAGCTTAATATGTGTCATATAGCATGTACTAAACACCCAACATTATCATTCAGCTTGAGATGTCCAGACAGGTTAAATTGAAGGTCTAAGTGCACAGCTCATCAAACATTCACCAACAAGGTCGCTAGGGATCTGATGTACAGATTATTCTTTTTGTGATTTCTTAATGCTGATGATGGAGCAAGGATTCGCACGTTACGCGACTTGCTCGTAATCATGAACCTCGAATAACTATAATAAATTAACTCAACCTGTTTGTCTTACTAATTTCCCCTTTATTCTGACATTTTGGGTGTCCCAGAGACGCTTGCATATGTGTGTATTAACCTTAATAACGCTTGTCATTAAAATGGCCGCGGCTTAGCGGGGTTTTCTGTTGCGCATGCGTCGGTCACAATCACGTGATGTGACGTACTCGCAGTTCTGGTGGGAATCTTTTGCACTTGCGCACTAGCGTTAAGATGGCCGCTTTCTGTTCTCACATGCCGAAGCTTGCGCTGCTGCTTTTGCGCTACTGTTTCGGGTGCCTCTAACATTAATGCTATAGTTATTATAAAGTAAGGGGTATAGAGTAGATATTCATGGTATACAGTGTATTCATTTTTTCCTGTATTTCTAAATTGTTTTCGCTTACTTTCCATGTATCGCATTCTTGGGGGTCTGAGGAGCTCTCGTGATTCCATTTTGAACAGCCCTTCTGCGCATGACAGTCCTCTGCCGGTGGCATTGAAATTCTGCCAACCCGAAGTCCCAGCCAAGATGTGCCTGGGAAGATGCACCTTCGCCTAGCAGAAGAAGCTGAATTGCTTTCAATGTATCACAATTCATAGATGTACTATTGTAATAAGAATGTTAGGTCATGGGAACCCCAAATTCAATAGGCGGTCCCAGATCATGTAAATGCAGGCTTGTAGAAATGAAATATGATTGGTGTGTTGACCTATCCTACTTGGGGACCAATCGAAACTGGGGATTCTTACACTTGCAACATTTGGGGGGTGGTACACTGACCCGAAAACAGTATAACTAGCTTAGGTTTAGCTAGAGAAATTGTCCGACTTGTCCGAATAGCTGACCTGTCACTGACCCAACGCACTCAATAGGTGACTTGATACAGGGGCCTGCGGAGCACTCTTTCCGAAATTTCCATAGACTCAAGGGTTTTGTTGAGAAACCTTAAGTGCTGGCGGAGCACTTTGCTGGGGAGTTCGATAACCCAATCGGGGTTCTGACTGATAGCTGCAGAGAGGGTGGAGCGCAGGCGTTGCTTCTGAACTGCGGGTGCTGGTCGTGCCTTGGTGGTCCTGTCCTGATCCTAATCTGGGTTTCCTGTCCTGTCCTGGGGTGTCCCTTCCGTCCTTGCTGTCCTATTGGCGACTGTCCTTCATCGGGGTTCCTCCTGTCCTTAACTGACCCGTGGCCAGGGTTAGTCTTCACATCACTCTAGGTAAATATAGTGCTGAAAAAGTATACTCTGCACCTTCTATATATTCCTTTCTTTTGCTTTAATAAAGACATTTCTTTGCATATTGATTTTCCATGCTTTCCGCATTGCCAGCTGAAAGATCATACTTTATGATTGTTATTCTAGCATGCCCTTGTTTTCCCCCGTTCACTAGCCACTTCATTTTAAGTCTAAATTCTGAAACTGCTGTCTAGCATGTTACCTGTTCTTACCTCCCTTTAGATTCACAAATGGTTGGTTTTATTTACTTCCTTTATGGATACGTGCTCTTTGTAATTCTGGTTATCGATTGCTTGCTCGTTGTAAACCTCATGTTTTCTGAGCTTGATGAATTTTAGATAAAGGTTTTCGAAACTTCTTGAGTTTGTGGTTATTATGAAAGTACAATATTGAATATATAAAGTATAGAGGTTTTGGTGTCTGCCTTTTTTCTTCACAGCTAGGTCCCTGATCCGTTGTGGTCATTAGGTACCCGTAATAGTGGAATGGTAAGTCGGGTACACAGGAAATGATATAGGAAGGAACTGGGATACTGGTAGCTAGAGCGTAAGGTCACATGATCTATGAGTATGGTGAAACCAAATTTTATGGGCCCGATACGTGTATGGTAAAATTAATTAGTCGGGTGACCTGCGCGCTCTATCAGTATTTTTCTGGTAGCAGAGGATGGTTAGGGACTAGTTGAGGAAAATGGTTAGGGACTAGTTAAAGTTAGGTAGGACTAGTTAAGATAGGTAGGTTGGATGCTGCTAAAGAGATTTTGCTGCTAAACTGTGAATATTTTTATTGCTGCTAGATTGATCAATCACGTGAAATGTATTTGCTTTAAAAATTATGAAATGTTTTAAGTTGGTTTTCTTGCTGCTATATTGATAAATGTACTAATATTACCCGTTAGTGAATGTTATATGTTTGTCTGGAATCCCCGGGGAATTGATGAGCGAGTGGAGAGGAGAATCCACTTCGCTTTGAGGTCACTGGCTAGAGGAAAATTGGTGCAGGTTAGGTAGAACTGAAAGCACTAATTAAGGTTTTCTGAATGTGTTATTGAATAAATGGTAGCGAAGAGGTCGCTGGCAAAACTTCTATTGTGATATAACCTAGTAAGGGTCACACGGAAGGAGTAGCAGGTTCGTCTAAGCTTGATTGTTAGCAAAAGAGTTCGCTAGTGAAACTTTAGACTTAGTATATATCCCGGAAAGAAGTGGATGAGTCAAAGAAGTAGCAGGTTCTCTGATGCTTGAGTGAAGGGTAGGCAGAAGAGATCTACTCGTAGTATTTGAAAAGTAAATGGAAGTAGTTTACTTGCAGTGAAAGAATCTTTCTTTTCTAGACACTCGAGTACAGTGGCAAATGTTTTTACGTTGTAAATTAAATAACGCACTTGCACTTTAAGAAAGAAATACAAATTTCCGTTACCTTGTGAAGGAGGGAGTCAGTTGCGGAGCTGCTCTGATGTCACTCTGTGCCGCGCTGGGACTGGTAGAGACAGCGGGTGTGTAGCGGAGCTAGTATTGTAAAGGAGGGGAGAGTGCCGAAGTGTGAGAACTTGTGTCACGAAAAAGGCTGTGCACCCATTGGTCGAGACTATTTGAAATCACGCACTTGATTGGAGGCACAAAAATAAAAGACGCATTTGGATTGGGAGTGATTTTGTAAACAGAATCGCTCGCGAAAAAGTATATGTGGCATATAACTAACCCGGAGACTAGACCTGATCCAAAATATTTAGGGTTTGGAAAAGAGAAGTGGAAGGGTTGTAGATACAACATTATGTACAGAAGCAAGAGAAAAATTACTTTAGTAGACAAAGTGAAGAATTATTTCAAAAAAGACAAGCCTATCAAAACTAGAGAAGGTGTTGTCATCCCGCCACCTAATACCCCTGCATCTTTCATGATGTTTGATAAAGGGTATCACTCTTGTGTATGGTTGGAAAATTGGGTGGAATATACCAAACATGACGGAATTTTAGCATTTCCGTTAGACAGTACATTTAATGGCAGAATTCGATTCAATCTGAGAACCCGAATGAATGAGTTGCATCCCAGACCCAGACTGACACAGTATGTAGCTTTAGAGGAATGGGAGATAGAGGCTTTTGAGAGAGACAAGCCCCGAATGGATAAAGGGTTAACGAAATGGTATCCTAAAGTAAAACCCGAAACCCGAGAAAAAAGAATGAAAGAATGGAGGCAGAATATGATAGTAGAAGGACTGCATCCTATGATGGCACTAGGAGACCCGGTGGGAGGGAAAAAGACAGAAAAAACTAAACATTGGGGAACCAGTGGGGATTCAGATGATGATTTGTTGGATGACTTGTTCATGAAAAATCCACCTCCTTATAATGAAGAATCCCGATCCTCTAGTGTAGGGGATGCTTGCCTGAGACCTCCTTACCAGGAAGGGTCTAGACCTGCAAATGTAAGAGACGGCTGTCAAGTACCTCCTTATCAGGAGATGCCAAAACCTTTAAGCACAGGAAATCCCTTTATGAAACCTAATTATGGTGAGGGACCAAGTATGACGCATTCAACTGCCCCGACCCTGACTCCGCAAATAGTACCTGAAATAAGTCTGGAAAGAATACTACAGGAGAGAGAGCAAGAGGCATTAATTAAACAGAGAACAGAATTAATTCAGAAAATCTCCCAGCTAAATACCAGTCCTGAAGCCCTGACCATCCAGTAACTATTGGACCAGTCGTTCCTCTGTATGGGGATAAACAGGGGTGTCCCAAGACACCGATTATTACCTCGGCTATAGTACAGCCAAGAAAAGAGCCTTTAATTGTAGATGATCAGGCAAGCGAATGCAAATCTTTAATTTCCTTGATGGATTTGCCAGTAAGGGAGCTGGAAAGGGGTTCACAGAGAAGGAACACTCCTTTCAGTTCATGAGAAGTGCAGATTGAGTCAGCTTCCGGTACCAAACGTGCCACTATAGTAACTCCTGAGGAAATCGAGAGATGGAGTCGAGAACTAGAGAAACTAAATTCCCCGTCGAAACCCCTAGATATTTACAAATTAAGAATAGAATTGGAAGAACTGATGGCTGGGAATGTAGGGTTAGACAGACTAAATACTTTCTCTGAAGAAGAGTTGCTGTTTATCTGTAAGAGCATCACTCGTAATACTAGGGTGTTCCATGAGAAGTTAGTGGACACCGCGGCTAGTATGGGAATTGATATTGGGAAATCTAAATCATTGCAGAAACCCTACAGAGCAGAGTTCTCAGACAAAGATCTGGAAAATATGAATGTATCAGGAAAGAAGGTACAGATCAGAGAATTAGTGAATCTGTTGCAAAAATGGGGAGAACTAGAAAAGTGGAAAGCCAGGTGGGCAAAGAAAAAGGAGGAAATCAGGTCAAAACAGATGGCTTCTGAGTTCGTCTTAAAAGAAGCAGACAAGGCAGAGAAATTATATCCTATGCGAGAAGTGCCAGGTGGGAAATATGTACATGTTCCATGGTCCCGACAGGATATTGTGTCATTTACCAATGATTTTCCAAAACTACGAGAGAAACCAGTGGATTGGTACAGGCAGGTAGAAAGGTTTGTGAAGGTACAAAAGTGCCTGTGGAAAGATCTGGATGGGTTTTTCGATATCGTAGTTCCTGTAGACTTGTGGACAGAATGTAAAATTGCGATTGGTTGGCCTAGTGAGGAATACGCGAGGGATCCTATTACAGGAGCTCCTTCTGATGAGGTAATGAAAAAATACCAGCAAGTAATGTTATATCTGAAAGGAAAGGTGCCTGCAAAGGAAACTGATTGGACCAGAATAGATAGAACTACCCAGGATAGGTATGAGACTGTGCATTCCTATTATGAGAGACTGTTGCAGGTGTTCAAAACGTACAGCGGTATAGATAACATCGAGATGAAGGACATGACCCATTTCATTTACAGGTTTGTAAATGGTTTAAGACCTGAAATATGTCAGTGGATCAAAGACAATAAAATCTGTTGGCAGTCTAAGAAAATAGATGAGGTTTTAAGGTACGCGAAGTACTGTGAGGATGAGATGGCTGACAAACGAAAGGCCTTAAAGGAAAAGGTCATGTGGGCACAAGTAAAATTAGCTGAACAACTAGAAAAGCAGTTAGGTAAAATGAATAGAACTACCCAAAACCAAGGAACTGGGGGTGGGGGGAAGCCCAAGGTAAAAATGAGCCGAGAGGAAGCCAAAAAGAAGTTCCCCTGTCACGGGTGCGGACAGATAGGGCACTGGAGAGACGAGTGTCCGTACGCACAAAATAGTAACCCACAAACTAATGATTTAAATCCACAGACGCAGAATGAAAAACCAAGAAAGACCCAGCAACAGGTAAAACCGAATCAGTTGCCCCGAGCACCTAGACCGAATTTTAAGGGTAAAGCACAGCGGGTGAAGACATAGAAATTTGGAGAGGAAAGGAGGATAGAAATGCAGCAACTTCACAATTTTTTTTGAATGACACCTTCCTCTGTGATGAACCTTACTGACGGTGCCTGAGGGGGAGGACAAAGAGTGCGTGCTTGGCGCCTCTTTGCCGGTAGACCAGTCAGGGCCATACATTGAAGGAAAGGTTGAAGGTAATGATGTCACCTTTCTGTTGGACACTGGGGCTACCCGATCTACTGTAAGAACAGCAGACGTTCCAAACCTACCCCTCTCAGGAGAAGCGATCCGAGTAGTGGGCGTATCTAATCTATTGATTAGTACCCCAGTTACCGAGCCCATGGAGATTACCATGGGGAATTTCAAGGAAATGCACAGATTTGTTGTCTGTGATACCAGTCCTGTAAACCTATTGGGACGTGATTTGCTGTGTAAAATGAACTGCACCATCTTTTGCACACCAAAGGGCGTCGAAATTCAAACCCCAGACGAAGATGGAATATACAAATTAATGCTAATAAGACCTGACTCAGAAATTAAAAGACTGACAATACAAGATTTACCTGAAGAACTCCAACAGACAGTGAAACCAGAAGTATGGGATTTTACTGGAAAAGTTGTAGGACTAATGGCAAATGTTGACCCAATTAAAATAGCCATAAAGGAAGATGCAGTTTACCCAAATACTAAACCATACAAAATGAGTGCAGAAGTGAAAGCAGGAGTCGCCATTGAAATAAAAAGATTGTCAGACGCAAACATCATACAAGAAGTGTTGAGCAGTCCTTGTAATTCCCCGATAATTGGCATCAAGAAACCTAGTGGTAAGTACAGGGTAGTGCAGGACCTGAGAAAGGTAAACAAAATTGTTGTTCCTTGCTGTCCTATTGTTCCGAACCCAGCAGTGATTTTATATCAGATTCCATGGGATGCTGAATGATTCACCGTTATTGACCTATGTCATGCATTCTTTTCAATCCCATTGCACCCAGATAGCAAATTTCTTTTCTCATTTGAATTCGACAGTCACGTGTTCGTTTGGAATCGCGTCCCTCAGGGGTATACAGAAAGCCCCTCAATCTTTAATCAAATTCTGAAAAAGTGCCTTGAATCCTTAGTCTTACCGGGAAAATCAGTTTTAGTGCAATATATAGACGACCTTTTGGTGGCGTCTAAAAGTCAGAAATACTGTGTTGTTGACACCATTGCCTTACTGAACCACTTAGGTGAAGGAGGACATAAAGTATCACCTGACAAATTACAGTTCTGCACTAATTCAGTAAAATATCTGGGGCACCAGATAGAGAAAGGTACCAGGAGGGTTACTTCAGAAAGAATTAGGATAATTCGAAACATGCAGTTACCCAACACTCAGAAAGAGATCAGAATGTTCCTTGGGGTTGTAGGATACTGCAGACAGTGGATTGTGGGATTTGCAGTCCTAGCAAAGCCATCGATAAAAATGACAAGGAAAGGAGTAAAAGACGCAGTAGAATGGGATGAGGAAGGCATGACAGCATTCACAAAATTACGAGAATGTCTATGTACAGCCCCTGCTTTAGGGATGCCTGATTATTCAAAGGAATTTGCACTATTTTGTGATACACGAGATAATTGTGCACTGTCAGTCCTAACTCAGGAACATGGCTTGACTAGATGTCCAGTAGCATATTTTTCTGCTACTTTGGATCCAGTGGCTGCTGGATTACCTGGATGTCTGAAAGCAGTAGCTGCAACTTGCATGAGTCTTGAACAGAGGGAATCCATCATTATGGGACATCCTGTAACTGTGTATGTTCCACATGCAGTTGTAATCTTACTGACAAGAACTAAAACCCAGTATCTCACACCTAGTCGGCTGACTAAATATGAGAGGATTCTTGTGGGTGCAGCAAATGTAACCATTACGCGGTGTAAGATATTGAATCCAGCAACCCTATTACCTGAGTCACTGATTGCAGAAGTACGGGGAGAGGTCGAGCATGACTGCATTGACCTGACTGAGTTTAGCACCAAACCACGCCCAGATATCAAGGAAATGCCTCTACCAGTGGAATATTACGAACTGTTTGTAGATGGCTCATGTTTGAGACTCGAGAATGAAGGCTTAAGTGCTGCCTATGCTGTAGTCACAGTGTCTCGTGCTGTAGAAGCATCCTATCTATTTGGAGTAAAGTCTACGCAAGTAGCCGAATTGATTGCATTGGCAAGAGCCTGTAAAGTTGGGAAAAATAAAAGAGTAACCATATACACTGACAGTCAGTATGGTTACGGGGTTGTGCATGACTTCGGCCAATTGTGGCTGCAAAGAGAGTTCCTGACTTCTTCAGGTACTCCTATCAGAAATGGAAACGTGGTACAGGAATTACTGGAAGCAATCCAATTACCAAAAGAATTGGCAGTGGTCAAATGTGCTGCTCACAAATCTGGCGAGGACAATGTGACAGTAGGTAATAATTATGCTGACCAACTAGCCCAACATTGTGCAAGACATCAAATGTCAGTCAATATCAAATTGGGAGGGAGCGGAAACAGCTGCCAACTTATGGTGTTTGAAAGTGTACATACGTGGGAGGAATTGAAAGAATTGCAGGATGCAGCAACACCTAAGGAAAGGAGAAGATGGAGAAAGTTTGGGTGTCACCAGAGGAGTGAGGATGGTGTCATTGTATGCCCTGATGGTATGCCTGTATTGCCTGACAGCTTGCTTACTCCTATGGCCAGGCTAATACACGGACACACACATTGGTAGGGATGCCATGGTTCGTGTCTTTCAACAGACATGGTTCAATTCGAAATTCAGGAAGATAGCGGAGAGACTCTGCCAGAGGTGCTTGACATGCCAGCAGTATAATGCTGGGAAGAAAACAGTAGTTGCCCTAGGGAAAATTGGAAAAGCAGAAGGCCCTTTTATCAGATTACAAATTGATTTCATTCAGTTACCCCCATGTAGAGGAATGAGGTACGTCCATGTCATTGTTTGCCTGTTTTCAAAGTGGGTAGAGGCATACCCAGCCAAGAAGAATGATGCCATCACTGTAGCCAAATTGTTACTAAGAGAACTGATACCTAGGTACGGGGTTCCAGTCACCATTGAATCAGACAGAGGTGGGCATTTTCAGAATGAAATAATCGATCAAATCGGTGAAGCATTCAAAATTACTCAAAAACTGCACTGTGCATACCGTCCAGAGGATTCTGGAGTGGTGGAACAACTGAATGGCACTATCAAGTCGAGACTAGGAAAGATGTGTGAATCTTCTGGCATGAACTGGATAGAAGCTTTACCTCTTGTATTGATGGAAATCAGAAGTATTCCAGACCGAAACACAGGCCTGAGTCCCCATGAGATCCTGATGGGAAGAGTAATGAGACAAGCATGGGTACCAGGACACAAACTGATAAGAATTTCTGATGATTTGGTACTAGAGTACTGCAAGCAACTGGGTGACCAAGTGCGTTCTATCTCTCGCCAGATTGGGGAAGACGCCGTCGCCAGGCCAGCAACTCCAGTCCATAATCTGATTCCAGGTGACTGGGTGGTACTTAAGAAGCATACTCGATCGAGTTGTCTTGCACCGAAGTGGGGAAAGCCAGGACAGGTGATCCTGGTTACCACGACAGCGGTGAAGTGTGCAGGAGTACCAAAGTGGATCCATGCCAGTCATACGAAGAAGGTAACCGAAGAAGAGAGAACTGACGCTGAAGGTTGTCCAGCTGAGGGGTCTCCAGATGTTGGTCCTGACGTAGCTGATGATGAACAACCGAGCACCAGTCAAGATGAATGGATCCCAGTAATCGACCTGACCGTTGATCCAATAAGAACCAGGAGCCAGACATACCAAGACAGAGAGTGGGAGAGTGAGGAGGAGACAGGAATAGAAGGAGACAATCAGGTAATCGAAATCCATGTCAAATCTGATGAGGAGGAAGGTCAAATAGGGACAGAACAAGTTATTGACACACCTCCAAGAACTCCTGAGATTGAAAAGGGACAGACAGGAATTAGGGCGAAAGTTCAAGCGGAAGAAAATCAAAGGTTCGAAGTGCTTGAACAGGATCAGATAGAAATAGACAAATGTGTTCAGGATACAGGAAGCAAAACATCAAAAAGTCAAATTCAGTATACACCTGAACAAGGCCAGCTTAGTAACCAGGCAGAAGAAACCGAAGTAAGACCTGGAACTAGTCAGATAGATAGGGAGGAAGAAGAAGCAGAAGTGCCCCAACAGAACGAAAACAAAAGAACATTAGAAGAAATCCCAACAACAGTGCCAGTTAAAAGGCTCAAAAAGAAGAATAGAGAACCAAGGTACATCAAAAGACTGAGACTGAGACTGAAAACAGTAGAAGAGAAGCTTGAGCAAAGGAAACAAGCTTTCAGTAAAACAGAGCTACCTGGAGGAAGTACTAAGCGAAGAAGTGCCCGAATAAAAAGACAGAACGAAAAGTATCAGGATCCTGAATGGACTTACCTGGTGTTGGAGGAATTTGAAGATCTTGATATAAGTGACGAAAGTGACGAAGAACTGACTGCTGACCAGTCTACCGAAGAAGAACCAACCTGAAGTTGCACTGTGTAAGCAACCTGTGTAAAGTTACAAAGAGGGGTTGGAAAGCTTCTTTTGAGCAAAAATGTCTGATTCAAATGTGAATGGAAGACCTAGAGGTAATTGTTGTAAAACATGCTGCAAGGTATGTGTATGTAGTGTAGCCTTAGTGTTAATATTATGGATAGGACTAACAATTACTATTCCTTATATGATGAGTAAAGGTACTGATAGTGACTCTACAAAGACTGTGACAAAAGGCACTGACGGACTGACACCACAAAGTGTAGATGGACATGAGAAAGCACTTAGCGTTAAACAAACAAAAATGGACTGAGAAGCACCAGATGAGGAAGGACTACATTATCACAGAATCAAGAACAGGACACACTTAAACGTGTTCGCAAACCTTTTAGTACATTATGTAGAAGCAATGGAAATAGAAGATTGTTATGTTTGCATGAAGCTACCTACTTCTGTAGCTGAGGGAGTGACTTACCATCACTTGCCACTAACATATGGAATTTCTTGTAGCATTTTAGCTAGCTTATTCTATAACAGCGGACCGTTACAGTACTATTACTCTAACTCAGACGTGATATTTTCTGAACTTCCTATAGGTGGAAATCTGAACCCTGTACATACGAAAAGTGATGTCACACGTTACATGGGAAAATATTTTCTGACTATAGGTACCATAGATTTAGGTGAAGCACATAGAGATAACTTGACCTGTTCATTACATGAACAAGGGAAAATGTTTCTGAACAAGGCAGAGAAAAGAAGGGAAAGTTTCCAAAGAAAGGCGAATGATAAAAGGCAGAGAATTCCTAAATGGGCTGAAAACATGGGAAGCACCTCAAATGGTGGGGCTAATCCTGCTTTGTTGCTGGATTTTGAAAGGAAAGGGAAACTTTGTCTTCACCGAGAAAAGACTAGTTATTATAATAACATTTTCATTGGTTCCAGTCAATGCGAACACAATTATAAGGTAATTGGAGGATGGGGTTTCAAAAATGGGTCAGAATCTGTGTTTCCCGGAATTTACTATATATGTGGAAACAGGGCTTATTTCAAATTGCCGGATCACTGGTATGGAAGCTGCTATTTTGGAATTGTCTTCCCAAAAAAATACCATGTGAATGAAATTGCTGGAAACAGTGAAAGCACTAACGGTTTAATACGTAGTAGAAGAGAAAGTATAGGGGAAATAATGGGTAGTATATTTAGTGCATTGATACCTTCAGTGGGAGTGGTTCTGAACACACACAGAATTTGCAATTTGTCTACAGTAGTGGATCGGTTATCTACTGACACTACAAGCGGATTTCTGATGATCAATACCGAAATGGTTGCGATCAGATCCCTGGTTTTGCAGAACCGACTTGCCCTTGACACCTTATTAGCAAAAGAGGGCGGAGTCTGTAGAATGTTGAAAGCGCAACATTGTTGCACTTACATACCAGACAAAAGTGTTGAACTTAAAGGGTATGTAAGGAACATTACGAATTTGGAAAAAGAACTCAAACCACTGGAAGTTGATAGTGCCTGGAAGAGACTTACTGATGGTCTCACCTCTGTAGGTCATTGGTTTTCCAATGTAGGTAAAGGGTCGTTGTATAAGGTACTGATGCCAATTGCTGGAATAGGTTTTGTCATATTCCTCATATTTGTCTGGTGCAAATGTCGCAAACACCAAAAGAAATATACTGTGAACAGGAGAGGCATGAAACGGAGTGTGGATGAGCTTGAATTGGAGGAACTGAATAATCAGATTTATAAAAGGGTGAAAAATTCTCACCCTAACAAAGAGACCAAAGAAAAGTTGAACCGAATGTTGGAGGAGATTGAATTGGGAAAGATTTAAGTTGGCATCTGGTTCTATTGTTTTGTGATGATAGTAAATATCATCAAAGAGGGGATTGATGGAGCAAGGATTTGCACGTTACGCGACTTGCTCGTAATCATGAACCTCGAATAATTATAATAAATTAACTCAACCTGTTTGTCTTACTAATTTCCCCTTTATTCTGACATTTTGGGTGTCCCAGAGACGCTTGCATATGTGTGTATTAACCTTAATAACGCTTGTCAGTAAAATGGCCGCGGCTTAGCGGGGTTTTCTGCTGCGCATGCGTCGGTCACAATCACGTGATGTGACGTACTCGCAGTTCTGGTGGGAATCTTTTGCACTTGCGCACTAGCATTAAGATGGTCGCTTTGTGTTCTCACATGCCGAAGCTTGCGCTGCTGCTTTTGCGCTACTGTTTTGTGTGCCTCTAACATTAATGCTATAGTTATTATAAAGTAAGGGGTATAGAGTAGATATTCATGGTATACAGTGTATTCATTTTTTCCTGTATTTCTAAATTGTTTTCGCTTACTTTCCATGTATCGCATTCTTGGGGGTCTGAGGAGCTCTCGTGATTCCATATTGAACAGCCCTTCTGCGCATGACAGTCCTCTGCCGGTGGCATTGAAATTCTGCCAACCCGAAGTCCCAGCCAAGATGTGCCTGGGAAGATGCACCTTCGCCTAGCAGAAGAAGCTGAATTGCTTTCAATGTATCACAATTCATGGATTTACTATTGTAATAAGAATGTTAGGTCATGGGAACCCCAAATTCAATAGGCGGTCCCAGATCATGTAAATGCAGGCTTGTAAAAATGAAATATGATTGGTGTGTTGACCTATCCTACTTGGGGACCAATCGAAACTGGGGATTCTTACACTTGCAACATTTGGGGGGTGGTACACTGACCCGCAAACAGTATAACTAGCCTAGGTTTAGCTAGAGAAATTGTCCGACTTGTCCGAATAGTTGACCTGTCACTGACCCAACGCACTCAATAGGTGACTTGATACAGAGGGCTGCGGAGCACTCTGTCCAAAATTTCCATAGACTCAAGGGTTTTGTTGAGGAACCTTAAGTGCTGGTGGAGCACTTTGCTGCGTAGTTCGATAACCCAATCGGGGTTCTGACTGATAGCTGCAGAGAGGGTGGAGCGCAGGCGTTGCTTCCGAACTGCGGGTGCTGGTCTTGCCTTGGTGGTCCTGTCCTAATCCTAATCTGGGTTTTCTGTCCTGTCCTGGGGTGTCCCTTCCGTCCTTGCTGTCCTATTGGCGACTGTCCTTCCTCGGGGTTCCTCCTGTCCTTAACTGACCCGTGGCCAGGGTTAGTCTTCACATCTCTCTAGGTAAATATAGTGCTGAAAAAGTCTATTCTGCACCTTCTATATATTCCTTTCTTTTGCGTTAATAAAGACATTTCTTTGCATATTGATTTTCCATGCTTTCCGCATTGCCAGCTGAAAGATCATACTTTATGATTGATATTCTAGCATGCCCTTGTTTGCCCCCGTTCACTAGCCACTTCATTTTAAGTTAAATTCTGAAACTGCTGTCTAGCATGTTCCCTGTTCTTACCTCCCTTTAGATTCACAAATGGTTGGTTTTATTTACTTCCTTTATGGATACGTGCTCTTTGTAATTCTGGTTATCGATTGCTTGCTCGTTGTAAACCTCATGTTTTCTGAGCTTGATGAATTTTAGATAAAGGTTTTCGAAACTTCTTGAGTTTGTGGTTATTATGAAAGTACAATATTGAATATATAACGTATAGAGGTTTTGGTGTCTGCCTTTTTTCTTCACAGCTAGCTCCCTGATCCGTTGTGGTCATTAGGTACCCGTAATAGTGGAATGGTAAGTCGGGTACACAGGAAATGAAATAGGAAGGAACTGGGATACTGGTAGCTAGAGCGTAAGGTCACCTGATCTATGAGTATGGTGAAACCAAATTTTATGGGCCCGATACGTGTATGGTAAAATTAATTAGTCGGGTGACCTGCGCGCTCTATCACTGCTTAGTACTGAATCGGTATTAAGAGATCGCAAAATGTTATGTACAATTTGGCCTGTGCCTTAAATGGTCATTCCTTATAGTTTGCTATTTAAGAACTGTGATTTGCATATAAGGATTGCTTGTCATTCTCTAATTGTGAATGGCGCTCTGTCTCGCACTAATGACATCACAGAATCTATATTGCAGACTGGAGGAGTGCATCAGGCCACATGGTTGATTGATTGTTGAAGTTTGGAGACAGAATCAATTGTCATCCACACCCATTCTGCATCAAGGCTAACAAAAATTCACTGGAAAAAGGCAGTAAGAAGTGAAAATTAAATTAAGTGACCAGGAATTAGAAACATTAACAGGAAAATGCATTCAAGAGAATGATAGATCATTTGGGGAATCATCTGCTACTATTCCAGAAACAACCAGAACACAAATATGATTATGCATCCAGCAGAGGATAAATGCGGTTGGTGTGACAAAAAGGAGTGCAGCAGAATTAAGAAAACGATGATATGAACTACAGGCGCACACTGAGGAAAGAGTTGCAGTAAGAACATAAGATGCAGCACGTAATAGAGGTGAACCAAGTACGAAACCCCCAGTAACAGCTAAATGAAACAACTTTACATCCAGAGGCTGTGATAGGTATCACCAACATTGACACACGTGACCAAACTACAAGTGCAGAAGGTAAGTCTTAATGTCTATGTGGTGTTTGTGTGATTTTAGCCCAAGGTCCACTTTGTACTCCATGTTATGTATTATGGTGACACTTGCAATGCATTGTGGTCTATGTAGTTTTAATGTCTATAAATTAAATTGCATATTAAGGCCACCTTTTTAAATTATATATTTCAAGCATTTAGGGTCAATTTAGATAGTGGTGACACTTAATGTATCCAAGTAATGAGTCAACATTAGTAATAGACTGTAGCTGTTTTATATCATTCGGTAATGTTGAATTTTGAACAAGGATGTTACTCATTGTTAATGTGGTCTTTAATTGTACGTTCTTACACATTTCAATGGTATGTCTTTCCTATCAATCATTACAGATCATACTTTTCCTGATGCACCACTGGAAAGCAGCCAACCACTAACAAGGGTTTCAGGAGAACATGGGTTCAGTGGGCTCTGCCCGCATGCTTTGGGAAGCATTTAAAACCGTGGTGCATGGCCAAGCAATCTCTCAGATAGCTAGGCCAAAAAAGGAAAGAAATGCTGTGTTACTTGGAAGGAGAGATACTGATGCTAGAAGGGGCCTTGTTGTTGTCGGGGGATCCGGATGTACTACACAACCGCACTCTCAAGAAGGAGGAATACAAGAGTATGGTGACGGACAGGGCTAAAGACATGCAGAGGGATAAACTTGGTAGGACGTGTGAGCTAGGAGAGAGAGCAAGTAAATTGCTTGCATGGCTAGATCGGCGGGAACAGGTAAGCCACCTGGTCATGGAAATCACAACCGAAGTGGGGGAGACAATCGCTGATGTGCAATTAGTTGCAGATACATTTGCTGAATAATATACTCAGATATATAAATCAAAAACGATCTATCCAATAGATGAGTTGAGAGTCTTGCTAAGGGACATTCGGCTCCCAGTGTTGTCGGAGGTAGACCGAGACTTCCTCGACAGTGAGTTTACTAATGACGAAATAGCACGTGCTATCAGGGATTTGCAATCCGGGACATTTATGGGTCTCAACAGTCTCCCAATAGAACTCTGATGAACTAAAACCTTACAAAATAGCCCCCTATCTCAATGCCATGTATGAGGAAATCCTGAGGGCTGGCCTGCTTCCACAGAATCAATGACGTGCCACAGTGGTGGTCATACATAAAGAGGGTAAACCAGGGATCGTTGCTCCTCGTACCGACCCATCTCGCTCTTGAATGCTGAGGTGAAGATCCTAGCCAAGTTGTTGGCTACATGGTTGACTGGTGTGATTTCTGATCTGGCCCACCGGGACCAGTCGGGTTTCATGTCATCCAGGAATACTTCCCTAAATCTTCCCCGACTTCACGGGGTACTTAGGAGTGAGGACACACTGAGGGAAAATGTGGTGGTGGTGTCCTTGGATGCCGCCATGGCGTTTGATACAATCGAATGGCCCTATCATTTTGCGGTGTTGTAGAAGATGCGCTTTGGACCTGGATATCTGGATGGGTGAAACTCCTATATTTGGAACCATTGGCGCAAGTGGTGGTGAATAATAGGAAGTCTAATACCTTCACCCTGGGAAGAGGGATGAGGCAGGGATGCCCCCTGTCCCTCCTGCTTTTTCCCTTGGCGCTTGAACCCCTAGCGAGCTGGAATTATAGGGACCCAGTACTGCGTGACCTGAAATGGTTGGAAGACTGGGAGGATCATAACTCCCTGAATGCTGACGATATCCTCTTGTATCTGGCATCACCACAGGCCACGATCATCAGAGTCCTGGACATCTTTGCTACCTTCGGCATATACTCTGGGTATACCACCAACTGGGTCAAGTCCGTGATCTATGTGCTCAGAGGGAGGTTCATACATCTGCCCAGGGGGTGTAGTGTGACGGAGGCAGGCGATGGCTTTAAATATCTTGGTATATACATCACGGGAGATCCTAAGCAGTATTACGAGCATAACATTTTGCCACCTTTAAGGGGGCTACGGAGTGATGTAGCACACTGCAAGACCCTTCTGCTTTCCCCGCTGGGCAGGGCGGCTCTTTTCAAAATGATGTCCCTGCCTCGCTTTTTATATATTCTACATAATTCGCCCGTTCCGGTCCTGGCTTCCTATTTCGCGGCATTTGAAGGGGAGCAGTAATCCCTACAGTGGAATGGGGGTACACCTCATATATCGCTTCCTAAATTGGTGCGGGGCTTGTATGATGGAGGCATAGGGCTCCCAGATATTAAAAGATAGTACTGGGTGTCACAATCACCACAATTAATCATGTGATGTTAAGAGCGGTTTCAATGGCATCATTTCAATAGTAAACATCTGAGCTGGAGACAAGTGTTACCAAGACAGCCCCAGCTAGATGTCCATATGTGTTGACCTGCATCAGTGTGCTTCTTGTTTAGGACAACGTGGCAAATTATGCACTTGAGATGTACTAATTTGTCCAGGATCACACAGCGCAGCAAAAGCTCTCTCTGCTGTTGGACTTATAACAATTTCTGCCAACTAATTACTCTTTTATTTAAACCACCTCCTGAAATGCTAGTTTGTGGCTCTTCAATCATTGCTTATCATTTCAGAGGACAGTGTCTTGCTTAGATGATGGGAGTGTTATGGTGGCATCTACATTTCTGATATGTGTCCCATTTGCAGCAAGGGAAGTAGCAGTCTCTCTGTAATCCACACCGGGCCCACTCGCTGTAATACTGAAACCCCAGACAGAGTTGACAGTCCGACCAAAGTTTGGCCGCCATCCCCAGCGTTTTCAGCCAAACCCTTTTGTAGAATTTGAGGGAACCAAATTTATACATAAAGCCAGATTCCCCTACGCCCTCCAACATGGCTTTGAACATAATACCAGTCAAGGAATCATTCGGAGAGTGCAGTAACATCCGAGCATTTTTTATTTGATAAGACCAACAGTAACGTTGAAAGTCGGGTAAGCCCATACCACCCTGTGATAATTTACGCCTACGTTTTTTCCAGGACAGTCTAATTCCCTTCCCTGCCCAAATAAAAGAAGAAATCCTACCCTGGATTTTCAGGATCTCTGTTTTTCGAAACTTCAAAGGTATATTATTAAAAAGATAAGTATACTTTGGGAGAACCCACATCTTACTTAAATTAACACGACCATATTGTGATAGTGGTATGTTCTTCCATCTTTTTAAGAGAATCTCAACTTCCCTTGAGATTCTACCTAGATTCACTATTGGAATTTTCCTAGGATCTTGAGTTATTATAATGCCACGGTATCTTAATTCTGTCTCATAAACGTCCCCCTGATTAGCCATATTCCAAGCCATGACCTTCGTTTTATCTTTATTTATCTCATAACCTGAGAACTTCCCGTAGGTATCAGATTCACGAATAAACTCAAGCAGGGTAGTATCTATACAAGAGGAGAACAGGACTTGATCATCTGCGTAAATAGCCAGTTTTGTAACGAGCCCACCCATTTTAAATGGGATGATCTTTTCATTTAACCGTAAGTTCTGAGCAAAAGGCTTGAGATAGATATCAAATAGAATAGGAGACAACGGGCATCCCTGCCTTGTTCTATGTTCATCATCAGGGATTGGCTACCATTGACTAAAATACGAGCACGGGGTGAACTATAGATTTTTTTAATTACCTCTCTAAAGCCCATGGTGAAGCCCATGACATTCAAGGTTCTCTCTAAAAAATGCCAGTTGTCCCGGTCAAAAGCGTTGGCTGCGTCAACCGTAATGATTGACAGAGGGCAGAGGGCAACCCAAAGAAAAAAGCCAGGTCGACTGAACCAATCAGGGTTTAAACCAGCTCTGACATTTGCCTACCTGGAAGAAAACCCTTCTGATCTTCATGTATTATCTGAGGTATAATTTTGCAGAGCAGTTTGTTCAAAATCCCTGCAAATACTTTATAGTCCACGTTTAGTAATGAAATTGGGCAGTACGATTGACACTCCAAAGGGTTCTTATCAGGCTTCAAAATCAGGGTGATAACTGCGTCTGACCATGACTCGGGTAATGGAAAAGTACCCTTTAATATTTCATTAAACAGGTTCAACCAGACCGGAGTAATTTCATCTTGCAACATATTATAAACCTCGATCGGAATTGAGTCTGGTCCGGCAGCTTTCCCCTTTTTAGTCAGGTTTAACACTTCCAATATCTCACTCCCTGATATGTCTAGAGAGAGAAATTCTTGACTAGCCTTTGTTAACCGCAGCAATAGTTTCTCCTTAAGCCAGCTATCTGTGAGCTCGTCAACCCTGTGGAGATCTTCATGATGTAGATCTTGAAAGAACCCTGTGAAAACCTAAACTATTTCATATTTTTCCTCCGTCAGTTGTGTACCCTTCTTGATATTACTTATATACATGTTGGCTCTATCAAACCTTCATGGCAAGAAGCTTACCGCAGTTCTCCCCTTGATCAAACTCCCTCATTTTGCTTAACTCCCCTTTTGACGCAAAATTTCTTCAGTTTTAAGTTTGAATTTTAATTGACGGTCCTCCACTTTCTTTACCCAGTGCTCTTTCCCCTGGTCTTCAGGAGGTCTCGCCCTAAGCTCAGGTTCGGCCCTCGCTATCTGCAGTTCTAAATTGGCCAATTCTTCCCTCTCTGACCTAGCCCACACTGAGACTGCCCCTTTTAGTGTCCCTCTAAGCCACACTTAAAGGCATCCCAGACAATATACAAAGGGGCAGACCCAAGATTGTTCTGGAAGAATATTTCAGATTTTAATTTCAAAAAGCTAGGCGTAGAAGTTAGTAGGAGACACCTCCTATTCAGTGTCCATCTCCTTATTCAAAAATCCATAAGAAACTCTAGATTAAAGACCAAAACACATGATCCGACAAATTAATGGGCATGTATTTAATTAAAAGGACCCTGTTCCATAAATATATAGTCTAATCTGGAATAGTGAGAGTTCTTCTTACTATAGAAGGAATACTCCTTAACCTCGCCATGTTTTTTTCTCCACACATCACATAAGTTAAACACTTTCAAGAAGTTCAAGAGATGCGCTTTTGAGGAGGGACTGCAATCTGTGTGCGTGGGGAGGACCTATCTGACCTATTGTCTAAGAGTACATATTGTCAAGCGCTTAGAGACCTGCAGGTGATTGGGCGCGCTATAAATCTAAATTAACACTAACAACAATAACAATAACAAAATCTCCAACCAGAATCAGCGGGGCTTCAAAGTCTGCAAGGGCCAAACAGAGAGTATTCAGAGGGGAGATATCATCTTCGTTAGGCCCATAGAAACTAACCAGGGTCTGTTTTAACCCCCAAAACTTAATCTCAGCAATGACCCAACGTCCTCCACAATCTACCTGGGACTTAGTTATCTCCACTCCAGAATTTCTTTATTGTATTATCGCAGTCCCTTTAGAACAACTTTGCTGGTCCGAGGCTACAATTGTGTCCACCCATTTATCTTTACTGAATAATGCCTTACACTCTGCTTGCAAAAGGTGAGTCTCCTGAAGCAAAAGGAGTTTAGCTGGGCTATTCCTGAAGTAATAAAGAATCAGACGTTGTCTTCTTATTACCCTCAAGCCATTAAATTTCCAGCTGTGACATTCAAGTTGTTTAGTCCCTACCTGCGTTGTCCTATCCCCCAACATTAATCTGAGTCCACCTTTTACTGTAGCTACTAGAGGATGTAATGTCACATGATTTTATTAAATATTTATTTTTATTTTTTCCCAATGCTCCCCACCAAACAACGTGAAAACTCCCAAAACACCCCCCCCATCCCGCGAGAACCCTCCCATACTACCTACTGTCAATAATTATTGCCTATTTGAGCCTTGAGCTTCTCGCCTTTGTGTGCCAAATATAACATAAAAAACAAAAGAAGATTGGATGCTGTTTCACTAACCCCCTCCTTAAACCCCCTTAAACTGCAGCATTATATTGTGCCGAAAAGGTGTCTACCTCCTCCGGGAACTTGAAATTATGCATCTTTTTTGCGATAACTACTTTCAGAAAAGCTGGAAAACGCAACTGCACCTGGGCCCCTAAATCCTTTAATGCATCCATCCTTTTTCCCAACTCCCACCTCCTATCCTCTGTGACCCGGGAGATATCTGAACGGACTCTAAAGGAGACGCCTTGCATCTGTGTAGACTTAAGTTTAAGAGCCGCCCCAGTAACTGCTCCTTAAGAGTGTAAGACTGAATATATACCAAGATCTTTCTAGGTTTTTTCGGAGCCGGGTTTAGCCTAAAGGGGTCTCTATGTACTGAGGCAGATGCAATCTGAGGGAAGGCATTAGTCAGGATATTGATAACATAAGATTTTAGATTATCTCCTTCCAGCCCTTCTTTTAGATCTAGGATCCTAATATTATTCCTCGTAGACATATTTTCCAGCCGCTCCAGTCTTTCTGCCATGTCTCGCTCCTTCTCCTTTAATCTCGATATCTCATGGGCGTTGTTCCTAGCCTCTTGCCAGAGGCTCCCTACTTTTTGTTCTAGGTCGTCCATCCTGTGGGTGAGTGCCAGGAGGGTTTCTTCTAGGCCGGTACAGGTGTCTTGTATTTTTTTTTATTTGCTTCCGAGATAGAGAAGCGGGCCCCCATTTCCAGTGTCAGTCTTTTTAGTAGCCACTGAACCGATTCTGCACTTTGGGGTCCCTCTTCCAGCGGAGCTGGCCCTACCGCCTCAAATTCTTTATGTCTTTCCTCCCCACTCAATACAGGCAGAGTACTTAGAGGTGCAAAACGATTGGAGAGTATAATAGAGGAGTCCACCGCTACCCCACCTTCCTCTACTGTGACACCAGAACCGCCCCCCCTGTTAAGGTCAGGATTGCCCTGGGGATTAGCCATGGAATAGGTCCTAAGTGAAGGAGCAACTTTTATGTGGGCTAAATTCTTTGTTTTCTTATGGTTCTTTGCAGGCGTAAACTTGACTAGTTTATTAGCGGATTTGTTGGCTTTATTCACTACTTGCCTCTGTTTAACTGTTTGTCTGGCTTGGCCTTGGTCGTTCTCCATAGCTCGGTGTTGCTGTGTTGCCTGATCCCCCCCCCCCCCCAGGAAATGACGCGATGTTAATTTATACCTTCTGCCCGAGACGGTTCAGTATATGACATAGAGGGAGGGATAGAGGCACTGGGTGTGGAAATAGAACCTAAACTGGCTAAAGTATCAGATTCTGCTGTGTGTACCTGTGCCTGTCCTACACCCCCCACGGATTTTGGTGAACTCAGCTGTTGAGCAAGATTGAGACTAACTACCTCCACGGGATGAAGGTATGGTACATATCTAGCTTTTACGGAATCTTTACGATACCCCAGACGATAAGTGGAGGAGTCAGAAGAAGAAGGAGACAATCTTAGTCCTGAAAGTCTAATTGGGTCTACACATAGCTGAAGAGAAGGGTCCTACTTTGACCCGAGCTTGCCCTTGCTAGATGTAATATGGGTGGCGACCCTGAGCAGGCCCAAGATATAGAGAATATCTCCCCCTAATACGCTACACCGTACACGACAAAGCTCCTCCAAAGCCCCAGCAGCTCTATGGAACGTGATCCCCGGATTTTCAAACATCAAGCTGGACCGGAGGAATTACTAATATGGTTCATAGTGATTCAAATGCAAAGATCAACACTAGATTCTTTCCCTATATGTGCAGCTCAGTATTAGAATGTTCAAAGTCAAAACCTGCCCCATGTGAGCAGAAGGTTTCAGCTGCTTCTCAAAAAATCACTGTTCTACTATTTTGTTTTTTTTCACTGTTCTTTCCACTGTATTTCCAACAGTCGTAATAAGCTGCCTTCTGTCTTTCCCACCTCACCAACCTTTTGATCGCTCACAGGCCGCTCGCACACATCAGGCCCCTCAAGGGAATTTCCCCCGCAGGCAGAACGATAACCACCACCCGCGGAACACCCCGAGCGGCTCCAAGGGCAAAACAAAAACGCCACAACAGGAACAGGCGGGGCAGTCTCCAACAAACTCCGGACCAGCCCGCTCCCATCCAGGGGAACAGCCGCAGACCTCGGCAGTGTGCATGAACTCGCAGCCACCACGGGCACCAGGGATCTCCGGTCTCCATGATCCGCGAAGTAAACGGACCAGACGGACTGCACCTCACCCGGATCAGTGCAAGTCAGAGCGGTAAGGGGGGAGGGCGGGAGAGACGACCCAGCATCCCAGTAACAGAGGAGATCCTAGCTCAGGACTCGCGACCGGCACCTAGCTGGCCGCCATGTTCCCCCAAGTAACTATTGGTATTGTAAGGAAATTAAAAATACTCCACACAAAAGAAACCAGATGAAAAACATGTTATAGTCTTCCCACACATAGCTAAGGGACGAAAGTAGATATCCTACTTTTTAGCATGCAGCAGAGGACAAATTATTGCAAATAGTGCTGGAAAGTAGAAAAATAAATATTCTGACAATAACATTAAACACAGAAGAGACTAAATGTAGTTAATAATAGACACATGGATGTTACTTGCAGGACAAATATTTGCTTTATTCCAGTAGGCATCAATAAGATTTGTTTAGTAGGAAGTACCATACCAAGAGTACAAGTCCCTTTAAACATTAAGTTACAACATGGTAACGAAATTAATAAATAGAACACAAATGAAACACTAAATTTTTCTCAGTTACCAATTTGAAGAAACTTATAGTCGAGTCAAGTATACTTTTATTGATTCATTAAAAAATCATAAAAGGATGGCAAACCATCATAAAACACAATACAATAAATGAGCATTTTTTTTAAAACATGAGAAGCGTGAGATGCGACCACAGTTAAAAAGCTGACAAGTAATTCAATAAAAAAAAAATTTTTTAATGCCAGCCAGTAGGTATTTGTTAACTGGTTCGCTTAAATCAATTTTTCCAGTTCCTTAGCATCTATTTTCTCAGAGTTTTATGGCACTGCAGGAGAGGGGAATCGAAAGCCCTCCAAGACACCTGATGACTGCAGCTCTGCAAGTTCTTATTTGTTCAATGCGAAAATCTTCAGTAGGAAAGGGCATATGCATAGTAAGTGTAATAGTGACTCCTCCCCTTGATGACAGAGGCGTCACTCCTTAAATGGCCATGTAAATTTCCATTTTGGGGTCAAATCCTTTGAGGGGAATGATCCCATACGTAGCAACATCAGGTAATGCTTTTTATGGTAGGAGAGGTGTTCGGTCAGATACTTCTGCGGCTTAATCCTCTGGTAGGCCTGTATCACAGCCCAAGCGTGATTGTTTTTGCGAAGTTCATTTTATCGGTTCACAAAGTGGAGAACCGGGCCTTATGGTCCCAGCGGTGCAGGGCACGCCTAAGATCTCAGGGTTCACCTGCCTTGTCAAACAGAGACACGAGACACTCTGTTGGGCGTAGAAAATTAGGCTTATTAGCTGCAGCTAAGCACAGTGGTCCTAGAAGTACACCAGTGGTAAATTCTCAGGAGACTGCCACTTAATTCCGTGGCGCACAATCTATTCAAGGCCACAGATTTACAATGCCCACTCCCAAACATACAAAACTGACGAATAAGAATAGTTCGAAAACAAGCTATCGAATGTCCAAAACACACTCTGCCTTCAGACCCCGTGTGCTCTCCTCCCCTCAAGTTAGTCAACACTAGTGCCCCTAATTCAATTTTTGCAGGTGGTAGAACATGTTTGAATGCTTCAAAGGATAGTTTATGTAACAAGAGAATACACGAAGAGAATAGCGAAGGCCAGTCAAATAAGATAGAGTCAGGAAGAATAGTGAGAGCCAAACAGTCAGTCGAGACAGGGATCAATCAGCCTAGACATGGATTAGTGGACTCGGCCAGACCCCGACATCGGTTTTGTAAACAAGGGCAGGGGGTTTACTCTTTAACAGACAAGACACGTAGCAGCTGAAAAAGCAAAAACACTGTGTTCGCTGTGCTGCCTGAGTGAGGCAACACAAAATGGTGGCTGGACACAAAATGGCGGCTAAATACGAAGCGGAGTCAAAAACTTCCTAACCTCAGACCCTCCTTTTGCCATACTCAGGCAAAGCACAAAAGACCCATGCTAGTCTAAGTCGATGTCAATGGTCATGAGGTCATTGAGTTGTTGCTGTAACATCATTCAAATTTTCTCTGTTTTCTGGGACACTGGTTTTGGAACGCATACAGTGGCACAAAGTCCACAGATGGCTGGGCCACACTGTAAACAGAGGCAACAAGAAAAGATGATCGCTAGAATCGCTCCAAGGAAAGTTAATACTTTTCATCCCCATGTGGCTAGGAGTCCCCAAAACCATCCCATCACAGATCAATCTCCAGTATCCTGATGAATGGACTCGGAGATGACATGTAGTTAAGAAATGGCTTGGTATACTGTAGGGGCATTATCAGGAAGTAAACACAGCAACTAGACCCAATTAATTTACAGACTCCTCCTCTATCTGCTAGTACGATATCTAAAACCATCCGGTTTTGTAAAGTCATAAGACGATCCGCCTGAAGTTCAACTGTCAGATTATTCAATGGTTCAGAAGTTACGTTTATGGTAGCATCGACCACAAGGACTAGACGTCTGATGTTTCTGCTATTAACTATTGGACCCCAGAAGGGAAGAAACCCTTTCAGAAAATCTCCTCCCTCTTGTCCAGCTGTGTCTTCAGCATCGATAACCCCTCTACCATATCTCTTTCTGTGGTGGTCTGCAGGAGCAGTATATATCGGAGGAAGAAGGAAAGCTATATAGCATGTTCCTGAAAAATATGTAGGAAGCCATGTATAAGCTCTATCATGGCAGATAAAATATGTACCTTGAGATGGTACCAACGGTGAAGAAACTGAGGGTGTGTAGATATAAGTATGGGAGCAATTACTCTTTTCCTGTTTGATTTTAGTGTTCTGGCCATTTATTTGTAAACACAAATTACCTTTATGAGGTATAGCCCAGATCGGTGAAGATCTTTTCTATTAATCTTGTCAGTGAGGCTAGTGATATAGCGAGTCACATGCCACCCATCATATGCTTGCTTCTCATCCTTGGGAATTTTACTAATGTCAGCTATTTTTGCCATTGTTACTATTCCCTTTATCAAAGGACTGTGGCTAAAATCCACTCCACCATTATAGGATCCACCAGGAGGATATCGAAGTTGATTCTGGTATGCATTAGAAAACATAGCCAGATAAGCCCAAGCAGAACCTTCATATGAAAATGGGAGAACTAAATACGGCATCCCTCTCTCTGTATTGTGGGGCATGAGCCCACAGACCCAACAGTCAGTTGTATTTACTACCAATTGATGCTGATGTAACAATTGGATAAATGAATTGTTGAGATATTCCGTTCTCCTCATCTGCTCATGGTCTGGGAGTGCATAGAATTTGTGCGGAGAAATAGTAGTAGAGGAAATAAAAGAGACAGAAGTAGGAGCAGGTGCTGGCTGCATAATGTGTACAATCCATCCTACACATGCTAATAAACTGCATAAACATACTAAAATGCATAATGCTACGCCACAACAACTAAACAGTAATTTCTTATAATGGTTTCTTTTCATTATTTTAATATCGCCCCCTTCCATTTCGTTATCCATTACTCTAAAGGTGTTGCTCACGATAATCTTCCTTAATCACTTGGCTGTGATTGTTAGCCGTTCTATGACACTGCAAGTCCTGTTGACCTAGTCACTATTCAGGTCACAGCCTAAGACTCCTACCGTGACCCTGCAACTTGATGGATAATGGAAAAGGAATGTTTTTTTTTCAATAAAAACAGAATTATAAAACACAAAGTTCAATGGTCCTTGGTCAACCTTGGTCTCAGGTTGTACCGTGTCTTGCCAGGTATCGTTTGGTCCCTGAATAAAGTCTCTGGATCTGATGTGTTCAGTCGCAAGTGAGATGGTACAGCTTCCTGCAAAACGTCGTTGTCCTCTTTTTCACAACTTGTCCAATCCAGGCGTGCACTACTGAATGGTACAAATCTGGGTACTTTCTCACACTCGCTATCACCAACACCTTCTCGGACACACTGGTCATAAGGTAACGGTAATCGTACCCTCTTGCCGAGCACGCCGTGGATCCAATTTATCTTCCCAACGACCTTCACTGCTGTACGAGTAGTCAGCAAGACTTGTCTCGGCGGCCCCCAACGAGGTTCCAGGTTCTTTTTCCTCTGGAAGTTTTTTAGACACACCCAGTCCCCAGGTTGGATGGAGTGTCCTGGATCTGAGGAGGCCTCCGGCAAAGCGTTTTGGTCCTGTTGACGAATAACACATAATTAAGTGGTGAGGTCATGTAGATAGTCAACCAACAATGGATACGGAATGTCCGAGTATTTCTTGGGACGAGGGACTCCCCAAACATTGGCTGGACGTCCAAATACAATCTCATATGGGCTAAACCCCAAACGAGAATGAACTGTCATTCTTGTTGAAAGGAGTGCCAAGGGCAAGGCATCAGGCCAGGAAAGGCCTGTGCTGGCATGTATCTTTGCTAACTTGAGCTTGAGAGTGCCATTATAATACTCTACTAAATCCGCTGACTGAGGGTGGTTTGCCGCATGGAATTTCTTTCTAATACCAAGACCCACACACACCTCCTGCATAATTTGACCTACGAATTCACTCCCATTGTCACTCCAGACAATGCGCGGCAATCCAAACCTCGGAAAAAACTCCTTCAAAAGGACTTTGGCAGTGGACAAAGCAGTATTGTCCTTTAGGGGGTAGGCCTCTATCTATCTGGAAAAGGCACAAACCACCACCAGAACATACTTGAGGTTGTTAAAACGTTCCATGTGAATATATTCTATTTGTAATACCTCAAAAGGATACGTAGGGGGAGCAAAATGACCTGCCAGAGTTGGCGTTCCCTTTCCTGGATTGTGCATCAAACAAACAATACAATGCTTCACCACATTTTCTGCACATTTGGGAATACCTTCATTCTGCCATACTGGAGCCAGAAGTTTACATATACCCATTGCATTAATATGGGCTGGTCCATGTGCCATAGTAACTACAGGTAGTATATACGCATCTGGTAACAACCACCGCTGATGCTCTGATGATTCCGTCCAACATCCCATCGTGTCCAACATTCCCGTACTCTCTCTCCACTTACTCAATTCTTTCTCAGTTGCTTCCTTCTGAATCATTTTCATGCTTTCTACTGTGTCTTCACACATACCTCCTTCTGCGACCCATCTTGCGGGGCCCGCAATATACATGTGACGTTCAACATCTTTCGCTGTTTCCCTCGCTACTTCATCCGCAAATGCATTCCCTCGACCCACATCATCAGTAATCCTTTTATGCGCACTGCACTTCACAATCGCTACTTGAGCAGGCAAAGCAAGTGATTCAAGAAGGTCAGTTACCAACTGACCATGCTGTATTTTAGTGCCATGGGAGGTAAAGAATCCTTTTCCTTCCACAAACGGCCGAAACTATGAGCAACGCCAAAAGCATACTGGCTAACTGTGTAAATTGTCACTCTCTTTCCTTTCGCCAACACGCATGCTCTTGTTAATGCAATTAACTCTGCAGCTTGCTCTGAATTCTGTGAAATGCGTGCAGTTTCAACTACTGTATTCAAAGTTGTAACAGCATAAGCTGCTGTCGTCTCGCCATTAGGAAGCTTAAAACAAGATCCCTCTACCCACAGAATTCCATTCGGATCTGCAAGTGGTGTATCTTTTAAGTCAACTCGACCTTTAGTTTCTTCTTCTGTACGAAGAAAACAATCATGCTGGTCTTGTACATTTTTCTCATCCAAAACAGGTAACAATGTTGCTGGGTTCAAAACATTACAGCTCTTGATATGTATATGACTAGCTAAAAGCGTCAACTCATATCCAGACAAACGAGCACTCGTTAAATGCTGTGTCTTTGTTCTATTCAAAAGGGTATCTACTGTATGTGGCACCATAACATTAAGAATAGGATCTAACACCAGTCCAGCAGATTGACGAACAGAAATTGCCGCTGCTGCTGTTGCTCTGAGAGAACTAGATAATGCCTTGGCTACTGGATCCAAAGTAGCCGAAAAATAGGCACATGGCCTTTCTTTGTCTCCAAATTGTTGTTGCAAGACTGACAGCGCGCAACCTTCTCTCTCATGAACATAGAGTGTCAAAGGCTTACTATAGTCTGGAGTACCCAACACAGGAGCAGAACACAAGGCAATACGTAAATCTGAAAAACTCTTCTGACATTCATCAGTCCAAGGAAGAGGTTGTGGTGTATCTTTTAAAGTAAGTGCCAACAAAGGTTTGGCCAGCAAGGAAAAATTTGGGATCCATTGTCTACAATAAGAGGTAATGCCTAGGAAAGCACGCACCTCTCTTTGTGTGGATGGCACAGACATTCGTGCAATTGCATGGATACGTTCTGGGGTCAATCACATTCCCTCCTTTGACAAGAGATGACCTAAATAGGTAACCTCTTGGCAACAATATTGTAACTTAGAAGGTGACACTTTATGATGTAAGTTAGGCAAATGTTGCAGAAGTAACACAGTCACATTTTTACAAACATCTTCCGAATCAGCAGCCACTAACAAATCATCCACATATTGTATAAGAGTAGCACCTGGAGGCAAAGAAAAAGTGTCAAGCTGAGATTTCAAAGCCTGACTATAGATGGAAGGACTCTCACAATATCTTGAGGTGCACGCTTAAATCGGAATCTTCGGCCTCTGAGAGAGAAGCCAAAAAGATCCCTACTCTCCTCAGCAATAGGAATGCTAAAGAAAGCATTTTTGAGATCAATAACCGAAAACCAAGCTGCCGAAGCAGGAATCATAGTGAGCAGAGCAGTAATATCCGGGACAACAGGAAACTGAGGGACAACAATTTTGTTGACCTCTCGAAGATCAATCACAAAACGATATACAGGTGGCTGAGAAGGATCAGTACGTTTAAGAACAGGCAGAACAGGACTATTGCAAACATTTCCTCTGGTCTCTTCGACCACACCTTACTGAACCAAGTCATAAACAAAGGCCAGCAAAGCTCTCTCACCATCATTAGAGTTCTTATATTGAGGAATGCGTGGCAACTTAACATCAGGCTTAACAGTAATCACATAAGGTGGATTTGCAGCAAACCAACATCATTCGGACCCGTAGCCCAAAGTGTAACAGGAAGTGAACGCAATTCGAGTGGCAGTAGATCTTGAGATACATACATGGGAGAAGTCAATTTATCACCCAAAGTAAGATGTACACCAGAGGGGGAACAATACAATGTAGCATGCAAGCGTTTTAACAAGTCCAAACCCAATAAATTCTCTCTGCAACCCGTCGTCAAAAGAAGTGGAGCTTCTAAATCATAGGGACCAATAGAAATAGGCAAAGGACAAGAAATAGGGTTACTAACTGGGGCGCCGGAAAATCCTACAGAAACATTCGTTAAGCCAGACAAAGGTGCCCCAGGGAGTTTGGAATGTATAATATAACCAAACAACGTGAAAACTCCCAAAACACCCCCCCCCCCCCATCCCGCGAGAACCCTCCCATACTACCTACTGGCAATAATTATTGCCTATTTGAGCCTTGAGCTTCTCGCCTCTGTGTGCCAAGTATAACAAAAAACAAAAGAAGATTGGATGCTGGATCACTAACCCCCTCCTTAAACCCCCTTAAAGTGCAGCATTATATTGTGCCGAAAAGGTGTCTACCTCCTCCGGGAACTTGAAATTATGCATCTTATTTGCGAGGACTACTTTCAGAAAAGCTGGAAAACGCAACTGCACCTGGGCCCCTAAATCCTTTAATGCATCCATCCTTTTTCCCAACTCCCACCTCCTATCCTCTGTGACCCGGGAGATATCTGAACGGACTCTAAAGGAGACGTCTTGCATCTGTGTAGACTTAAGTTTAAGAGCCGCCCCGGTAACTGCTCCTTAAGAGTGTAAGACTGAATTTATACCAAGATCTTTCTAGGTTTTTTCGGAGCCGGGTTTAGCCTAAAGGGGTCTCTATGTACTGAGGCAGATGCAATCTGAGGGAAGGCATTAGTAAGGATATTGATAACATAAGATTTTAGATTATCTCCTTCCAGCCCTTCTTTTAGATCTAGGATCCTAATATTATTCCTCGTAGACATATTTTCCAGCCGCTCCAGTCTTTCTGCCATGTCTCGCTCCTTCTCCTTTAATCTCGATATCTCATGGGCGTTGTTCCTAGCCTCTTGCCCGAGGCTCCCTACTTTTTGTTCTAGGTCGTCCATCCTGTGGGTGAGTGCCAGGAGGGTTTCTTCTAGGCCGGTACAGGTGTCTTGTATTTTTTTTTATTTGCTTCCGAGATAGAGAAGCGGGGCCCCCATTTCCAGTGTCAGTCTTTTTAGTAGCCACTGAACCGATTCTGCACTTTGGGGTCCCTCTTCCAGCGGAGCTGGCCCTACCGCCTCAAATTCTTTATGTCTTTCCTCCCCACTCAATACAGGCAGAGTACTTAGAGGTGCAAAACGATTGGAGAGTATAATAGAGGAGTCCACCGCTATCCCACCTTCCTCTACTGTGACACAAGAACCGCCCCCCCTGTTGAGGTCAGGATTGCCCTGGGGTTTAGCCATGGAATAGGTCCTAAGTGAAGGAGCAACTTTTATGTGGGCTAAATTCTTTGTTTTCTTATAGTTCTTTGCAGGCGTAAACTTGACTAGTTTATTAGCTGATTTGTTGGCTTTATTCACTACCTGCCTCTGTTTAACTGTTTGTTTGGCTTGGCCTTGGTCGTTCTCCATTGTTCGGTGTTGCTGTGTTGCCTGATCCCCCCCCAGGAAATGACGCGATGTTAATTTATACCTTCTGCCCGAGACGGTTCAGTATATGACATAGAGGGAGGGATAGAGGCACTGGGTGTGGAAATAGAACCTAAACTGGCTAAAGTATCAGATTCTGCTGTGTGTACCTGTGCCTGTCCTACACCCCCCATGGATTTTGGTGAACTCAGCTGTTGAGCAAGATTGGGACTAACTACCTCCATGGGATGAAGGTATGGTACATATCTAGCTTTTACTGAATCTTTACGATACCCCAGACGATAAGTGGAGGAGTCAGAAGAAGAAGGAGACAATCTTAGTCCTGAAAGTCTAATTCGGTCTACACCTAGCTGAAGAGAACGGTCCTACTTTGACCCGAGCTTGCCCTTGCTAGATGTAATATGGGTGGTGACCCTGAGCATGCCCAAGCTATAGAGAATATCTCCCCCTAATACGCTACACCGTACACGACAAAGCTCCTCCAAAGCCCCAGCAGCTCTATGGAACGTGGAGGAATTACTAATATGGCTAATAGTGATTCAAATGCAAAGATCAACACTAGATTCTTTCCCTATATGTGCAGCTCAGTATTAGAATGTTCAAAGTCAAAACCTGCCCCATGTGTCAGAAGGTTTCAGCTGCTTCTCAAAAAGCACTGTTCTACTATTTTGTTTTTTTTCACTATTCTTTCCACTGTATTTCCAACAGTCGTAATAAGCTGCCTTCTGTCTTTCCCACCTCACCAACCTTTTGATCGCTCACAGGCCGCTCGCACACATCAGGCCCCTCAAGGGAATTTCCCCCGCAGGCAGAACGATAACCACCACCCGCGGAACACCCCGAGCGGCTCCAAGGGCAAAACAAAAACGCCACAACAGGAACAGGGGGGCAGTCTCCAACAAACTCCGGACCAGCCCACTCCCATCCAGGGGAACAGCCGCAGACCTCGGCAGTGTGCATGAACTCGCAGCCACCACGGGCACCAGGGATCTCCGGTCTCCATGGTCCGCGAAGTAAACGGACCAGACGGACTGCACCTCACCCGGATCAGTGCAAGTCAGCGCGGTAAGGGGGGAGGGCGGGAGAGACGACCCAGCATCCCAGTAACAGAGGAGATCCTAGCTCAGGACTCGCGACCGGCACCTAGCTGGCCGCCATGTTCCCCCAAAAAACTATTGGTATTGTAAGGAAATTAAAAATACTCCACACAAAAGAAACCAGATGAAAAACATGTTATAGTCTTCCCACACATAGCTAAGTGCCGAAAGTAGATATCCTACTTTTTAGCATGCAGCAGAGGACAAATTATTGCAAATAGTGCTGGAAAGTAGAAAAATAAATATTCTCACAATAACATTAAACACAGAAGAGACTAAATGTAGTTAATAATAGACACATGGATGTTACTTGCAGGACAAATATTTGCTTTATTCCAGTAGGCATCAATAAGATTTGTTTAGTAGGAAGTACCATACCAAGAGTACAAGTCCCTTTAAACATTAAGTTACAACATGGTAACGAAATTAATAAATAGAACACTAAATTTTTCTCAGTTATCAATTTGAAGAAACTTATAGTCGAGTCAAGTATACTTTTATTGATTCGTTAAAAAATCATAAAAGGATGGCAAACCATCATAAAACACAATACAATAAATGAGCATTTTTTTTAAAACATGAGAAGCGTGAGATGCGACCACAGTTAAAAAGCTGACAAGTAATTCAATAAAAATATTTTTTTTAATGCCGGCCAGTAGGTATTTGTTAACTGGTTCGCTTAAATCAATTTTTCCAGTTCCTTAGCATCTATTTTCTCAGAGTTTTATGGCACTGCAGGAGAGGGGAATCGAAAGCCCTCCAAGACACCTGATGACTGCAGCTCTGCAAGTTCTTATTTGTTCAATGCGAAAAAACTCCAGTAGGAAAGGGTATATGCATAGTAAGTGTAATAGTGACTCCTCCCCTTGATGACAGAGGCGTCACTCCTTAAATGGCCATGTAAATTTCCATTTTGGGGTCAAATCCTTTGAGGGGAATGATCCCATACGTAGCAACATCAGGTAATGCTTTTTATGGTAGGAGAGGTGTTCGGTCAGATACTTCTGCGGCTTAATCCTCTGGTAGGCCTGTATCACAGCCCAAGCGTGATTTTTTTTGCGAAGTTCATTTTATCGGTTGACAAAGTGGAGAACCGGGCCTTATGGTCCCAGCGGCGCAGGGCACACCTAAGATCTCAGGGTTCACCTGCCTTGTCAAACAGAGACACGAGACACTCTGTTGGGCGTAGAAAATTAGGCTTATTAGCTGCAGCTAAGCACAGTGGTCCTAGAAGTACACCAGTGGTAAATTCTCAGGAGACTGCCACTTAATTCCGTGGCGCACAATCTATTATAGTACACAGATTTACAATGCCCACTCCCAAACATACAAAACTGACGAATAAGAATAGTTCGAAAACAAGATATCGGATGTCCAAAACACACTCTTCCTTCAGACCCCGTGTGCTCTCCTCCCCTCAAGTTAATCAACACTAGTGCCCGTAATTCAATTTTGCAGGTGGTAGAACATGTTTGAATGCTTCAAAGGATAGTTTATGTAACAAGAGAATACACAAAGAGAATAGCGAAGGCCAGTCAAATAAGATAGAGTCAGGAAGAATAGTGAGAGCCAAACAGTCAGTCGAGACAGGGATCAATCAGCCTAGACATGGATTAGTGGACTCGGCCAGACCCTGACATCGGTTTCATAAACAAGGGCAGGGGGTTTACTCTTTAACAGACAAGACACGTAGCAGCTGAAAAAGCAAAAACACCGTGTTCGTCGTGCTGCCTGAGTGAGGCAACACAAAATGGCGGCTGGACACAAAATGGCGGCTAAATACGAAGCAGAGTTAAAAACTATGTAACCTCAGACCCTCCTTTTGCCATACTCAGGCAAAGCACAAAAGACCCATACTAGTCTGAGTCGATGTCAATGGTCATGAGGTCCATGAGTTGTTGCTGTAACATCATTCAAATATTCTCTGTTTTCTGTGACACTGGTTTTGGAACGCATACAGTGGCACAAAGTCCACAGATGGCTGGGCCACACTGTAAACAGAGGCAACAAGAAAAGATGATCGCTAGAATCGCTCCAAGGAAAGTTAATACTTTCCATCCCCATGTGGACAGTAGTCCCCAAAACCATCCCATCACAGATCAATCTCCAGTATCCTGATGAATGGACTCGGAGATGACATGTAGTTTAGAAATGGCTTGGTATACTGTAAGGGCATTATCAGGAATGTAAACACAGCAACTAGACCCAAATAATTTACAGACTCCTCCTCTATCTGCAAGGACGATATCTAAAATCATCCGTTTTTGTAAAGTCATAAGACGATCCGCCTGAAGTTCAACTGTCAGATTATTCAATGCTCCAGAAGTTACGTTTATGGTAGCATCGACCACAAGGACTAGACGTCTGATGTTTCTGCTATTAACTATTGGACCCCAGAAGGGAAGAAACCCTTTCAGAAAATCTCCTCCCTCTTGTCCAGCTGTGTCTTCAGCATCGATAACCCCTCTACCATATCTCTTTCTGTGGTGGTCTGCAGGAGCAGTATATATCGGAGGAAGAAGGAAACCTTTATAGCATGTTCCTGAAAAATATGTAGGAAGCCATGTATAAGCTCTATCATGGCAGATAAAATATGTACCTTGAGATGGTACCAACGGTGAAGAAACTGAGGGTGTGTAGATATAAGTATGGGAGCAATTACTCTTTTCGTGTTTGATTTTAGTGTTCTGGCCATTTATTTGTAAACACAAATTACCTTTATGAGGTATAGTCCAGATCAGTGAAGATCTTTTCTGTTTAATCCTGTCAGTGAGGCTAGTGATATAGCGAGTCACATTCCACCCATCATATGCTTGCTTCTAACCTTGGGAATTTTACTAATGTCAGCTATTTTTGCCATTGTTACTATTCCCTTTATCAATGGACTGTGGCTAAAATCCACTCCACCATTATAGGATCCACCAGGAGGATATCGAAGTTGATTCTGGTATGCATTAGGAAACATTGCCAGATAAGCCCAAGCAGAACCTTCATATGAAAATGGGAGAACTAAATACGGCATCCCTCTCTCTGTATTGTGGGGCATGAGCCCACAGACCCAACAGTCCGTTGTATTTACTACCAATTGATGCTGATGTAACAATTGGATAAATGAATTGTTGAGATATTCCGTTCTCCTCATCTGCTCATGGTCTGGGAGTGCATAGAATTTGTGCGGAGAAATAATAGTAAAGGAAATAAAAGAGACAGAAGTAGGAGCAGGTGCTGGCTGCATAATGTGTACAATCCATCCTACACATGCTAATAAACTGCATAAACATACTAAAATGCATAATGATATGCCACAACAACTAAACAGTAATTTCTTATAATGGTTTCTTTTCATTATTTTAATATCGCCCCCTTCCATTTCGTTATCCATTACTCTAAAGGTGTTGCTCACGATAATCTTCCTTAATCACTTGGCTGTGATTGTTAGCCGTCCTATGACACTGCAAGTCCTGTTGACCTAGTCACTATTCAGGTCACGGCCTAAGACTCCTACCGTGACCCTACAACTTGATGGATAATGGACAAGGAATGGGGTTTTTTTCAATAAAAACAGAATTATAAAACACAAAGTTCAATTGTCCTTGGTCAACCTTGGTCTCAGGTTGTACCGTGTCTTGCCAAGTATCGTTTGGTCCCTGAATAAAGTCTCTGGATCTGATGTGTTCAGTCGCAAGTGAGATGGTACAGCTTCCTGCAAAACGTCGTCGTCCTCTTTTTCACAACTTGTCCAATCCAGGCGTGCACTACTGAATGGTACAAATATGGGTACTTTCTCACACTCGCTATCACCAACACCTTCTCGGACCCACTGGTCATAAGGTAACGGTAATCGTACCCTCTTGACGAGCACGCCGTGGATCCAATTTATCTTCCCAACGACCTTCAATGCTGTACGAGTAGTCAGCAAGACTTGTCTCGGCGGCCCCCAACGAGGTTCCAGGTTCTTTTTCCTCTGGAAGTTTTTTAGACACACCCAGTCCCCAGGTTGGATGGAGTTTCCTGGATCTGAGGAGGCCTCCGGTAAAGCGTTTTGGACCTGTTGACGAATAACACATAATTTAGTGGTGAGGTCATGCAGATAGTCAACCAACAATGGATACGGAATGTCCGAGTATTTCTTGGGACGAGAGACTCCCAAAACATTGGCTGGACGTCCAAATACAATCTCATATGGGCTAAGCCCCAAACGAGAATGAACTGTCGTTCTTGTTGAAAGGAGTGCCAAGGGAAAGGCATCAGGCCAGGAAAGGCCTGTGCTGGCCTGTATCTTTGCTAACTTGAGCTTGAGAGTGCCATTATAACACTCTACCAAACCCGCTGACTGAGGGTGGTTTGCCGCATGGAATTTCTGTCTAATACCAAGACCCACACACACCTTCTGCATAATTTAACCTACGAATTCACTCCCATTGTCACTCCAGACAATGCGCGGCAATCCAAACCTCGGGAAAAACTCCTTCAAAAGGACTTTGGCAGTGGATAAAGCAGTATTGTCCTTTAGGGGGTAGGCCTCTATCCATCTGGAAAAGGCACAAACCACCACCAGAACATACTTGAGGTTGTTAAAACGTTCCATGTGAATATATTCTATTTGTAATACCTCAAAAGGATACGTAGGGGGAGCAAAATGACCTGCCAGAGTTGGCGTTCCCTTTCCTGGATTGTGCATCAAACAAACAATACAATGCTTCACCACATTTTCTGCACATTTGGGAATACCTTGATTCTGCCATACTGGAGCCAGAAGTTTACATATACCCCTTGCATTATTATGGGCTGGTCCATGTGCCATGGTAACTACAGGTAGTACATACGCATCTGGTTACAACCACCGCTGATGCTCTGATAATTCTGTCCAACATCCCATCGTGTCCAACATTCCCATACTCTCTCTCCACTTACTCAATTCTTTCTCAGTTGCTTCCTTCTGAATCATTTTCACGCTTTCTACTGTGTCTTCACACATACCTCCTTCTGCAACCCATCTTACGGGGCCCGCAACATACATGTGACTTTCAACATCTTTCGCTGTTTCCCTCGCTACTTCATCCGCAAATGCATTCCCTCGACCCACATCATCAGTAATCCTTTTATGCGCAATGCACTTCACAATCGCTACTTGAGCAGGCAAAGCAAGTGATTCAAGAAGGTCAGTTACCAACTGACCATGCTGTATTTTAGTGCCGTGGGAGGTAAAGAATCCTCTTCCTTCCACAAACGGCCGAAACTATGAGCAACGCCAAAAGCATACTGGCTATCTGTGTAAATGGTCACTCTCTTTCCTTTCGCCAACACGCATGCTCTTGTTAATGCAATTAACTCTGCAGCTTGCGCTGAATTCTGTGAAATGCGTGCAGTTTCAACTACTGTATGCAAAGTTGTAACAGCATAAGCTGCTGTTGTCTCGCCATTAGGAAGCTTAAAACAAGATCCCTCTAACCACAGAATTCCATCCGGATCCGCAAGTGGTGTATCTTTTAAGTCAAATCGACCTTTAGTTTCTTCTTCTGTACGAAGAAAACAATCATGCTGGTCTTGTACATTTTTCTCATCCAAAACAGGTAACAATGTTGCTGGGTTCAAAACATTACATCTCTCTATATGTATATGACTAGCTAAAAGCGTCAACTCATATCCAGACAAACGAGCACTCGTTAAATGCTGTGTCTTTGTTCTATTCAAAAGGGTATCTACTGCATGTGGCACCATAACATTAAGAGTATGATCTAACACCAGTCCAGCAGATGGACGAATAGAAATCGCCGCTGCTGCTGCTGTTGCTCTGAGACAACTAGGTAATGCCTTGGCTACTGGATCCAAAGTAGCCGAAAAATAGGCACATGGCCTTTCTTTGTCTCCAAATTGTTGTGTCAAGACTGACAGCGCGCAACCTTCTCTCTCATGAACATAGAGTGTGAAAGGCTTACTATAGTCTGGAGTACCCAACACAAGAGCAGAACACAAGGCAATACGTAAATCTGAAAAACTCTTCTGACATTCATCAGTCCAAGGAAGAGGTTGGGGTGGATCTTTTAAAGTAAGTGCCAACAAAGGTTTGGCCAGCAAGGAAAAATTTGGGATCCATTGTCTACAATAAGAGGTAATGCCTAGGAAAGCACGCACCTCTCTTTGTGTGGATGGCACAGACATTTGTGCAATTGCATGGATACGTTCTGGGGTCAATTGCATTCCCTCCTTTGACAAGAGATGACCTAAATAGGTAACCTCTTGGCAACAATATTGTAACTTAGAAGGTGACACTTTATGATGTAAGTTAGACAAATGTTGCAGAAGTAACACAGTCACGCTTTTACAAACATCTTCCGAATTGGCAGCCACTAACAAATCATCCACATATTGTATAAGAGTAGCACCTGGAGGCAAAGAAAAAGTGTCAAGCTGAGATTTCAATGCCTGACTATAGATTGAAGGACTCTCACAATATCTTGAGGTGCACGCTTAAATCGGAAGCTTCGGCCTCTGAGAGAGAAGCCAAAAAGATCCCTACTCTCCTCAGCAATAGGAATGCTAAAGAAAGTATTTTTGAGATCAATAACTGAAAACCAAGCTGCCGAAGCAGGAATCATAGTGAGCAGAGCAGTAATATCCGGGACAACAGGAAACTGAGGGACAACAATGTTGTTGACCTCTCGAAGATCAATCACAAAACGATACACAGGTGGCTGAGAAGGATCAGTACGTTTAAGAACAGGCAGAACAGGACTATTGCAAACATTTCCTCGGGTCTCTTCGACCACACCCTTCTGAACCAAGTCATAAACAAAGGCCAGCAAAGCTCTCTCACCATCATTAGAGATCTTATATTGAGGAATGCGTGGCAACTTAACATCAGGCTTAACAGTAATCACATAAGGTGGAATTTGAAGCAAACCAACATCATTCGGACCCGTAGCCCAAAGTGTAACAGGAAGTGAACGCAATTCGAGTGGCAGTTGATCTTGAGATACATACATTGGAGAAGTCAATTTATTTCCCAAAGTAAGATGTACACCAGAGGGGGAACAATACAATGTAGCATGCAAGCGTTTTAACAAGTCCAAACCCAATAAATTCTCTCCGCAACCCGTCGTCAAAAGAAGTGGAACTTCTAAATCATAGAGACCAACAGAAATAGGCAAAGGACAAGAAATAGGGTTACTAACTGGGGCGCCAGAAAATCCTACAGAAACATTCGTTAAGCCAGACAAAGGTGCCCCAGGGAGTTTGGAATGTATAATATAACTTCTCATTGCACCAGTATCCAAACGAAATGGTTCTGTAACACCCAATGCTACATCAACATAAGGTCCATTCTGATCCACTGGAACTGATACGACTCCCTTACTTTGTCTACGGCTGTCCTAGCTAGTCTGGAAATCAGGACTTTCACTCTCTACATAATAATCATCATTGTAATATTGCGCAGACTGAGATTTTTGCTGATCAAAATAATTCATAGTATTCTGCGAAGGTAAGGAACGCTTTTCTTGAGACACCGCACCTCGCCCTCCACCTCTAGATGCTGACTGAAAACCACCACGACCTCGTGGCACAGTTTGTCCACCAGTACGTTGTAACAAAACCGGACAATTAATCTTAAAATGACCTTCTTCTTTACAATAGGCGCATTGATTAGGACCCAACTGAGATCACGGAACAAAAGGTGTAGGTTTCTGCAACAATCTCTGAAACTGTGGAGGCTGTTGTTGTTGGGGCTGACCAGAACGAGGGGGGATACGCATGTTGCAAAAGAATCTTTGTTTTCAATTCTTTAGTCTTTTTCTCTGCTTTTTCCTTTTCTTCCTTATCCCTATTCTCATAGTACTGAGCAGTAGCTAATATCTGGGCAGTCGACGAAACGGCCCATGAACTCTCTGATTGTTTCAATTTATGTGATAATTCTGGAAGCAAATTAAAGACAAATTTATCTACGAATAATCGCTGTCCACCTTCAGTACTCATATCTTGACCACTATGGTCGATGAAAGTTTATTCGAAAGGAGTAAAGAAATCGGAGACACTTTCATCTATCTTTTGCTTACATGCCGCTAACTTATCCCAGTTAACGCGTACAGCAGGCATCATTGTTTTCGTAAGACTATTATTCTACCGGGTAATTCCGTGATCAAATCATCGGGTTTAGCACCACCTATTTGTTCTGCATCTGCAGCTACTATAGCAGCCCAAGCACCACCTAAAGCTTGATCATGATCTTCTCTACGAATTTTAGCCCATATAGCCTGTGGGACTACATTGCCCATCAGTAAATCAATATCTGCCAAATTCATGATACATGCATCAACAGTCTGTGACAACTCTTTATAATACCCAGCAGGATTCTTACGAGGGTTCGGTAAGGACTGTTTAAGTGCCAACACTTCCGATATTTTCCAAGGATCATGTACCCATATATGCTGAAAATGAGCCGGTATGGCTGGATTAGCACCTGCTTGAGGAACTGCATCTCTCCATATTGGAGGAACTTCTCGCATAGGATATTGTTTTATTCTACGCCGAACCGCAGGATCAAGAGGAGCTTGAGAGAAAAAGGAAGACTGGAAAGTAACAAGCTTTTGAACAGCATGCTCTACATCAGGACCCACAATAAGTCCCTTATCAAATTGATCCTGTATCTCAAACAAACCCTGTGGAGGTAAATCCATATCTCCCCATGCTTTGATAAGAGTATTACACATAACATTAAAGACATATCTCTGCGTAGGCGTATTCCATTGAAGAAAAGTGTCTAAGATATCACGCACACTATACTGTAGACTACTCATGATCCAATTACGAGCGAGAGAATCTAACTTAGTCTGTTCTTCTGGATCTGAAATCTGACTACGAGATTGCCTTCGAGATGAAGCAGGAGAAAAAGAAAGAGGCCCAAGAAAAGGTGACAAGAGACCAGAAACAGTATTAACTAACCGTTGTTGGGCTGTAGGGGAATCCGACACCAGAACAGGAGACAATGTATTCTGTACAGCAGGAGAAGTACTAGTAGCAAAAGAAACTGACGGCAAAGAAGACTGAGGCATAGAAAACTGAGGGACAGAAGCCGGTGGCAAAGGAGGCGGAGGTGGAATCACTGAAAGAGGCAAATGTGCGGGAACCGGAATAACTGGATTAGCAGCAGGTTGTAATGGGGGTGCATTAGCACCTAATACAATAGGTGGAGGTAATGTCAATAGATGGGACATGAAAGGATCCTCGCCAGGACCCTTACTCTTTGAGGAAGTAGGCAACACAGGATAACACCTATCGATTGCCATACGATGCAGTCGTTCTGAAACTTCAATCAGCTGATCAGTCTCATCATTCTTAAACTGTTGGGCAGCCTGTAATATCGTCATGTCTTGCGTTTTTTTATATTTCTTTGCTTGTTTAATTTCTTTCTGCTTGGCTTCCTTACGCCAGAGGCGGAAAGAGTCAAACATTGTCGGCCGGGCTTTTCTTTTAAACAAAATCGCTTCCAAATTATTTAATATGTCAGGCTCAAAGCTACCATTTTGTGGCCACTGTAAAAAAAACATCTTTCTTTGTGTACCGGATCCATGTTTCATTAAAAATAATAGGACCAAGACCATGTTTCGAATAGAGCTCATAAGTGGGAGTTCCAACCGGAGGAATCGGACAAGAATCCTCTAGCCGGGAATCCCTAGAACAACCAAAGCAACAGAATTTCCTAAACTTACTAAATCCAGGCATTTCGTAACTAACTGGATTTATTCCAAACGTCAAGAGGCTTGAAGACAATATAGTCACAGCACAAACGTACTTACCCCTTGGCTTCGATTAGTGCACTGATTGAATAACAAAAACCAATACCAAAACAAAGAGTGGGCGCTACCCACGAATACTTAACTAAATATTTTCTCACGCCAACAGATGTCCGTCTAACGTCTCGCGATACCAATCATCACCAAAGGACCAAGGCAGGGCGACAGTCAGGGCAGCAGTCGTCAGCAGCCATCGGAAAGGAGTAGCCGCGCTTCAAAAGACTTTCGGTCCACTTCAACATACAGGGGTCGCTCACGTGGTTCGCGAATCCTCCAGAATTTTCTTGCGAAGCTCCTCACAACCCTCAGGATGAACCGCTACCACTGAAGTTGCCCACACGTTGGACTGCCATTTGGAGAACCGGGCCTTATGGACCCAGCGGCGCAGGGCACGCCTAAGATCTCCGGGTTCGCCTGCCTTGTCAAAGAGACACGAGACACTCTGTTGGGCGTAGAAAATTAGGTTTATTAGCTGCAGCTAAGCACAGTGGTCCTAGAAGTACACCAGTGGTAAATTCTTAGGAGACTGCCACTTAATTCCGTGGCGCACAATCTATTATAGTACACAGATTTACAATGCCTACTCCCAAACATACAAAACTGACGAATAAGAATAGTTCGAAAACAAGCTATCAAATGTCCAAAACATACCCTTCCTTCAGACCCCGTGTGCTCTCCTCCCCTCAAGTTAATCAACACTAGTGCCCGTAATTCATTTTTGCAGGTGGTAGAACATGTTTAAATGCTTCAAAGGATAGTTTATTTAACAAGAGAATACACAAAGAGAATAGCGAAGGCCAGTCAAATAAGATAGAGTCAGGAAGAATAGTGAGAGCCAAACAGTCAGTCGAGACAGGGATCAATCAGCCTAGACATGGATTAGTGGACTCGGCCAGACCCTGACATCGGTTTTGTAAACAAGGGCAGGGGGTTTACTCTTTAACAGACAAGACACGTAGCAGCTGAAAAAGCAAAAACACTGTGTTCGCCGTGCTGCCTGAGTGAGGCAACACAAAATGGCGGCTGGACACAAAATGGTGGCTAAATACGAAGCGGAGTCAAAAACTACATTACCTCAAGAGGTCCACTTGGTTGTGGTGTTCACAACGCTTTTGAGACCTGAATACATTACTGGTGTTAACCAAGCTGTAATGCCGACAAGGATTCCTTTAGGATTGTAGTGGTCGAATTAGCTAGTCTTGCTTGATTTTCAATCTCAATCCAACAGCGGTGGGCTAGGGTGTTGTCTTCTGACTCCCTCATCCTCCAATATTAATTTACTAGGGCACCTTGTCTGGCCATAATCTGATTTTTTTAGCCTAATTCTAAACGGATTTGTTCCTGCGAGGTATGTAGCGGTATAAAAACAGTTTTTTAAAGAATGTCAATTGTGCTGTATTTATTATAGCAGCATCTTTAGTGTTCAAAATGTCTGAGCCATACGAGATGGAAGGTAGGAATTTTGCGGAGATCACTTTTAGCAGATGACTGGTAGAACAACCTATAAGCTTTTTCTTCAGGATTTTAAAAGCAAATAACAGTTGTTTTGCTTTTGTGCGTCCTTGCTCCACGTGTAGCTTAAAATTGAGCTTGCAATCGAGCAAGAAGCAAAGATATTTGTAGGAAGTAACACGGGCCAGTGGTTAGTTTCCAGGAAAAGGAGTGCCTATTCAATGTTTTATTATGACTTTTGTCTTCTGATGATTGATTGTAAGATGGTTTAAGGTGATATAGGCATCTAGTCCGGTGATCAATTTCTGCAGGCCAACTGGTGTTTGTGATATCAATACAATGTCATCTGCGTATTGGAGGCACGGTGTCGGTATTTTGCCCAATTTTGGGGCGTCAGCTGGGATAGACTGGAGGCACTGACATGTAAATGGAAAACAGGCACGGCGATAAAACGCAACCTTGTTTTAACCCATTTGATGTTGCAATCATACCGGTTACGCTGGACTCGTCTCCTTTCTTGATTTATACCCATGTGTGGGAATACAGATTGATAATGGCATCCAGGAGCCTGGAAGGGGCCCCCAGGCTTGCATTTTTGCCCATAGAGAAGCTCTTGGAACGTTATCCAAAGCCGCTTTCAGGTGTTTAAAGCAGGCATTCAAAGGCCTTGATTTTGCAAAGGCTTGATTGGCTAAAACTTACATAGATATCAAGTTGGAATACCTCAACGTTGAGTGACAGTCTCATTCCACATTGGAGAAAATTGCTACTTTGGACCACATGTATTTAAATAGCTGATACTACTCTTTGTTACAATAGACATCTGTGGGTAGTATGTTAACCATCTAGGCTGTACTTTTACCACCCTTTATAGTCCAAATACGTTTTAATGGTAAAGTTTATTATTGTAAACACAGAACTCAGCAATTGCCGGATTATGTCACTGTGAAACAACTTACCACAGACATTTCATTACTAAGTCTTCTTTATTATGACAGTTACCAATAAGCTCAACGTTATCTACTTAACACTAACTCCTCTGGTTTACCTTTATAGACTAACATCTACAGTTGATATTAGAAGGATTAGTAGAAACATGGATGACTCCACAAATGCTGCAGGGAAAAGCCCAGGTTATACAAATTATCAGAATAGATTTGTATAAACCAAAAGGTATTCTGATAAGCACAATAGGAGTACAGATTTCCTTTTTTGAAGAGTTTACACATCTTACGCTCAACATACCTCAAAAGGCCTCTCCGTTACTAATGCAGTCATTGCAGATTTCTTATCATACAATTATTTTGTTTATTAATCCAAAATATTTTAATTCCTTGTTGTATCATATGTTCCTTTCCGGTGACCTTCATAGAACCAAACTTTAAGTATATAGAATAAAAGGATTGAAAGATGGCCACCGTCACTGGGAACAGCCCCCGCCCCGAAACAATATGCTAGGAATCTGGGCATTATGATGGACGACGCACTATCCATGAAGGACCACGTGCGCACACTTTGGGGTAAGGGATTTGCAATCCTGAAACTCCTCGCTAAGATCTTCACATGGATCCCACTTGACTGTCGTCGTACGATCACCCAGGCCCTTCTAGTCAGCCGCCTGGACTATGGCAATGCTCTGTTCGAAGGAATGAACGAGCAGTTGTTCTCCCGCCTTCAGGTTCTGCAAAACCAGGCTGCCAAGCTGGTATGTAACAAAGGCAAACGAGACTCTGCATCGGCATGTCTAAAACAACTCCATTGGCTGCCGATGCGCCAGCGCGCCACATTCAAACTACTTTGTCATGCGCACAAAGCCCTCCATAAAGCAGGCCCTACAATCCTGCAAGGGAAAATTGAATTTTATATTCCAAACAGGAACCTAAGATCCATTAACTCAGCCCTAGCAAAACCCAAGCGTATTTACAAAACAAGAACAGGAGGACGAGCCTTCTCGCACCTGGCGGCCAAACGATGGAATGAACTACCTATGGATCTGAGACACACTGTGAACCTTCTTTCATTCCGGCAAAAACTCAAAACACATCTCTTTCCCAAATACTAACCCCCCCTGCTCAAACCTCAGCAGCCCTTTCTTATTCAGCGCCTTGATATCCCCTGGGATGAATGCTGCGCTTTACAAATACCACAAATAAATAAAAAAAATAAAGATCACTTTGGATAGCTGGCATGAGGGCTCATTTAGACTATGGCAGGTGACCCAAAATCTGTAAGGGTGGGAGAGGTTGCTTCGTTTGCAAAAACAGAGGGCCCAGACTCCTTCAGGTGCAATGGTTCTTGAAACCTGACAGTTCACCAACTTAAAATAGAGCAAGTGGACCATCAATTTAGTTGACTACTCCACCACATTCATGACATGGTACCTCACCCACAAAATGATATCAGGCCCATAGACTTCACAATTATTTTTTTAGTTTAAAGGAAGTTTATTTGTTAAGAAAGTAAGACATAATACAATACTCACAGAGTAATATATATGTACAGAATAATACTGCTTAAATATCTGAGAAAGGGCGAGAGAGGAAAAGAAAGAAAAAAATAGGGGGATAGAAAGAAAAAGGGAATTTAAGGCATTAGATTTGACCACATTTTGACTATAACGTACATGATGACACTCAAGTCCATATTCAATGAATTGGTTAAGAAACCATGAATTAAATATTTATAGAGCAAGTGGTTACCCCGGGAAAAGGGGGTCTAATGGAGTTACAGCAAATTACACCCGAAAGAATACACAGTTGTTAAAATAACCAAGTGATTTTCTGAAATAAGTAAGTAACCTTAGGAGGGGAAGCAAATAATGTCAGAGCTTAGCAGTATGATAAAAGTACAAACGCCCTCTGTGGTATGGTCTAATTTAAGGACCTGCTGAAGGGGAGCTCTGAATATAAGGGGCATGCAGGAGAGTAGATACCCATTTTCCTAGACCATTGCCTGCCATGGCATCAAAACCCAGCTAGACAGCCTTGAATGTGCATCTGTCGAATCTGAAACCTACGCAACATGGGGAGCAAGGGTTTAAGGGGGGTTATATGCGATGGATTCAGAATGACCCAGAGCTGCTACATTCTGGACAATTTGGATTTCGTTCAGAAGGTAGGCAGGCAGCCCCACCTAGAGGCGTTTGAATAGTTGAGGTGCAACATCAGCACCAAGACTGTAGTTTCTAGGGCAGATAAGGATCTTCCAGATAGCACATAATGTTGCAAAGCATTTGGAGGGTTGTAGGAGAACCACACATGCATTTACAATGCATGCTTTTACCACGCATCCATTGCAATGCCTTTACCAAGAAAATACCTTTACAATGCATGGAAAGTATACATGGTAAACATATCTACATCTTTACATCGGCAACCTTCCCAAATACCAATTTTTTTACAAATTAAAATTCTATTTTAGGGGGTAATCCCTGAACCCCCCTTTTTGTAGTCTTACAGCCCAAATCCCTAACCCACCCCTAAACACACCCTTCCCACCCCTATACACACCCAAAACCACATCTAAACATACATAGAAGTCACCCCCTGGTTGGCCCTTTAAACAGCCCAGAGGCCAGGGTGAGGTGTGTTTAAAAAGTTGGAGATGTATTCACATTTTGCATGTCCTGGTAGTGAGACTTAAATTAATTTCACTACTGCAAGAGGACCTCTCCCATAGGAGAGCATTGGAATTACCTTATTACATGTAATAAGCTGTAACTTCCATTGGAACAGTTTGTGTCTAAAGAATTGTAATTAAAAGCCCTCTTTAATGGCAGTCATTCATTCATAAACTGTATTCGGTTTTACAATGTAAAAAACCATAACAGTTACAATATATACACATCTCATAAAAGTAGTACATTAAAAAATTTACAATTCATAGCCGTAAAAACAGGAAATATATATCATTTTCAAGGGGCAGAGACATATGGGCCGTGAGTTTGTAACAAAAGAAGGAGTAACATCTCCCACTGAAATAGAGGAGGTTCAAAATGAGCCCATGTTCCCACCAAAGGTTACGGGTAATATTAACAAGTACAATAAATAGGTAAGATATATTTCTGTACTTAAAGAGGAGAACACGCATGAGTCATACCTTAAAACTGAGTACCTCCTCCCCCTAAAATAGCTAATATTCCAGGCAAGCCCTGGCTCTCACCAGAGATTTCAAATAGCCTACAATAAAAAATATGCAGTCTGGTTTCAACAGCTGCAGATACAAAAGTGCTGGGCGAACCTGGTTAAAGTTAAGCCTCTTTAAAAGGGGGAGTAAAAAATGTCTCCGTGGTACTTCATAGAATTTGCAGAGGAACATAAAGTGTAGCAGATCCTGTGGAGACATATTGTCGCAGCCACAGGGTGCTAACACCTGTCCTCTGCTGCACCCTTTTGGAACGGCAATTAACAAATGGATAAAATCAAGGCGAAACATAGACAGTAAGAACCGCTCATGGGTGGCCAATGATCCCAGAAGGTATGGCTCAGTCAGTGGATGAGTTTTTAGGGTCAGAAATTTACAGACGCTCGGTTGCATAATTCCTGTTAGTCTCTGTCTAGCTTCCTGGTACAAATAAAAGCTTTCTTAACCAATTCCACATCCTTTCTTGTTAAAATAGAGGGTTTTAAAAACAGTTCTGGACGACCCAACTCTGTAAAGCAACCTCTAACATACTTCAACCATGGGATTCTAGACATATGTTCAAGGTTCATACAGTCCTGTATGATCTGCTGGGTAAGCTCTAGCTCCTTGTTTGGCCAGCACATAAGCCAAAACACTAAAGGGCGCAGAACAAGAGTGTCGCATAACAATGGAGGCCCCAATTCTTCATGAGCTACCAGGTTCGATAGGCCAGTTAGCATTCCCACATGGTGCTTTAAAAAGTTGTTCTCAGCCACCTGTAACAAGTGCTGTGGTGTACCCCCAGACTTCACTACCGTAACATGCAGTTGATACACCTTTGGCCTGATACATTTTCAACATGGCTTCACTTGGGCGCTTGCCCATCTTAGTAGCAAAGTTGAAAATAGCGGCAGGTATTCGGATGAGTCCCCCCTTTTTCTTCTGGATAAGGGGACCACACTTCAGGCGATCATCCAGCAGAACCTCCAGATATGAAAACACTGGCATTGTGGGGACCTTCACAGAAAAGGATACTTTTTCATAGGATGAGCCCCTACCTGCAAGACGCAAGATTTTGCATTGTTGATGGCTAAGTAACGGGACCCCATAAAATTCAGGAATGCGTCTAATAGGGATTGGAGTCCCCTAGTCGTTCTCGGTAGGAGGACAGCATCATCTTCATATAGGAGGACAGGGAGACCCCAGCACCCCACATGCAGAAAGTTGCCCCCCACGTAGCAACCAGAGCTCCTTCAAGATCACCGATATAAAGGTTAAACAGGAAGGGGGCCACAATGCAGCCCTGCCTTACCCCTCTTTCAATATTGAATTCCCTGGAAACTCGAAGATCCTGTGCACATCTAATGTTCACCTTAGTATCCCTAAGCAGATCCATTAGAAAGTCCACGATGGAGGCCTCCATCCCCATGGCCCTCATGGACTGCCACAGGTTGACACAGTCAAACGCGGAAGAAAGGTCCATGAAGGCCATGTAGATCGTACCCGAGTGGGCCATCGTACACTTGCCAAGAATCAGGTAGAGGTTTAAACATTGGGCCCCCGTGGACCTCCCTGCCCGAAACCCATATTGGGTGTCAGCAATGATGTTATGCTCCTCTGCCCAGGAGGATAGTCTTTGCAATATTAGTCTCCCACCACCTATACTACTGAGTCGATGCGAGAAATAGGTTGGTAGCAGTGCATACTGTTTCAATCCCCCTTTTTAAACGCTGGCAAGATGGTAGAAATGGCCCAGGATTCAGGGCTACCGTCCCTGGCTGCTGCATTCAGTACAACCGCCAGGATCGGGGCCCAAAAGGATGGATCCAATTTATAAAGGTCCGGCGGAATTCAGTCAGGCCCAGGAGTTTGTTGCAAGTTAGGCCAGCAATTCCCACCTATACCTCTGTTAGCTCAAAAACCAGACAGTCAGTGATTGTTGCCCAGGATAGCTGGTCATATTGACCCATAAAGCCCTTAAACATGGATTGAAAATGGGCCACCCATTCGTCTTCCGTGATGTGGGAGTCTAGAACATTGCCTGTGTCTTCAGTAAACAATGGTCTGTTGACAATGCCGCAAAACCCTCTGCCATTGCTTAGAGTACTAGACTGTAGCAGCTCCCTCCATGCCTCCGCCTTAACAGCTCCCTTACGGATAGCTAAGACCGGTTTATATTCTGTGCGACATTCGCATATGTCTAGGGGGTGTCTGAGAACAACTTTCAAGGCCTCCTTTAGCTTGCGTGCTGCCTGAGAGCAGCAGGAAGAATCAAACCATCTTGGGTTGGAGTTTGGATACCTTACGAGCTGGAGCCCTCAAAAGTTCCCCTCCTTTGCGGGAAATTACGCTAAAAGCACTAAGGACATCTCTTGGTAGACTCTCCGGTTGGACACAAAAAGCAAGTTTAGCTGCGCATGAGTCTTTCACCTCCCTGTGGAAGGCATCCGGGTCAATCTGGGACCATTTAAGGCAGCACCCACCGTCTATAGGTCTTGATGTTCCCGGTGCCCTTCCACTAGGTTTGCTAGATAGAAATACACCACAAAAGTATACACAGAGGGGATTGCGATCACTATAAATGCTGTCCTTAATGGTAACGCTTTGAAAAATGGACTGAGGAAGAAGAAATTTAAATATAGTCCATAAAAGACCCGGTACCTCTCCCTTTAAAGGTGGGAATCGGGGCTTTACAGTTAGGGTCTGAGTGGGACATCAGTGTAAGTAGATCAAATTCATTGACTAGATTACTTAGTTCATCCCCTGTGTTGAGTGCTTAAAATGAAGCCCCCTCATTCAGTGGTATCCCAAATCGGACATCTTCGTGATCTTTGGGTCACCACAAAGGTGGGTATTAAAATCTCCAAGCACCAGAGAAGTGTGGCTCAAATGGTTAGAGTGGCAGACCCTGATGCAGAGGTCTGGCCCGGGACCAGGGTTCAATACCCACCTCGGCGGGTCATGGGCTATATTTCCTCAGACCTGATAATTCTCGCCTCAGTGCCTATTCTGATCATGGGGCCCACTCTGCGACTCTGGGCAATAGCTTGCTTAATCTCCACAACGGCCCCAAAAGCGCTGGGATGCCCGGTTTCACCCTGGGGGTGCCCAGGAGTGGACACTCACAAGGAAAACCAGGAAGGGTTCCTAAGCGGTATACGGACAGCACCGGGACACTACCTCAGGGAAGAACGGTGCACTCTATAAATACCGGTACATTTACATTAAGGGGTGTGAGCTAAGATCACAGAACTTCCTTAAATAGCGACTCAGCTGGATGATGTTACCTTCCCCCTTTTTGCTATTAGGTGGATTATAGAAATTGATCAGGCTGATTGTACTGTTCCCCTTAAGTGTGATGGCCTGAAGTCCCTGCCAAAAAAAAAAAAAAATGGGTTCGTACATGGCAGTCCACTGTCAGGGAGATATAAATAACCAACCTTCCTTTGGCTCTGCCACTGGTTGACAGGGAGGGCAGGTACAAAATGAGCTTTAAAACACTCCAGAAACAGATTGCAGTCCACCAACCAAGTTTCTTGGAGGCAGATTACTAAGAATTACCTAGCAAACTGTTGCCATATAGAATCCTTAAACTTATTTGCCAGGCCTGCTATGTTCCATGATAGAACATTACTGTCCGAAACATAGGATGTCACCTCTGTGTTGATGGAAGGTGAACCATCTTCAATGTCTCTCAGTTACCGGGGTGGAGTGAACCCTCTGTTGGTGTATTGGCTCTGCTACGGTCTCAGTAGGGATATCCAGTCAATCACATTCCTCAAATAGCATAGAGAATCTATTAGCTAATGCTAGGGTAGGCAGCACAAGAGCAAAATGCCCCCCCCCCCATGAGTGACTTATACTACGAGGTGGTTGTGGAAACCCGCGATTCCTGCCTACAGAGTTTTTAATAGGACTACATGGCTCGAGAAAAATCCCTGTCATTATTCCCTGTTCTATACCCTCAAGAATCAGCTCAGTAAAAAACAAAATAGAAAAACAGTGGCAGTGCCGGTATTATGGAACCATATTGTGATGAACCGACATGAATATCCCCCGACAGGATTCTATACAATCCACTCGGTGTACCATAATGCTACGTTCCACACCAGGACTCTCAGGGGTATTGATTGATAACCAGTGGAGTAACTTGTTGTAATCCTCATTTATACATGGAAGAGCCAGGACATTCCAACATCACTACGTAAGGTGTTGATTCAGGGGGGGGGATGAGATGGGCAGGGGGTGGGATGAGATGGGCAGGGGGGGAATGAGATGGGCAGGGGGGGAATGAGATGGGCAGGGGGGGAATGAGATGGGCAGGGGGGGAATGAGATGGGCAGGGGGGGAATGAGATGGGCAGGGGGGGAATGAGATGGGCAGGGGGGGAATGAGATGGGCAGGGGGGGAATGAGATGGGCAGGGGGGGAATGAGATGGGCAGGGGGGGAATGAGATGGGCAGGGGGGGAATGAGATGGGCAGGGGGGGAATGAGATGGGCAGGGGGGGAATGAGATGGGCAGGGGGGGAATGAGATGGGCAGGGGGGGAATGAGATGGGCAGGGGGGGAATGAGATGGGCAGGGGGGGAATGAGATGGGCAGGGGGGGAATGAGATGGGCAGGGGGGGAATGAGATGGGCAGGGGGGGAATGAGATGGGCAGGGGGGGAATGAGATGGGCAGGGGGGGAATGAGATGGGCAGGGGGGGAATGAGATGGGCAGGGGGGGAATGAGATGGGCGGGGGGGAATGAGATGGGCAAGGGGGGGAATGAGATGGGCAAGGGGGGAATGAGATGGGCAAGGGGGGAATGAGATGGGCAGGGGGGGAATGAGATGGGCAGGGGGGGAATGAGATGGGCAGGGGGGGAATGAGATGGGCAGGGGGGGAATGAGATGGGCAGGGGGGGAATGAGATGGGCAGGGGGGGAATGAGATGGGCAGGGGGGGAATGAGATGGGCAGGGGGGGAATGAGATGGGCAGGGGGGAATGAGATGGGCAGGGGGGAATGAGATGGGCAGGGGGGAATGAGATGGGCAGGGGGGAATGAGATGGGCAGGGGGGGAATGAGATGGGCAGGGGGGGAATGAGATGGGCAGGGGGGGAATGAGATGGGCAGGGGGGGAATGAGATGGGCAGGGGGGGAATGAGATGGGCAGGGGGGGAATGAGATGGGCAGGGGGGGAATGAGATGGGCAGGGGGGGAATGAGATGGGCAGGGGGGAATGAGATGGGCAGGGGGGAATGAGATGGGCAGGGGGGGAATGAGATGGGCAGGGGGGGAATGAGATGGGCAGGGGGGGAATGAGATGGGCAGGGGGGGAATGAGATGGGCAGGGGGGGAATGAGATGGGCAGGGGGGGAATGAGATGGGCAGGGGGGGAATGAGATGGGCAGGGGGGGAATGAGATGGGCAGGGGGGGAATGAGATGGGCAGGGGGGGAATGAGATGGGCAGGGGGGGGAATGAGATGGGCAGGGGGGGGAATGAGATGGGCAGGGGGGGGAATGAGATGGGCAGGGGGGGAATGGCAAACCTCCCTTGGCGGCACGGTGGGGCCATCCAGCTGGCCTGCAGAAGATTGGCGGTCCCACCTGTGCAGGGAAACTGCCGGTGGCCTGCTGTGAGTCTGGCCACCCCTTAAACCATCTACCTCCCCTGGAGCTAAATGCGCCACATGACGCTGTGCAGGCTGCTGGTCTCCATGAGATATGGTAGGGTTTTTAGGTAGGCCCGGGTCAGATTTGGCAACTAAATCTGAGATCTCACTTGTACCCCGCAGTTTACGAAAGCATCAGTTTGGTCCTCCTTTGTAAGACTTCGCGATTGATGTCAACCTCTCCAGACTAGGACTCAGTTGGTATCCAGCAGAGTAGTCATCATATTTTTAAAGGCCTTGGTAACCATTGTGTCTAGGTTTGTGGTTTCAGAGTTGGGTGCCGAAAACTTGGTGGAAGGCTTAGTGGCCAGGGTAGGTTTTGGTATTTTTGCTTTACCCCCTGTGGTTTGGAATTTCCGTTTTGTACTCCCCTGATGTTAGAACCCCCCCCCCCCCCCCCCCCGGGTGGTGGGTTGACTAGTCTGGAAGAGTGAATGGGTGGATGTAAGATTCTGTGTGTTAATGATGCTTTCCTTTCTCTTTGTTCTATTTCAATTGTTCTAACTGGGGAGAGGGATCCATGCTGGGTCAGGGAAGGGGTTAGAGAGGGAGCTTCTTAAACAAGTGGTAAGCCTTCAGTAATAGAGGAAACTACAGGCAGCCGCTGACAGCTGTCAGAGCAGGCAGGTAAAGATTCAACCAGAGGCACACTAGATCCAAGTATAGGTGGTTTAAAAGAATTAGTGAACAGGTGTCTTTCCAGATCACCCTCTATCTCTTTGTCAAGAACGGCAGCTGTTCTCTACAAAAAGGAGTCCATTGTGGTAACAGTGGAAGAGGAACTAGCCACTCATTTACCCCAACAGACCCAGTCTGAACCTTTCGACTCCCCATAGCTTTAGTGGTACTGATACATACAAAAGTGAATAAAATAAATGAAATAAATTTAAACTGTTTTGATACAAGTACAGTCGGAACAAGGCGGTAGCTCTTGCTCGTGCTATATGTCCAGTACTAGTCCAGAGAACCTTCCAAACTCTTTAATGGTAGTCATTTTTAAATCTGAATACAGAAAAAGCTATTTTAAAGTTGGCATTTTCTTATGAACATTCGGTGCATGCAGCTGGTTCCTGGATCCCATGACTAGGTGAAGTAGGTCTTTGTGCATTGCACTTAGACAGTGGGAGCAAAGGAAATCTATTTTTTGCAGGATGGGCTACTCAGTTAACTGGAGGAGCTGCCACACTTGCACACCAGAGTCACTGCCTGAGCTTTCACAAAAGACTGGTCACTAGTCTATTGCGACTCCAGACAAGCTGGGGCTAGGACGGGGAGGAAGGGGACATTCAACACCTTGGGTTGATATGTGTAGAAGCTTCTCTAACTTCAAAGTAGGAATTGGGAATATATTTTGGACCTCAGACCCAAACTCTTCAGAACACTTCTGGACCTGTGGATACTCTGCCTGGAAGAAGGAATGCTGTTATGCTAAAAGGACTGCTGCCCTGGTCTGTTGCCCCTTCTCACCTGGGTGAGAAATACTGACCCTGCATCTGCTGAACCCAAGACCACAGAGTGACTCCAAGGGCTAGTTCACTGGCCTCCTGACCGGATGCTCAGGGCTAGAATGATCCCACAACGGTGAACCAAACACCTGCACTTCATCTATGATTCTACCCTGCCAAGTAGTGACCCCAGTCCTAGACTCTTGGAAGTGGTCCTAAGGTACTCTGCCAGCCTCAGTGGATTCAGCAGAACCAACATCTCTGCTGTGCAACAACCCCAAGCAGAACAAATGCAACATCACTGCTGTATGGATCTTTTCCGTCAAAAAAGGTGCACATCGGAGCCTGTTGCATCATCAGACCTACCGCTTGGTGATAGATGCAAGTAGCCTCAATACTGGACACCGCATAGCAGCTCCTCTGAACCTAGGCATGCCCCGCCCACTGGGTGATGCAGCCTTGACACCGGACTTTGAATCTCAAGCCCTCAATGGAATTCTGGATGACCTTGCACCTTGAAGAGATAGTTTTTACTAAGACCCTCGCAACACTCCACAAAGCATGATTTAAGGTACTTTGTTCATTGGCCCAAACTGGTTCCCTGCATCCAGACCATGCTCCATTGTGGAGGGCCTGAACTTGTTAATTTGTCAGAGTCCAGTACAACCATATATATACACACACAATTTGGCTTTTTGTTGTGCTATTTAATAGCCAGTCGAACCGATTGGATTGGTTATTTTATTTATTAAAAAGTACTATTTTAATCATCTGGTTTGGGATCTATTGTGGTCAGTTTTCAATGGGTTACGAATTGAAGTGTTACACAACACCTTTACACATTCCCTTCGGGTTAAGCCTGGCTGCTCAATGCCATCCTACCAGAGGGCCCAGCACAGGATAATTTGGGGTTTGCTTGTGACTTCTTTGAGAAGAAATGTGGTTGGTGCTAGAGTACGTTCTCAGTTCACCCCCTCAAACAGTAGTCTAATTTCCTACACATACCTTTTATTGTAGATTTACAGTTCAGGAATCCACAGGTACCCGAGTGATGGGGCCAAATGACCAATTAAAACTAGTCAAAATAATTCAGGAAAAATGGTTTAGGGAGTCTATTTAAAAAGTACAAGTGCTTTTGATAAAATAGCTATCGATTTATTTAACACCAATAGGGTGGCATGAGAGGTCTTTAGAGAAAATCATGGTAAAGAAACCAATGAAAAATAATTAAGCATCTGAAAGTATGCATCTAGGACCTATTTAGAGATTGCCAGTTGATACAGTAGTATTCAAATCTGATGTGAATATGGCACTTAACATATGCGGTACATCGCATGCCATTACAATGCAAGTCATTACACCAACTTGCTGAGGGGGTGGGACATTCGCTGGATGATGGAATAATATCGTGTACTATTCCAACAGCAGGGAAGGTGTTGGATTTTAAATCCAACACCTTCTGCCCCCTACAGAAGGTCATAACGATGTGCAGTGTAATGGTTTGCGATGCACCAACACGGTCATAACCGCATTGCAGTGGCATGCGATGTGAAGATGTTTCCCTTCTGATGTGAAAGCAGAATTCGATTGTATCCAGTAAGGATTATGCCTTCAACTTATTAGGATGTTATTTATATATTGAATCTGGTTGTAACAGAAAAAAATGATTGCAATTGTATGTGCTTGAGAACTCAACATTACATATGATAAGGGACTTTCCTTCACTAACTCCCCCCCCCCCACCCTCCAAAAATAAAGTCCTGTACAACTCCTGACGAATCACCACATGCATGGAGGCAGTTTGGATGTTTAGACAAAAAGAAGGCATGGGTTTGAAAGACAGGCATGGGGTTCTGTTTTTGGCGTGAGGTTTGCAAGACATTTTCCAGAACAAACATGACATGTCTTGACTACGCATCTAGGCTCAATCACCCTGCTTGATTAGAATGTCAAATTCGAGCCTATACCAGAAGCTCCCCAGTGCCAAAGTATATCTGAGAGGAACCACGGGACCCCCGTTCCTTACACATACGGTGCTGAATGTGGCGCTCTGTTTACAGAGCCTCATACTATTACGACTTAAAAATGTTATTTGAACACATCAGAACTTGCTACTAATAACCGCAATGTGCACAAGCGATTGGACCCCATCTGGAAACAGGGATTGTTCATTCAACTGAAAATCTGGAGACCGGTTTGAATTGGTTTCAGGGATACACTAGTACAGTAGATGCAATTAATTACCAGTTCACTATGGATTCTCCAGATGCATGAGCAGATTTACTTTAATTGTGGTGTGCATATAGAATCTCAAACCCCATTGAAGTTCTTCAATTTTTTTTCCTGACACAAAATTTGATTGAATGCTGAATTAAATATTCACCCCCGGGACAGATCTGGGTTAAATCCATTTTTTTTTGCATGCCACGCCAGTTTATACCCAAACATATGCAAATCAGTACGGACCCTGTCCGAAGGGAACAGTCCAGCCTGAACTGCCAGGCCTTCCCTGGACCAGAAACAAGCTTCCTGGGACCTGTTGTGGGTAAACATCCTTCAGCCATGCTAGCTTGAATCCAGTGGTGTAGTGATCACGGGACCCATGTCTGGGCATTCCCCTTAGCGCAACAAATGCAAAGAAGATGGCCAGAATGCTGAATTAATCAAATATTCACCCCAGTCACAGGTCTGGGTTAAATCTACATTTTTTTAACACTAGGCCATTACAGTTTAGACTTCGATGTAGCATGTCCTGCGTGGGTAAGGTACCTGGGATTCAAAGAGCTCCCTCAAACAAGAGGGAAGAATTGCATCCTAACTTAGAACAAGAGGTCATTAGGAGACAGTAGAGGATTCACAAGTGTCTGTAGGGGATACCAGCTTTTGAATGCATCTGTGAAGCATGTTCCAAAGTGCCAGTTTACGTTTATATTTTTAAGCAAATGCAAGATCGGATATTCCAATGGCGCATTTCCTAGTAGGCCTCTTACCAGCCTGGAATTTTGGCAGGGGTGAACCAGGTAGAGTGCTGTACACATTGATATTTAAGGAAACACTTTATTCAAGTTAAAACGTATGCAGTGAGCACTTAGCACTCCTTTGCACTCAATTAGAAGACGGGAAAGTACATGGAGAAGTAATGGACTCCCCACATGTAGCCTTGTATTGCTCCATTTCCCAAACTCAAGTGGGCTAGGAAAGCAAAAAAACACTTCAGGATATCGCCCCCCTTATCAAGGACGTGAAAAACTCACATGCCAAGAGACACGTTACTGAAAAGAGGAATAAACTAGTAGGTCACTTATTTTTTTATTGAACGGAGAAAGTTCAGATCATGATTCACATTCCTCCAATAGCATACTCAGAAATGCTAAAAATATAGCAAACTCTTTGAAGGAAACCTTCTTGTCGCCATCCAAGTCCATCATTTTCATCACCTCTTTTGCCATGTCCTCGTCTTTCCCGGAGGCCTATAGGATGAAGCAATAAAGAGAAGAAAGTTTTATAAAATGAAGTACAATAAGTTCAGAATATTCTACTCAATGGCTAGAAGCTTCCCTCCCAACACCTCCCTCCAACCCTCAATTATCTGCATTAGTCTGGACACAGATTGTTTAATGATAGTACTGAGAATGACCAATGTTCATAAGACCATTCTAAAGAAACCGACGTTATCAAGATATTTACTTTTGACCAGATGGGCTAGCCAACAAGAGCCATCCATTAGTACTGGTTGCTTAAATCCTATACCATGGAGGGCTCTGTAGCAAGTGAGGTGCACACAGCCTTTAAGCGTTAGTTCATAGGATTTTTAACAAGCAAAATCCTTCCCAGGTCAGCAGTCCAGTTTCTGGTCTCCTAGAATGCAGTCACCCTAAAGCTCCACCCTTGGGGTTGCTGCATCCGTCACCTGCTGCATTAAGGAAGAAGCCTCTCAGTCGAAAGACCGGGGCAGAGAGTGACTATTTACAGGGTCATTCTCTAGCGAGAGAAAGTTGCAGAGACAGCATGCAGGTCAGAAAATTCTATAGTACAGGAACTGCCTATTACGTTTGCTTGTTCTGTAACACCCCTTACAGCATCCATGGTGTCCCATGACCATCGAGCAACGGCCCTCAGGCTAAAGCACTGGATGAGGCTTACAATCCATGCAAGTACACCTACCTCGAACCACTACAGCCAACATCCGGTCAGTCCTTCTGCCCTCAATTTGTAAACACGTGGATTGAACCTAAAGTCACTTTTGTGTTTAGAATATCATCCTCCTTTCAGAGAGTGACTAAATATGGAACTAGGAAAATTTAGTGTTGTGGACACAGCGTGTAATCCAAGAGCTACAATGATACCTGGGTTTGGAACCAACACTAGGGAAATATGGTCATCCTGCCTTCTATATTTCATCAGAATAACCCGACAACCACTGCCCTCCTCCAGACATGAACTATGAAAAGAAAAGGCTGAGGTTTGGAGGGCAGAGTGATAAAATGAGACCTTCTGTTTTTTTGGGTACTTCAGACAGAACAGTACTAGTGGTAAATATTTGCTCAGCCATTAGTCAGTCAGTCAGTCAGATACTTTATTGCGATAACTTATCATACAAAGACAATGGCAAATATATGAAACAGAAACACATACGTAAAACAGTTTAAGAATAGCAGGTTAAAAAGACCAACAACGAATTAAAAAGACCAACATACACAGTATTACATTTTAGCATCAGCCTATCTAGTACAAAGTGCAAGGTGCTAAAGTGCGGTAAAGACTTAAGAAATATTAAAAATATGCTAAGGGGGTCCCCGGAAAAATAATTAGGACTGGCAACTACTAACCCGGTTACGGTGCTTCTAAGAATGCTGACCCAAAAGGTCAACATTCTAGCTAAGATATTAATCTATACTGCAAAGGCAAGTAGACGCATTTTTAAGTCTGATATTCCTGCTTCTAATAGCTCTCACCAGGAAACTAGCCACGTAAAACATAATCCTGGGAGTTTGTAGCATTTGTAGATAAATAAGAGCAGGTCTAACTAAAATAAATCCTGCTTCCTTAAGTATAGGTACGAGAAACAATTTCCGGGCTTCATTATAATGGCTACAAAACATTATAAAGTGCATAGTACTTTGCTCAGAAAAATGGTCGCAAGTACAGGGAGGTGCCTTTTCGGGACTACTCCAGACGGGATAAAACCCCAAGCTAAAATGTATCAAATTAAATCGAAAACGAGTTAAAATGAACCTGTGGTAGGGATGGGTCACCATGTTAAGATAACTGTCAGGACCGTTAGGTATAGCCAGCAGTATACTGGCCCTGACACAGGGTTTCTTCAACTCAATTTCTTCCCTCTCCAAAGTTAGGAGCTCCTTCATTCCAGCTTTGATGTAAACTATATCTTTTGTCGTTAGGGAATCAGTAGCAGTATAAAGTTCAGGCCTCCCCAGCTTCAAGAAATTTTCCTTAATGTACATCAACCACCTAATCCTATGTACATTATCTAGGTTCAAACAGTCCCTCATTATGGTGTGATTAAGAGGAATTTCTGTGTTTAGCCACATCCTCAGCCAAGCAACTAAAGGTGCTATTCTAATCAGGTCTGAGATGTAGCCTTCCCCCAATTCCATGTGAACTGTATAGGCCGGTGTTGACTGGGGGACGCCCAGGACAGATCTAAAAAATTTGTTTTCCATTGTCTGTATGGGTTCCACTCCCCTATATCCCCACAATGAGCCACCATATGATGCAACTGAAATACATTTAGCCTTGTATATTTTACTGATAGCTGCAAATGGCCTACCCCCCAGTTTTTTAGAAAACCCATGGAGGGCAGCAGAAGTCCTTGCCAACATGGATGCTCTGCTTGTAACATGAGGACCCCAGCTACCCTTGTCATCAAAGGTGAGCCCAAGGTAGGGAAAGGAGGAGACACGTGCGAGCTTTTCCTGCCCACAAAGAAAAGTTTTATGGAAGGGTCTCCTAGAGGCCCTGCCCATAAGCATAACCTGCGATTTTTTTGCATTTATTTTCAGGTCAAGTGAGCCCATAAAAACTTCAAAGGCATCCAGGAGTCGTTGAAGCCCCACCCCAGTGCGCGCAAGAAGAACAGCGTCATCCGCATAAAGGAGAACTGGTATCCCCTGCTCTCCTGCACGTGGAATGTCGCTAGTTACGCCCCTAAGGGCTGGCTCCAGCGCGTTCACATAGAGTGAAAATAATAGTGGTGCCAGAATACATCCCTGTCTTACTCCCTTTTCAGACGCAAAAACATCTGTACACCTTCCATTCGTAGACACTCTAATTTTAGCAGTAAGGCCAGAGTGTAGGTCAGCTAATAAATTAACTATGGATCTATCCAGACCCATATCGAGTAACTTTAACCAGAGCTTGGATCTATTGACCATATCAAACGCCGAGGAGAGGTCCATGAACCCAAGGTACATGGACCCGTCCTTGGCCCTGGTATATTTCTCGATCAAGAGGTGGAGATTAAGGCACTGATCCAGGGTACTTCTTTTGGATCTGAACCCATATTGCACATTACTTAAGATGTTGTTCTCGATGGCCCATTCATTCAATTTCACTAATATGACTCTCCCGAAGATCTTAACGGAAGAATCAGTGAAATTGGTCTGTAACATGCAGGATCCTGCCTATTTCCTTTTTTAAAAACAGGAATAATTATTGATGTTTTCCATGACTTGGGAATATTATCACGGTTTAAGGCATTAAAGACCCTGCAGAGCAATCTTGACCAGAAGTTAGGGAAGCATTTAAAGGCATCAGCGGGGACGCCATCTGGTCCTGGTGCCTTTTTTTTTAAAGTACTATCTATTGCAGATAATACTTCACCAACTTCAAAGTGCAACTGGTTCCCTAATGGAATAGTATTAACTTCCTGTTCCCTGGTATCAGCGTTATTATGAGCTGAATAGATGTCTCTAAAGTGCTTAATCCAACCCTCATCAGGGATATTAGTTTCTAAAGGGGAGTTATCCTCACCTGTGAGTAAGGGTTGGTTGACAATCCTCCAGAATTCTCCACTATTTTTTAAAATGGCTGGATCAGTAAGTTGTGTCCAGGCTTCATCTTTAAGCTGTTTTTTCCTTATTGCAATGGCCTTTTTGTACAGTGCTCTACTATTGCTGATGAGGTCACGATCTTTTGGGACAGTTTTCAGAGCTTTAAGCAATGCAGAGTGTGCTTTTGAGCAACTGTGATCAAACCATCTTTTAAGAGGTTTCGGCTTAGGATTACCAGTCACAGAAAGCCTGCCATTTATCTTATTACAAATACTGCTAAATGCAAAGATCACTTCCCCATCATTAGAGTCGCTAGATAAACACACTCCTACCTCCTCCTCAGCCTCTAAAAGAACTTCTTGAATGAAGGGTTCTGGGATTATACTATCCCATTTTAGTTTCCTTCCCTGGTCCTTAACTTTAAGCTTTTTGTCTCCATAACAAGGACCATGGTTTCGCCCTAAAAAATCAGATACTACGAGGTCCATGGAGACTGGGTTATGGTCACTAAAAGTGGAAACCACAGTTCTATACATTAAAACCTTGGATAAAAAACATGCTGAAATAAAAATATCAATAACAGAGTCATTGTCTGAGCCCTTAAAAGTAGGGGCTCTAATCCCCCCCTCCCCACAACTGGATTCATATAGGTTCCATCTTGCGAGGAAATTCTCTAAACAGCCCCCCTGTCTGTTGTGTTCAAGATGAACCAGTGCACAATTTGGAGGGGATTCTGAGTCATCGCAAACACACGTAAGTGAGCAAGGGTGTATATTAAAATCCCCCCAAAAAATTATTTCAAATGCATTAACATCTTCACTATAGACTGACAAAAAGTAATCCAATCTACCTAGACTATATGTTGTACAGTCGGCAGCGTTGGAATTATAAAAATTAATAAACAGAATATTAGGAGATTCCACGCGAGACAATTCAACAATTAGACATTGCTCAGATCCTGAGTCACATTTCTTAAGGCTACCTTTAATGTCTAGTTTGAAGAGGCTTAACAGTCCTCCCCTCGCTCTTCCTGCTGTGCTAGCCACTGCAGGGATACAAAAGTAACTGTAGCCATCAAGAGAGAAACGAGAATTTGTGTCCCACGTTTCCTGCAGAGCAATGTCATACCTAGTTATAAAAGCCAACCAGGTTGCATTACCTACTTTGGACTTTATACCGGCTATATTCCAAGTAAGCATACTGAGTACAGACACACTATTCTCTATCTGACTAGAATATTCTGACAAGAGTCAGTCATTATGATCCAAAAAGGATAAGGGTGCAAATCGATTAGACAATAAGAGGGGTTGAGCAAAAGGATTCTGATGTGCTAGGGGAGCGGATTGATTTACAGTATTCCGCTGTTCCCAGCCCCTTCTGTAATTTGAATCAGAATTAATATTAGTATCCCATCCGAAGGCTGGTGTTTTAGGGTAGGTGACATTCTGTTGCTCACCATAAAAAAACTTCAATGTTAATGGTACAACAGAGCCCTGCCTGCGTTGGGGTGGAAGTAAGTTGATAAGGATGTTAGGCAACACGCCTGGGTGTAAGAAGCTTACTGCCACGCAATCCCCCTTAAATTTTTTGGGGCGATTACCTAGCCATGAGACCCTTTTAGCAGTTTTAATCTCTTGAGCCAGCAATTGACCCCCCCCTGGAGCTAACCTCATATTAGTAGTAAGCCACTGCAAGGCTTTGTTAGACAGAGAGGATGGGGATTCTTCAGCACCGGCTTCTAAGGGTGGAACATTTGCCAATACTAAAACGACAGGGGAAGCTTCAACTATGAATTGAAGAGGGTCAGTTAACTGAGCATGTGCAGGGGGTATCTCGACCGTTAGCAGACCATCCCCTCTATTAGTATTGGGAGCAATAGGTTTTGGATCAGGAGGCTGAGGTGGTGGATTATTTAATACATCATCTGTGTTGTCCCCCTCCTGATCATCAACCTCTACTATTTTTGTCCAGGTTTGATACCAACATCGTAACGTTAACAACTCCCTCTGTTAATTTATTCAACTGCCCTCCCAACTTTTGGGCTTCAGATTGTAATTTATCAATTTTAGAGAGTAACGGATTAACGATGGATTTGATTTTACTATCTATCAAGTCAGCGATTCTTACAAACAAGTCCTCATCATGGCTGACATTAATCTCAACACTTCCCCCTTCAACTTCCTTTGGGTTTGCCTTTGGAATGTTTACCCTCTTCCTCCTAGCCCCAGATCTTAGTCCCCCCGTCTCGGCGGGTTTTTGTTTTTCACAGAGGCTAATCGTGAAGTTTGTTCAGTGGTAGAAATATCTTCATCTGTGAGGTCAACACGATTTTCCTGGTCCACATCACTATCAGAATTATTTCCATGCTCCACGATAAAGACCTCAGGACCAGAAAACATATTGTCATTTAGGGGCCCGGATTCCTGTATAGTAGGACGGTTTGAAGAGGCTTCAGAAAAAGTCTGGAGGGACACTAAGTCCTCAGGTGAGGGGGATGAAGATGGGGACAAACAATGTAAGTCAGGTGACAAACTCAAACCCAGCGATTCTCTCCTCTGTAGATTGATTTTTTTCACTGTTTGCACCAAATAGTTTTCCATTGTATTGGCAAGTGGTGCAGGTGGTGCTGGTCCCTTTTTAGGCATACTGATGGTAAATAACAAAGAGCCAGTACCCCTCAAACCACAGGAAAATATGTATTACAAACAGTACAGTCTTACTTGGACAGTAGAATGCCTCGCGAACCTTGCGCAGGGTTCCTGGCCCTGCCCTGCCTCCTCGTGCCGATGAGGGCCGTAGAGGGCCCGCCCTTTGCCTGGGCTTCGCCCCGGGCGTCCCGCTCGCGTCCATCGACGCGGGGGTGCTCCTTTTCTGCGCCTCTGTTGGCGCTCCCTGGTCGCAGCCGCGTCACTCAGACGCGCCGCCGCGGTGCCTGCCGGGATTTGGAGTCTCCCGGAGCGGCGGCGCGGAGTCTGATGTCCCTTGACTTTTGGCGGCGGCGGCGGCGTGGGCAATGGCTTCAGCCTTCCGAGGGTGAAAGAGGTAAGTGGGTCTGACTCTCGGCAGTGGCGGCGGTTTTAGAATGGTCTCCCCATTAGTCATTTTATTTGTGTGCAGCCAAGTTGGTCAGGTACTAGGCCAGTTCCTATACCTCAATCACGGTAGTTTTTGTAAGTTGGCTATCTTTACCTATCAGCATTCATAAGATTAGTTTCTTTCAGAAGGCTTCAACTAACCTATATTTACCCCTTAATTTGGGGTAGAAAAGTGATATCAGCCATGCGGCTGGAGGACCCAAACCTACCCATTGTTTCCAGTCAGGCTACTGGAAGTGTGTCATTTGGGTGACCGAGCTTACAGTCACTGTATAATTTTACATGTATTAAGTGTAGTCAAGACCCTTCCTAACTTTTCAAAAAACTAGTATATTCTTGGTCACAAGCTCTCCCTGCCAAATTTTTTATCCTAAAATGTGGTTAAATTATATACACCACTCTACAGTCAAACTACACCAAAGTGTTGCTTATCTGAAACAAGTAAGGTAGACATGATGGTTTCCAGATACCATGGCAGAAAGAGTCCTCTGCCTTCAAGGCAGAGGTGCTAGCATTCTGGAATTGTATTTTAAACATCACACCAGTGGTAGCGTGGGTGTGGCACGGGTCACAAAATAGGTTTTCTTAAATTAAAAGAATGACCTTCCCGCCTGGTCCTGAGTCGCTGCTCTCATCTTCCAGGAACAGGAAGCACTCTGCATACAGACTCCCCTGACCAATCAATGCAGCATTGCTATTGGTCTGAGCGCCGAGACAAGGGGCTGGAAGGGTGAGCATGTTCCATATGCAGGCTTTAATGCAACTTGCATGGAGAACAGGGAGAGTGCCCATGACCTTTTTTGGGTGGCCCGAGAGGGCAGACCCAAGACGTCAATGCACACTTGCAAGTGTTATACCACTACTCCCATGCTCTTCAGCCCGACCCACTCAGCAAGCTGCTGCAGCAGGAGGACTATATAGATTACGGTATATTTTATTTTTTCGTTTCTTTCCCTGCTTGACGGCAGTGAGGAGACCCTCCTGTCTTAGCGGAGGATCCGCCACTGCTTCTAAGCTCAATCTTCAGGCTTACTGTTAGGTTGAAGAGCACATGTGCTTGCCAAATACTCCTACTGAGGTAATCTTGAAGATTCCCCATTTAGGCAGCTCTGTGTGCCTTCTGTAAGAGCAAGATATTAAATCTAAAGGAGACCACACTCATTCTCCACAGATATTTACTTAAGTGAAACGAGATTGAGAGATGCTATTCATAAAATTTTAAAAAGGGAATATTGCCAAATGCTGAAAGGTAGTGGTGGAAGGGGTGACTTCACTGCTAGTGTCTATAGGTATTTTCCTGTACTTTGTTCTAAATCCATCAGCCCTCAAAGCTTTATACTTCCATAGACAATCCATCTCTAGGGAGTGGAAAATACCAATAAAAAGATAACCAAACTGGCATGGCATGAAGGTAGCACCCAAACAGAGCCACGAATAGGAGCTCAGAAAGCAACTGCTAGGCTGCAAGCTGCAAGCAGCATTGTGAAGATCCAGGCATACATTGTGCTAATGAGCCCTACAATAAGTGAGAATGCATAACTTGGCAATATGTGTCTATAATGCCATCAAGCAGTTCTGGTGACATGTACAAAAGACAAGGCTGAAGTTAGAGTTTTATAAATTATAACCCAAACTCCCGTGCCTGTTTTTTATTTATGCTTGACTGACACTGCAGGCAAGTCTTAACGTTTTCGGAAATGTGGGTTTTGTTTGGAGATAAATATTTGCAACGAAGTCTTAGAAATCATATTTTAAAATGCAAACAGAATTGCAAGGCAATTTAAAATTGGTTTCTTTGGTAGTACAGTAACGAGTTTACCAAGACATGAAAAAAGAAAATAAAGTGCAACGCGGGACAGTACATTGTTGCAGTCGGGGACGTTGGTTTTTAATAGTTTCACACACAAGGGAAGATTCATTGGTAAAGGTTTGCATCGAGGATGGGCCTGCAAGGAGGAGCTTGTCCGATATAGTAAATCCATGTTTAGTGGCTCACTGGTTAGAGGAGGCAGACCCGGGAGCAGAGGACGGCCCGGGACCAGGGTTCAAGTCCCGACGCGGCAGGGTCTTGGACCAAGGTCAGCGAACTCGATAATTCTCACCTTGGTGCCTACTCTAACTAGGGATCACACTCGGCAACTCTGGGCATTAGCTTGCATCATCTCCACAACGGCCCCCCACATACGCCGGGGATGCCTGGTTTCACCTTGGAGATACCCAGTAGGGACCATCTCACAGGGAAAGCCAGGACGGGTTCCCCAGCGGTCTATAGCGCAGAGATACTCCTTCGGGGGTAGATTCTAGCGCGTTAGAAACACGCAATTAATTAAAGCATTACAATATACCTGCTACTAACATTTGTTTTGTAAAGTTAAATATTCTGCAAATGAATTAAGCACTTAATTATGGGAAATCTCAGCAAGTCAGTGTCTGCAAGTTACATTCTTTGAAACCACTGGCAAACATTCAAGAGGTATATATTTAAAAATAAACAGTTTTTAGGTTGTACTCACAGATAGTCCTGGGAACTCTTCCTTCAGAAGCTTGCTCAACTCGTCCTGGTTCAGCTCTCCAGTCTTCCTTGAATGTCTGGATCATACCCCCACACAGCTCTTCCAGAGGCATCTTGACTGTTTCGATCTGTAAAGAGAGTACACAGAAACCCTCAGTCTGGTTCAAAGATATTCCAGCTTCAAAAATGACAGAGTCCCTCACACTAGCAGGCCGAAACCACAGGCCAAAAGTGCCAAATAATCTATCAGCTCCCCAAGCCCCTCTGTATTGTTTCTCCAAGCTAGACAGGAGCTCTGTGGTGCTGCTCTGGATGGTTCAAATGAGGATTACTCTTTGCCCTTACTGGCCAGTGTCAACAGCATCCCTGAATGTGGGATACCATATAGTTTTTAAACTGGTTTGAGGCTTCTCAAAAGTAGCCAAAATGCAGCATATTGGATCTACACAGCACAAATGAACATTCTGATCCCAATCTCATGCACTCGGGCCCGGCTAGCTCAAAGATTGCCTTCTCTGTGCCATTTTACTCTGCGGCCATCAACAATTCTTCATGTTCTCCACGCGTGTCAACACATCTACTCCGGGTCAGAGGTCAGTGTACACGCAGCAAGGACTCCACCTTACCCAGCTCAAGTTAGACCAGATGGGTGGCAGTTATTGGAGCTACAGCAGCTTTGAAGGGCGGTATGCAAGACAGATCTGGGCTATTTCATCCTGATGGAGCTAAAGCTTGGCGGTTGGAGTGGTTGCTATAGAGACTGCAGTACTCACCTTTACTTGGTGCTTTGATAGCCGCAGTAGAGAGAGCAGGCAGGAGGGGGGCGGGGGGGGGTGAAAAACTGTTTTGGGGTTCAAAGCACCCACTGCAGAGCTCCTTTTATGCCTGGCAGTTTTCAGCAACATTGTCAAGCTTTGGTGAATAATATCCCTGCTGGACAGGGATCGGAGTTTAGTCTAGTGCCAGTTTTGACTCATTTAAAGTAGCGCAAAAAGCATGTACCATGCAGATCACAGCACTTTGTGGATAGCTCAGTGAGTTACTGCTTTTGTCAGAGTTACTTGCAGTTCATAAGTTACAGTAGTAACTAGCACAGGGATCTAAGAACTGACGAAGGGCTGCATGATGCAGATTAGAAAGTCGTGTTTTTTTCCCACGGTCTTTCCTTATTCAATCTTTTACAGGCTTTGTTTAGGTAGAAATAAATTGCTAGTAAAGCCAACCCCAATCGCTGTAGGTTTTGAATCCCGAGTTTATGCTTCTCCATAAAAAGTACTTAAAAAATGCCTACCAGTGTGGATGACATTAAAATCCTACACATTGTAGTCACCTTTGTCTTATGTAAGATTTTCTATACACCTATTAACTCCTATCGCACCAATTTTCTCTGCATATGTGCACGATGTAAAGTGTGCCAACACCCTACACTGGTTGTGAAGGTGCTATAAACCAAATTAAGTACATGAGAGGTGAACTATGGAGAGAAGATGAGCACTTGTGTACAGTGACAGAGAGGAAGTGGGTGGAGTAGGAGACCATTAAAGATTACAAAACAATTTGGTCTCACTGAGTGCCACCAACTCCGCTTATTGGGGTGGAGGATACCAACAACCATTTAAATAATCCTTCCTTTTGCTGCGCTTCTTGGCTGGGCTTAAGAGTTTGTGTGAGCTCTTGCGTTTTATTTAAATTCATGTTTTATGCTAGACATTCTATTTCTTTGTGTTCACCTTTAGAATGTATGTGGGTTAGACTTCCTACCTTGATGCACTGCAAGGTCATCATTTCCTTTAAAAGCCAATGCAACAGAATAGATCCAAAAGGTTGACCAAGGCGCCATTTTTTCACTAATTCTCGTGGGGGGACATTCCCCTCAACAATCTCACCTTACAGTAGTCAGGCTAACTCCATGCATTGTTTGGAGTAATGATGTGACCAAAAGTGAGGGGGCCCCTGCAAAGTGCATGGATGAGTCCCCCTACATGGCCCACCACTTTTGGCCTGTGGAGCTAGTCTCCCCCACCAGGCAGGGGCTTCTGTTATGCCACAGGCTTGGTCTGATCTGACAATGTGCCAGGGCTGCTTTAGGTTCCTAGTCCGACCCTACCTACCAGCACCTTTTTAGGGGACTATGACTTCTGTTTATTCTCAGACTATGAACAAGATAGAAGAAAAAATAAGTGCATTGGCAAAGCAATTAGGTCTCTAGGACCTGTGGCTTTGAGAATGGTTTTTAAGCACGCTGCTGATCTATTTGAAGAAAGGTGTAAATCTAAGACTTTGCTTAGATGCCTTAGGCGAGGGGCTCACTCAGACCAGTGCCACCCTGCAGCTTCTCAGAACTGACGGTAGCACTTTTGGAAGAATTATTGTCTCGCAAGTGAGATGCATGTGCTGGCACGCATGCTCTAGCCCAAAAGGGGAAAAAAGGTCAAAGAATAGTGACAAAGTAGGGTTGAAAAAAAAAAAAAAAAAAAAACTCATCAAGAGTGAGCGAAAAAGGCGAGCTGTGCCTGATGGGGATACCACACGAGGTAGCAATCAAGACTAGACAGCCTTGTTTTTTTAGCAACCCTGACATTAGGCAGTGCAGTTCTGAGAAACTTAATGCCCCACGAATTATTCTTTTAAGAATGAAGCACAGAGTCCTCTCAGCTCAACGTCGTTACCTTTGCGACGCAGATACCAGAAGAAAACATGTGGTTTAAAGATAATTTTGCTGTTCCGTTTTAGCCAAATAAACTACCTGAGGGAATTACACCTATGGCTTTTCTAAGCTACCCATGTGACAGTCCAGGTTTCTCTTTGCATCTTGAGACAAGTAGACTTGTTACTTCAGTCATTAAACCCAGCTTAGAGTACAAAAATGCTAATTTGACTGGAGCAACACGTCATGCATGCACCTGTGAAATATAGCAATATGGGATGGACGAGTATATTAGCTTTATCAAAATACGGACCGAAGAGACCTTAAATTGCATCCATGCAAAGCTGGTAAGTGGTCAACTTTTAAACTTGCTTTTTACCTTCTCTATAGAATACGCAACTCCACAAGCCACAGAATACAAAACAATACTTTTAGGGTCTAATCATACAGATCAGGGAGCGTTCCAATTCAGCCAGTCTTAAGAGCGCTCACATTATTCGGGTCAATGCACGAGTAGCACGTGCAGGCCTAGCTTCCTCAGCATTATGAAGCTTGCGATGTTTGTCACAGCCCAGTACTGGTACGAGTACCAACATGTAGAATAAGTGAACTAGACTGCATACGATACAGCTTGGACGTGGAAAATTCAAAAGTTTTCCATTCGGTCCATACTGGTTTATATTACATCAAAACTACAAGTCCCAGAATGCTCTCTAAAACGCCACAACGGGCTGATGAACAGGAGACAGTAGTAACTTCCCCAAGCATGGCCATTCTCTCACTGGCGTCAATCAAGTGCTTGGTCTTTACATAAACAATCGACTTTTAATTTGAACACAAACGTTTACCTGCCTATATCCAAACCGCTCTAATCCCAAGGAAAGCTGCGACTATTCACAGTAGGACAGAGTCTCCCACACCAGGCTCGTCTTCGCATTCTGAAGGACTACAGCCATGCGTATCTCATAAAACCAGGACCACAACCCCCAAAAGGGAAAGAGGCGAGCCCAGGAGCAACTGATCACCCATAGGCCTGGGACACTCGACAGTTAAGAGACAAACACCCCGTATACCAACCAGCACCTTACCGCACGCGTCGAATCTCAAGCAGTGAGTGGAGAAGGGAGCTTAGTGGAGAGCCACTCTCATAGGCCGTTTTAAAGGCCCTCCAGCCCCACCCCTTTACTCCAGGTGCGGGCCGCACACGGGCTGCATCAAACACACGGTCGGGCTCACTTAAGGGCAGTCAGAGAGTGCACGAGGGGCTTATCTGACAGGTCAGTGTGTGCTCCGTTTTTAGGGCCGTTATTGGTCTGTATAATGATCTGCGGGGCCTGTTTTTTCCTGTTCACTTCCCACACATTGTCTGGAGCAACATCAAATCCATGCAGTATTCCCTACATTGCAAAACACTTACACAGCGTGTCTTTTTATACGTTCAGAACTGCCCCAATGTGCACCTATGGGCCACTTTTTTAGCTACCTAATTCTCAAATGGAGGGCACTTATATTTTGGTGCCCGGACCTATCTTATATCTCAGTCCCATCCTGTTCAACTTCAACGGGTTTGAAGCTTCCCAAGCCCTGGTTGACGCCTACTCAGAGTAAATACCAGATTTCCAGCTTTTGTTTTTCCAGAAAGGACTTTGATGTCACTAAACTCCATAGTTAAAGATAGCTTTTTTCCCTCTGGCGTTTTAGACGTACCCAGATTCTCATATTAACCACAGCCCTGGAAGCATCGCCTTCATCGACGTTTCCTCCCGTTGTTTGTCTCATGAGTAGGCCTGTTTTGTTTGTCATCCCTCACATGGACACAAGAAGGAAGATTTTCAGAGCTCTCAGGTCCCGTTTCCATGTGTAACTCACCTAGTTCATGTTTCTACTGTCCCTTTTGGGATTTGTAGTCCCCTTTATCCCATTACAGTGGAGAGACTACAAATCTCAGAGTGCAAAGAACAGTCCTGAACTGGATGATGAGCCACTGACTATGGACCTGGGAATCTTAGGAGCTCCGGGATTTCTTGTCCACGCCTTAAAACACAAACAGGAGAAATTGGTTGTCCTTGGAAACGTTTTATTGTTGTTTTTTTTACCAAATTCATCTCATGGCTGCTTGATAATGAAATGCATTTCCTTATTTCGTTGTGGGAGTAAGTAAACCCTCTGTAATGCAGGTATGGATACATTTTATGTAGCACATACTCTGGACTGAACGGCTTCCAGGCACTTGAGAGAACATTGTGTGTGTTTGTATATTTGGATTCTGTGTCAAGGCAGCAACCGAGCCTTCCTCGACATAAATATCAGCTTCTCATTCTGCCCAACACAGAAAACCGAGGCCCGCAGTAAGTTTTGGGGTCCAGACCCCGATGGCCATTCAGCACTTGACCTCCACTGAGAAGGCTACCAGGGTGGAAGTGTTGAATCAATTGTTTTGTCAGAGATCTGAGATGGTGCCACGTCAGATGTCAGATGAGCTGTCAGTTTCCAAAAAGAGGCCCCACTGTCCAAGCAGGAAGCCCCTTTGAGGCACTAGCTGATAATCAGGGCAATGCCACTGGACGACCGAGGAAACCATCATCTCTCGTTGCAGCCCGCCATTCCCTTAAGAACCAGAGTAAAATTCCAACTTTAGACGTCAGCCGGAGTCTTAATGGGGTTACTGAGAAAAAGAACAATGGGTAATCTGTGAATCATAAGTTCAATCAGCCAGAGTTTACCTGTGAGTTTAGTCTCATTAGTTTCTTTTATGCTCAGGTTTATCGTTCTTTTATTTTAAGTACAAAAAAGGGTTTTTCCAGAATTCTCTCTCAGTTCTCAAAAGTATTGTTTTTCGTTTGGTAGTTCCTTTGGTAACTAAGGCTGGATGTTGTTCAATGTTTTCCACTGGCCTTCAGGACTGATTTTGCGCCTCACGTAGAACATACAAGAACATGGTAAGTAGTCACATGTGTTTAATGTCGTATTCACCCCTTTTTAGGTTTCCCCTCCACAGCGCTTGCACTGTGCTTGTGAAATCTATTGTTTTTAATATAAATCTTAAAATAGACCACCAACCCGCCCCCTCGGATTCCTGGATTTTCACTGATTCCTGTGCTTGTCACTTTATTTTACTCCAATTTCCATTGGCTGTAGCATATTTTCCTGCATTTACCAGTGCTTTTTTCTCATCTATTTCTCGTATTAGTTTCCCGTCGCCGAAATATTTTTAACATCTGCATTGGTGAAACTATTTTTCCCATAAAGTTTTGCCTCGTAATGCTTTTTCGCCTTTCAGCAGATTTATATCGCGCAATGTATGACCTGGAAAAATTAAGTGATTTTCCCAGAATCACAGGATGTTGCGCCGCCGAGACTTGATCGGGGATCCCTGACCATTGCGCCACATCCTCTCAGCTCCAACGGTACTTTCTTGCTGAGTGGTTGTTAATTCTTTTACTTATTCAGTTGATTTGAGTGTTCCGCTAAATTTGTAGGGTTTACCTGGGGAGCCCGCACATTTACGCACGGGCTGATAAAGGGACGCAAGTGGATAGTTTGATGTACCGGTTGGTGTGAGATGGATTATGTGCACGCTATGTACTGCCCAAGTGTTCATGCCAGCTCACCTTCCAGTCCCTGTGCCCCTCCCTTTTCACCAACATGCTTCTGGCATGCTAAGCCTTTAACACTCCACTGCCAGCTACAGCACAGCGGAAAACAAGGAAAATACACTGCCAGCCTCGGGCTATTAAGATATGTTTGCACAGGGCCTGCGCGGGGCATGAGCAGTATGCGGTACAAAAGGGGGTGGTGATGGACTGAGCATCAGAACCAATCAAACACTCAGACCCAGTCAAAAGATCTGGGTTTGATCCATCACCGTTCTTTAGCCTACTCTGCCACCCCAGTTCAGACATGGCTATATGCAAATCAGTCTGACCCTGTGCCTCATGGGAACAGTCCAGCCCGAACTGCCAAGCCATGCCTTCCCTGGACCGGAAACAAGCTTCCGAGGACCGGTTTCTGGCATTCCAGCCGTCTTCAGCCCGACTTGCTTGAATCCAGTGGCAAAGTGAGCAAGGGACTCACGTCTGAGCATACCCTGCCACACTTATGGCGGCCAAAAGCGGTACAAAAGGGGGTGGTGATGGACTGAGCATTAGAACCAATCCAACACTCACACCCAGTCAAAAGATCTGGGTTTGATCCATCACCGTTCTTTAGCCCACTCTGCCACCCCTGTTCAGACATGGCTATATGCAAATCAGTCTGACCCTGTGCCTCATGGGAAAAGTCCAGCCCGAACTGCCAAGCCATGCCTTCCCTGGACCGGAAACAAGCTTCCGAGGACCGGTTTCTGGCATTCCAGCCGTCTTCAGCCCGGCTTGCTTGAATCCAGTGGCAAAGTGAGCAAGGGACTCACGTCTGAGCATACCCTGCCACACTTATGGTGGCCAAAAGCGGTACAAAAGGGGATGGTGATGGACTGAGCATCAGAACCAATCAAACACTCACACCCAGTCAAAAGATCTGGGTTTGATCCATCACCGTTCTTTAGCCCACTCTGCCACCCCAGTTCAGACATGGCTATATGCAAATCAGTCTGACCCTGTGCCTCATGGGAACAGTCCAGCCCGAACTGCCAAGCCATGCCTTCCCTGGACCGGAAACAAGCTTCCGAGGACCGGTTTCTGGCATTCCAGCCGTCTTCAGCCCGGCTTGCTTGAATCCAGTGGCAAAGTGAGCAAGGGACTCACGTCTGGGCAAACCCTGCCACACTTATGGCGGCCAAAAGCGGTACAAAAGGGGGCCTTGCTCTCTGCCCACTAGCTTTGGGGCCTGCACCAGTGCAACACACCACCAATCCTCCTGTGCCCTTGCCAATCCCATTGAAGAAAGGTGTCTGTTTGTAATTGGGCTTATAGGAGGCTGCCCCCTCTCTGGGTATCTCCAGGATGGTTTGGGAAAGCCTCTGGAAGGGGGACACTTCATTTTGTTCCAGTTGCAAGGAGGCCTTATTGCAATTGTGTCCAGCAATTAGACCTTCTGCCTGCTTGCCCATTGAGAGACACTGCAGGACACCTGTTGTCAGCACTTTACAGACTACGCTGTTTTAACTCTGAGTCCTCAACCTATTCTCACTCCTTCAGCCCGATATGAGCTGTGAAAGAGGTGCTTGTAGGTAGCAGGGAGTGGAGCTGTGGCCCAAGAGCAGTCTGCATAAAGCAGCTTCTGGAGCCCTGAAGGTGTCACTTATGTGTGTGTGCATGTGTAAAATGTGGGGTATACAGAGTGGAATTCACTAGCTGGGAGTAGCCCTGGCCTGTGCCGCCGCTCCTCTTGTATGTACTGGGTGCTCTGTGTCTGCCTGCATTTCGCCAGTCAAGTCACACTTTAATAAAATTCCATCTCCGTTCTCTGCACCTGTCAAGCGCTTCCGAGGCAACCACAGCTGCTCTCTGTGTCTGCAGGGTTGGATTGGTAAAGCGGGCACTCAGGAAATGCCAGAAGTACCGGTAGCTGAGTTCTAGCTGTGGTCTGCTTTTTTGGGCAGCCTAGGACTGTCTGTGCTGTTAGGTTTTTATCCCAATCCAACCCTTTGTGTCTGTTCGCCAATATCCTCCTGACCTCCAGGCATTCTCTCCGCTCTTCCTTCTCTCTGCGTGAGCTTGGGATTCTCCTTTTCCCCGTCTTTGCCTCCTCAAGGCCCACTTCGTTCATTCTTCTGCTCCTCACACTTTACGTCTTTCTTCCTTTTCCTGATAGGCCCGCTGTCTATTCCAGGGTCATGCTGTCTGGGAGCATCAGTGCTGGTGGCAAGGACAATGTTTCCTGTTTAAGATACGTGATCCCCTTACATTATTCTGTAAATGGAGTTAGTGGGACAAGCTAGTGAACAGAAGGAATTGAGCACATTCCTCTAGGATGCACACATTTTGATTTTGGTCCCATATCTGTTTCTTATTATGAACCTTAGCAGGTGCCTAGTCTGAGGTCATCGGAGTTAGAGGACATGGTTTTAAATGTACTGTTGGGCTTGGCTCTACTTGCAGGGTCATCCCGAAACTTTTTGCCTTTCCCCTAGCCCTTTCGCTGTGATGGAAGTGGTGGGTTCAGGATGTTGGACACTTTGGCACTGGTTGGCAGTGCAAAGTGTGTGTGCGTTCTGCCTTACATAGGTATATTGCGAACCCCCCTCCCTTTAGGGGACATATCCCCCATGGTAGGAAATGTATATGCCATGTGTGGTGTGAGAGGAAAATAATAAATGTTGTGAAATGGTGTTCGCACCTTTATTTTCACCATTGCAGAAATGTCACTTTTAAAATGGGCACCATTTCTGTCTGCTTGTGCCGCCTGCCTGAGGTGGGTTGGCGGTCTAGTGTTTGAAGTGACAAGGTGCTCTACACTTCCCCCAGTGACAGTTGAGGCTGGAACTGCCAGAGACCTTCTAGAAGCTTCCAGCTCTTTCTGGTAGGTGGGAGGAGGGGTGTATATGTAGAGCAGTAGAGATGCCATGTGCTCAGACTGAGGGTGGACTGGAATGAGAGGAGACACTTTGCCAGGAGGTACAGCCGCATGGGCCTGTGTGCTGGCCCCTGAGCCCACCTTGTGAGTGCTATATTTTGACTGCCTGCACTCCAAGGAGGTGAGGAGCGTGGGCGCTACTCCCACGGGTGGGACTCTGGAACTGTGAGTCACCTAGCACCTGGTGAGCGCCATATTTGAAGTGACTGTGCTGATCTGCCTGCACTCTAGCGCCTGGGGGGCACTGTTTTCCTGATTACCAGAAGAGGTACACTATCTTCTGTCCCTGAAGCTTCTAGTGGGACCTAGTGGCTCGCAAGCCCTATATTCAAGGTGCCAGGGGAAGAGGAGCTGACGCCTGCAGCGATGTGCTGTCAAAGCACTATATTTCAATTCCCCTGCATGTGTGCTGCATTGTTGTGCTGCCAGAGTGCCATATTTGTATTGACTGTGCTCTGCTTGCTGACAAGGCGCTACAACTGTGCTCAGGAGAAGAGGAGCGGACGTCTGCAGCGCCGCAATTCTAAAGCACTATGAGGGGATCCCGGCATGTAGGATTCCCCTCTGCCTGCTTGGTTGACAGTGGACAACTGCAACGTATTGGGGGGCATTGTATTCCTAAGGAGAAGAGAGAGAGGAGTGAGAGACACTCCTGCCCTGCCCCAGTGCTTTGCGCACTTTGCTTTTGCTGTTTTTGCAGCCAGCCCTGACTTTGCGGGACATAGGGCATTTGAGCCCCGGAGAGAGGCCAGTTGGCCTGGGGCCAGTTTCAGAGTGTTATGCCTCCGATTGGGGCGAACTGTGTTTATTCTTGTGAGACCTTTTGCCCCATATGATTTCTTACATATTATTGTTGCATAATGCATTTATACCCAGGATGATACCTAATGCTTTTCCCTCCGGTTTGCAGTGTTGATTTTGGGCCATTGGTAATCTGCAACTTTGGGGCAGCTATTCCAGGTGTATTTACATAAAGTGTAGTGTTAATGTTGCTTATGCCTAATGCATGTGGTTATATCGCTAATGATATTTTTCCCCGCTAATGCTTACAGGATGTTTGAGGGTCACTAGGAATGCACCATTATGCTAATGTTCTGTCCTAATGTGTGCAATGATGAAATGCCTCATGTGTATGCCCCATTCTAATATGATTAGGCCCCATGTACCGCAAGAGGTGCCTTATGCATCTTCCAGTGCCTAAGGTGATGTTGCCTAGCGTTTTTACCCTAATGAGAATGCTTCATGCCTACTATGTTTATACCCACAGGTTGATTCCTAATGCTATTCCCGCCTAATAGGTTATTCATACTGTTTATTTGCCTATTGCAGTAATGCTCGCAATGCTTTTACTCCAACGCAACCTTGTGGGGGTCCTGCGTAAAGCGCCTAATATGAGGTGATTTAATGCTCCCATGCTTTAGGCCCCAGCTGAGTATGTTGTGGCTAATGATATGCAGAATATGCTCAACCGTTATGCCTAATGTATTCGTGTTTTCAGGTCCACTGTGACGGTAGGCCCAAGGTGTTGATTCAGGCGTTATGCCTGACCACTGTGTGTTTTAAGCCTAGTGTTAATGGTTTCTGTTCCCCAAGGATGCAATGCTGGTGTTCTGCATACTATGCCTAACCTGAGGTTGCCATTCCCAGCTACAGCAATCATAATTTATGCCTGAAGTTAGGCATAATGTGTTTTCATGATTAGTGCCTTTATGCTACTGTTTTTCCCTAATGCCTACATGGCTGGTTTCATGTTTAGGCCTACCTTGACAAATGCCTAAAGTGATTTATGCCAAGTGCAGGTCTACTCACCAGTAGGTACGGCCGGTGAAGCGTTATTGCATATGGACTTTCAGTTATCCTTGGTCTTGTGATGGTTTTGGCAGCAGCCCGATTGGCACTGCCCTGTCTTTAGTCCCCCTGTGAAATATTCCCCGTGCCGGCTGGCACATTTTATCTGCACCTCGGATTCCCTTCTTGTGTGTTTATTTTACAATACACATACTGTTTTTCACCTAACCTGGTGTGAAGTCTCTTTTTGTAGTGTGCCTTGTGTGTCGCCTGGGTTTGCTACATGGATGCTTTACACATTTCCTCCAGAGTTTGGCCCGCCTGCTCTGCACCAGGCTACCCGTTTCTAACAGGTACAAAAAGCAGCTCCATGTCAGAGATGAGCACTTCCAATAGGCAGTGTCAGCATGAGTAAGAAAGCTGTTGGCAATGCACACCAAGATGGTACTCAAAAGTGATGTATTCTAGGTTGTTTAACGTAATTGGGTGCTCCAGGATCTCACCCTCTGATCCTAGGCATATTATGTATGTGTTGCGCCCTCCTACCCTGGGAACAGCATCTCCAAAGTGCACTCCTTGAAGGGGAACTCCTCAAAATCCCTAAGTAAATTAAATAGCAATTCTCCAATGGCATGATGTTATATTTTAATCATTATTCATGATACATGGGTATTCAGCCAAGGATGTATGATCAGTAACAATGATATTCACATATTATTTCAATGTCTTACTTCGTCAATACCAATGCATTTCAGTCTGTGCCCTTCTTCAGGGAATCCAATCTCATATAAAGCAATAAATACACAATAGAATGTACACAAAAACATCCACCGGGTGTTGTTTGCAAAATGAAAATAAAAAATAAAAACCTATAACAAACATCTATGGCTAGGTGTTTTTGGTTAAAAAAAAAAAAAAAACCTTTGCTCAGATTTCATTTTTGACCAGTGCGCGCTTTAGTGTTTGTTGTGTCAAAATGTTTTGTTTTGTATTGCCTAATATGTCTGCCATTTGTCTCCTATCAGCCCAGTTTTTTTTTTGCTTTTAAGAATTGTCCAGATAAAAACGTCCATTAGCCATACAGCCTTTGTTGCCTAGGGATGATAGAGCATGTGAAGCTACTGTTCCAGTTAGCAATTAGTAGCCTTCCACTGTAATGTAGGGGAATGTTTACTCTACTACACAGGGCCATACACCTTGGGCTTTGCTCCCTGTAGGAGAGTAGGGTCTGCTATCCTATGGTCACCCCAATTTCTGCTTTTTCCTTTTTGCTTCACTGGTTTTCGACTTAATGTGGCTGTGGGCCTGCTAATCAGACCCACAGCCTGCTGTTCTCTCTCTAAATTCACATACATGTACTATAGGTACATCACCAATGTGGTACTGGACACCTTGTCAGCCCCTGTACCATGCACTATAGGTGCTCAGGGCATAGGTGCATCCAAGGCCTACCAGGGGCTGCAGCATATCTTTTGCCACCCCTGGCTGGTACTTAAATCAACACAACTGGCTGATCACTCAGCTGGGGCAAGGTGGTGTAATCTCCCTTTGCTTAGATATAGTATACTGTAGAAGTGGCCACAAAATACAACCACGATTCGTTGAAAGATTATAAGGCGTTTATTAAGTACGGAGATAACCTAACGACCTCAGCCACAACAATTCTTGACGGAGTCAGCTTCACTCTCGCCACTGGCGCTCGCCTTGGAATGCTGGTCGCGGTGACATTCTAAGTGATGTCACCGCAAGCAGCTCCATTACATGCGGAGATGCCGGGGGGGCATAAAGGTGGGAGATACCACACATCCCCCTCCCCTGCGGAATGAAACATAGGAATTAACCAAAAGAACAATAGTTTTGCAGAGAATCACAACATCACATATTGTTTTATACCAAAAGAACAATGGTATTGCAGAGAATCACATCATCACAAATTGATCAAAATATCTAGGGGTCACTCTCCGGCTAGACCTTCCACCTGGGTGGGGGACCGGCAACAGCTTCTTGGTATTTGAACCTTTGCTCCCCACCGCGATGCTTTCACCCTCCCCTTCACTACAGGAATCGTGCCCTGGTGGGTGAAATCTCACTACTCTTCCCAGGTTCCAGATCTTCCCCTCCTGAGTCTTCACAGCATTCCGGAACAATTTAGTGATCTTGGTGGGACTACTGTATCCTGACCAACTTGCTCTACCAGTAGGGGTCTTTATTTTATTATTTTTTTTTTTTTGAAAACCTTTATTTGGAAAGACAAAAGGATACAAGCGCAGGCCCACAACCATCATGGCCGGCCGCAAAACATTGAAATAAAAAGAAACAGAAGAAATGAGGACCAATCGGTACTAATATACGGTAGGGCACATCAGACACGGTTGTGGGGATCGCAACAAAGGATATGAGGTTTTCATTTTAAAGTGAAGAGGAGTAGGGGCTGCCACCACAGGAACATAGCACCGCCAGTAGAATCATAAGAGACAAGGGGAACACCCCAATAGCAGACTGAGGCGGGCAACGACCGTAGCAACTAAATGAGGAAGACAACCGAGACGGTGACACCGAACATCAGGCCATAGTACAATAAACTGCATTCCCAAAAATCACCCCAGAAGTCCCACCCCAAAGGAGGAAAAGACAGGGGCCAAAGAAGACGCCCGAAAAGAAAAGAAGGTGCAATACCTAGGGACAGCCAACCCTACAAAGAGGAAAGAACCCTCCCAAAGCCAGAAAAGAGCGATACAGACCATAGAACAAAATAAACTAACATAACAAACCCTCCCCACACCCACCACCCTGCACCCCTGCAATGGTTACGGCCAACCCCTAAACAGCGTGCCTGTCGCCCCGACACTGCCCCAAAGAAGGGAAAAAGTACAAGACGTACTAAAGTGGAGGAGGAGAAAAAGACACAACATAGGCAATAAGGATTAGCGAAACAGGATAATAATCAACAAATATAGTCCAGCCCGCCCGCTCCCGGTCACCACATCCGATATGCGACCGACAGTCAATGTAGTCTATGTTCCGCTCACCCAACACAGTCCCAGCAACGGAAGGAATAGCGACCCAAGTATACTACTTCAACCTTGCCCCCTGCGATCAAATAGGTAGATGGAGTCCAACAATACGGCCTGTGCCGCGAAGGAGAGAGGCCCCCTGGACGGCCAACACAGAACGGGGGGTAGCCCACAAAAGTCTTCGCAAGTCACCGGTGCATGTCCAAAAGTGAAGCCTACATGAGCAAAGCCGCGCATCAGTCTGTCGGAGAGAGCCGGCCAGGGCATCCGCCACAGTCCCAGACAGGATCGAAAAGTCACGCCACCAGAAGACAAAGGAGATGGAAAACATGGCGCCCGTGGACGACATACCAGCCTGCGCAAGAAACCACGAACTCCAGGCCTCCTCGGACCCATCGAGGGCAGCACCTCAGCAGAATCAGAACCGAGAGCAGGCAGCATCTTAACAGGAACCTCGGCAAGGAGATCAAGGTGGACCGGTGCAGGGTATGGCGCAGTGTACAGCGTTCGGAGGCAGCCATGGCTCACAGAAGAAATAGCATCAAGCCGGCACTCCAAATCTCGGGCGGCGACAAGCAAGGCAGTTTTAAGTACCTCCAGCGCACACAGAACAGCACCGGTCCCGAGCGTTGTCCCAGGAAGGGAGAACACGGCAGCGTATTCTATCCCAGGCTCACGGATGTGTGGCAGCTCATGGAGACAGTCGCCATTATTACTCGCCATCCCCAGATCACTCCGCGGACCACTTGCCAGAGAACACTGGGCCAGAGACATGTATGCGATCGCCGACACCGCAGTATAGGTTCATCCGCTGCCGACAAGCATCCGGACCTCTACGTGAGCGCCGAGGATCCCACTGCCGGGCGCTCAATGCGACGCACAAAATGGCGTCCGGTACGGGCCGGAGCAACAAAGAAACCAATCCGTCCACTTCCAGGCTGGAGAAAGATACAAAGTGTAGAAACAGGCACAAAGTATCCAGGCGTGTAGAATCACGTGGCGGAACGAGGCGCCGCGACTAGGAGCACAGCGCGGCAGCCTCTCACCCTCCGAGCGACTCCTCCTCCCCATTGATGGCCGCTTCGGCCGCGGCCGCGCCTGGCCGATTCCACGGACAAAGACCCGGTCTCACTGCAGCCCAGGGCCGAGAATGTAGCGGGCCAGGTCATCACCAATACTGGACGAAACGTGCAGGGGAACACACCGCCACTATCAGGATCGCACCCTCATTCCAATCGCCGGGTTTAAAGACAGGATACAGCACAGGATAACTGGGAAAAGCGCTAGGATCAGCGGAGCCGAGAGGCTAGGCGGCCATCGCGGTCACGGGCTAGGCTCCTCAGGGGTCTTGATCTTAATGTCGTCCCCTACTTTAAACCCGGCCTCCCGTGTGGAGTTGAGCCTATCGTATCTTTCCTTCCTCCCCACCATGGCTCTCTCTTGTTTCACCAAACCTTTCGCTTCCTTGGAGTGATCCGACCATCCCTTGTGCCACCCCATCCACCCTGGGGATATCTTGGTGTTTGGTATCCTTGCTCGGAGCAACTCGAACGGTGTGACTCCCGTTGTTTGGTGCGGAGTGAACCTGTACGCTTCTTCCCGCCTCCATACTTCTTTCTTCCAGCTCAAGCCACTGGCCTTGGCTAATTGGATACTCTCCTTGAGGGTTTTATTAAAGCGCTCGACCATGCCGTTGGTCTCGGGGTGATACAGAGCACAACGTTTGTGAGTGATACCTCTCTCCCCAAGGAAGTCTTCCATCTCTTTCGAACATAATTGCACCCCATTGTCCGTGAGTAGGCTGCTGGGTAATCCTTCCCTGACAAACAGCTCTTTCATGAACTCAATGACGACCTTAGTTGTGACTTCACACACTAGTTTCACCTCCGGCCACCTAGAGTACATAGCCATGAGCACCAGAATGTACGGCGTGCGCACTTCTCCAGTCAATGGACCCACAATGTCCAGCGCTAATTCCTCCCAAGGTCCCGATGGCGGCGGCCTGCACACCATTGGAGGTGTCAGTTGTTTCAAGACTTTGTCGCTGTTGCTGCACGGAACACAGTCTCTTATTTTTCTTTCAATTGCAAGGTCCATGCTTGGCCACCAATAGTTCTCTCTGAGTCTTTGTTTGGTCTTGGTGATGCCCATGTGGCCTTCGTGAGCCATCTCAACAAGGTTCTCTCTCACAGACGTGAGTGGTATTAATCTTGTCCCTCTGAACAAACATTCATCGACTACGGACAGCTCGTCTTTGACAATCCAGTATGGCCGCAGAGCCTCCTCCCGTTTATCTTCTTTTTTCCATCTGTCTTTTACTCTTTTTCACACCTCCTCCAAGATTTCGTCTTCCTTCAGAGCATTTTTCCATGTTTCTTCTCCTAACGCTCTCTGAATTGCGCAGACATTTTCCATCTGATGGTCATCCACTTCATCTTCCGCCCTGTCGTGCGTATCTTTCGCCTCATTTTCATTTACAAGTCTTGACAAGCAGTCTGCCGCAAAGTTACGTGTTCCCGGGACGTACTCGACACTGAAGGTGTATTCCTGGAGACCGACCACCCAACGCCTGGACACATATATACCTATCAGTCACTCCTATGGCAGGCCTTAACAATCCTGGAGGCAGAGTGCTTGGTTTTATGTGAGATGGTTCTCTAGCATGAGCTGAGCCTGTCTTCAGTGGTCGGAACCATTTCCTTACTGCTGTTCTAGGATATTGCCATACCATATACTCTTAAGTGCATTATAATCCTCGCGGTTATTGCTAACTTTGGTTTGGCTTTATCAAAACATGTTGTGTTTGGTGTCATACACTTTGGAATACTACCCCCTCGCCAGTTCTGGTGACGGGGGTAGCATTCCACCCTTCTAGAGGGAGAAGACATGTTACTTTACTTAAAACGCGGTTAATCCTAACCAGAGCCTCAGCATCACAAAATGGATGCTGCTGCCCCGACACAAGTCTGACCTCCTGCTGCTGACCGAAACTTGGCAGGGGAGGCCTGGACAAAGAGTTTCCTGTCACAGGGAGGTGCTACACCACCCCAGACAGGAGATAGTGGATTGGAGCAGGGAGGGTTGAAAGAAACTAGACACTGCCTGGGGCACACAAGGTGTCCCATGCAAAATCCAGTCACACCGGTTCTGGGGCACTCCAGCCCCAGTCCTGGCGCGAAACTGGACAAAGGGAAAGGGGTGTAACCACCCCCTTCCTGGGTCCCACCCATAGGAGGGACCTAGCAGGTAATCCAGCCCCCAGATTTGGAATAAAGGTGGGGGCAGTGCCAATGCACATCAGATTATCCTGACTGAAACTTATGAAACGAAACTCTGGACCCTTCGACATCCTACTCGACGTAGAAGACTGAAGAATCTCCCTTGTGGTCAAGGAATGACCACCCTGTGCAAACAGGCACCACCCAGCGCGTCACCTTTTGCTTTGTTGCAGTTCCCGCCAGAACTCGAGTGACAGATCAACAAGACCCAGCGTTCCTGCCTTCCAACAGCCCGATACACAGTCCTAGCAAAACTGAGATCCGTGGAGGTGACCTGAAGCGTGGGGCCGGACATCTTAGAAAAACAATGAAGTGCTGACCGTGCAGCTTCCGAGGCTCCCTCCAAGCTGTGCATTGGGGTTTGAGAAGCCCCAGCGTCAAGCAGCTTTTTGCACTGAAGATCACCCCTCCACACTCACCGAGTGCTGCGTGGGGCCCTTTTGCATTCTCCTGCTTGACGCGTTGGTCCGGTCGCTTGCCCGTTTGCTAGTGGCCCCAGTACCGACGAACCTTTGAATTTGCTCTGCTAGTCTGGTTGCTCCAGACTGGCCCTCGCTTCGCTGAAAAGGAGCACCCGCTCTGACCTTGCTGGTCCGAGTAAGAAGCGATCATCGAATCCTGCGTGGGTTGCCCTTGCCAAAGCTTGTTAACTCCGATCCGGAAGCCGATACTGCCGACAGCGAGAGCCTTTGTGGGACAGCTCGTGATCCACTCCTGGACATCCTCGGTGCCCCAGAGTCCACATGGCAGCGGAGACAAGCTTCATGACAACCACCTGATTGCGCCCGACATCGCCTGGTTCCTTCCTGGTCACTGGCTAGTGACCCAGACTTTGTCCCTTCTGCTTTCAGGTTCTCTACATCTTCGATCCACCCTTGGATCACACCGGACACTTCCCTTCTGGTCGCCTGCAGCATCTTCATCTCCAGGCTCCATAGATCTACACGACGAAACCCGACACGCTTTTGCACTTGTGCACCCGCTTCCTGTGGGTGAGGTAACTCTTGAACGCCAGTGCTCCTGTAGTGGTTTACACCTCTAGTGTCTAAGTCTAAAGTTTTGTCCTTCTAGTCCGGTCGGAAGACTCCTAAAACTGTAACTCGATAACTTTTACGCACTAATGACTTTACATTGGTGCATGCTTGTGCTTTTAGCGCTGCACCCGAATCCCGCGGGCTACTCCCGTCCTAACTGCTGTTAGTCCAGTGTAGTCCTAGCGATCAGGCCAACTTCTCACACTCCTCCTCACCGTGGCTACTGTATCCCAGCCTGTATGCTTCATGTGTTGTTGAGCAGGGCACCATCTCCATAAATCGTGAATTTTTCTGCTTCTATGCCAGGACATGTGCACATTCGCTAGTGGGCAGTGGTTCAATTTTAAAGGCACAATGCAGCTTCTGTCACTGAGTGACTGGATCTCACAGCAGATGTTGATTTCTTTCATTTCACTCAGCACCACACAAGTTTAACTTCACACATTTCCATTCCACACCTCATATTTTGACAACAAACCACATAATTCAACTCAACAGCACAGTTATTCAACATATCACATACATCCAATCCACACCATAGAATTCCAAATCGTGCTACAAAATTCAACAGCACACCACATATTTAAACCCCACTACATACCACTCCACAACACAAAATGCCAATCCACATTATTACATTTCATGACACACAATCCCACTCCACATAATCCCAGTATACTCAATACCACATAATTGCTAACCACATAATTCCACTGCACACGATGCCACATAACTCCACTCAAACATCACACAATTCCACAACAAACAATTCCAATCCAACCCACAGAATTCCACTCCACACCACATACCTTCACTCCACTCCATAACACATAGCTGAACGACATTGTCATTGACAATGCCAATGGCTCTCAGATTGCCAAAATGTATTGGCTTTGCCAATGCATGTTATGTTTTGCACCTGCTTCAATTGGATGGTATTTTGCACATGCAAAAGCACACTTTTGCACATATTTCCTGATTGCAAATGCTTTGTACAAACAAATAGAATTTTCCAAAAAGAATCCCTAAAATATACAGATTTAATGACTCTTACTGCTTTTCTCCATCAGGGTCCAAGTTCTTTATGCCTTTTTGTGTGCAAGGAAACATTGCTTATGAACAGGTTAAGTAGTACATGTATACCAGATTCGGTAGTGCAGACACTCGACTTCCCTCTGGGAGTGCAAATTTAATTCTCTAATATTAGACTGCCATATCAGTATGGAATATGCCCTTTTGGGTCAAGGACAGGTATGCTCTGTGTTGACAGGAGAAGCTGAATACAATCATTCCCATTTATAAACGTTTTAATAGGAGCTACAAATATTATTGGTTAATATCAAGTCTTTCCATACTCTCCTAGGTAGATGGGAATTCCACAAGAATCTCTTATGCCAAAAAAGAGAATGAAGAAATCCTCAACTGTTGAGCAAAGTTCTATCTGCTTTTTGCTCTTCTCCAAGTTTAAAAAAAGTCTAATTTAGTTTGTAACTCGTACAACTGGGTTTTGAAGAGTGAAGCCTGTGGACATTCCATCAGGATGGGGGTGACAAGTTCATATTTCCCCAGGCACTGGATAAGATGTGCTGAGCCTTGTAGGAACTCCTTAAGAAGTACCCTTGTGAGGTCTGATAGATCATAGAGATGGGCATATCCATCATCTGGATGTGAGAGTACGAGAGCTTGAATAGCAGTTCTGAAGTTCCCTTCTTCAGGAAAGTTTCCAATTGCTTCATTATAGAGAATTGTTACCAGGTACTCTTTGTTATCTTGGAAGTGTGTTCTTTGAGGGTGAAGTTTGTGCCCAGGTTCGAATCCAAATAATTTGGCAGAGGGTAATGGATGGGCTTTGAATCCAACAAGGTTTATGTCCTAGAGCCACGTTTGGGCTGTTTTTTTACTTGTTGATCTTGGCAAATAACAGGCATTTTTTTTAGTGACTAAGTTTCAAAGAAATGCTGAACATTCAGGAGTGGGTGAGGTACTGGCAGTGTTTGAGGTACTAGATTTCTAGCGTAGAAGAGACTTTCAAATAAAGTTGTGTATTATCGGCATAGTGGTGAAATTTGGTGCTGTTACCAGTGTGTGTAGTCCCAGTGGCCCAGGTAGAGGTTGAAGAAGATGAGGGACTTTATTTAATTCCTTGGGATTCCACAGGTGATAGAGATCTCGTACTAATTAGAGATGCCTGTGTGAACAAGCTGGTATTGGTTGGGGAGGTATGAGGAGAAAGAATGATACGTTTTGCCAGTGAATCCAATTTGAATCTTCAGGGTGTGGATTAGGCATGATCGACTGTCTTGAATTGGATGGGAGGTCTAACAATATCAGGAGGTAAGGGTCATCTTCATCTGCAGTCAGGATGGTATAAGCTACGATGCATAGGGTAACTGTCTCTGTCCTACAGCAGGATATGAAGATAGATTAGTAGTTGTGCAGGAGATGGTTGGTACAGATGTGATCTTGGAGTCGAGTGTAGTCTGCTTTTTTAATGATATTAGCAATGAAGGTCAGTAAGTTAGGGGTCTGCAATTGGCAAGACTTTTTATGAGTGGTAGGATATGGTCTGCCATAAGAGCTTTGGGACTATATTTTAAGAGAATGAGGCAATGGTGAGTATGAGTGAAAGAGCTTCTCCAGAGAGAGTTTTGATGAAGGTCAAGGATCATTTTCATAGGAGGTGGCTTTGAGGCAGCTGAGTAAATTGGCAATATCTGCAACTATTAGAGCTTTGAAATAATGACTATTGCAGGATGCTACAAAGGGGGATTGGGTGTAAGAAGAGAAGTAAGCTTGAAGTTATGAGTTGGCGGTCAGAGCTATATTTGTTCACTGAAGAAGACTTTGATTGCATTGCATTTGTCCATGGTGTGAGGGATTGGAAGGTCGGGTAGGGGGTTGATACAGTGTTTGATTATCTTGAAAAGAGCTTTGCTTCTGATGGTAGATTCATTAATGGCATTGATACAGTACTTTGCTTTTGCTGATAATGTGTGTTCTTTTTGTTTTGAGTGGAAGGGCTTCATCTTATCTACATGAGTCTTGGCTTCACCTGCTATGTTGCTGTCTGCATTTTGCCATAGATCTTCGCCGCCTACTGGCTCCAGTTTTTCAGGAAAAGACATTGAGACACTGCAGGGAAGCATCGGATTTGTGATTTAGCAATAACTCAGCCCAGGCTCTAGCAAGAGCTGGGAAGTTTGTTAATATTATCTTAACCGCACTGCATAATGCTTAGCATTAAGAAACTGATTAGGACGTTTATATTTTAAATTTTATATTTCATTATGTAATGATATGTTTGTATATTATGGTTTTAATTAACTGTTTAATAAAGGAGGGGGAGTGGAAGGGCTTCATTAACGTGAGATCATTAGATGCTGTATTTTTTTCATTTACTCTCCTGTCTGTTGATGGGGCATTTATTGTTGCAGATTTTGTTTCACTGTCATTAAAGAGTTAGCAGAGTTTTGCTTAGAATCTTAACATCTGCATTAATGAGCAAGATAGTCTCTACAAGAAATATTAATTTGCTGATCGGCCCAGTTTTGGGAGTGTTGTTTTACCTGATTCACCTAAACGTAATGGGAGGTCACCTTTCTCATGAAGGAATTTTAACAAATTCAACTAAGGTTGGGTATGAGAAATACTTATATAATTCCCGTAGAATCCATCTGGTCCTGGGGGTTTCCTGTGTGGTCTGGCTATTGGCCTTCGGTATATGTTCTACTGATAGGGGTGCTTTCATAGGCACCACATTCCACCTGTAAGTATAGTGTTAGAAAGTCTGGATATGAAGCCCCCCTTTGCATATTACTCTCCCCAGGGCCATAGAATCCTTGAAAGTAGCCAGTTAACTCAGAATGTCATTTTGATTCTGGTATCAACTCTCTGTCCTCAAGAATTTGAGCAATATACCTATTCTGCTTCTCTAATCAAACCTGCCCTTGTAGGATCTTGCCTGTTTTGTTTCTCTGTATACTCTACTCTGAGATCCAGGTTAAAGGCCCTTTGCTGCTTCTTTGCGATATTGTTGCAATCTACGTTTATTTGAGGATCATTTCATTAACATTATCTTCTGATATATAAATGCAGCATTGGTCATTTAATACTAGGAAGGTTGCCTTGAAATGGGGTGGTTTCACTGTATTGGCCAGGTTAGTTTTAGTAATGTAGCACAGAGTTTAGTTCTCTTGCCGCTAGCTTGAGAGCCTCCCTTAGAGTTATAGGCCATTCAGCTGATTTAGTGCTACTTAAAAATATTGAAAGAATGTCTCCTTTAACACCACCATAAAGTCCTACTTGATGAGCCACAACATGCCTCACTGCCCTACTTGCTGTCAGTATTGTGACTGCAATGTATGCCTGGCCAGAAAGACTTTTTTGGATGCTTAAGTATCAGTTGCCCTATTTAGCTCTGAAGGCATAAGAAGGAAATGGTGGATGTTGGAGAATGACTTGTGTGTATCAGGCAAAAACGTTTATAAGCATTTCATTGATTGGCATATGCTCATGATGTTGCAGGGCCCCTGTGAGGACAGAAATGTGACTAAATGCATATGACAATCGGTTTACTCATAGTACCAGTTAAGTCCCCTCGTATTATTGTCAGGCCTGGTGGTGCCTCTGAGGACTGAATCAAGACGTTAGAGGAAATCACCAATAGCAGGCATATACATTGAATTGTTTGATCATTGTCTCTCACGTGGAGCCTGAAATAATAATAATACACAACCCAGAGTATTGGACAAGAACTTGAATGGAAGTGTATCTACAGTCCAGGTAATGTGGGACAGAAAACCACAAGGCTAGTAAAATGCATCGAAAGAGTGGGGAAGGGTTTAGCTAATACTTAAATGTGTTTCTTTTTTTTACTAGCACCCCACCAGCACCCACCCCCTCCTGTGTTGTGTTACTTGCCCAGCCCCTCCGTTGTCTTTCTCCCACTTACTCCTGCCAGGCAAAAAAAAAGCACTATGAAATAGCCAGCGCCAGCCAGGTCTTATTGCTTTTTTCCCTCATGACTGTTTTGCTGCTGTACAACATGGCTAAAAACAATAACACCAATAGCTTGCACATTGCAGAGACATTTGGAGTTTGCCAATTCTTGTTTACATTTGAAACCACCAACTTTATGATAAAATTGCTTAATAGAAAATGGCCTGCACGTCTATTTGACTGCATTGATGCCAGGTCCAAAAGAAGCAAAGAAATCTTCACCATTGTGAAAGATTTTACCTCACCATCTGCTGCCTCCAACTCGATCACCCCTCAAAGGGGCTCTGCAACAGTCTTAGTTCTTCAGAAATTAAATCACTGCCATTTACAGCAACTTCAGCCATGACCAGCAAGACCTAACCAAACACCTACAACGCTTTTCCAAAGAACCAATGCTAACCAAATGGCCCAGTTCCACCCCAGAAGAAACTGCTACCACCTTGAAGTCCATGTACTCAGGGGCCCCATTGAACCCCTGCTCCCCAGCAGCATTACTACAGAAGACTGCAACCCATCAACAACATGCACACACCTATTCTAAATGCTTTCACCTCTCCTGGTACCTTCCCAGAAGCTTGGAAACAAGCAATTGCTCTCCCATTGCTGAAGAAGCCCTCTGTTACCTCTTCAGTGCTTGCCAACTACAGACCAATCCCCATCTACCATTCCCTGCAAAAATCTTGAAGACAATAAACAGACACCGCACAAAACATCTTTGCGTCCACCAACTCCTCAACATTCAGTCTGGTTTCGGACCGAGTCATGCTCATAAACTGCTCTCATAGCTGTATTGTATGACATCCCTACAATATCATAAGGCGATAATGACGGTTGATACAGTCGAACAGCAAGAGGTGTCAATAAGTCAGCATAGTCCATTTCCAGTGTTTCTAAGATTGAATAAGTTACGGTGCCAATCAAGGTTACAGAGGCATCACACAACCAATGATGTCAGATCAACAGATATAAAATACCTGTTGCTGAAAGTCTAAAAGATAGATTGAACCTCGGCACTCTATATTGCAATTTCAACAATATACGATTTAGTTTGGTAGCCAGTTCCTATAAATCATGCAACAAAAATGGTTTCATCAATAGGTGAACATTATACAAGTCTCAAGCAAACAGAGAAGAGAACATCAGAGAATCAAATATTGATTGTATCCAATGTTATCCATACATGACACATTCACATGTGCATGAACACATTCTTTGAGCACTACAAATCAATAGTGATAGCCTGACTGGTGGTCCTAATCCTAGGGTCTTCCTGGTCATTGTAATTGGCAAAGCAATCAGACAGCCGACACATGTTTCGTTAAATGGATGTAACCTTTTCAAGGCTTATTCTCTGTAAGTAGGAACATTGAGATGACGTTGGACCGTTTTTGCAACAATACTGTGCGTTGTTCTTGATGCACTAAGAAGAACCTGCGAATCGTATAGCAAGTGGGTTTCCTTGTGGTGCATCAAGGTTTAGGCATATGAAGAAAAAAATAATTCAAGAAATTCCTTCATTAGCACCTGACAAAGTAGATTTTGCGGATAGTCGCCCCGTTGGAATCCCCAACCTATCCGTGGGTGGTTCCAAATCGTGTGATGTCAAAACCTCTTGTGAGGACAAATACAGGGAAGATCACCCCATTAAAATCCCCAACCACTCAGTGGATGATTGCCATTGAGATAAAACAGAACCTCTTCTAAGTGTCGTAAACCGGACTTTTCACCATTCTAGGAGGAGGCCAACTAGTGTGCTAAAGACACCAATGTATACACCACAAACTAGGGCTTTAGTGTGTCCCGATTAGAGGTGCCAACGAACGTAGTTTCCAGAGCAATTCTGATAAAAAGTGAAAGGGGTATGACATCAGTATTAGTCTGAACAGTGGCCCTCTTCCTCCTGGACCTCTCTGCAGCATTTAACACAGTCTTCCAACCCATTCAACACCTACACAACATCAGAATCCAAGGACATGCACTCCGATAAACCGGTTCCTTCCTGATTGGAAGTACCCAGTCAGCCTGGCTCCGTACACGTGAGACACTCATGATCACATCTTCAATGCATACATGATCCCTCTAACCATGATCATCTGCTCTTGTGATATCAACATCATGTGCTACGCCAATGAAACAACTCATTCTCTCCCTCATGGACAAGAGACCAGCACCTGGATCAAGTTCAATGACTGACATCACCCACTGTATGAAGACGAGCTGTCTAAAGCTGAACACCAACCAGACCAAAACTGATCTTCAGGAGGAGCACATCACTGTTGGACTCCACCTGATGGCCAACAGAGCCAGGACAGACATCCACACACATCCACTCCAAGAACTTCTGGATCATCAGCCAACAACATAACCGCCCAAGTCAATGCCAGTCATCCCCTCATGCTTCCATACCTTGAAAATGCTAATGTAAATTTTCAAATGGCTCCCATTCAGCACCTGGAAAACCGTCAAGCACACCCAGGTCAAAAAGCAAGCTGGACTATGAGACACCCTCTATGTCAGGATAAGAAAAAAAAATACCTCACTAGAGCTCTGCAGACCATTCAGACCTTAGTTGGCAAATTCTCTCAACCTCCCACACTACATTCACACACACGAGGGAGCTCCACTGCTCCCCATTCAAAACCAGGCATGATTTATAACTCCACACTTTCAAGGCACTACATAACACTGGCACAGCATACCTCAACAATCGCATTTGCTTTCACAAACCTTCCATTCAACTGCGCTCATTCGGAATCCTACTTGCATAAATCCATGCATATGGAAAATGTAAATGTAAATGTATTGCGACTTATATAGCGCACGTATCACCCGAAGGCATCAAGGCGCTTGCTTAGGGAACCTGTCCTGGTATTCCCCTGTGAGATACCCCGGCAGGGTATCCACAAGGTGAAAGCCAGGCATCCCGCCGCGAGGGGCCGTAGTAACCAATACTGGTGGCCGCCCCTTCTCCTACATCAATCTTAAAGCATGTAACAACCTGCCGCTACACATAGCCTTTGAGCAGTCCCACTAGGCCCTAGGTGTGTCTAGACTCACACTGGCTAAGAGCCACAGTACCCTTCTGAGTGACAATGCGCTTTACAAACCTGCTTAACATGTCCTGACAAAGAAAGCTAAAATGCAATTCAGTAAACATAAAATTACCATTAGAAATAGAATATACCAGTTGCTCAACCTTAGTTGACAGAGGGTGTAATTGAAGTCAAATTAGATAACAAATAACAGAAGCAAAACACAGATTTGAAAGTGGCCGTGATAATTCAACATTTGCATTGAATATTACAGGGTTAAAAGACTAAACACTTCATCCAAATGGGTTTAACAAGATAGAGATGAAGTCTTATAATCATAACAGACAAAAATCTTATTGACTTCTAGAAAAGACGTTCCAACTATACAACTGTGTTTGTTGTTAAATGATCAGTAAGTAAACTGTTTGTGTTGAGGTATTGAATTAGATCATAGAAAGACCCTGTGCAGGGAGGTGTCCAAAAATAAGAATAATGATTGGACCATCCTTACCAGCACGCAGGCAGCCCACCTAAGCCTGACACCAGCGGGACGCCACATCGCTCCTGGGGCCCTGACGCTGTGGTCTCGCCGCCCCACTCCATCGCGGCGGCTGGAGACTACAGCTCCCAGAGGGCTGAGCGACAACTTCCGCCCACTTCCTCACGCAGCGCGCCCGGAGGCGCTATTAAAACTGGGCTCTTCCTCGACGGAGCGGGGACCATCCTTACCAGCACGCAGGCAGCCCACCTAAGCCTGACACACCAGCGGGACGCCACATCGCTCCTGGGGCCCTGACGCTGTGGTCTCGCCGCCCCACTCCATCGCGGGGGCTGGAGACTACAGCTCCCAGAGGGCTGAGCGACAACTTCCGCCCACTTCCTCACGCAGCGCGCCCGGAGGCGCTATTAAAACTGGGCTCTTCCTCGACGGAGCGGGGACCATCCTTACCAGCACGCAGGCAGCCCACCTAAGCCTGACACACCAGCGGGACGCCACATCGCTCCTGGGGCCCTGACGCTGTGGTCTCGCCGCCCCACTCCATCGCGGCAGCTGGAGACTACAGCTCCCAGAGGGCTGAGCGACAACTTCCGACCACTTCCTCACGCAGCGCGCCCGGAGGCGCTATTAAAACTGGGCTCTTCCTCGACGGAGCGGGGACCATCCTTACCAGCACGCAGGCAGCCCACCTAAGCCTGACACACCAGCGGGACGCCACATCGCTCCTGGGGCCCTGACGCTGTGGTCTCGCCGCCCCACTCCATCGCGGCGGCTGGAGACTACAGCTCCCAGAGGGCTGAGCGACAACTTCCGCCCACTTCCTCACGCAGCGCGCCCGGAGGCGCTATTAAAACTGGGCTCTTCCTCCGCGTCGCGGACGCGCGCAGACGGCGCCGGGTGGAGCCCGGGCAGAGGGCGGGCCGTCTGTGGCCGTCCGGGGACGACCAGGGACGGGACGGGCCATCCCTCTTAGCCCCAACGCTCCCCCTGTGACAATACACCCAGGTACTGCATTGTGAGTATAGGGATTGTGCACAGGGTATTGAAGCCCGCCTAAAGCCATTATTCAAACCCCCACGGAATCACACAAGAGGATTGGCAGAAACCTACGCAGCACAGAGCTGTTGTGATAAGGTAGGAGTCCTTTAAGGGAACTATGTCTACCCATCCCAACACACGTTCGGCTGGGATCAAATCAAACAAAAGAGCGAACCCTAAACCCGCACGGGGGGAAATAAAGGAGGGCGCCCTCGCAAAGGGGAACAAACCCACAGCAATTGACCTAATGTTAAAGAAAGTCACAGGGGAAATTGAACGTATGGAACGGAGTTTATCCTCCTCGCCCAACCTCAATGCTATCACTCAAACAACCTCTAGAGACGTTCTAATAGCGGATAGCCCAAATACCCAGGACAGTATATCCCAAACAAACAATGACATAGAGGATGTCCCCTGTGCACAATCCTCAGGCCCAGAAACCTCTGAGCTCAATGACACGACCCATCGAAAAAAAAGGAAGCGATTGGGGAGGAACAAGGGATACCAGAGACAGAGGAAAGCACTAGTTAGAGACAACTCTCCAACACGTTTACAAGAGTATATAACAGTAGAAAATGACTCCCAAGTAGAACCCATTCCACCAGGGTGGATCGAGACAGTAGTCACAGGTCTCAAAAAACAGCTAGAATCCTTCATTGTGGCACAATTAAAGCCTATAACAAGCAAGGTGGATAAAATAATGTGTGAGCTCTCCAAACAGTCCAAGGCACTAGAGCACACACTCGCAAAAACTCCCTCCGACCCACCCCACTTAAATGAGGAAGTCACAAATGACAAGGCAAATTCAAAGAGATTGCAAAATAATAACTGCGTTAGTCACTCTCAACATGCTTTAGCCCAGATTCATGAGGCCCCCAAAACTGCCCAAAATCCTAAAGGGGATTCCAACGATGACTCTAGAGGGAGACACAATCAAGGTGCGAATAACACACAGAGGGAGAAACCCCCCTTAAAACCACTAATGCAATGGAGACAGGAAGATCGCCCTCAGAGGGAAGGGAATTATAATCACTGTTATACAGACCCCGACCCCGCTTATAACACCAACACTCATGCTCCACATATAGATCTACCCCCTGAGGCGAGTCCTTTTGTAATAATTTTTGCAGGGGTACCAGAAATTAGGTCTAACGAGAGAGAAACACACTACCAATTGCTTACCAAAATCTCCAAGTGGCTGAACATTCACAGACCCTTAAATAATGGGGAAAGAGGAGAGATAGCAAGTGTAAGAAGGGCAAACTGGATCGGGGGAGAAACAAAGATATAAGAGGAGACTGTATAGTCGCAAACTTCACTGACACTAGTCTGGTTGAGTACATCCTAAAGAATCCCAACAGGAATCAAACCAGTACTATTTGCGCACTCCCACTTGGGTATTTTTACCCAAGGACCCGGAATAACAATCGTGTGGGTGATGAGGGAGGGTGGACGCTGGGTAGACCACAGCGCCCATATAGACCTAGACTAGCAAACCACCTCGAACAACCCTATTCCCCCGAGACTACGCACAATGGAGAAATAGATTTGCCCCAATCCAATCACTAGAGGATATCGATTGACTTAAACCCTCAGAAAACAACAGCGTAGCAAGTTTAGCCACTAGTAGATGTCCAGGTCCAGAAATAGGGGGCAATCGTGGGAGTGAGGAGAGTACATTAATTGGGAGATTAGACTCATTCCGGTGCCAGGGGGAGAACAAAATAACCAACATAGACTTACCAAGAGCTGGTGAGGATAGATTAATTGAAACCCAAATAGTAAGAGATAAAGAGAATAGGAAGGGTCTGACCATCCTATCCTGGAATATCGCAGGGCTGGAAGCCAAATTAAAAAGCAAGGAGTGGTTAGAATACATAAAGCGTTTTCATGTTATAGCGCTCCAAGAAACTTGGGCTAGGGACTCGGGCCCATGTCAACTGGAGGGCTACAAGTGTTTCTTTAGACCTGCCCAAGGGACAAATTCGGGCAGAGCAAAAGGAGGCCTAGCATTATATGTAGACTTAGACCTGAAAGGCACTTGGTCATACCCAGTCTGTTTGTCAGACAACATACAAGCAGTTAAACTTCTCCATCAGGGGGAGAGTCTACTGTTTGTAAACTTCTATAACTCCGGACCGGTGGAGGGGAATTTCCCAATCTTAGCGGAGCTGGAGAGCAGACTAAATGAGGAACTAGATCGAAGGACGAAGGGGCCAGAACCAACTGTCCTGTTGATGGGGGATTTTAATGGTCACCTATGCCCCAAACTACTTCCTCTAACTCCCGATTGGTCAGCTTGTCCACTAGAAAAAGGCCCCCATTTTTCACACAGTAGAGAGGGTACAACTCTGATGAAGCTTTTAGACAATTTCGCCCTCACTCATGTTATGGATCTAACTGCACTCAAGGTAGGCGAATCCCCAATATCGACATTTAAGGGCAAAAGTGGGGGGTCCATAATAGATTATATAATGATTTCCGCTTGTGCTAGAGAACAGATTTTAAATACCAGTACAGAGTGGAGTCCCTTCAGTGACCACAACCCTATTCTAATAGAAATTATAGGGAACGATGTAATTAGAAAAGACCCAGGGGCGATCCATCAAACAGAAATTCAACCAATAGACCAATGGAGACGCCTAAGGTGGTCAGTGATTAACCCCCAAGAATTTTATGTCAAATTAGTGGATGAAGGGAAAGCCCACATAGAGACCTGTTTAGATCATACAACAGAGGGGAAAGGAGTAGTAGAGGCGTTCGAATCCTTAACTAAAATTATAGAGAGACTCCTGATAACCAAGAAGCCCGCAAAACAGTTTTCCTCTCCAAGATGGTTTGACTCTAACTGTTCCAAAGCGCTAAGAGACCTAAAACAGAGTTTAAAAAAGACCCCAAGGGACAAGGTTGAAATCACTCGCTGCAGACAGAATTATAAAACGCAGGTAAAGATCAGGAAAGGGACTCTCCAAAAAGAAGTCTGGGCCGATTTAAGGGAGGCTGGTGAAAATAAGGACTATGCCCAGTTTTGGAAAATTATAAATAGACCATGTTTTCACGATTCGAGCTCCCCAGTCATCAGCTCAAATATCCTGCCGGAACAATGGGTCGCTCATTTCAAATCCTTGTACAATCAACAGGAGGTAGACACTGGTGATGGAATATGGAGGGGGCCAAGGGCAGAAAAATTTGAATTATCTTTGGATGAAGTACTCAAAGCAATCTTAGGGCTAACACGGAACAAAGCCCCGGGCCCGGATGGGCCCCCCCCCGGATCTATTTCTTAGTAATACCGAGCTATGGGCCCCAATGGTAACGAGAGTACTGAACGCAGCAATCAAATCGGGTTTGCCGAGATCATGGTCCACGGCGGTGATTGTCCCGATTTATAAGAAAGGCTGTAGGGACAGCCCGCAGTGCTACAGACCAATCTCGCTTATTGATGTTTCCGCCAAGGTACTAGGGAGGGCATTTCTCAACCGCCTATTAGAATGGACTGACACCCACAACATCTTGGTGGACACCCAGTATGGGTTCAGAACAGGCAGGTCAACTAGTGACCAATGCCTTAACCTATACCTTCTCACCGCCAAGTACACCAAGGCGTCTGATGGCACCATCTACATGGGGTTCATGGACTTAGCAGCGGCGTTTGACAATGTCAACAGAGCCAAACTATGGACACTCATGTCTAACCTGGGAATTGATCCGGATCTTATTAACATCTTGAGGGAGCTTCACTGGAACACCACTGCCAAGGTCCACTACAGCGCGGAGGGGGCGAGTACTGATCCCTTCCCGTGCTCGGGCGGGGTGAGGCAGGGGTGTATCTTGGCGCCATTCCTGTTCTCCCTTTATATAAATGGCTTGGAGAACGTCCTGATAGCACTGGGAACTGACTGCCCAAAGGTAGGCTCGCGTCACCTACCAGTACTTTTGTACGCCGACGACGCGGTCCTCCTAGCCCGGACGGCTGTCGGTCTGCAGCTCTTAATCAAGGGTTTCTCGGATTTCATGAGGAAACTGGACCTCTCCGTTAATATGACAAAATCTTTCATCATGATAGTGGGGAAGAAACCACAGAAGAAATTCGTATTTAAACTGGGGGATCATGTCTTGGACATTGTCAAAACATTTCCATACCTGGGCCTTTTATTCGATGAGAAGTTAAATTTCTCCCCTCTGATAGAGGAGAGGGCAAGGAGACTAGTCTCAGCTAATGGAGCTATACTAAACTTCGCCCGTAGAATGGGACGCTGGTCCCCAGAGCAGGTGATGACTTTGTATAGATCAGTCAGCATCTCAAAGACCATCTACGGAGCTGAAGTGTGGGGTATCAGAGATGCACAACCAATACAAAGAGAGGAAGATACATTTCTAAAAAAATTGCTAAAACTTCCGCTGAGCATCCCTGCAGCAATAACACACGAAGAGCTGGGAACCACATTTATAGCCGACCTGATTAGACTGAGACCCATACTGGCCTGGCTTAAAATGTGGTCAAACCCCAACGCGGAATTAACCAGACAGATCATGCGGGATTGCCTGATGAAAGAGAAATGCCTTCAAATCCCCTGGCTGAAATATGTTAAAGACACTTTGGGGGATATTGATGAACAAAGGCTATTCTTGGACCCCTCTACGGTGGACATATACTCCAGACACTCTGTTCAAAGGCAACTGCTGGATAAATTTAATGGCAAGAGGACCAGCGTGACTCTACTAAACCCTCGGCAGTTGCTCATTTGCTTGTATCTAATCAAGCAGGCATGGAACCATACCTCTTTTTAATGTTCAGTCAGCACAAGAGGTTTTTAATGACTCGTTTTAGGCTAAATTTGTTGCACCATATTTTATCTTATCCATTAGGGTTCACTCAAACAATTGAGCAGAAGGGTGCCTGCGGCTGCGACAATAGGTCTCCGCAGGACACCCTTCATTTTGTATTATTGTGCTCTTTTTATAAAACACCGCGCCAAAGATTTTTAGTGGGTGTCTTAAAGGACTCAAATATTATCCATGCCAAATCTGCTTTACTGTATTTGCAAAGAGCCACTGAAATGCGAACTCTATTTGCTATTACAAGTTTCCTTAAAGTTGCTTTTAAATTGAGAAATACAAGGGGTTGATGCAATTGGTGGGTCTGGGAGGGACCTAAAATGTCATATGGGGTCTTGTATTATATTTGCACCTTGGTTCTACTGTTCACAAAAACCCTTTTTAACTTGATGCCCTTTTTAAATAATGTCACGTTGTTCAGAATGTTTTCACTTCAGATTATGTATTATTACTATGTATTTTCATGATGGTTTTTAACCTTCGAAACAAATAAATGAACTGAATGGTCGTATTATAACATATAGGAACAAGATGGTCCATCACTTTCAAATTATAGCAATAGGTGCTGGGATTAATTTAGTCATTAAAGTAATGGGGTAACCCTAAGGTACTGGACCTGGGTAACAATTGATATAAACAAACAATGGTCCGAGACCAATCTATTTATGAGAGCAATAAGTCAAAACTTAAACAATTCAAGGCGTGTATTATATTCACGAACCTGAACACAATTAATGAGAAACAGAGAAATAGGCAACAGCAACAAACTCAGACCTTATGCAATATTTTAATCTATTATCAAAATGAAGTTTCATTCAACCATTTTATGTACATTTTATATACACACAGGTTCCTTATTATTTTTCCAGAGCATCTGGACAATATCCTCTGTGGATATATAAGGATTAAGTTACTTTGGAAGAAATTACGCCCATTTCATCCTGTGAAGGGTAAGCATTCCTGGAACTCTACCCCTAGTTTTTAATTTAAATAGGCAACAGCCCCAACCCTCATGGTTGTTTGTATTTTCTATAGGGTCATCTACGAGATCCCTTGCCCCGTCATATCTGTCCTGAAGAAGACTCGCATGGCCCAGGCATAACCCACCGCAAGGCCGAAAGACGAGTCGAAACGTCGACACCTACTTAAAAACCTGGACCACTAATGTTATCTCCCCTTTATTAGTGCAGACATTTATACATATTATGTCTTATGAGTAGCATTAAGGACTATGTATTGACTTATTGGAGTGGCCAGGACTTAGTGTTCCAGTCCTTCTTTGGCTGGTTTTTTCTGAATACAGAATAATTTTTATATACTCTGTGTGATTTCTTTTCCTTTCATCTTATCACGATCACGCTCTTTGACACTTCCTTTTTTCTTTACTGCACGCTCTTGATACGGGGCATTGTATATAAAATGTACATAAAATGGTTGAATGAAACTTCATTTTGATAATAGATTAAAATATTGCATAAGGTCTGAGTTTGTTGCTGTTGCCTATTTCTCTGTTTCTCATTAATTGTGTTCAGGTTCGTGAATATAATACACGCCTTGAATTGTTTTAGTTTTGACTTATTGCCGGGATTAATTTAGTAACACAACATTTGTTTTACAGGAATCAGCTGTATATGGATATATGGTACCACATTATAAAAAATAGAATTTGTATTAAGGAGTTTGGTACAATTTAGGTAGGATGATTGCTGTCAGAATAATGTTATACTTTGTTTTCTATTACTCACACAAAGTGCGGTAACCAGTTTCACATTTGAGAGATTAGTCTCAAACTGTGATTCACAAGGTCCGACTATTTTGAAGGAGATAATGAAACATTTAACAATATGATCTGCAGATAATAGCATTTTCTGATAGTTATCACAAATATGATCAGAAATGGCCAACCATAAATTTCTCGAACAGGAATGAATCCTGATATATTCTATAAATAATCATTCCCTAATAGGTTGAACATATTGGTCACAGAATTGGGATTACACATATAACCGACAGTACAAAAGGAATTCATTTTTCCCTCTTTATAACTATAAATTGCAATGGGGCCAGGATAATTAGAGGGATGAACTATGCATCGCTTGCAATGTATTACAACAGCGCAGAAATGTCTTGCTGCTATTACAGTAATCAAAATAAAATTTATGAAATAGAATTTCAAAGAATTTACAAATTAGCATACAATGGTCACTGATCAAATCTAACTTTAGTTGTGATTCATAGACAATAGACCGATCTACGGACTAAATAAAGGACAAATATTTATGAAATACAGCTGTCTAAATTCAGATTCATGGATTTCAATTGGTGTGAATAAGATTTGATTAGTAGGAAGCACCATATCAGTAACACATTTACCTTTGAATATTACATTTTGGTATTGTAAGGAAATAAAAAATACTCCACAAAAAAGAAACTAGATGAACAGGTTATAGTCTTTCCACACATAGTTAAGTGCGGATGGTAGATATCCTACTTTTTAGCATGCAGCAGAGAACACATTATTGCAAATAATGCTGGAAAGTATAAAAATAAATTCTCACAATAACATTAAACACAGAAGATTTTACATGTAGTTCATAGACACATGGATGTTACTTGCAGGACAACTATTTGCTTTATTCCAATAGGCATCAATAAGATTTGTTTAGTAGGAAGTACCATACCAAGAGTACAAGTAGTACGTATAAACATTGTTATAACATGGTAATGAAATTAATAAACAATCACAAATGAAACAATTTCTCACGCAGTTACCAATTTGAAAAAAATGTACATAGATATCAAGTTGGAATACCTTAACGTTTTGTGACATTCTCATTCCACATTGGAGGAAATTGCTACTTTGGACCACAGGTATTTAAATAACTGATACTACTCTTATTTACAATAGCCATCTGTGGGTACTATGTTAACCATTTAGGCTGTACTTTTACCATCCTTTATAGTTCAAATAATTTTTAATGATAAAGTTCATTAATGTAAACACAGAACTCCGCAATTGCCGGATTAGGTCACTGTGAAACAACTTACCACAGACATGTCATTACTCAGTTCTCTTTATTATGACAGTTACCAATACGCTCAACGTTATCTACTTAACACCAACTCCTCTCATTTACCTTTATAGACTAATATCTACAGTTGATATTAGAAGGATTAGTATAAACATGGATGACTCCACAAATGCTGCAGGAAAAAAGCCAAGGATAAACAAATCATCAGAATAGATTTGTATAAACCAAAAGGTATTCTGATAAGCACAATAGGAGTACAGATTTCCTTTTTGCAGAGTTAACACATCTTACGCTCAACATAAGTCAAAAGGCCTCTCCGTTACTAATGCAGTCATTGCTGATTCCTCATCATACAGTTATTTTGTTTATTAAACAAAAACATTTTAAATCCTTGTTATAACAGATGTTCCTTTCCGGTGATCTTCATGGAACGATTCTTTAAGTATATAAAATAAAAGGATTGAAGTATCACTTTGGATAGCTGGCATAAGGCTCATTTAGACTATGGCAGGTGACCCACAATCTGTCAGGGTAGGAGAGGTTGTTTCATTTGCATCCCTGGCCTCACTGCTGATAATTATCTTTCGGCCAGACAGAGACCCGTCTTCAGAGAATCTGCACCCCAGCTCTTCTGAATGGACTAAAAGTTCAGAATGCTCGCAAAGATTTTTGCTTAAAATCCCCCCAGCCAATGTTGCAGCTGGTCTTCCAAAAAGAAAAAGTGACCCCAACACCTTTAGAGTTCTCAGGGTGTGTTGTCATGTTGATTAGTTTCCAGTTTGTGGCCACCAGAGTTCCACAGCGGTCCAACTGGCTTGAATTAGACCATGGCTCTAAATCGGATACAAGGTCTGATGCAAAAACACAGAGGGCCCAGACTCCTTCAGGTGCAATAGTTCTTGAAATATGACCGTTCACCCAACTTAAAATAGAGCAAGTGGACCATCAGTTTAGTTGACAGTACTCCACCACATTCGTGACATGGTACCTCGCCCACAAAACAAACTCAGGCCCATAGACTTCACAAGGATTTTTTTAGTTTAAAGGAAGTTCATTTATTAAGAAATTAAGATGCCGCCAGGTTGCAGGGACGGTGTTGAAACGCGGGACATTTTGCTCAGAGAGGTGGTGGTACTTATCATGGTTCCACGTTAAAAGCCTATTTGGGATTACCATTCCACTAATAACGCATTTGGACAGAACATAGGAACCTGCAACAATTTAAGGAACATTCAGGCTAAGAATCGCTGGAGAAGAATTCAACTATTGCTACAACATTTACTTTATAAATGATCCGTCTTGTACGATAAAAGCCTTGAGAAAGCCCGAAGCGGGCGAAACGCGCGTCGGCTGTGGATTTTAGCGTGTGCAAAATAAAGGCTTGAATTTTCTACATCACCTATCTGTGTTGGATTTGACTTCTGAACAAGGAAACGGACAGTGTTGAAAACGCTAATATTGCGTATGGATCAAAGTGACTAAATTGAAAGTGCCCTGGTGTTCTTCTTTACAAAGGAAGTTCATTTGTTAAGAAAGTAAGACATAATACAATACTCAGGGTAATATATATAACGAGAATAATACTGCTTAAATATCTGAGAAAGGGGGACAGAGAATAAAAAAAGTAATCGAAAGAAAGAGGGAATTTTTAAAGCATTAGATTTGACCACATTTTGATAATGGATTTGGGTGTCATGTACATTATAATCAATGAATTGGTTAAGAAACCATGATTTAAAAATGTATAGAGCAAACGGTTACCACTGGAAAAGGGGGTCTAATGGAGTTACAGCAAATTATACCAGAAAGAATACACAGTAGTTGAAATAACCAAGGGATTTTCTGAAATAAGTAATGTAGTAACCTTAGGAGGAGAAGCAAATAATGCCAGTGCTTAGCAATATGATTAAAGTACAAACACCCTCTGTGGTATGGTCCAATTTAAGGAAGTGCGGAAAGGGAGCTCTGAATATAAGGGGCATGCAGGAGAGTGGAAACACATTTTCCTAGACCCTTACCTGCCATGGCTTCAAAAGCCAGCTAGGCAGCCTTGAATGTGCATCTGTAGAATCTGAAACCTATGCAACATGGGGAGCAAGGGTTTAAGGGGGTTATGCAATGGATTCAGAATGACCCCGAGCTGCTACATTCTGGACAATATTGGAGTTCGTTCAGAAGGTAGGCAGGCAGCCGCACCTAGAGGTGTTTGAATAGTTGAGGTGCAACATCAGCACCAAGACTGTAGTTTCAAGGGCAAATAAGGAAGGATCTTCCAGATAGCACATAATGTTGCAAAGCATTTGGAAGGTTGTATGTGAACCGCACATGCATTTACAATGCATGCTTTTACCACACATCCATTACAATGCAATGCCTTTACCAAGTAAATACCTTTACAATGCATGGAAAGTATACATGGTAAACATATCTACATCTTAACATGGGGCAACCTTCCCAAATGCCAATTATTTTTACAATTAAAATTATTTTAGGGGGTAATCCCTGAACCCTCCTTTTTGTAGCCTTACAACCCAAATCCCTAACACACACCTAAACACACCCTTACCACCCTATACACACCCCCAAAACCACATCTATACATAGAAGTCACCCCCAGGTTAGCCCTTGAACAGCCCAGATGCCAGGGTGGGTGTATTTAAAAAGTAGGCGATGTATTTAAGTTTTACATGTCCTGGTAGTGAGACTCAAATTAATTACACTACTGCAAGAGGACCTCCCCATAGGAGAGCATTGGAATTACCTTATTGCATGTAATAAGCTGTAACTTCCATTGGGACAGTTTGTGTCTAAAGAATTGTAATTAAAAGCCCTCTTTAATGGTAGTCATTTTTTAAATCTGAATTCAGTAAAAGCCACTTTTAAAGTTGGTATTTTCTTATGAACATGCATGCAGCCTATTCCTTGATCCCATTTGGCACAAAATGGTTTCAGCACTCTATAAACAATGTTAATATGACTTCATATCACATTCAACTTCAAATTATTTAAGCGAATAATTGCACATAGGGAAAGATGATATCCAGATTCAGTAGATATATTTCTTGTTCCAAATTTTTTGTAATCATTCACAGAACAGAAACTTCTTCCATAGACGAATTCATCTTAGCCAACGCGTTTCATCTCACTAGGAGACTTCTTCAGGGCTCTGAATCTATAGTAAAAGTTAAGTTCCTCAAGCAACACAGAAAATTCTCACAGAGGCAGTATAAGTGGAACACTCAATAATATTTTCATAAAGTATCAAAGCGGCATGATAACCACATGTAAACCGGTCCATAAGGGTTTCACTGTGTGAAACCCTCCTATGGACCAGTTTACGTGCGGTAGACTATGAAAATTTTAGTGTTCCACTTATACTACCTCTCTGAAAATGTTCTGTGTTGCTTGAGGAACATAACATACTATAGATTCGAAGCCCTGAAGAAGTCTCCTAGTGAGACGAAACGCGTTGGCTATGATGAATTAGTCTATGGAAGAAGTTTCTGTTCTGTGAATAATAAAAAGAAATTTTGGGAACAAGAAACATCTACTGAAACTAATACCTTCTTTCCCTATGTGCAATTATTCGCTTAAATAATTTGAAGTTGAATGTGATATGAAGTTTAATTAACATGGTTTATAGAGTGCTGAAACCATTGTGCCAAATTGATTTCGTAGGATTTTTCCTACATTGTGGGGAGAAGAGAGGGAAGTACTCCCTGGTTTCACGCACCTTCAATCAAACTAGGGGACACTTCATTTGTTGCCTATTTCTCTGTTTCTCATTAATTGTGTTCAGGTTCGTGAATATAATACACGCCTTGAATTGTTTAAGTTTTGACTTATTGCCGGGATTAATTTAGTAACACAACATTTGTTTTACAGGAATCAGCTGTATATGGATATATGGTACCACATTATAAAAAATAGAATTTGTATTAAGGAGTTTGGTACAATTTAGGTAGGATGATTGCTGTCAGAATAATGTTATACTTTGTTTTCTATTACTCACACAAAGTGCGGTAACCAGTTTCACATTTGAGAGATTAGTCTCAAACTGTGATTCACAAGGTCCGACTATTTTGAAGGAGATAATGAAACCTTTAACAATATGATCTGCAGATAATAGCATTTTCTGATAGTTATCACAAATATGATCAGAAATGGCCAACCATAAATTTCTCGAACAGGAATGAATCCTGATATATTCTATAAATAATCATTCCCTAATAGGTTGAACATATTGGTCACAGAATTGGGATTACACATATAACCGACAGTACAAAAGGAATTCATTTTTCCCTCTTTATAACTATAAATTGCAATGGGGCCAGGATAATTAGAGGGATGAACTATGCATCGCTTGCAATGTATTACAACAGCGCAGAAATGTCTTGCTGCTATTACAGTAATCAAAATAAAATTTATGAAATAGAATTTCAAAGAATTTACAAATTAGCATACAATGGTCACTGATCAAATCTAACTTTAGTTGTGATTCATAGACAATAGACTGGTCTACGGACTAAATAAAGGACACATATTTATGAAATACAGCTGTCTAAATTCAGATTCATGGATTTCAATTGGTGTGAATAAGATTTGATTAGTAGGAAGCACCATATCAGTAACACATTTACCTTTGAATATTACATTTTGGTATTGTAAGGAAATAAAAAATACTCCACAAAAAAGAAACTAGATGAACAGGTTATAGTCTTTCCACACATAGTTAAGTGCGGATGGTAGATATCCTACTTTTTAGCATGCAGCAGAGAACACATTATTGCAAATAATGCTGGAAAGTATAAAAATAAATTCTCACAATAACATTAAACACAGAAGATTTTACATGTAGTTCATAGACACATGGATGTTACTTGCAGGACAACTATTTGCTTTATTCCAATAGGCATCAATAAGATTTGTTTAGTAGGAAGTACCATACCAAGAGTACAAGTAGTACGTATAAACATTGTTATAACATGGTAATGAAATTAATAAACAATCACAAATTAAACAATTTCTCACGCAGTTACCAATTTGAAAAAAATGTACATAGATATCAAGTTGGAATACCTTAACGTTTTGTGACATTCTCATTCCACATTGGAGGAAATTGCTACTTTGGACCACAGGTATTTAAATAACTGATACTACTCTTATTTACAATAGCCATCTGTGGGTACTATGTTAACCATTTAGGCTGTACTTTTACCATCCTTTATAGTTCAAATAATTTTTAATGATAAAGTTCATTAATGTAAACACAGAACTCCGCAATTGCCGGATTAGGTCACTGTGAAACAACTTACCACAGACATGTCATTACTCAGTTCTCTTTATTATGACAGTTACCAATACGCTCAACGTTATCTACTTAACACCAACTCCTCTCATTTACCTTTATAGACTAATATCTACAGTTGATATTAGAAGGATTAGTATAAACATGGATGACTCCACAAATGCTGCAGGAAAAAAGCCAAGGATAAACAAATCATCAGAATAGATTTGTATAAACCAAAAGGTATTCTGATAAGCACAATAGGAGTACAGATTTCCTTTTTGCAGAGTTAACACATCTTACGCTCAACATAAGTCAAAAGGCCTCTCCGTTACTAATGCAGTCATTGCTGATTCCTCATCATACAGTTATTTTGTTTATTAAACAAAAACATTTTAAATCCTTGTTATAACAGATGTTCCTTTCCGGTGATCTTCATGGAACGATTCTTTAAGTATATAAAATAAAAGGATTGAAGTATCACTTTGGATAGCTGGCATAAGGCTCATTTAGACTATGGCAGGTGACCCACAATCTGTCAGGGTAGGAGAGGTTGTTTCATTTGCATCCCTGGCCTCACTGCTGATAATTATCTTTCGGCCAGACAGAGACCCGTCTTCAGAGAATCTGCACCCCAGCTCTTCTGAATGGACTAAAAGTTCAGAATGCTCGCAAAGATTTTTGCTTAAAATCCCCCCAGCCAATGTTGCAGCTGGTCTTCCAAAAAGAAAAAGTGACCCCAACACCTTTAGAGTTCTCAGGGTGTGTTGTCATGTTGATTAGTTTCCAGTTTGTGGCCACCAGAGTTCCACAGCGGTCCAACTGGCTTGAATTAGACCATGGCTCTAAATCGGATACAAGGTCTGATGCAAAAACACAGAGGGCCCAGACTCCTTCAGGTGCAATAGTTCTTGAAATATGACCGTTCACCCAACTTAAAATAGAGCAAGTGGACCATCAGTTTAGTTGACAGTACTCCACCACATTCGTGACATGGTACCTCGCCCACAAAACAAACTCAGGCCCATAGACTTCACAAGGATTTTTTTAGTTTAAAGGAAGTTCATTTATTAAGAAATTAAGATGCCGCCAGGTTGCAGGGACGGTGTTGAAACGCGGGACATTTTGCTCGGAGAGGTGGTGGTACTTATCATGGTTCCACGTTAAAAGCCTATTTGGGATTACCATTCCACTAATAATGCATTTGGACAGAACATAGGAACCTGCAACAATTTAAGGAACATTCAGGCTAAGAATCGCTGGAGAAGAATTCAACTATTGCTACAACATTTACTTTATAAATGATCCGTCTTGTACGATAAAAGCCTTGAGAAAGCCCGAAGCGGGCGAAACGCGCGTCGGCTGTGGATTTTAGCGTGTGCAAAATAAAGGCTTGAATTTTCTACATCACCTATCTGTGTTGGATTTGACTTCTGAACAAGGAAACGGACAGTGTTGAAAACGCTAATATTGCGTATGGATCAAAGTGACTAAATTGAAAGTGCACTGGTGTTCTTCTTTACAAAGGAAGTTCATTTGTTAAGAAAGTAAGACATAATACAATACTCAGGGTAATATATATAACGAGAATAATACTGCTTAAATATCTGAGAAAGGGGGACAGAGAATAAAAAAAGTAATCGAAAGAAAGAGGGAATTTTTAAAGCATTAGATGTGACCACATTTTGATAATGGATTTGGGTGTCATGTACATTATAATCAATGAATTGGTTAAGAAACCATGATTTAAAAATGTATAGAGCAAACGGTTACCACTGGAAAAGGGGGTCTAATGGAGTTACAGCAAATTACACCAGAAAGAATACACAGTAGTTGAAATAACCAAGGGATTTTCTGAAATAAGTAATGTAGTAACCTTAGGAGGAGAAGCAAATAATGCCAGTGCTTAGCAATATGATTAAAGTACAAACACCCTCTGTGGTATGGTCCAATTTAAGGAAGTGCGGAAAGGGAGCTCTGAATATAAGGGGCATGCAGGAGAGTGGAAACACATTTTCCTAGACCCTTACCTGCCATGGCTTCAAAAGCCAGCTAGGCAGCCTTGAATGTGCATCTGTAGAATCTGAAACCTATGCAACATGGGGAGCAAGGGTTTAAGGGGGTTATGCAATGGATTCAGAATGACCCCGAGCTGCTACATTCTGGACAATATTGGAGTTCGTTCAGAAGGTAGGCAGGCAGCCGCACCTAGAGGTGTTTGAATAGTTGAGGTGCAACATCAGCACCAAGACTGTAGTTTCAAGGGCAAATAAGGAAGGATCTTCCAGATAGCACATAATGTTGCAAAGCATTTGGAAGGTTGTATGTGAACCGCACATGCATTTACAATGCATGCTTTTACCACACATCCATTACAATGCAATGCCTTTACCAAGTAAATACCTTTACAATGCATGGAAAGTATACATGGTAAACATATCTACATCTTAACATGGGGCAACCTTCCCAAATGCCAATTATTTTTACAATTAAAATTATTTTAGGGGGTAATCCCTGAACCCTCCTTTTTGTAGCCTTACAACCCAAATCCCTAACACACACCTAAACACACCCTTACCACCCTATACACACCCCCAAAACCACATCTATACATAGAAGTCACCCCCAGGTTAGCCCTTGAACAGCCCAGATGCCAGGGTGGGTGTATTTAAAAAGTAGGCGATGTATTTAAGTTTTACATGTCCTGGTAGTGAGACTCAAATTAATTACACTACTGCAAGAGGACCTCCCCATAGGAGAGCATTGGAATTACCTTATTGCATGTAATAAGCTGTAACTTCCATTGGGACAGTTTGTGTCTAAAGAATTGTAATTAAAAGCCCTCTTTAATGGTAGTCATTTTTTAAATCTGAATTCAGTAAAAGCCACTTTTAAAGTTGGTATTTTCTTATGAACATGCATGCAGCCTATTCCTTGATCCCATTTGGCACAAAATGGTTTCAGCACTCTATAAACAATGTTAATATTACTTCATATCACATTCAACTTCAAATTATTTAAGCGAATAATTGCACATAGGGAAAGATGATATCCAGATTCAGTAGATATATTTCTTGTTCCAATTTTTTTTTAATCATTCACAGAACAGAAACTTCTTCCATAGACGAATTCATCTTAGCCAACGCGTTTCATCTCACTAGGAGACTTCTTCAGGGCTCTGAATCTATAGTAAAAGTTAAGTTCCTCAAGCAACACAGAAAATTCTCACAGAGGCAGTATAAGTGGAACACTCAATAATATTTTCATAAAGTATCAAAGCGGCATGATAACCACATGTAAACCGGTCCATAAGGGTTTCACTGTGTGAAACCCTCCTATGGACCGGTTTACGTGCGGTAGACTATGAAAATGTTAGTGTTCCACTTATACTACCTCTCTGAAAATGTTCTGTGTTGCTTGAGGAACATAACATACTATAGATTCGAAGCCCTGAAGAAGTCTCCTAGTGAGACGAAACGCGTTGGCTATGATGAATTAGTCTATGGAAGAAGTTTCTGTTCTGTGAATAATAAAAAGAAATTTTGGGAACAAGAAACATCTACTGAAACTAATACCTTCTTTCCCTATGTGCAATTATTCGCTTAAATAATTTGAAGTTGAATGTGATATGAAGTTTAATTAACATGGTTTATAGAGTGCTGAAACCATTGTGCCAAATTGATTTCGTAGGATTTTTCCTACATTGTGGGGAGTAGAGAGGGAAGTACTCCCTGGTTTCACGCACCTTCAATCAAACTAGGGGACACTTCATTTGTTGGGTGCGAATTTTATTAGCCTCTGATCTATTGTGTGCCCCTGTTCCTTGATCCCATGACTAGGTGAAGTAGGTCTCTGTGTATAGCACTCAGATAGTAGGAGCAAGGGAAATCTAGTTTTGCAATATGTGCAACTCAGTTAACAATTGGAAGGAGCTGACACACTTACACACCACAGAGGCACTGCCTGAGCTCACAAAGGACTGGTCACTAATCTATTGTGACTCCAGAAAAGCTGGGGCTTTGACAGGGAGGAAGGGGACGTCCGACACCTCGGGTTGATAGGTGTAGAAGCTTCTCCAACTTCAAGGAAGGAATTGGGAATATATTTTGGACCTCTGACCCAAACTCTTCAGAACACTTCTGGACCTGTGGATACTATGCCCAGAAGAAGGACTGCTGTTGTGCTAAAAAGAACTGCTGCCCTGGCCTGTTGCCCTTCTCACCCGGATGAGAAATACTGACCCTGCATCTGTTGAACCTAGGACCACAGTGACTTCAAGGGCTAGTTGATGGCCTCCTGACCTGAGGCTCAGTGCTAGAATGCTCCCGCAACTGTAAACCCAACACCTGCACTTCATCTATGATTCTACCCTGCCAAGTGCTGTCACCCCAGTCCTAGACTCCTGGAAGTGGTCCTAAGGTGCTCTGCCAACCTCAGTAGATTCAGCAGAACCGACATCTCTGCTTTGCAAAAACCCCAAGCAGAACCAATGCAACGTCACTGCTGTGTGGATCTTTTCCGTCAAAAAAGATGCACATCAGAGCCTGTCCCAGCGACGCAAGCAGCCTCAATACTGGACTCCCCATAGCAGCTCCTCTGAACCCAGGCATGGCCCGCCCCCATTGTGTGATGTATCCTTGACACCAGACTTTGGATCACAAGGCCTCATTGGAACTCTGAATGACCTTGCACCTCAGCATCTCAAAGAGATATTTTTTTACCAAGATGCTCACAACCCTCCACAAAGCATGATTTGAGGTACTTTGTTCATTCATTGTCCCAACTGGATCCCTGTATCCGGCCCATACTCCATTGTGGTGGGCCTGAGCGTGTGAATTTGTAATAGAGACCAGATATCCACATTGGCATTTTGTGGTGCTATTTAATATTGCCAGTTGAACAGATTGGATTTGTTGTTTTATTTATTAAAAAGTACTCTTTTTATAATCTGGTTTGGGATCTATTGTGGTCTGTTTTTAATGGGTTACTGTTAGAACCGGCTGTCTCTAGTTGGCAGAGGTATGCACTTCTGACAAATAGGGACACACCTTTTCTAGTCAGGGCAAGAGGATCACACACTTAGATAACCCCTGCTCACCCCCTTGGTAGCTTGGCAAAGCAGACAGGCTTATATCAGAGGCTGTGTGTTAAGCATTTATGACCACATACAGTAATAAAGTGAATACGCTACAAATGGACACGACACAGTAGTATTATAAAAATAAGGTTGTTTATATAAGGCTTAGCACAAGACCAAATAACGACAAAAATATACCACAATCTTAATAAATACTCTTGGAAGGAAAAATAATAGTTCAAGTGTAGTTTCTTCTTAGCACAAAGTCTTTAGTAACAAAAGCAACTCTTCTTCTTTAAATCAACCTTGGCAACCATGTAACCCCCACAGGAGTCAAACGACGTCGAGGCAAAGTTAATCCAAAGGTTCGGCGTCAACCGCGAGGAGCGCTACATCGAGCCCGGAGTCGCAACAGAACCCCACAACACAGTACCTTGGAAAAGTGAAGCACACGATGATCAGCGGCGTCGAGATTTCCGGCGTCGTGTCTTCGGCATCGATCGGGCCTCGGAGTCGGGGTGATCTGCAGCAGCGTCGTAAGATGTCAGGCAGGAGCAGCGCTCACGAGGCGAAGCAGGATACGGAGTCGATATCGATGGTGATGTTGCAAGAGTGAGAAGCGCTCAAGGCGTCGAGAGGGCTCGGTGTCGAGGCGTCGGTAGCGGCTTCGCTACTAGCGTCGATCGGGGCCGACGTCAAAGGTGCGGGACACGGGAGCCGCGCTCACAATGTCGAGCTGGATTCGGCAGCGTCCGTCGGTGTCGAGATTGCTGGATTCTTCAGAGGTGCTGGACTTTCAGGTTCCAGCAACAAGCACTTTTTAGCAAATGATGAAGTCCTTTAACCCTGTGACTTCAACAGGAGGCTGGCACTCTTCCAACCCTTGGAGATTTCTTTGGCAAAGCTTGAGAGTACACACTCAGTTCCTCTCTCCTGGTTCCTTGGCAAAAATAAAGTAGTAACTGCAGGATTCCCCCAACAAACAGCACACTGGCAGAAGGGGTAGGCAAGTCCTTGGATCAGCAGGCTTCTTGTCCTTGGTTCAGGTTTCCTTGTCAGAAGTGATCTAAATTCTTGGTTCATGGGTCCTTCTCTTATACCCCTTTTTGGCTTTGATCCCTTTGTCCATGCAGGGGAATTCCCCCCCCATCCTGGGTTTGTTGTGGGTGTTGCCAGGTCGAGGCACCTGGCCTATTCACTGTGCAGGGCCGGGTTCTCAGCCGCCCCGCAAGAGGTGGAGCCAGGATTGTCTCTGGCATGCACAGAGCCATCAGTCGCTCGGCAGGAGGTGGAGCCAGCATTGTGTCAGGCAGGGCAGGCTATCAGGAGCTACTCTTCCCCTATTCTCAATGCAGATGCCTGGCTCACCCCAAGCTGACACATTCAGACCTCTGGAGCCACCCAGCCCCTGTCACACGCACACCAAACCAGCAGAGGCCAGTAGACAGTCAGACAAGAAAATAGCTACTTTCTAAAAGTGCTATTTTCAAACACAGAGTCTAAAAACCATCCACCCAAACGGATGCGTTATTAAACCCTGAGTTCAGGGATGCCAAACTTTACATTGTACCATGCTTCCCGAGCCCGCTAGGATTATAGCGTTTAATAATCCTGGCAGCCCACGCTAACTTATGGAGAGCAGGTAACCTTACAATAGTGAAAAACGAAGATGGCTGTAATTCACTATTAGGACATGCCACACACATCAGGGTTTGTCCTACCTTATGCTTACAATGCACCCTGCCCTTGGGCCTACCATAGGGGTGACTAACATGAAGTTAAGGGAAGGTTTAGGGACTGGCAAGTAGGAGTACTTGCGAGGCCCGCGTGACAGTCCCAGACTGCACGTAGGTCTAGCAATGGCAGACCTTTAGACATATTTTACTAGGCTGCTTCTGTGGGTGGCACAACACGTGCTGCAAGCCCACTAGCAGCATTTGTATTTACAAGCCCTGGCACTCCTGGTGCACTCTACTAGGGACTGACAGTAAACCAAATAAGCCAAACATGGAATCCAATCAGATATCAATTTCACATAGGGAGCACTTGCATTGTGGCACTGATCAGCAGTGGCACAGTGCCCAAAGCAATATTCCAGCAAAAACATCGTAAACAGAGGAGGCAAACAGAAAAAAATGGAGGAGAGACTCATGCCAATGATGCCATGTCTAACATGTGTCCCCTCCAGCTGAAATGTGGGGAGAAATACCCTTACCCTAGGGAGTCCTCATCACTAAGGCGGAAAAATCTGGACAGACCATCAGCATTGGCGTGATCTGTACCAGGGAGGTGTTCCACCGTGAAGTCCATCCCCTGTAGGGAAATGGACCAACTCAACAGCTTTGGATTCTCACCCCTCATCTGCATCAACCATCTGAGGGGCCTGTGGTCTGTCTGAACCCGGAAGGGAGTCCCAAACAGGTAGGGTCTTAGCTTCTTCAGCGCCCAGACCACAGCAAATGCTTCTCGCTCTATCGCACTCCACCTCTGTTCCCTGGGAAGTAACCTCCTACTGATAAAGGCTACAGGTAAGTCTCGGCCCTCTTCATTCACCTGAGCTAGAACAGCCCCCACGCCATTTTCTGAAGCGTCCGTCTGGAAAACAAATTCTTTAGAAAAGTTGGGTGCCTGGAGTATGGGTGCTGTGCACATTGCAGTTTTCAGGGTGTCAAAGGCCGTCTGACAGGCGTCAGTCCAGATCACAAGTTGTGGCTGCTTCCTGGAAGTCAACGAAGTCAAGGGGTGCACAATGTTGCCATAATCCTTGACAAACCTCCTGTAGTAACCCTTGAGACCTAAGAAGGCTCTCACCTGAGTCTGGGTTTTGGGTGGTGCCCAAGCCAGGATGGTATCAATCTTGGGTTGCAAAGGGGCCACCTTGCCGCTCCCTACTTGGTGCCCCAAGTACACCACTGAACCCTGCCCAATCTGGCACTTACTGGCTTTGATTGTGAGGCCTGCTCTGCGCAGGGCCAACAACACTTCCTGGAGGTGGCGCAAGTGTTCCTCCCAGCTGGCGCTGAACACTGCTATGTCGTCCAGGTAAGCGGCACTGAAATCCTCCAGTCCAGCCAATACCTGGTTGACCAACCTCTGGAAGGTGGCAGGGGCATTCTTCATCCCAAAGGGCATAACCCAGAACTGGTAGTGCCCATCTGGCGTGGAGAATGCGGACCTCTCCTTTGCCCCATCAGTCAAGGCGATCTGCCAGTACCCAGACGTTAGATCAAACGTACTAAGGTACCGGGCAGCCCCTAACCGATCTATGAGCTCATCAGTTCTGGGGATGGGGTGCGCTTTATCTTGGTGACTGAATTGAGTCCTCGGTAATCCACACAGAACCGAAGTTCTGGTGAAGCACCAGGCGCTGCAGCCTTCGGGACCAAGACCACTGGGCTGGCCCAAGGACTGCTAGAGGACTCAACCACCCCTAAGGCAAACATTTTGGAGACCTCCTCCTTGATGTATGCTCTGACCATGGCTTGTCAGTCACTCTGTAGGCCTTGTGCTTTACAGGAGTGCTATCCCCGGTGTCCACATCATGGACACACCACTGAGTGACACCAGGAATCAAGGAGAACAGATCAGGGAATTGTCCCAACAGTTGGCGACAATCTTACTGCTGCTCAGGGATCAGTGTGTCAGAGAGGACAACACCATCCACTGACCCATCTTGCATACAGGAGGTCATGAAGAGGCTCACTCTCCTCCTCCATTCCAGCATCTGTAGCTAGGAGCATGCCCACTTCGGACCTTTCTAAGTGGGGCTTTAAAAAGTTGACATGCAGGACCCGCAAGGGGTTCCTAGGAGACTTCTCCACCATGTAGGTGACATCGCTCTTTTTCTCCACAACCTCAAATGGTCCAGTCCACCTGTCTTTGAGCGCACAAGGTTCCACAGGGGACATGACCCAAACTTTCTGACCAGGCTGAAGCTCCACTAGAGTGGCCTTCTGGTCGTACCACCACTTCATCTCTTCCTGCCTGGCCTCCAGATTTGCCTGAGCAAGATCTCTGAAGCGCAGAGTCTGGTTCCTAAAGGCCAGCACGTAACTGTATACATCCTGGGGAGGTTTCCTGGGAGATTGCTCCCAGCCTTCTTTTACCAGACTCAAAGGTCCTCTTACCGGGTGTCCATACAAAAGCTCAAAGGGGCTGAACCCTAGAGACTTCTGTGGCACCTCACGGTAAGCAAACAGCAGGCATGGCAAGAGGACGTCCTATTTACGCCTCATTGGTTCTTCAAGACCCATAAGCATTCCTTTAAGGGTTCAGTTGAATCTCTCAACCAACCCATTACCTTGAGGGTGGTAAGGAGTGGTGAATTTGTAGGTTACCCCACACTCCTTCCACAGAGACTTCATATAATTGGAAATGAAGTTGGTGCCCTGGTCTGAAACCACCTCTCTGGGGAACACCATTCGGGAGAAAAAACCCATCAGTGCCCGTCTCACCACGGGGGCCGTCACTGTTCTGAGAGGGATGGCTTCCGGGTACCGCGTGGCATGGTCCACCAAGACCAGGATGAACCTGTTGCCCATGGCTGTCTTGGGGTCCAGGGGCCCAACAATGTCAATCCCCACACGGTCAAAGGGGGTACTGACCATGGGAAAAGGTTGGAGGGGAGCCATCTGCTTCCGCCAGCTTTTCCCACTTGCCTGGCAAGTTTGACAGGTTTTGCAATGGATATCTGTATCCCTTCTCATCTGAGGCAAAGAAAATGGGTGACAAGCCTGTCATAGGTCTTGTCCTGCCCCTGATGTCCAGCTAACGGAACATCATGAGCCAAACCCAGTAGGAAGGCTCTGAAGCGCTGGGGTACCACCAGCACACGGGCTGACCCAGGCTCAGCAGCCTTAGGCTCACTATACAGGAGATCGTTCTCCCAGTAGACCAAATGTGACCCTGACTGATCACCTGTTGTCTGGGCTGAGGCCTGCTGCCTCATACCCTCAAAAGAAGGGCACACTTTTTGTTCAGCACAAAATTCTTCCCTGGAGGGACCACCATCCTGCTGCCAGTGGGTCAGCTCGGGCAGGTCTCCCAGTTCAGCAACTTGTTCCCCTGTGGGTTGCAGGGCATCCCCCTCAAGGTCTGCCTCCTCCTGGACCACGGGAACTATGGGGGCCGGTTTCCCGCACCTCCCGCCTCTTCTCTTCACAGCTGGGTCCTGGGCCATACTTTCAGGCTCCGGAACCCCATCAACACCCTTACTTGGTGTCATCGATCGAGTGGTTGCACACACCCACTCTGGCACACCCAACATTTTCAAATGTGTCTCTCGCTCTACCTTAGCCCAAGGGGAGTCCTCCAAATCATTGCCCAGGAGACAATCAACAGGCATGGCGGGCCTTACAGCAACCTGAAGCGTACCTGAAACCCCCTCCCATTCAAAGGGAACCTGAGCTACCTCACACTCTCTCTGGGAGTTGTCAGCAGCTATAATGGGGTAGAATGCATGAGGGACCACCTGCTCTCTGGACACCAAGTAACACTTGACAGCTGTCACACTCGCTCTGGTGTCTGAGAGCTTCCACCCTATGGCCATTAATGGTCACCCACTGCCTATATTTCTTAGTGTTACTAGGCAGAGGGGGTGGAGGGACCATTTCCATGTCTCCTAAAGAGACCAGGGACATCTCTGCGGGGCCCTCCCCACCAGTGGCAACCATCTTCCCCCCTCCCAGGGCTACACTCGCCAACTGACGGGGGGTGCACGTGGTGGTGCATTAGAGTTCCTCATGGGAGACTGGGGATCATAATAACGGTGTCCCACCTGCTTACAAACGTAGCAGGTCATTGGGCCCTTATGAACAGGTTTACCTGTCGGGGCCTCGGACTTCTTCACTGGGGGAGGCTGGGAACCCTTACTTTGGTTCCCTTTGGGATTACTTTGGGGCCCTTTCTGGAACTCCCTCTGTTTACCCTTGTCCCCCCCCACTCTTCTGCTGGGGACCCTGCCCACCTTTCGCTGAGTCTCCCACTGGACCCTTGTGGACCCTGGTACTGACCCAGCGGTCCGCCTCCTCAGCAAGTTTTCTAGGGTTAGATATCTTGCTATCAATAAGGTGCTGGCGCAGCTCTGGAAAACAGTTATTAGACAAGTGCTCCCAAGCAAACAAATCATAAAGAGCATCATAACTTTCCACTTTGCTGCCCTTTACCCAACCATCCATGGCTCTGCAAAAAAAATGACACATTCAACCCACGTAATACCAGGCAATTTCTTACATTCTCTAAAGGCTTGTCTGTACTTTTCTGGGGTTAGGCCATACCTTAACATTAAAGCATCTTTCATATGAGCATAAGACATCTTATCCTCAACAGGCATGTCCAACAGGGTATCTCTTCCCGCATTCACAAAGCGACCCCACAACCCCGCTCCCCAATCCTTCTCAGGGACCCGGTGGGCCAACAATGCTAACTCATATGCTTTAAACCATTGGCCAATACCTTCATTCTTATGAAAATCTTTTATCACATCTTTGGGAAAATAAAACCTACTTTCTGCAGGCACAGATGGGATGCTGCCACCAGAGGGATTCAATTCTAAATTCTTAGCTTTGAGCTCCATTTCCCTCACCATTTTCTCACGGACAAAAGCTAACTTTTCTCTTTCAAACTCCAACCTTTTGATCTCTATATCCGCTTCTCTCCTGCTTCTTGCATTTTCTAACTCCAACTGCCCTTCTATCTTAAGTTTTGTGTTTCTAACTGGTATGCTCGCTCCTTCGCCCTGTCTTCCAATTCTTCAGGAGAAAGACCCTTAGAGGAAACACTGCTGCCGGGAGAGGACCCAGGCCCATTCACGGGCACCTCCTCTTCCCCTGGCGGTACCACCACCGGATCAGAGGGATCTCTGGCCTCTAGCCAAGCTTCCAGTGCTTTGAGAACTTCCCCTTTGTTTTTTCAGCCTGTGGTAGGAACTTTCAACTGCTTGCAAAAATGGTCCAATTGCTTTCTGTTGTACTCCTTGATCTTACTCCTATCAAACTCCTCCACAACAACAGGGGTAGTGACTCCGGCATCACTCATGATCAAAACTGGCAGTGTTAAAAAAAGTAAGCTCCAGGAAAGAGGAGAACAAAAATAGAATATCCAACCAAAATAGATTGTGGCTGCGCTATGGTCTGCTTTCACTATGTAGCGCACACTAATCACTGCACATGGGTCATAAATGCAAAGTTCAAATCCTCACCGCTGACCCACCAATGTTAGAACCGGCTGTCTCTAGTTGGCAGAGGTATAAACTTCTGACAAATAGGGACACACCGTTTCAAGTCAGGGCAAGGGGATCACACACTTAGATAACCCCTGCTCACCCCCTTGGTAGCTTGGCAAAGCAGACAGGCTTATCTCAGAGGCTGTGTGTTAAGCATTTATGACCACACACAGTAATAAAGTGAATATGCTACAAATGAACACGACAGTAGTATTATAAAAATAAGGTTGTTTATATAAGGCTTTGCACAAGACCAAATAACGACAAAAATATACCACAATCTTAATAAATACACTTGGAAGGAAAAATCATAGTTCAAGTGTAGTTTCTTCTTGGCACAAAGTCTTTAGTAAGAAAAGCAACTCTTCTTCTTTAAATCACAGTTCTTGGCAACAATGTAACCCCCACAGGAGTCACACGATGTCGAGGCAAAGTTAATCCAAAGGTTCGGCGCCTACCGCGAGGAGCACTACGTCGAGCCCGGAGTCGCAACAGACCCCACAACACAGTACCTTGGAAAAGTGAAGCACGCGATCAGCGGCGTAGAGATGTCCAGCGTCGCGCCTTCGGCGTCGATCGGGCCTCGGAGTCGAGGCGATCTGCAGCGGCGTCGACATGTCAGGCAGAAACAGCGTTCATGAGGCGAAGCAGGGTACGGCGTCGTCGATGGTGATGTTGCAAGAGTGAGCAGCGCTCACGGCGTCGAGAGGGCTCGCTGTCGAGGCGTTGGTAGCGGCTTCGCTACTAGCGTCGATCGGGCCCGGCGGCCGACGTCGAAGGTGCGGGACACGGGAGCTGCACTCACGAGGTCGAGCTGGATTCGGCAGCGTCCGTCGGCATCGAGATTGCTGGATTCTTCAGAGGTGCTGGACTTTCAGGTTCCAGCAACAAGCACTTTTTAGCAAATGATGAAGTTCTTTAACCCTGTGACTTCAACAGGAGGCTGGCACTCTTCCAACCCTTGGAGATTTCCTTGGCAAAGCTAGAGTACACTCAGTTCCTCTCTCCTGGTTCCTTGGCAAACATAAAGAAGTAACTGCAGTATTCCCCCAACAAACAGCACACTGGCAGAAGGGGTAGGCAAGTCCTTGGATCAGCAGGCTTCCTGTCCTTGGTTCAGGTTTCCTTGTCAGAAGTGATCTAAATTCTTGGTTCAGGGGTCCTTCTCTTATACCCCTTTTTGGCTTTGATCCCTTTGTCCATGCAGGGGAATTCCCCCCCCCATCCTGGGTGTTTTGTGGATGTTGCCAGGTCGAGGCACCTGGCCTATTCACTGTGCAGGGCCGGGTCCTCAGCCGCTCGCAGGAGGTGGAGCCAGGATTATCTCTGGCAGGCACAGAGCCATCAGTCGCTCGGCATGAGGTGGAGCCAGCATTGTGTCAGGCAGGGCAGGCTACCAGGAGCTACTCTTCCTCTACTCTCAATGCAGATACCTCACTCACCCCACGCTGACACATTCAGACCTCTGGAGCCACCCAGCCCCTGTCACACGCACACCAAACCAGCAGAGACCAGTAGACAGTCAGACAAGAAAATAGCTACTTTCTAAAAGTGCTATTTTCAAACACAGAGTCTAAAAACCATCCACCCAAACGGATGCGTTATTAAACCCTGAGTTCAGGGATGCCAAACTTGACATTGTACCATGCTTCCCGAGCCCGCTAGGATTATAGCGTTTAATAATCCTGGCAGCCCACGCTAACTTATGGAGAGCAGGTAACCTTACAATAGTGAAAAACGAAGATGGCTGTAATTCACTATTAGGACACGCCACACACATCAGTGCTTGTCCTACCTTATGCTTACAATGCACCCTGCCCTTGGGCCTACCATAGGGGTGACTAACATGACGTTAAGGGAAGGTTTAGGGACTGGCAAGTAGGTGTCCCGCGTGACAGTCCCAGACTGCATGTAGGTCTAGCAATGGCAGACCTTTAGACATATTTTACTAGGCTACTTCTGTGGGTGGCACAGCACGTGCTGCAAGCCCACTAGCAGCATTTGTATTTACAAGCCCTGGCACTCCTGGTGCACTCTACTAGGGACTGACAGTAAACCAAATAAGCCAAACATGGAATCCAATCAGATATCAATTTCACATAGGGAGCAGTGGCACTGATCAGCAGTGGCACAGTGCCCAAAGCAATATTCCAGCAAAAACATCGTAAACAGAGGAGGCAAACAGAAAAAATGGAAGAGAGACTCATGCCAATGATGCCAGGTCTAACAGTTACTAATTGAAGTGTTGCACAAAAACTTTACACATTCGCTTTGTTTTAAGCCTGGTTGCTCTGTGCCATCCTACAGAAGGCCCAGCACAATATAATTTGGGGTTTGCTTGTGACTTTACTTGGAGAAGACATTTGGTTGGTGCTGGAGTAGGTCTTCAGTTCACCCCTCAATCAGTAACCTAATTTCCTACACATACCTTTTATTTTAGGTTCAGAGTTCAGGAGTCTACTAGTACCGGAGTGCTGGGTCCAAATGACCAATTAAAACTAGTCAAAAATTTGGAAAAATGCTTTAGGAGAGTATTTAAAAAGTACAAATGCCTTTGATAAAATAGCTATAGATTTGTTTAACACCAATAGGGTGGCATGAGAGGTCTTTAGAGAAAACCATGTTAAAGAAACCAATGAAAAAGAATTAAGCATTTGAAAGTCTGCATCTAGGACCCATGTAGAGATTAAATGCCAGTTGATACAGCAGTATTCAAATTCGATGTAGTGGCACTTTACAATGTATGCCGGACATCGCATGCCATTACAATGCAAGTCCTTACAACAACTTGCTTTGGGTGGGGGGGTGTCACTGGATGTCAGAATAGTATCGCTTACTATTCCAATTCCAGTCTGTGTAACAGTAGGGAAGGTGTTAGATTTTAAATCCAACACCTTCTGCCCCCTACAGAAGGTCTTAACGATATGGGGTGTAATGGTGTGCGTTGCAACAAGGTCATAAGCACATTGCAGTGGCATGCAAAGAGGTTTCCCATCTGATGTGAAAACAGAATTCGGTTTTATCGGTTAAGGATTATTCCTTAAACTTATTAGGATGTTATTTATAAATTGAATCTGGTTGTAACAAATAGAAAGAGATTACAATTGTATTGACTTGAGAACTCAACATTACATATAAAGGGATTTCCTTCACTACACCCCCCCAAAAAAAACCTATACAATTCCTGACGAATCACCAAACTTAGACATGGGTTTGTAAGGCAAAGAGGCATGGGGTTCTGTTTTTGGTCTGAGGTTTACAACCAGAGGCAATGCGTAAAGTATTTGTACCAACACTCACAGTAACAGTGAAAACACCACAAACTGACTCCATAACAGTTTAGAAAAATAAAGGTATTTATTCTAAACTACACAAGACCAAAACGACAAAAATCCAACATACACAGTTCAAGAATATGGTTTCAAAAGAGTTCTTAAGGTTGCGTTAAAATTCTTAGGTTGCGATAGAATTCTCTACGTTGCGATAGAATTCTCTACTGATGCGTGAAAAGCTCACAGTTGCGTCACGTTTACTCACAGTACCTTTTAGTTGCAACAAAGTTCCAAAAGCAGAACCTGGTGCGGTGGAAAACAAGCGATGCGTTGCTCCTGAGACCCTGGGGAGGCGATGCGACAGCACCGCTGCAGCAGCGGGCGTGTTGCGGCGAATCCGGTCTGTAAGGGGAGGAAGGCCACTTGTATGGAATCCGGTGCGTAGGAAGTTTGTTCTCGCAAATGGCACGATGCAACGATCTCGTAGGGGCTGCGACGATCTCCGGGGCGACGATGTGCGGTCCAGCGGTGATCCTCTCTCTCGCAGCTCCTCGATGCGATGGTTCTGCGACGATGCTCGCAGCGACGTGATGCTGTCCGCAAGCAAGCAGTGCGGCGATCTCACCCAGCGACGACAGGCTCTGCGACGATACTCGCAGCGGAGTTCGATTCTCCCGCACCGGTCTGGAGCGTCCCGCAAACGAAGGATGCGATGTCTCTGGCAGCGGCGTCAGGCGCTGCGACGATCTCGACGTGAGGGGCAGGGTCCTCAGGCGCCCAGCAGGGGGGAGTGGAGCCAGCATTGTGGAAGGCAGGCACAGCCCTATTCAGCCCAGGTGCTAACTCCTCCCACCACTTCAGTTGCAAATGCAGTCATTCAGCCTAGTGCGGACTCATCCAGCCTCCTGGGGAATCCCCAGCCCCTGTCACTCTCAAACCAGACAGTCAATACACAAACAGGCCCAGGCACACAGAAGGGTCAGACAAGAGAACAGCAACTTTCTAAAAGTGCTGTTCTCAAACACAGGATTTAAAAACAACTTTTCCTAAAAGATGTGGTATTAAATTCTGAGTTCGGGGATACTAGATACTCATATCCTATCTTGTTCCTATGGGAAGAAATGCTGTTAACCACTGTAGCCAGCATCCCCCATGTTAACCAATGGAGCAAGATAGCCTTACAGTAGTGAAAAACGAAAATGGCTGCCATTCACTACCAGAGCATGTCACCTGCACTAGTACATGCTCTACCTTTTACATACACTGCACCCTGCCCAGGGGGGTACCTTGGGCCTTCCATAGGGGTGACTGATGTGTACAAAAAGGGAAGGGTTAGGCCTGGTCAGTGGATACACTGACCAGGAGGACATGGCAGTTCTAAACTGCACACAGGCACTGCAGTGTCATGCCTGAGACATCATTTTAGGGCTACTCCTGTGGGTGGCACAATCAGTGCTGCAGGCCCACTAGTAGCATTTGTCATCACCAGCCCTGGCACACCCAGTGCACTTTACTAGGGACTTCATGGTGATACAAATATGCCAAACATGTATATTCAATCAGAATAACAATTTACACAGGGAGCACTTACACTCTGGCACTGATCAGCAGTGGCAGAGTGTCCAAAGCATCTAAACCAGCAAAAACAAAATCTAGCACAGCATCAAAAATACAGGAGGTAGAGGCAAAAAGATAGGGGAAACCACGCCAAAGATGCCAGGTCTAACACGTGTCCCCTCCAGCTGAAAGTGGGGAGAACTGCCCACCCTCTTGGGAGTTCTCTTCACTAAGGCGGAAAAACCTGGACAGACCATCAGCATTGGCGTGTTCTGTGCAAGGGCGGTGTTCCACAGTAAAGTCCATTCCCTGTAGGGAGATGGACCACCTCAACAGCTTTGGGTTCTCATCCCTCATCTGCATTAACCAGCTGAGGGGCCTGTGGTCGGTCTGAACACGGAAGTGAGTCCCAAACAGGTAGGGCCTCAACTTTTTCAGAGCCCAGACCACAGCAAATGCTTCTCTCTCAATCGCACTCCACTTCTGTTCCCTGGGGAGTAGTCTCCTGCTACTGAAGGCTACCGGCTGGTCTCCTCCCTCCTCAGTGATTTGTGAGAGTACTGCTCCCACACCATGCTCTGAAGCGTCTGTCTGTACTATGAACTCACTGGAAACGTCAGGTGCCTTGAGCACCGGTGCTGTGCACATAGCAGTTTTCAGGGTTTCAAAAGCAGTTTGGCAGGCGTCAGTCCAGTCAACTCTTTTGGGCAACTTCTTGGAAGTGAGTTCTGTCAAAGGGGGCGACAATGGTGCCATATCCTTTGACAAAACATCTGTAATACCCGGTGAGTCCTAAACAGGCTCTGACCTCCGTCTGGGTCTTGGGGGGCTCCCATGCCAGAATGGTATCAATCTTTGCCTGTAGGGGCGCCACCTGGCCGCTCCCCACCTGGTGTCCCAAATACACCACAGATCCCTGCCCTATCTGGCACTTGCTGGCCTTGATAGTGAGGCCTGCCCTTTGCAGAGCCTTCAACACTTCAGAGGTGCTGCAAGTGTTCCTCCCACGTGGAGCTGAACACAGCAATGTCATCCAGGTAGGCGGCGCTGAATTCCTCCAGCCCGGACAGTATCTGGTTAACCAGTCTCTGGAACGTGGCAGGGGCATTTTTCAATCCAAAGGGCATGACTCGGAACTGGAAGTGCCCCTCTGGCATTGAAAATGCTGACCTCTCTTTGGCCCCATCAGTTAAGGCAATCTGCCAGTACCCAGAAGTCAAATCGAATGTACTGAGGTACTGGGCAGCTCCCAACCGATCCACAAGCTCATCAGCTCTGGGGATGGGGTGTGCGTCAGTCTTCGTGACCGCATTGAGCCCACGGTAGTCCACGCAAAACTGGAGTTCTGGCGGGCCACCGGGCGTAGCAGCTTTCTTGGGCACCAAGACCACTGGGCTAGCCCAGGGGCTGCTGGAGGGCTCAATCACCCCTAGCGCCAGCATCTTGGAAACCTCTTCCTTGATGCTGGCCCTGACCTTGTCAGATACCCTGTAAAATTTGTGTTTCACAGGCAGACTGTCTCCAGTGTCCAAATCATGGACGCACCAGTTGGTGACTCCTGGGGTCAGGGAGAACAGGGAGGAGAACTGACCCAACACTTGGCGACAGTCACTCTGCTGTTCTGGGGTCAGGGTGGGCGAGAGGACCACACCATCCACTGACCCATCTTGCTCCTTAACTGCCAGGAGGTCGGGGAGCGGATCACTATCCTCTTCCATTCCTGCATCTGTAGCCATGAGCATAGTCACTTCAGACCTCTCAAAGTGTGGTTTGAGGCGGTTCACATGCAAGACTCTCAGGGGCTGCCTGGGAGTCCTCAGGTTAACCAGGTAGGTTACCTCACTCTTCCTTTCCACCACCTCATATGGCCCAGTCCACTTGTCTTGGAGCGCACAAGGCTCCACTGGCGCCATCACCCACACTTTCTGCCCAGGTTGAAATTCGACCAGAGTGGTATTCTGGTCGTACCATCTTTTCATTTCTTCCTGGCTTGCTTCCAGGTTCGCCTGAGCGAGCTTCCTGAAGCGTTGTGTCTGGTTGCGGATGGCCAGCACATAGCTGAACACATCCTGGGGGGTTTTCCCACGGGACTTTTCCCAACCCTCCTTCACCAGTGAGAGGTCCTCTAACAGGGTGGCCATACAGGAGTTCAAAGGGACTGAACCCTAAGGACTTCTGAGCCACCTCCCTGTAGGCAAACAGGCATGGTAACAAGACGTCCCACTTCCGTCTCATGGGCCCTGCTAGGCCCATAATCATACCTTTCAGGGTCCGGTTGAACCTTTCAACCAACCCATTTCCTTGAGGGTGGTAAGGAGTGGTGAACTTATAAGTTACCCCACACTCCTCCCACAGAGACTTCATGTACTTAGAGATGAAATTGGTACCCCCGTCGGAGACCACCTCTCTGGGGAACCCCACACGGGAAAAGATCCCCATCAATGCACGGCCCACCACGGGTGCTGTGATTGTCCTGAGAGGGACTGCTTCCGGGTACCGGGTGGCATGGTCCACCAAGACCAGGATGAACCTGTTGCCTAAGAGGCACGTCATGAGCCAGACCCATTAGGAAGTTTCTGAAGCACTCGGGTACCAGCAGCACACGGGCTGCACCGGGCTCAGCAAACTTAGGCTCGCTATATAACAAGTCATCTTCCCAGTAGATAAAGTGATCTCTGGCTGCTCCACCTGCTGCCTGATCTACAGCCTGTTGCCGCAGACCAACGAGGGAAGGGCATTCTTTCTGCGCCTGGCAGAATTCCTCCCTGGAGGGACCACCTTCCTGCTGCCAATGGGTCAGCTCAGGTAAGTCTCCCAGTTCGGCCACCTGTTCCCCTGTAGGTTCCAGGGCATCCCCCTCAGGCTCTGCTTCCTCCTGGACAATACAGGAGGTAGAGGCAAAAAGATAGGGGAAACCACGCCAAAGAGGCCAGGCCTAACACTCTCAGTGTCAGGATAAACAATTGGATGGAATGCTGAATTAAACATTCACCCGTGTCACAGATCTGGGTCAAATCCATTTTTTGGAGACAGTTTATACCCTACCATATGCAAATCAGTCTGGACCCTGTGGGAGTCCAGCCTACCCTGAACTGCCAGGGCTGGTCTTCCCTGGCAGAGAAACAAGCTTCCTGGAACCGGTGTTGGGTTAACATCCTTCAGCCAGGCTAGCTTGAATCCGGTGGTACAAAAAGGGGTGGTGATGGACGGCGCATCTGAACCAATCGAACACTCACACCCAGTCAACAGATCTGGGTTTGATCCATCACTGTTCTTTAGCCCACTCTGCCACCCCTGTTCAGACATGGCCATATGCAAAACTCCGGTGGCATATTGAGCATGGGACCCATGTCTGGTCATACCCCTTCCACTTAGGGCAACAAAGGTGTAAAAAAAAAATAGATGGCCGGAATGCTGAATTAATCAAATATTCACCCCAGTCACAGATCTGGGTTAGTCCATATTTTTGCACATCAGGCCATTACAGTTTAGACTTCGTTGTAGCATGTCCTGCGTGGGTAAGGTAGGGTGACCAACTGGAATGGGTGCAAATTCAGGACGGTGAGTGTAAAAATTCAGGACAGCGGGTCAAAATTCAGGAAAAAAATTCAGGACAGAAGGTCAAAATTCCGGACAAACTTCGGGACAAAAGGTAAGTTTTACAGACATATCAGGGGAAGTGGTGCGATAGTATAAAAGTAAGTAAATAGACAACCACTTAAGTACAAGTCGAAATAAGTTTTAGATTAAGTTGAGACAATCATTTTTGTTATAGTATACGTGCAGCTTTGAGCAACTGTGCAGGTCTTTTTGTGGTATTTCATATAATATTCTATATGGTTACTGCACTGGGTGTCCATTTGGATATTTTGTTTACAACTCACGGCCCTGAGCAGGCGTGTTTGGTGAGAGAAGTGGTCAGGAAGATCTGCTCGGATAGACTGTTACTAGCATTTCATGAATATACCTGAATATCCCGCATTCTTTTACCACGCATGGAATAAAAACGCGGTCGTCACAACGACCGCATTGTGATTCCGCATACCATTACTCCGCAAGTTGAAACAACGACTTGCAGAGGGGGGGCGCTGGAAGTTGGAATAGTATAATTTACTATTCTAACTCCAGTCTGTGCGGACACTAGGGAAGGTGTTGGATTTTAAATCCAACCCCCCTCCCCGAGTAACGGTATGTGGAATCACAACGCGGTCGTAACAACCGCGTTGTGATTCCATGCGTGGTAAATTTCTAAACGTCCAACACTGCATTTCACATCGGAGTGCCATTGTGAGATGTAAAGCGGCACACATAGGTGAACTAAAGGGAGGATTGCTGTGATGAAACCACTATAGGGAACACATTATGGCTGTTTCAGCAAGTGAAACTTTAAATATGGAATCGGACTTTGCTTATGGGGGCTTCGCAGAAAGTTGCACTAGCTGACTGAAGTCACAAAGGGGGTTTTCCCTGCAGCTTTCTTCAAGAATGTACTGTCAATACAGTATTGCATAGTTTATTTTTTACGCTTTGCCTATTGCTACAAACGTAATATACAACTGAAGCACAGCTCATGGCACTATGAGGTTCTCCCTAAAACCTTACACCTAAAACAAAGCATGCAAAAATGTACAATTCCTAGTATAACATTCAAGTAGCATTTGGGTGTCACTCAAAATGTCATATGCATGATGTATAGATCCCACACACAAGCACACAGCAAATACAGAATATTAACACAGAGGCAAGGGAGTAGCCAGAAAATGTAAACACCTCCCACTTTGAAGTAAAGCTCTTATGGCACCAAGAAAGTAGGTCATCACAACCCTCCCCAGAAGAGCTCTCTTGTCCAATGATCTAGCCATTCATCCTTCCATCAAACCCCTGATATCCACCATTCCATATTTACACTGTCATCTATTAATTCTTTAATCCATCATTCAGTCTTTCACCATTCATTATGTCCTTCCATTTGTGTGCCCATCCATTTCAAACTTTATCAACCATTTGAAAACCTATCCATCGTCCATCCTTCCATCCATCCTTTCACCCATCCATCTACTCACTCATCCATCCATCCAACCATTTACCATTTCACCCAAGCATCCTTTCACTCATCCATCCACTATCACCCATTCACTCATCCATCCAACCATTTACCCTTTCACCCATCCAGCCTGTAAGACAATAAGAAATGTACATTTGTCAGGTGTCAAGCTCTGTGAAATGTGCATAATGGGTGTGTGTGAACTTGGATGATCCCAGTACATCATTAACTGAAGAGAAAAAAACCAATAAAGTGCACTTGTGAAGCACACATTCATTCCGAAAGGTTAGTTGGCACTGTATACCCGATGTGTAGTTAGACTCCTTACACAAATTAATTATCATAATTTTATCTATCAAATGAAGATGGAAGGCTGATAGAGCAGAATGAGATTAGAGCAGAATGAGATTAGGGCACCTTACACTTTTACACGGGTTCACTGAAAAACGATAGCATCCTGTTATGTTGAATAAACCGAAATGCACAAACATGCGTAAAAATTCAGATACAAATGAAACATCCGGGGTGTCTTTGGATTCTTGTGCAAGAGCTATGAATCCCAAAAGTTACAGTGGAGTGGGGCATGCTTCCTCACCTTTCCAGGAAAGAGGGTGGTTCTTGCCTTTTATGCACAGCCAGATGCGGAGTGTTCGCCTCTGATTTGAGCGAGCAGGCTGGAGAGAAGGGACTTGCATGCCTCTTTGGAAACTCTACTCACAGATTAACAGCCCTTCAGGAACCTTCGCTGCTTAGCTTTCGCCTGGGCCGTAGCACTGCGAAGCAGTGCTCCACCCAGGCGAAATCTTATGATCCTACAGTATGGGGCTTTGTTCTGCCTCGGTCTTCCATTGGCTAGCTCCATAAATGGAGGCTAGCCATTGGAAGAGATTGGCTGTCAATCACTCTTTCCCTGTCAGAACGCGATTCAGAGGCGTTTCCGGGTCTTTTTTTTTTTAAGTCCTGCCCTCTCCTCTTCCCATTGGCTGGAATTTTACCTTCCAGCCAATGGGAAGGGGAGAGCACGAAAAACACGCCCTCGAGCTCTCCTCCATCGCGCTCGGTATTTTAGTCCTAACCAACATGCTATTCAAATGTACATATGCCCTAACATGCTTTACTTTATACCTCTGAGGCGCCCTTCCTCTACGTCGCTTCGTTGTCTATCTCACACTTCACCGTAGCTCTCTCTTCCCTTCTTCCTCCACGGGGGTCATTGTTTATGCTCCAGTTTACCTTGCGTGTTGCAGGGAGGCGGTGTGCTCCTCGGACTTCAGTAAAGGCTCACTCTCACCTCTTGCTGAGCAGAGACGCTCTGTACTCCCGCTTGTAACCGTGTGATCTTGGTGTGCTAGAGTCTGTGCTCCCGGAGTGAGCTGGGCAGAGACCCGGTGCTCCCTCTGGCAGTGCTCAGTGACACCGCGCGCCCGAGTGCACTGCGTGGAGGATGCGTGCTCTTCAGTGTGCTGGAGGCTGTGTGCTCCCGTGCGCCTCAGTGTGCTGCACCGGGTGTCCGTGCTTCTTGGAAAGCTATGCACAGTTTAAATGTTTCCTGGTGCACTGCCCACTGCTTTGGATTCTTGGCGCTCTGGAGAAATAAATGTTCTAAGTGTTCCAAAGTTCACTCCTCTCCCGTGTACTGCTCGCACCTCTACCCTGCAGTGCGCCCCAATATTGCTGCTTGACCCCCGCGTGCTCCTTAGGTGACTCTGCTCCGGGGATGCTGTCCCGCCCTCTGGTGACTTGCACCAAGGCTGAGGCGCGCCGCGTGCTCTGACGGGTGTGGCTTAAAAACACGTGAACTGAAAATCTGTGCTTAGCATAGTGTGCCGCCTGATTGGTATTTTGCTGCTTCTGACGCTGCTTCCAGATATATTATACAACTAACATTACACCTACAATAAGCCAGGACTATTGGCTTTGTCAGTTCTGAAATGAGACTTTAAGAACTACGAGTATTTTTGAAATGACATCAAAGGCAGGGAAGGGCGGCACTGTTGCAGAACTGAGATTTTTTTTTATCACAGAGGGTGATGGCAAACCTAGAGAGCCCGATAGGGACCCGTGATTGTCTCAACATCATCTGCTCTTTCTAACTACGGGTGCTCAGCACCTGCAGGAACTGGCCCACTTAATGCCCTGTTCATACCGTCATAGGTGCGGAGCTCTGTTCATCGAAGGCTCGCCCTCTGAACCCTGCGCTTCTGGAAGGCCCCGTGCTCCCTGCGCTGCGGCCAGGCTCTCTGCTCGCCTCTGTCTCATACAGAGGTTGCTGAATGCTGCCAGATCTCTGCACATGTAGCGACTTTACTCCCGTGTGTGTGGAACACAAATGCCCCGATCCCCACCACGGTGCCCTACCAAGAGGTCCTATGCCCCCTGGTTTGATGCACACATGCCAGGGGCTCCGTGGTGCACAGCGAGAGGGCTCGGTGTGTTGCCTAAATGTCCTGATTTCACTAGTGCGCGGCAGGAAGGTACAGTGTTTCCCTGGTGTGTTTGCCCAGATGCAGTGATTTCACGAGGGTGCCGTTTGTGTTACTGGTTTGTTGCACACGTGCCGTGATCGCCCCTCCTTCCGTCCCTCCCTGGCTCCCGTGCCCCGATTTCACTGGTGCGCTGAGAGGAGACTCTTGGCTTCCTCAAATGTTGCACCACACCAATAGCCGGATCTCACTCGTGTGCTGCGCGAGGGCCCTGTGTGCAAATGCCCGGAGTCCCCCAGTGCGCTGCCAGGAGACTGCTTCCTGGGGTGTTGCGCAGATGCCTGCCCTGATCTCACCAGTGCGTTGCAAGGAGGCTCTGTTCCTCCTGGTGTGTTGCGCAGATGTCTGCCCTGATCTCACCAGTGCGTTGCGAGGAGGCTCTGTTCCTCCAGGTGTGTTGCCCGGATGTCTGCCCTGATCTCACCAGTGCGTTGCAAGGAGTGGTCTGCGAGATTGAAGTTGTTGGTATTTGCGATCAGGTAAGCAGCATTTTGTTTATAATTTTATTTGCATGTGTATCCCGTCTCATGTCGTCTCCCTTTTTGTACGTGTACGGTCTCATGTCGTCTCCCTGTTTGTTTTACGTCTTTGTGTGTCTTTGCTGTCGTCTCTACATGCCCCGTGTTGTGGATGTTTCTCTTTGCACGGCATCGCTCATGCTCAGCACCCGGGCCCCGGGGGTCAATTCTGCCCTGCTCCACTTCCTCGTCCCCCGCCCACCAAGCACAGCAGGCTCCCTTACTTGGAGAAATTTGCCGACTGTGTGAGTATGACTAGAGTACACTATGAGGTATAGATACACGCCACAGCCAATCCGCGCTTCAAAATTCTAAAGGTGAGCTAGGATTGGCTGAGAACCAATGTTCCAATGGTAGGTTACCTTACACTCTTTACAATAACAGTACCTCCTATTTCCAGACTAGTCCTGGAGTATGGTCAGAGGTGGTGTTTGTGATGCGGAAGTGCTAACACAGGAACAGATAGTGTGTGGAACCCACGGACCATCCGTGTAAGTACCAGACAGGAGGTAACTTTAGCAGGGTCCGTACGCGCTGACCGACATATAGTGCATATCATTGTAGAAAGCGCAATCATAACAGTATGGAAATATGCCGGTGCAAACGCGTTCAACCAATGCCACCGCTACTATACACCACAAACGTCGCACATAGGCTGATGGATTATTGGATTAATCCGGGGTTATCAATATGCGGTTGTAGTTGGGTGGATGGGAGTGAAGGTACAGATGGATGAATTAACACAGTGATTACATTGTTCAGCGTCAGTATGGGTGGACGGATGTAGATGTGGGGAGAGACTCATTTTAGGTTCGTGGATTTTAGCGAAATTGTAATAATGTGGCAGAGCAGAACTGTAATCTTTTTAACTTGTGTTTAAAACCGAGTACTGTCACATTAAGATCAGTGCAGTTTTACGTAGTCTGTGGTTGTTACATATACCGGCCCGTGTTTTAACTCTGCCAGCATTTCCGTTCATGGGGGGCCGATCCATAACATGATTGTATTACAATTTAATTTGCATCGCACTTACTATCCCTTACGAGGCGAAGAAGCGCTTTACTGGATCAACATGCTATTCTGAAGCCAAGTTAGTCAGCTGCCTCCAGAGTTTGGGGTGAACTATTGATGGAGGAGTGATGCTATGCTGCTGTCAGATAGGGATAGGAAGACGGCAGTGCACGGCACACTTGTGTAGAAATAGATGGGGTGTTTGAGTGGAAATGAGTGCCATAGCCTTGCGCTGCACCTGCCTTGCCCTGCAGTGCAGAGTTTAGCTGCTATGCAGAGGAGAGCTGCTGTGCAGGTTTTAGCTACTGTGCTAAAGTGATCAGTGCATCAGTCGTGCTCTGCAGACTTGAGTGGAAACAGAGGTGGTGAAAACAAAGGCTCCGCTCGTGTGTTGCACCTGCCTCGCTCTAGTATGCAGGGGGTAGCTCAGCTGCTGTGCAGGGGTTAGCTGCAGTGTGTGTGTGAGAGCGACAGCAGCGCGCTCGCGAGAGACAGCAGCCCGCGAGAGACAGCAGCGCGCGAGAGACAGCAGCGCGCGAGCTTTTATTTATGTTTTGGTTTTTGAAACAAATAAAACGCATTGTTATCTGCAATATATATTAGCTCAAACTCGCGTAAATACGCGAACTATTGCATTGCAAATGCTATAGGTCTCGCATTTGCGAGACATTAAGCTATTGGCATTGTAAATGACAACCCCATTTAGTTATTTTCAAAACCAACACATAAATAAAAATTGTCATTTACAATGCCAATAGCTCAAACTTTCCAAAAGGCGAAACCATTGCAGTGTAAATGCTTGTTTTATTTTAGACAATACTGTGTGATAAACCAGCCTCGAAATAGTTGAACTTTTATTAGAAACACATTACACCCTCCGTTCATTTTCAAATGTTGCACATCGTGTTAGCTGTCATGTGCCAAAAGAAGAGAGACGGACTCCGGACCCTGTGGCCAGCAGCATACTTTTGATGAGATTTTTGGGAATGCCCTTCACCAGCTGTTAATGTTGCCGGTGGCCGCTACCACGCAGGAGGCGGCCCACCACATACTGTGACACCCAAACTTGGCCCATTGTCATTCTGTATGTGGCAATCAGCAGCATACAGAGTGACAATGGGCGGGGTGGGGCTGCTCTTGTGTTTCACAGACGAGTGCCCCATCAGAGAGCAGAAGCCTCACAGGGAAACGCTCTGTTCCCCGCCAGGCCTAAATTAACAGACAAAAGGCGTCCGTAAAAGGGATCCTCACGGACAACGGACGTGAGGCCCAATTTACAGACGGTCCGTGAAATTTATGGACGGTTGGTCACCCTAGAGTAAGGTACCTGCGATTCAAAGAGCTCCTTCAAACAAGAGTTATGGATAGTATCCTGAATTAGACCAAAAGGTCATTAAGAGACAGTAGAGGATTCACAAGTGTCTGTAGGGGATACCTGCTTTTGAATGCTTCTGCAAAGCTTTACAGAGTGCCGGTTTAAGTTGATATTTTTAATGCAATTACAAAATAGGATAATCCAATGGCACATTTCCTAGTAGGCCTCTTACCAGCCTGGAATTTTGGTGGGGTGAACCAGGTAGAGTGCTGTACAAGATGATATTTAAGTAAACACTTTATTCAAGTTAAAACATATGCAGTGAGAACTTCGCACTCCTTTGCAATCAATTAGAAGGTGGGAAATTACATGGAGAAGTAATAGACTCCCCACATGTAGCCTTGTATTGCTCCATTTGCCATGCTCAAGTGGCCTAGGAAAGCAAAAAAAAAAAAAACACTTCAGGATATCGCCCCCCTTATCAACCACGTGAGTAGCTAACATGCCAAGAGAGACAAGTTACTGAAAAGAGGAATAAACTAGAGAAATGTTATTCTTAATTTATTTATTTCGATTAGGATTCACATTCCTCCAATAGCATACTCAGAAATGCTAAAAATATAGCAAACTCTTTGAAGGAAACCTTCTTGTCGCCATCCAAGTCCATCATTTTCATCACCTCTTTTGCCATGTCCTCGTCTTTCCCAGAGGCCTGTAGGATGAAGAGGCAATCAACAGGAACAAGTTTAATAAAAAATGAAGTACAATATGTTCATAACATTCTACTTAATAGCTAGTTAGGAACTTTGGAGAAGCTTCCCTCCTAACACCTCCCTCCAACCCTCAATTATTTATTAGTGCGGACACAGATTGGTCATGCTCAGTACAATCGTTAAACAATGTTCATAAGACCATTCTCCAGAAAGCAGTGTTTACCAGATATTACTTTTGACCAGATGGGCTAGCCAACAAGAGCCATCCATCAGTACTGGTTGCTCAAGTCCTATACCATGGCAGGCTCTGTAGCAAGTGTGGCCCACAGTCTTTAAGTGGTAGTTCTATGGATTTTTAACCAACAAAATCCATCCATGGGCAGCAGTCCACCTTCTGGTCTCCTAGAATACAGTCACCCTAAAGCTCCACACTTGGGGTTGCTACATCGGTCACCAGCTGCCCTTAGGAAGAACCCTCTCAGCCGAAAGACCAGGGCAGAGTGACTATTTACATGGTCTCTCTAGAGAGAGAAAGTTGCAGAGACAGCATGCAGGTCAGAAAATTCTATAATACAGGCACTGCCTATTACATTTGCTGGTTCTGCAACACCTCTTACAGCATCCATTGTGTCCCATGACCTTCATCGAGCAATGGCCCTCGGCCTAAAGCACTAGATAATGCTTACGATCCATGCAAGTACACCTGCCTAGAACCACTACATCCAACATCCAGTCAGTCCTTCTGCCCTCAATTTGTAAACACGTGGTTTGAACCAAAAGTCACATTTGTGTTTAGAATTTCATCCCTCCTTTCATAGAGGGACTAAATATTGAACTAGGTAGATATAGTGTTGTGGACACTGCATGTAATCCAAGAACTAAAATGATACCAGGGTTTTGGATTTCAGACGTTGAATCCAACGCTAGGCAAATAGGTGCATGGTCATCCTGCCTTCGAATATTTCGTCAGAACAGCCCAACAACCTTTGCCCTCCTCAGACATGAACTTTGAGAAGAAAAAGAAAATGCACAGGGCAGAGTAATAAAATGAGACCTTCTGTCTGAAGTACCAAAAACACCAGAACAGTCTACAAGTGGTAAACATTTGCTCAGCCATTAGTCATTCGATTCGCGAGCAGCTAAGTTGTCAGGCACTTGGTCAGGTGCTATAACTCAATCAATGTCAATGTAGTTTTTTGTAAGTTGGTGATCTTTACCCATCAGCATTCATAAAAGTAAGTATTTCAGAAGACTCCGACTAACCTATATTTTCCCCTTAATTTGGGGTAATAAAGGGAGTACAGCCATGCGGCTGGATGACCCAAACCTACCCATTGTTTCCAGCAAGGCCACTGGAAGGGTGTCATTTGGGTGACCGAGCTTACAGTCACTGTATAATTTTAAATGTAATCAAGACTCTTCCAGACTTCATTCAAAAAGCTAGTATATTCGTCACAAGCTCTGTCACTTACATTTTTAATCCTAAAAAGCAGTTAAATCATGTACACCACTCTAGACAGTCAAACTACACCAAAGTGTTGCTTATCTGAAACAAGTACCGTAGACTGAATGGTGTCCAAATACCAAGGCTGAAAGCCATCTGCCTTCATGATCAGATGTTAGCATTCTGGAATTTTATTTTAAACCTCACACCACTAGTGACCAGCATGTCCGTGGTATGAATCACAATAAAATATATATATTTTTTTAATTAAAAAAAAAAAAAAAAAAAACCTTCCCGCCTAGTCCGGAGTCTTTGCTCTCATCTTCCAGGAACAGGAAGCACTCTGCACAGAGGCTCTCCTGACCAATCAATGCAGCATTGAGATTGGTCTGAGTGCTGAGACAAGGGGCACAGCCAGGGGCTGGAGAGGAGAGCATGTTCCATATGCAGGCTTTAATGCAGCCTGCATGGCGAACAGGGAAAGTACCCATGACTGTTTTGGGTGGTCGAAGATTGCTGACCAAGCAGTCACTGCACAGGAGAGTGTTGTACCACTCCTCCCCTGCTTCAGCCTGACCCCCTCAGCAAGCTGCAGCAGCAAGAGTCCTATATACAACATTATAGTTATTTTATTTCTTCCTTACTTTTCCTGCTTGAAGGCAGTGAGGCAACGCTCCTCTGCCTTAGTGGAGGAGCCGCCACTGCTTCTCAGCAGAAGCTTTAAGCTTACTATTAGGGTGAAGAGCACATGTGCTTTTCAAATACTCCTATTGAGGTAATCTTGAAGATTCCCATGTAGGCAGCTGTATGTGCCTTCTGTAAGAGCTAAATGTTACATCTAGAGGAGACATGCTCATTGTGCACAGGCATGATGCAGACATTTACTTTAGTGAAGCAACAAGAGATTGAGAGATGCTATTCTTAATAAAAAAGGCTGGAATATTGCCAAATGTTGAAAGTTAGTGGTGGAAGAGGTGACTTCACTACTAGTGTCTATAGTGATTATCCTGTACTTTGTTCTTAATCCATCAGCCGTAAAAGCTGTATACTTCCATAGACAATCCCATCTCTAAGGAGGGTAAAGTGCCAATAAAAGATAACCAAACTGCCATGACATTATCAAGCCAAACAGAGCCATAAATAGGACCTCAGAAAGCACCTGCTAGGCTGCAAGTTGCAAGCAGCATTATGAAGGTCCAGGCATACATTGGGCTAATACCCTTACAATAAATGAGAGAATACATAACTATTACTGGGCAATATGGGCCTATAATGCCATCAATTCGTGACATTTACAAAAGATGTTTTTTATTCATGCTTGACTGACACTGCAGGCAACTCTTAATGTTTTGGGAATTGTGGGTTTTGTTGGGGATAATAAAATATTTGCAACGAAGTCTTATAAATCAGATTTTAAAGTGTAAACAGAATTGGAAGAAAATTAAACAAGCAATTTGAAATGGGTTTCTTTGGTAGTACAGAGACTAGTTTACCAAGACATGAAAAAAGAAAAGTGCAACACGGGACAGTACATTGTTGCAGTCGGGGAAGTTGGTTTTTAATAGTTCCACACACAAGGAAGGATTAATCGTTTAAGGTTTGCATCGAGGATGGGCCTGCAAGGGGGAGCTTGTACGGTATAGTAATCAATGTTCTAAGAACAGACCTAAGATTATGAAAGCATTACAATATACCTGCTACTAACATTTGCTTTGGAAAGTTACATATTCTGCAAATTAATTAAGCACTCCATTATGGGAAATAATTCCCAGCAAGACCGTTTGCAAGTGACATTCTTTGAAACCACTGGCAAACATTCAAGAGGTATATATTTAAAAATAAACAGTTTTTAGGTTGTACTCACAGATAGTCCTGGGAACTCTTCCTTCAGAAGCTTGCTCAACTCGTCCTGGTTCAGCTCTCCAGTCTTCCCATCAGCCCCTGAGTATTTCTTGAATGTCTGGATCATACCCCCACACAGCTCTTCCAGAGGCATCTTGACTGTTTTCAATCTGTAAAGCGTGTACACAGAAACCCTCAGTCTGGTTCAAAGAAATTCCAGCATCACAAATGACAGTCTCTCACTCTAGCAGGTAGAAACCACAGGCCAAAAGATATCAAATTATCTATAGACTCCCCCAGCCCCTCTGTAGTTTGTCCAAGCCAGACAGGAGCTCTGTGGTGCTGCTCTGGATGGTTCAAATGAGGATTACTCTTTGCCCCTTACTGGCCAGGGTCAATAACAGTATCCCTTGAATTTGGGTTACCCTATAGTTTTTACCTGGTCTTAAGTTTCTCAAAAGTATCCAAAATGCAGCATATTGGCACTGCACAAAGTACAAATGAACATTCTGATCCCAATCTCATGCACTCGGGCCCGGCTAGCTCAAAGATTGCCTTCTCTGGGCCATTTTACTCTGCGGCCATCAACCATTCTTCATGTTCTCCACTAGAGTTTTAACACATCTACTCCGGGTCAGAGGTCAGTGTACAAGCAGCAAGGACTCCACCTTACCCCGTTCACGTTAGACCAGACGGGTGGCAGTTATTGGAGCTACAGCAGCTTTGAAGGGCGGTATGCAAGAAAGATCGGGGCCCTTTCATCCTGATGGAGCTAAAGCTTGGCGGTTGGAGTGGTTGCTATAGAGACTGCAGTACTCACCTTTACTTGGTGCTTTGATAGTCGCAGTAAGGACAGCAGGCACTGATCGGTGTGTCCAGTGCAGTCAAACTGCCGATCAGCAAGTTATGACGTCGTCAATGCCAAATTTGAGCCAGTGGGGCCCACCAGCAGGGCTGGGGTGAACATACCGGGGGTTTGACTGATGTACGGGCTGGTTTTGATCTTGGGGGCCGGTTTATCCCTTAGGGGAGGGGGTGGTGGTGAGTGAAGGAAACTGTTTTAGGCTTCAAAGCACCCACTGCAGAGCTCCTTTTGTGCCTGGCAGTTCTCAGCAACATTGTCAAGCTCTGGTGAATAATATCCCTGCTGGGCAGGTGTGAGAAGTTGGCCTGATGTGCAGTGCTCACTATTCTAGTGATCACTATATATCAGTCCAAACAACCCTTATTGATGATTGGTTGTAAGTCAACCTTATAGACCAGCTATCCTAGTAGCATGGATACGAGCAGTCTAAGGCTAAGACTCTAGAGGGCGAGTTAAGCCAGCTGTTTTACCATCACATTACCCCTTGAACACCCAGTGAAAGGACACCACACAAGTGGTTATGAAAATAAACAGTGTATTTATTTATAACAAGACTACCCTGGCTCTTTATGAGACAGGGAGCTAAGCACACAACAAAAACTCTTATAAAAATACTTAAGTTAGCACAGTATACACAAATGCCCGAGGGGCACGAAAAACCATATACTCTGAAAGTGGAATGCGAAATTACTAGCAGGTAAGTACAGTACTAATAGGCTTTGGAATCGCTAGGACTAGACTATGGAATCGTTAGATTACTTCTAGGAGGCCCAGGGGACTCGGGTGCAGAGTGTGCACTCTCACGCGGGATGCGGGACAAAGTCTATGATAGCTAGTAAAGGTAAAGTTAGTGTTCACGGGCGAACCCGACCTGGTAGGGAGAAAACGAAAGTGGATCCTGACCCTTGGATAGTGAGGCTATGCTGGGGCACCGAAATGCCAAAGTTACCTAGCCCAGGGGCTGCAGCTGCATATGTCTCAAAAGACGTCGGGAATCCTCGTAGACGAACCAGGAGCCTGGAAGAAAGATGCTGGCAGGCGACTAGTGAAGAGAGTTCGAAGGGATCCAAGCCTGGATCTCGAAGATGGATGATACCTGAAAGCAGAGGGGACCAAGTTCGTGACTACTAGCCAGTAGTCAGGGGGCACCGGATGATAGTCACCTCGGCTAGGTGAGTGGGCGACGCTGGGCTCTGCAGATCTCACGGACCAGGAGGCGTTGTCGGCGACCAGGATGGCGAGGCGAGCTGTCCCACGATGGATGGAGCTGTCGGCGTCGAAGAACCCAGGATTGGGCAACAAAGCCTTGGCTAATTCAAGCCCACGCGGTGGACTCAAAATGGCGTCTTGAGTGGACCAGGAGGGTCCGGGGTGCTCCTCTTCTGGAAGGGAGCAAGAGCCAGTCTGGAGCAACCAGACCAGCAGCAGTGATGTCGTCGGGCGTCGTTCAGAAGGCCACAAGCCAGCGGGCTAGTAGCCAAACAACGCGGTGAGCAGCAAAAAGCAGAAGGGCCCCACGCCGATCGTCGAGATACTGGGGGGCTGCTCTTCGGTGCTGGAGCTGCTCAGTGTTGGGGCTTCTCGGACCCCAAAGCACTCGCCAGGAGATTACTCGGCGGGCTTGCTGTGAAGAAGTCGTGCAGTCTTGGCAATAGTCGGTCCCTTGAGGTCTCGTCGCACTCACGGTTCTCAGCTTGGCTGTAGAGGTGAGTAGGGGTCGGAGGTGCCAGGGAAGCCGGGTCTTGTCGAGCTGGGCAGTCGGATTCCGGAGGAAGGACTTGCAGCAGACCGCAGTGTTCTTAGGATGGTGCCTGCGGATGCAGGGTGACTACTCCTTAGTCACAAGGGAGAATCTTGATGTACTTTCGTAGAAAGTCGTGTCTTGATTCCAAAGATGATCTAATTTGTAAGGGGGCCTGCTCCTACCTTTATCTGGGAAAAGGGGGCTGGCACGCGACTAAGTCCTGCCCTATGGGTGGGACCAGGAGGGGGGTGGTTACACCCCTCTCCTTTGGCGGGCTTTCCCCAGGCCAGGGGCTGGAGTGCCCCTGGAACTGGTTTCAGCCGGCCTATGCACAGTGAGCACCGGGGTGCCACTTGCAGTCACCTTCCTCTGTAGCCCTGCCTACCTGGAATACACAAAACCCTGTCTGGGACGGTGCTGACACCGCCCCTGGCAGGAAACCCTTTATCCTTGCCTCCTGCTCTGGGAGGACTCCCAGCAGCAGGAGGGCAGACTTGTGTCTCGGTGGCAGCATCCATTTTGTGGATGCTAAGGCTCTGTCTGACTTTTAACCGGGTTATAGGTTACATACATGTCGTGTCCCTCTAGAAGGGTGGAATGCTAACCCCGTCGCCAGAATTGGCGAGGGGTTAGTATTCCAATTCGTATGACACCTTACTCGACATGTTTTGATAAAGCGATACCAGAGTTGTCATATAACCGCGAGGATTATAATGCACTTAAGAGTATATGGTATGCGATATCATGGAAACGGCTAAGGGATGGATCCCGAAAGCCGCAGACAGGCTCAGCTCATGCCCGAGCACCATCTCACACGATTCCAAGCACTCTGCCTTCAGGATTGTTAAGGCCTGCCATAGGAGTGACTGATAGATCTGTGTGTCCATTTTAGGGTTAGATATAGGTATACTATATCTAAAGCAAAGGGTGTTTACACCACCTTGCCCCAGCTGTCGTGCAGCCAGTTGCGTCAGATTTGGATGGCCAGCCAGGGGTGGCATAATACATGCTGCAGCCCCTGGTAGGCCCTGGGTACACCTATGCCCTGGGTACCTAAGGTACACTGTACAGGGACTGATAAGGTGACTCAGTATCCAATTAGATATGTACCTAAGGTACATGGAATCCATTTTACAGAGAGAGCAGTAGGCCTGGGGTCCTGAATAGCAGGGCCCCAGGTCAACTAAGTCAGAAAACCAGCAAAACACCAGGCAAAAAGTTGGGGGCAACCATAGTCCGGGATCTACCTTCCTACAGCAGGGATCCGAGTTTTGTCTAGTGCCAGTTTTGACTCATTTAAAGTAGCGCAAAACACATGTACCAAGCAAATAACAGCACTTTGTGGATATCTCAGTGAGTTACTGCTTTTGTCAGAGTTACTTGCAGTTCCTAAGTTACACTCGTAACTAGCACAGGGATCCAAGAACTGACAAAGTTCAAACGATTAGAAAGTAGTGTTTTTCCCACGGTCTTTCCTTATTCAATCTTTTAAAGGCTTTGTTTAGGTAGAAATAAATTGCTAGTAAAGCCAACCCTAATCACTGTAGGTTTTGAATCCCGAGTTTGTGCTTCTCCAGAAGAAGCACTTAAAAAATGCCTACCAGTGTGGAGGACATTAAAATTCTACACATTGTAGTCACCTTTGTCTTATGTAAGATTTTCTAGACACCTATTAACTCCTATCTCACCAATTTTCTCTGCATATGTGCACAATGTAAAGTGCGCCAACACCCTACCCTGGTATGAAAGGTGCTATAAACCAAATTAAGTACATGAGAGGTGAACTATGGAGAGAAGATGAGCACTTGTGTACAGTGACAGAGAGGAAATGGGTGGAGTAGGAGACCATTAAGGATTACCAAACAATTTGGTCTCACTGAGTGCCACCAACTCCGCTTATTGGGGTGGAGGATACCAACAACCACTTAAAGGATCTTTCCTTTTGCTTAGCTTCTTGGCTGGGCTTAAGAGTTTGTGTGAGCACTTACGTTTTATTTAAATTCATGTTTCATGCTAGACATTTTATTTTTTGTGTTCACCGTTAGAATGTCTGTGGGTTAGACTTCCCTACCAGGTCATCATTTCCTGTGCTTTAACCCCTTCTACGCTCATGACGAGCTCAGCGCGTCATGGGCGTAACCTGCCCTACGCGGATGACGAGCTGAGCTCGTCACGTAACGCGGGTTTTTTCGAAACGCAGCGGGAAAACCGCTAGCGCGCATGTGGTTAAAAGCAAAATTTAACAGAATAGATCCAAAGGGTTCACCAATGCTCCATTTTTTCACTAATTCTCGTGGGGGGCCATTCCCCTCAACAATCTCACCTTATAGAAGTCAGGCTTACTATCCATGCATTGTTTGGGCCAATGGTGTGACCAATGTGAGGGGGGCCCTGCAAAGTGCATGGATGCGTCCCCCTACATTGCCCACCACTTTTGCTGAGGGGCCCTGTGGAGCTAGTCTCCCCCACCAGGCAGGGGCTTCTGTTATGCCACAGGCTTGGTCTGATCTGACAATGTGCCAGGGCTGCTTTAGGTTCCTAGTCCGACCCTACCTACCTGCACCTTTTTAGGGGACTTGGACTACTATGAACGAGATCAAGATAGAAGAAAAAATAAGTGCATTGGCAAAGCAATTAGATCTGGTCTCTAGGACCTGTGGCTTTGAGAATGGTTTTTAAGCACGCTACTGATCTATTTGAAGAAAGGTGTAAATCTAAGACTTTCCTTAGATGCCTTAGGCGAGGGGGGGGGCTCACTCAGACCAGTGCCACCCTGCAGCTTCTCAGAACTGACGGTAGCACTTTTTTGTAAGAAATATTGTCTTGCAAGTGAGAGGTATGTGCTAGCACGCATGCTCTAGCCCAAAGGAGAAAAAGGTAAATATAAGAATAGTGACAAAGTAGAGTTGAAAAAAAAATACAAAAAAATTAAATAAAAAATAAACTCAAGAGTGAGCGAAAAAGGCGAGCTGTGCCTGATGGTGGATAACAGACATGAGGTTCAAATCAAGACTAGACAGCCTTGTAACTTTAGCAACCCTGACATTAGGCAGTGCAGTTCTGAGAAAAACGTAGTGCCCCACGAATTATTCATTTAAGAATAAAGCACAGAGTCCTCTCAGCTCAACGTCGTTCACTTTGTGACGCAGATAGCACAAGAAAACATGTGGTTTAAAGATAATTTTGCTGTTCCGTTTTAGCCAAACAAACTACCTGAGGGAGTTACACCTATGGCTTTTCCAAGCTGCCCATGTGACAGTCCAGGTTTCTCTTTGCATTTTGAGACAAGTAGACTTGTTACTTCAGTCATTAAACCCAGCTTAGAGTACAAAAATGATAATTTGACTGGAGCACCACGTCATGCACCTGTGGAATATAGCTATTATATGCAATATGGGATGGATAAGTACATTAGCTTTATCAAATTATGGACCGAGGAGACCTTAAATTGCATCCATGCAAAGCTGCCAAGTGGTCATCTTTAGTTGCATTGTAAGCTACACCCCGGCAGGTTAATTTCATAGCGGTCACGCTTTATCAGCTGCCCCAACTCCGGAACTTGTAAACCTGCTTTTTGCCTTCTCTATAGAATACGCAACACCACAAGCAACAGAATAGAAAGGGTACAGGACTTTTAGGGTCCAGTCAGACCGATCAGGGAGCGTTCCAATTCAGCCAATCTTAAGAGCTCTCACATTATTCGGGTCAATGCACGAGTAGCACGTGCACGCCTAGCTTCCTCTGCATTATGAAGGTTGCGATTTTTGTCACAGCCCCAGAGAATACATACGCCAGAGTACCAAAATGTAGAATTCTGAATAAGTAGGTGGACTAGACAGCATACGATACAGCTTGGACCTGGAAAATGCAAAAGCTCTCCATTCGGTCCATACTGGTTTATAATACATCAAAACTACAAGCCCCAGAATGCTCTCTAAAACACCACAACGGGCTGACGCTCAGGAAACAAGTAGTAACTTCCCCAAGCATGGGCAGTCTCTCTGGCGTCAATCAAGTGCTTGGTCTTTACATATACAAACTACTTTCCATTTAATTTGAATAAAAGCTTTTACCTGCCCATCTCCAGACCGCTCGGCTCTAGTTCTACAAGGAAAGCTGCGACTATTCACAGTAGGACAGAGTCCCACACCAGGCTCGTCTTCGCATTCTGGAGGACTGCAGCTAAGCGCATCTCATAAAGCCAGGACCACAACCCCCAAAAGGCCAAGAGACGAGCCCTGGACTGGAGCAACTGATCACCCATAGGCCTGGGACACTCGACAGTTAAGAGACAATTCCTGAGTAGTGCGTTCTGAAAATTTAATTTTACCGTTAAAGCACTTGGTAAGGCACCAGAGAATCGCATTGTAGTCGCCCAGAACAGACCATAAACCACCATACTGCGTTGAATCACGTTATTATCACCTAGAACAAGCTACACACTGCGGGGAATCACGCAGTTGTCACCCAGAACAGACCACAAACACCCCGTATACCAACCAGCACCTTACCGCACGCGTCGAATCACAAGCAGTGAGTGGAGAAGGAAGCTTACTGGAGAGCCACTCTCATAGGCCTTTTTAAAGGCCCTCCAGCCCCACCCCCTTTACTCCAGGTGCGGGCCGCACACGGGCTGCATCAAACACACGGTCGGGCTCACTTAAGGGTAGTCAGAGAGTGCACGAGTGGCTTATCTGACAGGTCAGTGTGTGGTCCGTTTTTAGGGCGGTTATTGGTCTGAATAATGATCTGCTGGGCCTGTTTTTGCTGTTCACTTCCCTCACATTGTCTGCAGCAACATCAAATCCATGCAGTATTCCCTACATTGCAAAACACTTACACAGCGTGTCTTTTTATACGTTCAGAACTGCCCCAATGTGCACCTATGGGCCACTTTTTTAGTTACCTAATTCTCAAATAGGCTCACTTTTATTTTGTGGGCCTATTTTATATCTCAGTCCCGTTCTGTACAACCTCAGCGAGTTTGAAGCTTCCCAAGCCCTGGTTGACGCCTACTCAGAGTAAATACCAGATTTCCAGCTTTTGTTTTTCCAGAAAGGACTTTGATGTCACTAAACTCCATAGTTAAAGATAGTTTTTTCCCTCTGGTGTTTTAGACATGCCCAGATTCTCATATTAACCACAGCCCTGGAAGCATCGCCTTCATCGACGTTTCCTCCCGTTGTTTGTCTCATGAGTAGGCCTGTTTCGTTTGTCATCCCTCACATGGACACAAGAAGGAAGATTTTCAGAGCTCTCAGGTCCTGTTTCCATGTGTAACTCACCTAGTTCATGTTTCTACTGTCCATTGTGGGATTTGTAGTCCCCTTTATTCCATTACAGTGGAGAGACTACAAATCTCAGAGTGCAAAGAACAGTCCTTAACTGGATGATGAGCCACTGACTATGGACCTGGGAATCTTAGGAGCTCCGGGATTTCTTGTCCACGCCTTAAAACACAAACAGGAGAAATTGGTTGTCCTTGGAAACGTTTTATTGTTGTTTTTTTTACCAAATTCATCTCATGGATGCTTGCTAATGAAATGCATTTCCTTATTTCGTTGTGGGAGTAAGTAAACCCTCTGTAATGCAGGTATGGATACATTTTATGTAGCACATACTCTGGACTGAACGGCTTCCAGGCACTTGAGAGAACATTGTGTGTGTTTGTATATTTGGATTCTGTGTCAAGGCTGCAACCGAGCCTTCCTCGACATAAATATCAGCTTCTCATTCTGCCCAACACAGAAAACCGAGGCCCGCAGTAAGTTTTGGAGTCCAGACCCCCATGGCCATTCAGCACTTGACCTCCACTGAGAAGCTTACCAGGATGGAAGTGTTGAGTCAATTGTTTTGTCAGAGATCTGAGATGGTGCCACGTCAGATGTCAGATGAGCTGTCAGTTTCCAAAAAGAGGCCCCACTGTCCAAGCAGGAAGCCCCTTTGAGGCACTAGCTGATAATCAGGGCAATGCCACTGGACGACCGAGGAAACCATCATCTCTCATAGCAGCCAGCCATTCCCTTAAGAACCAGAGTAAAATTCCAACTTTAGACGCCAGCCGGAGTCTTAATGGGGTTACTGAGAAAAAGAACAATGGGTATTCTGTGAATCATAAGTTCAATCAGCCAGAGTTTACCTGTGAGTTTAGTCTCATTAGTTTCTTTTATGCTCAGGTTTATCGTTCTTTTATTTTATGTACAAAAAAGGGTTTTTCCAGAATTCTCTCTCAGTTCTCAAAAGTATTGTTTTTCGTTTGGTAGTTCCTTTGGTAACTAAGGCTGGATGTTGTTCAATGTTTTCCACTGGCCTTCAGGACTGATTTTGCGCCTCACGTACAACATACAAGAACATGGTAAGTAGTCACATGTGTTTAATGTCGTATTCACCCCTTTTTAGGTTTCCCCTCCACAGCGCTTGCACTGTGCTTGTGAAATCTATTGTTTTTAATATAAATCTTAAAAGAGACCACCAACCCGCCCCCTCGAATTCCTGGATTTTCACTGATTCCTGTGCTTGTCACTTTATTTTACTCCAATTTCCATTGGCTGTAGCATATTTTCCTGCATTTACCAGTGCTTTTTTCTCATCTATTTCTCGTATTAGTTTCCCGTCGCCGAAATATTTTTAACATCTGCATTGGTGAAACTATTTTTCCCATAAAGTTTTGCCTCGTAATGCTTTTTTGCCTTTCAGCAGATTTATATAGCGCAATGTATGACCTGGAAAAATTAAGTGATTTTCCCAGAATCACAGGATGTTGCGCCGCCGAGACTTGATCGGGGATCCCTGACCATTGCGCCACATCCTCTCAGCTCCAACGGTACTTTCTTGCTGAGTGGTTGTTAATTCTTTTACTTATTCAGTTGATTTGAGTGTTCCGCTAAATTTGTAGGGTTTACCTGGGGAGCCCGCACATTTACGCACGGGCTGATAAAGGGACGCAAGTGGATAGTTTGATGTACCGGTTGGTGTGAGATGGATTATGTGCACGCTATGTACTGCCCAAGTGTTCATGCCAGCTCACCTTCCAGTCCCTGTGCCCCTCCCTTTTCACCAACATGCTTCTGGCATGCTAAGCCTTTAACACTCCACTGCCAGCTACAGCACAGCAGAAAACAAGGAAAATACACTGCCAGCCTCGGGCTATTAAGATATGTTTGCACAGGGCCTGCGCGGGGCATGAGCAGTATGCGGTACAAAAGGGGGTGGTGATGGACTGAGCATCAGAACCAATCAAACACTCAGACCCAGTCAAAAGATCTGGGTTTGATCCATCACCGTTCTTTAGCCCACTCTGCCACCCCAGTTAAGACATGGCTATATGCAAATCAGTCTGACCCTGTGCCTCATGGGAACAGTCCAGCCCGAACTGCCAAGCCATGCCTTCCCTGGACCGGAAACAAGCTTCCGAGGACCGGTTTCTGGCATTCCAGCCGTCTTCAGCCCGGCTTGCTTGAATCCAGTGGCAAAGTGAGCAAGGGACTCACGTCTGGGCAAACCCTGCCACACTTATGGCGGCCAAAAGCGGTACAAAAGGGGGCCTTGCTCTCTGCCCACTAGCTTTGGGGCCTGCACCAGTGCAACACACCACCAATCCTCCTGTGCCCTTGCCAATCCCATTGAAGAAAGGTATCTGTTTGTAATTGGGCTTATAGGAGGCTGCCCCCTCTCTGGGCCTCTCCAGGATGGTTTGGGAAGGCCTCGGGAAGGGGAACACTTCATTTTGTTCCAGTTGCAAGGAGGCCTTATTGCAAGTGTGTCCAGCAATTAGACCTGCTGCCTGCTTGCCCATTGAGAGACACTGCAGGACACCTGTTGTCAGCACTTTACAGACTACACTGTTTTAACTCTCAGTCCTCAACCTATTCTCACTCCTTCAGCCCGATATGAGCTGTGAAAGAGGTGCTTGTAGGTAGCAGGGAGTGGAGCTGTGGCCCAAGAGCAGTCTGCATAAAGCAGCTTCTGGAGCCCTGAAGGTGTCACTTATGTAAATTAGAGGGGCCTTGCACATTCCACTTCACCCAGGCCCAAAAATCATAGAACCGGCCCTGTGTGTGCATGTGTAAAATGTGGGGTATACAGAGTGGAATTCACTAGCTGGGAGTAGCCCTGGCCTGTGCCGCCGCTCCTCTTGTATGTACTGGGTGCTCTGTGTCTGCCTGCATTTCGCCAGTCAAGTCACACTTTAATAAAATTCCATCTCCGTTCTCTGCACCTGTCAAGCGCTTCCGAGGCAACCACAGCTGCTCTCTGTGTCTGCAGGGTTGGATTGGTAAAGCGGGCACTCAGGAAATGCCAGAAGTACCGGTAGCTGAGTTCTAGCTGTGGTCTGCTTTTTTGGGCAGCCTAGGACTGTCTGTGCTGTTAGGTTTTTATCCCAATCCAACCCTTTGTGTCTGTTCGCCAATATCCTCCTGACCTCCAGGCATTCTCTCCGCTCTTCCTTCTCTCTGCGTGAGCTTGGGATTCTCCTTTTCCCCGTCTTTGCCTCCTCAAGGCCCACTTCGTTCATTCTTCTGCTCCTCACACTTTCCGTCTTTCTTCCTTTTCCTGGTAGGCCCGCTGTCTATTCCAGGGTCATGCTGTCTGGGAGCATCAGTGCTGGTGGCAAGGACAATGTTTCCTGTTTAAGATACGTGATCCCCTTACATTATTCTATAAATGGAGTTAGTGGGACAAGCTAGTGAACAGAAGGAATTGAGCACATTCCTCTAGGATGCACACATTTTGATTTTGGTCCCATATCTGTTTCTTATTATGAACCTTAGCAGGTGCCTAGTCTGAGGTCATCGGAGTTAGAGGACATGGTTTTAAATGTACTGTTGGACTTGGCTCTACTTGCAGGGTCATCCCGAAACTTTTTGCCTTTCCCCTAGCCCTTTCGCTGTGATGGAAGTGGTGGGTTCAGGATGTTTGACACTTTGGCACTGGTTGGCAGTGCAAAGTGTGTGTGCGTTCTGCCTTACATAGGTATATTGCGACCCCCCCTCCCTTTAGGGGACATATCCCCCATGGTAGGAAATGTATATGCCATATGTGGTGTGAGAGGAAAATAATAAATGTTGTGAAATGGTGTTCGCACCTTTATTTTCACCATTGCAGAAATGTCACTTTTAAAATGGACACCATTTCTGTCTGCTTGTGCCGCCTGCCTGAGGTGGGTTAGCGGTCTAGTGTTTGAAGTGACAAAGTGCTCTACACTTCCCCCAGTGACAGTTGAGGCTGGAACTGCCAGAGACCTTCTAGAAGCTTCCAGCTCTTTCTGGTAGGTGGGAGGAGGGGTGTATATGTAGAGCAGTAGAGATGCCATGTGCTCAGACTGAGGGTGGACTGGAATGAGAGGAGACACTTTGCCAGGAGGTACAGCCGCATGGGCCTGTGTGCTGGCCCCTGAGCCCACCTTGTGAGTGCTATATTTTGATTGCCTGCACTCCAAGGAGGTGAGGAGCGTGGGCGCTACTCCCACGGGTGGGACTCTGGAACTGTGAGTCACCTAGCACCTGGTGAGCGCCATATTTGAAGTGACTGTGCTGATCTGCCTGCACTCTAGCGCCTGGTGGGCACTGTTTTCCTGATTACCAGAAGAGGTACACTATCTTCTGTCCCTGAAGCTTCTAGTGGGACCTAGTGGCTCGCAAGCCCTATATTCAAGGTGCCAGGGGAAGAGGAGCTGACGCCTGCAGCGATGTGCTGTCAAAGCACTATATTTCAATTCCCCTACATGTGTGCTGCATTGTTGTGCTGCCAGAGTGCCATATTTGTATTGACTGTGCTCTGCTTGCTGACAAGGCGCTACAACTGTGCTCAGGAGAAGAGGAGCGGACGTCTGCAGCGCCGCAATTCTAAAGCACTATGAGGGGATCCCGGCATGTAGGATTCCCCTCTGCCTGCTTGGTTGACAGTGGACAACTGCAACGTATTGGGGGGCATTGTATTCCTAAGGAGAAGAGAGAGAGGAGTGAGAGACACTCCTGCCCTGCCCCAGTGCTTTGCGCACTTTGCTTTTGCTGTTTTTGCAGCCAGCCCTGACTTTGCGGGACATAGGGCATTTGAGCCCCGGAGAGAGGCCAGTTGGCCTGGGGCCAGTTTCAGAGTGTTATGCCTCCGATTGGGGCGAACTGTGTTTATTCTTGTGAGACCTTTTGCCCTATATGATTTCTTACATATTATTGTTGCATAATGCATTTGTACCCAGGATGATACCTAATGCTTTTCCCTCCGGTTTGCAGTGTTGATTTTGGGCCATTGGTAATCTGCAACTTTGGGGCAGCTATTCCAGGTGTATTTACATAAAGTGTAGTGTTAATGTTGCTTATGCCTAATGCATGTGGTTATATCGCTAATGATTTCTTTCCCCCCTAATGCTTACAGGATGTTTGAGGGTCACTAGGAATGCACCATTATGCTAATGTTCTGTCCTAATGTGTGCAATGATGAAATGCCTCATGTGTATGCCCCATTCTAATATGATTAGGCCCCATTTACCGCAAGAGGTGCCTTATGCATCTTCCAGTGCCTAAGGTGATGTTGCCTAGCGTTTTTACCCTAATGAGAATGCTTCATGCCTACTATGTTTATACCCACAGGTTGATTCCTAATGCTATTCCCGCCTAATAGGTTATTCATACTGTTTATTTGCCTATTGCAGTAATGCTCGCAATGCTTTTACTCCAACGCAACCTTGTGGGGGTCCTGCGTAAAGCGCCTAATATAAGGTGATTTAATGCTCCCATGCTTTAGGCCCCAGCTGAGTATGTTGTGGCTAATGATATGCAGAATATGCTCAACCGTTATGCCTAATGTATTTGTGTTTTCAGGTCCACTGTGACGGTAGGCCCAAGGTGTTGATTCAGGCTTTATGCCTGACCACTGTGTGTTTTATGCCTAGTGCTAATGGTTTCTGTTCCCCTAAGGCTGCAATGCTGGTGTTCTGCATACTATGCCTAACCTGAGGTTGCCATTCCCGGCTACAGCAATCATAATTTATGCCTGAAGTTAGGCATAATGTGTTTTCATGATTAGTGCCTTTATGCTACTGTTTTTCCCTAATGCCTACATGGCTGGTTTCATGTTTAGGCCTACCTTGACAAATGCCTAAAGTGATTTATGCCAAGTGCAGGTCTACTCACCAGTAGGTACGGCCGGTGAAGCGTTATTGCATATGGACTTTCAGTTATCCTTGGTCTTGTGATGGTTTTGGCAGCAGCCCGATTGGCACTGCCCTGTCTTTAGTCCCCCTGTGAAATATTCCCCGTGCCGGCTGGCACATTTTATCTGCACCTCGGATTCCCTTCTTGTGTGTTTATTTTACAATACACATACTGTTTTTCACCTAACCTGGTGTGAAGTCTCTTTTTGTAGTGTGCCTTGTGTGTCGCCTGGGTTTGCTACATGGATGCTTTACACATTTCCTCCAGAGTTTGGCCCGCCTGCTCTGCACCAGGCTACCCGTTTCTAACAGGTACAAAAAGCAGCTCCATGTCAGAGATGAGCACTTCCAATAGGCAGTGTCAGCATGAGTAAGAAAGCTGTTGGCAATGCACACCAAGATGGTACTCAAACGTGATGTATTCTAGGTTGTTTAACGTAATTGGGTGCTCCAGGATCTCACCCTCTGATCCTAGGCATATTATGTATGTGTTGCGCCCTCCTACCCTGGGAACAGCATCTCCAAAGTGCACTCCTTGAAGGGGAACTCCTCAAACTCCCTAAGTAAATTAAATAGCAATTCTCCAATGGCATGATGTTATATTTTAATCATTATTCATGATACATGGGTATTCAGCCAAGGATGTATGATCAGTAACAATGATATTCACATATTATTTCAATGTCTTACTTCGTCAATACCAATGCATTTCAGTCTGTGCCCTTCTTCAGGGAATCCAATCTCATATAAAGCAATAAATACACAATAGAATGTACACAAAAACATCCACCCGGGTGTTGTTTGCAAAATGAAAATAAAAAATAAAAACCTATAACAAACATCTATGGCTATGTGTTTTTGGTTTAAAAAAAATCCCTTTGCTCAGATTTCATTTTTGACCAGTGCGCGCTTTAGTGTTTGTTGTGTCAAAATGTTTTGTTTTGTATTGCCTAATATGTCTGCCATTTGTCTCCTATCAGCTCAGTTGTTTTTTGCTTTTAAGAATTGTCCAGATAAAAACGTCCATTAGCCATACAGCCTTTGTTGCCTAGGGATGATAGAGCATGTGAAGCTACTGTTCCAGTTAGCAATTAGTAGCCTTCCACTGTAATGTAGGGGAATGTTTACTCTACTACACAGGGCCATACACCTTGGGCTTTGCTCCCCGTAGGAGAGTAGGGTCTGCTATCCTATGGTCACCCCATTTTTTGCTTTTTGCTTTTTGCTTCACTGGTTTTCGACTTAATGTGGCTGTGGGCCTGCTAATCAGACCCACAGCCTGCTGTTCTCTCTCTAAATTCACATACATGTACTATAGGTACATCACCAATTTGGTACTGGACACCTTGGCAGCCCCTGTACCATGCACTATAGGTGCTCAGGGCATAGGTGCATCCAAGGCCTACCAGGGGCTGCAGCATATCTTTTGCCACCCCTGGCTGGTACTTAAATCGACACAACTGGCTGATCACTCAGCTGGGGCAAGGTGGTGTAATCTCCCTTTGCTTAGATATAGTATACTGTAGAAGTGGCCACAAAATACAACCACGATTCGTTGAAAGATTATAAGGCGTTTATTAAGTACGGAGATAACCTAACGACCTCAGCCACAACAATCCTTGACGGAGTCAGCTTCACTCTCGCCACCGGCGCTCGCCTTGGAACGCTGGTCGCGGTGACATTCTAAGTGATGTCACCGCAAGCCGCTCCAATACATGCGGAGATGCCGGGGGGGCATAAAGGTGGGAGATACCACACATCCCCCTCCCCTGCGGAATGAAACATAAGAATTAACCAAAAGAACAATAGTGTTGCAGAGAATCACAACATCACATATTGATTTATACCAAAAGAACAATGGTATTGCAGAGAATCACATCACCACAAATTGATCAAAATATCTAGGGGTTACTCTCCGGCTAGACCTTCCACCTGGGTGAGGGACCGGCAACAGCTTCTTGGTATTTGAACCTTTGCTCCCTACCGCGATGCTTTCACCCTCCCCTTCACTACAGGAATTGTGCCCTGGTGGGTGAAATCTCACTACTCTTCCCAGGTTCCAGATCTTCCCCTCCTGAGTCCTCACAGCATTCCGGAACACTTTAGTGATCTTGGTGGGACTACTGTATCCTGACCAACTTGCCCTACCAGTAGGGGTCCTGATCTTAATGTCGTCCCCTACTTTAAACCCGGCCTCCCGTGTGGAGTTGAGCCTGTCGTATCTTTCCTTCCTCCCCACCATGGCTCTCTCTTGTTTCACCAAACCTTTCGCTTCCTTGGAGTGATCCGACCATCCCTTGTGCCACCCCATCCACCCTGGGGATATCTTGGTGTTTGTTATCCCCGCTTGGAGCAACTCGAACGGTGTGACTCCCGTTGTTTGGTGCGGGGTGAACCTGTACGCTTATTCCCGCCTCCATACTTCTTTCTTCCAGCTCAAGCCACTGGCCTTGGCTAATTGGATACTCTCCTTGAGGGTTTTATTAAAGCGCTCGACCATGCCGTTGGTCTCGGGGTGATACAGAGCACAACGTTTGTGAGTGATACCTCTCTCCCCAAGGAAGTCTTCCATCTCTTTCGAACATAATTGCACCCCATTGTCCGTGAGTAGGCTGCTGGGTAATCCTTCCCTGACAAACAGCTCTTTCAGGAACTCAATGACGACCTTAGTTGTGACTTCACACACTAGTTTCACCTCCGGCCACCTAGAGTACATATCCATGAGCACCAGAATGTACGGCGTGCGCACTTCTCCAGTCAATGGACCCACAATGTCCAGCGCTAATTCCTCCCAAGGTCCCGATGGCGGCGGCCTGCACACCATTGGAGGTGTCAGTTGTTTCAAGACTTTGTCGCTGTTGCTGCACGGAACACAGTCTCTTATTTTTCTTTCAATTGCAAGGTCCATGCTTGGCCACCAATAGTTCTCTCTGAGTCTTTGTTTGGTCTTGGTGATGCCCATATGGCCTTCGTGAGCCATCTCAACAAGGTTCTCTCTCACAGACGCGGGTGGTATTAATCTTGTCCCTCTGAACAAACATTCATCGACTACGGACAGCTCGTCTTTGACAATCCAGTATGGCCGCAGAACCTCTTCCCGTTTATCTTCTTTTTTCCATCTGTCTTTTACTCTTTTGCACACCTCCTCCAAGATTTCGTCTTCCTTCAGAGCAGTTTTCCATGTTTCTTCTCCTAACGCTCTCTGAATTGCGCAGACATTTTCCATCTGATGGTCATCCACTTCATCTTCCGCCCTGTCGTGCGTATCTTTCGCCTCATTTTCATTTACAAGTCTTGACAAGCAGTCTGCCGCAAAGTTACGTGTTCCCGGGACGTACTCGACACTGAAGGTGTATTCCTGGAGACCGACCACCCAACGCCTGGACACATATATACCTATCAGTCACTCCTATGGCAGGCCTTAACAATCCTGGAGGCAGAGTGCTTGGTTTTATGTGAGATGGTTCTCTAGCATGAGCTGAGCCTGTCTGCAGTGGTCGGAACAATTTCCTTACTGCTGTTCTAGGATATTGCCATACCATATACTCTTAAGTGCATTATAATCCTCGCGGTTATTGCTAACTTTGGTTTGGCTTTATCAAAACATGTTGTGTTTGGTGTCATACACTTTGGAATACTACCCCCTCGCCAGTTCTGGTGACGGGGGTAGCATTCCACCCTTCTAGAGGGAGAAGACATGTTACTTTACTTAAAACGCGGTTAATCCTAACCAGAGCCTCAGCATCACAAAATGGATGCTGCTGCCCCGACACAAGTCTGACCTCCTGCTGCTGACCGAAACTTGGCAGGGGAGGCCTGGACAAAGAGTTTCCTGTCACAGGGAGGTGCTACACCACCCCAGACAGGAGATAGTGGATTGGAGCAGGGAGGGTTGAAAGAAACTAGACACTGCCTGGGGCACACAAGGTGTCCCATGCAAAATCCAGTCATACCGGTTCTGGGGCACTCCAGCCCCAGTCCTGGTGCGAAACTGGACAAAGGGAAAGGGGTGTAACCACCCCCTTCCTGGGTCCCACCCATAGGAGGGACCTAGCAGGTAATCCAGCCCCCAGATTTGGAATAAAGGTGGGAGCAGTGCCAATGCACATCAGATTATCCTGACTGAAACTTATGAAACGAAACTCTGGACCCTTCGACATCCTACTCGACGTAGAAGACTGAAGAATCTCCCTTGTGGTCAAGGAATGACCACCCTGTGCAAACAGGCACCACCCAGCGTGTCACCTTTTGTTTTGTTGCAGTTCCCGCCAGAACTCGAGTGACAGAGATCAACAAGACCCAGCGTTCCTGCCTTCCAACAGCCCGATCCACAGTCCTAGCAAAACTGAGATCCGTGGAGGTGACCTGAAGCGTGGGGCCTGACATCTTAGAAAAACAATGAAGTGCTGACCGTGCAGCTTCCGAGGCTCACTCCAAGCTGTGCATTGGGGTTTGAGAAGCCCCAGCGCCAAGCAGCTTTTTGCACCGAAGATCACCCCTCCACACTCACCGAGTGCTGCGTGGGGCCCTTTTGCATTCTCCTGCTTGACGCGTTGGTCCGGTCGCTTGCCCGTTTGCTAGTGGCCCCAGTACCGACGAACCTTTGAATTTGCTCTGCTAGTCTGGTTGCTCCAGACTGGCCCTCGCTCCGCTGAAAAGGAGCACCCGCTCTGACCTTGCTGGTCCGAGTAAGAAGCGATCATCGAATCCTGCGTGGGTTGCCCTTGCCAAAGCTTGTTAACTCCGATCCGGAAGCCGATACTGCCGACAGCGAGAGCCTTTGTGGGACAGCTCGTGATCCACTCCTGGACATCCTCGGTGCCCCAGAGTCCACGTGGCAGCGGAGACAAGCTTCATGACAACCACCTGATTGCGCCCGACATCGCCTGGTTCCTTCCTGGTCACTGGCTAGTGACCCAGACTTTGTCTCTTCTGCTTTCAGGTTCTCTACATCTTCGATCCACCCTTGGATCACACCGGACACTTCCCTTCTGGTCGCCTGCAGCATCTTCATCTCCAGGCTCCATAGATCTACACGACGAAACCCGACACGCTTTTGCACTTGTGCACCCGCTTCCTGTGGGTGAGGTAACTCTTGAACGCCAGTGCTCCTGTAGTGGTTTACACCTCTAGTGTCTAAGTCTAAAGTTTTGTCCTTCTAGTCCGGTCGGAAGACTCCTAAAACTGTAACTCGATAACTTTTACGCACTAATGACTTTACATTGGTGCATGCTTGTGCTTTTAGCGCTGCACCCGAATCCCGCGGGCTACTCCCGTCCTAACTGCTGTTAGTCCAGTGTAGTCCCAGCGATCAGGCCAACTTCTCACACTCCTCCTCACCGTGGCTACTGTACCCCAGCCTGTATGCTTCATGTGTTGTTGAGCAGGGCACCATCTCCATAAATCGTGAATTTTTCTGCTTCTATGCCAGGACATGTGCACATTCGCTAGTGGGCAGTGGTTCAATTTTAAAGGCACAATGCAGCTTCTGTCACTGAGCGACTGGATCTCACAGCAGATGTTGATTTCTTTCATTTCACTCAGCGCCACACAAGTTTAACTTCACACATTTCCATTCCACACCTCATATTTTGACAACAAACCACATAATTCAACTCAACAGCACAGTTATTCAACATATCACATACATCCAATCCACACCATAGAATTCCAAATCGTGCTACAAAATTCAACAGCACACCACATATTTAAACCCCACTACATACCACTCCACAACACAAAATGCCAATCCACATTATCACATTTCATGACACACAATCCCACTCCACATAATCCCAGTATACTCAATACCACATAATTGCTAACCACATAATTCCACTGCACACGATGCCACATAACTCCACTCAAACACCACACAATTCCACAACAAACATTTCCAATCCAACCCACAGAATTCCACTCCACACCACATACCTTCACTCCACTCCATAACACATAGCTGAACGACATTGTCATTGACAATGCCAATGGCTCTCAGATTGCCAAAATGTATTGGCTTTGCCAATGCATGTTATGTTTTGCACCTGCTTCAATTAGATGGTATTTTGCACATGCAAAAGCACACTTTTGCACATATTTCCTGATTGCAAATGCTTTGTACAAACAAATAGAATTTTCCAAAAAGAATCCCTAAAATGTACAGATTTAATGACTCTTACTGCGTTTCTCCATCAGGGTCCAAGCTCTTTATGCCTTTTTGTGTGCAAGGAAACATTGCTTATGAACAGGTGAAGTAGTACATGTATACCAGATTCGGTAGTGCAGACACTCGACTTCCCTCTGGGAGTGCAAATTTAATTCTCTAATATTAGACTGACCATATCAGTATGGAATATGCCCTTTTGGGTCAAGGACAGGTATGCTCTGTGTTGACAGGAGAAGCTGAATACAATAATTCCCATTTATAAACGTTTTAATAGGAGCTACAAATATTATTGGTTAATATCAAGTCTTTCCATACTCTCCTAGGTAGATGGGAATTCCACAAGAATCTCCTATGCCAAAAAAGAGAATGAAGAAATCCTCAACTGTTGAGCAAAGTTCTATCTGCTTTTTGCTCTTCTCCAAGTTAAAAAAAAGTCTAATTTAGTTTGTAACTCGTACAACTGGGTTTTGAAGAGTGAAGCCTGTGGACATTCCATCAGGATGGGGGTGACAAGTTCATATTTCCTCAGGCACTGGATAAGATGTGCTGAGCCTTGTAGGAACTCCTTAAGAAGTACCCTTGTGAGGTCTGATAGATCATAGAGATGGGCATATCCATCATCTGGATGTGAGAGTACGAGAGCTTGAATAGCAGTTCTGAAGTTCCCTTCTTCAGGAGAGTTTCCAATTGCTTCATTATAGAGAACTGTTACCAGGTACTCTTTGTTATCTTGGAAGTGTGTTCTTTGAGGGTGAAGTTTGTGCCCAGGTTCGAATCCAAATAATTTGGCAGAGGGTAATGGATGGGCTATGAATCCAACAAGGTTTATGTCCTAGAGCCACATTTGGACTGTTTTTTTACTTGTTGGTCTTGGCAAATAACAGGCATTTTTTTTAGTGACTAAGTTTCATAGAAATGCTGAACATTCAGGAGTGGGTGAGGTACTGGCAGTGTTTGAGGTACTAGATTTCTAGCGTAGAAGAGACTTTCAAATAAAGTTGTGTATTATCGGCATAGTGGTGAAATTTGGTGCTGTTACCAGTGTGTAGAGTCCCAGTGGCCCAGGTAGAGGTTGAAGAAGATGAGGGACTTTATTTAATTCCTTGGGATTCCACAGGTGATAGAGATCTTGTACTAATTAGAGATGCCTGTGTGAACAAGCTGGTGTTGGTTGGGGAGGTATGAGGAGAAAGAATGATAAGTTTTGCCAGTGAATCCAATTTGAATCTTCAGGGTGTGGATTAGGCATGATCGACTGTCTTGAATTGGATGAGAGGTCTAACAATATCAGGAGGTAAGGGTCATCTTCATCTGCAGTCAGGATGGTATAAGCTACGATGCGTAGGGTAACTGTCTCTGTCCTACAGCAGGATATGAAGATAGATTAGTAGTTGTGCAAGAGATGGTTGGTACAGATGTGATCTTGGAGTCGAGTGTAGTCTGCTTTTTTAATGATATTAGCAATGAAAGTCAGTAAGTTAGGGGTCTGCAATTGGCAAGACTTTTTATGAGTGGTAGGATATGGTCTGCCATAAGAGCTTTGGGACTATATTTTAAGAGAATGAGGCAATGGTGAGTATGAGTGAAAGAGCTTCTCCAGAGAGAGTTTTGATGAAGGTCAAGGATCATTTTCATAGGAAGTGGCTTTGAGGCAGCTGAGTAAATTGGCAATATCTGCAACTATTAGAGCTTTGAAATAATGACTATTGCAGGATGCTACAAAGGGGGATTGGGTGTAAGAAGAGAAGTAAGCTTGAAGTTATGAGTTGGCGGTCAGATCTATATTTGTTCACTGAAGAAGACTTTGATTGCATTGCATTTGTCCATGGTGTGAGGGATTGGAAGGTCGGGTAGGGGGTTGATACAGTGTTTGATTATCTTGAAAAGAGCTTTGCTTCTGATGGTAGATTCATTAATGGCATTGATACAGTACTTTGCTTTTGCTGATAATGTGTGTTCTTTTTGTTTTGAGTGGAAGGGCTTCATCTTATCTACATGAGTCCTGGCTTCACCTGCTATGTTGCTGTCTGCATTTTGCCATAGATCTTCGCCGCCTACTGGCTCCAGTTTTTCAGGAAAAGACATTGAGACACTGCAGGGAAGCATCGGATTTGTGATTTAGCAATAACTCAGCCCAGGCTCTAGCAAGAGCTGGGAAGTTTGTTAATGTTATCTTAACCGCACTGCATAATGCTTAGCATTAAGAAACTGATTAGGACGTTTATATTTTAAATTTTATATTTCATTATGTAATGATATGTTTGTATATTATGGTTTTAATTAACTGTTTAATAAAGGAGTGGAAGGGCTTCATTAACGTGAGATCATTAGATGCTGTATTCTTTTCATTTACTCTCCTGTCTGTTGATGGGGAATTTATTGTTGCAGATTTTTTTTCACTGTCATTAAAGAGTTAGCAGAGTTTTGCTTAGAATCTTAACATCTGCATTAATGAGCAAGATAGTCTCTACAAGAAATATTAATTTGCTGATCGGCCCAGTTTTGGGAGTGTTGTTTTACCTGATTCACCTAAATGTAATGGGAGGTCACCTTTCTCATGAAGGAAATTTAACAAATTCAACTAAGGTTGGGTATGAGAAATACTTATATAATTCCCATAGAATCCATCTGGTCCTGGGGGTTTCCTGTGTGGTCTGGCTATTGGCCTTAGGTATATGTTCTACTGATAGGGGTGCTTTCATAGGCACCACATTCCACCTGTAAGTATAGTGTTATAAAGTCTGGATATGAAGCCCCCCTTTGCATATTACTCTCCCCAGGGCCATAGAATCCTTGAAAGTAGCCAGTTAACTCAGAATGTCATTTTGATTCTGGTATCAACTCTCTGTCCTCAAAAATTTGAGCAATATACCTATTCTCCTTCTCTAATCAAACCTCCCCTTGTAGGATCTTGCCTGTTTTGTTTCTCTGTATACTCTACTCTGAGATCCAGGTTAAAGGCCCTTTGCTGCTTCTTTGCGATATTGTTGCAATCTACGTTTATTTGAGGATCATTTCATTAACATTATCTTCTGATAAATAAATGCAGCATTGGTCATTTAATACTAGGAAGGTTGCCTTGAATTGGGGTGGTTTCACTGTATTGGCCAGGTTAGTTTTAGTAATGTAGCACAGAGTTTAGTTCTCTTGCCGCTAGCTTGAGAGCCTCCCTTAGAGTTATAGGCCATTCAGCTGATTTAGTGCTGCTTAAAAATATTGAAAGAATGTCTCCTTTAACACCACCATGAAGTCCTACTTGATGAGCCACAACATGCCTCACTGCCCTACTTGCTGTCAGTATTGTGACTGCAATGTATGCCTGGCCAGAAAGACCTTTTTCGGATGCTTAAGTATCAGTTGCCCTATTTAGCTCTGAAGGCATAAGAAGGAAATGGTGGATGTTGGAGAATGACTTGTGTGTATCAGGCAAAAACGTTTATAAGCATTTCATTGATTGGCATATGCTCATGATGTTGCAGGGCCCCTGTGAGGACAGAAATGTGACTAAATGCATATGACAATCGGTTTATTCATAGTACCAGTTAAGTCCCCTCGTATTATTCTCAGGCCTGGTGGTGCCTCTGAGGACTGAATCAAGACGTTAGAGGAAATCACCAATAGCAGGCATATACATTGAATTGTTTGATCATTGTCTCTCACGTGGAGCCTGAAATAATAATACACAACCCAGAGTATTGGACAAGAACTTGAATGGAAATGTATCTACAGTCCAGGTAATGTGGGACAGAAAACCACAAGGCTAGTAAAATGCATCCAAAGAGTGGGGAAGGGTTTAGCTAATACTTAAATGTGTTTCTTTTTTTTACTAGCACCCCACCAGCACCCACCCTCTCCTGTGTTGTGTTACTTGCCCAGCCCCTCCGTTGTCTTTCTCCCACTTACTCCTGCCAGGCAAAAAAAAAAGCACTATGAAATAGCCAGCGCCAGCCAGGTCTTATTGCTTTTTTTCCTCATGACTGTTTTGCTGCTGTACAACATGGCTAAAAACAATAACACCAATAGCTTGCACATTGCAGAGACATTTGGAGTTTGCCAATCCTTGTTTACATTTGAAACCACCAACTTTATGATAAAATTGCTTAATAGAAAATGGCCTGCACGTCTATTTGACTGCATTGATGCCAGGTCCAAAAGAAGCAAAGAAATCTTCACCATTGTGAAAGATTTTACCTCACCATCTGCTGCCTCCAACTCGATCACCCCTCAAAGGGGCTCTGCAACAGTCTCAGTTCTTCAGAAATTAAATCACTGCCATTTACAGCAACTTCAGCCATGACCAGCAAGACCTAACCAAACACCTACAACGCTTTTCCAAAGAACCAATGCTAACCAAATGGCCCAGTTCCACCCCAGAATAAACTGCTACCACCATGAAGTCCATGTACTCAGGGGCCCCATTGAATCCCTGCTCCCCAGCAGCATTACTACAGAAGACTGCAACGCATCAACAACATGCACACACCTATTCTAAATGCTTTCACCTCTCCTGGTACCTTCCCAGAAGCTTGGAAACAAGCAATTGCTCTCCCATTGCTGAAGAAGCCCTCTGTTACCTCTTCAGTGCTTGCCAACTACAGACCAATCCCCAGCTACCATTCCCTGCAAAAATCTTGAAGACAATAAACAGACACCGCACAAAACATCTTTGCGTCCACCAACTCCTTAACATTCAGTCTGGTTTCGGACCGAGTCATGCTCCTAAACTGCTCTCATAGCTGTATTGTATGACATCCCTACAATATCATAAGGCGATAATGACGGTTGATACAGTCGAACAGCAAGAGGTGTCAATAATTCAGCATAGTCCATTTCCAGTGTTTCTAAGATTGAATAAGTTACGGTGCCAATCAAGGTTACAGAGGCATCACACAACCAATGATGCCAGATCAACAGATATAAAATACCTGTTGCTGAAAGTCTAAAAGATAGATTGAACCTCGGCACTTTATATTGCAATTTCAACAATATACGATTTAGTTTGGTGGCCAGTTCCTATAAATCATGCAACAAAAATGGTTTCATAGGTGAACATTATACAAGTCTCAAGCAAACAGAGAAGAGAACATCAGAGAATCAAATATTGATTGTATCCAATGTTATCCATACATGACACATTCACATGTGCATGAACACATTCTTTGAGCACTACATATCAATAGTGATAGCCTGACTGGTGGTCCTAATCCTAGGGTCTTCCTGGTCATTGTAATTGGCAAAGCAATCAGACAGCCGACACATGTTTCGTTAAATGGATGTAACCTTTTCAAGGCTTATTCTCTGTAAGTAGGAACATTGAGATAACGTTGGACCGTTTTTGCAACAATACTGTGCGTTGTTCTTGATGCACTAAGAAGAACCTGCGAATCGTATAGCAAGTGGGTTTCCTTGTGGTGCATCACGGTTTAGGCATATGAAGAAAAAAATAATTCAAGAAATTCCTTCATTAGCACCTGACAAAGTAGATTTTGCGGATAGTCGCCCCGTTGGAATCCCCAACCTATCCGTGGGTGGTTCCAAATCGTGTGATGTCAAAACCTCTTGTGAGGACAAATACAGGGAAGATCACCCCATTAAAATCCCCAACCACTCAGTGGATGATTCCCATTGAGATAAAACAGAACCTCTTCTAAGTGTCGTAAACCGGACTTTTCACCATTCTAGGAGGAGGCCAACTAGTGTACTAAAGACACCAATGTATACACCACAAACTAGGGCTTTAGTGTGTCCCGATTAGAGGTTCCAACAAACGTAGTTTCCAGAGCAATTCTGATAAAAAGTGAAAGGGGTATGACATCAGTATTAGTCTGAACAGTGGCCCTCTTCCTCCTGGACCTCTCTGCAGCATTTAACACAGTCTTCCAACCCATTCAACACCTACACAACATCAGAATCCAAGGACATGCACTCCGATAAACCGGTTCCTTCCTTATTGGAAGTACCCAGTCAGCCTGGCTCCGTACACGTGAGACACTCATGATCACATCTTCAATGCATACATGATCCCTCTAACCATGATCATCTGCTCTTGTGATATCAACATCATGTGCTACGCCAATGAAACAACTCATTCTCTCCCTCATGGACAAGAGACCAGCACCTGGATCAAGTTCAATGACTGACATCACCCACTGTATGAAGACGAGCTGTGTAAAGCTGAACACCAACCAGACCAAAACTGATCTTCAGGAGGAGCACATCACTGTTGGACTCCACCTGATGGCCAACAGAGCCAGGACAGACATCCACACACATCCACTCCAAGAACTTCTGGATCATCAGCCAACAACATAACCGCCCAAGTCAATGCCAGTCATCCCCTCATGCTTCCATACCTTGAAAATGCTAATGTAAATTTTCAAATGGCTCCCATTCAGCACCTGGAAAACCGTCAAGCACACCCAGGTCAAAAAGCAAGCTGGACTATGTCAGGATAAGAAAAAAAAATACCGCACTAGAGCTCTGCAGACCATTCAGACCTTAGTTGGCAAATTCTCTCAACCTCCCTCACTACATTCACACACACGAGGGAGCTCCACTGCTCCCCATTCAAAACCAGGCATGATTTATAACTCCACACTTTCAAGGCACTACATAACACTGGCACAGCATACCTCAACAATCGCATTTGCTTTCACAAACCTTCCATTCAACTGCGCTCATTCGGAATCCTACTTGCATAAATCCATGCATATGGAAAACCAATACTGGTGGCCGCCCCTTCTCCTACATCAATCTTAAAGCATGTAACAACCTGCCGCTACACATAGCCTTTGAGCAGTCCCACTAGGCCCTAGGTGTGTCTAGACTCACACTGGCTAAGAGCCACAGTACCCTTCTCAGTGACAATGCGCTTTACAAACCTGCTTAACATGTCCTGACAAAGAAAGCTAAAATGCAATACAGTAAACATAAAATTACCATTAGAAATAGAATATACCAGTTGCTCAACCTTAGTTGACAGAGGGTGTAATTGAAGTCAAATTAGATAACAAATAACAGAAGCAAAACACAGATTTGAAAGTGGCCATGATAATTCAACATTTGCATTGAATATTACAGGGTTAAAAGACTAAACACTTCATCCAAATGGGTTTAACAAGATAGAGATGAAGTCTTATAATCATAACAGACAAAAATCTTATTGACTTCTAGAAAAGACGTTCCAACGATACAACTGGGTTTGTTATTAAATGATCAGTAAGTAAACTGTATGTGTTGAGGTATTGAATTAGATCATAGGAAGACCCTGTGCAGGTAGGTGTCCAAAAATAAGAATAATGATTGGTCGTATTATAACATATAGGAACAAGATGGTCCATCACTTTCAAATTATAGCAATAGGTGCTGGGATTAATTTAGTAACACAACATTTGTTTTACAGGAATCAGCTGTATATGGATATATGGTACCACATTATAAAAAATAGAATTGTATTAAGGAGTTTGGTACAATTTAGGTAGGATGATTGCTGTCAGAATAATGTTATACTTTGTTTTCTATTACTCACACAAAGTGCGGTAACCAATTTCACATTTGAGAGATTAGTCTCAAACTGTGATTCACAAGGTCCGACTATTTTGAAGGAGATAATGAAACCTTTAACAATATGATCTGCAGATAATAGCATTTTCTGATAGTTATCACAAATATGATCAGAAATGGCCAACCATAAATTTCTCGAACAGGAATGAATCCTTATATATTCTATAAATAATCATTCCCTAATAGGTTGAACATATTGGTCACAGAATTGGGATTACACATATAACCGAATTCATTTTTCCCTCTTTATAACAATAAATTGCAATGGGACCAGGATAATTAGAGGGATGAACTATGCATCGCTTGCAATGTATTACAACAGCGCAGAAATGTCTTGCTGCTATTACAGTAATCAAAATAAAATTTATGAAATAGAATTTCAAAGAATTTACAAATTAGCATACAATGGTCACTGATCAAATCTAACTTTAGTTGTGATTCATAGACAATAGACCGGTCTACGGACTAAATAAAGGACAAATATTTATGAAATACAGCTGTCTAAATTCAGATTCATGGATTTCAATTGGTGTGAATAAGATTTGTTTAGTAGGAAGTACCATACCAAGAGTACAAGTAGTACGTATAAACATTGTTATAACATGGTAATGAAATTAATAAACAATCACAAATGAAACAATTTCTCACGCAGTTACCAATTTGAAAAAAATGTACATAGATATCAAGTTGGAATACCTTAACGTTTTGTGACATTCTCATTCCACATTGGAGGAAATTGGTACTTTGGACCACAGGTATTTAAATAACTGATACTACTCCTATTTACAATAGCCATCTGTGGGTACTATGTTAACCATTTAGGCTGTACTTTTACCATCCTTTATAGTTCAAATACTTTTTAATGATAAAGTTCATTAATGTAAACACAGAACTCCGCAATTGCCGGATTAGGTCACTGTGAAACAACTTACCACAGACATGTCATTACTCAGTTCTCTTTATTATGACAGTTACCAATACGCTCAACGTTATCTACTTAACACCAACTCCTCTCATTTACCTTTATAGACTAATATCTACAGTTGATATTAGAAGGATTAGTATAAAAATGGATGACTCCACAAATGCTGCAGGAAAAAAGCCAAGGATAAACAAATCATCAGAATAGATTTGTATAAACCAAAAGGTATTCTGATAAGCACAATAGGAGTACAGATTTCCTTTTTGCAGAGTTAACACATCTTACGCTCAACATAAGTCAAAAGGCCTCTCCGTTACTAATGCAGTCATTGCTGATTCCTCATCATACAGTTATTTTGTTTATTAAACAAAAACATTTTAAATCCTTGTTATAACAGATGTTCCTTTCCGGTGATCTACATGGAACGATTCTTTAAGTATATAAAATAAAAGGATTGAAGTATCACTTTGGATAGCTGGCATAAGGCTCATTTAGACTATGGCAGGTGACCCACAATCTGTCAGGGTAGGAGAGGTTGTTTCATTTGCATCCCTGGCCTCACTGCTGATAATTATCTTTGGGCCAGACAGAGACCCGTCTTCAGAGAATCTGCACCCCAGCTCTTCTGAAACGACTAAAAGTTCAGAATGCTCGCAAAGATTTTTGCTTAAAATCCCCCCAGCCAATGTTGCAGCTGGTCTTCCAAAAAGAAAAAGTGACCCCAACACCTTTAGAGTTCTCAGGGTGTGTTGTCATGTTGATTAGTTTCCAGTTTGTGGCCACCAGAGTTCCACAGCGGTCCAACTGGCTTGAATTAGACCATGGCTCTAAATCGGATACAAGGTCTGATGCAAAAACACAGAGGGCCCAGACTCCTTCAGGTGCAATGGTTCTTGAAATATGACCGTTCACCCAACTTAAAATAGAGCAAGTGGACCATCATTTTAGTTGACAGTACTCCACCACATTCGTGACATGGTACCTCACCCACAAAACAAACTCAGGCCCATAGACTTCACAAGGATTTTTTTAGTTTAAAGGAAGTTCATTTGTTAAGAAAGTAAGACATAATACAATACTCAGGGTAATATATATAACGAGAATAATACTGCTTAAATATCTGAGAAAGGGGGACAGAGAATAAAAAAGTAATCGAAAGAAAGAGGGAATTTTTAAAGCATTAGATTTGACCACATTTTGATAATGGATTTGGGTGTCATGTACATTATAATCAATGAATTGGTTAAGAAACCATGATTTAAAAATGTATAGAGCAAACGGTTACCACTGGAAAAGGGGGTCTAATGGAGTTACAGCAAATTACACCAGAAAGAATACACAGTAGTTGAAATAACCAAGGGATTTTCTGAAATAAGTAATGTAGTAACCTTAGGAGGAGAAGCAAATAATGCCAGTGCTTAGCAATATGATTAAAGTACAAACACCCTCTGTGGTATGGTCCAATTTAAGGAAGTGCTGAAAGGGAGCTCTGAATATAAGGGGCATGCAGGAGAGTGGAAACACATTTTCCTAGACTACTGCAAGAGGACCTCCCCATAGGAGAGCATTGGAATTACCTTATTGCATGTAATAAGCTGTAACTTCCATTGGGACAGTTTGTGTCTAAAGAATTGTAATTAAAAGCCCTCTTTAATGGTAGTCATTTTTTAAATCTGAATTCAGTAAAAGCCACTTTTAAAGTTGGTATTTTCTTATGAACATGCATGCAGCCTATTCCTTGATCCCATTTGGCACAAAATGGTTTCAGCACTCTATAAACAATGTTAATAAAACTTCATATCACATTCAACTTCAAATTATTTAAGCGAATAATTGCACATAGGGAAAGATGATATCCAGATTCAGTAGATACATTTCTTGTTCCAAATTTTTTTTAATCATTCACATAACAGAAACTTCTTCCATAGACGAATTCATCTTAGCCAACGCGTTTCATCTCACTAGGAGACTTCTTCAGGGCTCTGAATCTATAGTAAACGTTAAGTTCCTCAAGCAACACAGAAAATTCTCACAGAGGCAGTATAAGTGGAACACTCAATAATATTTTCACATAGTATCAAAGCGGCATGATAACCACATGTAAACCGGTCCATAAGGGTTTCACTGTGTGAAACCCTCTTATGGACCGGTTTACGTGCGGTAGACTATGAAAATTTTAGTGTTCCACTTATACTACCTCTCTGAAAATGTTCTGTGTTGCTTGAGGAACATAACATACTATAGATTCGAAGCCCTGAAGAAGTCTCCTATTGAGACGAAACGCGTTGGCTATGATGAATTAGTCTATGGAAGAAGTTTCTGTTCTGTGAATAATAAAAAGAAATTTTGGGAACAAGAAACATCTACTGAAACTAATACCTTCTTTCCCTATGTGCAATTATTCACTTAAATAATTTGAAGTTGAATGTGATATGAAGTTTAATTAACATGGTTTATAGAGTGCTGAAACCATTGTGCCAAATTGATTTCGTAGGATTTTTCCTACATTGTGGGGAGTAGAGAGGTAAGTACTCCCTGGTTTCACGCACCTTCAATCAAACTTGGGGACACTTCATTTGTTGGGTGCGAATTTTATTAGCCTCTGATCTATTGTGTGTCTCTGTTCCTTGATCCCATGACTAGGTGAAGTAGGTCTCTGTGTATAGCAGTCATATAGTAGGAGCAAGGGAAATCTAGTTTTGCAATATGTGCAACTCAGTTAACAATTGGAAGGAGCTGGCACACTTACACACCACAGAGGCACTGCCTGAGTTCACAAAGGACTGGTCACTAATCTATTGTGACTCCAGAAAAGCTGGGGCTTTGACAGGGAGGAAGGGGACGTCCGACACCTCGGGTTGATAGGTGTAGAAGCTTCTCCAACTTCAAGGAAGGAATTGGGAATATATTTTGGACCTCTGACCCAAACTCTTCAGAACACTTCTGGACCTGTGGATACTATGCCCAGAAGAAGGACTGCTGTTGTGCTAAAAAGAACTGCTGCCCTGGCCTGTTGCCCTTCTCACCCGGATGAGAAATACTGACCCTACATCTGTTGAACCTAGGACCACAGTGACTTCAAGGGCTAGTTGATGGCCTCCTGACCTGAGGCTCAGTGCTAGAATGCTCCCGCAACTGTAAACCCAACACCTGCACTTCATCTATGATTCTACCCTGCCATGTGCTGTCACCCCAGTCCTAGACTCCTGGAAGTGGTCCTAAGGTGCTCTGCCAGCCTCAGTAGATTCAGCAGAACCGACATCTCTGCTTTGCAAAAACCCCAAGCAGAACCAATGCAACGTCACTGCTGTGTGGATCTTTTCCGTCAAAAAAGATGCACATCAGAGCCTGTCCCAGCGACGCAAGCAGCCTCAATACTGGACTCCCCATAGCAGCTCCTCTGAACCCAGGCATGGCCCGCCCCCATTGTGTGATGTATCCTTGACACTAGACTTTGGATCACAAGGCCTCATTGGAACTCTGAATGACCTTGCACCTCAGCATCTCAAAGAGATATTTTTTTACCAAGATGCTCACAACCCTCCACAAAGCATGATTTGAGGTACTTTGTTCATTCATTGTCCCAACTGGGTCCCTGTATCCGGCCCATACTCCATTGTGGTGGGCCTGAGCTTGTGAATTTGTAATAGAGACCAGATATCCACATTGGCATTTTGTGGTGCTATTTAATATTGCCAGTTGAACAGATTGGATTTGTTGTTTTATTTATTAAAAAGTACTCTTTTTATAATCTGGTTTGGGATCTATTGTGGTCTGTTTTTAATGGGTTACTGTTAGAACCGGCTGTCTCTAGTTGGCAGAGGTATGCACTTCTGACAAATAGGGACACACCTTTTCTAGTCAGGGCAAGAGGATCACACACATGAGAAATGCGCATGCGCGGCCGCCCGCGCATGCGCATTAGTATCCGAAATGGCGGCGGCGCGATTCCAGGGACGGGAGAGGGAGCCCCGGGGACGCGGCGGACAGGTAAGTGTTTCTAAAACCTTTAAATCCTTTTATTTGAATATTTATGGAGGGCGGGAGGGAGGCGGGTGGCGGCCGGCTACGCACCGTCTGCGGAGCGCGCGTAGTGCCGCCTGGCTACGCCCGCTACGCAAAATGCGTAGGAGACGGCACTATGCGCACTCCGTGCACGGAGCGTAGCTGGCCGCCCACCCTTAGTATTTACAAGCCCTGGCACTCCTGGTGTACTCTACTAGGGACTGACAGTAAACCAAATAAGCCAAACATGGAATCCAATCAAATATCAATTTCACATAGGGAGCACTTGCACTGTTGCACTAATCAGCAGTGGCACAGTGCCCAAAGCAATATTCCAGCAAAAACATCGTAAACAGAGGAGGCAAACAGAAAAAATGGAGGAGAGACTCATGCCAATGATGCCAGGTCTAACATGTGTCCCCTCCAGCTGAAATGTGGGGAGAAATACCCTTACCCTAGGGAGTCCTCATCACTAAGGCGGAAAAATCTGGACAGACCATCAGCATTGGCGTGATCTGTACCAGGGAGGTGTTCCACCGTGAAGTCCATCCCCTGTAGGGAAATGGACCACCTCAACAGCTTTGGATTCTCACCCCTCATCTGCATCAACCATCTGAGGGGCCTGTGGTCTGTCTGAACCCGGAAGGGAGTCCCAAACAGGTAGGGTCTTAGCTTCTTCAGCGCCCAGACCACAGCAAATGCTTCTCGCTCTATCGCACTCCACCTCTGTTCCCTGGGAAGTAACCTCCTACTGATAAAGGCTACAGGTAAGTCTTGGCCCTCTTCATTCACCTGAGCTAGAACAGCCCCCACGCCATGCTCTGAAGCGTCCGTCTGGAAAACAAATTCTTTAGAAAAGTCGGGTGCCTGGAGTATGGGTGCTGTGCACATTGCAGTTTTCAGGGTGTCAAAGGCCGTCTGACAGGCGTCAGTCCAGATCACAAGTCGTGGCTGCTTCCTGGAAGTCAGCGAAGTCAAGGGGTGCACAATGTTGCCATAATCCTTGACAAACCTCCTGTAGTAACCCTTGAGACCTAAGAAGGCTCTCACCTGAGTCTGGGTTTTGGGTGGTGCCCAAGCCAGGAAGGTATCAATCTTGGGTTGCAGGGGGGCCACCTTGCCGCTCCCTACTTGGTGCCCCAAGTACACCACTGAACCCTGCCCAATCTGGCACTTACTGGCTTTGATTGTGAGGCCTGCTCTGCGCAGGGCCAACAACACTTCCTGGAGGTGGCGCAAGTGTTCCTCCCAGCTGGCGCTGAACACTGCTATGTCGTCCAGGTAAGCGGCACTGAAATCCTCCAGTCCAGCCAATACCTGGTTGACCAACCTCTGGAAGGTGGCAGGGGCATTCTTCATCCCAAAGGGCATAACCCGGAACTGGTAGTGCCCATCTGGTATGGAGAATGCGGACCCTTTCCTTTGCCCCATCAGTCAAGGCGATCTGCCAGTACCCAGACGTTAGATCAAACGTACTAAGGTACCGGGCAGCCCCTAACCGATCTATGAGCTCATCAGCTCTGGGGATGGGGTGCGCTTTATCTTGGTGACTGAATTGAGTCCTCGGTAATCCACACAGAACTGAAGTTCTGGTGAAGCACCAGGCGCTGCAGCCTTCGGGACCAAGACCACTGGGCTGGCCCAAGGACTGCTAGAGGACTCAACCACCCCTAAGGCAAACATTTTGGAGATCTCCTCCTTGATGTATGCTCTGACCATGGCTTGTCAGTCACTCTGTAGGCCTTGTGCTTTACAGGAGTGCTATCCCCGGTGTCCACATCATGGACACACCCCTGAGTGACACCAGGAATCAAGGAGAACAGATCAGGGAATGGTCCCAACAGTTGGCGACAATCTTGCTGCTGCTCAGGGATCAGTGTGTCAGAGAGGACAACACCATCCACTGACCCATCTTGCATACAGGAGGTCATGAAGAGGCTCACTCTCCTCCTCCATTCCAGCATCTGTAGCTAGGAGCATGCCCACTTCGGACCTTTCTAAGTGGGGCTTTAAAAAGTTGACATGCAGGACCCGCAAGGGGTTCCTAGGAGACTTCTCCACCATGTAGGTGACATCGCTCTTTTTCTCCACAACCTCAAATGGTCCAGTCCACCTGTCTTTGAGCGCACAAGGTTCCACAGGGGACATGACCCAAACTTTCTGACCAGGCTGAAGCTCCACCAGAGTGGCCTTCTGGTCGTACCACCACTTCATCTCTTCCTGGCTGGCCTCCAGATTTGCCTGAGCAAGATCTCTGAAGCGCCGAGTCTGGTTCCTAAAGGCCAGCACGTAACTGTATACATCCTGGGGAGGTTTCCTGGGAGATTGCTCCCAGCCTTCTTTTACCAGACTCAAAGGTCCTCTTACCGGGTGTCCATACAAAAGCTCAAAGGGGCTGAACCCTAGAGACTTCTGTGGCACCTCACGGTAAGCAAACAGCAGGCATGGCAAGAGGACGTCCTATTTACGCCTCGTTGGTTCTTCAAGACCCATAAGCATGCCTTTAAGGGTTCAGTTGAATCTCTCAACCAACCCATTACCTTGAGGGTGGTAAGGAGTGGTGAATTTCTAGGTTACCCCACACTCCTTCCACAGAGACTTCATATAATTGGAAATTAAGTTGGTGCCCCGGTCTGACACCACCTCTCTGGGGAACCCCATTCGGGAGAAAAAACCCATCAGTGCCCGTCTCACCACGGGGGCCGTCACTGTTCTGAGAGGGATGGCTTCCGGGTACCGCGTGGCATGGTCCACCAAGACCAGGATGAACCTGTTGCCCATGGCTGTCTTGGGGTCCAGGGGCCCAACAATGTCAATCCCCACCCGGTCAAAGGGGGTACTGACCATGGGAAAAGGTTGGAGGGGAGCCTTCTGCTTCCGCCAGCTTTTCCCACTTGCCTGGCAAGTTTGACAGGTTTTGCAATGGATATCTGTATGCCTTCTCATCTGAGGCAAAAAAAATGGGTGACAAGCCTGTCATAGGTCTTGTCCTGCCCCTGATGTCCAGCTAACGGAACATCATGAGCCAAACCCAGTAGGAAGGCTCTGAAGCGCTGGGGTACCACCAGCACACGGGCTGACCCAGGCTCAGCAGCCTTAGGCTCACTATACAGGAGATCGTTCTCCCAGTAGACCAAATGTGACCCTGACTGATCACCTGTTGTCTGGGCTGAGGCCTGCTGCCTCATACCCTCAAAAGAAGGGCACACTTTTTGTTCAGCACAAAATTCTTCCCTGGAGGGACCACCATCCTGCTGCCAGTGGGTCAGCTCGGGCAGGTCTCCCAGTTCAGCAACTTGTTCCCCTGTGGGTTGCAGGGCATCCCCCTCAAGGTCTGCCTCCTCCTGGACCACGGGAACTATGGGGGCCGGTTTCCCGCACCTCCCGCCTCTTCTCTTCACAGCTGGGTCCTGGGCCATACTTTCAGGCTCCGGAACCCCATCAACACCCTTACTTGCTGTCATCGATCGAGTGGTTGCACACACCCACTCTGGCACACCCAACATTTTCAAATGTGTCTCTCGCTCTACCTTAGCCCAAGGGGAGTCCTCCAAATCATTGCCCAGGAGACAATCAACAGGCATGGCGGGCCTTACAGCAACCTGAAGAGTACCTGAAACCCCCTCCCATTCAAAGGGAACCTGAGCTACCTCACACTCTCTCTGGGAGTTGTCAGCAGCTATAATGGGGTAGAATGCATGAGGGACCACCTGCTCTCTGGACACCAAGTAACACTTGACAGCTGTCACACTCGCTCTGGTGTCTGAGAGCTTCCACCCTATGGCCATTAATGGTCACCCACTGCCTATATTTCTTAGTGTTACTAGGCAGAGGGGGTGGAGGGACCATTTCCATGTCTCCTAAAGAGACCAGGGACATCTCTGCGGGGCCCTCCCCACCAGTGGCAACCATCTCCCCCCCTCCCAGGGCTACACTCGCCAACTGACGGGGGTGCACGTGGTGGTGCATTAGAGTTCCTCATGGGAGACTGGGGATCATAATAACGGTGTCCCACATGCTTACAAACGTAGCAGGTCATTGGGCCCTTATGAACAGGTTTACCTGTCGGGGCCTCTGACTTCTTCACTGGGGAGGCTGGGAACCCTTACTTTGGTTCCCTTTGGGATTACTTTGGGGCCCTTTCTGGAACTCCCTCTGTTTACCCTTGTCCCCCCCCACTCTTCTGCTGGGGACCCTGCCCACCTTTCGCTGAGTCTCCCACTGGACCCTTGTGGACCCTGGTACTGACCCAGCGGTCCGCCTCCTCAGCAAGTTTTCTAGGGTTAGATATCTTGCTATCAATAAGGTGCTGACGCAGCTCTGGAAAACCGTTATTAGACAAGTGCTCCCAAGCAAACAAATCATAAAGAGCATCATAACTTTCCACTTTGCTGCCTTTACCCAACCTTCCATGGCTCTGCAAAAAAATTACACATTCAACCCACGTAGTACCAGGCAATTTCTTACATTCTCTAAAGGCTTGTCTGTACTTTTCTGGGGTTAGGCCATACCTTAACATTAAAGCATCTTTCATATGAGCATAAGACATCTTTTCCTCAACAGGCATGTCCAACAGGGTATCTCTTCCCGCATTCACAAAGCGACCCCACAACCCCGCTCCCCAATCCTTCTCAGGGACCCGGTGGGCCAACAATGCTAACTCATATGCTTTAAACCATTGGCCAATACCTTCATTCTTATGAAAATCTTTTATCACATCTTTGGGAAAATAAAACCTACTTTCTGCAGGCACAGATGGGATGCTGCCACCAGAGGGATTCAATTCTAAATTCTTAGCTTTGAGCTCCATTTCCCTCACCATTTTCGCACGCTCAAAAGCTAACTTTTCTCTTTCAAACTCCAACCTTTTGATCTCTATATCCGCTTCTCTCCTGCTTCTTGCATTTTCTAACTCCAACTGCCCTTCTATCTTAAGTTTTGTGTTTCTAACTGGTATGCTTGCTCCTTCGCCCTGTCTTCCAATTCTTCAGGAGAAAGACCCTTAGAGGAAACACTGCTGCCGGGAGAGGACCCAGGCCCATTCACGGGCACCTCCTCTTCCCCTGGCGGTACCACCACCGGATCAGAGGGATCTCTGGCCTCTAGCCAAGCTTCCAGTGCTTTGAGAACTTCCCCTTTGTTTTTTCAGCCTGTGGTAGGAACTTTCAACTGCTTGCAAAAATGGTCCAATTGCTTTCTGTTGTACTCCTTGATCTTACTCCTATCAAACTCCTCCACAACAACAGGGGTAGTGACTCCGGCATCACTCATGATCAAAACTGGCAGTGTTAAAAAAAGTAAGCTCCAGGAAAGAGGAGAACAAAAATAGAATATCCAACCAAAATAGATTGTGGCTGCGCTATGGTCTGCTTTCACTATGTAGCGCACACTAATCACTGCACATGGGTCATAAATGCAAAGTTCAAATCCTCACCGCTGACCCACCAATGTTAGAACCGGCTGTCTCTAGTTGGCAGAGGTATAAACTTCTGACAAATAGGGACACACCGTTTCAAGTCAGGGCAAGGGGATCACACACTTAGATAACCCCTGCTCACCCCCTTGGTAGCTTGGCAAAGCAGACAGGCTTATCTCAGAGGCTGTGTGTTAAGCATTTATGACCACATACAGTAATAAAGTGAATACGCTACAAATGAACACGACACAGTAGTATTATAAAAATAAGGTTGTTTATATGAGGCTTAGCACAAGACCAAATAACGACAAAAATATACCACAATCTTAATAAATACACTTGGAAGGAAAAATAATAGTTCAAGTGTAGTTTCTTCTTGGCACAAAGTCTTTAGTAAGAAAAGCAACTCTTCTTCTTTAAATCACAGTTCTTGGCAACAATGTAACCCCCACAGGAGTCACACGATGTCGAGGCAAAGTTAATCCAAAGGTTCGGCGCCTACCGCGAGGAGCACTACGTCGAGCCCGGAGTCGCAACAGACCCCGACAACACAGTACCTTGGAAAAGTGAAGCACGCGATGATCAGCGGCGTAGAGATGTCCAGCGTCGCGTCTTCGGCATCGATCGGGCCTCGGAGTCGGGGCGATCTGCAGCGGCGTCGACATGTCAGGCAGAAGCAGCGTTCATGAGGCGAAGCAGGATACGGCGTCGTCGATGGTGATGTTGCAAGAGTGAGCAGCGCTCACGGCGTCGAGAGGGCTCGGTGTCGAGGCGTCGGTAGCAGCTTCGCTACTAACGTCGATCGGGCCAGGCGGCCGACGTTGAAGGTGCGGGACACGGGAGCTGCACTCACGATGACGAGCTGGATTCGGCAGCGTCCGTCGGCATCGAGATTGCTGGATTCTTCAGAGGTGCTGGACTTTCAGGTTCCAGCAACAAGCACTTTTTAGCAAATGATGAAGTTCTTTAACCCTGTGACTTCAACAGGAGGCTGGCACTCTTCCAACCCTTGGAGATTTCCTTGGCAAAGCTTGAGAGTACACTCAGTTCCTCTCTCCTGGTCCTTGGCAAAAATAAAGAAGTAACTGCAGGATTCCCCCAACAAACAGCACACTGGCAGAAGAAGTAGGCAAGTCCTTGGATCAGCAGGCTTCCTGTCCTTGGTTCAGGTTTCCTTGTCAGAAGTGATCTAAATTCTTGGTTCAGGGGTCCTTCTCATATACCCCTTTTTGGCTTTGATCCCTTTGTCCATGCAGGGGAATTCCCCCCCCCCCCATCCTGGGTGTTTTGTGGATGTTGCCAGGTCGAGGCACCTGGCCTATTCACTGTGCAGGGCCGGGTACTCAGCCGCCCCGCAGGAGGTGGAGCCAGGATTATCTCTGGCAGGCACAGAGCCATCAGTCGCTCGGCATGAGGTGGAGCCAGCATTGTGTCAGGCAGGGCAGGCTACCAGGAGCTACTCTTCCCCTACTCTCAATGCAAATGCCTCACTCACCCCACGCTGACACATTCAGACCTCTGGAGCCACCCAGCCCCTGTCACACGCGCACCAAACCAGCAGAGACCAGTAGACAGTCAGACAAGAAAATAGCTACTTTCTAAAAGTGCTATTTTCAAACACAGAGTCTAAAAACCATCCACCCAAACGGATGCGTTATTAAACCCTGAGTTCAGGGATGCCAAACTAGACATTTTACCATGCTTCCCGAGCCCGCTAGGATTATAGCGTTTAATAATCCTGGCAGCCCACGCTAACTTATGGAGAGCAGGTAAACTTACAATAGTGAAAAACGAAGATGGCTGTAATTCACTTTTAGGACATGCCACACACATCAGTGCTTGTCTTACCTTATGCTTACAATGCACCCTGCCCTTGGGCCTACCATAGGGGTGACTAACATGAAGTTAAGGGAAGGTTTAGGGACTGGCAAGTAGGTGTACTCGTGCAGCCCGTGTGACAGTCCCAGACTGCACGTAGGTCTAGCAATGGCAGACCTTTAGACATATTTTACTAGGCTACTTCTGTGGGTGGCACAGCACGTGCTGCAAGCCCACTAGCAGCATTTGTATTTACAAGCCCTGGAACTCCTGGTGCACTCTACTAGGGACTGACAGTAAACCAAATAAGCCAAACATGGAATCCAATCAGATATCAATTTCACATAGGGAGCACTTGCACTGTAGCACTGATCAGCAGTGGCACAGTGCCCAAAGCAATATTCCAGCAAAAACATCGTAAACAGAGGAGGCAAACAGAAAAAATGGAAGAGAGACTCATGCCAATGATGCCAGGTCTAACAGTTACTAATTGAAGTGTTGCACAAAAACTTTACACATTCGCTTTGTTTTAAGCCTGGTTGCTCTGTGCCATCCTACTAGAAGGCCCAGCACAGGATAATTTGGGGTTTGCTTGTGACTTTACTTGGAGAAGACATTTGGTTGGTGCTGGAGTAGGTCTTCAGTTCACCCCTCAATCAGTAACCTAATTTCCTACACATACCTTTTATTGTAGGTTCAGAGTTCAGGAGTCTACTAGTACCTGAGTGCTGGGGCCAAATGACCAATTAAAACTAGTCAAAAATTAGGAAAAATGCTTTAGGAGAGTATTTAAAAAGTACAAATGCCTTTGATAAAATAGCTATAGATTTGTTTAACACCAATAGGGTGGCATGAGAGGTCTTTAGAGAAAACCATGTTAAAGAAACCAATGAAAAAGAATTAAGCATTTGAAAGTCTGCATCTAGGACCCATGTAGAGATTAAATGCCAGTTGATACAGCAGTATTCAAATTCGATGTAGTGGCACTTTACAATGTATGCCGGACATCGCATGCCATTACAATGCAAGTCCTTACAACAACTTGCTGTGGGTGGGGGGGGGTGTCACTGGATGTCAGAATAGTATCACTTACTATTCCAATTCCAGTCTGTGTAACAGTAGGGAAGGTGTTAGATTTTAAATCCAACACCTTCTGCCCCCTACAGAAGGTCTTAACGATATGCGGTGTAATGGTGTGCGTTGCAACAAGGTCATAAGCACATTGCAGTGGCATGCGAAGCAAAGAGGTTTCCCATCTGATGTGAAAACAGAATTCGGTTTTATCGGTTAAGGATTATTCCTTAAACTTATTAGGATGTTATTTATAAATTGAATCTGGTTGTAACAAATAGAAAGAGATTACAATTGTATTGACTTGAGAACTCAACATTACATATAAAGGGATTTCCTTCACTACACCCCCCAAAAAAAACCTATACAATTCCTGACGAATCACCAAACTTAGACATGGGTTTGTCAGGCAAAGAGGCATGGGGTTCTGTTTTTGGTCTGAGGTTTACAAGACATTTTCCTGAACAAACAGGTCATGTCTGCTGACTACGCAGCTAGGCTCAATCACCTTGCTTGAATAGCATGTCAAATTCAAACTGGAACCTATACCAGATGCTCCCCAGTGCCAAAATATATCTGAAAAGGAACCATGGGACCCAGTTCCTTACACATACAGTGCTGGATGTGGCGCTCTGTTTACAAATCCTTATATTATGAAGACTTAAAAATATGACTATTTGAACACATCAGAACTTCCTACTAATAACTAATGTGCACAAGCGATTGGATCCCATCTGGAAACAGGGATTGTTCATTCAACTGAGAATCTGGAGACTGGTTTGAAATGGTTTCAGGGATACAGTAGATGCAATTACCAGATCACCAAGGATTCTCCATATTCAGGTGCATGATCAGATTTACTTGAATTATTGTGGGGTGCATACTGAATCTCAAACCCCATTGAAGTTCTTAGATTGGCATCCCATGCTCTCTGTTAGATCTGGGGGTCTCTAGTTGGCAGAGGTAGGTACCACTGTCCAAATAGGGACCCTTGCTAGGCAGGGCAAGGAGATAACCCTCTGAGATAACCCCTGCTCACCCTCTAGGTAGCTTGGCACGAGCAGTCTAGGCTAACCAGAGGCAATGCGTAAAGTATTTGTACCAACACTCACAGTAACAGTGAATACACCACAAACTGACTCCACAACAGTTTAGAAAAATAAAGGTATTTAATCTAACCTACACAAGACCAAAACGACAAAAATCCAACATACACAGTTCAAGAATATGGTTTCAAAAGAGTTCTTAAGGTTGCGTTAAAATTCTTAGGTTGCGATAGAATTCTCTACGTTGCGATAGAATTCTCTACTGATGTAAAGTCCACATTTGTAAAGCGCACAATCACCCGTAAGGGTCTCTAGGCGCTGGGGGCCATCGGGAAGATTAAGCGAGCTATTGCCCAGAGTCACAAGGTGCTGGGCTAACCTGCCACCGGAGCCGGGGATCGAACCGTGGTCCCCAGATTCCAGCGTCAGTCGCCCTGGCCGCGGCGCCACACCTCTCCCACTGATGCGTGAAAAGCTCACAGTTGCGTCACGTTTATTCACAGTACCTTTTAGTTGCAACAAAGTTCCAAAAGCAGAAGCTGGTGCGGTGGAAACAAGCGATGCGTTGCTCCTGAGACCCTGGGGAGGCGATGCGAAAGCACCGCTGCAGCAGCGGGCGTGTTGCGGCGAATCCGGTCTGTAAGGGGAGGAAGGCCACTTGTATGGAATCCGGTGCGTAGGTTCCGTAGGAAGTTTGTTCTCGCAAAGGCATGATGCAACGATCTCGTAGGGGCTGCGACGATCTCCGGGGCGACGATGTGTGGTCCAGCGGTGATCCTCTCTCTCGCAGCTCCTCGATGCGATGGTTCTGCGACGATGTTCGCAGCGACGTGATGCGGTCCGCAAGCAAGCGGTGCGGCGAGCTCACCCAGCGACGACAGGCTCTGCGACGATACTCGCAGCGGAGTTCGATTCTCCCGCACCGGTCTGGAGCGTCCCGCAAACGAAGGATGAGATGTCTCTGGCAGCGGCGTCAGGCGCTGCCACGATCTCGACCTCCGTAGCGGCGGGAAACTTCTCGCACTGTCGGGGAAGCGCTCCGCAAGCGAGCGATCCAACACTTTTCAGTTTCAAAAGTCACTCAAGCTTAGTTTCAAGCTTCCCAACACAGGTACAACTTCCAGAGGCCCCACAACTGGATCAAGCACTCTAGGAAGGACAGAACTCTCTCAGCAGAGTTCAGGGAAGCTGGGGGTGAAGTCCTTTTGTTCCTGGGACTTCAAAACAGGGAGCCAGCTCTTCTCAGGCCCTTGGAGATTCCTTCAAGACAGGGGACACAGCACAAAAGCAAAGTCCTTCCCCTCTCCTTGGCAGCAAAGCAACAGGTCAGTCCAGCAGAGCAACAGCAGGACAGTCTTCCTTCTTCAGTTTCAGCTTTCTCCTTGGCAGAGGTTCCTTCTTGATTCCAGGATGATCTAATTTTCTGTTGTCAGGGGTCCTGTACTTATACCCCTAAAGTCTTTGTTCTCTTGGTGCATGTGGGCCCTGAGCCCGGTCTGAACCAGTTCTGGGTGGTTCCTGAGTACTTTGTTTTGCTGGCTGCATCTTTCCTTTCAGAATGAGGGGCAGGGTCCTCAGCCGCACAGCAGGGGGGTGGAGCCAGCATTGTGGAAGGCAGGCACAGCCCTATTCCGCCCAGGTGCTAACTCCTCCCACCACTTCAGTTGCAAATGCAGTCATTCAGCCTAGTGCGGACTCATCCAGCCTCCTGGGGAATCCCCAGCCCCTGTCACTCTCAAACCAGACAGTCAATACACAAACAGGCCCAGGCACACAGAAGGGTCAGACAAGAGAACAGCAACTTTCTAAAAGTGCTGTTCTCAAACACAGGATTTAAAAACAACTTTTCCTAAAAGATGTGTTATTAAATTCTGAGTTCGGGGATACTAGATACTTATGTCCTATCTTGTTCCTATGGGAAGAAATGCTGTTAACCACTGTAGCCAGCATCCCCCATGTTAACCTATGGAGCAAGATAGCCTTACAGTAGTGAAAAACGAAAATGGCTGCCATTCACTACCAGAGCATGTCACCTGCACTAGTACATGCTCTACCTTTTACATACACTGCACCCTGCCCAGGGGGGTACCTTGGGCCTTCCATAGGGGTGACTGATGTGTACAAAAAGGGAAGGGTTAGGCCTGGTCAGTGGAGACACTGACCAGGAGGACATGGCAGTTCTAAACTGCACACAGGCACTGCAGTGTCATGCCTGAGACATCATTTTAGGGCTACTCCTGTGGGTGGCACAATCAGTGCTGCAGGCCCACTAGTAGCATTTGTCATCACCAGCCCTGGCACACTCAGTGCACTTTACTAGGGACTTCATGGTGATACAAATATGCCAAACATGTATATTCAATCAGAATAACAATTTACACAGGGAGCACTTATGATGGAGCAGATTTCATCTGCAATCATGCATTGTTTTATTTTTTGTGCTTCAGACAGGCTGCATTTAAATTGCCACGCACATTTTGGTGCAGGTTAAAAACATAGCACATGAAAAACATGAAAAGTGAGGCCTGTTCACTTCAGACTGAAAATGCTTTTGCTGAATTAAATTAACATGTGTTTTTTTGCAATGTAGAGAAAAAGTGGCCTTTTTACCTTTGAAGATTTTTAATAGAATGTGTTTCTCTCTTCCCAGCACATCCATGTAAACTAAATGTATTATTCCTGTCTTAATAGACTTTGACTTGTTGCATATTTTGATAAACATTTTCAGTTAATAACACCTCTTTTTATAATGTGTGTGAATTAATAATGCACTTGGGACACATAATGGACTGATTTACATGAAATTAATATTATCTTTGTGTTTGTTTTATTTTTGGGGCCTACACAAAACATGGCTGCCTGTGAATCCATCAAGGCTTTGACTTTCAATTTAATGAGAAGGGAGCATGCGCAGACTGTGGCAGCTTTCCTCATGACAAGAACAGCGTGAACTGCACATTCTTGTCATTCTGCCAATGTACCAGTTAGTTAAAAGTATCCATCTACTGCGCTGAGAAGGAAGAAGGATGAATTAGATTGAAACATTTTTCCTAGTAAATGTTGCAAATGTTTATAAATGTATTTATTCATGTATGCTTCTTTTGTTAGGACTAGTGAAGTCAGGTTTTTAGAATGAGTCAGGGAAGTGTGACCTCATGCCTTTATGACTGACCAATCACGTAAGGTTCTCCTGAAAAATGTTACATCTTTGTGTACTCTGCCAATAATTATGGTATAAATACTGTCCTCTCTGGATGGGAGCCACCACTTCTTCTTTTTTCTCAGCTCAGCTGGCTTCTATGGGTTAGGTACGAGAAACGTCTCGGGAGATTGCTAAAGGGCGGGCTTGCGTCAGGGGGAGGTTTCTTGCTTCCACGTCATATCTTGGCACTTTATGCCACATTCCTTTGAGGCCTGTGAAGGGCGGGCTGCTTTCCTCTTTAGACACAGACAGACAGAGAGTGCAGTGGATCAGGATAGGATTAGATGCTAATATGTTTTGACTAATTAATTAGGTCTAAAAGATTTATTTGTCTTATGCATTTATTTCTCTTAATGGGAGATTTTTTGCCAACTATTTAATTATTGATTAGCTTTGCAAGACTATTTTTCTTAGAAACTCTTTAAGAATTGTGACTGAAATTTTGCGCCACATTTTCATAACTACATGTAATGCTTATATGCAGACTGTAATGTGTTCTGTATTATTGATATTTTTCCTGTTTTCCAAAATTCTGTAACCTAATTGATATTTTACTAATGAATAAAGGGTCAGAGAAAAATTAACTTTTTGACTAGAAAATAAAACCCTTTAAAATAATCAACAACTCTCTTTATTGGCTTACAATAATAATTGCATTTTGACTGTTCATCTTTATATAAATTTCTCCTGATGGTAATACATGGTGTGAAGGGCCCAACACCTTTTGAGCGGTAAAATAGAGGTAGCATGAGGGTTTTGCATTGAGAAACTACCAGAAGAAATTACCGCTCTCCATCAGTTTTTGGTAAGCAGAGGATGGTCATTATTGATTAGTTTGGTGATTAGTAATTATTGATTTCACCATCAACTACTCAACTAATGGATCATTGACCTTAAGAGGGAAATAAAATAATTGCCCAAGTTAGATAAATGTCCAAGTCCTGATTCCTGACTCCAATGCTCAGAACCTGAAGACTGGCAAAGCAGTACTGGCAGGTGATGCAAGAAGAGGTGTGAGTATCAATAGGGTTGTGAAATGGTGTTAATATGCTAGCATGTATTTTTGAAGTGTTGAAAATAGTAAGGATTTTTTACTGTTGGTGACATTTTGCTCATTTTGAATTGATGGTGTTATTGCTTATATTGGTAATTTCATAGGACATATTTTTTTGGTTATTGATTACATGTTTTAACTCTTCATGTTAAGTTAGTGTCTTGTTCTATGTTGTCTGGAACACGCAGGTATGCACACCTGTGGAATCCCGGGAAGGAATAGCGGGTGGTAAATGGAAGCCACACTGCACTGAGGTTACTCGTCTGTTGGAATAACACTGAGAAGCTAGGTAGGGCTGGCAGTGTTAAATTAGGGACTATTTTCTGTGTGAGTGATTGATAGCAAAGAGTTCGCTGGTGAAACTTTGGTCTGATATCACCTAGAAAGGGTCACACTAAAGGAGTAGCAGGTTCTTCTGAGCTTGATTGATAGCAAAAGGGTTCGCTGGTGAAACTTTGGACTAAGATATATCCTGAAGGATAAGTCCAAAGGAGTAGCAGGTTCTTCTGAGCTTGATTGACAGCAAAAGGGTTCGCTGGTGAAACTTTGGACTAAGATATATCCTGAACGATAAGTCCAAAGGAGTAGCAGGTTCTTCTGAGCTTGATTGAAAGGTAAGCGGAAGGGATTTACCTGTAGTGTTTGAAGAGTAAACGGAAGGTCTTACTTTGTGAAGGGTAAGCGGAATGTGTTACTCGCAGTGAATATAAATCTATCTTTTATTTAGCACAACAGACAGAGTAGCGAATGTATTTATGTTGTTACTAACAGAGTAATTGATTAAGAAAATATTGCAGTAAGATTTTGTGGAGGGTCAGTGGTAGGAGTAAAACTGACTGAAATTTAGATTGACAGCTTTGGAGAAAATAAATTGCATTCAACTATTGCAAAAATGAAACTGTTTGAAGGTTTAAAGAAGCTGTTAGGAGGTAAAGTGAAAAATTCGTTTTTTATTGGTGATGTTCCTGAAGGAACACCTGTGCATTTTATGTCTACCAGTTTGGGACAAAACACATGTATGTGGGTTCAACAATGGTGCAAGATTACTGAAAAAGAGGGTGCTATGAGGTTTCCAAAAGATGGTACTTTTGAATTGCAAATTATTGACAAATTAAGGGAAGTCTTATGTGAAATAAAGACACCATCTAAAGCTGCACAATTTGAGGCCTTAAGCCTGTGGGAAAAGACAGCAAGAGAGAAAGCAAGTGAGGATAAAAAGGTAAAGCACCATATACAGGAGAAGGGAATTAATGCTGACAAAGAGCTTCAAATAAATAATGATTCAGGGGATGAAATAATGGATGCATTGATAACTGAGTGTCCACCACTTTATGTGGTTCCCATGAAAAATACTGAAAATAGTGCACCAGTAAATACTACAGGGGCTACTGCTTCTGTTGAACAGAGAGAAATACAGACTGAGAGAACTGTGCAGACATTTTATATTGAACCATTACCTGTTGATTCAGTACTGACAGTGATACCTCCAGGTGTTACTGCTTTAACTGTGCCTGATTTAGTCCAAGAATTGCAAACTGCAGATGCACAGATAATGCCTAGAAAAATTATGACTGTCCCAATTAATATGGTCCCTACTGAAAAGGTTCAAAGAGCTGCAGAATCAGTGATTTTGCCAGGGTTTATTTCAGAAACTAAGAATGCACAGATTATTGAACAGAAATTACCCCAAGCACTAAAAGGTGAGAGTAAAATGGTATTTACAACATCTGCAGCCCAGAATAAAACTAATATATTTGAAAATTGGATTTTTCAAACCTGCTTAGAGGAAGCAGCAGTGATTAAAAATATAGAGAACATGGGAGAACATATTAACCCAGACCATGAAAAAGAGAGACAGCTTAGTGTTTTAAATGGAGCATTTGAACATGAAGAAATTAACAGTCTTTGCTGTATAAATAATGAAAATGTGAACCAGTGTCAGGAAAAAGAATTAATTTCCCTGAGTAAGGAAACAGCTGCATGTGCATTAACTACACATAATGGACTGACAGATTTGGCTCAAAAATATGAAACTGATGTTTCAGGAAGTTTTCCATTTCAGAAAAGTTTCAGGGTACACATGGATGATGAAGCAAATGAGAAAATGTATTCTTCAGAAATGCAATTGCACCTTGCAGAAATAAAATATATTTTCAAATGCAATGGGTTTGAGAAATTAGGAGACAAATGGGCACGAAAACATGAGAAGAAAAAGAAACGACCAGACCTAGCAAGGAAACTGGATAAGGAAAAGAAGCCACCAGATTTAGTTGAGAAAAATAATAAACAGAATGAGGGAGAGGCTTTTGCTTACTCATTGAGAGAAAAGGTGGGAGAAATGTATGTGCATATGCCACAGAATAAAAGTGAACTTGCAGCATTTCTGAACACAATCCCACAATTGAGAGCCAAATTTATGCTGTGGTACCCACAAGTTGATGGATTTGATGAATTTTTAAAAGAGTTGTGCATTCATTTGGAAATGTTCTTTTATATTGCCATGCTGACTAAATTGTGGTTTGAATCTAAAGTTGTTGTTCAAGGGCCAGGTGAGGAGACAGTGAAAATGGTTTGCATGAATGCACCATCATTTTCTGTTATGGAGGAAAATATAGCAGTGATTATTTTCCTGAAGGGCAGAGTGCCAGCAAAGGATGTTGATTGGGTACAGATTAAAAGAACACAGGATGGAAGTAAAGGTGTTTTGGTTTGTGCAAATTCAGGTATGGATGTTGTACTGCTGGAAAATGTGTCCTTTTGCCATCTTTATAACAGATTTGAGCATTGGAAGAAGAAAACTAAATTTAAACATGATGCACAAAAACATGGAGAAATGCAGGTGCAAAATATGCCAGTTAAGCAAATGCAAATGTCAGTTCAGAAACAGGTACCAATGGCAGAAATTTTTCAAGCACAGATGGTCCCACAAAATATGGAAAATGCTAAAATTAATTTAAATGAGTTGCCCAGAGTAAATGTGAATTGTTTCCAGAGACAAAAACAGAACCCAGTCCAACAGGTTGCTCTTTTTGCAAATGAGAGTTTTAACACTCACAATTCTGAATTTACCAATTCCATTGTGAGGGCAGTGGAAAGTCTAGATTTAGTTGCAGGAGTTTTAAAGAAAGAAATTACAAACCAAGTATTAGAAAATTGTGCACCAAAATTAGGCCCATTTGAGGAAGATTGCAAAACTGTTGTCTGTGACTCAGGCCTAGCAGGAAAACAATTATTTTGCAAAGTAAGCAGCTCAGATTACTGTACACCAGATAATGCTATTTTTCAGATTCCTGATGAGGATGTACATTTTAAAATGGCCCAACAAGAGACAGTTGTAGCATTGTTTTCAGAAAAGACAGTTGAAAAATTACCTTCTGCTTTGGAAAAAATAATAAACACAGAAATAAGAGAGTTCACAGAGAAGGATGCCAGGTTAATAACGTGTGCAGAACATGTCTTATTAAAATTTGAACCAGATGACATGTATTCAGGAACACAATCAGTTGCAGGAATTTTACCAATAAAAGGATTTTTGATGGAATTGATTAGAAGTTTGTGTAACTTTCTGATCATAGGTTCACAGAAAATAAATGAAAAGAACAGAATAGTGCAGGAGATTAAAAGCATATTTTTTCCATGTTGTCCTGTGGTACCGAATCCAGCCAATATATTTTTTCACATTCCATGTGGTGAAGAATGGCTTACTTTTATTGATTTTTGCCAAGTTCATGTCACAGTGCCATTGCATGAGAATAGTCAGGAGTACTGTCAAAAAGAAGATGAATATCTGGGACACAAAATTGGAAAGGGAGGTAGAAAGGTGTCACCAGAGAAGGTGGAAATAATTTCCAAGATGAATCCACCTCAAATTCAGAAAGAAGTCAGGACATTTTTGGGAATGGTTAGCTGCTGTAGAGAGTGGTTAATAAACAGTTCCCTAGTGGCTAAGCCTTTACTGAGGCTGACACACTCAGGTGTGTCTGATCCGCTTCCATTGGACAACAACTGCACAAACGCATTCCTAGAGTTGAAAGAGAAAAAATGGCGCGCCCCAGCACTAGGAATGAAAGTTTATTTGAAAGAAAATACACTAATTTGCAGTGAGAGGGAGGGCTGCGCTCTCTCATTGCTTATTCAAAAAGATGAATGTTTTCAAAGGTCTGTGATGTATTGCCCAATGGCCTTTGACCCTAACTTCACAGAAATGTCAGCAAATGAATTGGATTATGATGAAAATGAATATGAGTGTCTAAATATCATGAAAATATGCATAAAGCCAAATTCAGACTTGAAGGATGAACATCTGAGTCAGCCCAACAGTGTCCATTTTGTAGATGGCCCATGTTTGAAAGGTGACACATTAAAAGCAGCACATGCTGTGCTCCTTATACATGATGTTGTCAAAGCTTCATGGCTTTTAGTAATTGCCCCAGCCAAAAATTCGAAATTGATTGCCCTTACCATAACATGCAGTATATTTGCTCAATTGGGAGTCACTGTAGTCATGGGAGAGAGAAATGCTAATTCAGTTGGACAAATTTGTGTTCTGTTAGCATATACATTCTATGGAATCTTCACAGTTAAGTTTAAAGAGGCTCAAGAAAATGTTTTTGAAGCAGCACAACAGGGTTGTATCAGAACTGTTTTTGAGAAAAATGACAACTGCAAAGTGACAAATGTGTTATTGCAAAGACTGATGCCCAGGTATAAATTGCCAGTTTCTCTGAAATCAGATCATAATGTGGTCTCAAAGATAATGAGTGCAGAACAACAGATTGGACAAGAAATGGATTGTAGCTATCTGCCTGAAGTGTCACGCATAATAAAGCAAAACAATGGCAGCACAGAGTTACCTTTTGCAAAAGACTGTGTTTCAGCAACACTAAAGTGGCTTGAAAATGCATATGCAAATGCACTTGTGGAAAACACTGAGGAGAACACTAGCCATTGCTGTGTAGGTCTGGTTGATGTACAGTGTGCAGTTTCTCACCAGATTGCAGCTGCTACACAAGATCTGCATAATGGATGGTGCAACGGTTTTGATCTGAGAGATGTTGTGGTGAAACATCTGAATCTGATCAAAGTGAAAATAAGAGTGAAAGGCCTTGGTTGAAAAAGTGCAAAGGATTGATGGTGCTCTGTCAGAGTTTCTCAGCACCTAAGTAGTCCAATTTGCATGGAAAGTATGAGCCATACTGATGACAAGCTGATGACAATGAGTAAAGAAATGCTCAAACTGTCCTGTTGAATTCCTTTTTTATTATTTTAGTTACTTATTTGAAAGAAGACTAACTGTTCCAAGAAGCTACTTACAGATCTCTGCACTAAAACATTTGAGCTTGGCTATATATGATCTGATTACAGACCAAACTTATGTTTTGCCTTAGAAATAGAAGTAACATTCTTTATGCTCAGCTTTGCAATTAAAAAAAAATATATATATATACTGTCACTTGTGAAATGAAATATGTGTGATTAATTATAAATCATTTTATTATGATTTGAATTATCAAGAGGGTGGATTGATGGAGCAGATTTCATCTGCAATCATGCATTGTTTTATTTTTTGTGCTTCAGACAGGCTGCATTTAAATTGCCACGCACATTTTGGTGCAGGTTAAAAACATAGCACATGAAAAACATGAAAAGTGAGGCCTGTTCACTTCAGACTGAAAATGCTTTTGCTGAATTAAATTAACATGTGTTTTTTTGCAATGTAGAGAAAAAGTGGCCTTTTTACCTTTGAAGATTTTTAATAGAATGTGTTTCTCTCTTCCCAGCACATCCATGTAAACTAAATGTATTATTCCTGTCTTAATAGACTTTGACTTGTTGCATATTTTGATAAACATTTTCAGTTAATAACACCTCTTTTTATAATGTGTGTGAATTAATAATGCACTTGGGACACATAATGGACTGATTTACATGAAATTAATATTATCTTTGTGTTTGTTTTATTTTTGGGGCCTACACAAAACATGGCTGCCTGTGAATCCATCAAGGCTTTGACTTTCAATTTAATGAGAAGGGAGCATGCGCAGACTGTGGCAGCTTTCCTCATGACAAGAACAGCGTGAACTGCACATTCTTGTCATTCTGCCAATGTACCAGTTAGTTAAAAGTATCCATCTACTGCGCTGAGAAGGAAGAAGGATGAATTAGATTGAAACATTTTTCCTAGTAAATGTTGCAAATGTTTATAAATGTATTTATTCATGTATGCTTCTTTTGTTAGGACTAGTGAAGTCAGGTTTTTAGAATGAGTCAGGGAAGTGTGACCTCATGCCTTTATGACTGACCAATCACGTAAGGTTCTCCTGAAAAATGTTACATCTTTGTGTACTCTGCCAATAATTATGGTATAAATACTGTCCTCTCTGGATGGGAGCCACCACTTCTTCTTTTTTCTCAGCTCAGCTGGCTTCTATGGGTTAGGTACGAGAAACGTCTCGGGAGATTGCTAAAGGGCGGGCTTGCGTCAGGGGGAGGTTTCTTGCTTCCACGTCATATCTTGGCACTTTATGCCACATTCCTTTGAGGCCTGTGAAGGGCGGGCTGCTTTCCTCTTTAGACACAGACAGACAGAGAGTGCAGTGGATCAGGATAGGATTAGATGCTAATATGTTTTGACTAATTAATTAGGTCTAAAAGATTTATTTGTCTTATGCATTTATTTCTCTTAATGGGAGATTTTTTGCCAACTATTTAATTATTGATTAGCTTTGCAAGACTATTTTTCTTAGAAACTCTTTAAGAATTGTGACTGAAATTTTGCGCCACATTTTCATAACTACATGTAATGCTTATATGCAGACTGTAATGTGTTCTGTATTATTGATATTTTTCCTGTTTTCCAAAATTCTGTAACCTAATTGATATTTTACTAATGAATAAAGGGTCAGAGAAAAATTAACTTTTTGACTAGAAAATAAAACCCTTTAAAATAATCAACAACTCTCTTTATTGGCTTACAATAATAATTGCATTTTGACTGTTCATCTTTATATAAATTTCTCCTGATGGTAATACATGGTGTGAAGGGCCCAACACCTTTTGAGCGGTAAAATAGAGGTAGCATGAGGGTTTTGCATTGAGAAACTACCAGAAGAAATTACCGCTCTCCATCACTTACACTCTGGCACTGATCAGCAGTGGCAGAGTGTCCAAAGCATCTAAACCAGCAAAAACAAAATCTAGCACAGCATCAAAAATACAGGAGGTAGAGGCAAAAAGATAGGGGAAACCACGCCAAAGATGCCAGGTCTAACACGTGTCCCCTCCAGCTGAAAGTGGGGAGAACTGCCCACCCTCTTGGGAGTTCTCTTCACTAAGGCGGAAAAACCTGGACAGACCATCAGCATTGGCGTGTTCTGTGCCAGGGCGGTGTTCCACCGTAAAGTCCATTCCCTGTAGGGAGATGGACCACCTCAACAGCTTTGGGTTCTCATCCCTCATCTGCATTAACCATCTGAAGAGCCTGTGGTCGGTCTGAACACGGAAGTGAGTCCCAAACAGGTAGGGCCTCAACTTTTTCAGAGCCCAGACCACAGCAAATGCTTCTCTCTCAATCGCACTCCACTTCTGTTCCCTGGGGAGTAGTCTCCTGCTACTGAAGGCTACCGGCTGGTCTCCTCCCTCCTCAGTGATTTGTGAGAGTACTGCTCCCACACCATGCTCTGAAGCGTCTGTCTGTACTATGAACTCACTGGAAAAGTCAGGTGCCTTGAGCACCGGTGCTGTGCACATAGCAGTTTTCAGGGTTTCAAAAGCAGTTTGGCAGGCGTCAGTCCAGTCAACTCTTTCGGGCAACTTCTTGGAAGTGAGTTCTGTCAAAGGGGGCGACAATGGCGCCATATCCTTTGACAAAACATCTGTAATACCCGGTGAGTCCTAAACAGGCTCTGACCTCCGTCTGGGTCTTGGGGGGCTCCCAAGCCAGAATGGTATCAATCTTTGCCTGTAGGGGCGCCACCTGGCCGCTCCCCACCTGGTGTCCCAAATACACCACAGATCCCTGCCCTATCTGGCACTTGCTGGCCTTGATAGTGAGGCCTGCCCTTTGCAGAGCCTTCAACACTTCACAGAGGTGTTGCAAGTGTTCCTCCCACGTGGAGCTGAACACAGCAATGTCATCCAGGTAGGCGGCGCTGAATTCCTCCAGCCCGTACAGTACCTGGTTAACCAGTCTCTGGAACGTGGCAGGGGCATTTTTCAATCCAAAGGGCATGACTCGGAACTGGAAGTGCCCCTCTGGCATTGAAAATGCTGACCTCTCTTTGGCCCCATCAGTTAAGGCAATCTGCCAGTACCCAGAAGTCAAATCGAATGTACTGAGGTACTGGGCAGCTCCCAACCGATCCACAAGCTCATCAGCTCTGGGGATGGGATGTGCGTCAGTCTTCGTGACCGCATTGAGCCCACGGTAGTCCACGCAAAACTGGAGTTCTGGCGGGCCACCGGGCGTAGCAGCTTTCTTGGGCACCAAGACCACTGGGCTAGCCCAGGGGCTGCTGGAGGGCTCAATCACCCCTAGCGCCAGCATCTTGGAAACCTCTTCCTTGATGCTGGCCCGGACCTTGTCAGCTACCCTGTAAAATTTGTGTTTCACAGGCAGACTGTCTCCAGTGTCCAAATCATGGACGCACCAGTTGGTGACTCCTGGGGTCAGGGAGAACAGGGAGGAGAACTGACCCAACACTTGGCGACAGTCACGCTGCTGTTCTGGGGTCAGGGTGGGCGAGAGGACCACACCATCCACTGACCCATCTTGCTCCTTAACTGCCAGGAGGTCGGGGAGAGGATCACTATCCTCTTCCATTCCTGCATCTGTAGCCATGAGCATAGTCACTTCAGACCTCTCAAAGTGTGGTTTGAGGCGGTTCAAATGCAAGACTCTCAGGGGCTGCCTGGGAGTCCTCAGGTTAACCAGGTAGGTTACCTCACTCTTCCTTTCCACCACCTCATATGGCCCAGTCCACTTGTCTTGGAGCGCACAAGGCTCCGCTGGCGCCATCACCCACACTTTCTGCCCAGGTTGAAATTCGACCAGAGTGGTATTCTGGTCATACCATCTTTTCATTTCTTCCTGGCTTGCTTCCAGGTTTGCCTGAGTGAGCTTCCAGAAGCGTTGTGCCTGGTTGCGGATGGCCAGCACATAGCTGAACACATCCTGGGGGGTTTTCCCACGGGACTTTTCCCAACCCTCCTTCACCAGTGAGAGAGGTCCTCTAACAGGGTGGCCATACAGGAGTTCAAAGGGACTGAACCCTAAGGACTTCTGAGGCACCTCCCTGTAGGCAAACAACAGGCATGGTAACAAGACGTCCCACTTCCGTCTCATGGGCTCCGCTAGGCCCATAATCATGCCTTTCAGGGTCCGTTTGAACCTTTCAACCAACCCATTTCCTTGAGGGTGGTAAGGAGTGGTGAAATTATAAGTTACCCCACACTCCTCCCACAGAGACTTCATGTACTTAGAGATGAAATTGGTACCCCCGTCGGAGACCACCTCTCTGGGGAACCCCACACGGGAAAAGATCCCCATCAATGCACGGCCCACCACGGGTGCTGTGATTGTCCTGAGAGGGACTGCTTCCGGGTACCGGGTGGCATGGTCCACCAAGACCAGGATGAACCTGTTGCCTAAGAGGCACGTCATGAGCCAGACCCATTAGGAAGTTTCTGAAGCGCTCGGGTACCAGCAGCACACGGGCTGCACCGGGCTCAGCAAACTTAGGCTCGCTATATAACAAGTCATCTTCCCAGTAGATAAAGTGATCTCAATGCACGGCCCACCACGGGTGCTGTGATTGTCCTGAGAGGGACTGCTTCCGGGTACCGGGTGGCATGGTCCACCAAGACCAGGATGAACCTGTTGCCTAAGGGTGTCTTGGGGTCCAGGGGCCCTACAATGTCTATGCCTACCCGCTCAAAAGGGGTGGTCACTACTGGGAAGGGTTGAAGGGGTGCCTTCAACTTTGTTCCAGTCTTGCCACTGGCTTGACAGGTTTGGCAAGATCTGCAAAAGGAACCAACGTGCTTTCTCATCTGGGGCCAGTGGAAGTGGGTGACAAGCCGGTTTAGGGTCTTGTCTTGCCCCAGATGTCCTGCAAGAGGCACGTCATGAGCCAGACCCATTAGGAAGTTTCTGAAGCGCTCGGGTACCACCAGCACACGGGCTGCACCGGGCTCAGCAAACTTAGGCTCGCTATATAACAAGTCATCTTCCCAGTAGATAAAGTGATCTCTGGCTGCTCCACCTGCTGCCTGATCTACAGCCTGTTGCCGCAGACCAACGAGGGAAGGGCATTCTTTCTGCGCCTGGCAGAATTCCTCCCTGGAGGGACCACCTTCCTGCTGCCAATGGGTCAGCTCAGGTAAGTCTCCCAGTTCAGCCACCTGTTCCCCTGTAAGTTCCAGGGCATCCCCCTCAGGCTCTGCTTCCTCCTGGACCGTGGGAACGGCTGGGGCTGGTTTCCCGCGCCCTCTGCCTCTTCCTCTCCTGGCAGGTCTCTGGGCCACTGTTTCAGGCTCCAGTTCTGCTGAATCACCCTTACTGGCTGCCATAGCACGTGTGGTCACGCAGATCCACGCAGGCAGGCAGACCCAACATTTCCAAATGAGTCCTGTGCTCCACATCCTTCCATGGAGAACTCTCCAGGTCGTTGCCTAACAGACAGTCTACAGGCAAGGCATCACTGACAACTACCTCCAAGAGACCAGGGACTCCCCCCCCCCATGCAAAGGGAACACGTGCCAGCTTGCAGAGGTGCACTGAGCTGTCAGCTGCCACTACAGGGCGGAGCACACCAGGGATGATTTGCTCTTCAGACACCCACTGACACCTCACGGATGTCACGCTGGCTCCTGTGTCTCTCAGAGCCTCAATCTCCCTCCCATTGATGGTCACCTTCTGCCCATATTTCTTAGTGTTAGAGGGCAGTAAGGTTTCCTGGACCACCTCTTGGTCTCCTAGAGAGACAAGGGTCATAACCGCTAGCTCCCCCCAGTCACTAGAAACCAAATCCCCTCCCAAAGCTACACTAGCTAACGCTGGGGCAGGGGCACCAGTGGGTGCTTGCTTCTTCTTGTGACATTTTGGAGCAATGTGGCCCACCTCATTGCAGTGATAGCAGGTAGGGGGGCCTTGGTTATCCCTTCTATCTCTATTGTCCCGCCTGCCCTTAGAGGGCCATGGCTGTTTATGTTTGGGGGGTTGGGATTCCTTTCCCTGGGAACTATTTTGGGGCCCTTATGAGAACTCCTTTTGATTACCCTTGTCCCCCTCACTCTTCTGCTGGGGACCCTGCCCACCTTTAGCTGTGTTACCCACAATTCCTCTGTGGACCCTGGTACTGGTCCAGCCGTCCGCCTCCTTAGCAAGCTCAATGGGGTCTGTCAGCTTGCTGTCTAAAAGATGCTGGCGCAGCTCTGGAACACAAAGACTACTCAAGTGCTCCCAACTGATTAAATGCAACAACCCCTTAAAATCAGTTACTTTACTGCCCTTCATCCAACCTTCCAGTGCACGCGAGTACAAATTCACACACCCCATCCAAGTCTCAGACTCTCTCTTCTTGGAGTTCCTAAACTGCAGTCTGTACTGCTCTGGAGTGAGGCCATACCGGAGACATAAGGCCTCCTTCATATTGGGGTAGGTCATGTCACCTGCTAATTCTAAGGGCTCTAGAGCACTCCTCCCAGAAGCCTCAAAATGTTTCCACAGGCCCGCCCCCCAATGCTGCTCAGGCACACCATTCATCTTCAACGCAATTTCATACGAAGTGAACCAGGCATAAATATCCTCACTCCTATGGTAATTCTGTACCAGGTCTTTGGGAATATATACTTCACCCCCATGCACTGGCTGCGCGCTGCCACCATTAGAACTGGCATCCACCTCCTTGGCTTTAAGATCCAGTTCTCATGCTCAACTCATGAGCCAAAAGCAATTTCTTCTCTTCTAAGGCACGGGCATTTTTTCTCTCCGCCGCCTTTTCTACTTCCAATTGCTTCATTTTCATGACTTCCAACTCATACTCTCTTACTCTCTGATTTTCTTGTAACTCTTCTGGGGAGAGGCCCCTGCTGGAATGGTTGCTGCCAGCTCCTGCACCTACTTTGCCCACTGGCAAATCTGTGACTTGAAAACTGTTTTCTACATCCACATCATCATCTCCCTCTTGTGCCTCCCAATGGGCCTTCAAGATTTTCTGCAGCTCCTCCTTTCTGTAGGCGCTCTTTATGGGGCACTCAAACTCAAGGCAGAATTTCCTAAGTTGCTCAACTTTGTATGAATACAAATCTCCAATGGCAAACTCCATCTCTACTTCTGCCCCCTCACTGAGTGCCTTTCCCTTCGCAGACATGAAGCTTTGAAGAGTTACTCAAAAATAGAATCAAAAACCAGTAGTATGCGGTGGCGTAGTGGTCTGCACTCACTAGTGATGTACACCAATTACTGTGGGTCAAGTACAAATACAAGTTCAAATCCCACCGCCTGACCACCAATGTTAGATCTGGGGGTCTCTAGTTGGCAGAGGTAGGTACCACTGTCCAAATAGGGACCCTTGCTTCTAGTCAGGGCAAGGAGCTAACCCTCTGAGAACCCCTGCTCACCCTCTAGGTAGCTTGGCACAAGCAGTCTAGGCTAACCAGAGGCAATGCGTAAAGTATTTGTACCAACACTCACAGTAACAGTGAAAACACCACAAACTGACTCCACAACAGTTTAGAAAAATAAAGGTATTTAATCTAAACTACACAAGACCAAAACGACAAAAATCCAACATACACAGTTCAAGAATATTGTTTCAAAAGAGTTCTTAAGGTTGCGTTAAAATTCTTAGGTTGCGATAGAATTCTCTACGTTGCGATAGAATTCTCTGATGCGTGAAAAGCTCACAGTTGCGTCACGTTTACTCACAGTACCTTTTAGTTGCAACAAAGTTCCAAAAGCAGAAGCTGGTGCGGTGGAAAACAAGCGATGCGTTGCTCCTGAGACCCTGGGGAGGCAATGCGACAGCCCCGCTGCAGCAGCGGGCGTGTTGCGGCGAATCCGGTCTGTAAGGGGAGGAAGGCCACTTGTATGGAATCCGGTGCGTAGGAAGTTTGTTCTCGCAAAGGCACGATGCAACGATCTCGTAGGGGCTGCGACGATCTCCGGGGCGACGATGCGCGGTCCAGCGGTGATCCTCTCTCTCGCAGCTCCTCGATGCGATGGTTCTGCGACGATGCTCGCAGCGACGTGATGCGTTCCGCAAGCAAGCGGTGATCTCACCCAGCGATGACAGGCTCTGCGACGATACTTGCAGCGGAGTTCGATTCTCCCGCACCGGTCTGGTGCGTCCCGCAAACGAAGGATGCGATGTCTCTGGCAGCGGCGTCAGGCGCTGCGACGATCTCGACCTCCGTAGCGGCGGGAAACTTCTCGCACTGTCGGGGATGCGCTCCGCAAGCGAGCGATGCAACACTTTTCAGTTTCAAAAGTCACTCAAGCTTAGTTTCAAGCTTCCCAGCACAGGTACAACTTCCAGAGGCCCCACAACTGGATCAAACACTCTAGGAAGGACAGAACTCTCTCAGCAGAGTTCAGGGAAGCTGGGGGTGAAGTCCTTTTGTTCCTGGGACTTCACAACAGGGAGCCAGCTCTTCTCAGGCCCTTGGAGATTCCATCAACACAGGGGACACAGCACAAAAGCAAAGTCCTTCCCCTCTCCTTGGCAGCAAAGCAACAGGTCAGTCCAGTAGAGCAACAGCAGGACAGTCTTCCTTCTTCAGTTTCAGCTTTCTCCTTGGCAGAGGTTCCTTCTTGATTCCAGGATGATCTAATTTTCTGTTGTCAGGGGTCCTGTACTTATACCCCTAAAGTCTTTGTTCTCTTGGTGCATGTGGGCCCTGAGCCCAGTCTGAACCAGTTCTGGGTGGTTCCTGAGTACTTTGTTTTGCTGGCTGCATCTTTCCTTTCAGCGTGAGGGGCAGGGTCCTCAGCCGCCCAGCAGGGGGGGTGGAGCCAGCATTGTGGAAGGCAGGCACAGCCCTATTCAGCCCAGGTGCTAACTCCTCCCACCACTCCAGTTGCAAATGCAGTCATTCAGCCTAGTGCTGACTCATCCAGCCTCCTGGGGAATCCCCAGCCCCTGTCACTCTCAAACCAGACAGTCAATACACAAACAGGCCCAGGCACACAGAAGGGTCAGAGAAGAGAACAGCAACTTTCTAAAAGTGCTGTTATCAAACACAGGATTTAAAAACAACCTTTCCTAAACGATGTGTTATTAAATTCTGAGTTCAGGGATACTAGATACTTATGTCCTATCTTGTTCCTATGGGAAGAAATGCTGTTAACCACTGTAGCCAGCATCCCCCATGTTAACCTATGGAACAAGATAGCCTTACAGTAGTGAAAAACGAAAATGGCTGCCATTCACTACCAGAGCATGTCACCTGCCCTAGTACATGCTCTACCTTTTACATACACTTCACCCTGCCCAGGGGGGTACCTTGGGCCTTCCATAGGGGTGACTGATGTGTACAAAAAGGGAAGGGTTAGGCCTGGTCAGTGGGGACACTGACCAGGAGGACATGGCAGTTCTAAACTGCACACAGGCACTGCAGTGTCAGGCCTGAGACATCATTTTAGGGCTACTCCTGTGGGTGGCACAATCAGTGCTGCAGGCCCACTAGTAGCATTTGTCATCACCAGCCCTGGCACACCCAGTGCACTTTACTAGGGACTTCATGGCGATACAAATATGCCAAACATGTATATTCAATCAGAATAACAATTTACACAGGGAGCACTTACACTCTGGCACTGATCAGCAGTGGCAGAGTGTCCAAAGCATCTAAACCAGCAAAAACGAAATCCAGCACAGCATCACAAATACAGGAGGTAGAGGCAAAAAGATAGGGGAAACCACGCCAAAGATGCCAGGCCTAACACTCTCAGTGTCAGGATAAACAATTGGATGGAATGCTGAATTAAACATTCACCCGTGTCACAGATGTGGGTCAAATCCATTTTTTGGAGACAGTTTATACCCAATCATATGCAAATCAGTCTGGACCCTGTGGGAGTCCAGCCTACCCTGAACTGCCAGGGCTGGTCTTCCCTGGCAGAGAAACAAGCTTCCTGGAACCGGTTTGGGGTTAACATCCTTCAGCCAGGCTAGCTTGAATCCCTTTGGTGGTACAAAAAGGGGTGGTGATGGACGGAGCATCCGAACCATTCAAACACTCACACCCAGTCAACAGATCTGGGTTTGATCCATCACTGTTCTTTAGCCCACTCTGCCACCCCAGTTCAGACATGGCCATACGCAAAACTCCGGTGGCATATTGAGCATGGGACCCATGTCTGGTCATACCCCTTCCACTTAGGGCAACAAACGTGTAAAAAAAAAAAAAAAAATGGCCGGAATGCTGAATTAATCAAATATTCACCCCAGTCACAGATCTGGGTTAGTCCATATTTTTGCACATCAGGCCATTACAGTTTAGACTTCGTTGTAGCATGTCCTGCATGGGTAAGGTAGGGTGACCAACTGGAATGGGTGCAAATTCATGACGGTGAGTGTAAAAATTCAGGACAGCGGGTCAAAATTCAGGAAAAAAAATTCAGAAGGTCAAAATTCCGGACAAACTTCGGGACAAAAGGTAAGTTTTACAGACATATCAGGGGAAGTGGTGCGATAGTATAAAAGTAAGTAAATAGACAACCACTTAAGTACAAGTCGAAATAAGTTTTAGATTAAGTTGAGACAATCGTTATTGGTATAGTATACGTGCAGCTTTGAGCAACTGTGCAGGTCTTTTTGTGGTATTTCATATAATATTCTATATTGTTACTGCACTGGGTGTCCATTCGGATATTTTGTTTACAACTCACGGCCCTGAGCAGGCATGTTTGGTGAGAGAAGTGGTCAGGAAGATCTGCTCGGATAGACTTTGTTACTAGCATTTCATGAATATACCTGAATATCCCGCATTTTTTTACCACGCATGGAATAAAAACGCGGTCGTCACAACGACCGCATTGTGATTCCGCATACCATTACTCCGCAAGTTGAAACAACGACTTGCAGAGGGGGGGCGCTGGAAGTTGGAATAGTATAATTTACTATTCTAACTCCAGTCTGTGCGGACACTAGGGAAGGTGTTGGATTTTAAATCCAACCCCCCTCTCCGAGTAACGGTATGTGGAATCACAACGCGGTCGTTGTAACGACCGCGTTGTGATTCCATGCGTGGAAAATTTGTAAACGTTCAACACAGCATTTCACATCGGAGTGCCATTGTGAGATGTAAAGCGGCACACATAGGTGAACTAAAGGGAGGATTGCTGTGATGAAACCACTATAGGGAACACATTATGACTGTTTCAGCAAGTGAAACAGTAAATATGGAATCTGACTTTGCTTATGGGGGCTTCGCAGAAAGTTGCACTAGCTGACTGAAGTCACAAAGGGTGTTTTCCCCGCAGCTTTCTTCAAGAATGTACTGTCAATACAGTATTGCATAGTTTATTTTTTACGCTTTGCCTATTGCTACAAACGTAATATACAACTGAAGCACAGCTCATGGCACTATGAGGCTCGCCCTAAAACCTTACACCTAAAACAAAGCATGCAAAAATGTACAATTCCTAGTATAACATTCAAGTAGCATTTGGGTGTCACTCAAAATGTCATATGTATGATGTATAGATCCCACACACAAGCACACAACAAATACAGAATATTAACACAGAGGCAAGGGAGTAGCCAGAAATTGTAAACACCTCCCACTTTGAAGTAAAGCTCTTATGGCACCAAGAAAGTAGGTCATCACAACCCTCCCCAGAAGAGCTCTCTTGTCCAATGATCTAGCCATTCATCCTTCCATCAAACCCCTGATATCCACCATTCCATATTTACACTGTCATCTATTAATTCTTTAATCCATCATTCAGTCTTTCACCATTCATTATGTCCTTCCATTTGTGTGCCCATCCATTTCAAACTTTATCAACCATTTGAAAACCTATCCATCGTCTATCCTTCCATCCATCCTTTCACCCATCCATCTACTCTCATCCATCCATCCAACCATTTACCATTTCACCCAAGCATCCTTTCACTCATCCATCCACTATCTCCCATTCACTCATCCATCCAACCATCCAACCATTTACCCTTTCACCCATCCAGCCTGTAAGACAATAAGAAATGTACATTTGTCAGGTGTCAAGCTCTGTGAAATGTGCATAATGGGTGTGTGTGAACTTGGATGATCCCAGTACATCATTCACTGAAGAGAAAAAACCAATAAAGGGCACTTGTAAAGCACACATTTATTCCGAAAGGTTAGTTGGCACTGTATACCCGATGTGTAGTTAGACTCCTTACACAAATTAATTATCATAATTTTATCTATCAAATGAAGATGGAAGGCTGATAGAGCAGAAAGAGATTAGGGCACCTTACACTTTTACACGGGTTCACTGAAAAACGATAGCATCTGGTTATGTTGAATAAACCGAAATGCACAAACATGCGTAAAAATTCAGATACAAATGAAACACATTTTGGATTCTTGTGCAAGAGCTATGAATCCCAAAAGTTACAGTGAAGTGGGGCATGCTTCCTCACCTTTCCAGGAAAGAAGAGGGTGGTTCTTGCCTTTTATGCACAGCCAGATGCTGAGTGTTCGCCTCTGATTTGAGCGAGCAGGCTGGAGAGAAGGGACTTGCATGCCTCTTTGGAAACTCTACTCACAGATTAACAGCCCTTCAGGAACCTTCGCTGCTTAGCTTTCGCCTGGGCCGTAGCACTGCGAAGCAGTGCTCCATCCAGGCGAAATCTTATGATCCTACAGTATGGGGCTTTGTTCTGCCTCGGTCTTCCATTGGCTAGCTCCATAAATGGAGGCTAGCCATTGGAAGAGATTGTCTGTCAATCACTCTTTCCCTGTCGGAACGTGATTCAGAGGCGTTTCCGTGTCTTTTTTTAAGTCCCGCCCTCTCTTCCCATTGGCTGGAATTTTACCTTCCAGCCAACGGGAAGGGGAGAGCACGAAAAACACGCCCTCGAGCTCTCCTCCATCGCTCTCGGTATTTTAGTCCTAACCAACATGCTATTCAAATGTACATATGCCCTAACATGCTTTACTTTATACCTCTGAGGCGCCCTTCCTCTCTACGTCGCTTCGTTGTCTATCTCACACTTCACCGTATCTCTCTTTCTTCCCTTCTTCCTCCACGGGGGTCATTGTTTATGCTCCAGTTTACCTTGCGTGTTACAGGGAGGCGGTGTGCTCCTCGGACTTCAGTAAAGGCTCACTCTCACCTCTTGCTGAGCAGAGACGCTCTGTACTCCCGCTTGTAACCGTGTGATCTTGGTGTGCTAGAGTCTGTGCTCCCGGAGTGAGCTGGGCAGAGACCCGGTGCTCCCTCTGGCAGTGCTCAGTGACACCGCGCGCCCGAGTGCACTGCGTGGAGGATGCGTGCTCTTCAGTGTGCTGGAGGCTGTGTACTCCCGTGCGCCTCAGTGTGCTGCACCGGGTGTCCGTGCTTCTTGGAAAGCTATGCACAGTTTAAATGTTTCCTGGTGCACTGCCCACTGCTTTGGATTCTTGGCGCTCTGGAGAAATAAATGTTCTAAGTGTTCCAAAGTTCACTCCTCTGCCGTGTACTGCTCGCACCTCTACCCCGCAGTGCGCCCCAATATTGCTGCTTGACCCCCGCGTGCTCCTTAGGTGACTCTGCTCCGGGGATGCTGTCCCGCCCTCTGGTGACTTGCACCAAGGCTGAGGCGCGCCGCGTGCTCCGGCGGGTGTGGCTTAAAAACACGTGAACTGAAAATCTGTGCTTAGCATAGTGTGCCGCCTGATTGGTATTTTGCTGCTTCTGACGCGGCTTCCAGATATATTATACAACTAACATTACACCTACAATAAGCCAGGACTATTGGCTTTGTCAGTGGTTGTCAGTTCTGAAATGAGACTTTAAGAACTACAACGAGTATTTTTGAAATGACATCAAAGGCAGGGAAGGGCGGCACTGTTGCAGAACTGAGATTTCTTTTTTTATCACAGAGGGTGATGGCAAACCTAGAGAGCCCGATAGGGACCCGTGATTGTCTCAACATCATCTGCTCTTTCTAACTACGGGTGCTCAGCACCTGCAGGAACCGGCCCACTTAATGCCCTGTTCATACCGTCATAGGTGCGGAGCTCTGTTCATCGAAGGCTCGCCCTCTGAACCCTGCGCTTCTGGAAGGCCCCGTGCTCCCTGCGCTGCGGCCAGGCTCTCTGCTCGCCTCTGTCTCATACAGAGGTTGCTGAATGCTGCCAGATCTCTGCACTCTGTATATGTAGCGACTTTACTCCCCTGTGTGTGTGGAACACAAATGCCCCGATCCCCACCGCGGTGCCCTACCAAGAGGTCCTATGCCCCCTGGTGTGATGCACACATGCCAGGGGCTCCGTGGTGCACAGCGAGAGGGCTCGGTGTGTTGCCTAAATGTCCTGATTTCACTAGTGCGCTGCGAGAAGGTTCAGTGTTTCCCTGGTGTGTTTGCCCAGATGCAGTGATTTCACGAGGGTGCCGTTTGTGTTACTGGTTTGTTGCACAAGTGCCGTGATCACCCCTCCTTCCGTCCCTCCCTGGCTCCCGTGCCCCGATCTCACTGGTGCGCTGCGAGGAGAGGAGACTCTTGGCTTCCTCGTGTGTTGCACCACACCAATAGCCGGATCTGTGGAGTAGTGTGGCTCACTGGTTAGAGGCAGCAGGCCTGAGAGCAGAAGTCAACCCAGGACCAGGGTTCAATTCCCAACGCGGCAGGGTCGTGGACCTTGGTCAGCGGACTCGATAATTCTCGCTTCGGTGCTTACTCTAATCAGGGGTTCCACTCGGCAACTCTGGGCATTAGCTTGCCTAATCTCCACAACGGCCCCACCAATTCCGGGGATGCCTGGCTCCACCTTGGGGACTCCCAGCAAGGGACCATCCCACAGGGAAAGCCAGGACAGGATCCCCAGAGTTATACAGCGCCAGGACGCCCCGTTGCTGGGGCAGCTGTGCGCTTTACAAGTATATTACATTTACATCTCACTCGTGTGCTGCGCGAGGGCCCTGTGTGCAAATGCCCGGAGTCCCCCAGTGCGCTGCCAGGAGACTGCTTCCTGGGGCGTTGCGCAGATGCCTGCCCTGATCTCACCAGTGCGTTGCATGGAGGCTCTCTTCTTCCAGGTGTGTTGCCCGGATGTCTGCCCTGATCTCACCCACCAGTGCGTTGCAAGGAGTGGTCTGCGAGATTTAAGTTGCCAGGAAGTTGTTATTTGCGACCAGGTAAGCAGCATTTTGTTTATAATTTTATTTGCATGTGTATCCCGTCTCATGTCGTCTCCCTTTTTGTACGTGTACCGTCTCATGTCGTCTCCGTTTGTTTTACGTCTGTGTGTGTGTCTTTGCTGTCGTCTCTACATGCCCCGTGTTGTGGATGTTTCTCTTTGCACGGCATCGCTCATGCTCAGCACCCGGGGGTCAATTCTGCCCCGCTCCACTTCCTCGTCCCCCGCCCACCAAGCACAGCAGGCTCCCTTACTTGGAGAAATTTGCCGACTGTGTGAGTATGACTAGAGTACACTAAGAAGTATAGATACACGCCATAGCCAATCCGCGCTTCGAAATTCTAAAGGTGTGCTAGGATTGGCTGAGAACCAATGTTCCAATGGTAGGTTACCTTACACTCTTTACAATAACAGTACCTCCTATTTCCAGACTAGTCCTGGAGTATGGTCAGAGGTGGTGTTTGTGATGCGGAAGTGCTAACACAGGAACAGATAAGTGTGTGGAACCCACGGACCATCCGTGTAAGTACCAGACAGGAGGTAACTTTAGCAGGGTCCGTACGCGCTGACCGACATATAGTGCATATCATTGTAGAAAGCGCAATCATAACAGTATGGAAATATGCCGGTGCAAACGCGTTCAACCAATGCCACCGCTACTATACGCCACAAACGTCGCACATAGGCTGATGGATTATTGGATGAATCCGGGGTTATCAATATGCGGTTGTAGTTGGGTGGATGGGAGTGAATGTACAGATGGATGAATTAACACAGTGATTACATTGTTCAGCGTCAGTATGGGTGGACGGATGTAGATTTGGGGAGAGACTCATTTTAGGTTCGTGGATTTAAGCGAAATTGTAATAATGTGGCAGAGCAGAACTGTAATCTTTTTAACTTGTGTTTAAAACAGAGTACTGTCACATTAAGATCAGTGCAGTTTTACGTAGTCTGTGGTGGTTACATATACCGGCCCGTGTTTTAACTCTGCCAGCATTTCCGTTCACGGGGGGCCGATCCATAACATGATTGTATTACAATTTAATTTGCATCGCGCTTACTATCCCTTACGAGGCGAAGAAGTGCTTTACTGGATCAACATGCTATTCTGAAGCAAAGTTAGTCAGCTGCCTCCAGAGTGTGGGGTGAACTATTGATGGAGGAGTGATGCTATGCTGCTGTCAGATAGGGATAGGAAGACGGCAGTGCACGGCACACTTGGGTAGAAATAGATGGGGTGTTTGATTGGAAATGAGTGCCATAGCCTTGCGCTGCACCTGCCTTGCCCTGCTGTGCAGAGTTTAGCTGCTGTGCAGGTTTTAGCTACTGTGCTAAAGTGATCAGTGAGTCAGTCGTGCTCTGCAGACTTGAGTGGAAACAGAGGTGGTGAAAACAAAGGCTCCGCTCGTGTGTTGCACCTGCCTCGCTCTAGTATGCAGGGGGTAGCTCAGCTGCTGTGCAGGGGTTAGCTGCAGTGTGTGTGTGAGAGCGACAGCAGCGCGCGAGAGACAGCAGCGCGCGAGAGACAGCAGCGCGCGAGAGACAGCAGCGCGCGAGCTTTTATTTATGTTTTGGTGTTTGAAGCAAATAAAACGCATGGTTATCTGCAATATAATTAGCTCAAACTCGCCTAAATACGCGAACTATTGCATTGCAAATGCTATAGGTCTCGCATTTGCGAGACATTAAGCTATTGGCATTGTAAATGACAACGCCATTTAGTTATTTTCAAAACCAACACATAAATAAAAATTGTCATTTACAATGCCAATAGCTCAAACTTTCCAAAAGGCGAAACCATTGCAGTGTAAATGCACGTTTTATTTTAGACAATACTGTGTGATAAACCAGCCTCGAAATAGTTGAACTTTTATTAGAAACACATTACACCCTCCGTTCATTTTCAAATGTTGCACATCGTGTTAGCTGTCATGTGCCAAAAGAAGAGAGACGGACTCCGGACCCTGTGGCCAGCAGCATACTTTTGATGAGATTTTTGGGAATGGCCTTCACCAGCTGTTAATGTTGCCGGTGGTCGCTACCGCGCAGGAGGCGGCCCACCACATACTGTGACACCCAAACTTGGCCCATTGTCATTCTGTATGTGGCAATCAGCAGCATACAGAGTGACAAGGGGCGGGGTGGGGCTGCTCTTGTGTTCACAGACGAGTGTCCCATCAGAGAGCTGAAGCCTCTCACAGGGAAACGCTCTGTTCCCCGCCAGGCCTAAAACAGACAAAAGGTGGACAACGGACGTGAGGCCCAATTTACAGACGGTCCGTGAAATTTACAGACGGTTGGTCACCCAAAAAGGTACCTGCGATTCAAAGAGCTCCTTCAAACAAGAGTTATGGATAGTATCCTGAATTAGACCAAAAGGTCATTAAGAGCCAGTAGAGGATTCACAAGTGTCTGTAGGGGATACCTGCTTTTGAATGCTTCTGCAAAGCTTTACAGAGTGCCAGTTTACGTTGATATTTTTAATGCAATTACAAAATAGGATAATCCAATGGCACATTTCCTAGTAGGCCTCTTACCAGCCTGGAATTTTGGTGGGGTGAACCAGGTAGAGTGCTGTACAATATGATATTTAAGTAAACACTTTATTCAAGTTAAAACATATGCAGTGAGAACTTCGCACTCCTTTGCAATCAATTAGAAGGTGGGAAATTACATGGAGAAGTAATAGACTCCCCACATGTAGCCTTGTATTGCTCCATTTGCCATGCTCAAGTGGCCTAGGAAAGCAAAAAAAACACTTCAGGATATCGCCCCCCTTATCAACCACGTGAGTAGCTAACATGCCAAGAGAGACAAGTTACTGAAAAGAGGAATAAACTAGAGAAATGTTATTCTTAATTTATTTCGATTATGATTCACATTCCTCCAATAGCATACTCAGAAATGCTAAAAATATAGCAAACTCTTTGAAGGAAACCTTCTTGTCGCCATCCAAGTCCATCATTTTCATCACCTCTTTTGCCATGTCCTCGTCTTTCCCAGAGGCCTGTAGGATGAAGAGGCAAACAGGAACAAGTTTAATAAAAAATGAAGTACAATATGTTCATAACATTCTACTTAATAGCTAGTTAGGAACTTTGGAGAAGCTTCCCTCCTAACACCTCCCTCCAACCCTCAATTATTTATTAGTGCGGACACAGATTGTTTAACGATTGTACTGAGCATGACCAATGTTCATAAGACCATTCTCCAGAAAGCAATGTTTACCAGATATTACTTTTGACCAGATGGGCTAGCCAACAAGAGCCATCCATCAGTACTGGTTGCTCAAGTCCTATACCATGGCAGGCTCTGTAGCAAGTGTGGCCCACAGTCTTTAAGTGGTAGTTCTATGGATTTTTAACCAACAAAATCCATCCATGGGCAGCAGTCCACCTTCTGGTCTCCTAGAATACAGTCACCCTAAAGCTCCACACTTCTACATCGGTCACCAGCTGCCCTTAGGAAGAACCCTCTCAGCCGAAAGACCAGGGCAGAGTGACTATTTACATGGTCTCTCTAGAGAGAGAAAGTTGCAGAGACAGCATGCAGGTCAGAAAATTCTATAATACAGGAACTGTCTATTACATTTGCTGGTTCTGCAACACCTCTTACAGCATCCATTGTGTCCCATGACCTTCATCGAGCAATGGCCCTCGGCCTCAAGCACTAGATAATGCTTACGATCCATGCAAGTACACCTGCCTAGAACCACTACATCCAACATCCAGTCAGTCCTTCTGCCCTCAATTTGTAAACACGTGGTTTGAACCAAAAGTCACATTTGTGTTTAGAATTTCATCCCTCCTTTCATAGAGGGACTAAATATTGAACTAGGTAGATATAGTGTTGTGGACACTGCATGCAATCCAAGAACTAAAATGATACCAGGGTTTTGGATTTCAGACGTTGAATCCAACGCTAGGCAAATAGGTGCATGGTCATCCTGCCTTCGAATATTTCGTCAGAACAGCCCAACAACCTTTGCCCTCCTCAGACATGAACTTTGAGAAGAAAAAGAAAATGCACAGGGCAGAGTAATAAAATGAGACCTTCTGTCTGAAGTACCAAAAACACCAGAACAGTCTACAAGTGGTAAACATTTGCTCAGCCATTAGTCATTCGATTCGCGAGCAGCTAAGTTGTCAGGCACTTGGTCAGGTCATATACCTCAATCAATGTCAATGTAGTTTTTTGTAAGTTGGTGATCTTTACCCATCAGCATTCATAATAGTAAGTATTTCAGAAGACTCCGACTAACCTATATTTTCCCCTTAATTTGGGGTAATAAAGGGAGTACAGCCATGCGGCTGGATGACCCAAACCTACCCATTGTTTCCAGCAAGGCCACTGGAAGGGTGTCATTTGGGTGACCGAGCTTACAGTCACTGTATAATTTTAAACGTAATCAAGACTCTTCCAGACTTCATTCAAAAAGCTAGTATATTCGTCACAAGCTCTGTCACTTACATTTTGAATCCTAAAAAGCAGTTAAATTATGTACACCACTCTAGACAGTCAAACTACACCAAAGTGTTGCTTATCTGAAACAAGTACCGTAGACTGAATGGTGTCCAAATACCATGGCTGAAAGCCATCTGCCTTCATGATCAGATGTTAGCATTCTGGAATTTTATTTTAAACCTCACACCACTAGTGACCAGCATGTCCGTGGTATGAATCACAATAAAATATATATATTTTTTTAATTAAAAAAAAAAAAAAAAACCTTCCCGCCTAGTCCGGAGTCTTTGCTCTCATCTTCCAGGAACAGGAAGCACTCTGCACAGAGGCTCTCCTGACCAATCAATGCAGCATTGAGATTGGTCAGAGTGCTGAGACAAGGGGCACAGCCAGGGGCTGGAGGGGAGAGCATGTTCCATATGCAGGCTTTAATGCAGCCTGCATGGCGAACAGGGAAAGTACCCATGACTGTTTTGGGTGGTCCAAGATTGCTGACCAAGCAGTCACTGCACAGGAAAGTGTTGTACCACTCCTCCCCTGCTTCAGCCTGACCCCCTCAGCAAGCTGCAGCAGCAAGAGTCCTATATACAACATTATAGTTATTTTATTTCTTCCTTCCTTTTCCTGCTTGAAGGCAGTGAGGCAACACTCCTCTGCCTTAGTGGAGGAGCCGCCACTGCTTCTCAGCAGAAGCTTTAAGCTTACTATTAGGGTGAAGAGCACATGTGCTTTTCAAATACTCCTATTGAGGTAATCTTGAAGATTCCCATGTAGGCAGCTGTATGTGCCTTCTGTAAGAGCTAAATGTTACATCTAGAGGAGACATGCTCATTGTGCACAGGCATGATGCAGACATTTACTTTAGTGAAGCAACAAGAGATTGAGAGATGCTATTCTTAATAAAAAAAGGCTGGAATATTGCCAAATGTTGAAAGTTAGTGGTGGAAGAGGCGACTTCACGACTAGTGTCTATAGTGATTATCCTGTACTTTGTTCTTAATCCATCAGCCGTAAAAGCTGTATACTTCCATAGACAATCCCATCTCTAAGGAGTGTAAAGTACCAATAAAAGATAACCAAACTGCCATGACATTATCAAGCCAAACAGAGCCATAAATAGGACCTCAGAAAGCACCTGCTAGGCTGCAAGTTGCAAGCAGCATTGTGATGGTCCAGGCCTGCATTGGGCTAATACGCCCTACAATAAATGAGAAAATACATAACTATTACTGGGCAATATGAGCCTATAATGCCATCAATTCGTGACATTTACAAAAGATGTTTTTTATTCATGCTTGACTGACACTGTAGACAAGTCTTAATGTTTTGGGAAATGTGGGTTTTGTTTGGGGATAATAAAATATTTGCAACGAAGTCTTATATATCAAATTTTAAAATAGAAACAGAATTGGAAGAAAATTAAACAAGCAATTTAAAATGGGTTTCTTTGGTATTACAGAGAAGAGTTTACCAAGACATGAAAAAATAAAATAAAGTGCAACGCGGGACAGTACATTGTTGCAGTCGGGGACGTTGGTTTTTAATACTTCCACACAAGGGAGGATTCATTGGTAAAGGTTTGCTTAGAGGATGGGCCTGCAAGGAGGAGCTTGTCCGATATAGTAAATCAATGTTTAGTGGCTCACTGGTTAGAGATGGCAGACCTGGGAACAGGACAGCCCGGGACCAGGTTTCAATTCCCGACGCGGCAGGGTCTTGGACCAGGGTCAGCGAACTCTATAATTCTCACCTCGGTGCCTACTCTAACTAGGGATCACACTCGGTAACTCTGGGCATTAGCATGCATCATCTCCACAACGGCCCCCACATACGCCGGGGATGCCTGGTTTCACCTTGGAGATACCCAGTAGGGACCATCTCACAGGGAAAGCCAGGACGGGTTCCCCAGGGGTCTATAGCGCAGAGATACTCCTTCGGGGGTAGATTCTAGCGCGTTAGAAACACGCAATTAATTAAAGCATTACAATATACCTGCTACTAACATTTGTTTTGGGAAGTTAAATATTCTGCAAATGAATTAAGCACTTAATTATGGGAAATCTCAGCAAGTCAGTGTCTGCAAGTTACATACTTTGAAACCCCTGGCAAACATTCAATAGATATATATTTAAAAATAAACCGAGGTTAGGTTGTACTCACAGATAGTCCTGGGAACTCTTCCTTCAGAAGCTTGCTCAACTCGTCCTGGTTCAGCTCTCCAGTCTTCCCATCAGCCCCTGAGTATTTCTTGAATGTCTGGATCATAGCCCCACACAGCTCTTCCAGAGGCATCTTTACTGTTTCGATCTGTAAAGCGTGTACACAGAAACCCTCAGTCTGGTTCAAAGATATTCCAGCTTCAAAAATGACAGAGTCCCTCACACTAGCAGGCAGAAACAGGCCAAAAGGTACCAAATTATCTATAGGCTCCCCAGCCTCTCTGTACTGTTTGCCCAAGCCAGACAGGAGCTCTGTGGTACCGCTCTGGATGGTTCAAATGAGGATTACTCTTTGCCCCTTACTGGCCAGGGTCAATAACAGTATCCCTTGAATTTGGGTTACCCTATAGTTTTTACCTGGTCTTAAGTTTCTCAAAAGTATCCAAAATGCAGCATATTGGCACTGCACAAAGTACAAATGAACATTCTGATCCCAATCTCATGCACTCGGGCCCGGCTAGCTCAAAGATTGCCTTCTCTGGGCCATTTTACTCTGCGGCCATCAACCATTCTTCATGTTCTCCACTAGAGTGTTCACACATCTACTCCGGGTCAGAGGTCAGTGTACAAGCAGCAAGGACTCCACCTTACCCCATTCAAGTTAGACCAGACTGGTGGCAGTTATTGGAGCTACAGCAGCTTTGAAGGGCGGTATGCAAGAAAGATCTGGGCCCTTTCATCCTGATGGAGCTAAAGCTTGGCGGTTGGAGTGGTTGCTATAGAGACTGCAGTACTCACCTTTACTTGGTGCTTTGATAGTCGCAGTAAGGAGAGCAGGCACTGATCGGTGTGTCCAGTGCAGTCAAAATGCTGTTCAGCAAGTTATGAAGTGGTCAATGCCAAATTTGAGCCAGTGGTGGGCACCAGCAGGGTTGGGGTGAACATACCGGGGGTTTGACTGGAAGTACGGGCTGGTTTTGTTCTTGGGTGTCGGTTTATCCCTTGGGGGAGGGGGTGGTGGGGAGTGAAGGAAACTGTTTTAGGCTTCAAAGCACCCACTGCAGAGCTCCTTTTATGCCTGGCAGTTTTCAGCAACATTGTCAAGCTCTGGTGAATAATATCCCTGCTGGACAGGGATCTGAGTTTTGTCTAGTGCCAGTTTTGACTCATTTAAAGTAGCGCAAAAAGCATGTACCATGCAGATCACAGCACTTTGTTGATATCTCAGTGAGTTACTGCTTTTGTCAGAGTTACTTGCAGTTCCTAAGTTACAGTAGTAACTAGCACAGGGACCTAAGAACTGACAAAGGGCTGCATGATACCGATTAGAAAGTAGTGTTTTTTCCCCACGGTCTTTCCTTATTCAATCTTTTACAGGCTTAGTTTAGGTAGAAATAAATTGCTAGTGAAGTCAACCCTAATCACTGTAGGTTTTGAATCCGGAGTTTGTGCTTCTCCAGAATAAGCACATAAAAAATAGCTACCTGTGTGGATGACATTAAAATCCTACACATTGTAGTCACCTTTGTCTTATGTAAGATTTTCTATACACCTATTAACTCCTATCTCACCAATTTTCTCTGCATATGTGCATGATGTAAAGTGCTCCAACACACCCTACCCTGGTATGAAAGGTGCTATAAACCAAATTAAGTACATGAGAGGTGAACTATGGAGAGATGATGAGCACTTGTGTACAGTGACAGAGGAAGTGGGTGGAGTAGGCGACCATTAAGGAGTCCAAAACAATTTGGTCTCACTGAGTGCCACCAACTCCGCTTATTGGGGTGGAGGATACCAACAACCATTTAAATGATCCTTCCCTCTGCTCCGCTTCTTGGCTGGGCTTAAGAGTTTGTGTGAGCACTTACATTTTATTTAAATTCATGTTTCATGCTAGACATTTTATTTTTTGTGTTCACCGTTAGAATCTCTGTGGGTTAGACTTCCCTAACTTGATGCACTGCAAGGTCATCATTTCCCGTGCTTTAAAAGCCAATTTAACAATAGATCCAAAGGGTTGACCAAGGCGCCATTTTTTCACTAATTCTCGTGGGGGGGGGCATTCCCCTCAACAATCTCACCTTATAGTAGTCAGGCTAACTCCATGCATTGTTTGGGCCAATGGTGTGACCAAAAGTGAGGGGGCCCCTGCAAAGTGCATGGATGCGTCCCCCTACATTGCCCACCACTTTTGCTGAGGGGCCCTGTGTAGCTACTCTCCCCCACCAGGCAGGGGCTTCTGTTAAGCCACAGGCTTGGTCTGATCTGACAATGTGCCAGGGCTGCTTTAGGTTCCTAGTCCGACCCTACCTACCAGCACCTTTTTAGGAGACTATGACTTCTGTTTATTCTCAGACTATGAACAAGATAGAAGAAAAAATAAGTGCATTGGCAAAGCAATTAGGTCTCTAGGACCTGTGGCTTTGATATTGTTTTTTAAGCACGCTACTGATCTATTTGAAGAAAGGTGTAAATCTAAGACTTTCCTTAGATGCCTTAGGCGAGGGGGGGGGGCTCACTCAGACCAGTGCCACCCTGCAGCTTCTCAGAACTGACGGTAGCACTATTTTGTAAGAAATATTGTCTCGCAAGTGAGATGCATGTGTTAGCACGCATGCTCTAGCCCAAAAGGGGTAAAAGGTCAAAGAATAGTGACAAAGTAGGGTTGAAAAAAAATAAACTCATCAAGAGTGAGCGAATAAGGCGAGCTGTGCCTGATGGTGGATAACAGACATGAGGTACAAATCAAGACTAGACAGCCTTGTTTTTTTTAACAACCCTGACATTAGGAAGTGCAGTTCTGAGAAAAACCTAGTGCCCCCACGAATTATTCTTTTAAGAATGAAGCACAGAGTCCTCTCAGCTCAACGTCGTTCACTTTGTGACGCAGATACCAGAAGAAAACATGTGGTTTAAAGATAATTTTGCTGTTCCGTTTTAGCCAAATAAACTACCCGAGGGAGTTACACCTATGGCTTTTCCAAGCTGCCCATGTGACAGTCCAGGTTTCTCTTTGCATTTTGAGACAAGTAGACTTGTTACTTCAGTCATTAAACCCAGCTTAGAGTACAAAAATGCTAATTTGACTGGAGCACCACGTCATGCACCTGTGGAATATAGCTATTATATGCAATATGGGATGGATGAGTATATTAGCTTTATCAAATTATGGCCCGAGGAGACCTTAAATTGCATCCATGCAAAGCTGCCAAGGGGTCAACTTTAGTTGCATTTTAAGCTACACCCCGTCAGGTTAATTTCATAGCGGTCACGCTTTATCAGCTGCCCCAACTCCGGAACTTGTCAACCTGCTTTTTGCCTTCTCTATAGAATATGCAACACTACAAGCAACAGAATACAAAGGGTACAGGACTTTTAGGGTCCAGTCAGACCGATCAGGGAGCGTTCCAATTCAGCCAATCTTAAGAGCTCTCACATTATTCGGGTCAATGCACGAGTAGCACGTGCAGGCCTAGCTTCCTCTGCATTATGAAGCTTGCGATGTTTGTCACAGCCCAGTACTGGTACGAGTACCAACATGTAGAATAAGTGAACTAGACAGCATACGATACAGCTTGGACGTGGAAAATTCAAAAGTTCTCCATTCGGTCCATACTGGTTTATATTACGTCAAAACTACAAGTCCCAGAATGCTCTCTAAAACGCCACAACGGGCTGATGAACAGGAGACAGTAGTAACTTCCCCAAGCATGGCCATTCTCTCACTGGCGTCAATCAAGTGCTTAGTCTTTACATAAACAATCGACTTTTAATTTGAACACAAACGTTTACCTGCCTATATCCAAACCGCTCTAATCCCAAGGAAAGCTGCGACTATTCACAGTAGGACAGAGTCTCCCACACCAGGCTCGTCTTCGCATTCTGGAGGACTACAGCCATGCGTATCTCATAAAACCAGGACCACAACCCCCAAAAGGGAAAGAGGCGAGCCCAGGAGCAACTGATCACCCATAGGCCTGGGACACGCGACAGTTACGAGACAATTCATCGGTGGTGCGTTCTGAAAACTTAATGTTATCGTTTAAGCACTAGTTAAGGCACCCGAGAACCGCATTGTAGACGCCCAGAACACACCATAAAACACCATACCGCAGGGAATCACGTCATTATCACCTAGAACAAGCCACACACTGCGGGGAATCACGCAGTTGTCACCCAGACAGACCACAAACACCCCGTGTACCAACCAGCACCTTACCGCACGCGTCGAATCTCAAGCAGTGAGTGGAGAAGGAAACTTAGTGGAGAGCCACTCTCGTAGGCCTTTTTAAAGGCCCTCCAGCCCCACCCCTTTACTCCAGGTGCGGGCCACACACGGGCTGCATCAAACACACGGTCGGGCTCACTTAAGGGCAGTCAGAGAGTGCACGAGGGGCTTATCTGACAGGTCAGTGTGTGCTCCGTTTTTAGGGCGGTTATTGGTCTGTATAATGATCTGCTGGGCCTGTTTTTGCTGTTCACTTCCCACACATTGTCCGCAGCAACATGAAATCCATGCAGTATTCCCTACATTGCAAAACACTTACACAGCGTGTCTTTTTATACGTTCAGAACTGCCCCAATGTGCACCTATGGACCACTTTTTTAGCTACCTAATTCTCAAATGGAGGGCACTTATATTTTGGTGCCCGGGCCTATTTTATATCTCAGTCCCGTTCTGTACAACCTCAACGAGTTTGAAGCTTCCCAAGCCCTGGTTGACGCCTACTCAGAGTAAATACCAGATTTCCAGCTTTTGTTTTTCCAGAAAGGACTTTGATGTCACTAAAGTCCATAATTAAAGATAGCTTTTTTCCCTCTGGTGTTTTAGACATACCCAGATTCTCATAGAAACCACAGCCCTGGAAGCATCGCCTTCATCAACGTTTTCTCCCCTTGTTTGTCTCATGAGTAGGCCTGTTTTGTTTGTCATCCCTCACATGGACACAAGAAGGAAGATTTTCAGAGCTCTCAGGTCCCGTTTCCATGTGTAACTCACCTAGTTCATGTTTCTACTGTGCATTGTGGGGTTTGTAGTCCCCTTTATCCCATTACAGTGGAGAGACTACAAATCTCAGAGTGCAAAGTACAGTCCTGAACTGGATGATGAGCCACTGACTATGGACCTGGGAATCTTAGGAGCTCCGGGATTTCTTGTCCACGCCTTAAAACACAAACAGGAGAAATTGGTTGTCCTTGGAAACGTTTTATTGTTTTTTTTTTACCAAATTCATCTCATGGATGCTTGCTAAAGAAATGCATTTCCTTATTTCGTTGTGGGTGTAAGTCCTGTCTGTACTTACCTGTCTTTTAAGCTTACTTTGTAATTTATAATGTTCCATGTCCTTGGCTTGGGGTTTGTTTAAAATGTACAGCTGCCAGGATATGCACTCCATGTGATAATTACTTATTCCTGTTTGCACGCGTATCCCCGCATTTTCTAGTTTATTACCTTATCCCCAAGTACGAACTGATGTCTAGTGTTGCCATTATTTGTTCTCTCCTCATATGAAATTTCCCGGAGTTCTTGTATAACTTTGCCTTCTTATAATAATTTTAATGTAATGAATTGTATTATAAGTTTTGCTTGTATGATTTGTACTTACAAATCGAATAAAAGCTTTGAAATTGAACTGGATGATGAGCCACTGACTATGGACCTGGGAATCTTAGGAGCTCCGGGATTTCTTGTCCACGCCTTAAAACACAAACAGGAGAAATTGGTTGTCCTTGGAAACGTTTTATTGTTGTTTTTTTTACCAAATTCATCTCATGGCTGCTTGATAATGAAATGCATTTCCTTATTTCGTTGTGGGAGTAAGTAAACCCTCTGTAATGCAGGTATGGATACATTTTATGTAGCACATACTCTGGACTGAACGGCTTCCAGGCACTTGAGAGAACATTGTGTGTGTTTGTATATTTGGATTCTGTGTCAAGGCAGCAACCGAGCCTTCCTCGACATAAATATCAGCTTCTCATTCTGCCCAACACAGAAAACCAAGGCCCGCAGTAAGTTTTGGAGTCCAGACCCCCATGGCCATTCAGCACTTGACCTCCACTGAGAAGGCTACCGGGGTGGAAGTGTTGAATCAATTGTTTTGTCAGAAATCTGAGATGGTGCCACTTCCGGTGTCAGATCAGCTGTCAGTTGCCAAAAAGAGGCCCCACTGTCCAAGCAGGAAGCCCCTTTGAGGCACTACCTGATAATCAGGGCAATGCCACTGGACGGCCAAGGAAACCATCATCTCTCGTAGCAGCCAGCCATTCCCTTAAGAACCAGAGTAAAATTCCAACTTTAGACGTCAGCCGGAGTCTTAATGGGGTTACTGAGAAAAAGAACAATGGGTATTCTGTGAATCATAAGTTCAATCAGCCAGAGTTTACCTGTGAGTTTAGTCTCATTAGTTTCTTTTATGCTCAGGTTTATCATTCTTTTATTTTATGTACAAAAAAGGGTTTTTCCAGAATTCTCTCTCAGTTCTCAAAAGTATTGTTTTTCGTTTGGTAGTTCCTTTGGTAACTAAGGCTGGATGTTGTTCAATGTTTTCCACTGGCCTTCAGGACTGATTTTGCGCCTCACGTAGAACATACAAGAACATGGTAAGTAGTCACATGTGTTTAATGTCGTATTCACCCCTTTTTAGGTTTCCCCTCCACAGCGCTTGCACTGTGCTTGTGAAATCTATTGTTTTTAATATAAATCTTAAAAGAGACCACCAACCCGCCCCCTCGAATTCCTGGATTTTCACTGATTCCTGTGCTTGTCACTTTATTTTACTCCAATTTCCATTGGCTGTAGCATATTTTCCTGCATTTACCAGTGCTTTTTTCTCATCTATTTCTCGTATTAGTTTCCCGTCGCCGAAATATTTTTAACATCTGCATTGGTGAAACTATTTTTCCCATAAAGTTTTGCCTCGTAATGCTTTTTCGCCTTTCAGCAGATTTATATAGCGCAATGTATGACCTGGAAAAATTAAGTGATTTTCCCAGAATCACAGGATGTTGCGCCGCCGAGAATTGATCGGGGATCCCTGACCATTGCGCCACATCCTCTCAGCTCCAACGGTACTTTCTTGCTGAGTGGTTGTTAATTCTTTTACTTATTCAGTTGATTTGAGTGTTCCGCTAAATTTGTAGGGTTTACCTGGGGAGCCCGCACATTTACGCACGGGCTGATAAAGGGACGCAAGTGGATAGTTTGATGTACCGGTTGGTGTGAGATGGATTATATGCACGCTATGTACTGCCCAAGTGTTCATGCCAGCTCACCTTCCAGTCCCTGTGCCCCTCCCTTTTCACCAACATGCTTCTGGCATGCTAAGCCTTTAACACTCCACTGCCAGCTACAGCACAGCGGAAAACAAGGAAAATACACTGCCAGCCTCGGGCTATTAAGATATGTTTGCACAGGGCCTGCGCGGGGCATGAGCAGTATGCGGTACAAAAGGGGGTGGTGATGGACTGAGCATCAGAACCAATCAAACACTCAGACCCAGTCAAAAGATCTGGGTTTGATCCATCACCGTTCTTTAGCCCACTCTGCCACCCCAGTTCAGACATGGCTATATGCAAATCAGTCTGACCCTGTGCCTCATGGGAACAGTCCAGCCCGAACTGCCAAGCCATGCCTTCCCTGGACCGGAAACAAGCTTCCGAGGACCGGTTTCTGGCATTCCAGCCGTCTTCAGCCCGGCTTGCTAGAATCCAGTGGCAAAGTGAGCAAGGGACTCACGTCTGGGCAAACCCTGCCACACTTATGGCGGCCAAAAGCGGTACAAAAGGGGGCCTTGCTCTCTGCCCACTAGCTTTGGGGCCTGCACCAGTGCAACACACCACCAATCCTCCTGTGCCCTTGCCAATCCCATTGAAGAAAGGTGTCTGTTTGTAATTGGGCTTATAGGAGGCTGCCCCCTCTCTGGGCCTCTCCAGGATGGTTTGGGAAGGCCTCGGGAAGGGGAACACTTCATTTTGTTCCAGTTGCAAGGAGGCCTTATTGCAAGTGTGTCCAGCAATTAGACCTGCTGCCTGCTTGCCCATTGAGAGACACTGCAGGACACCTGTTGTCAGCACTTTACAGACTACACTGTTTTAACTCTCAGTCCTCAACCTATTCTCACTCCTTCAGCCCGATATGAGCTGTGAAAGAGGTGCTTGTAGGTAGCAGGGAGTGGAGCTGTGGCCCAAGAGCAGTCTGCATAAAGCAGCTTCTGGAGCCCTGAAGGTGTCACTTATGTAAATTAGAGGGGCCTTGCACATTCCACTTCGCCCGGGCCCAAAAATCATAGAACCGGCCCTGTGTGTGCATGTGTAAAATGTGGGGTATACAGAGTGGAATTCACTAGCTGGGAGTAGCCCTGGCCTGTGCCGCCGCTCCTCTTGTATGTACTGGGTGCTCTGTGTCTGCCTGCATTTCGCCAGTCAAGTCACACTTTAATAAAATTCCATCTCCGTTCTCTGCACCTGTCAAGCGCTTCCGAGGCAATCACAGCTGCTCTCTGTGTCTGCAGGGTTGGATTGGTAAAGCGGGCACTCAGGAAATGCCAGAAGTACCGGTAGCTGAGTTCTAGCTGTGGTCTGCTTTTTTGGGCAGCCTAGGACTGTCTGTGCTGTTAGGTTTTTATCCCAATCCAACCCTTTGTGTCTGTTCGCCAATATCCTCCTGACCTCCAGGCATTCTCTCCGCTCTTCCTTCTCTCTGCGTGAGCTTGGGATTCTCCTTTTCCCCGTCTTTGCCTCCTCAAGGCCCACTTCGTTCATTCTTCTGCTCCTCACACTTTCCGTCTTTCTTCCTTTTCCTGGTAGGCCCGCTGTCTATTCCAGGGTCATGCTGTCTGGGAGCATCAGTGCTGGTGGCAAGGACAATGTTTCCTGTTTAAGATACGTGATCCCCTTACATTATTCTATAAATGGAGTTAGTGGGACAAGCTAGTGAACAGAAGGAATTGAGCACATTCCTCTAGGATGCACACATTTTGATTTTGGTCCCATATCTGTTTCTTATTATGAACCTTAGCAGGTGCCTAGTCTGAGGTCATCGGAGTTAGAGGACATGGTTTTAAATGTACTGTTGGACTTGGCTCTACTTGCAGGGTCATCCCGAAACTTTTTGCCTTTCCCCTAGCTCTTTCGCTGTGATGGAAGTGGTGGGTTCAGGATGTTGGACACTTTGGCACTGGTTGGCAGTGCAAAGTGTGTGTGCGTTCTGCCTTACATAGGTATATTGCGACCCCCCCTCCCTTTAGGGGACATATCCCCCATGGTAGGAAATGTATATGCCATGTGTGGTGTGAGAGGAAAATAATAAATGTTGTGAAATGGTGTTCGCACCTTTATTTTCACCATTGCAGAAATGTCACTTTTAAAATGGACACCATTTCTGTCTGCTTGTGCCGCCTGCCTGAGGTGGGTTAGCGGTCTAGTGTTTGAAGTGACAAGGTGCTCTACACTTCCCCCAGTGACAGTTGAGGCAGGAACTGCCAGAGACCTTCTAGAAGCTTCCAGCTCTTTCTGGTAGGTGGGAGGAGGGGTGTATATGTAGAGCAGTAGAGATGCCATGTGCTCAGACTGAGGGTGGACTGGAATGAGAGGAGACACTTTGCCAGGAGGTACAGCCGCATGGGCCTGTGTGCTGGCCCCTGAGCCCACCTTGTGAGTGCTATATTTTGATTGCCTGCACTCCAAGGAGGTGAGGAGCGTGGGCGCTACTCCCACGGGTGGGACTCTGGAACTGTGAGTCACCTAGCACCTGGTGAGCGCCATATTTGAAGTGACTGTGCTGATCTGCCTGCACTCTAGCGCCTGGTGGGCACTGTTTTCCTGATTACCAGAAGAGGTACACTATCTTCTGTCCCTGAAGCTTCTAGTGGGACCTAGTGGCTCGCAAGCCCTATATTCAAGGTGCCAGGGGAAGAGGAGCTGACGCCTGCAGCGATGTGCTGTCAAAGCACTATATTTCAATTCCCCTACATGTGTGCTGCATTGTTGTGCTGCCAGAGTGCCATATTTGTATTGACTGTGCTCTGCTTGCTGACAAGGCGCTACAACTGTGCTCAGGAGAAGAGGAGCGGACGTCTGCAGCGCCGCAATTCTAAAGCACTATGAGGGGATCCCGGCATGTAGGATTCCCCTCTGCCTGCTTGGTTGACAGTGGACAACTGCAACGTATTGGGGGGCATTGTATTCCTAAGGAGAAGAGAGAGAGGAGTGAGAGACACTCCTGCCCTGCCCCAGTGCTTTGCGCACTTTGCTTTTGCTGTTTTTGCAGCCAGCCCTGACTTTGCGGGACATAGGGCATTTGAGCCCCGGAGAGAGGCCAGTTGGCCTGGGGCCAGTTTCAGAGTGTTATGCCTCCGATTGGGGCGAACTGTGTTTATTCTTGTGAGACCTTTTGCCCTATATGATTTCTTACATATTATTGTTGCATAATGCATTTGTACCCAGGATGATACCTAATGCTTTTCCCTCCGGTTTGCAGTGTTGATTTTGGGCCATTGGTAATCTGCAACTTTGGGGCAGCTATTCCAGGTGTATTTACATAAAGTGTAGTGTTAATGTTGCTTATGCTTAATGCATGTGGTTATATCGCTAATGATTTCTTTCCCCCCTAATGCTTACAGGATGTTTGAGGGTCACTAGGAATGCACCATTATGCTAATGTTCTGTCCTAATGTGTGCAATGATGAAATGCCTCATGTGTATGCCCCATTCTAATATGATTAGGCCCCATTTACCGCAAGAGGTGCCTTATGCATCTTCCAGTGCCTAAGGTGATGTTGCCTAGCGTTTTTACCCTAATGAGAATGCTTCATGCCTACTATGTTTATACCCACAGGTTGATTCCTAATGCTATTCCCGCCTAATAGGTTATTCATACTGTTTATTTGCCTATTGCAGTAATGCTCGCAATGCTTTTACTCTAACGCTACCTTGTGGGGGTCCTGCGTAAAGCGCCTAATATAAGGTGATTTAATGCTCCCATGCTTTAGGCCCCAGCTGAGTATGTTGTGGCTAATGATATGCAGAATATGCTCAACCGTTATGCCTAATGTATTTGTGTTTTCAGGTCCACTGTGACGGTAGGCCCAAGGTGTTGATTCAGGCTTTATGCCTGACCACTGTGTGTTTTATGCCTAGTGCTAATGGTTTCTGTTCCCCTAAGGCTGCAATGCTGGTGTTCTGCATACTATGCCTAACCTGAGGTTGCCATTCCCGGCTACAGCAATCATAATTTATGCCTGAAGTTAGGCATAATGTGTTTTCATGATTAGTGCCTTTATGCTACTGTTTTTCCCTAATGCCTACATGGCTGGTTTCATGTTTAGGCCTACCTTGACAAATGCCTAAAGTGATTTATGCCAAGTGCAGGTCTACTCACCAGTAGGTACGGCCGGTGAAGCGTTATTGCATATGGACTTTCAGTTATCCTTGGTCTTGTGATGGTTTTGGCAGCAGCCCGATTGGCACTGCCCTGTCTTTAGTCCCCCTGTGAAATATTCCCCGTGCCGGCTGGCACATTTTATCTGCACCTCGGATTCCCTTCTTGTGTGTTTATTTTACAATACACATACTGTTTTTCACCTAACCTGGTGTGAAGTCTCTTTTTGTAGTGTGCCTTGTGTGTCGCCTGGGTTTGCTACATGGATGCTTTACACATTTCCTCCAGAGTTTGGCCCGCCTGCTCTGCACCAGGCTACCCGTTTCTAACAGGTACAAAAAGCAGCTCCATGTCAGAGATGAGCACTTCCAATAGGCAGTGTCAGCATGAGTAAGAAAGCTGTTGGCAATGCACACCAAGATGGTACTCAAAAGTGATGTATTCTAGGTTGTTTAACGTAATTGGGTGCTCCAGGATCTCACCCTCTGATCCTAGGCATATTATGTATGTGTTGCGCCCTCCTACCCTGGGAACAGCATCTCCAAAGTGCACTCCTTGAAGGGGAACTCCTCAAACTCCCTAAGTAAATTAAATAGCAATTCTCCAATGGCATGATGTTATATTTTAATCATTATTCATGATACATCGGTATTCAGCCAAGGATGTATGATCAGTAACAATGATATTCACATATTATTTCAATGTCTTACTTCGTCAATACCAATGCATTTCAGTCTGTGCCCTTCTTCAGGGAATCCAATCTCATATAAAGCAATAAATACACAATAGAATGTACATAAAAACATCCACCCGGGTGTTGTTTGCAAAATGAAAATAAAAAATAAAAACCTATAACAAACATCTATGGCTATGTGTTTTTGGTTTAAAAAAAAACCCCTTTGCTCAGATTTCATTTTTGACCAGTGCGCGCTTTAGTGTTTGTTGTGTCAAAATGTTTTGTTTTGTATTGCCTAATATGTCTGCCATTTGTCTCCTATCAGCTCAGTTGTTTTTTGCTTTTAAGAATTGTCCAGATAAAAACGTCCATTAGCCATACAGCCTTTGTTGCCTAGGGATGATAGAGCATGTGAAGCTACTGTTCCAGTTAGCAATTAGTAGCCTTCCACTGTAATGTAGGGGAATGTTTACTCTACTACACAGGGCCATACACCTTGGGCTTTGCTCCCTGTAGGAGAGTAGGGTCTGCTATCCTATGGTCACCCCATTTTTTGCTTTTTGCTTTTTGCTTCACTGGTTTTCGACTTAATGTGGCTGTGGGCCTGCTAATCAGACCCACAGCCTGCTGTTCTCTCTCTAAATTCACATACATGTACTATAGGTACATCACCAATTTGGTACTGGACACCTTGGCAGCCCCTGTACCATGCACTATAGGTGCTCAGGGCATAGGTGCATCCAAGGCCTACCAGGGGCTGCAGCATATCTTTTGCCACCCCTGGCTGGTACTTAAATCGACACAACTGGCTGATCACTCAGCTGGGGCAAGGTGGTGTAATCTCCCTTTGCTTAGATATAGTATACTGTAGAAGTGGCCACAAAATACAACCACGATTCGTTGAAAGATTATAAGGCGTTTATTAAGTACGGAGATAACCTAACGACCTCAGCCACAACAATCCTTGACGAGTCAGCTTCACTCTCGCCACCGGCGCTCGCCTTGGAACGCTGGTCGCGGTGACATTCTAAGTGATGTCACCGCAAGCCGCTCCAATACATGCGGAGATGCCGGGGGGGCATAAAGGTGGGAGATACCACACATCCCCCTCCCCTGCGGAATGAAACATAAGAATTAACCAAAAGAACAATAGTGTTGCAGAGAATCACAACATCACATATTGATTTATACCAAAAGAACAATGGTATTGCAGAGAATCACCATCACAAATTGATCAAAATATCTAGGGGTCACTCTCCGGCTAGACCTTCCACCTGGGTGGGGGACCGGCAACAGCTTCTTGGTATTTGAACCTTTGCTCCCTACCGCGATGCTTTCACCCTCCCCTTCACTACAGGAATCGTGCCCTGGTGGGTGAAATCTCACTACTCTTCCCAGGTTCCAGATCGTCCCCTCCTGAGTCTTCACAGCATTCCGGAACAATTTAGTGATCTTGGTGGGACTACTGTATCCTGACCAACTTGCTCTACCAGTAGGGGTCCTGATCTTAATGTCGTCCCCTACTTTAAACCCGGCCTCCCGTGTGGAGTTGAGCCTGTCGTATCTTTCCTTCCTCCCCACCATGGCTCTCTCTTGTTTCACCAAACCTTTCGCTTCCTTGGAGTGATCCGACCATCCCTTGTGCCACCCCATCCACCCTGGGGATATCTTGGTGTTTGTTATCCCCGCTCGGAGCAACTCGAACGGTGTGACTCCCGTTGTTTGGTGCGGGGTGAACCTGTACGCTTCTTCCCGCCTCCATACTTCTTTCTTCCCGCTCAAGCCACTGGCCTTGGCTAATTGGATACTCTCCTTGAGGGTTTTATTAAAGCGCTCGACCATGCCGTTGGTCTCGGGGTGATACAGAGCACAACGTTTGTGAGTGATACCTCTCTCCCCAAGGAAGACTTCCATCTCTTTCGAACATAATTGCACCCCATTGTCCGTGAGTAGGCTGCTGGGTAATCCTTCCCTGACAAACAGCTCTTTCAGGAACTCAATGACGACCTTAGTTGTGACTTCACACACTAGTTTCACCTCCGGCCACCTAGAGTACATATCCATGAGCACCAGAATGTACGGCGTGCGCACTTCTCCAGTCAATGGACCCACAATGTCCAGCGCTAATTCCTCCCAAGGTCCCGATGGCGGCGGCCTGCACACCATTGGAGGTGTCAGTTGTTTCAAGACTTTGTCGCTGTTGCTGCACGGAACACAGTCTCTTATTTTTCTTTCAATTGCAAGGTCCATGCTTGGCCACCAATAGTTCTCTCTGAGTCTTTGTTTGGTCTTGGTGATGCCCATATGGCCTTCGTGAGCCATCTCAACAAGGTTCTCTCTCACAGACGCGGGTGGTATTAATCTTGTCCCTCTGAACAAACATTCATCGACTACGGACAGCTCGTCTTTGACAATCCAGTATGGCCGCAGAACCTCCTCCCGTTTATCTTCTTTTTTCCATCTGTCTTTTACTCTTTTGCACACCTCCTCCAAGATTTCGTCTTCCTTCAGAGCAGTTTTCCATGTTTCTTCTCCTAACGCTCTCTGAATTGCGCAGACATTTTCCATCTGATGGTCATCCACTTCATCTTCCGCCCTGTCATGCATATCTTTCGCCTCATTTTCATTTACAAGTCTTGACAAGCAGTCTGCCGCAAAGTTACGTGTTCCCGGGACGTACTCGACACTGAAGGTGTATTCCTGGAGACCGACCACCCAACGCCTGGACACATATATACCTATCAGTCACTCCTATGGCAGGCCTTAACAATCCTGGAGGCAGAGTGCTTGGTTTTATGTGAGATGGTTCTCTAGCATGAGCTGAACCTGTCTGCAGTGGTCGGAACCATTTCCTTACTGCTGTTCTAGGATATTGCCATACCATATACTCTTAAGTGCATTATAATCCTCGCGGTTATTGCTAACTTTGGTTTGGCTTTATCAAAACATGTTGTGTTTGGTGTCATACACTTTGGAATACTACCCCCTCGCCAGTTCTGGTGACGGGGGTAGCATTCCACCCTTCTAGAGGGAGAAGACATGTTACTTTACTTAAAACGCGGTTAATCCTAACCAGAGCCTCAGCATCACAAAATGGATGCTGCTGCCCCGACACAAGTCTGACCTCCTGCTGCTGACCGAAACTTGGCAGGGGAGGCCTGGACAAAGAGTTTCCTGTCACAGGGAGGTGCTACACCACCCCAGACAGGAGATAGTGGATTGGAGCAGGGAGGGTTGAAAGAAACTAGACACTGCCTGGGGCACACAAGGTGTCCCATGCAAAATCCAGTCACACCGGTTCTGGGGCACTCCAGCCCCAGTCCTGGCGCGAAACTGGACAAAGGGAAAGGGGTGTAACCACCCCCTTCCTGGGTCCCACCCATAGGAGGGACCTAGCAGGTAATCCAGCCCCCAGATTTGGAATAAAGGTGGGAGCAGTGCCAATGCACATCAGATTATCCTGACTGAAACTTATGAAACGAAACTCTGGACCCTTCGACATCCTACTCGACGTAAAAGACTGAAGAATCTCCCTTGTGGTCAAGGAATGACCACCCTGTGCAAACAGGCACCACCCAGCGCGTCACCTTTTGCTTTGTTGCAGTTCCCGCCAGAACTCGAGTGACAGAGATCAACAAGACCCAGCGTTCCTGCCTTCCAACAGCCCGATCCACAGTCCTAGCAAAACTGAGATCCGTGGAGGTGACCTGAAGCGTGGGGCCGGACATCTTAGAAAAACAATGAAGTGCTGACCGTGCAGCTTCCGAGGCTCACTCCAAGCTGTGCATTGGGGTTTGAGAAGCCCCAGCGCCAAGCAGCTTTTTGCACCAAAGATCACCCCTCCACACTCACCGAGTGCTGCGTGGGGCCCTTTTGCATTCTCCTGCTTGACGCGTTGGTCCGGTCGCTTGCCCGTTTGCTAGTGGCCCCAGTACCGACGAACCTTTGAATTTGCTCTGCTAGTCTGGTTGCTCCAGACTGGCCCTCGCTCCGCTGAAAAGGAGCACCCACTCTGACCTTGCTGGTCCGAGTAAGAAGCGATCATCGAATCCTGCGTGGGTTGCCCTTGCCAAAGCTTGTTAACTCCGATCCGGAAGCCGATACTGCCGACAGCGAGAGCCTTTGTGGGACAGCTCGTGATCCACTCCTGGACATCCTCGGTGCCCCAGAGTCCACGTGGCAGCGGAGACAAGCTTCATGACAACCACCTGATTGCGCCCGACATCGCCTGGTTCCTTCCTGGTCACTGGCTAGTGACCCAGACTTTGTCCCTTCTGCTTTCAGGTTCTCTACATCTTCGATCCACCCTTGGATCACACCGGACACTTCCCTTCTGGTCGCCTGCAGCATCTTCATCTCCAGGCTCCATAGATCTACACGACGAAACCCGACACGCTTTTGCACTTGTGCACCCGCTTCCTGTGGGTGAGGTAACTCTTGAACGCCAGTGCTCCTGTAGTGGTTTACACCTCTAGTGTCTAAGTCTAAAGTTTTGTCCTTCTAGTCCGGTCGGAAGACTCCTAAAACTGTAACTCGATAACTTTTACGCACTAATGACTTTACATTGGTGCATGCTTGTGCTTTTAGCGCTGCACCCGAATCCCGCGGGCTACTCCCGTCCTAACTGCTGTTAGTCCAGTGTAGTCCCAGCGATCAGGCCAACTTCTCACACTCCTCCTCACCGTGGCTACTGTACCCCAGCCTGTATGCTTCATGTGTTGTTGAGCAGGGCACCATCTCCATAAATCGTGAATTTTTCTGCTTCTATGCCAGGACATGTGCACATTCGCTAGTGGGCAGTGGTTCAATTTTAAAGGCACAATGCAGCTTCTGTCACTGAGCGACTGGATCTCACAGCAGATGTTGATTTCTTTCATTTCACTCAGCGCCACACAAGTTTAACTTCACACATTTCCATTCCACACCTCATATTTTGACAACAAACCACATAATTCAAATCAACAGCACAGTTATTCAACATATCACATACATCCAATCCACACCATAGAATTCCAAATCGTGCTACAAAATTCAACAGCACACCACATATTTAAACCCCACTACATACCACTCCACAACACAAAATGCCAATCCACATTATTACATTTCATGACACACAATCCCACTCCACATAATCCCAGTATACTCAATACCACATAATTGCTAACCACATAATTCCACTGCACACGATGCCACATAACTCCACTCAAACACCACACAATTCCACAACAAACAATTCCAATCCAACCCACAGAATTCCACTCCACACCACATACCTTCACTCCACTCCATAACACATAGCTGAACGACATTGTCATTGACAATGCCAATGGCTCTCAGATTGCCAAAATGTATTGGCTTTGCCAATGCATGTTATGTTTTGCACCTGCTTCAATTAGATGGTATTTTGCACATGCAAAAGCACACTTTTGCACATATTTCCTGATTGCAAATGCTTTGTACAAACAAATAGAATTTTCCAAAAAGAATCCCTAAAATATACAGATTTAATGACTCTTACTGCGTTTCTCCATCAGGGTCCAAGTTCTTTATGCCTTTTTGTGTGCAAGGAAACATTGCTTATGAACAGGTGAAGTAGTACATGTATACCAGATTCGGTAGTGCAGACACTCGACTTCCCTCTGGGAGTGCAAATTTAATTCTCTAATATTAGACTGACCATATCAGTATGGAATATGCCCTTTTGGGTCAAGGACAGGTATGCTCTGTGTTGACAGGAGAAGCTGAATACAATCATTCCCATTTATAAACGTTTTAATAGGAGCTACAAATATTATTGGTTAATATCAAGTCTTTCCATACTCTCCTAGGTAGATGGGAATTCCACAAGAATCTCTTATGCCAAAAAAGAGAATGAAGAAATCCTCAACTGTTGAGCAAAGTTCTATCTGCTTTTTGCTCTTCTCCAAGTTTAAAAAAAGTCTAATTTAGTTTGTAACTCGTACAACTGGGTTTTGAAGAGTGAAGCCTGTGGACATTCCATCAGGATGGGGGTGACAAGTTCATATTTCCTCAGGCACTGGATAAGATGTGCTGAGCCTTGTAGGAACTCCTTAAGAAGTACCCTTGTGAGGTCTTAGATCATAGAGATGGACATATCCATCATCTGGATGTGAGAGTACGAGAGCTTGAATAGCAGTTCTGAAGTTCCCTTCTTCAGGAAAGTTTCCAATTGCATCATTATAGAGAACTGTTACCAGGTACTCTTTGTTATCTTGGAAGTGTGTTCTTTGAGGGTGAAGTTTGTGCCCAGGTTCGAATCCAAATAATTTGGCAGAGGGTAATGGATGGGCTATGAATCCAACAAGGTTTATGTCCTAGAGCCACATTTGGACTGTTTTTTTACTTGTTGGTCTTGGCAAATAACAGGCATTTTTTTTAGTGACTAAGTTTCATAGAAATGCTGAACATTCAGGAGTGGGTGAGGTACTGGCAGTGTTTGAGGTACTAGATTTCTAGCGTAGAAGAGACTTTCAAATAAAGTTGTGTATTATCGGCATAGTGGTGAAATTTGGTGCTGTTACCAGTGTGTAGAGTCCCAGTGGCCCAGGTAGAGGTTGAAGAAGATGAGGGACTTTATTTAATTCCTTGGGATTCCACAGGTGATAGAGATCTTGTACTAATTAGAGATGCCTGTGTGAACAAGCTGGTGTTGGTTGGGGAGGTGTGAGGAGAAAGAATGATACGTTTTGCCAGTGAATCCAATTTGAATCTTCAGGGTGTGGATTAGGCATGATCGACTGTCTTGAATTGGATGAGAGGTCTAACAATATCAGGAGGTAAGGGTCATCTTCATCTGCAGTCAGGATGGTATAAGCTACGATGCATAGGGTAACTGTCTCTGTCCTACAGCAGGATATGAAGATAGATTAGTAGTTGTGCAGGAGATGGTTGGTACAGATGTGATCTTGGAGTGGAGTGTAGTCTGCTTTTTTAATGATATTAGCAATGAAGGTCAGTAAGTTAGGGGTCTGCAATTGGCAAGACTTTTTATGAGTGGTAGGATATGGTCTGCCATAAGAGCTTTGGGACTATATTTTAAGAGAATGAGGCAATGGTGAGTATGAGTGAAAGAGCTTCTCCAGAGAGAGTTTTGATGAAGGTCAAGGATCATTTTCATAGGAGGTGGCTTTGAGGCAGCTGAGTAAATTGGCAATATCTGCAACTATTAGAGCTTTGAAATAATGACTATTGCAGGATGCTACAAAGGGGGATTGGGTGTAAGAAGAGAAGTAAGCTTGAAGTTATGAGTTGGCGGTCAGATCTATATTTGTTCACTGAAGAAGACTTTGATTGCATTGCATTTGTCCATGGTGTGAGGGATTGGAAGGTCGGGTAGGGGGTTGATACAGTGTTTGATTATCTTGAAAAGAGCTTTGCTTCTGATGGTAGATTCATTAATGGCATTGATACAGTACTTTGCTTTTGCTGATAATGTGTGTTCTTTTTGTTTTGAGTGGAAGGGCTTCATCTTATCTACATGAGTCCTGGCTTCACCTGCTATGTTGCTGTCTGCATTTTGCCATAGATCTTCGCCGCCTACTGGCTCCAGTTTTTCAGGAAAAGACATTGAGACACTGCAGGGAAGCATCGGATTTGTGATTTAGCAATAACTCAGCCCAGGCTCTAGCAAGAGCTGGGAAGTTTGTTAATATTATCTTAACCGCACTGCATAATGCTTAGCATTAAGAAACTGATTAGGACGTTTATATTTTAAATTTTATATTTCATTATGTAATGATATGTTTGTATATTATGGTTTTAATTAACTGTTTAATAAAGGAGTGGAAGGGCTTCATTAACGTGAGATCATTAGATGCTGTATTTTTTTCATTTACTCTCCTGTCTGTTGATGGGGCATTTATTGTTGCAGATTTTGTTTCACTGTCATTAAAGAGTTAGCAGAGTTTTGCTTAGAATCTTAACATCTGCATTAATGAGCAAGATAGTCTCTACAAGAAATATTAATTTGCTGGTCGGCCCAGTTTTGGGAGTGTTGTTTTACCTGATTCACCTAAACGTAATGGGAGGTCTCCTTTCTCATGAAGGAAATTAACAAATTCAACTAAGGTTGGGTATGAGAAATACTTATATAATTCCCATAGAATCCATCTGGTCCTGGGGGTTTCCTGTGTGGTCTGGCTATTGGCCTTAGGTATATGTTCTACTGATAGGGGTGCTTTCATAGGCACCACATTCCACCTGTAAGTATAGTGTTATAAAGTCTGGATATGAAGCCCCCCTTTGCATATTACTCTCCCCAGGGCCATAGAATCCTTGAAAGTAGCCAGTTAACTCAGAATGTCATTTTGATTCTGGTATCAACTCTCTGTCCTCAAAAATTTGAGCAATATACCTATTCTGCTTCTCTAATCAAACCTCCCCTTGTAGGATCTTGCCTGTTTTGTTTCTCTGTATACTTGTCCCGGGGGCTCAGGGAGGATTGGAGGTTCGACCACTGGAGCGGGAGGGGCCGGCTCAAAGAGAAACACTGGGGCTTTGATTAAAGGTTTTAAGGAGGGCTTTATTGTTATATACGTTTTCTTCATGAAAAGGTAAAGAGTCTTTAGTCTCTGGGTATCGCTGAATGCCGCGGTGCCTTCTGGTCGTGGAAGTCTTTGTCTTGATACGTCTCAATAACAGGTTCCCACGTGGTACCGAAAAGAAAAGGAAATCAAGAGAAGGCGGATTACTGCCAGCACTCTGGGTGGAATCACACAAGGACCGGGAGTGAAGGACACGCAAACCCCGTGAAGTGCTCCAGTTAACTACGGGAGTGACGGAAGGTGCTCGTGCTCAGGGAAGGGTTTGGTTGCAGGAAGTGTTACACCGGGGGCTGTCTCCGCCTCCCAACCCAACCCGCGACCCGGCCCCGTACCTCTTTAAGCCACGCTCCTCCCGTGGGCGCGTGGCAGGGCGACTCGTCCGACCGTTGGCCTCCTGGCTTGTCGTTTCCGTCTGCTTCTCTTCCTTGACCTGGTTCCGCGCTGCTCTCCTCCTCGATCTCCTCCGCGGGGGAAACGCCGTCCGTCCTCGATGCCGTGCTTCCTGCTTTTGTCGTCACTAGGGGCGGGACTCCACAATCCCAGCCGTCGGCCTTAAAGGAGCCGTATACATTCACCCCTGATGGCCATTCCGTGTCGGGGTCTCCTTCTTCCTCATGCCACGTAGAAGTCTGAGGCTGTTGAGACAAGACGCAAGGTAAAAGGGGGGTGGCGCACCACCAGTCTTTATATTCAGGTGTCTCTTGACAGTCAGACCCGTGACACACCTCCCCCCCTGGCATCTCCCGATCGGGGAGAGGAAACACCCGGGACAAAAAGTCTGCGTTTGCATTGTCTTTTCCTTTGCGATGTTGCACAGTAAAAGCATAGGGTTGTAAGGACAGAAACCATCGCAACACCCGGGGGTTGTGGCTACTATTTTGGTGCATCCATTTCAGGGGAGCGTGGTCTGTATGTAGAACGAAGGGCTTGCCCTCCAGGTAGTACTTTAATTTGTCAATTGCCCATTTGATTGCCAAGGCCTCTTTTTCGATGGTAGAGTATCGGCACTCCCTGGGGAACAATTTCCTACTGACGTATAGGATCGGATGTTCAACGCCCTCTTTGACTTGTGATAGTACCGCACCTATCCCCTGGTTTGAAGCGTCCGTGGACAACACAAATGGTTTGCTGTGATCCGGCGATATTAAAACAGGAGCCGTTGTCATTGTGGACTTAAGAAGGTGAAAAGCCTGTGAGGCCTCTCTCGATGGGTTACTAAACTCCTTGGCCTTGACGTCTTTGCGGAGCAGATTGGTTAAGGGGGCTGCCAATTCTGCAAAGCCTGGAATAAAGCGCCTGTAATAACCCACCAGACCAAGAAAGGCTCTAAGGTCCCTTTTGTTATTGGGGAACGGAACTGCTGCTATTGCTCTTACTTTTTCGCTTTGGGGAGCGATGGTTCCTTCACCCAACACATAGCCCAGGTATTTCACACTTTGAAAGGCTGCTCGCGATTTTTTTGCATTGATGTGGAGTCCTGCTGTTTGTAGGGCTTCCAGAATGGTTTGTAAGTGTCCCAAATGTTCCTTCCAGTTCCGACTGTAAATGACTATGTCATCCAAGTATGCTGAACTAAAGTGTGAAAAGGGATGTAAGACTTTGTTCATCAGGCGCTGAAATGTTGCCGGGGCGCCGTGTAATCCGAAAGGCAGAACGGTGAACTCAAAAGCACCTTCATCCGTTACAAAAGCTGTTTTCTTTCTATCTACCTCCCGAAGGGGGACCTGCCAATACCCCTTCGTGAGGTCAATGGTGGTGATATATTTGGCGTCTCCAATTTTTTCAATCAAGTCATCGACTCGAGGAATTGGATACGTATCAAAATGCGAGACAGCATTTAATGCACGAAAGTCCATACAAAACCTTTTAGAGCCATCAGGTTTAGGAATTAGAACAATCGGGGAAGACCAAGGACTCTGTGAAGGGCGTATGACGCCCAAGTCGAGCATGTCCTGCACTTCTTTCCGTACAATCTCTTTCCTTGCTGCGGGAATTCGATAGGGTCTTTGTTTTACCACTTCCCCCGGAAGAGTTTCGATGCAGTGCTCTGCTAACTCCGTCCTTCCTGGTAAGTCGGAAAACACTGCTGTATACGGGGTTAGAGTCTCTGTTAACTCCTTCTTTTCCTGGGGAGTCAGCTCTGGGTTCACCACCAACTGTTCTAGAGTAGAGATATGTCGGGCATCCATCTGCCCTACGAAGTGTCCCATCCGGGGTAGGGGTCCCAACCACTCTTTCAAGAGATTGATATGGTAGATTTGTGTTTTGTGAGGGGTTAACCGGAGTCTATAGGTAGTGTTTCCGATTTTTTTAGTGATCTGATATGGGCCTTGCCACTCATGCTTGTTCTTAGTACTGATGGAAGGCAGTAGCACTAGAGCCCATTTTCCTACGTCCAGGGATCTTAGTCTTTTACCTTTGTCATAAGATTTCTTGTATCTCTCATGTTGATGCTCCATGGAGGTATAGGCGAGTTCTCTTAATTTACCAAGTCTGGTTCGGAGCTGAGAGGTATATTCTAACATGGACTTTTGCTCCTGGGACGTTTCGTTTTCCCACATCTCTTTAGTGATGTCTAGGAGACTCCGGGGCATCCTACCATACAGTAACTCAAACGATGAGCATCCAAGGCTGCTTTGTTTTTGGGCTCTTATCACATAAAGGGCGATAGGTAGGAGCCGATCCCAGGCGGGCCCTTCAGCCGTCAGCATTTTCTTTAGTGTTTGCTTCAGTGTCTGGTTGTATCTTTCCACCAAACCATCGGTTTGGGGATGATACACCGAGGTTTTCAAGTGTTTTATGTCCAGTGAGGCACACACCTCCTTCATTAATTTTGAGGTGAAGGGAGTCCCCTGGTCGGTCAATACTTCTTTAGGAAAACCTACCCTGCTGAAAAGTTCCACAAATTTTTCAGCGATGGCCGCTGTGGTAGTGTTCTTTAAGGGAAAAGCCTCAACAAACCGAGTGGCATAGTCCACGATTACCAATGCATATAGAAAGCCTCTCCCAGTCTTTGGTAGGGGCCCTATCAGATCCATGCCCACTCGCTCGAAGGGGATACCAATTATGGGCATCCTTTGTAGGGGGGCAGCCGGAGGGCGCTGTGTGTTTCTACGTTGACAGACCTCGCACCGGGCACAGAATTCTTGAACATCTTTGTAAATACCCGGCCAATAGAAGTTGCGCAGGATACAGTCAGTGGTTTTTTCCTTGCCGGCATGTCCTGCCATCAAGTGGGCATGTGCAAAGAATAGCACTTGTTCTCTAAAAGACTGGGGAACCAATAGCTGCATTTCTGCTTCTTGGTTGGCTTGTCTATATAACAAATCGTTTTTGATCAAAAAGCGGGGAAATACTGGAGAGGTCTGATTATCTGAGTTATGGGCGATTTCCCAGGCGTTGAAAAGGGATCTATCTTCAGCCTGAGCAAATCTGAAACTGCGATCAATAACCCAGGGTTCGGGGGATAGGTAGGATGGTATATACACCCCATTCCTGGTTGTGGAAAGGTGTTCCTTAAATAGGGACAGGAATTCTGGATTGTCGGTCCCCAGGATCATATCTTCAGGCAGGGAATCAACTACCCCTACGCTAACAGTACAGGGGTCCCTCTCCTGCGGTGTGAGAGTGATGGAAGCCACGGGGTAAGGCTTCACGTCCCCATGGACGCACCTGATATACACGGGATTCTTATGATTCATCTGATCCTGGGTTACGAACCTGGACTGTACCACAGACTGCCTACACCCTGAGTCTAACAATGCTTTCAATTGGAACCCATTCATCCTTATACTCACGTAAAACGTGCTGCCCATTTCGGCGGAATACATCACAGTCCGGGGCAGATACCCCACTTCCATGGGTTCTTCATGGTTCTTCCTTTTTGGACACATCCTGGCGATGTGGCCCCACTCGCCACATTCGAAACACTGTGGTCCTTTTGTCGGAGGAACCATCATACCGGAAGGTCTGAAGGGTCGGGGAGCCTCGAGTACTGGTTTTGGCCTTTTGTCCGTTTTGTTGGTAGGAGTACCTTTGGTGGTTTTTTCTGGCTCCCACGGTATAGACTTGGGTTGGGCCCTGGCATATTGTGATGCCATCTCAATGGCTTGTTCTACGGTCAGGCCTACATGCTGTTTGAGCCAACGCTGGGTCGCATATGGTAACGCCTCCATAAACTGCTCTACATAGATTTTATTCAGTATTTCTTCCTTTGTACACACATCGGGGCGAAGCCATTTGTCCGCCGCCATTTTTAACCTGAAGAACAGTGTTTTTGGGTTTTCCCCGGGAACCCCTTTCTCTTTTCGGAAGCGGACTCTATAGGCCTCCTGGTCCAAACCTAGGTGGTCCAATATGACCATTTTAATAGTCGCATATGGGGTTGTCCCCAGGGGATTCGCTGCTTGATATGCAGATTGGGCTTCGGCGGTAAGGAGAGGGGCGAGAAAGAACGGCCATTTTTCTTCGGGCCAGCTCATTGCCCGAGCCGCCCTTTCGAAGTTTACCAAAAAGGCGTCAGGATCCTCACCGGGTACATATTTTTGTAGGGCCATTCCTGACGGATGTGGAGTGTGTACACGACCTTCGCCCGTGGCCGCCTGTTGGACAGAGGGTATGGACTTAAGACCCTCTACGTGTGCGGTCATGGTTTTAGTAAAAAGTTCTCGGTCCGCATGAGCAATGGACAGCTGGTTCTCCACGGCCCATTCTAACTTCTCCTGCCCCTTTATGAGGTGGTCGATCAGGGTCTCCATCTTGATCTCACTGATGGATGATGAAGTTGATCCCTCTTCTGACACCATTTGTCCCGGGGGCTCAGGGAGGATTGGAGGTTCGACCACTGGAGCGGGAGGGGCCGGCTCAAAGAGAAACACTGGGGCTTTGATTAAAGGTTTTAAGGAGGGCTTTATTGTTATATACGTTTTCTTCATGAAAAGGTAAAGAGTCTTTAGTCTCTGGGTATCGCTGAATGCCGCGGTGCCTTCTGGTCGTGGAAGTCTTTGTCTTGATACGTCTCAATAACAGGTTCCCACGTGGTACCGAAAAGAAAAGGAAATCAAGAGAAGGCGGATTACTGCCAGCACTCTGGGTGGAATCACACAAGGACCGGGAGTGAAGGACACGCAAACCCCGTGAAGTGCTCCAGTTAACTACGGGAGTGACGGAAGGTGCTCGTGCTCAGGGAAGGGTTTGGTTGCAGGAAGTGTTACACCGGGGGCTGTCTCCGCCTCCCAACCCAACCCGCGACCCGGCCCCGTACCTCTTTAAGCCACGCTCCTCCCGTGGGCGCGTGGCAGGGCGACTCGTCCGACCGTTGGCCTCCTGGCTTGTCGTTTCCGTCTGCTTCTCTTCCTTGACCTGGTTCCGCGCTGCTCTCCTCCTCGATCTCCTCCGCGGGGGAAACGCCGTCCGTCCTCGATGCCGTGCTTCCTGCTTTTGTCGTCACTAGGGGCGGGACTCCACAATCCCAGCCGTCGGCCTTAAAGGAGCCGTATACATTCACCCCTGATGGCCATTCCGTGTCGGGGTCTCCTTCTTCCTCATGCCACGTAGAAGTCTGAGGCTGTTGAGACAAGACGCAAGGTAAAAGGGGGGTGGCGCACCACCAGTCTTTATATTCAGGTGTCTCTTGACAGTCAGACCCGTGACAATACTCTACTCTGAGATCCAGGTTAAAGGCCCTTTGCTGCTTCTTTGCGATATTGTTGCAATCTACGTTTATTTGAGGATCATTTCATTAACATTATCTTCTGATAAATAAATGAAGCATTGGTCATTTAATACTAGGAAGGTTGCCTTGAAATGGGGTGGTTTCACTGTATTGGCCAGGTTAGTTTTAGTAATGGAGCACAGGGTTTAGTTCTCTTGCCGCTAGCTTGAGAGCCTCCCTTAGAGTTACAGGCCATTCAGCTGATTTAGTGCTGCTTAAAAATATTGAAAGAATGTCTCCTTTAACACCACCATGAAGTCCTACTTGATGAGCCACAACATGCCTCACTGCCCTACTTGCTGTCAGTATTGTGACTGCAATGTATGCCTGGCCAGAAAGACCTTTTTCGGATGCTTAAGTATCAGTTGCCCTATTTAGCTCTGAAGGCATAAGAAGGAAATGTTGGAGAATGACTTGTGTGTATCAGGCAAAAACGTTTATAAGCATTTCATTGATTGGCATATGCTCATGATGTTGCAGGGCCCCTGTGAGGACAGAAATGTGACTAAATGCATATGACAATCGGTTTATTCATAGTACCAGTTAAGTCCCCTCGTATTATTGTCAGGCCTGGTGGTGCCTCTGAGGACTGAATCAAGACGTTAGAGGAAATCACCAATAGCAGGCATATACATTGAATTGTTTGATCATTGTCTCTCACATGGAGCCTGAAATAATAATACACAACCCAGAGTATTGGACAAGAACTTGAATGGAAATGTATCTACAGTCCAGGTAATGTGGGACAGAAAACCACAAGGCTAGTAAAATGCATCCAAAGAGGGGGGAAGGGTTTAGCTAATACTTAAATGTGTTTCTTTTTTTTACTAGCACCCCACCAGCACCCACCCCCTCCTGTGTTGTGTTACTTGCCCAGCCCCTCCGTTGTCTTTCTCCCACTTACTCCTGCCAGGCCAAAAAAAAGCACTATGAAATAGCCAGCGCCAGCCAGGTCTTATTGCTTTTTTTCCTCATGACTGTTTTGCTGCTGTACAACATGGCTAAAAACAATAACACCAATAGCTTGCACATTGCAGAGACATTTGGAGTTTGCCAATCCTTGTTTACATTTGAAACCACCAACTTTATGATAAAATTGCTTAATAGAAAATGGCCTGCACGTCTATTTGACTGCATTGATGCCAGGTCCAAAAGAAGCAAAGAAATCTTCACCATTGTGAAAGATTTTACCTCACCATCTGCTGCCTCCAACTCGATCACCCCTCAAAGGGGCTCTGCAACAGTCTCAGTTCTTCAGAAATTAAATCACTGCCATTTACAGCAACTTCAGCCATGACCAGCAAGACCTAACCAAACACCTACAACGCTTTTCCAAAGAACCAATGCTAACCAAATGGCCCAGTTCCACCCCAGAAGAAACTGCTACCACCATGAAGTCCATGTACTCAGGGGCCCCATTGAACCCCTGCTCCCCAGCAGCATTACTACAGAAGACTGCAACCCATCAACAACATGCACACACCTATTCTAAATGCTTTCACCTCTCCTGGTACCTTCCCAGAAGCTTGGAAACAAGCAATTGCTCTCCCATTGCTGAAGAAGCCCTCTGTTACCTCTTCAGTGCTTGCCAACTACAGACCAATCCCCAGCTACCATTCCCTGCAAAAATCTTGAAGACAATAAACAGACACCGCACAAAACATCTTTGCGTCCACCAACTCCTTAACATTCAGTCTGGTTTCGGACAGAGTCATGCTCATAAACTGCTCTCATAGCTGTATTGTATGACATCCCTACAATATCATAAGGCGATAATGACGGTTGATACAGTCGAACAGCAAGAGGTGTCAATAATTCAGCATAGTCCATTTCCAGTGTTTCTAAGATTGAATAAGTTACGGTGCCAATCAAGGTTACAGAGGCATCACACAACCAATGATGCCAGATCAACAGATATAAAATACCTGTTGCTGAAAGTCTAAAAGATAGATTGAACCTCTGCACTCTATATTGCAATTTCAACAATATACGATTTAGTTTGGTGGCCAGTTCCTATAAATCATGCAACAAAAATGGTTTCATAAGTGAACATTATACAAGTCTCAAGCAAACAGAGAAGAGAACATCAGAGAATCAAATATTGATTGTATCCAATGTTATCCATACGTGACACATTCACATGTGAATGAACACATTCTTTGAGCACTACAAATCAATAGTGATAGCCTGACTGGTGGTCCTAATCCTAGGGTCTTCCTGGTCATTGTAATTGGCAAAGCAATCAGACAGCCGACACATGTTTCGTTAAATGGATGTAACCTTTTCAAGGCTTATTCTCTGTAAGTAGGAACATTGAGATGACGTTGGACCGTTTTTGCAACAATACTGTGCGTTGTTCTTGATGCACTAAGAAGAACCTGCGAATCGTATAGCAAGTGGGTTTCCTTGTGGTGCATCACGGTTTAGGCATATGAAGAAAAAAATAATTCAAGAAATTCCTTCATTAGCACCTGACAAAGTAGATTTTGCGGATAGTCGCCCCGTTGGAATCCCCAACCTATCCGTGGGTGGTTCCAAATCGTGTGATGTCAAAACCTCTTGTGATGACAAATACAGGGAAGATCACCCCAATAAAATCCCCAACCACTCAGTGGATGATTCCCATTGAGATAAAACAGAACCTCTTCTAAGTGTCGTAAACCGGACTTTTCACCATTCTAGGAGGAGGCCAACTAGTGTACTAAAGACACCAATGTATACACCACAAACTAGGGCTTTAGTGTGTCCCGATTAGAGGTTCCAACAAACGTAGTTTCCAGAGCAATTCTGATAAAAAGTGAAAGGGGTATGACATCAGTATTAGTCTGAACAGTGGCCCTCTTCCTCCTGGACCTCTCTGCAGCATTTAACACAGTCTTCCAACCCATTCAACACCTACACAACATCAGAATCCAAGGACATGCACTCCGATAAACCGGTTCCTTCCTGATTGGAAGTACCCAGTCAGCCTGGCTCCGTACACGTGAGACACTCATGATCACATCTTCAATGCATACATGATCCCTCTAACCATGATCATCTGCTCTTGTGATATCAACATCATGTGCTACGCCAATGAAACAACTCATTCTCTCCCTCATGGACAAGAGACCAGCACCTGGATCAAGTTCAATGACTGACATCACCCACTGTATGAAGACGAGCTGTCTAAAGCTGAACACCAACCAGACCAAAACTGATCTTCAGGAGGAGCACATCACTGTTGGACTCCACCTGATGGCCAACAGAGCCAGGACAGACATCCACACACATCCACTCCAGGAACTTCTGGATCATCAGCCAACAACATAACCGCCCAAGTCAATGCCAGTCATCCCCTCATGCTTCCATACCTTGAAAATGCTAATGTAAATTTTCAAATGGCTCCCATTCAGCACCTGGAAAACCGTCAAGCACACCCAGGTCAAAAAGCAAGCTGGACTATGAGACACCCTCTATGTCAGGATAAGAAAAAAAAATACCTCACTAGAGCTCTGCAGACCATTCAGACCTTAGTTGGCAAATTCTCTCAACCTCCCACACTACATTCACACACACGAGGGAGCTCCACTGCTCCCCATTCAAAACCAGGCATGATTTATAACTCCACACTTTCAAGGCACTACATAACACTGGCACAGCATACCTCAACAATCGCATTTGCTTTCACAAACCTTCCATTCAACTGCGCTCATTCGGAATCCTACTTGCATAAATCCATGCATATGGAAAACCAATACTGGTGGCCGCCCCTTCTCCTACATCAATCTTAAAGCATGTAACAACCTGCCGCTACACATAGCCTTTGAGCAGTCCCACTAGGCCCTAGGTGTGTCTAGACTCACACTGGCTAAGAGCCACAGTACCCTTCTGAGTGACAATGCGCTTTAAAAACCTGCTTAACATGTCCTGACAAAGAAAGCTAAAATGCAATACAGTAAACATAAAATTACCATTAGAAATAGAATATACCAGTTGCTCAACCTTAGTTGACAGAGGGTGTAATTGAAGTCAAATTAGATAACAAATAACAGAAGCAAAACACAGGTTTGAAAGTGGCCGTGATAATTCAACATTTGCATTGAATATTACAGGGTTAAAAGACTAAACGCTTCATCCAAATGGGTTTAACAAGATAGAGATGAAGTCTTATAATCATAACAGACAAAAAACTTATTGACTTCTAGAAAAGATGTTCCAACGATACAACTGGGTTTGTTATTAAATGATCAGTAAGTAAACTGTATGTGTTGAGGTATTGAATTAGATCATAGAAAGACCCTGTGCAGGGAGGTGTCCAAAAATAAGAATAATGATTGGTCGTATTATAACATATAGGAACAAGATGGTCCATCACTTTCAAATTATAGCAATAGGTGCTGGGATTAATTTAGTAACACAACATTTGTTTTACAGGAATCAGCTGTATATGGATATATGGTACCACATTATAAAAAATAGAATTTGTATTAAGGAGTTTGGTACAATTTAGGTAGGATGATTGCTGTCAGAATAATGTTATACCTTGTTTTCTATTACTCACACAAAGTGCGGTAACCAATTTCACATTTGAGAGATTAGTCTCAAACTGTGATTCACAAGGTCCGACTATTTTGAAGGAGATAATGAAACCTTTAACAATATGATCTGCAGATAATAGCATTTTCTGATAGTTATCACAAATATGATCAGAAATGGCCAACCATAAATTTCTCGAACAGGAATGAATCCTTATATATTCTATAAATAATCATTCCCTAATAGGTTGAACATATTGGTCATAGAATTGGGATTACACATATAACCGACAGTACAAAAGGAATTCATTTTTCCCTCTTTGTAACAATAAATTGCAATGGGACCAGGATAATTAGAGGGATAAACTATGCATCGCTTGCAATGTATTACAACAGCGCAGAAATGTCTTGCTGCTATTACAGTAATCAAAATAAAATTTATGAAATAGAATTTCAAAGAATTTACAAATTAGCATACAATGGTCACTGATGAAATCTAACTTTAGTTGTGATTCATAGACAATAGACCGGTCTACGGACTAAATAAAGGACAAATATTTATGAAATACAGCTGTCTAAATTCAGATTCATGGATTTCAATTGGTGTGAATAAGATTTGATTAGTAGGAAGCACCATATCAGTAACACATTTACCTTTGAATAATACATTTTGGTATTGTAAGGAAATAAAAAATACTCCACAAAAAAGAAACTAGATGAACAGGTTATAGTCTTTCCACACATAGTTAAGTGCGGATGGTAGATATCCTACTTTTTAGCATGCAGCAGAGAACACATTATTGCAAATAATGCTGGAAAGTACAAAAATAAATTCTCACAATAACATTAAACACAGAAGATTTTACATGTAGTTCATAGACACATGGATGTTACTTGCAGGACAACTATTTGCTTTATTCCAATAGGCATCAATAAGATTTGTTTAGTAGGAAGTACCATAGCAAGAGTACAAGTAGTACGTATAAACATTGTTATAACATGGTAATGAAATTAATAAACAATCACAAATGAAACAATTTCTCACGCAGTTACCAATTTGAAAAAAATGTACATAGATATCAAGTTGGAATACCTTAACGTTTTGTGACATTCTCATTCCACATTGGAGGAAATTGCTACTTTGGACCACAGGTATTTAAATAACTGATACTACTCTTATTTACAATAGCCATCTGTGGGTACTATGTTAACCATTTAGGCTGTACTTTTACCATCCTTTATAGTTCAAATACTTTTTAATGATAAAGTTCATTAATGTAAACACAGAACTCCGCAATTGCCGGATTAGGTCACTGTGAAACAACTTACCACAGACATGTCATTACTCAGTTCTCTTTATTATGACAGTTACCAATACGCTCAACGTTATCTACTTAACACCAACTCCTCTCATTTACCTTTATAGACTAATATCTACAGTTGATATTAGAAGGATTAGTATAAACATGGATGACTCCACAAATGCTGCAGGAAAAAAGCCAAGGATAAACAAATCATCAGAATAGATTTGTATAAACCAAAAGGTATTCTAATAAGCACAATAGGAGTACAGATTTCCTTTTTGCAGAGTTAACACATCTTACGCTCAACATAAGTCAAAAGGCCTCTCCGTTACTAATGCAGTCATTGCTGATTCCTCATCATACAGTTATTTTGTTTATTAAACAAAAACATTTTAAATCCTTGTTATAACAGATGTTCCTTTCCGGTGATCTACATGGAACGATTCTTTAAGTATATAAAATAAAAGGATTGAAGTATCACTTTGGATAGCTGGCATAAGGCTCATTTAGACTATGGCAGGTGACCCACAATCTTTCAGGGTAGGAGAGGTTGTTTCATTTGCATCCCTGGCCTCACTGCTGATAATTATCTTTCGGCCAGACAGAGACCCGTCTTCAGAGAATCTGCACCCCAGCTCTTCTGAATGGACTAAAAGTTCAGAATGCTCGCAAAGATTTTTGCTTAAAATCCCCCCAGCCAATGTTGCAGCTGGTCTTCCAAAAAGAAAAAGTGACCCCAACACCTTTAGAGTTCTCAGGGTGTGTTGTCATGTTGATTAGTTTCCAGTTTGTGGCCACCAGAGTTCCACAGCGGTCCAACTGGCTTGAATTAGACCATGGCTCTAAATCGGATACAAGGTCTGATGCAAAAACACAGAGGGCCCAGACTCCTTCAGGTGCAATGGTTCTTGAAATATGACCGTTCACCCAACTTAAAATAGAGCAAGTGGACCATCATTTTAGTTGACAGTACTCCACCACATTCGTGACACGGTACCTCACCCACAAAACAAACTCAGGCCCATAGACTTCACAAGGATTTTTTTAGTTTAAAGAAAGTTCATTTGTTAAGAAAGTAAGACATAATACAATACTCAGGGTAATATATATAACGAGAATAATACTGCTTAAATATCTGAGAAAGGGGGACAGAGAATAAAAAAAGTAATCGAAAGAAAGAGGGAATTTTTAAAGCATTAGATTTGACCACATTTTGATAATGGATTTGGGTGTCATGTACATTATAATCAATGAATTGGTTAAGAAACCATGATTTAAAAATGTATAGAGCAAACGGTTACCACTGGAAAAGGGGGTCTAATGGAGTTACAGCAAATTACACCAGAAAGAATACACAGTAGTTGAAATAACCAAGGGATTTTCTGAAATAAGTAATGTAGTAACCTTAGGAGGAGAAGCAAATAATGCCAGTGCTTAGCAATATGATTAAAGTACAAACACCCTCTGTGGTATGGTCCAATTTAAGGAAGTGCTGAAAGGGAGCTCTGAATATAAGGGGCATGCAGGAGAGTGGAAACACATTTTCCTAGACCCTTACCTGCCATGGCTTCAAAAGCCAGCTAGGCAGCCTTGAATGTGCATCTGTAGAATCTGAAACCTATGCAACATGGGGAGCAAGGGTTTAAGGGGCTTATGCAATGGATTCAGAATGACCCCGAGCTGCTACATTCTGGACAATATTGGAGTTCGTTCAGAAGGTAGGCAGGCAGCCGCACCTAGAGGTGTTTGAATAGTTGAGGTGCAACATCAGCACCAAGACTGTAGTTTCAAGGGCAAATAAGGAAGGATCTTCCAGATAGCACATAATGTTGCAAAGCATTTGGAAGGTTGTATGTGAACCGCACATGCATTTACAATGCATGCTTTTACCACACATCCATTACAATGCAATGCCTTTACCAAGTAAATACCTTTACAATGCATGGAAAGTATACATGGTAAACATATCTACATCTTAACATGGGGCAACCTTCCCAAATGCCAATTATTTTTACAATTAAAATTATTTTAGGGGGTAATCCCTGAACCCTCCTTTTTGTAGCCTTACAACCCAAATCCCTAACACACACCTAAACACAACCTTGCCACCCTATACACACACCCAAAACTACATCTATACATAGAAGTCACCCCCAGGTTAGCCCTTGAACAGCCCAGATGCCAGGGTGGGTGTATTTAAAAAGTAGGAGATGTATTTAAGTTTTACATGTCCTGGTAGTGAGACTCAAATTAATTACACTACTGCAAGAGGACCTCCCCATAGGAGAGCATTGGAATTACCTTATTGCATGTAATAAGCTGTAACTTCCATTGGGACAGTTTGTGTCTAAAGAATTGTAATTAAAAGCCCTCTTTAATGGTAGTCATTTTTTAAATCTGAATTCAGTAAAAGCCACTTTTAAAGTTGGTATTTTCTTATGAACATGCATGCAGCCTATTCCTTGATCCCATTTGGCACAAAATGGTTTCAGCACTCTATAAACAATGTTAATAAAACTTCATATCACATTCAACTTCAAATTATTTAAGCGAATAATTGCACATAGGGAAAGATGATATCCAGATTCAGTAGATATATTTCTTGTTCCAAATTTTTTTTAATCATTCACAGAACAGAAACTTCTTCCATAGACGAATTCATCTTAGCCAACGCGTTTCATCTCACTAGGAGACTTCTTCAGGGCTCTGAATCTATAGTAAAAGTTAAGTTCCTCAAGCAACACAGAAAATTCTCAGAGAGGCAGTATAAGTGGAACACTCAATAATATTTTCATATAGTATCAAAGCGGCATGATAACCACATGTAAACCGGTCCATAAGGGTTTCACTGTGTGAAACCCTCTTATGGACCGGTTTACGTGCGGTAGACTATGAAAATGTTAGTGTTCCACTTATACTACCTCTCTGAAAATGTTCTGTGTTGCTTGAGGAACATAACATACTATAGATTCGAAGCCCTGAAGAAGTCTCCTAGTGAGACGAAACGCGTTGGCTATGATGAATTAGTCTATGGAAGAAGTTTCTGTTCTGTGAATAATAAAAAGAAATTTTGGGAACAAGAAACATCTACTGAAACTAATACCTTCTTTCCCTATGTGCAATTATTCACTTAAATAATTTGAAGTTGAATGTGATATGAAGTTTAATTAACATGGTTTATAGAGTGCTGAAACCATTGTGCCAAATTGATTTCGTAGGATTTTTCCTACATTGTGGGGAGTAGAGAGGGAAGTACTCCCTGGTTTCACGCACCTTCAATCAAACTTGGGGACACTTCATTTGTTGGGTGCGAATTTTATTAGCCTCTGATCTATTGTGTGTCCCTGTTCCTTGATCCCATGACTAGGTGAAGTAGGTCTCTGTGTATAGCAGTCATATAGTAGGAGCAAGGGAAATCTAGTTTTGCAATATGTGCAACTCAGTTAACAATTGGAAGGAGCTGGCACACTTACACACCACAGAGGCACTGCGTGAGCTCACAAAGGACTGGTCACTAATCTATTGTGACTCCAGAAAAGCTGGGGCTTTGACAGGGAGGAAGGGGACGTCCGACACCTCGGGTTGATAGGTGTAGAAGCTTCTCCAACTTCAAGGAAGGAATTGGGAATATATTTTGGACCTCTGACCCAAACTCTTCAGAACAATTCTGGACCTGTGGATACTATGCCCAGAAGAAGGACTGCTGTTGTGCTAAAAAGAACTGCTGCCCTGGCCTGTTGCCCTTCTCACCCGGATGAGAAATACTGACCCTGCATCTGTTGAACCTAGGACCACAGTGACTTCAAGGGCTAGTTGATGGCCTCCTGACCCGAGGCTCAGTGCTAGAATGCTCCCGCAACTGTAAACCCAACACCTGCACTTCATCTATGATTCTACCCTGCCAAGTGCTGTCACCCCAGTCCTAGACTCCTGGAAGTGGTCCTAAGGTGCTCTGCCAGCCTCAGTAGATTCAGCAGAACCGACATCTCTGCTTTGCAAAAACCCCAAGCAGAACCAATGCAACGTCACTGCTGTGTGGATCTTTTCCGTCAAAAAAGATGCACATCAGAGCCTGTCCCAGCGACGCAAGCAGCCTCAATACTGGACTCCCCATAGCAGCTCCTCTGAACCCAGGCATGGCCCGCCCCCATTGTGTGATGTATCCTTGACACCAGACTTTGGATCACAAGGCCTCATTGGAACTCTGAATGACCTTGCACCTCAGCATCTCAAAGAGATATTTTTTTTACCAAGATGCTCACAACCCTCCACAAAGCATGATTTGAGGTACTTTGTTCATTCATTGTCCCAACTGGGTCCCTGTATCCGGCCCATACTCCATTGTGGTGGGCCTGAGCTTGTGAATTTGTAATAGAGACCAGATATCCACATTGGCATTTTGTGGTGCTATTTAATATTGCCAGTTGAACAGATTGGATTTGTTGTTTTATTTATTAAAAAGTACTCTTTTTATAATCTGGTTTGGGATCTATTGTGGTCTGTTTTTAAGGGGTTACTGTTGGAACCGGCTGTCTCTAGTTGGCAGAGGTATGCACTTCTGACAAATAGGGACACACCTTTTCTAGTCAGGGCAAGAGGATCACACACTTAGATAACCCCTGCTCACCCCCTTGGTAGCTTGGCAAAGCAGACAGGCTTATCTCAGAGGCTGTGTGTTAAGCATTTATGACCACATACAGTAATAAAGTGAATACGCTACAAATGGACACGACACAGTAGTATTATAAAAATAAGGTTGTTTATATAAGGCTTAGCACAAGACCAAATAACGACAAAAATATACCACAATCTTAATAAATACTCTTGGAAGGAAAAATAATAGTTCAAGTGTAGTTTCTTCTTAGCACAAAGTCTTTAGTAACAAAAGCAACTCTTATTCTTTAAATCACAGTTCTTGGCAACCATGTAACCCCCACAGGAGTCAAACGACGTCGAGGCAAAGTTAATCCAAAGGTTCGGCGTCAACCGCGAGGCGTCATAAGATGTCAGGCAGGAGCAGCGCTCATGAGGCGAAGCAGGATACGGAGTCGATATCGATGGTGATGTTGCAAGAGTGAGAAGCGCTCACGGCGTCGAGAGGGCTCGGTGTCGAGGCGTCGGTAGCGGCTTCGCTACTAGCGTCGATCGGGCCCGCCGGCCGACGTCAAAGGTGCGGGACACAGGAGCTGCGCTCACGATGTCGAGCTGGATTCGGCAGCGTCCGTCGGTGTCGAGATTGCTGGATTCTTCAGAGGTGCTGGACTTTCAGGTTCCAGCAACAAGCACTTTTTAGCAAATGATGAAGTCCTTTAACCCTGTGACTTCAACAGGAGGCTGGCACTCTTCCAACCCTTGGAGATTTCCTTGGCAAAGCTTGAGAGTACACACTCAGTTCCTCTCTCCTGGTTCCTTGGCAAAAATAAAGTAGTAACTGCAGGATTCCCCCAACAAACAGCACACTGGCAGAAGGGGTAGGCAAGTCCTTGGATCAGCAGGCTTCTTGTCCTTGGTTCAGGTTTCCTTGTCAGAAGTGATCTAAATTCTTGGTTCAGGGGTCCTTCTCTTATACCCCTTTTTGGCTTTGATCCCTTTGTCCATGCAGGGGAATTCCCCCCCCATCCTGGGTTTGTTGTGGGTGTTGCCAGGTCGAGGCACCTGGCCTATGCACTGTGCAGGGCCGGGTCCTCAGCCGCCCCGCAAGAGGTGGAGCCAGGATTGTCTCTGGCACGCACAGAGCCATCAGTCGCTCGGCAGGAGGTGGAGCCAGCATTGTGTCAGGCAGGGCAGGCTATCAGGAGGATTTCTCATGAGAAATGCGCATGCGCGGCCGCCCGCGCATGCGCATTAGTATCCGAAATGGCGGCGGCGCGATTCCAGGGACGGGAGAGGGAGCCCCGGGGACGCGGCGGACAGGTAAGTGTTTTTAAAACCTTTAAATCCTTTTATTTGAATATTTATGGAGGGCGGGAGGGAGGCGGGTGGCGGCCGGCTACGCACCGTCTGCGGAGCGCGCGTAGTGCCGCCTGGCTACGCCCGCTACGCAAAATGCGTAGGAGACGGAACTACGCGCACTCCGTGCACGGAGCGTAGCTGGCCGCCCACCCTTAGTATTTACAAGCCCTGGCCCTCCTGGTGCACTCTACTAGGGACTGACAGTAAACCAAATAAGCCAAACATGGAATCCAATCAAATATCAATTTCACATAGGGAGCACTTGCACTGTGGCACTGATCAGCAGTGGCACAGTGCCCAAAGCAATATTCCAGCAAAAACATCGTAAACAGAGGAGGCAAACAGAAAAAATGGAGGAGAGACTCATGCCAATGATGCCAGGTCTAACATGTGTCCCCTCCAGCTGAAATGTGGGGAGAAATACCCTTACCCTAGGGAGTCCTCATCACTAAGGCGGAAAAATCTGGACAGACCATCAGCATTGGCGTGATCTGTACCAGGGAGGTGTTCCACCGTGAAGTCCATCCCCTGTAGGGAAATGGACCACCTCAACAGCTTTGGATTCTCACCCCTCATCTGCATCAACCATCTGAGGGGGCTGTGGTCTGTCTGAACCCGGAAGGGAGTCCCAAACAGGTAGGGTCTTAGCTTCTTCAGCGCCCAGACCACAGCGAATGCTTCTCGCTCTATCGCACTCCACCTCTGTTCCCTGGGAAGTAACCTCCTACTGATAAAGGCTACAGGTAAGTCTCGGCCCTCTTCATTCACCTGAGCTAGAACAGCCCCCACGCCATGCTCTGAAGCGTCCGTCTGGAAAACAAATTCTTTAGAAAAGTCGGGTGCCTGGAGTATGGGTGCTGTGCACATTGCAGTTTTCAGGGTGTCAAAGGCCGTCTGACAGGCGTCAGTCCAGATCACAAGTCGTGGCTGCTTCCTGGAAGTCAGCGAAGTCAAGGGGTGCACAATGTTGCCATAATCCTTGACAAACCTCCTGTAGTAACCCTTGAGACCTAAGAAGGCTCTCACCTGAGTCTGGGTTTTGGGTGGTGCCCAAGCCAGGAAGGTATCAATCTTGGGTTGCAGGGGGGCCACCTTGCCGCTCCCTACTTGGTGCCCCAAGTACACCACTGAACCCTGCCCAATCTGGCACTTACTGGCTTTGATTGTGAGGCCTGCTCTGCGCAGGGCCAACAACACTTCCTGGAGGTGGCGCAAGTGTTCCTCCCAGCTGGCGCTGAACACTGCTATGTCGTCCAGGTAAGCGGCACTGAAATCCTCCAGTCCAGCCAATACCTGGTTGACCAACCTCTGGAAGGTGGCAGTCCTCGGTAATCCACACAGAACCGAAGTTCTGGTGAAGCACCAGGCGCTGCAGCCTTCGGGACCAAGACCACTGGGCTGGCCCAAGGACTGCTAGAGGACTCAACCACCCCTAAGGCAAACATTTTGGAGACTTCCTCCTTGATGTATGCTCTGACCATGGCTTGTCAGTCACTCTGTAGGCCTTGTGCTTTACAGGAGTGCTATCCCCGGTGTCCACATCATTGACACACCACTGAGTGACACCAGGAATCAAGGAGAACAGATCAGGGAATTGTCCCAACAGTTGGCGACAATCTTGCTGCTGCTCAGGGATCAGTGTGTCAGAGAGGACAACACCATCCACTGACCCATCTTGCATACAGGAGGTCATGAAGAGGCTCACTCTCCTCCTCCATTCCAGCATCTGTAGCTAGGAGCATGCCCACTTCGGACCTTTCTAAGTGGGGCTTTAAAAAGTTGACATGCAGGACCCGCAAGGGGTTCCTAGGAGACTTCTCCACCATGTAGGTGACATCGCTCTTTTTCTCCACAACCTCAAATGGTCCAGTCCACCTGTCTTTGAGCGCACAAGGTTCCACAGGGGACATGACCCAAACTTTCTGACCAGGCTGAAGCTCCACCAGAGTGGCCTTCTGGTCGTACCACCACTTCATCTCTTCCTGGCTGGCCTCCAGATTTGCCTGAGCAAGATCTCTGAAGCGCCGAGTCTGGTTCCTAAAGGCCAGCACGTAACTGTATACATCCTGGGGAGGTTTCCTGGGAGATTGCTCCCAGCCTTCTTTTACCAGACTCAAAGGTCCTCTTACCGGGTGTCCATACAAAAGCTCAAAGGGGCTGAACCCTAGAGACTTCTGTGGCACCTCACGGTAAGCAAACAACAGGCATGGCAAGAGGACGTCCTATTTACGCCTCATTGGTTCTTCAAGACCCATAAGCATGCCTTTAAGGGTTCAGTTGAATCTCTCAACCAACCCATTACCTTGAGGGTGGTAAGGAGTGGTGAATTTGTAGGTTACCCCACACTCCTTCCACAGAGACTTCATATAATTGGAAATGAAGTTGGTGCCCCGGTCTGACACCACCTCTCTGGGGAACCCCATTCGGGAGAAAAAACCCATCAGTGCCCGTCCCACCACGGGGGCCGTCACTGTTCTGAGAGGGATGGCTTCCGGGTACCGCGTGGCATGGTCCACCAAGACCAGGATGAACCTGTTGCCCATGGCTGTCTTGGGGTCCAGGGGCCCAACAATGTCAATCCCCACCCGGTCAAAGGGGGTACTGACCATGGGAAAAGGTTGGAGGGGAGCCTTCTGCTTCCGCCAGCTTTTCCCACTTGCCTGGCAAGTTTGACAGGTTTTGCAATGGATATCTGTATCCCTTCCTATCTGAGGCAAAAAAAATGGGTGACAAGCCTGTCATAGGTCTTGTCCTGCCCCTGATGTCCAGCTAACGGAACATCATGAGCCAAACCCAGTAGGAAGGCTCTGAAGCGCTGGGGTACCACCAGCACACGGGCTGACCCAGGCTCAGCAGCCTTAGGCTCACTATACAGGAGATCGTTCTCCCAGTATACCAAATGTGACCCTGACTGATCACCTGTTGTCTGGGCTGAGGCCTGCTGCCTCATACCCTCAAAAGAAGGGCACACTTTTTGTTCAGCACAAAATTCTTCCCTGGAGGGACCACCATCCTGCTGCCAGTGGGTCAGCTCGGGCAGGTCTCCCAGTTCAGCAACTTGTTCCCCTGTGGGTTGCAGGGCATCCCCCTCAAGGTCTGCCTCCTCCTGGACCACGGGAACTATGGGGGCCGGTTTCCCGCACCTCCCGCCTCTTCTCTTCACAGCTGGGTCCTGGGCCATACTTTCAGGCTCCGGAACCCCATCAACACCCTTACTTGCTGTCATCGATGGAGTGGTTGCACACACCCACTCTGGCACACCCAACATTTTCAAATGTGTCTCTCGCTCTACCTTAGCCCAAGGGGAGTCCTCTAAATCATTGCCCAGGAGACAATCAACAGGCATGGCGGGCCTTACAGCAACCTGAAGAGTACCTGAAACCCCATCCCATTCAAAGGGACCTGAGCTACCTCACACTCTCTCTGGGAGTTGTCAGCAGCTATAATGGGGTAGAATGCATGAGGGACCACCTGCTCTCTGGACACCAAGTAACACTTGACAGCTGTCACACTCGCTCTGGTGTCTGAGAGCTTCCACCCTATGGCCATTAATGGTCACCCACTGCCTATATTTCTTAGTGTTACTAGGCAGAGGGGGTGGAGGGACCATTTCCATGTCTCCTAAAGAGACCAGGGACATCTCTGCGGGGCCCTCCCCACCAGTGGCAACCATCTCCCCCCTCCCAGGGCTACACTCGCCAACTGACGGGGGGTGCACGTGGTGGTGCATTAGAGTTCCTCATGGGAGACTGGGGATCATAATAACGGTGTCCCACCTGCTTACAAACGTAGCAGGTCATTGGGCCCTTATGAACAGGTTTACCTGTCGGGGCCTCGGACTTCTTCACTGGGGAGGCTGGGAACCCTTACTTTGGTTCCCTTTGGGATTACTTTGGGGCCCTTTCTGGAACTCCCTCTGTTTACCCTTGTCCCCCCCCACTCTTCTGCTGGGGACCCTGCCCACCTTTCGCTGAGTCTCCCACTGGACCCTTGTGGACCCTGGTACTGACCCAGCGGTCCGCCTCCTCAGCAAGTTTTCTAGGGTTAGATATCTTGCTATCAATAAGGTGCTGGCGCAGCTCTGGAAAACAGTTATTAGACAAGTGCTCCCATGCAAACAAATCATAAAGAGCATCATAACTTTCCACTTTGCTGCCCTTTACCCAACCATCCATGGCTCTGCAAAAAAATGACACATTCAACCCACGTAGTACCAGGCAATTTCTTACATTCTCTAAAGGCTTGTCTGTACTTTTCTGGGGTTAGGCCATACCTTAACATTAAAGCATCTTTCATATGAGCATAAGACATCTTATCCTCAACAGGCATGTCCAACAGGGTATCTCTTCCCGCATTCACAAAGCGACCCCACAACCCCTCTCCCCAATCCTTCTCAGGGACCCGGTGGGCCAACAATGCTAACTCATATGCTTTAAACCATTGGCCAATACCTTCATTCTTATGAAAATCTTTTATCACATCTTTGGGAAAATAAAACCTACTTTCTGCAGGCACAGATGGGATGCTGCCACCAGAGGGATTCAATTCTAAATTCTTAGCTTTGAGCTCCATTTCCCTCACCATTTTCTCACGCTCAAAAGCTAACTTTTCTCTTTCAAACTCCAACCTTTTGATCTCTATATCCGCTTCTCTCCTGCTTCTTGCATTTTCTAACTCCAACTGCCCTTCTATCTTAAGTTTTGTGTTTCTAACTGGTATGCTCGCTCCTTCGCCCTGTCTTCCAATTCTTCAGGAGAAAGACCCTTAGAGGAAACACTTCTGCCGGGAGAGGACCCAGGCCCATTCACGGGCACCTCCTCTTCCCCTGGCGGTACCACCACCGGATCAGAGGGATCTCTGGCCTCTAGCCAAGCTTCCAGTGCTTTGAGAACTTCCCCTTTGTTTTTTCAGCCTGTGGTAGGAACTTTCAACTGCTTGCAAAAATGGTCCAATTGCTTTCTGTTGTACTCCTTGATCTTACTCCTATCAAACTCCTCCACAACAACAGGGGTAGTGACTCCGGCATCACTCATGATCAAAACTGGCAGTGTTAAAAAAAGTAAGCTCCAGGAAAGAGGAGAACAAAAATAGAATATCCAACCAAAATAGATTGTGGCTGCGCTATGGTCTGCTTTCACTATGTAGCGCACACTAATCACTGCACATGGGTCATAAATGCAAAGTTCAAATCCTCACCGCTGACCCACCAATGTTAGAACCGGCTGTCTCTAGTTGGCAGAGGTATAAACTTCTGACAAATAGGGACACACCGTTTCAAGTCAGGGCAAGGGGATCACACACTTAGATAACCCCTGCTCAACCCCTTGGTAGCTTGGCAAAGCAGACGGGCTTATCTCAGAGGCTGTGTGTTAAGCATTTATGACCACATACAGTAATAAAGTGAATACGCTACAAATGAACACGACACAGTAGTATTATAAAAATAAGGTTGTTTATATAAGGCTTAGCACAAGACCAAATAACGTCAAAAATATACCACAATCTTAATAAATACACTTGGAAGGAAAAATAATAGTTCAAGTGTAGTTTCTTCTTGGCACAAAGTCTTTAGTAAGAAAAGCAACTCTTCTTCTTTAAATCACAGTTCTTGGCAACAATGTAACCCCCACAGGAGTCACACGATGTCGAGACAAAGTTAATCCAAAGGTTCGGCGCCTACCGCGAGGAGCACTATGTCGAGCCCGGAGTCGCAACAGACCCCGACAACACAGTACCTTGGAAAAGTGAAGCACGCGATGATCAGCGGCGTAGAGATGTCCAGCGTCGCGTCTTCGGCGTCGATCGGGCCTCGGAGTCGGGGCGATCTGCAGCGGCGTCGACATGGCAGGCAGAAGCAGCGTTCATGAGGCGAAGCAGGATACGGCGTCGTCGATGGTGATGTTGCAAGAGTGAGCAGCGCTCACGGCGTCGAGAGGGCTCGGTGTCGAGGCGTCGGTAGCAGCTTCGCTACTAGCGTCGATCGGGCCAGGCGGCCGACGTCGAAGGTGCGGGACACAGGAGCTGCACTCACGATGTCGAGCTGGATTCGGCAGCGTCCGTCGGCATCGAGATTGCTGGATTCTTCAGAGGTGCTGGACTTTCAGGTTCCAGCAACAAGCACTTTTTAGCAAATGATGAAGTTCTTTAACCCTGTGACTTCAACAGGAGGCGGGCACTCTTCCAACCCTTGGAGATTTCCTTGGCAAAGCTTGAGAGTACACTCAGTTCCTCTCTCCTGGTTCCTTGGCAAAAATAAAGAAGTAACTGCAGGATTCCCCTAACAAACAGCACACTGGCAGAAGGGGTAGGCAAGTCCTTGGATCAGCAGGCTTCCTGTCCTTGGTTCAGGTTTCCTTGTCAGAAGTGATCTAAATTCTTGGTTCAGGGGTCCTTCTCATATACCCCTTTTTGGCTTTGATCCCTTTGTCCATGCAGGGTAATTCCCCCCCCCATCCTGGGTGTTTTGTGGATGTTGCCAGGTCGAGGCACCTGGCCTATTCACTGTGCAGGGCCGGGTCCTCAGCCGCCCCGCAGGAGGTGGAGCCAGGATTATCTCTGGCAGGCACAGAGCCATCAGTCGCTCGGCATGAGGTGGAGCCAGCATTGTGTCAGGCAGGGCAGGCTACCAGGAGCTACTCTTCCCCTACTCTCAATGCAGATGCCTCACTCACCCCACGCTGACACATTCAGACCTCTGGAGCCACCCAGCCCCTGTCACACGCACACCAAACCAGCAGAGACCAGTAGACAGTCAGACAAGAAAATAGCTACTTTCTAAAAGTGCTATTTTCAAACACAGAGTCTAAAAACCATCCACCCAAACGGATGAGTTATTAAACCCTGAGTTCAGGGATGCCAAACTTGACATTGTACCATGCTTCCCGAGCCCGCTAGGATTATAGCGTTTAATAATCCTGGCAGCCCACGCTAACTTATGGAGAGCAGGTAACCTTACAATAGTGAAAAACGAAGATGGCTGTAATTCACTATTAGGACATGCCACACACATCAGTGCTTGTCCTACCTTATGCTTACAATGCACCCTGCCCTTGGGCCTACCATAGGGGTGACTAACATGAAGTTAAGGGAAGGTTTAGGGACTGGCAAGTAGGTGTACTCGCGCAGCCCGCGTGACAGTCCCAGACTGCACGTAGGTCTAGCAATGGCAGACCTTTAGACATATTTTACTAGGCTACTTCTGTGGGTGGCACAGCACGTGCTGCAAGCCCACTAGCAGCATTTGTATTTACAAGCCCTGGCACTCCTGGTGCACTCTACTAGTGACTGACAGTAAACCAAATAAGCCAAACATGGAATCCAATCAGATATCAATTTCACATAGGTAGCACTTGCACTGTGGCACTGATCAGCAGTGGCACAGTGCCCAAAGCAATATTCCAGCAAAAACATTGTAAACAGAGGAGGCAAACAGAAAAAATGGAAGAGAGACTCTTGCCAATGATGCCAGGTCTAACAGTTACTAATTGAAGTGTTGCACAAAAACTTTACACATTCGCTTTGTTTTAAGCCTGGTTGCTCTGTGCCATCCTACTAGAAGGCCCAGCACAGGATAATTTGGGGTTTGCTTGTGACTTTACTTGGAGAAGACATTTGGTTGGTGCTGGAGTAGGTCTTCAGTTCACCCCTCAATCAGTAACCTAATTTCCTACACATATCTTTTATTGTAGGTTCAGAGTTCAGGAGTCTACTAGTACCTGAGTGCTGGGGCCAAATGACCAATTAAAACTAGTCAAAAATTAGGAAAAATGCTTTAGGAGAGTATTTAAAAAGTACAAATGCCTTTGATAAAATAGCTATAGATTTGTTTAACACCAATAGGGTGGCATGAGAGGTCTTTAGAGAAAACCTTGTTAAAGAAACCAATGAAAAAGAATTAAGCATTTGAAAGTCTGCATCTAGGACCCATGTAGAGATTAAATGCCAGTTGATACAGCAGTATTCAAATTCGATGTAGTGGCACTTTACAATGTATGCCGGACATCGCATGCCATTACAATGCAAGTCCTTACAACAACTTGCTGTGGGTGGGGGGGTGTCACTGAATGTCAGAATAGTATCACTTACTATTCCAATTCCAGTCTGTGTAACAGTAGGGAAGGTGTTTGATTTTAAATCCAACACCTTCTGCCCCCTACAGAAGGTCTTAACGATATGCGGTGTAATGGTGTGCGTTGCAACAAGGTCATAAGCACATTGCAGTGGCATGCGAAGCAAAGAGGTTTCCCATCTGATGTGAAAACAGAATTCGGTTTTATCGGTTAAGGATTATTCCTTAAACTTATTAGGATGTTATTTATAAATTGAATCTGGTTGTAACAAATAGAAAGAGATTACAATTGTATTGACTTGAGAACTCAACATTACATATAAAGGGATTTCCTTCACTACACCCCCCAAAAAAAACCTATACAATTCCTGACGAATCACCAAACTTAGACATGGGTTTGTAAGGCAAAGAGGCATGGGGTTCTGTTTTTGGTCTGAGGTTTACAAGACATTTTCCTGAACAAACAGGTCATGTCTGCTGACTACGCAGCTAGGCTCAATCACCTTGCTTGAATAGCATGTCAAATTCAAACTGGAACCTATACCAGATGCTCCCCAGTGCCAAAATATATCTGAAAAGGAACCATGGGACCCAGTTCCTTACACATACAGTGCTGGATGTGGCGCTCTGTTTACAAATCCTTATATTATGAAGACTTAAAAATATGACTATTTGAACACATCAGAACTTGCTACTAATAACTAATGTGCACAAGCGATTGGATCCCATCTGGAAACAGGGATTGTTCATTCAACTGAGAATCTGGAGACTGGTTTGAAATGGTTTCAGGGATACAGTAGATGCAATTACCAGATCACCAAGGATTCTCCATATTCAGGTGCATGATCAGATTTACTTGAATTATTGTGGGGTGCATACTGAATCTCAAACCCCATTGAAGTTCTTAGATTGGCATCCCATGCTCTCTGTTAGATCTGGGGGTCTCTAGTTGGCAGAGGTAGGTACCACTGTCTAAATAGGGACCCTTGCTAGGCAGGGCAAGGAGATAACCCTCTGAGATAACCCCTGCTCACCCTCTAGGTAGCTTGGCACGAGCAGTCTAGGCTAACCAGAGGCAATGCGTAAAGTATTTGTACCAACACTCACAGTAACAGTGAAAACACCACAAACTGACTCCACAACAGTTTAGAAAAATAAAGGTATTTAATCTAAACTACACAAGACCAAAACGACAAAAATCCAACATACACAGTTCAAGAATATGGTTTCAAAAGAGTTCTTAAGGTTGCGTTAAAATTCTTAGGTTGCGATAGAATTCTCTACGTTGCGATAGAATTCTCTACTGATGTAAAGTCCACATTTGTAAAGCGCACAATCACCCGTAAGGGTCTCTAGGCGCTGGGGGCCATCGGGAAGATTAAGCGAGCTATTGCCCAGAGTCACATGGTGCTGGGCTAACCTGCCACCGGAGCCAGAGATCGAACCGTGGTCCCCAGATTCCAGCGTCAGTCGCCCTGGCCGCGGCGCCACACCTCTCCCACTGATGCGTGAAAAGCTCACAGTTGCGTCACGTTCACTCACAGTACCTTTTAGTTGCAACAAAGTTCCAAAAGCAGAAGCTGGTGCGGTGGAAAACAAGCGATGCGTTGCTCCTGAGACCCTGGGGAGGCGATGCGACAGCACCGCTGCAGCAGCGGGCGTGTTGCGGCGAATCCGGTCTGTAAGGGGAGGAAGGCCACTTGTATGGAATCCGGTGCGTAGGTTCCGTAGGAAGTTTGTTCTCGCAAAGGCATGATGCAACGATCTCGTAGGGGCTGCGACGATCTCCGGGGCGACGATGTGTGGTCCAGCGGTGATCCTCTCTCTCGCAGCTCCTCGATGCGATGGTTCTGCCACGATGTTCGCAGCGACGTGATGCGGTCCGCAAGCAAGCGGTGCGGCGAGCTCACCCAGCGACGACAGGCTCTGCGACGATACTCGCAGCGGAGTTCGATTCTCCCGCACCGGTCTGGAGCGTCCCGCAAACGAAGGATGCGATGTCTCTGGCAGCGGCGTCAGGCGCTGCCACGATCTCGACCTCCGTAGCGGCGGGAAACTTCTCGCACTGTCGGGGAAGCGCTCCGCAAGCGAGCGATGCGACACTTTTCAGTTTCAAAAGTCACTCAAGCTTAGTTTCAAGCTTCCCAACACAGGTACAACTTCCAGAGGCCCCACAACTGGATCAAGCACTCTAGGAAGGACAGAACTCTCTCAACAGAGTTCAAGGAAGCTGGGGGTGAAGTCCTTTTGTTCCTGGGACTTCAAAACAGGGAGCCAGCTCTTCTCAGGCCCTTGGAGATTCCTTCAAGACAGGGGACACAGCACAAAAGCAAAGTCCTTCCCCTCTCCTTGGCAGCAAAGCAACAGGTCAGTCCAGCAGAGCAACAGCAGGACAGTCTTCCTTCTTCAGTTTCTGCTTTCTCCTTGGCAGAGGTTCCTTCTTGATTCCAGGATGATCTAATTTTCTGTTGTCAGGGGTCCTGTACTTATACCCCTAAAGTCTTTGTTCTCTTGGTGCATGTGGGCCCTGAGCCCGGTCTGAACCAGTTCTGGGTGGTTCCTGAGTACTTTGTTTTGCTGGCTGCATCTTTCCTTTCAGAATGAGGGGCAGGGTCCTCAGCCGCCCAGCAGGGGGGTGGAGCCAGCATTGTGGAAGGCAGGCACAGCCCTATTCCGCCCAGGTGCTAACTCCTCCCACCACTCCAGTTGCAAATGCAGTCATTCAGCCTAGTGCGGACTCATCCAGCCTCCTGGGGAATCCCCAGCCCCTGTCACTCTCAAACCAGACAGTCAATACACAAACAGGCCCAGGCACACAGAAGGGTCAGACAAGAGAACAGCAACTTTCTAAAAGTGCTGTTCTCAAACACAGGATTTAAAAACAACTTTTCCTAAAAGATGTGTTATTAAATTCTGAGTTCGGGGATACTAGATACTTATGTCCTATCTTGTTCCTATGGGAAGAAATGCTGTTAACCACTGTAGCCAGCATCCCCCATGTTAACCTATGGAGCAAGATAGCCTTACAGTAGTGAAAAACGAAAATGGCTGCCATTCACTACCAGAGCATGTCACCTGCACTAGTACATGCTCTACCTTTTACATACACTGCACCCTGCCCAGGGGGGTACCTTGGGCCTTCCATAGGGGTGACTGATGTGTACAAAAAGGGAAGGGTTAGGCCTGGTCAGTGGAGACACTGACCAGGAGGACATGGCAGTTCTAAACTGCACACAGGCACTGCAGTGTCATGCCTGAGACATCATTTTAGGGCTACTCCTGTGGGTGGCACAATCAGTGCTGCAGGCCCACTAGTAGCATTTGTCATCACCAGCCCTGGCACACCCAGTGCACTTTACTAGGGACTTCATGGTGATACAAATATGCCAAACATGTATATTCAATCAGAATAACAATTTACACAGGGAGCACTTACACTCTGGCACTGATCAGCAGTGGCAGAGTGTCCAAAGCATCTAAACCAGCAAAAACAAAATCTAGCACAGCATCAAAAATACAGGAGGTAGAGGCAAAAAGATAGGGGAAACCACGCCAAAGATGCCAGGTCTAACACGTGTCCCCTCCAGCTGAAAGTGGGGAGAACTGCCCACCCTCTTGGGAGTTCTCTTCACTAAGGCGGAAAAACCTGGACAGACCATCAGCATTGGCGTGTTCTGTGCCAGGGCGGTGTTCCACCGTAAAGTCCATTCCCTGTAGGGAGATGGACCACCTCAACAGCTTTGGGTTCTCATCCCTCATCTGCATTAACCATCTGAGGAGCCTGTGGTCGGTCTGAACACGGAAGTGAGTCCCAAACAGGTAGGGCCTCAACTTTTTCAGAGCCCAGACCACAGCAAATGCTTCTCTCTCAATCGCACTCCACTTCTGTTCCCTGGGGAGTAGTCTCCTGCTACTGAAGGCTACCGGCTGGTCTCCTCCCTCCTCAGTGATTTGTGAGAGTACTGCTCCCACACCATGCTCTGAAGCGTCTGTCTGTACTATGAACTCACTGGAAAAGTCAGGTGCCTTGAGCACCGGTGCTGTGCACATAGCAGTTTTCAGGGTTTCAAAAGCAGTTTGGCAGGCGTCAGTCCAGTCAACTCTTTTGGGCAACTTCTTGGAAGTGAGTTCTGTCAAAGGGGGCGACAATGGTGCCATATCCTTTGACAAAACATCTAATACCCGGTGAGTCCCAAACAGGCTCTGACCTCCGTCTGGGTCTTGGGGGGCTCCCAAGCCAGAATGGTATCAATCTTTGCCTGTAGGGGCGCCACCTGGCCGCTCCCCACCTGGTGTCCCAAATACACCACAGAACCCTGCCCTATCTGGCACTTGCTGGCCTTGATAGTGAGGCCTGCCCTTTGCAGAGCCTTCAACACTTCACAGAGGTGTTGCAAGTGTTCCTCCCACGTGGAGCTGAACACAGCAATGTCATCCAGGTAGGCGGCGCTGAATTCCTCCAGCCCGGGCAGTACCTGGTTAACCTGTCTCTGGAACGTGGCAGGGGCATTTTTCAATCCAAAGGGCATGACTCGGAACTGGAAGTGCCCCTCTGGCATTGAAAATGCTGACCTCTCTTTGGCCCCATCAGTTAAGGCAATCTGCCAGTACCCAGAAGTCAAATCGAATGTACTGAGGTACTGGGCAGCTCCCAACCGATCCACAAGCTCATCAGCTCTGGGGATGGGGTGTGCGTCAGTCTTCGTGACCGCATTGAGCCCACGGTAGTCCACGCAAAACTGGAGTTCTGGCGGGCCACCGGGCGTAGCAGCTTTCTTGGGCACCAAGACCACTGGGCTAGCCCAGGGGCTGCTGGAGGGCTCAATCACCCCTAGCGCCAGCATCTTGGAAACCTCTTCCTTGATGCTGGCCCTGACCTTGTCAGCTACCCTGTAAAATTTGTGTTTCACAGGCAGACTGTCTCCAGTGTCCAAATCATGGACGCACCAGTTGGTGACTCCTGGGGTCAGGGAGAACAGGGAGGAGAACTGACCCAACACTTGACGACAGTCACTCTGCTGTTCTGGGGTCAGGGTGGGCGAGAGGACCACACCATCCACTGACCCATCTTGCTCCTTAACTGCCAGGAGGTCGGGGAGAGGATCACTATCCTCTTCCATTCCTGCATCTGTAGCCATGAGCATAGTCACTTCAGACCTCTCAAAGTGTGGTTTGAGGCGGTTCACATGCAAGACTCTCAGGGGCTGCCTGGGAGTCCTCAGGTTAACCAGGTAGGGTACCTCACTCTTCCTTTCCACCACCTCATATGGCCCAGTCCACTTGTCTTGGAGCGCACAAGGCTCCGCTGGCGCCATCACCCACACTTTCTGCCCAGGTTGAAATTCGACCAGAGTGGTATTCTGGTCATACCATCTTTTCATTTTTTCCTGGCTTGCTTCCAGGTTCGCCTGAGTGAGCTTCCTGAAGCGTTGTGTCTGGTTGCGGATGGCCAGCACATAGCTGAACACATCCTGGGGGGGGTTTCCCACGGGACTTTTCCCAACCCTCCTTCACCAGTGAGAGAGGTCCTCTAACAGGGTGGCCATACAGGAGTTCAAAGGGACTGAACCCTAAGGACTTCTGAGGCACCTCCCTGTAGGCAAACAACAGGCATGGTAACAAGACGTCCCACTTCCGTCTCATGGGCTCCGCTAGGCCCATAATCATACCTTTCAGGGTCCGGTTGAACCTTTCAACCAACCCATTTCCTTGAGGGTGGTAAGGAGTGGTGAACTTATAAGTTACCCCACACTCCTCCCACAGAGACTTCATGTACTTAGAGATGAAATTGGTACCCCCGTCGGAGACCACCTCTCTGGGGAACCCCACACGGGAAAAGATCCCCATCAATGCACGGCCCACCACGGGTGCTGTGATTGTCCTGAGAGGGACTGCTTCCGGGTACCGGGTGGCATGGTCCACCAAGACCAGGATGAACCTGTTGCCTAAGGCTGTCTTGGGGTCCAGGGGCCCTACAATGTCTATGCCTACCCGCTCAAAAGGGGTGGTCACTACTGGGAAGGGTTGAAGGGGTGCCTTCAACTTTGTTCCAGTCTTGCCACTGGCTTGACAGGTTTGGCAAGATCTGCAAAAGGAACCAACGTGCTTTCTCATCTGGGGCCAGTGGAAGTGGGTGACAAGCCGGTTTAGGGTCTTGTCTTGCCCCAGATGTCCTGCAAGAGGCACGTCATGAGCCAGACCCATTAGGAAGTTTCTGAAGCGCTCGGGTACCACCAGCACACGGGCTGCACCGGGCTCAGCAAACTTAGGCTCGCTATATAACAAGTCATCTTCCCAGTAGATAAAGTGATCTCTGGCTGCTCCACCTGCTGCCTGATCTACAGCCTGTTGCCGCAGACCAACGAGGGAAGGGTATTCTTTCTGCGCCTGGCAGAATTCCTCCCTGGAGGGACCACCTTCCTGCTGCCAATGGGTCAGCTCAGGTAAGTCTCCCAGTTCGGCCACCTGTTCCCCTGTAGGTTCCAGGGCATCCCCTCAGGCTCTGCTTCCTCCTGGACCGTGGGAACGGCTGGGGCTGGTTTCCCGCGCCCTCTGCCTCTTCCTCTCCTGGCAGGTCTCTGGGCCACTGTTTCAGGCTCCAGTTCTGCTGAATCACCCTTACTGGCTGCCATAGCACGTGTGGTCACGCAGATCCACGCAGGCAGACCCAACATTTCCAAATGAGTCCTGTGCTCCACATCCTTCCATGGAGAACTCTCCAGGTCGTTGCCTAACAGACAGTCTACAGGCAAGGCATCACTGACAACTACCTCCAAGAGACCAGGGACTCCCCCCCCCCCATGCAAAGGGAACACGTGCCAGCTTGCAGAGGCGCACTGAGCTGTCAGCTGCCACTACAGGGCGGAGCACACCAGGGATGATTTGCTCTTCAGACACCCACTGACACCTCACGGATGTCACGCTGGCTCCTGTGTCTCTCAGAGCCTCAATCTCCCTCCCATTGATGGTCACCTTCTGCCCATATTTCTTAGTGTTAGAGGGCAGTAAGGTTTCCTGGACCACCTCTTGGTCTCCTAGAGAGACAAGGGTCATAACCGCTAGCTCCCCCCAGTCACTAGAAACCAAATCCCCTCCCAAAGCTACACTAGCTAACGCTGGGGCAGGGGCACCAGTGGGTGCTTGCTTCTTCTTGGGACATTTTGGAGCAATGTGGCCCACCTCATTGCAGTGATAGCAGGTAGGGGGGCCTTTGGTTATCCCTTCGATCTCTATTGTCCCGCCTGCCCTTAGAGGGCCATGGCTGTTTAGGTTTGGGGGGTTGGGATTCCTTTCCCTGGGAACTATTTTGGGGCCCTTATGAGAACTCCTTTTGATTACCCTTGTCCCCCTCACTCTTCTGCTGGGGACCCTGCCCACCTTTGGCTGTGGTACCCACAATTCCTCTGTGGACCCTGGTACTGGTCCAGCCGTCCGCCTCCTTAGCAAGGTCAATGGGGTCTGTCAGCTTGCTGTCTAAAAGATGCTGGCGCAGCTCTGGAACACAAAGACTACTCAAGTGCTCCCAACTGATTAAATGCAACAACCCCTTAAAATCAGTTACTTTACTGCCCTTCATCCAACCTTCCAGTGCACGCGAGTACAAATTCACACACTCCATCCAAGTCTCAGACTCTCTCTTCTTGGAGTTCCTAAACTGCAGTCTGTACTGCTCTGGAGTGAGGCCATACCGGAGACATAAGGCCTCCTTCATATTGGGGTAGGTCATGTCACCTGCTAATTCTAAGGGCTCTAGAGCACTCCTCCCAGAAGCCTCAAAATGTTTCCACAGGCCCGCCCCCCCAATGCTGCTCAGGCACACCATTCATCTTCAACGCAATTTCATACGAAGTGAACCAGGCATAAATATCCTCACTCCTATGGTAATTCTGTACCAGGTCTTTGGGAATATATACTTCACCCCCATGCACTGGCTGCGCGCTGCGACCATTAGAACTGGCATCCACCTCCTTGGCTTTAAGATCCAGTTCTCTCATGCTCAACTCATGAGCCAAAAGCAATTTCTTCTCTTCTAAGGCACGGGCATTTTTTCTCTCCGCCGCCTTTTCTACTTCCAATTGCTTCATTTTCATGACTTCCAACTCATACTCTCTTACTCTCTGATTTTCTTGTAACTCTTCTGGGGAGAGGCCCCTGCTGGAATGGTTGCTGCCAGCTCCTGCACCTACTTTGCCCACTGGCAAATCTGTGACTTGAAAACTGTTTTCTACATCCACATCATCATCTCCCTCTTGTGCCTCCCAATGGGCCTTCAAGATTTTTGCAGCTCCTCCTTTCTGTAGGCGCTCTTTATGGGGCACTCAAACTCAAGGCAGAATTTCCTAAGTTGCTCAACTTTGTATGAATACAATTCTCCAATGGCAAACTCCATCTCTACTTCTGCCCCCTCACTGAGTGCCTTTCCCTTCGCAGACATGATGCTTTGAAGAGTTACTCAAAAATAGAATCAAAAACCAGTAGTATGCGGTGGCGTAGTGGTCTGCTCTCACTAGTGATGTACACCAATTACTGTGGGTCAAGTACAAATACAAGTTCAAATCCCACCGCCTGACCACCAATGTTAGATCTGGGGGTCTCTAGTTGGCAGAGGTAGGTACCACTGTCCAAATAGGGACCCTTGCTTCTAGTCAGGGCAAGGAGCTAACCCTCTGAGATAACCCCTGCTCACCCTCTAGGTAGCTTGGCACAAGCAGTCTAGGCTAACCAGAGGAAATGCGTAAAGTATTTGTACCAACACTCACAGTAACAGTGAAAACACCACAAACTGACTCCACAACAGTTTAGAAAAATAAAGGTATTTAATCTAAACTACACAAGACCAAAACGACAAAAATCCAACATACACAGTTCAAGAATATTGTTTCAAAAGAGTTCTTAAGGTTGCGTTAAAATTCTTAGGTTGCGAAAGAATTCTCTACGTTGCGATAGAATTCTCTGATGCGTGAAAAGCTCACAGTTGCGTCACGTTTACTCACAGTACCTTTTAGTTGCAACAAAGTTCCAAAAGCAGAAGCTGGTGCGGTGGAAAACAAGCGATGCGTTGCTCCTGAGACCCTGGGGAGGCGATGCGACAGCCCCGCTGCAGCAGCGGCCGTGTTGCGGCGAATCCGGTCTGTAAGGGGAGGAAGGCCACTTGTATGGAATCCGGTGCGTAGGTTCCGTAGGAAGTTTATTCTCGCAAAGGCACGATGCAACGATCTCGTAGGGGCTGCGACGATCTCCGGGGCGACGATGCGCGGTCCAGCGGTGATCCTCTCTCTCGCAGCTCCTCGATGCGATGGTTCTGCGACGATGCTCGCAGCGACGTGATGCGTTCCGCAAGCAAGCGGTGATCTCACCCAGCGACGACAGGCTCTGCGACGATACTTGCAGCGGTGTTCGATTCTCCCGCACCGGTCTGGTGCATCCCGCAAACGAAGGATGCGATGTCTCTGGCAGCGGCGTCAGGCGCTGCGACGATCTCGACCTCCGTAGCGGCGGGAAACTTCTCGCACTGTCGGGGATGCGCTCCGCAAGCGAGCGATGCAACACTTTTCAGTTTCAAAAGTCACTCAAGCTTAGTTTCAAGCTTCCCAGCACAGGTACAACTTCCAGAGGCCCCACAACTGGATCAAACACTCTAGGAAGGACAGAACTCTCTCAGCAGAGTTCAGGGAAGCTGGGGGTGAAGTCCTTTTGTTCCTGGGACTTCACAACAGGGAGCCAGCTCTTCTCAGGCCCTTGGAGATTCCATCAAGACAGGGGACACAGCACAAAAGCAAAGTCCTTCCCCTCTCCTTGGCAGCAAAGCAACAGGTCAGTTCAGCAGAGCAACAGCAGGACAGTCTTCCTTCTTCAGTTTCAGCTTTCTCCTTGGCAGAGGTTCCTTCTTGATTCCAGGATGATCTAATTTTCTGTTGTCAGGGGTCCTGTACTTATACCCCTAAAGTCTTTGTTCTCTTGGTGCATGTGGGCCCTGAGCCCAGTCTGAACCAGTTCTGGGTGGTTCCTGAGTACTTTGTTTTGCTGGCTGCATCTTTCCTTTCAGCGTGAGGGGCAGGGCCCTCAGCCGCCCAGCAGTGGGGGTGGAGCCAGCATTGTGGAAGGCAGGCACAGCCCTATTCAGCCCAGGTGCTAACTCCTCCCACCACTCCAGTTGCAAATGCAGTCATTCAGCCTAGTGCTGACTCATCCAGCCTCCTGGGGAATCCCCAGCCCCTGTCACTCTTACACCAGACTGTCAATACACAAACAGGCCCAGGCACACAGAAGGGTCAGACAAGAGAACAGCAACTTTCTAAAAGTGCTGTTATCAAACACAGGATTTAAAAACAACCTTTCCTAAACGATGTGTTATTAAATTCTGAGTTCAGGGATACTAGATACTTATGTCCTATCTTGTTCCTATGGGAAGAAATGCTGTTAACCACTGTAGCCAGCATCCCCCATGTTAACCTATGGAACAAGATAGCCTTACAGTAGTGAAAAACGAAAATGGCTGCCATTCACTACCAGAGCATGTCACCTGCCCTAGTACATGCTCTACCTTTTACATACACTTCACCCTGCCCAGGGGGGTACCTTGGGCCTTCCATAGGGGTGACTGATGTGTACAAAAAGGGAAGGGTTAGGCCTGGTCAGTGGGGACACTGACCAGGAGGACATGGCAGTTCTAAACTGCACACAGGCACTGCAGTGTCAGGCCTGAGACATCATTTTAGGGCTCCTCCTGTGGGTGGCACAATCAGTGCTGCAGGCCCACTAGTAGCATTTGTCATCACCAGCCCTGGCACACCCAGTGCACTTTACTAGGGACTTCATGGTGATACAAATATGCCAAACATGTATATTCAATCAGAATAACAATTTACACAGGGAGCACTTACACTCTGGCACTGATCAGCAGTGGCAGAGTGTCCAAAGCATCTAAACCAGCAAAAACGAAATCCAGCACAGCATCCCAAAGACAGGAGGTAGAGGCAAAAAGATAGGGGAAACCACGCCAAAGATGCCAGGCCTAACACTCTCTCAGTGTCAGGATAAACAATTGGATGGAATGCTGAATTAAACATTCACCCGTGTCACAGATCTGGGTCAAATCCATTTTTTGGAGACAGTTTATACCCAACCATATGCAAATCAGTCTGGACCCTGTGGGAGTCCAGCCTACCCTGAACTGCCAGGGCTGGTCTTCCCTGGCAGAGAAACAAGCTTCCTGGAACCGGTTTTGGGTTAACATCCTTCAGCCAGGCTAGCTTGAATCCCTTTGGTGGTACAAAAAGGGGTGGTGATGGACGGAGCATCCGAACCAATCAAACACTCACACCCAGTCAACAGATCTGGGTTTGATCCATCACTGTTCTTTAGCCCACTCTGCCACCCCAGTTCAGACATGGCCATACGCAAAACTCCGGTGGCATATTGAGCATGGGACCCATGTCTGGTCATACCCCTTCCACTTAGGGCAACAAACGTGTAAAAAAAAAAAATGGCCGGAATGCTGAATTAATCAAATATTCACCCCAGTCACAGATCTGAGGTTAGTCCATATTTTTGCACATCAGGCCATTACAGTTTAGACTTCGTTGTAGCATGTCCTGCATGGGTAAGGTAGGGTGACCAACTGGAATGGGTGCAAATTCATGACGGTGAGTGTAAAAATTCAGGACAGCGGGTCAAAATTCAGGAAAAAAATTCAGGACAGCAGGTCAAAATTCCGGACAAACTTCGGGACAAAAGGTAAGTTTTACAGACATATCAGGGGAAGTGGTGCGATAGTATAAAAGTAAGTAAATAGACAACCACTTAAGTACAAGTCGAAATAAGTTTTAGATTAAGTTGAGACAATCGTTTTTGGTATAGTATACGTGCAGCTTTGAGCAACTGTGCAGGTCTTTTTGTGGTATTTCATATAATATTCTATATTGATACTGCACTGGGTGTCCATTCGGATATTTGGTTTACAACTCACGGCCCTGAGCAGGCATGTTTGGTGAGAGAAGTGGTCAGGAAGATCTGCTCGGATAGACTTTGTTACTAGCATTTCATGAATATACCTGAATATCCCGCATTCTTTTACCACGCATGGAATAAAAACGCGGTCGTCACAACGACCGCATTGTGATTCCGCATACCATTACTCCGCAAGTTGAAACAACGACTTGCAGAGGGGGGGCGCTGGAAGTTGGAATAGTATAATTTACTATTCTAACTCCAGTCTGTGCGGACACTAGGGAAGGTGTTGGATTTTAAATCCAACCCCCCTCCCCGAGTAACGGTATGTGGAATCACAACGCGGTCGTTGTAACGACCGCGTTGTGATTCCATGCGTGGTAAATTTGTAAACGTTCAACACAGCATTTCACATCGGAGTGCCATTGTGAGATGTAAAGCGGCACACATAGGTGAACTAAAGGGAGGATTGCTGTGATTAAACCACTATAGGGAACACATTATGGCTGTTTCAGCAAGTGAAACTTTAAATAGGAAATCGGACTTTGCTTATGGGGGCTTCGCAGAAAGTTGCACTAGCTGACTGAAGTCACAAAGGGGGTTTTCCCCGCAGCTTTCTTCAAGAATGTACTGTCAATACAGTATTGCATAGTTTATTTTTTACGCTTTGCCTATTGCTACAAACGTAATATACAACTGAAGCACAGCTCATGGCACTATGAGGCTCGCCCTAAAACCTTACACCTAAAACAAAGCATGCAAAAATGTACAATTCCTAGTATAACATTCAAGTAGCATTTGGGTGTCACTCAAAATGTCATATGTATGATGTATAGATCCCACACACAAGCACACAGCAAATACAGAATATTAACACAAAGGCAAGGGAGTAGCCAGAAATTGTAAACACCTCCCACTTTGAAGTAAAGCTCTTATGGCACCAAGAAAGTAGGTCATCACAACCCTCCCCAGAAGAGCTCTCTTGTCCAATGATCTAACCATTCATCCTTCCATCAAACCCCTCATATCCACCATTCCATATTTACACTGTCATCTATTAATTCTTTAATCCATCATTCAGTCTTTCACCTTCCATTTGTGTGCCCATCCATTTCCAACTTCATCAACCATTTGAAAACCTATCCATCGTCTATCCTTCCATCCTTTCACCCATCCATCTACTCATCCATCCATCCATTTACCATTTCACCCAAGCATCCTTTCACTCATCCATCCACTATCACCCATTCACTCATCCATCCAACCATCCACTCATCCATCCAACCATTTACCCTTTCACCCATCCAGCCTGTAAGACAATAAGAAATGTACATTTGTCAGGTGTCAAGCTCTGTGAAATGTGCATAATGGGTGTGTGTGAACTTGGATGATCCCAGTACATCATTCACTGAAGAGAAAAAACAATAAAGTGCACTTGTAAAGCACACATTCATTCCGAAAGGTTAGTTGGCACTGTATACCCGATATGTGTAGTTAGACTCCTTACACAAATTAATTATCATAATTTTATCTATCAAATGAAGATGGAAGGCTGATAGAGCAGAATGAGATTAGGGCACCTTACACTTTTACACGGGTTCACTGAAAAACGATAGCATCTGGTTATGTTGAATAAACCGAAATGCACAAACATGCGTAAAAATTCAGATACAAATGAAACACATCCGGGGTGTCTTTGGATTCTTGTGCAAGAGCTATGAATCCCAAAAGTTACAGTGGAGTGGGGCATGCTTCCTCACCTTTCCAGGAAAGAAGAGGGTGGTTCTTGCCTTTTATGCACAGCCAGATGCGGAGTGTTCGCCTCTGATTTGAGCGAGCAGGCTGGAGAGAAGGGACTTGCATGCCTCTTTGGAAACTCTACTCACAGATTAACAGCCCTTCAGGAACCTTCGCTGCTTAGCTTTCGCCTGGGCCGTAGCACTGCGAAGCAGTGCTCCACCCAGGCGAAATCTTATGATCCTACAGTATGGGGCTTTGTTCTGCCTCGGTCTTCCATTGGCTAGCTCCATAAATGGAGGCTAGCCATTGGAAGAGATTGGCTGTCAATCACTCTTTCCCTGTCGGAACGCGATTCAGAGGAGTTTCCGTGTCTTTTTTTAAGTCCCGCCCTCTCTTCCCATTGGCTGGAATGTTACCTTCCAGCCAACGGGAAGGGGAGAGCACGAAAAACACGCCCTCGAGCGCTCCTCCATCGCGCTCGGTATTTTAGTCCTAACCAACATGCTATTCAAATGTACATATGCCCTAACATGCTTTACTTTATACCTCTGAGGCGCCCTTCCTCTCTACGTCGCTTCGTTGTCTATCTCACACTTCACCGTATCTCTCTTTCTTCCCTTCTTCCTCCACGGGGGTCATTGTTTATGCTCCAGTTTACCTTGCGTGTTGCAGGGAGGCGGTGTGCTCCTCGGACTTCAGTAAAGGCTCACTCTCACCTCTTGCTGAGCAGAGACGCTCTGTACTCCAGCTTGTAACCGTGTGATCTTGGTGTGCTAGAGTCTGTGCTCCCGGAGTGAGCTGGGCAGAGACCCAGTGCTCCCTCTGGCAGTGCTCAGTGACACCGCGCGCCCGAGTGCACTGCGTGGAGGATGCGTGCTCTTCAGTGTGCTGGAGGCTGTGTGCTCCCGTGCGCCTCAGTGTGCTGCACCGGGTGTCCGTGCTTCTTGGAAAGCTATGCACAGTTTAAATGTTTCCTGGTGCACTGCCCACTGCTTTGGATTCTTGGCGCTCTGGAGAAATAAATGTTCTAAGTGTTCCAAAGTTCACTCCTCTCCCGTGTACTGCTCGCACCTCTACCCCGCAGTGCGCCCCAATATTGCTGCTTGACCCCCGAGTGCTCCTTAGGTGACTGTGCTCCGGGGATGCTGTCCCGCCCTCTGGTGACTTGCACCAAGGCTGAGGCGCGCCGCGTGCTCCGGCGGGTGTGGCTTAAAAACACGTGAACTGAAAATCTGTGCTTAGCATAGTGTGCCGCCTGATTGGTATTTTGCTGCTTCTGACGCTGCTTCCAGATATATTATACAACTAACATTACACCTACAATAAGCCAGGACTATTGGCTTTGTCAGTGGTTGTCAGTTCTGAAATGAGACTTTAAGAACTACAACGAGTATTTTTGAAATGACATCAAAGGCAGGGAAGGGCGGCACTGTTGCAGAACTGAGATTTTTTTTTATCACAGAGGGTGATGGCAAACCTAGAGAGCCCGATAGGGACCCGTGATTGTCTCAACATCATCTGCTCTTTCTAACTACGGGGGCTCAGAACCGGCCCACTTAATGCCCTGTTCATACCGTCATAGGTGCGGAGCTCTGTTCATCGAAGGCTCGTCCTCTGAACCCTGCGCTTCTGGAAGGCCCCGTGCTCCCTGCGCTGCAGCCAGGCTCGCCTCTGTCTCATACAGAGGTTGCTGAATGCTGCCAGATCTCTGCACTCTGTATATGTAGCGACTTTACTCCCCTGTGTGTGTGGAACACAAATGCCCCGATCCCCACCGCGGTGCCCTACCAAGAGGTCCTATGCCCCCTGGTGTGATGCACACATGCCAGGGGCTCCGTGGTGCACAGCGAGAGGGCTCGGTGTGTTGCCTAAATGTCCTGATTTCACTAGTGCGCTGCGAGAAGGTTGTGTTTCCCTGGTGTGTTTGCCCAGATGCAGTGATTTCACGAGGGTGCCGTTTGTGTTACTGGTTTGTTGCACAAGTGCCGTGATCACCCCTCCTTCCGTCCCTCCCTGGCTCCCGTGCCCCGATCTCACTGGTGCGCTGCGAGGAGAGGAGACTCTTGGCTTCCTCGTGTGTTGCACCACACCAATAGCCGGATCTGTGGAGTAGTGTGGCTCACTGGTTAGAGGCAGCAGGCCTGAGAGCAAAAGTCAACCCGGGACCAGGGTTCAATTCCCGACGCGGCAGGGTCGTGGACTTTGGTCAGCGGACTCGATAATTCTCGCTTCGGTGCTTAATCTAATCAGGGGTTCCATTCGGCAACTCTGGGCATTAGCTTGCCTAATCTCCACAACGGCCCCACCAATTCCGGGGATGCCTGGCTCCACCTTGGAGACTCCCAGCAAGGGACCATCCCACAGGGAAAGCCAGGACGGGATCCCCAGAGTTATACAGCGCCAGGACGCCCCGTTGCTGGGGCAGCTGTGCACTTTACAAGTATATTACATTTACATCTCACTCGTGTGCTGCGCGAGGGCCCTGTGTGCAAATGCCCGGAGTCCCCCAGTGCGCTGCCAGGAGACTGTGCTTCCTGGGGCGTTGCTCAGATGCCTGCCCTGATCTCACCAGTGCGTTGCATGGAGGCTCTGTACCTCCTGGTGTGTTGTGCGGATGCCTGCCCTGATCTCACCAGTGCGTTGCAAGGAGGCTCTGTTCTTCCAGGTGTGTTGCCCGGATGTCTGCCCTGATCTCACCAGTGCGTTGCAAGGAGTGGTCTGCGAGATTTAAGTTGCCAGGAAGTTGGTATTTGCGATCAGGTAAGCAGCATTTTGTTTATAATTTTATTTGCATGTGTATCCAGTCTCATGTCGTCTCCCTTTTTGTACGTGTACCGTCTCATGTCGTCTCCCTGTTTGTTTTACGTCTGTGTGTCTTTGCTGTCGTCTCTACATGCCCCGTGTTGTGGATGTTTCTCTTTGCACGGCATCGCTCATGCTCAGCACCCGGGGGTCAATTCTGCCCCGCTCCACTTCCTCGTCCCCCGCCCACCAAGCACAGCAGGCTCCCTTACTTGGAGAAATTTGCCGACTGTGAGTATGACTAGAGTACACTAAGAAGTATAGATACACGCCACAGCCAATCCGCGCTTCGAAATTCTAAAGGTGAGCTAGGATTGGCTGAGAACCAATGTTAGGTTACCTTACACTCTTTACAGTACCTCCTATTTCCAGACTAGTCCTGGAGTATGGTCAGAGGTGGTGTTTGTGATGCGGAAGTGCTAACACAGGAACAGATAGTGTGTGTGGAACCCACGGACCATCCGTGTAAGTACCAGACAGGAGGTAACTTTAGCAGGGTCCGTACGCGCTGACCGACATATAGTGCATATCATTGTAGAAAGCGCAATCATAACAGTATGGAAATATGCCGGTGCAAATGCGTTCAACCAATGCCACCGCTACTATACGCCACAAACGTCGCACATAGGCTGATGGATTATTGGATGAATCCGGGGTTATCAATATGCGGTTGTAGTTGGGTGGATGGGAGTGAATGTACAGATGGATGAATTAACACATAGTGATTACATTGTTCAGCGTCGGCGTGAGTATGGGTGGACGATGTAGATTTGGGGAGAGACTCATTTTAAGTTCGTGGATTTAAACGAAATTGTAATAATGTGGCAGAGCAGAACTGTAATCTTTTTAACTTGTGTTATAACAGAGTACTGTCACATTAAGATCAGTGCAGTTTTACGTAGTCTGTGGTTGTTACATATACCGAATAAACAACAAAGAAGGTCAAGGGGAATATTTTCTGACCATCCACTGATATATACCCCTAGAGCTATGAAAGTACAAAAGATATCAGGAGGTCAATCAAAAATGCATGAACTGTCCAAAGTAAAAGTGTTAAATTGGGGAGCAATCACAAAGTTCATATGGAAATGATACAACGTGACCATCAATTGATTCCCATCAGATACCCATCCTGTGCCGCCCTACATCATTTGGGATCCTTCAACCAAGGTTTGTGAGATGTGACCACAAACTGAGTGATATGCCACACAATTGAACAAACAGGATCAACAAATAGGGAATCGTTGTAAATGCATTAGGGGGGTAAATGACTAGCAGTGCAAAAAAAGTAAGCAAAATGGTGGTGCTTGAAAAAGTGAGTGATATAAAAATGGGTTATGAAAGTGGAAAAATATGATTTAATAGTATCCTATCCATACCCAATATTAAAAAACAGTGCAAGGTAGTTTTATACAAATAGCTACCCAGATGGAAAAGAGGTCAACATGTTTCTGCGGTAAAGTGGAGTCTCGAGATCTCCGCCTGCTTCATCAGGACCTATGTTTAATGCTACTGCTTAAATGGTTGAGAAAATAAGAAAAAAGTGTCACCTGAAATACGCCAGTTCAGAAGATCCAGATCATCACAGTGGCGAAACAGGGCAAAAAAATATATAAATACAAAAAAACACATTAACATTTGCGACAGTTTGCAACCCACATTATTTATGTGTGAAATTATGAATAGCCAATAATATTATTAGTTACTAGATCTCAAATTAGTAGACCTTTCAAATTTAGTACCATTATTGTAATATAAAAATTATTCTACAGATTGAATTAGGAAAACACAATGGTTTCACTCACCCAAATTATGGGGAATGCATACCCCACCTCACCTGGCTACAGCGCAGGTATAGAAGGAGCACCGCTCTGGGGAGAGGGAAGGAAAGAGAGAACAGATCGAGGAAAGGCTTAAGGCTGTTATCAATGCATCAGTTTCATTTAGAGAATGTTGATCGTAGGTACAGGGGTAGGGAGTTGAAGTCTCATTATCCATTGGCTACATCAGTAGCCTAATCACACCCCCTGGAACGTCATCCTTAATTTTATTTTTCCACTATTAAAACACAAAGACTAAACATCGCAAAATGGGCGCCCTGGAATTATCTAGTCAGAACATTGGCGTCCCATATGTGCGATTGCCCCGGTCTGACTTGCAAACTGTAACGATCATGTCAGGCAAACCGACAGTAAAGTTAGAACACATCGTCATAGGCAGAATGAAAACCGGAGCGCTTACACGCGTTCTAAGTTCAAAAACAATTAATTTAGACCCCCACCGTCCTGCTTACCTGTCCGTCGGTAGCTTGATGGACAGGAAGCAGGCTATTGAGGTCAAGCTACCTCCCTCCACGACAGCCTAGACGGATGTCAGGAGTACCGACGGACAGGTAAGCAGGACGGTGGGGGTCTAAATTAATTGTTTTTGAACTTAGAACGCGTGTAAGCGCTCCGGTTTTCATTCTGCCTATGACGATGTGTTCTAACTTTACTGTCGGTTTGCCTGACATGATCGTTACAGTTTGCAAGTCAGACCGGGGCAATCGCACATATGGGACGCCAATGTTCTGACTAGATAATTCCAGGGCGCCCATTTTGCGATGTTTAGTCTTTGTGTTTTAATAGTGGAAAAATAAAATTAAGGATGACGTTCCAGGGGGTGTGATTAGGCTACTGATGTAGCCAATGGATAATGAGACTTCAACTCCCTACCCCTGTACCTACGATCAACATTCTCTAAATGAAACTGATGCATTGATAACAGCCTTAAGCCTTTCCTCGATCTGTTCTCTCTTTCCTTCCCTCTCCCCAGAGCGGTGCTCCTTCTATACCTGCGCTGTAGCCAGGTGAGGTGGGGTATGCATTCCCCATAATTTGGGTGAGTGAAACCATTGTGTTTTCCTAATTCAATCTGTAGAATAATTTTTATATTACAATAATGGTACTAAATTTGAAAGGTCTACTAATTTGAGATCTAGTAACTAATAATATTATTGGCTATTCATAATTTCACACATAAATAATGTGGGTTGCAAACTGTCGCAAATGTTAATGTGTTTTTTTGTATTTATATATTTTTTTGCCCTGTTTCGCCACTGTGATGATCTGGATCTTCTGAACTGGCGTATTTCAGGTGACACTTTTTTCTTATTTTCTCAACCATTTAAGCAGTAGCATTAAACATAGGTCCTGATGAAGCAGGCGGAGATCTCGAGACTCCACTTTACCGCAGAAACATGTTGACCTCTTTTCCATCTGGGTAGCTATTTGTATAAAACTACCTTGCACTGTTTTTTAATATTGGGTATGGATAGGATACTATTAAATGATATTTTTCCACTTTCATAACCCATTTTTATATCACTCACTTTTTCAAGCACCACCATTTTCTTACTTTTTTGCACTGCTAGTCATTTACCCCCCTAATGCATTTACAACGATTCCCTATTTGTTGATCCTGTTTGTTCAATTGTGTGGCATATCACTCAGTTTGTGGTCACATCTCACAAACCTTGGTTGAAGGATCCCAAATGATGTAGGGTGGCACAGGATGGGTATCTGATGGGAATCAATTGATGGTCACGTTGTATCATTTCCATATGAACTTTGTGATTGCTCCCCAATTTAACACTTTTACTTTGGACAGTTCATGCATTTTTGATTGACCTCCTGATATCTTTTGTACTGTTACATATACCGGCCCGTGTTTTAACTCTGCCAGCATTTCCGTTCATGGGGGTCCGATCCATAACATGATTGTATTACAATTTAATTTGCATCGCGCTTACTATCCCTTACGAGGCGAAGAAGCGCTTTACTGGATCAACATGCTATTCTGAAGCAAAGTTAGTCAGCTGCCTCCAGAGTGTGGGGTGAACTATTGATGGAGGAGTGATGCTATGCTGCTGTCAGCTAGGGATAGGAAGACGGCAGTGCACGGCACACTTGGGTAGAAATAGATGGGGTGTTTGATTGGAAATGAGTGCCATAGCCTTGCGCTGCACCTGCCTTGCCCTGCTGTGCAGAGTTTAGCTGCTGTGCAGGTTTTAGCTACTGTGCTAAAGTGATCAGTGCGTCAGTCGTGCTCTGCAGACTTGAGTGGAAACAGAGGTGGTGAAAACAAAGGCTCCGCTCGTGTGTTGCACCTGCCTCGCTCTAGTATGCAGGGGGTAGCTCAGCTGCTGTGCAGGGGTTAGCTGCAGTGTGTGTGAGAGAGCGACAGCAGCACGCGAGAGACAGCAGCGCGCGAGCTTTTATTTATGTTTTGGTTTTTGAAGCAAATAAAACGCATTGTTATCTGCAATATAATTAGCTCAAACTCGCGTAAATACACGAACTATTGCATTGCAAATGCTATAGGTCTCGCATTTGCGAGACATTAAGCTATTGGCATTGTAAATGACAACGCCATTTAGTTATTTTCAAAACCAACACATAAATAAAAATTGTCATTTACAATGCCAATAGCTCAAACTTTCCAAAAGGCGAAACCATTGCAGTGTAAATGCTGGTTTTATTTTAGACAATACTGTGTGATAAACCAGCCTCGAAATAGTTGAACTTTTATTAGAAACACATTACACCCTCCGTTCATTTTCAAATGTTGCACATCGTGTTAGCTGTCATGTGCCAAAAGAAGAGAGACAGACTCCGGACCCTGTGGCCAGCAGCATACTTTTGATGAGATTTTTGGGAATGGCCTTCACCAGCTGTTAATGTTGCCGGTGGCCGCTACCGCGCAGGAGGCGGCCCACCACATACTGTGACACCCAAACTTGGCCCATTGTCATTCTGTATGTGGCAATCAGCAGCATACAGAGTGACAATGGGCGGGATGGGGCTGCTCTTGTGTTTCACAGACGAGTGCCCCATCAGAGAGCTGAAGCCTCTCACAGGGAAACGCTCTGTTCCCCGCCAGGCCTAAATTAACAGACAAAAGGCGTCCGTAAAAGGGATCCTCACGGACAACGGACGTGAGGCCCAATTTACAGACGGTCCGTGAAATTTACAGACGGTTGGTCACCCTAGGGTAAGGTACCTGCGATTCAAAGAGCTCCTTCAAACAAGAGTTATGGATAGTATCCTGAATTAGACCAAAAGGTCATTAAGAGACAGTAGAGGATTCACAAGTGTCTGTAGGGGATACCTGCTTTTGAATGCTTTACAGAGTGCCGGTTTAAGTTGATATTTTTAATGCAATTACAAAATAGGATAATCCAATGGCACATTTCCTAGTAGGCCTCTTAGCCTGGAATTTTGGTGGGGTGAACCAGGTAGAGTGCTGTACAAGATGATATTTAAGTAAACACTTTATTCAAGTTAAAACATATGCAGTGAGAACTTCGCACTCCTTTGCAATCAATTAGAAGGTGGGAAATTACATGAAGTAATAGACTCCCCACATGTAGCCTTGTATTGCTCCATTTGCCATGCTCAAGTGGCCTAGGAAAGCAAAAAAATACTTCAGGATATCGCCCCCCTTATCAACCACGTGAGTAGCTAACATGCCAAGAGAGACAAGTTACTGAAAAGAGGAATAAACTAGAGAAATGTTATTCTTAATTTATTTCGATTAGGATTCACATTCCTCCAATAGCATACTCAGAAATGCTAAAAATATAGCAAACTCTTTGAAGGAAACCTTCTTGTCGCCATCCAAGTCCATCATTTTCATCACCTCTTTTGCCATGTCCTCGTCTTTCCCAGAGGCCTGTAGGATGAAGAGGCAAACAGGAACAAGTTTAATAAAAATGAAGTACAATATGTTCATAACATTCTACTTAATAGCTAGTTAGGAACTTTGGAGAAGCTTCCCTCCTAACACCTCCCTCCAACCCTCAATTATTTATTAGTGCGGACACAGATTGGTCATGCTCAGTACAATCGTTAAACAATGTTCATAACACCATTCTCCAGAAAGCAATGTTTACCAGATATTACTTTTGACCAGATGGGCTAGCCAACAAGAGCCATCCATCAGTACTGGTTGCTCAAGTCCTATACCATGGCAGGCTCTGTAGCAAGTGTGGCCCACAGTCTTTAAGTGGTAGTTCTATGGATTTTTAACCAACAAAATCCATCCATGGGCAGCAGTCCACCTTCTGGTCTCCTAGAATACAGTCACCCTAAAGCTCCACACTTGGGGTTGCTACATCGGTCACCAGCTGCCCTTAGGAAGAACCCTCTCAGCCGAAAGACCAGGGCAGAGTGACTATTTACATGGTCTCTCTAGAGAGAGAAAGTTGCAGAGACAGCATGCAGGTCAGAAAATTCTATAGTACAGGAACTGCCTATTACATTTGCTGGTTCTGCAACACCTCTTACAGCATCCATTGTGTCCCATGACCTTCATCGAGCAATGGCCCTCGGCCTCAAGCACTAGATCATGCTTACGATTCATGCAATTACACCTGCCTAGAACCACTACATCCAACATCCAGTCAGTCCTTCTGCCCTCAATTTGTAAACACGTGGTTTGAACCAAAAGTCACATTTGTGTTTAGAATTTCATCCCTCCTTTCATAGAGGGACTAAATATTGAACTAGGTAGATATAGTGTTGTGGACACTGCATGTAATCCAAGAACTAAAATGATACCAGGGTTTTGGATTTCAGACGTTGAATCCAACGCTAGGCAAATAGGTGCATGGTCATCCTGCCTTCGAATATTTCGTCAGAACAGCCCAACAACCTTTGCCCTCCTCAGACATGAACTTTGAGAAGAAAAAGAAAATGCACAGGGCAGAGTAATAAAATGAGACCTTCTGTCTGAAGTACCAAAAACACCAGAACAGTCTACAAGTGGTAAACATTTGCTCAGCCATTAGTCATTCGATTCGCGAGCAGCTAAGTTGTCAGGCACTTGGTCAGGTGCTATAACTCAATCAATGTCAATGTAGTTTTTTGTAAGTTGGTGATCTTTACCCATCAGCATTCATAAAAGTAAGTATTTCAGAAGACTCCGACTAACCTATATTTTCCCCTTAATTTGGGGTAATAAAGGGAGTACAGCCATGCGGCTGGATGACCCAAACCTACCCATTGTTTCCAGCAAGGCCACTGGAAGGGTGTCATTTGGGTGACCGAGCTTACAGTCACTGTATAATTTTAAACGTAATTAAGACTCTTCCAGACTTCATTCAAAAAGCTAGTATATTCGTCACAAGCTCTGTCACTTACATTTTTAATCCTAAAAAGCAGTTAAATTATGTACACCACTCTAGACAGTCAAACTACACCAAAGTGTTGCTTATCTGAAACAAGTACCGTAGACTGAATGGTGTCCAAATACCATGGCTGAAAGCCATCTGCCTTCATGATCAGATGTTAGCATTCTGGAATTTTATTTTAAACCTCACACCACTAGTGACCAGCATGTCCGTGGTACGAATCACAATAAAATAAATATATATTTTTTTAATTTAAAAAAAAAAAAACAACCTTCCTGCCTAGTCCGGAGTCTTTGCTCTCATCTTCCAGGAACAGGAAGCACTCTGCACAGAGGCTCTCCTGACCAATCAATGCAGCATTGAGATTGGTCAGAGTGCTGAGACAAGGGGCACAGCCAGGGGCTGGAGGGGAGAGCATGTTCCATATGCAGGCTTTAATGCAGCCTGCATGGCGAACAGGGAAAGTACCCATGACTGTTTTGGGTGGTCCAAGATTGCTGACCAAGCAGTCACTGCACAGGAGAGTGTTGTACCACTCCTCCCCTGCTTCAGCCTGACCCCCTCAGCAAGCTGCAGCAGCAAGAGTCCTATATACAACATTATAGTTATTTTATTTCTTCCTTCCTTTTCCTGCTTGAAGGCAGTGAGGCAACGCTCCTCTGCCTTAGTGGAGGAGCCGCCACTGCTTCTCAGCAGAAGCTTTAAGCTTACTATTATAGGGTGAAGAGCACATGTGCTTTTCAAATACTCCTATTGAGGTAATCTTGAAGATTCCCATGTAGGCAGCTGTATGTGCCTTCTGTAAGAGCTAAATGTTACATCTAGAGGAGACATGCTCATTGTGCACAGGCATGATGCAGACATTTACTTTAGTGAAGCAACAAGAAATTGAGAGATGCTATTCTTAATAAAAAAAGGCTGGAATATTGCCAAATGTTGAAAGTTAGTGGTGGAAGAGGCGACTTCACGACTAGTGTCTATAGTGATTATCCTGTACTTTGTTCTTAATCCATCAGCCGTAAAAGCTGTATACTTCCATAGACAATCCCATCTCTAAGGAGTGTAAAGTACCAATAAAAGATAACCAAACTGCCATGACATTATCAAGCCAAACAGAGCCATAAATAGGACCTCAGAAAGCACCTGCTAGGCTGCAAATTGCAAGCAGCATTATGAAGGTCCAGGCATACATTGGGCTAATACCCTTACAATAAATGAGAGAGAATACATAACTATTACTGGGCAATATGAGCCTATAATGCCATCAATTCGTGACATTTACAAAAGATGTTTTTTATTCATGCTTGACTGACACTGTAGACAAGTCTTAATGTTTTGGGAAATGTGGGTTTTGTTTGGGGATAATAAAATATTTGCAACGAAGTCTTATATATCAAATTTTAAAATGGAAACAGAATTGGAAGAAAATTTAACAAGCAATTTAAAATGGGTTTCTTTGGTATTACAGAGAAGAGTTTACCAAGACATGAAAAAATAAAATAAAGTGCAACGCGGGACAGTACATTGTTGCAGTCGGGGACGTTGGTTTTTAATACTTCCACACAAGGGAGGATTCATTGGTAAAGGTTTGCTTAGAGGATGGGCCTGCAAGGAGGAGCTTGTCCGATATAGTAAATCAATGTTTAGTGGCTCACTGGTTAGAGATGGCAGACCTGGGAACAGGACAGCCCGGGACCAGGTTTCAATTCCCGACGCGGCAGGGTCTTGGACCAGGGTCAGCGAACTCTATAATTCTCACCTCGGTGCCTACTCTAACTAGGGATCACACTCGGTAACTCTGGGCATTAGCATGCATCATCTCCACCACGGCCACAACATACGCCGGGGATGCCTGGTTTCACCTTGAAGATACCCAGTAGGGACCATCTCACAGGGAAAGCCAGGACGGGTTCCCCAGGGGTCTATAGCGCAGAGATACTCCTTCGGGGGTCGATTCTAGCGCGTTACACGCAATTAATTAAAGCATTACAATATACCTGCTACTAACATTTGTTTTGGAAAGTTAAATATTCTGCAAATGAATTAAGCACTTCACTATGGGAAATAATTCCCAGCAAGACCGTTTCTGAAAGTTACATTCTTTGAAACCACTGGCAAACATTCAAGAGGTATATATTTAAAAATAAACCGAGGTTAGGTTGTACTCACAGATAGACCTGGGAACTCTTCCTTCAGAAGCTTGCTCAACTCCTCCTGGTTCAGCTCTCCAGTCTTCCCATCAGCCCCTGAGTATTTCTTGAATGTCTGGATCATACCCCCACACAGCTTTTCCAGAGGCATCTTTACTGTTTCGATCTGTAAAGCGAGTACACAAACTCAGGCTGGTTCAAAGAAATTCCAGCTTCACAAATGACAAAGAGCCCCTCACTCTCTAGCAGGCAGAAAGGCCAAAAGGTACCAAATTATCTATAGGCTCCCCAGCCCCTCTGTACTGTTTGTCCAAGCCAGACAGGAGCTCTGTGGTGCTGCTCTGGATGGTTCAAATGAGGATTACTCTTTGCCCTTACTGGCCAGTGTCAATAACAGCATCCCTTGAATTTGGGATACCCTATAGTTTTTACCTGGTCTTAAGTTTCTCAAAAGTATCCAAAATGCAGCATATTGGCACTGCACAAAGTACAAATGAACATTCTGATCCCAATCTCATGCACTCGGGCCCGGCTAGCTCAAAGATTGCCTTCTCTGGGCCATTTTACTCTGCGGCCATCAACCATTCTTCATGTTCTCCACTAGAGTGTTCACACATCTACTCCGGGTCAGAGGTCAGTGTACAAGCAGCAAGGACTCCACCTTACCCCATTCAAGTTAGACCAGACTGGTGGCAGTTATTGGAGCTACAGCAGCTTTGAAGGGCGGTATGCAAGAAAGATCTGGGCCCTTTCATCCTGATGGAGCTAAAGCTTGGCGGTTGGAGTGGTTGCTATAGAGACTGCAGTACTCACCTTTACTTGGTGCTTTGATAGTCGCAGTAAGGAGAGCAGGCACTGATCGGTGTGTCCAGTGCAGTCAAAATACTGTTCAGCAAGTTATGAAGTGGTCAATGCCAAATTTGAGCCAGTGGTGGCCACCAGCAGGGTTGGGGTGAACATACCGGGGGTTTGACTGGAAGTACGGGCTGGTTTTGTTCTTGGGTGTCGGTTTATCCCTTAGGGGAGGGGGTGGTGGGGAGTGAAGGAAACTGTTTTAGGCTTCAAAGCACCCACTGCAGAGCTCCTTTTATGCCTGGCAGTTCTCAGCAACATTGTCAAGCTCTGGTGAATAATATCCCTGCTGGACAGGGATCTGAGTTTTGTCTAGTGCCAGTTTTGACTCATTTAAAGTAGCGCAAAAAGCATGTACCATGCAGATCACAGCACTTTGTTGATATCTCAGTGAGTTACTGCTTTTGTCAGAGTTACTTGCAGTTCCTAAGTTACAGTAGTAACTAGCACAGGGACCTAAGAACTGACAAAGGGCTGCATGATACCGATTAGAAAGTAGTGTTTTTTCCCACGGTCTTTCCTTATTCAATCTTTTACAGGCTTAGTTTAGGTAGAAATAAATTGCTAGTGAAGTCAACCCTAATCACTGTAGGTTTTGATTCCGGAGTTTGTGCTTCTCCAGAATAAAAATACCTACCTGTGGGGATGACATTAAAATCCTACACATTGTAGTCACCTTTGTCTTATGTAAGATTTTCTATACACCTATTAACTCCTATCTCACCAATTTTCTCTGCATATGTGCATGATGTAAAGTGCTCCAACACCAGGGCCGGACTGGCTACCGGGCAGTTGTGTGTGCTGCCGAGCAGGGGGACGATTTATCCGTGCTGTGGGCGTATTTAGTTGATTGGGACCTGCGTGCGCTTTGAAAGAACGAAAAAAAAAGCAAAACGAATTTCGTTTTGCACACTGGTTCCCATCAACGAAAGCATCCCCCTGCTCGGCAGCACACACAACTGCCCGGTAGCCAGTCCGGCCCTGTCCAACACCCTACCCTGGTATGAAAGGTGCTATAAACCAAATTAAGTACATGAGAGGTGAACTATGGAGAGAAGATGAGCACTTGTGTACAGTGACAGAGGAAGTGGGTGGAGTAGGCGACCATTAAGGAGTCCAAAACAATTTGGTCTCACTGAGTGCCACCAACTCCGCTTATTGGGGTGGAGGATACCAACAACCATTTAAATGATCCTTCCCTCTGCTCCGCTTCTTGGCTGGGCTTAAGAGTTTGTGTGAGCACTTACATTTTATTTAAATTCATGTTTCATGCTAGACATTTTATTTTTTGTGTTACCTGCGGGTTATTGTTTTTGCGCAATATAAATTTTTATCAATCAATCAATCTCTGTGGGTTAGACTTCCCTAACTTGATGCACTGCAAGGTCATCATTTCCTGTGCTTTAAAAGCCAATTTAACAATAGATCCAAAGGGTTGACCAAGGCTCCATTTTTTCACTAATTCTCGTGGGGGGGCATTCCCCTCAACAATCTCACCTTATAGTAGTCAGGCTAACTCCATGCATTGTTTGGGCCAATGGTGTGACCAAAAGTGAGGGGGGCCCTGCAAAGTGCATGGATGAGTCCCCCCTACATGGCCCACCACTTTTGCTGAGGGGCCCTGTGTAGCTACTCTACCCCACCAGGCAGGGGCTTCTGTTAAGCCACAGGCTTGGTCTGATCTGACAATGTGCCAGGGCTGCTTTAGGTTCCTAGTCCGACCCTACCTACCAGCACCTTTTTTAGGAGACTATGACTTCTGTTTATTCTCAGACTATGAACAAGATAGAAGAAAAAATAAGTGCATTGGCAAAGCAATTAGGTCTCTAGGACCTGTGGCTTTGAGAATGGTTTTTAAGCACGCTACTGATCTATTTGAAGAAAGGTGAAAATCTAAGACTTTCCTTAGATGCCTTAGGCGAGGGGGGGGCTCACTCAGACCAGTGCCACCCTGCAGCTTCTCAGAACTGACGGTAGCACTTTTTTGTAAGAAATATTGTCTCGCAAGTGAGAGGTATGTGCTAGCACGCATGCTCTAGCCCAAAAGGGGTAAAAGGTCAAAGAATAGTGACAAAGTAGGGTTGAAAAAAAATACAAAAAAATAAACTCATCAAGAGTGAGCGAATAAGGCGAGCTGTGCCTGATGGTGGATAACAGACATGAGGTACAAATCAAGACTAGATAGCCTTGTAACTTTAGCAACCCTGACATTAGGAAGTGCAGTTCTGAGAAAAACCTAGTGCCCCCACGAATTATTCTTTTAAGAGTGAAGCACAGAGTCCTCTCAGCTCAACGTCGTTCACTTTGTGACGCAGATACCAGAAGAAAACATGTGGTTTAAAGATAATTTTGCTGTTCCGTTTTAGCCAAATAAACTACCTGAGGGAGTTACACCTATGGCTTTTCCAAGCTGCCCATGTGACAGTCCAGGTTTCTCTTTGCATTTTGAGACAAGTAGACTTGTTACTTCAGTCATTAAACCCAGCTTAGAGTACAAAAATGATAATTTGACTGGAGCACCACGTCATGCACCTGTGGAATATAGCTATTATATGCAATATGGGATGGATGAGTACATTAGCGTTATCAAATTATGGACCGAGGAGACCTTAAATTGCATCCATGCAAAGCTGCTAAGGGGTCAACTTTAGTTGCATTGTAAGCTACACCCCGGCAGGTTAATTTCATAGCGGTCACGCTTCATCAGCTGCCCCAACTCCGGAACTTGTAAACCTGCTTTTTGCCTTCTCTATAGAATACGCAACACCACAAGCAACAGAATAGAAAGGGTACAGGACTTTTAGGGTCCAGTCAGACCGATCAGGGAGCGTTCCAATTCAGCCAATCTTAAGAGCTCTCACATTATTCGGGTCAATGCACGAGTAGCACGTGCAGGCCTAGCTTCCTCTGCATTATGAAGCTTGCGATGTTTGTCACAGCCCAGTACTGGTACGAGTACCAACATGTAGAATAAGTGAACTAGACTGCATACGATACAGCTTGGACGTGGAAAATTCAAAAGTTCTCCATTCGGTCCATACTGGTTTATATTACGTCAAAACTACAAGTCCCAGAATGCTCTCTAAAACGCCACAACGGGCTGATGAACAGGAGACAGTAGTAACTTCCCCAAGCATGGCCATTCTCTCACTGGCGTCAATCAAGTGCTTGGTCTTTACATAAGCAATCGACTTTTAATTTGCACACAAACGTTTACCTGCCTATAACCAAACCGCTCTAATCCCAAGGAAAGCTGCGACTATTCACAGTAGGACAGAGTCTCCCACTCCAGGCTCGTCTTCGCATTCTGAAGGACTGCAGCTAAGCGCATCTCATAAAACCAGGACCACAACCCCCAAAAGGGAAAGAGGCGAGCCCAGGAGCAACTGATCACCCATAGGCCTGGGACACGCGGCAGTTACGAGACAATTCCTGAGTAGTGCGTTCTGAAAACTTAATGTTATCGTTTAAGCACTAGTTAAGGCACCCGAGAACCGCATTGTAGACGCCCAGAACACACAATAAAACACCATACCGCAGGGAATCACGTCATTATCAACTAGAACAAGCCACACACTGCGGGGAATCACGCAGTTGTCACCCAGACAGACCACAAACACCCCGTATACCAACCAGCACCTTACCGCACGCGTCGAATCACAAGCAGTGAGTGGAGAAGGAAGCTTACTGGAGAGCCACTCTCATAGGCCGTTTTAAAGGCCCTCCAGCCCCACCCCTTTACTCCAGGTGCGGGCCGCGCACGGGCTGCATCAAACACACGGTCGGGCTCACTTAAGGGCAGTCAGAGAGTGCACGAGGGGCTTATCTGACAGGCCAGTGAGTGGTCCGTTTTTAGGGCGGTTATTGGTCTGTATAATGATCTGCTGGGCCTGTTTTTGCTGTTCACGTCCCACACATTGTCCGCAGCAACATCAAATCCATGCAGTATTCCCTACATTGCAAAACACTTACACAGCGTGTCTTTTTATACGTTCAGAACTGCCCCAATGTGCACCTATGGGCCACTTTTTTAGTTACCTAATTCTCAAATGTGGGGCACTTATATTTTGGTGCCCGGGCCTATTTTATATCTCAGTCCCGTTCTGTACAACCTCAGCGAGTTTGAAGCTTCCCAAGCCCTGGTTGACGCCTACTCAGAGTAAATACCAGATTTCCAGCTTTTGTTTTTCCAGAAAGGACTTTGATGTCACTAAACTCCATAGTTAAAGATAGTTTTTTTCCCTCTGGTGTTTTAGACATACCCAGATACTCATAGAAACCACAGCCCTGGAAGCATCGCTTTCATCAACGTTTTCTCCCCTTGTTTGTCTCATGAGTATGCCTGTTTTGTTTGTCATCCCTCACATGGACACAAGAAGGAAGATTTTCAGAGCTCTCCAGGTCCCGTTTCCATGTGTAACTCACCTAGTTCATGTTTCTACTGTGCATTGTGGGATTTGTAGTCCCCTTTATTCCATTACAGTGGAGAGACTACAAATCTCAGAGTGCAAAGAACAGTCCTGAACTGGATGATGAGCCACTGACTATGGACCTGGGAATCTTAGGAGCTCTGGGATTTCTTGTCCACGCCTTAAAACACAAACAGGAGAAATTGGTTGTCCTTGGAAACGTTTTATTGTTTTTTTTTTTACCAAATTCATCTCATGGCTGCTTGATAATGAAATGCATTTCCTTATTTCGTTGTGGGAGTAAGTAAACCCTCTGTAATGCAGGTATGGATACATTTTATGTAGCACATACTCTGGACTGAACGGCTTCCAGGCACTTGAGAGAACATTGTGTGTGTTTGTATATTTGGATTCTGTGTCAAGGCAGCAACCGAGCCTTCCTCGACATAAATATCAGCTTCTCATTCTGCCCAACACAGAAAACCGAGGCCTGCAGTAAGTTTTGGAGTCCAGACCCCCATGGCCATTCAGCACTTGACCTCCACTGAGAAGGCTACCGGGGTGGAAGTGTTGAATCAATTGTTTTATCAGAAATCTGAGATGGTGCCACTTCCGGTGTCAGATCAGCTGTCAGTTGCCAAAAAGAGGCCCCACTGTCCAAGCAGGAAGCCCCTTTGAGGCACTAGCTGATAATCAGGGCAATGCCACTGGACGGCCAAGGAAACCATCATCTCTCATAGCAGCCAGCCATTCCCTTAAGAGCCAGAGTAAAATTCCAACTTTAGACGTCAGCCGGAGTCTTAATGGGGTTACTGAGAAAAAGAACAATGGGTATTCTGTGAATCATAAGTTCAATCAGCCAGAGTTTACCTGTGAGTTTAGTCTCATTTCATTTCAAGAATCTTTATTCGGTGGTTAAAAAAACACCATAAAAGCACAAACATATATACGTTGTAAAAAATTATTAAACATTAAACATGATCCTTGTACAAAGTTAACATAGATAAAATATCTGTATACAATTCATAAGCATACGATTGATGAGAGAACACTTTCATAACTAGCCCCTGGTCATCCTTAATCGGACCGCAACCTTAATAAAATTCATTATACAACACAAGGTAAGGGGATCGGAGGCTTTTTGCAAAAAGACTAATGCATCCCTAGCATGTTCCTGATGGGCATTTTTTAAAATTTTTTACAAGGAAACTGCGCCTGGGCATAGAATAGTAGGGGCAGAGCAAAACAAAATGAAGCGAGTCCTGCGGAGACCTGTTGTCGCAGCCGCAGGGTCCCTTCTGCTCAATTGACATAGAAAAGCCTGCTGGTGAAGCCAACACAAAAGGCAGTAAGTTTAATCTAAAACGACACATAAGGAATCTGTCCTGTGCGTTATGCATTAGATACAGGTAAGGCTCCATACCCTCCACACTCTTCACCAAGTTATGTGCCCTCACAGTCTTTTTAAGTATTTCTGCCTCAGCTCTTTCTCAGGTTTTCCGCTCTAGAAAAAATTCCCCTATTTGTTTTTTATGCTGGGCTAAGATTGTTGTTGGGTTTGTGAAGAGGTTTCCGAAGCCTAAATCTTCGAGGGCTTTTTTCACATATTTGAGCCAAGGGATACGCATGCAATTGGTCCTGTCTAAGCAATCCAGTAAGATTTCTCTACTTAAGTGCGCTTCTGGGTTAGCCCATATTTTTAACCAGGCCACAATTGGTCTGAGTTTTAACAGGTCATCCAGATAAGGCCTCCCAAGCTCCCTATGTACTATAAATCCGGCGGTGCTGGGTGGTACCCTCAGAACAGATTTCAAGTATTTATTTTCTTCTTGTTGGATTTTGTTAGTGTTTACAAATCCCCATACTTCTGCCCCGTAAATTACTTTTGAGCATGTTACGGAGCAGTACAAATTCACTACCTGTTCCGGGCTCCAACGACCTACTCTCCTGCCATAGCCTGCTATTGCCCCATTGGAGGCAATCATTTTGCTACAACGTTCTGTCACCAGGGGGTTAAACTGTAAAGCACCGTCAAAAGTCACTCCCAGGTAGGTGAACGTTTTCACCTCCTCTACAATATGAGTACCAATTGTATAGATGAACTTAGAGGACGGTTTTTTGCCAGCCAGGAGCACATAAGATTTCCCCAGGTTGACAGATAGGTCCAGGGTGCTCATGAATTTAACGAACCCGTCTATCAGAATTTGTAAGCTTCGCGGAGTGCGTGCGATCAAAACCGCGTCGTCCGCGTAAAGCAGGACAGGAATATGTCTCTGCCCGACCCTAGGGCAATCAGCTTTTAAACCCAAAAGGAACTGCTCCAAATTATTAATATAAAGCGAAAACAAAAAAGGGGCGAGGATACAGCCTTGTCTGACTCCGCTCTTACATGGAAAGGGGTCAGTCAGACCTCCCTCCCTATTAAATCGGACCCTGGCCGTGGTGTCAGTGTGTAATTCCCTTAAAATGGCGATTAAGCCACTCTCAATCCCCATGCTTGACATCAGGTCCCATAACTTTCCTCTGTTGACATGGTCGAATGCTGCTGCCAAGTCCATGAAACCCATATAAATAGGTTCTTCACTGGCCAAGGTGTATTTGGCAGTCAGCATATAAAGGTTCAGGCACTGGTCGCTAGTGGACCTCCCTGTCCTGAACCCGTATTGGGTGTCCGAGAAGATGTTATTCTCGTCGGTCCACTCAGACAGTCTATTCAAAATTGCCCTACCCAGGAGTTTGGCCGATACGTCAATCAGGGAGATTGGCCGGTAACACTTAGGGTCATCCCTATTGCCCTTTTTGAAAATTGGGACAATAATTGCTTTTGACCACGATGGCGGAAGGTCACAAGAGATGGCAGTATTTATGACCCTGGTCATCAAAGGTGCCCATAAGTGTATATTACTAAGGAATAGGTCAGGGGGGATCCCGTCCGGGCCCGGAGCTTTATTCTTAGTCAAACCCTCCATCCCTACTGTGATCTCTTTAAGGGAAAATACCACCGGGGAAATCTGACTTATAGTTGCCGATGGTTCTGCAGAGGTACCAGACTCATAATTATATAAGCCTCTAAAGTGTGTTGTCCACTGTTCAGGGAGGATGTTAGCCCCAATATCTGGGGAATCCTTTTCTTGAAAGGTCGGACTATTAATAATTCTCCAGAAACTTGCGAGATCCTTTCTTTCCCCTGCCTCTCTTAAGTCTGCCCACGCTTCAGCCTGCAGTGCAAATTTCCTCCTTTTGATTTCTTTATTATAATTCGCTCTGCACGCCCTAACTTTTTGGGAGTCCCTTGGTTTTTGCTTCAGGGAGCATTTAAGCTCCCGTAGAGCCTTAGAGCAGTCTTTGTCAAACCACCGAGGGTTGACCAGGTTACGTGAGGGTGCACCGGACTTAAGTAGACTATCAATCAAGTTGGCAATCTGCTCAAATGCCCCCAATAACGTTGCACCCTGAACTTCTAGATCTAGGCAAGCGTTAATGGAATGTAAGCCCTTGTCCCCCAGGGTTTTAAAAAACTTTGCCCCATCTATTTTGGACCATTTCAGTCGCCTTCCTTGGTCCATGACCTTCTCCTCGATTATACCACGGGGATTGGTGCCGGCCCCCACCCTATACGAGAGCACCAATACCAGCGGATTGTGATCGCTGAAACTGCTCCATTCTATCCCTACCCTGATTATTTTATTTATCAGGGATCTCGAGACCAAGATATAGTCTATAAAGGACGCGCAACCCCTACCCTTAAAGGTTGGGGGGAGTGTGCCGTCTGACTGAGGATCAATCATATTAATAGTATGTTCAAAGTCATACTTAAGCAGTAGGAGGTCCAGAGTCGCTCCAGTGGATGTGTGAGAGAAGTGCGGCCCCTTTTTCAGTGGACATTGCAACCAGTTTGAGTTTGCCTTGACCAGTGCTGGGCAGAGATGACAGTTAAAATCTCCCATTAATAGTAACCCGTAGGGCTGCCCCTTATTTTGGGATATTGTTTCTAATTCCAACCTCTGGTCTAAATCCGCTAATAGGGGGATACAATTATTTACTGACTCAGAGTTATAGATGTTAAAAACAGAGAACCTTAGCCCCTTCCCAAGAAACCGAGCTACCTGGATCCCATGTGAGCTCCAATCTGGGGAAGACCAGTTACCTGGGAGGTCTAAATCTACGTAGATGGACAGCCCACCCATTGCTCTCCCAGATGTAGATTTTCGGGCGGAAACAAAAAAACACTTGTAACCCTGTAGATGGTAACCATTTGCCAACGCCCATGTCTCCTGGAGACATACAACATGAAAGTTTCTAATGTAATCAACCCAATCCTTGTTGGAGAATTTGCCCGCTATCCCCGCAACATTCCAGGAAATCAGTCTCATGCCTTCCCCACGCACTTTTAAATCCTCCTGTTGGCATAATAGAGTCTCCTGTATCAGCCCTTGCGTTGCCAGCCCATACCCCCCTCCTGAACATTCTATTGATGTAGCATTAGGTTCATCGTGCCCTGGATTCCCTACACCAGACGTTGCAATTAGTTGGGCGTGAGGGCTCCACTCGCCCACCGCCTCTGCCTGGGCACTCTCTTCCATGTGACACTGAGGGGCATTGTCCATCTGTCAATCAACCCCCTCTAAATCATTCAGACCATTGAACCGATTATAGGTATACAAAGGTGATTCTTGACGGGCTAATGATGGTCTGAAATTAGGATCCTGGTGTCTCCCCCTCCTGCTCACCCTCTCCCAGTTGTTTTGCTTGTGTTGCGGCTGCAGTTGGGCTGGACTAATGGGGAAAAAGAAAGACACCCGAAGGGTGTGAATAGTGGATTCCCTAGATCTGTTTTCCCCTTGGCAAATATAGGTCACTGTATCTGTATCCCTAAAACTCGTCAATATGCAATCCCCAGCAATAGATTTTTGGGTTCTCCCCACCCATGGTACCCTTCTTACCATTATGATTTCATTATTAAGGTGTAACGGGAGAGGTCTATTTATGTTAAGCCACTTAATGACCCTACTTTTCAAGGCACAAAAGTCCTCAGTTTCCCCTACTTCAAGTGGGGGAACTCCTGCCAAGACAACAGTGAAATCATTGGTCTCGGGGGGTAGATTGGGCCTGCGTGGTCTTGGGGGAAGCTTCATTAGGGGGATCAGTGTAGTGCTGTCTACCTGCTGTGCCAAATTAGCCGGGCCAGAGGGGGGAATAGGGATATTAAAATTAGAGGGCCTGGTTGGCACGGAATTATTCTTTGCGGGCTGGTGTGAGACCACCGTATTTACTACATGTGACGGGGGTATATTTACAGATCTATTTACCGGCTGTTCGGGGGCTGGAATAATAGAGCTGGGTGCTAAGTTCCTTTCCTGGTGCTCAGCCGGGATTTCTAGACTACCTACTGCGGTCTCCAAAACGGCTAGTCTAGTCTCGATCTTCTTTAAACTTTCGTTGATTGGTAATAATAGAGACCTCAGCAAGAATTCCAAATTCCCCAGAGGAACAACAGATAGGGGGAGGTTAGCAATATTAGTTCCCACCTTTATTATCGGGGCGGGGGCTGGGTTATCCTGAGCGATAGGTGTGGAGTGAGAATCAACCTGTGGCTTTGCCACTACTACAGGCAGTTTAACAACATACTTCCCAAAATCCAAACGAGGAAGTTTAGATTTGTTCCTTCCCTGTACTCCCTTTGACTTCCTTCTACGTTTATTAGGGGGGGGCCCATGAGTTCTTTGCACGCTTGCTGATATGGGTGGATTCGTGTTAGCCTTAGGGACCGGGATTGTTTGGGAGACTAAATCTATGGTCACTCTGGTGGAACTAGGGCTAGTAACTGGGGCAATGATCATAGCTTCTGCTGGTGTAGTGTTCATATGATCCCTCAACAGGAGTGGGACATCATCTATAAAAGACAACTCCTCCCTGGGAGTAGTAGATTGTTCTCCGAGAGGTGTATTTTTGAGATTGTCTATTGAGCGTCTCCTTTCTGCTCTTAACCGAGACAGGTTACACTCTTTATCCCCCTCCCCCCCAGCCCGTGAGAAATAATTCTCTAATGTCCTGCTTTTAGCTCCTCCCGGCTTCAATGGTGTGCTTTCCTTAGCAGGGGACGGCATCATTCAAATGGAGGGATATAGATCACCGTGGGTTGTAGCAAACAAGTACCTTGGGTCAAGAGCATAAACCAAAGGGGGGGGGCCCGACCCGGCCTCCTTCGGCCCCGGATGGCCACAGACGGTCCCGCCCTTGTCCCGGGCTTCTCCCGGTCGCTCCCGCTCGCTCCCGCGAAGCGGAGATACTGCGCTCCTTATGACTTTACGGCTATGTGTTCATTGGGTGATAGGCGGGGGGTGTGGCCAGCGGGGAGAGCAGCCCAGGTGTTGCTGATTGGGCGCGCAGGGGCTCCTGGACACTGGAGTCCCCTGCCTGTGCTCGCAGCCCCGCTGGTTCACTTGCCTGTCCCCGCGCTCCTCCTGTAAACCTCGGTGCAGCCTCCCAACAAGCGACGCGCTGCGGGACCCGCGAAGCGGGTCCGGCGAGTCGTAGGGTTAAGTGGTGGCAAAGGGTCAGCTAAGCAGCAGAACCGCCGTGCTCCTCAAGCGTCCTGGTGCAGGCAGCAAAGTCCGTTCAAAGGGGGGCCACTGGACGACCAAGGAAACCATCATCTCTCGTAGTAGCCAGCCATTCCCTTAAGAGCAAAATTCCAACTTTAGACGTCAGCCAGAGTCTTAACGGTTTATTGAGAAAAAGAACAATGGGTAATCTATGAATCATAAATTCAATCAACCAGAGTTTACCTGTGAGTTTAGTCTCATTAGTTTCTTTTATGCTCAGGTTTATCGTTCTTTTATTTTATGTACAAAAAAGGGTTTTTCCAGAATTCTCTCTCAGTTCTCAAAAGTATTGTTTTTCGTTTGGTAGTTCCTTTGGTAACTAAGGCTGGATGTTGTTCAATGTTTTCCACTGGCCTTCAGGACTGATTTTGCGCCTCACGTACAACATACAAGAACATGGTAAGTAGTCACATGTGTTTAATGTCGTATTCACCCCTTTTTAGGTTTCCCCTCCACAGCGCTTGCACTGTGCTTGTGAAATCTATTGTTTTTAATATAAATCTTAAAAGAGACCACCAACCCGCCCCCTCGAATTCCTGGATTTTCACTGATTCCTGTGCTTGTCACTTTATTTTACTCCAATTTCCATTGGCTGTAGCATATTTTCCTGCATTTACCAGTGCTTTTTTCTCATCTATTTCTCGTATTAGTTTCCCGTCGCCGAAATATTTTTAACATCTGCATTGGTGAAACTATTTTTCCCATAAAGTTTTGCCTCGTAATGCTTTTTCGCCTTTCAGCAGATTTATATAGCGCAATGTATGACCTGGAAAAATTAAGTGATTTTCCCAGAATCACAGGATGTTGCGCCGCCGAGACTTGATCGGGGATCCCTGACCATTGCGCCACATCCTCTCAGCTCCAACGGTACTTTCTTGCTGAGTGGTTGTTAATTCTTTTACTTATTCAGTTGATTTGAGTGTTCCGCTAAATTTGTAGGGTTTACCTGGGGAGCCCGCACATTTACGCACGGGCTGATAAAAGGGACGCAAGTGGATAGTTTGATGTACCGGTTGGTGTGAGATGGATTATGTGCACGCTATGTACTGCCCAAGTGTTCATGCCAGCTCACCTTCCAGTCCCTGTGCCCCTCCCTTTTCACCAACATGCTTCTGGCATGCTAAGCCTTTAACACTCCACTGCCAGCTACAGCACAGCGGAAAACAAGGAAAATACACTGCCAGCCTCGGGCTATTAAGATATGTTTGCACAGGGCCTGCGCGGGGCATGAGCAGTATGCGGTACAAAAGGGGGTGGTGATGGACTGAGCATCAGAACCAATCAAACACTCAGACCCAGTCAAAAGATCTGGGTTTGATCCATCACCGTTCTTTAGCCCACTCTGCCACCCCAGTTCAGACATGGCTATATGCAAATCAGTCTGACCCTGTGCCTCATGGGAACAGTCCAGCCCGAACTGCCAAGCCATGCCTTCCCTGGACCGGAAACAAGCTTCCGAGGACCGGTTTCTGGCATTCCAGCCGTTTTCAGCCCGGCTTGCTTGAATCCAGTGGCAAAGTGAGCAAGGGACTCACGTCTGGGCAAACCCTGCCACACTTATGGCGGCCAAAAGCGGTACAAAAGGGGGCCTTGCTCTCTGCCCACTAGCTTTGGGGCCTGCACCAGTGCAACACACCACCAATCCTCCTGTGCCCTTGCCAATCCCATTGAAGAAAGGTGTCTGTTTGTAATTGGGCTTATAGGAGGCTGCCCCCTCTCTGGGCCTCTCCAGGATGGTTTGGGAAGGCCTCGGGAAGGGGAACACTTCATTTTGTTCCAGTTGCAAGGAGGCCTTATTGCAAGTGTGTCCAGCAATTAGACCTGCTGCCTGCTTGCCCATTGAGAGACACTGCAGGACACCTGTTGTCAGCACTTTACAGACTACACTGTTTTAACTCTCAGTCCTCAACCTTTTCTCACTCCTTCAGCCCGATATGAGCTGTGAAAGAGGTGCTTGTAGGTAGCAGGGAGTGGAGCTGTGGCCCAAGAGCAGTCTGCATAAAGCAGCTTCTGGAGCCCTGAAGGTGTCACTTATGTAAATTAGAGGGGCCTTGCACATTCCACTTCGCCCGGGCCCAAAAATCATAGAACCGGCCCTGTGTGTGCATGTGTAAAATGTGGGGTATACAGAGTGGAATTCACTAGCTGGGAGTAGCCCTGGCCTGTGCCGCCGCTCCTCTTGTATGTACTGGGTGCTCTGTGTCTGCCTGCATTTCGCCAGTCAAGTCACACTTTAATAAAATTCCATCTCCGTTCTCTGCACCTGTCAAGCGCTTCCGAGGCAACCACAGCTGCTCTCTGTGTCTGCAGGGTTGGATTGGTAAAGCGGGCACTCAGGAAATGCCAGAAGTACCGGTAGCTGAGTTCTAGCTGTGGTCTGCTTTTTTGGGCAGCCTAGGACTGTCTGTGCTGTTAGGTTTTTATCCCAATCCAACCCTTTGTGTCTGTTCGCCAATATCCTCCTGACCTCCAGGCATTCTCTCCGCTCTTCCTTCTCTCTGCGTGAGCTTGGGATTCTCCTTTTCCCCGTCTTTGCCTCCTCAAGGCCCACTTCGTTCATTCTTCTGCTCCTCACACTTTCCGTCTTTCTTCCTTTTCCTGGTAGGCCCGCTGTCTATTCCAGGGTCATGCTGTCTGGGAGCATCAGTGCTGGTGGCAAGGACAATGTTTCCTGTTTAAGATACGTGATCCCCTTACATTATTCTATAAATGGAGTTAGTGGGACAAGCTAGTGAACAGAAGGAATTGAGCACATTCCTCTAGGATGCACACATTTTGATTTTGGTCCCATATCTGTTTCTTATTATGAACCTTAGCAGGTGCCTAGTCTGAGGTCATCGGAGTTAGAGGACATGGTTTTAAATGTACTGTTGGACTTGGCTCTACTTGCAGGGTCATCCCGAAACTTTTTGCCTTTCCCCTAGCCCTTTCGCTGTGATGGAAGTGGTGGGTTCAGGATGTTGGACACTTTGGCACTGGTTGGCAGTGCAAAGTGTGTGTGCGTTCTGCCTTACATAGGTATATTGCGACCCCCCCTCCCTTTAGGGGACATATCCCCCATGGTAGGAAATGTATATGCCATGTGTGGTGTGAGAGGAAAATAATAAATGTTGTGAAATGGTGTTCACACCTTTATTTTCACCATTGCAGAAATGTCACTTTTAAAATGGACACCATTTCTGTCTGCTTGTGCCGCCTGCCTGAGGTGGGTTAGCGGGCTAGTGTTTGAAGTGACAAGGTGCTCTACACTTCCCCCAGTGACAGTTGAGGCTGGAACTGCCAGAGACCTTCTAGAAGCTTCCAGCTCTTTCTGGTAGGTGGGAGGAGGGGTGTATATGTAGAGCAGTAGAGATGCCATGTGCTCAGACTGAGGGTGGACTGGAATGAGAGGAGACACTTTGCCAGGAGGTACAGCCGCATGGGCCTGTGTGCTGGCCCCTGAGCCCACCTTGTGAGTGCTATATTTTGATTGCCTGCACTCCAAGGAGGTGAGGAGCGTGGGCGCTACTCCCACGGGTGGGACTCTGGAACTGTGAGTCACCTAGCACCTGGTGAGCGCCATATTTGAAGTGACTGTGCTGATCTGCCTGCACTCTAGCGCCTGGTGGGCACTGTTTTCCTGATTACCAGAAGAGGTACACTATCTTCTGTCCCTGAAGCTTCTAGTGGGACCTAGTGGCTCGCAAGCCCTATATTCAAGGTGCCAGGGGAAGAGGAGCTGACGCCTGCATCGATGTGCTGTCAAAGCACTATATTTCAATTCCCCTACATGTGTGCTGCATTGTTGTGCTGCCAGAGTGCCATATTTGTATTGACTGTGCTCTGCTTGCTGACAAGGCGCTACAACTGTGCTCAGGAGAAGAGGAGCGGACGTCTGCAGCGCCGCAATTCTAAAGCACTATGAGGGGATCCCGGCATGTAGGATTCCCCTCTGCCTGCTTGGTTGACAGTGGACAACTGCAACGTATTGGGGGGCATTGTATTCCTAAGGAGAAGAGAGAGAGGAGTGAGAGACACTCCTGCCCTGCCCCAGTGCTTTGCGCACTTTGCTTTTGCTGTTTTTGCAGCCAGCCCTGACTTTGCGGGACATAGGGCATTTGAGCCCCGGAGAGAGGCCAGTTGGCCTGGGGCCAGTTTCAGAGTGTTATGCCTCCGATTGGGGCGAACTGTGTTTATTCTTGTGAGACCTTTTGCCCCATATGATTTCTTACATATTATTGTAGCATAATGCATTTGTACCCAGGATGATACCTAATGCTTTTCCCTCCGGTTTGCAGTGTTGATTTTGGGCCATTGGTAATCTGCAACTTTGGGGCAGCTATTCCAGGTGTATTTACATAAAGTGTAGTGTTAATGTTGCTTATGCCTAATGCATGTGGTTATATCGCTAATGATTTCTTTCCCCCCTAATGCTTACAGGATGTTTGAGGGTCACTAGGAATGCACCTTTATGCTAATGTTCTGTCCTAATGTGTGCAATGATGAAATGCCTCATGTGTATGCCCCATTCTAATATGATTAGGCCCCATTTACCGCAAGAGGTGCCTTATGCATCTTCCAGTGCCTAAGGTGATGTTGCCTAGCGTTTTTACCCTAATGAGAATGCTTCATGCCTACTATGTTTATACCCACAGGTTGATTCCTAATGCTATTCCCGCCTAATAGGTTATTCATACTGTTTATTTGCCTATTGCAGTAATGCTCGCAATGCTTTTACTCTAACGCTACCTTGTGGGGGTCCTGCGTAAAGCGCCTAATATAAGGTGATTTAATGCTCCCATGCTTTAGGCCCCAGCTGAGTATGTTGTGGCTAATGATATGCAGAATATGCTCAACCGTTATGCCTAATGTATTTGTGTTTTCAGGTCCACTGTGACGGTAGGCCCAAGGTGTTGATTCAGGCTTTATGCCTGACCACTGTGTGTTTTATGCCTAGTGCTAATGGTTTCTGTTCCCCTAAGGCTGCAATGCTGGTGTTCTGCATACTATGCCTAACCTGAGGTTGCCATTCCCGGCTACAGCAATCATAATTTATGCCTGAAGTTAGGCATAATGTGTTTTCATGATTAGTGCCTTTATGCTACTGTTTTTCCCTAATGCCTACATGGCTGGTTTCATGTTTAGGCCTACCTTGACAAATGCCTAAAGTGATTTATGCCAAGTGCAGGTCTACTCACCAGTAGGTACGGCCGGTGAAGCGTTATTGCATATGGACTTTCAGTTATCCTTGGTCTTGTGATGGTTTTGGCAGCAGCCCGATTGGCACTGCCCTGTCTTTAGTCCCCCTGTGAAATATTCCCCGTGCCGGCTGGCACATTTTATCTGCACCTCGGATTCCCTTCTTATGTGTTTATTTTACAATACACATACTGTTTTTCACCTAACCTGGTGTGAAGTCTCTTTTTGTAGTGTGCCTTGTGTGTCGCCTGGGTTTGCTACATGGATGCTTTACACATTTCCTCCAGAGTTTGGCCCGCCTGCTCTGCACCAGGCTACCCGTTTCTAACAGGTACAAAAAGCAGCTCCATGTCAGAGATGAGCACTTCCAATAGGCAGTGTCAGCATGAGTAAGAAAGCTGTTGGCAATGCACACCAAGATGGTACTCAAAAGTGATGTATTCTAGGTTGTTTAACGTAATTGGGTGCTCCAGGATCTCACCCTCTGATCCTAGGCATATTATGTATGTGTTGCGCCCTCCTACCCTGGGAACAGCATCTCCAAAGTGCACTCCTTGAAGGGGAACTCCTCAAACTCCCTAAGTAAATTAAATAGCAATTCTCCAATGGCATGATGTTATATTTTAATCATTATTCATGATACATGGGTATTCAGCCAAGGATGTATGATCAGTAACAATGATATTCACATATTATTTCAATGTCTTACTTCGTCAATACCAATGCATTTCAGTCTGTGCCCTTCTTCAGGGAATCCAATCTCATATAAAGCAATAAATACACAATAGAATGTACACAAAAACATCCACCCGGGTGTTGTTTGCAAAATGAAAATAAAAAACTAAAAACCTATAACAAACATCTATGGCTATGTGTTTTTGGTTTTAAAAAAAAAACCCTTTGCTCAGATTTCATTTTTGACCAGTGCGCGCTTTAGTGTTTGTTGTGTCAAAATGTTTTGTTTTGTATTGCCTAATATGTCTGCCATTTGTCTCCTATCAGCTCAGTTGTTTTTTGCTTTTAAGAATTGTCCAGATAAAAACGTCCATTAGCCATACAGCCTTTGTTGCCTAGGGATGATAGAGCATGTGAAGCTACTGTTCCAGTTAGCAATTAGTAGCCTTCCACTGTAATGTAGGGGAATGTTTACTCTACTACACAGGGCCATACACCTTGGGCTTTGCTCCCTGTAGGAGAGTAGGGTCTGCTATCCTATGGTCACCCCATTTTTTGCTTTTTGCTTTTTGCTTCACTGGTTTTCGACTTAATGTGGCTGTGGGCCTGCTAATCAGACCCAAAGCCTGCTGTTCTCTCTCTAAATTCACTTACATGTACTATAGGTACATCACCAATTTGGTACTGGACACCTTGGCAGCCCCTGTACCATGCACTATAGGTGCTCAGGGCATAGGTGCATCCAAGGCCTACCAGGGGCTGCAGCATATCTTTTGCCACCCCTGGCTGGTACTTAAATCGACACAACTGGCTGATCACTCAGCTGGGGCAAGGTGGTGTAATCTCCCTTTGCTTAGATATAGTATACTGTAGAAGTGGCCACAAAATACAACCACGATTCGTTGAAAGATTATAAGGCGTTTATTAAGTACGGAGATAACCTAACGACCTCAGCCACAACAATCCTTGATGGAGTCAGCTTCACTCTCGCCACCGGCGCTCGCCTTGGAACGCTGGTCGCGGTGACATTCTAAGTGATGTCACCGCAAGCCGCTCCAATACATGCGGAGATGCCGGGGGGGGCATAAAGGTGGGAGATACCACACATCCCCCTCCCCTGCGGAATGAAACATAAGAATTAACCAAAAGAACAATAGTATTGCAGAGAATCACAACATCACATATTGATTTATACCAAAAGAACAATGGTATTGCAGAGAATCACATCATCACAAATTGATCAAAATATCTAGGGGTCACTCTCCGGCTAGACCTTCCACCTGGGTGGGGGACCGGCAACAGCTTCTTGGTATTTGAACCTTTGCTCCCCACCGCGATGCTTTCACCCTCCCCTTCACTACAGGAATCGTGCCGTGGTGGGTGAAATCTCACTACTCTTCCCAGGTTCCAGATCTTCCCCTCCTGAGTCTTCACAGCATTCCGGAACAATTTAGTGATCTTGGTGGGACTACTGTATCCTGACCAACTTGCTCTACCAGTAGGGGTCCTGATCTTAATGTCATCCCCTACTTTAAACCCGGCCTCCCGTGTGGAGTTGAGCCTGTCGTATCTTTCCTTCCTCCCCACCATGGCTCTCTCTTGTTTCACCAAACCTTTCGCTTCCTTGGAGTGATCCGACCATCCCTTGTGCCACCCCATCCACCCTGGGGATATCTTGGTGTTTGTTATCCCCGCTCGGAGCAACTCGAACGGTGTGACTCCCGTTGTTTGGTGCGGGGTGAACCTGTACGCTTCTTCCCGCCTCCATACTTCTTTCTTCCAGCTCAAGCCACTGGCCTTGGCTAATTGGATACTCTCCTTGAGGGTTTTATTAAAGCGCTCGACCATGCCGTTGGTCTCGGGGTGATACAGAGCACAACGTTTGTGAGTGATACCTCTCTCCCCAAGGAAGTCTTCCATCTCTTTCGAACATAATTGCACCCCATTGTCCGTGAGTAGGCTGCTGGGTAATCCTTCCCTGACAAACAGCTCTTTCAGGAACTCAATGACGACCTTAGTTGTGACTTCACACACTAGTTTCACCTCCGGCCACCTAGAGTACATATCCATGAGCACCAGAATGTACGGCGTGCGCACTTCTCCAGTCAATGGACCCACAATGTCCAGCGCTAATTCCTCCCAAGGTCCCGATGGCGGCGGCCTGCACACCATTGGAGGTGTCAGTTGTTTCAAGACTTTGTCGCTGTTGCTGCACGGAACACAGTCTCTTATTTTTCTTTCAATTGCAAGGTCCATGCTTGGCCACCAATAGTTCTCTCTGAGTCTTTGTTTGGTCTTGGTGATGCCCATATGGCCTTCGTGAGCCATCTCAACAAGGTTCTCTCTCACAGACGCGGGTGGTATTAATCTTGTCCCTCTGAACAAACATTCATCGACTACGGACAGCTCGTCTTTGACAATTCAGTATGGCCGCAGAACCTCCTCCCGTTTATCTTCTTTTTTCCATCTGTCTTTTACTCTTTTGCACACCTCCTCCAAGATTTCGTCTTCCTTCAGAGCAGTTTTCCATGTTTCTTCTCCTAACGCTCTCTGAATTGCGCAGACATTTTCCATCTGATGGTCATCCACTTCATCTTCCGCCCTGTCGTGCGTATCTTTCGCCTCATTTTCATTTATAAGTCTTGACAAGCAGTCTGCCGCAAAGTTACGTGTTCCTGGGACGTACTCGACACTGAAGGTGTATTCCTGGAGACCGACCACCCAACGCCTGGACACATATATACCTATCAGTCACTCCTATGGCAGGCCTTAACAATCCTGGAGGCAGAGTGCTTGGTTTTATGTGAGATGGTTCTCTAGCATGAGCTGAGCCTGTCTGCAGTGGTCGGAACCATTTCCTTACTGCTGTTCTAGGATATTGCCATACCATATACTCTTAAGTGCATTATAATCCTCGCGGTTATTGCTAACTTTGGTTTGGCTTTATCAAAACATGTTGTGTTTGGTGTCATACACTTTGGAATACTACCCCCTCGCCAGTTCTGGTGACGGGGGTAGCATTCCACCCTTCTAGAGGGAGATGACATGTTACTTTACTTAAAACGTGGTTAATCCTAACCAGAGCCTCAGCATCACAAAATGGATGCTGCTGCCCCGACACAAGTCTGACCTCCTGCTGCTGACCGAAACTTGGCAGGGGAGGCCTGGACAAAGAGTTTCCTGTCACAGGGAGGTGCTACACCACCCCAGACAGGAGATAGTGGATTGGAGCAGGGAGGGTTGAAAGAAACTAGACACTGCCTGGGGCACACAAGGTGTCCCATGCAAAATCCAGTCACACCGGTTCTGGGGCACTCCAGCCCCAGTCCTGGCGCGAAACTGGACAAAGGGAAAGGGGTGTAACCACCCCCTTCTGGGGTCCCACCCATAGGAGGGACCTAGCAGGTAATCCAGCCCCCAGATTTGGAATAAAGGTGGGAGCAGTGCCAATGCACATCAGATTATCCTGACTGAAACTTATGAAACGAAACTCTGGACCCTTCGACATCCTACTCGACGTAGAAGACTGAAGAATCTCCCTTGTGGTCAAGGAATGACCACCCTGTGCAAACAGGCACCACCCAGCGCGTCACCTTTTGCTTTGTTGCAGTTCCCGCCAGAACTCGAGTGACAGAGATCAACAAGACCCAGCGTTCCTGCCTTCCAACAGCCCGATCCACAGTCCTAGCAAAACTGAGATCCGTGGAGGTGACCTGAAGCGTGGGGCCGGACATCTTAGAAAAACAATGAAGTGCTGACCGTGCAGCTTCCGAGGCTCACTCCAAGCTGTGCATTGGGGTTTGAGAAGCCCCAGCGCCAAGCAGCTTTTTGCACCGAAGATCACCCCTCCCACACTCACCGAGTGCTGCGTGGGGCCCTTTTGCATTCTCCTGCTTGACGCGTTGGTCCGGTCGCTTGCCAGTTTGCTAGTGGCCCCAGTACCGACGAACCTTTGAATTTGCTCTGCTAGTCTGGTTGCTCCAGACTGGCCCTCGCTCCGCTGAAAAGGAGCACCCGCTCTGACCTTGCTGGTCCGAGTAAGAAGCGATCATCGAATCCTGCGTGGGTTGCCCTTGCCAAAGCTTGTTAACTCCGATCCGGAAGCCGATACTGCCGACAGCGAGAGCCTTTGTGGGACAGCTCGTGATCCACTCCTGGACATCCTCGGTGCCCCAGAGTCCACGTGGCAGCGGAGACAAGCTTCATGACAACCACCTGATTGCGCCCGACATCGCCTGGTTCCTTCCTGGTCACTGGCTAGTGACCCAGACTTTGTCCCTTCTGCTTTCAGGTTCTCTACATCTTCGATCCACCCTTGGATCACACCGGACACTTCCCTTCTGGTCGCCTGCAGCATCTTCATCTCCAGGCTCCATAGATCTACACGACGAAACCCAACACGCTTTTGCACTTGTGCACCCGCTTCCTGTGGGTGAGGTAACTCTTGAACGCCAGTGCTCCTGTAGTGGTTTACACCTCTAGTGTCTAAGTCTAAAGTTTTGTCCTTCTAGTCCGGTCGGAAGACTCCTAAAACTGTAACTCGATAACTTTTACGCACTAATGACTTTACATTGGTGCATGCTTGTGCTTTTAGCGCTGCACCCGAATCCCGCGGGCTACTCCCGTCCTAACTGCTGTTAGTCCAGTGTAGTCCCAGCGATCAGGCCAACTTCTCACACTTCTCCTCACCGTGGCTACTGTACCCCAGCCTGTATGCTTCATGTGTTGTTGAGCTGGGCACCATCTCCATAAATCGTGAATTTTTCTGCTTCTATGCCAGGACATGTGCACATTCGCTAGTGGGCAGTGGTTCAATTTTAAAGGCACAATGCAGCTTCTGTCACTGAGCGACTGGATCTCACAGCAGATGTTGATTTCTTTCATTTCACTCAGCGCCACACAAGTTTAACTTCACACATTTCCATTCCACACCTCATATTTTGACAACAAACCACATAATTCAACTCAACAGCACAGTTATTCAACATATCACATACATCCAATCCACACCATAGAATTCCAAATCGTGCTACAAAATTCAACAGCACACCACATATTTAAACCCCACTACATACCACTCCACAACACAAAATGCCAATCCACATTATTACATTTCATGACACACAATCCCACTCCACATAATCCCAGTATACTCAATACCACATAATTGCTAACCACATAATTCCACTGCACACGATGCCACATAACTCCACTCAAACACCACACAATTCCACAACAAACAATTCCAATCCAACCCACAGAATTCCACTCCACACCACATACCTTCACTCCACTCCATAACACATAGCTGAACGACATTGTCATTGACAATGCCAATGGCTCTCAGATTGCCAAAATGTATTGGCTTTGCCAATGCATGTTATGTTTTGCACCTGCTTCAATTAGATGGTATTTTGCACATGCAAAAGCACACTTTTGCACATATTTCCTGATTGCAAATGCTTTGTACAAACAAATAGAATTTTCCAAAAAGAATCCCTAAAATATACAGATTTAATGACTCTTACTGCGTTTCTCCATCAGGGTCCAAGTTCTTTATGCCTTTTTGGGAGTGCACATTTAATTCTCTAATATTAGACTGACCATATCAGTATGGAATATGCCCTTTTGGGTCAAGGACAGGTATGCTCTGTGTTGACAGGAGAAGCTGAATACAATCATTCCCATTTATAAACGTTTTAATAGGAGCTACAAATATTATTGGTTAATATCAAGTCTTTCCATACTCTCCTAGGTAGATGGGAATTCCACAAGAATCTCTTATGCTAAAAAAGAGAATGAAGAAATCCTCAACTGTTGAGCAAAGTTCTATCTGCTTTTTGCTCTTCTCCAAGTTTAAAAAAAGTCTAATTTAGTTTGTAACTCGTACAACTGGGTTTTGAAGAGTGAAGCCTGTGGACATTCCATCAGGATGGGGGTGACAAGTTCATATTTCCTCAGGCACTGGATAAGATGTGCTGAGCCTTGTAGGAACTCCTTAAGAAGTACCCTTGTGAGGTCTGATAGATCATAGAGATGGGCATATCCATCATCTGGATGTGAGAGTACGAGAGCTTGAATAGCAGTTCTGAAGTTCCCTTCTTCAGGAAAGTTTCCAATTGCATCATTATAGAGAACTGTTACCAGGTACTCTTTGTTATCTTGGAAGTGTGTTCTTTGAGGGTGAAGTTTGTGCCCAGGTTCGAATCCAAATAATTTGGCAGAGGGTAATGGATGGGCTTTGAATCCAACAAGGTTTATGTCCTAGAGCCACATTTGGACTGTTTTTTTACTTGTTGGTCTTGGCAAATAACAGGCATTTTTTTTAGTGACTAAGTTTCATAGAAATGCTGAACATTCAGGAGTGGGTGAGGTACTGGCAGTGTTTGAGGTACTAGATTTCTAGCGTAGAAGAGACTTTCAAATAAAGTTGTGTATTATCGGCATAGTGGTGAAATTTGGTGCTGTTACCAGTGTGTAGAGTCCCAGTGGCCCAGGTAGAGGTTGAAGAAGATGAGGGACTTTATTTAATTCCTTGGGATTCCACAGGTGATAGAGATCTTGTACTAATTAGAGATGCCTGTGTGAACAAGCTGGTGTTGGTTGGGGAGGTATGAGGAGAAAGAATGATAAGTTTTGCCAGTGAATCCAATTTGAATCTTCAGGGTGTGGATTAGGCATGATCGACTGTCTTGAATTGGATGAGAGGTCTAACAATATCAGGAGGTAAGGGTCATCTTCATCTGCAGTCAGGATGGTATAAGCTACGATGCGTAGGGTAACTGTCTCTGTCCTACAGCAGGATATGAAGATAGATTAGTAGTTGTGCAAGAGATGGTTGGTACAGATGTGATCTTGGAGTCGAGTGTAGTCTGCTTTTTTAATGATATTAGCAATGAAGGTCAGTAAGTTAGGGGTCTGCAATTGGCAAGACTTTTTATGAGTGGTAGGATATGGTCTGCCATAAGAGCTTTGGGACTATATTTTAAGAGAATGAGGCAATGGTGAGTATGAGTGAAAGAGCTTCTCCAGAGAGAGTTTTGATGAAGGTCAAGGATCATTTTCATAGGAGGTGGCTTTGAGGCAGCTGAGTAAATTGGCAATATCTGCAACTATTAGAGCTTTGAAATAATGACTATTGCAGGATGCTACAAAGGGGGATTGGGTGTAAGAAGAGAAGTAAGCTTGAAGTTATGAGTTGGCGGTCAGATCTATATTTGTTCACTGAAGAAGACTTTGATTGCATTGCATTTGTCCATGGTGTGAGGGATTGGAAGGTCGGGTAGGGGGTTGATACAGTGTTTGATTATCTTGAAAAGAGCTTTGCTTCTGATGGTAGATTCATTAATGGCATTGATACAGTACTTTGCTTTTGCTGATAATGTGTGTTCTTTTTGTTTTGAGTAGAAGGGCTTCATCTTATCTACATGAGTCCTGGCTTCACCTGCTATGTTGCTGTCTGCATTTTGCCATAGATCTTCGCCGCCTACTGGCTCCTGTTTTTCAGGAAAAGACATTGAGACACTGCAGGGAAGCATCGGATTTGTGATTTAGCAATAACTCAGCCCAGGCTCTAGCAAGAGCTGGGAAGTTTGTTAATATTATCTTAACCGCACTGCATAATGCTTAGCATTAAGAAACTGATTAGGACGTTTATATTTTAAATTTTATATTTCATTATGTAATGATATGTTTGTATATTATGGTTTTAATTAACTGTTTAATAAAGGAGGGGGAGTGGAAGGGCTTCATTAACGTGAGATCATTAGATGCTGTATTTTTTTCATTTACTCTCCTGTCTGTTGATGGGGCATTTATTGTTGCAGATTTTGTTTCACTGTCATTAAAGAGTTAGCAGAGTTTTGCTTAGAATCTTAACATCTGCATTAATGAGCAAGATAGTCTCTACAAGAAATATTAATTTGCTGATCGGCCCAGTTTTGGGAGTGTTGTTTTACCTGATTCACCTAAACGTAATGGGAGGTCACCTTTCTCATGAAGGAAATTTAACAAATTCAACTAAGGTTGGGTATGAGAAATACTTATATAATTCCCATAGAATCCATCTGGTCCTGGGGGTTTCCTGTGTGGTCTGGCTATTGGCCTTAGGTATATGTTCTACTGATAGGGGTGCTTTCATAGGCACCACATTCCACCTGTAAGTATAGTGTTATAAAGTCTGGATATGAAGCCCCCCTTTGCATATTACTCTCCCCAGGGCCATAGAATCCTTGAAAGTAGCCAGTTAACTCAGAATGTCATTTTGATTCTGGTATCAACTCTGTCCTAAAAAATTTGAGCAATATACCTATTCTCCTTCTCTAATCAAACCTGCCCTTGTAGGATCTTGCCTGTTTTGTTTCTCTGTATACTCTACTCTGAGATCCAGGTTAAAGGCCCTTTGCTGCTTCTTTGCGATATTGTTGCAATCTACGTTTATTTGAGGATCATTTCATTAACATTATCTTCTGATAAATAAATGCAGCATTGGTCATTTAATACTAGGAAGGTTGCCTTGAAATGGGGTGGTTTCACTGTATTGGCCAGGTTAGTTTTAGTAATGTAGCACAGAGTTTAGTTCTCTTGCCGCTAGCTTGAGAGCCTCCCTTAGAGTTATAGGCCATTCAGCTGATTTAGTGCTGCTTAAATATATTGAAAGAATGTCTCCTTTAACACCACCATGAAGTCCTACTTGATGAGCCACAACATGCCTCACTGCCCTACTTGCTGTCAGTATTGTGACTGCAATGTATGCCTGGCCAGAAAGACCTTTTTCGGATGCTTAAGTATCAGTTGCCCTATTTAGCTCTGAAGGCATAAGAAGGAAATGGTGGATGTTGGAGAATGACTTGTGTGTATCAGGCAAAAACGTTTATAAGCATTTCATTGATTGGCATATGCTCATGATGTTGCAGGGCCCCTGTGAGGACAGAAATGTGACTAAATTCATATGACAATCGGTTTATTCATAGTACCAGTTAAGTCCCCTCGTATTATTGTCAGGCCTGGTGGTGCCTCTGAGGACTGAATCAAGACGTTAGAGGAAATCACCAATAGCAGGCATATACATTGAATTGTTTGATCATTGTCTCTCACGTGGAGCCTGAAATAATAATACACAACCCAGAGTATTGGACAAGAACTTTAATGGAAATGTATCTACAGTCCAGGTAATGTGGGACAGAAAACCACAAGGCTAGTAAAATGCATCCAAAGAGTGGGGAAGGGTTTAGCTAATACTTAAATGTGTTTCTTTTTTTTACTAGCACCCCACCAGCACCCACCCCCTCCTGTGTTGTGTTACTTGCCCAGCCGCTCCGTTGTCTTTCTCCCACTTACTCCTGCCAGGCAAAAAAAAAGCACTATGAAATAGCCAGCGCCAGCCAGGTCTTATTGCTTTTTTTCCTCATGACTGTTTTGCTGCTGTACAACATGGCTAAAAACAATAACACCAATAGCTTGCACATTGCAGAGACATTTGGAGTTTGCCAATCCTTGTTTACATTTGAAACCACCAACTTTATGATAAAATTGCTTAATAGAAAATGGCCTGCACGTCTATTTGACTGCATTGATGCCAGGTCCAAAAGAAGCAAAGAAATCTTCACCATTGTGAAAGATTTTACCTCACCATCTGCTGCCTCCAACTCGATCACCCCTCAAAGGGGCTCTGCAACAGTCTCAGTTCTTCAGAAATTAAATCACTGCCATTTACAGCAACTTCAGCCATGACCAGCAACACCTAACCAAACACCTACAACGCTTTTCCAAAGAACCAATGCTAACCAAATGGCCCAGTTCCACCCCAGAAGAAACTGCTACCACCATGAAGTCCATGTACTCAGGGGCCCCATTGAACCCCTGCTCCCCAGCAGCATTACTACAGAAGACTGCAACCCATCAACAACATGCACACACCTATTCTAAATGCTTTCACCTCTCCTGGTACCTTCCCAGAAGCTTGGAAACAAGCAATTGCTCTCCCATTGCTGAAGAAGCCCTCTGTTACCTCTTCAGTGCTTGCCAACTACAGACCAATCCCCAGCTACCATTCCCTGCAAAAATCTTGAAGACAATAAACAGACACCGCACAAAACATCTTTGCGTCCACCAACTCCTTAACATTCAGTCTGGTTTCGGACCGAGTCATGCTCATAAACTGCTCTCATAGCTGTATTGTATGACATCCCTACAATATCATAAGGCGATGACGGTTGATACAGTTGAACAGCAAGAGGTGTCAATAATTCAGCATAGTCCATTTCCAGTGTTTCTAAGATTGAATAAGTTACGGTGCCAATCAAGGTTACAGAGGCATCACACAACCAATGATGCCAGATCAACAGATATAAAATACCTGTTGCTGAAAGTCTAAAAGATAGATTGAACCTCGGCACTCTATATTGCAATTTCAACAATATACGATTTAGTTTGGTGGCCAGTTCCTATAAATCATGCAACAAAAATGGTTTCATAGGTGAACATTATACAAGTCTCAAGCAAACAGAGAAGAGAACATCAGAGAATCAAATATTGATTGTATCCAATGTTATCCATACATGACACATTCACATGTGCATGAACACATTCTTTGAGCACTACAAATCAATAGTGATAGCCTGACTGGTGGTCCTAATCCTAGGGTCTTCCTGGTCATTGTAATTGGCAAAGCAATCAGACAGCCGACACATGTTTCGTTAAATGGATGTAACCTTTTCAAGGCTTATTCTCTGTAAGTAGGAACATTGAGATGACGTTGGACCGTTTTTGCAACAATACTGTGCGTTGTTCTTGATGCACTAAGAAGAACCTGCGAATCGTATAGCAAGTGGGTTTCCTTGTGGTGCATCACGGTTTAGGCATATGAAGAAAAAAATAGTTCAAGAAATTCCTTCATTAGCACCTGACAAAGTAGATTTTGCGGATAGTCGCCCCGTTGGAATCCCCAACCTATCCGTGGGTGGTTCCAAATCGTGTGATGTCAAAACCTCTTGTGAGGACAAATACAGGGAAGATCACCCCATTAAAATCCCCAACCACTCAGTGGATGATTCCCATTGAGATAAAACAGAACCTCTTCTAAGTGTCGTAAACCGGACTTTTCACCATTCTAGGAGGAGGCCAACTAGTGTACTAAAGACACCAATGTATACACCACAAACTAGGGCTTTAGTGTGTCCCGATTAGAGGTTCCAACAAACGTAGTTTCCAGAGCAATTCTGATAAAAAGTGAAAGGGGTATGACATCAGTATTACTCTGAACAGTGGCCCTCTTCCTCCTGGACCTCTCTGCAGCATTTAACACAGTCTTCCAACCCATTCAACACCTACACAACATCAGAATCCAAGGACATGCACTCCGATAAACCGGTTTCTTCCTGATTGGAAGTACACAGTCAGCCTGGCTCCGTACACGTGAGACACTCATGATCACATCTTCAATGCATACATGATCCCTCTAACCATGATCATCTGCTCTTGTGATATCAACATCATGTGCTACGCCAATGAAACAACTCATTCTCTCCCTCATGGACAAGAGACCAGCACCTGGATCAAGTTCAATGACTGACATCACCCACTGTATGAAGACGAGCTGTCTAAAGCTGAACACCAACCAGACCAAAACTGATCTTCAGGAGGAGCACATCACTGTTGGACTCCACCTGATGGCCAACAGAGCCAGGACAGACATCCACACACATCCACTCCAAGAACTTCTGGATCATCAGCCAACAACAAAACCGCCCAAGTCAATGCCAGTCATCCCCTCATGCTTCCATACCTTGAAAATGCTAATGTAAATTTTCGAATGGCTCCCATTCAGCACCTGGAAAACCGTCAAGCACACCCAGGTCAAAAAGCAAGCTGGACTATGAGACACCCTCTATGTCAGGATAAGAAAAAAAAATACCTCACTAGAGCTCTGCAGACCATTCAGACCTTAGTTGGCAAATTCTCTCAACCTCCCACACTACATTCTCACACACGAGGGAGCTCCACTGCTCCCCATTCAAAACCAGGCATGATTTATAACTCCACACTTTCAAGGCACTACATAACACTGGCACAGCATACCTCAACAATCGCATTTGCTTTCACAAACCTTCCATTCAACTGCGCTCATTCGGAATCCTACTTGCATAAATCCATGCATATGGAAAACCAATACTGGTGGCCGCCCCTTCTCCTACATCAATCTTAAAGCATGTAACAACCTGCCGCTACACATAGCCTTTGAGCAGTCCCACTAGGCCCTAGGTGTGTCTAGACTCACACTGGCTAAGAGCCACAGTACCCTTCTGAGTGACAATGCGCTTTACAAACCTGCTTAACATGTCCTGACAAAGAAAGCTAAAATGCAATACAGTAAACATAAAATTACCATTAGAAATAGAATATACCAGTTGCTCAACCTTAGTTGACAGAGGGTGTAATTGAAGTCAAATTAGATAACAAATAACAGAAGCAAAACACAGATTTGAAAGTGGCCGTGATAATTCAACATTTGCATTGAATATTACAGGGTTAAAAGACTAAACACTTCATCCAAATGGGTTTAACAAGATAGAGATGAAGTCTTATAATCATAACAGACAAAAATCTTATTGACTTCTAGAAAAGACGTTCCAACGATTCAACTGGGTTTGTTATTAAATGATCAGTAAGTAAACTGTATGTGTTGAGGTATTGAATTAGATCATAGAAAGACCCTGTGCAGGGAGGTGTCCAAAAATAAGAATAATGATTGGTCGTATTATAACATATAGGAACAAGATGGTCCATCACTTTCAAATTATAGCAATAGGTGCTGGGATTAATTTAGTAACACAACATTTGTTTTACAGGAATCAGCTGTATATGGATATATGGTACCACATTATAAAAAATAGAATTTGTATTAAGGAGTTTGGTACAATTTAGGTAGGATGATTGCTGTCAGAATAATGTTATACTTTGTTTTCTATTACTCACACAAAGTGCGGTAACCAATTTCACATTTGAGAGATTAGTCTCAAACTGTGATTCACAAGGTCCGACTATTTTGAAGGAGATAATGAAACCTTTAACAATATGATCTGCAGATAATAGCATTTTCTGATAGTTATCACAAATATGATCAGAAATGGCCAACCATAAATTTCTCGAACAGGAATGAATCCTTATATATTCTATAAATAATCATTCCCTAATAGGTTGAACATATTGGTCACAGAATTGGGATTACACATATAACCGACAGTACAAAAGGAATTCATTTTTCCCTCTTTATAACAATAAATTGCAATGGGACCAGGATAATTAGAGGGATGAACTATGCATCGCTTGCAATGTATTACAACAGCGCAGAAATGTCTTGCTGCTATTACAGTAATCAAAATAAAATTTATGAAATAGAATTTCAAAGAATTTACAAATTAGCATACAATGGTCACTGATCAAATCTAACTTTAGTTGTGATTCATAGACAATAGACCGGTCTACGGACTAAATAAAGGACAAATATTTATGAAATACAGCTGTCTAAATTCAGATTCATGGATTTCAATTGGTGTGAATAAGATTTGATTAGTAGGAAGCACCATATCAGTAACACATTTACCTTTGAATATTACATTTTGGTATTGTAAGGAAATAAAAAATACTCCACAAAAAAGAAGCTAGATGAACAGGTTATAGTCTTTCCACACATAGTTAAGAGCGGATGGTAGATATCCTACTTTTTAGCATGCAGCAGAGAACACATTATTGCAAATAATGCTGGAAAGTACAAAAATAAATTCTCACAATAACATTAAATACAGAAGATTTTACATGTAGTTCATAGACACATGAATGTTACTTGCAGGACAACTATTTGCTTTATTCCAATAGGCATCAATAAGATTTGTTTAGTAGGAAGTACCATACCAAGAGTACAAGTAGTACGTATAAACATTGTTATAACATGGTAATGAAATTAATAAACAATCACAAATGAAACAATTTCTCACGCAGTTACCAATTTGAAAAAAATGTACATAGATATCAAGTTGGAATACCTTAACGTTTTGTGACATTCTCATTCCACATTGGAGGAAATTGCTACTTTGGACCACAGGTATTTAAATAACTGATACTACTCTTATTTACAATAGCCATCTGTGGGTACTATGTTAACCATTTAGGCTGTACTTTTACCATCCTTTATAGTTCAAATAATTTTTAATGATAAAGTTCATTAATGTAAACACAGAACTCCGCAATTGCCGGATTAGGTCACTGTGAAACAACTTACCACAGACATGTCATTACTCAGTTCTCTTTATTATGACAGTTACCAATACGCTCAACGTTATCTACTTAACACCAACTCCTCTCATTTACCTTTATAGACTAATATCTACAGTTGATATTAGAAGGATTAGTGTAAACATGGATGACTCCACAAATGCTGCAGGAAAAAAGCCAAGGATAAACAAATCATCAGAATAGATTTGTATAAACCAAAAGGTATTCTGATAAGCACAATAGGAGTACAGATTTCCTTTTTGCAGAGTTAACACATCTTACGCTCAACATAAGTCAAAAGGCCTCTATGTTACTAATGCAGTCATTGCTGATTCCTCATCATACAGTTATTTTGTTTATTAAACAAAAACATTTTAAATCCTTGTTATAACAGATGTTCCTTTCCGGTGATCTACATGGAACGATTCTTTAAGTATATAAAATAAAAGGATTGAAGTATCACTTTGGATAGCTGGCATAAGGCTTTCATTTAGACTATGGCAGGTGACCCACAATCTGTCAGGGTAGGAGAGGTTGTTTCATTTGCATCCCTGGCCTCACTGCTGATAATTATCTTTCGGCCAGACAGAGACCCGTCTTCAGAGAATCTGCACCCCAGCTCTTCTGAATGGACTAAAAGTTCAGAATGCTCGCAAAGATTTTTGCTTAAAATCCCCCCAGCCAATGTTGCAGCTGGTCTTCCAAAAAGAAAAAGTGACCCCAACACCTTTAGAGTTCTCAGGGTGTGTTGTCATGTTGATTAGTTTCCAGTTTGTGGCCACCAGAGTTCCACAGCGGTCCAACTGGCTTGAATTAGACCATGGCTCTAAATCGGATACAAGGTCTGATGCAAAAACACAGAGGGCCCAGACTCCTTCAGGTGCAATGGTTCTTGAAATATGACCGTTCACCCAACTTAAAATAGAGCAAGTGGACCATCATTTTAGTTGACAGTACTCCACCACATTCGTGACATGGTACCTCACCCACAAAACAAACTCAGGCCCATAGACTTCACAAGGATTTTTTTAGTTTAAAGGAAGTTCATTTGTTAAGAAAGTAAGACATAATACAATACTCAGGGTAATATATATAACGAGAATAATACTGCTTAAATATCTGAGAAAGGGGGACAGAGAATAAAAAAAGTAATCGAAAGAAAGAGGGAATTTATAAAGCATTAGATTTGACCACATTTTGATAATGGATTTGGGTGTCATGTACATTATAATCAATGAATTGGTTAAGAAACCATGATTTAAAAATGTATAGAGCAAACGGTTACCACTGGAAAAGGGGGTCTAATGGAGTTACAGCAAATTACACCAGAAAGAATACACAGTAGTTGAAATAACCAAGGGATTTTCTGAAATAAGTAATGTAGTAACCTTAGGAGGAGAAGCAAATAATGCCAGTGCTTAGCAATATGATTAAAGTACAACACCCTCTGTGGTATGGTCCAATTTAATGAAGTGCTGAAAGGGAGCTCTGAATATAAGGGGCATGCAGGAGAGTGGAAACACATTTTCCTACACCCTTACCTGCCATGGCTTCCAAAGCCAGCTAGGCAGCCTTGAATGTGCATCTGTAGAATCTGAAACCTATGCAACATGGGGAGCAAGGGTTTAAGGGGGTTATGCAATGGATTCAGAATGACCCCGAGCTGCTACATTCTGGACAATATTGGAGTTCATTCAGAAGGTAGGCAGGCAGCCGCACCTAGAGGTGTTTGAATAGTTGAGGTGCAACATCAGCACCAAGACTGTAGTTTCAAGGGCAAATAAGGAAGGATCTTCCAGATAGCACATAATGTTGCAAAGCATTTGGAAGGTTGTATGTGAACCGCACATGCATTTACAATGCATGCTTTTACCACACATCCATTACAATGCAATGCCTTTACCAAGTAAATACCTTTACAATGCATGGAAAGTATACATGGTAAACATATCTACATCTTAACATGGGGCAACCTTCCCAAATGCCAATTATTTTTACAATTAAAATTATTTTAGGGGGTAATCCCTGAACCCTCCTTTTTGTAGCCTTACAACCCAAATCCCTTACACACACCTAAACACACCCTTACCACCCTATACACACACCCAAAACTACATCTATACATAGAAGTCACCCCCAGGTTAGCCCTTGAACAGCCCAGATGCCAGGGTGGGTGTATTTAAAAAGTAGGAGATGTATTTAAGTTTTACATGTCCTGGTAGTGAGACTCAAATTAATTACACTACTGCAAGAGGACCTCCCCATAGGAGAGCATTGGAATTACCTTATTGCATGTAATAAGCTGTAACTTCCATTGGGACAGTTTGTGTCTAAGGAATTGTAATTAAAAGCCCTCTTTAATGGTAGTCATTTTTTAAATCTGAATTCAGTAAAAGCCACTTTTAAAGTTGGTATTTTCTTATGAACATGCATGCAGCCTATTCCTTGATCCCATTTGGCACAAAATGGTTTCAGCACTCTATAAACAATGTTAATAAAACTTCATATCACATTCAACTTCAAAATATTTAAGCGAATAATTGCACATAGGGAAAGATGATATCCAGATTCAGTAGATATATTTCTTGTTCCAAATTTTTTTTAATCATTCACAGAACAGAAACTTCTTCCATAGACGAATTCATCTTAGCCAACGCGTTTCATCTCACTAGGAGACTTCTTCAGTGCTCTGAATCTATAGTAAAAGTTAAGTTCCTCAAGCAACACAGAAAATTCTCACAGAGGCAGTATAAGTGGAACACTCAATAATATTTTCATATAGTATCAAAGCGGCATGATAACCACATGTAAACCGGTCCATAAGGGTTTCACTGTGTGAAACCCTCTTATGGACCGGTTTACGTGCGGTAGACTATGAAAATGTTAGTGTTCCACTTATACTACCTCTCTGAAAATGTTCTGTGTTGCTTGAGGAACATAACATACTATAGATTCGAAGCCCTGAAGAAGTCTCCTAGTGAGACGAAACGCGTTGGCTATGATGAATTAGTCTATGGAAGAAGTTTCTGTTCTGTGAATAATAAAAAGAAATTTTGGGAACAAGAAACATCTACTGAAACTAATACCTTCTTTCCCTATGTGCAATTATTCACTTAAATAATTTGAAGTTGAATGTGATATGAAGTTTAATTAACATGGTTTATAGAGTGCTGAAACCATTGTGCCAAATTGATTTCGTAGGATTTTTCCTACATTGTGGGGAGTAGAGAGGGAAGTACTCCCTGGTTTCACGCACCTTCAATCAAACTTGGGGACACTTCATTTGTTGGGTGCGAATTTTATTAGCCTCTGATCTATTGTGTGTCCCTGTTCCTTGATCCCATGACTAGGTGAAGTAGGTCTCTGTGTATAGCAGTCATATAGTAGGAGCAAGGGAAATCTAGTTTTGCAATATGTGCAACTCAGTTAACAATTGGAAGGAGCTGGCACACTTACACACCACAGAGGCACTGCCTGAGCTCACAAAGGACTGGTCACTAATCTATTGTGACTCCAGAAAAGCTGGGGCTTTGACAGGGAGGAAGGGGACGTCCGACACCTCGGGTTGATAGGTGTAGAAGCTTCTCCAACTTCAAGGAAGGAATTGGGAATATATTTTGGACTTCTGACCCAAACTCTTCAGAACACTTCTGGACCTGTGGATACTATGCCCAGAAGAAGGACTGCTGTTGTGCTAAAAAGAACTGCTGCCCTGGCCTGTTGCCCTTCTCACCCGGATGAGAAATACTGACCCTGCATCTGTTGAACCTAGGACCACAGTGACTTCAAGGGCTAGTTGATGGCCTCCTGACCTGAGGCTCAGTGCTAGAATGCTCCCGCAACTGTAAACCCAACACCTGCACTTCATCTATGATTCTACCCTGCCAAGTGCTGTCACCCCAGTCCTAGACTCCTGGAAGTGGTCCTAAGGTGCTCTGCCAGCCTCAGTAGATTCAGCAGAACCGACATCTCTGCTTTGCAAAAACCCCAAGCAGAACCAATGCAACGTCACTGCTGTGTGGATCTTTTCCGTCAAAAAAGATGCACATCAGAGCCTGTCCCAGCGACGCAAGCAGCCTCAATACTGGACTCCCCATAGCAGCTCCTCTGAACCCAGGCATGGCCCGCCCCCATTGTGTTATGTATCCTTGACACCAGACTTTGGATCACAAGGCCTCATTGGAACTCTGAATGACCTTGCACCTCAGCATCTCAAAGAGATATTTTTTTACCAAGATGCTCACAACCCTCCACAAAGCATGATTTGAGGTACTTTGTTCATTCATTGTCCCAACTGGGTCCCTGTATCCGGCCCATACTCCATTGTGGTGGGCCTGAGCTTGTGAATTTGTAATAGAGACCAGATATCCACATTGGCATTTTGTGGTGCTATTTAATATTGCCAGTTGAACAGATTGGATTTGTTGTTTTATTTATTAAAAAGTACTCTTTTTATAATCTGGTTTGGGATCTATTGTGGTCTGTTTTTAATGGGTTACTGTTAGAACCGGCTGTCTCTAGTTGGCAGAGGTATGCACTTCTGACAAATAGGGACACACCTTTTCTAGTCAGGGCAAGAGGATCACACACTTAGATAACCCCTGCTCACCCCCTTGGTAGCTTGGCAAAGCAGACAGGCTTATCTCAGAGGCTGTGTGTTAAGCATTTATGACCACATACAGTAATAAAGTGAATACGCTACAAATGGACACGACACAGTAGTATTATAAAAATAAGGTTGTTTATATAAGGCTTAGCACAAGACCAAATAACGACAAAAATATACCACAATCTTAATAAATACTCTTGGAAGGAAAAATAATAGTTCAAGTGTAGTTTCTTCTTAGCACAAAGTCTTTAGTAACAAAAGCAACTCTTCTTCTTTAAATCACAGTTCTTGGCAACCATGTAACCCCCACAGGAGTCAAACGACGTCGAGGCAAAGTTAATCCAAAGGTTCGGCGTCAACCGCGAGGAGCGCTACGTCGAGCCCGGAGTCGCAACAGAACCCCACAACACAGTACCTTGGAAAAGTGAAGCACACGATGATCAGCGGCGTCGGGATGTCCGGCGTCGCGTCTTCGGTATCGATCGGGCCTCGGAGTCGGGGTGATCTGCAGCAGCGTCGTAAGATGTCAGGCAGGAGCAGCGCTCACGAGGCGAAGCAGGATACGGAGTCGATATCGATGGTGATGTTGCAAGAGTGAGAAGCGCTCACGGCGTCGAGAGGGCTCGGTGTCGAGGCGTCGGTAGCGGCTTCGCTACTAGCGTCGATCGGGCCCGCCGGCCGACGTCAAAGGTGCGGGACACGGGAGCTGCGCTCACGATGTCGAGCTGGATTCGGCAGCGCCCGTCGGTGTCGAGATTGCTGGATTCTTCAGAGGTGCTGGACTTTCAGGTTCCAGCAACAAGCACTTTTTAGCAAATGATGAAGTCCTTTAACCCTGTGACTTCAACAGGAGGCTGGCACTCTTCCAACCCTTGGAGATTTCCTTGGCAAAGCTTGAGAGTACACACTCAGTTCCTCTCTCCTGGTTCCTTGGCAAAAATAAAGTAGTAACTGCAGGATTCCCCCAACAAACAGCACACTGGCAGAAGGGGTAGGCAAGTCCTTGGATCAGCAGGCTTCTTGACCTTGGTTCAGGTTTCCTTGTCAGAAGTGATCTAAATTCTTGGTTCAGGGGTCCTTCTCTTATACCCCTTTTTGGCTTTGATCCCTTTGTCCATGCAGGGGAATTCCCCCCCATCCTGGGTTTGTTGTGGGTGTTGCCAGGTCGAGGCACCTGGCCTATGCAATGTGCAGGGCCGGGTCCTCAGCCGCCCCGCAAGAGGTGGAGCCAGGATTGTCTCTGGCATGCACAGAGCCATCAGTCGCTCGGCAGGAGGTGGAGCCAGCATTGTGTCAGGCAGGGCAGGCTATCAGGAGCTACTCTTCCCCTATTCTCAATGCAGATGCCTCGCTCACCCCACACTGACACATTCAGACCTCTGGAGCCACCCAGCCCCTGTCACACGCACACCAAACCAGCAGAGACCAGTAGACAGTCAGACAAGAAAATAGCTACTTTCTAAAAGTGCTATTTTCAAACACAGAGTCTAAAAACAATCCACCCAAACGGATGCGTTATTAAACCCTGAGTTCAGGGATACCAAACTTGACATTGTACCATGCTTCCCGAGCCCGCTAGGATTATAGCGTTTAATAATCCTGGCAGCCCACGCTAACTTATGGAGAGCAGGTAACCTTACAATAGTGAAAAACGAAGATGGCTGTAATTCACTATTAGGACATGCCACACACATCAGGGTTTGTCCTACCTTATGCTTACAATGCACCCTGCCCTTGGGCCTACTATAGGGGTGACTAACATGAAGTTAAGGGAAGGTTTAGGGACTGGCAAGTAGGTGTACTTGCGAGGCCCGCGTGACAGTCCCAGACTGCACGTAGGTCTAGCAATGGCAGACCGTTAGACATATTTTACTAGGCTGCTTCTGTGGGTGGCACAACACGTGCTGCAAGCCCACTAGCAGCATTTGTATTTACTAACCCTGGGCGTAGGGTGCGTAGTGGGGCTCCGCGGAGCTACGCGAAGTGGGCGCAAAACTACACCCACCCGCGCACTCCGCGTAGCCCCACTACGCGCCGCCCGCCTCCCTCCCGCCCTCCCTAAATATGCAAATAAAAGGATTTAAAGGTTTTAAAAACACTTACCTGTCCGCCGCGTCCCCGGGGCTCCCTCTCCCGTCCCTGGAATCGCGCCGCCGCCATTTCGGATACTCATGAGAAATGCGCATGCGCGGCCGCCCGCGCATGCGCATTAGTATCCGAAATGGCGGCGGCGCTATTCCAGGGACGGGAGAGGGAGCCCCGGGGACGCGGCGGACAGGTAAGTGTCTTTAAAACCTTTAAATCCTTTTATTTGAATATTTATGGAGGGTGGGAGGGAGGCGGGTGGCGGCCGGCTACGCACCGTCTGCGGAGCGCGCGTAGTGCCGCCTGGCTACGCCCGCTATGCAAAATGCGTAGGAGACGGCACTACGCGCACTCCGTGCACGGAGCGTAGCTGGCCGCCCACCCTTAGTATTTACAAGCCCTGGCACTCCTGGTGCACTCTACTAGGGACTGACAGTAAACCAAATAAGCCAAACATGGAATCCAATCAAATATCAATATCACATAGGGAGCACTTGCACTGTGGCACTGATCAGCAGTGGCACAGTGCCCAAAGCAATATTCCAGCAAAAACATCGTAAACAGAGGAGGCAAACAGAAAAAATGGAGGAGAGACTCATGCCAATGATGCCAGGTCTAACATGTGTCCCCTCCAGCTGAAATGTGGGGAGAAATACCCTTACCCTAGGGAGTCCTCATCACTAAGGCAGAAAAATCTGGACAGACCATCAGCATTGGCGTGATCTGTACCAGGGAGGTGTTCCACCGTGAAGTCCATCCCCTGTAGGGAAATGGACCACCTCAACAGCTTTGGATTCTCACCCCTCATCTGCATCAACCATCTGAGGGGCCTGTGGTCTGTCTGAACCCGGAAGGGAGTCCCAAACAGGTAGGGTCTTAGCTTCTTCAGCGCCCAGACCACAGCAATGCTTCTCGCTCTATCGCACTCCACCTCTGTTCCCTGGGAAGTAACCTCCTACTGATAAAGGCTACAGGTAAGTCTCGGCCCTCTTCATTCACCTGAGCTAGAACAGCCCCCACGCCATGCTCTGAAGCGTCCATCTGGAAAACAAATTCTTTAGAAAAGTCGGGTGCCTGGAGTATGGGTGCTGTGCACATTGCAGTTTTCAGGGTGTCAAAGGCCGTCTGACAGGCGTCAGTCCAGATCACAAGTCGTGGCTGCTTCCTGGAAGTCAGCGAAGTCAAGGGGTGCACAATGTTGCCATAATCCTTGACAAACCTCCTGTAGTAACCCTTGAGACCTAAGAAGGCTCTCACCTGAGTCTGGGTTTTGGGTGGTGCCCAAGCCAGGAAGGTATCAATCTTGGGTTACAGGGGGCCACCTTGCCGCTCCCTACTTGGTGCCCCAAGTACACCACTGAACCCTGCCCAATCTGGCACTTACTGGCTTTGATTGTGAGGCCTGCTCTGCGCAGGGCCAACAACACTTCCTGGAGGTGGCGCAAGTGTTCCTCCCAGCTGGCGCTGAACACTGCTATGTCGTCCAGGTAAGCGGCACTGAAATCCTCCAGTCCAGCCAATACCTGGTTGACCAACCTCTGGAAGGTGGCAGGGGCATTCTTCATCCCAAAGGGCATAACCCGGAACTGGTAGTGCCCATCTGGTGTGGAGAATGCGGACCTCTCCTTTGCCCCATGGGTCAAGGCGATCTGCCAGTACCCAGACGTTAGATCAAACGTACTAAGGTACCGGGGCAGCCCCTAACCGATCTATGAGCTCATCAGCTCTGGGGATGGGGTGCGCTTTATCTTGGTGACTGAATTGAGTCCTCGGTAATCCACACAGAACCGAAGTTCTGGTGAAGCACCAGGCGCTGCAGCCTTCGGGACCAAGACCACTGGGCTGGCCCAAGGACTGCTAGAGGACTCAACCACCCCTAAGGCAAACATTTTGGAGACCTCCTCCTTGATGTATGCTCTGACCATGGCTTGTCAGTCACTTTGTAGGCCTTGTGCTTTACAGGAGTGCTATCCCCAGTGTCCACATCATGGACACACCACTGAGTGACACCAGGAATCAAGGAGAACAGATCAGGGAATTGTCCCAACAGTTGGCGACAATCTTGCTGCTGCTCAGGGATCAGTGTGTCAGAGAGGACAACACCATCCACTGACCCATCTTGCATACAGGAGGTCATGAAGAGGCTCACTCTCCTCCTCCATTCCAGCATCTGTAGCTAGGAGCATGCCCACTTCGGACCTTTCTAAGTGGGGCTTTAAAAAGTTGACATGCAGGACCCGCAAGGGGTTCCTAGGAGACTTCTCCACCATGTAGGTGACATCGCTCTTTTTCTCCACAATCTCAAATGGTCCAGTCCACCTGTCTTTGAGCGCACAAGGTTCCACAGGGGACATGACCCAAACTTTCTGACCAGGCTGAAACTCCACCAGAGTGGCCTTCTGGTCGTACCACCACTTCATCTCTTCCTGGCTGGCCTCCAGATTTGCCTGAGCAAGATCTCTGAAGCGCCGAGTCTGGTTCCTAAAGGCCAGCACGTAACTGTATACATCCTGGGGAGGTTTCCTGGGAGATTGCTCCCAGCCTTCTTTTACCAGACTCAAAGGTCCTCTTACCGGGTGTCCATACAAAAGCTCAAAGGGGCTGAACCCTAGAGACTTCTATGGCACCTCACGGTAAGCAAACAGCAGGCATGGCAAGAGGACGTCCTATTTACGCCTCATTGGTTCTTCAAGACCCATAAGCATGCCTTTAAGGGTTCAGTTGAATCTCTCAACCAACCCATTACCTTGAGGGTGGTAAGGAGTGGTGAATTTGTAGGTTACCCCACACTCCTTCCACAGAGACTTCATATAATTGGAAATGAAGTTGGTGCCCCGGTCTGACACCACCTCTCTGGGGAACCCCATTCGGGAGAAAAAACCCATCAGTGCCCGTCTCACCACGGGGGCCGTCACTGTTCTGAGAGGGATGGCTTCCGGGTACCGCGTGGCATGGTCCACCAAGACCAGGATGAACCTGTTGCCCATGGCTGTCTTGGGGTCCAGGGGCCCAACAATATCAATCCCCACCCGGTCAAAGGGGGTACTGACCATGGGAAAAGGTTGGAGGGGAGCCTTCTGCTTCCGCCAGCTTTTCCCACTTGCCTGGCAAGTTTGACAGGTTTTGCAATGGATATCTGTATCCCTTCTCATCTGAGGCAAAAAAAATGGGTGACAAGCCTGTCATAGGTCTTGTCCTGCCCCTGATGTCCAGCTAACGGAACATCATGAGCCAAACCCAGTAGGAAGGCTCTGAAGCGCTGGGGTACCACCAGCACACGGGCTGACCCAGGCTCAGCAGCCTTAGGCTCACTATACAGGAGATCGTTCTCCCAGTAGACCAAATGTGACCCTGACTGATCACCTGTTGTCTGGGCTGAGGCCTGCTGCCTCATACCCTCAAAAGAAGGGCACACTTTTTGTTCAGCACAAAATTCTTCCCTGGAGGGACCACCATCCTGCTGCCAGTGGGTCAGCTCGGGCAGGTCTCCCAGTTCAGCAACTTGTTCCCCTGTGGGTTGCAGGGCATCCCCCTCAAGGTCTGCCTCCTCCTGGACCACGGGAACTATGGGGGCCGGTTTCCCGCACCTCCCGCCTCTTCTCTTCACAGTTGGGTCCTGGGCCATACTTTCAGGCTCCGGAACCCCATCAACACCCTTACTTGCTGTCATCGATCGAGTGGTTGCACACACCCACTCTGGCACACCCAACATTTTCAAATGTGTCTCTCGCTCTACCTTAGCCCAAGGGGAGTCCTCCAAATCATTGCCCAGGAGACAATCAACAGGCATGGCGGGCCTTACAGCAACCTGAAGAGTACCTGAAACCCCCTCCCATTCAAAGGGAACCTGAGCTACCTCACACTCTCTCTGGGAGTTGTCAGCAGCTATAATGGGGTAGAATGCATGAGGGACCACCTGCTCTCTGGACACCAAGTAACACTTGACAGCTGTCACACTCGCTCTGGTGTCTGAGAACTTCCACCCTATGGCCATTAATGGTCACCCACTGCCTATATTTCTTAGTGTTACTAGGCAGAGGGTGTGGAGGGACCATTTCCATGTCTCCTAAAGAGACCAGGGACATCTCTGCGGGGCCCTCCCCACCAGTGGCAACCATCTCCCCCACTCCCAGGGCTACACTCGCCAACTGACGGGGGGTGCACGTGGTGGTGCATTAGAGTTCCTCATGGGAGACTGGGGATCATAATAACGGTGTCCCACCTGCTTACAAACGTAGCAGGTCATTGGGCCCTTATGAACAGGTTTACCTGTCGGGGCCTCTGACTTCTTCACTGGGGAGGCTGGGAACCCTTACTTTGGTTCCCTTTGGGATTACTTTGGGGCCCTTTCTGGAACTCCCTCTGTTTACCCTTGTCCCCCCCCCCACTCTTCTGCTGGGGACCCTGCCCACCTTTCGCTGAGTCTCCCACTGGACCCTTGTGGAACCTGGTACTGACCCAGCGGTCCGCCTCCTCAGCAAGTTTTCCAGGGTTAGATATCTTGCTATCAATAAGGTGCTGGCGCAGCTCTGGAAAACAGTTATTAGACAAGTGCTCCCAAGCAAACAAATCATAAAGAGCATCATAACTTTCCACTTTGCTGCCCTTTACCCAACCATCCATGGCTCTGCAAAAAAATGACACATTCAACCCACGTAGTACCAGGCAATTTCTTACATTCTCTAAAGGCTTGTCTGTACTTTTCTGGGGTTAGGCCATACCTTAACATTAAAGCATCTTTCATATGAGCATAAGACATCTTATCCTCAACAGGCATGTCCAACAGGGTATCTCTTCCCGCATTCACAAAGCGACCCCACAACCCCGCTCCCCAATCCTTCTCAGGGACCCGGTGGGCCAACAATGCGAACTCATATGCTTTAAACCATTGGCCAATACCTTCATTCTTATGAAAATCTTTTATCACATCTTTGGGAAAATAAAACCTACTTTCTGCAGGCACAGATGGGATGCTGCCACCAGAGGGATTCAATTCTAAATTCTTAGCTTTGAGCTCCATTTCCCTCACCATTTTCTCACGCTCAAAAGCTAACTTTTCTCTTTCAAACTCCAACCTTTTGATCTCTATATCCGCTTCTCTCCTGCTTCTTGCATTTTCTAACTCCAACTGCCCTTCTATCTTAAGTTTTGTGTTTCTAACTGGTATGCTCGCTCCTTCGCCCTGTCTTCCAATTCTTCAGGAGAAAGACCCTTAGAGGAAACACTGCTGCCGGGAGAGGACCCAGGCCCATTCACGGGCACCTCCTCTTCCCCTGGCGGTACCACCACCGGATCAGAGGGATCTCTGGCCTCTAGCCAAGCTTCCAGTGCTTTGAGAACTTCCCCTTTGTTTTTTCAGCCTGTGGTAGGAACTTTCAACTGCTTGCAAAAATGGTCCAATTGCTTTCTGTTGTACTCCTTGATCTTACTCCTATCAAACTCCTCCACAACAACAGGGGTAGTGACTCCGGCATCACTCATGATCAAAACTGGCAGTGTTAAAAAAAAGTAAGCTCCAGGAAAGAGGAGAACAAAAATAGAATATCCAACCAAAAAAGATTGTGGCTGCGCTATGGTCTGCTTTCACTATGTCGCGCACACTAATCACTGCACATGGGTCATAAATGCAAAGTTCAAATCCTCACCGCTGACCCACCAATGTTAGAACCGGCTGTCTCTAGTTGGCAGAGGTATAAACTTCTGACAAATAGGGACACACCGTTTCAAGTCAGGGCAACGGGATCACACACTTAGATAACCCCTGCTAACCCCCTTGGTAGCTTGGCAAAGCAGACAGGCTTATCTCAGAGGCTGTGTGTTAAGCATTTATGACCACATACAGTAATAAAGTGAATACGCTACAAATGAACACGACACAGTAGTATTATAAAAATAAGGTTGTTTATATAAGGCTTAGCACAAGACCAAATAACGACAAAAATATACCACAATCTTAATAAATACACTTGGAAGAAAAAATAATAGTTCAAGTGTAGTTTCTTCTTGGCACAAAGTCTTTAGTAAGAAAAGCAACTCTTCTTCTTTAAATCACAGTTCTTGGCAACTATGTAACCCCCACAGGAGTCACACGATGTCGAGGCAAAGTTAATCCAAAGGTTCGGCGCCTACCGCGAGACGCACTACGTCGAGGCCGGAGTCGCAACAGACCCCGACAACACAGTACCTTGGAAAAGTGAAGCACGCGATGATCAGCGGCGTAGAGATGTCCAGCGTCGCGTCTTCGGCGTCGATCGGGCCTCGGAGTCGGGGCGATCTGCAGCGGCGTCGACATGTCCGGCAGAAGCAGCGTTCATGAGGCGAAGCAGGATACGGCGTCGTCGATGGTGATGTTGCAAGAGTGAGCAGCGCTCACGGCGTCGAGAGGGCTCGGTGTCGAGGCGTCGGTAGCAGCTTCGCTACTAGCGTCGATCGGGCCAGGCGGCCGACGTCGAAGGTGCGGGACACGGGAGCTGCACTCACGATGTCGAGCTGGATTCGGCAGCGTCCGTCGGCATCGAGATTGCTGGATTCTTCAGAGGTGCTGGACTTTCAGGTTCCAGCAACAAGCACTTTTTAGCAAATGATGAAGTTCTTTAACCCTGTGACTTCAACAGGAGGCTGGCACTCTTCCAACCCTTGGAGATTTCCTTGGCAAAGCTTGAGAGTACACTCAGTTCCTCTCTCCTGGTTCCTTGGCAAAAATAAAGAAGTAACTGCAGGATTCCCCCAACAAACAGCACACTGGCAGAAGGGGTAGGCAAGTCCTTGGATCAGCAGGCTTCCTGTCCTTGGTTCAGGTTTCCTTGTAAGAAGTGATCTAAATTCTTGGTTCAGGGGTCCTTCTCATATACCCCTTTTTGGCTTTGATCCCTTTGTCCATGCAGGGGAATTCCCCCCCCCATCCTGGGTGTTTTGTGGATGTTGCCAGGTCGAGGCACCTGGCCTATTCACTGTGCAGGGCCGGGTCCTCAGCCGCCCCGCAGGAGGTGGAGCCAGGATTATCTCTGGCAGGCACAGAGCCATCAGTCGCTCGGCATGAGGTGGAGCCAGCATTGTGTCAGGCAGGGCAGGCTACCAGGAGCTACTCTTCCCCTACTCTCAATGCAGATGCCTCACTCACCCCACGCTGACACATTCAGACCTCTGGAGCCACCCAGCCCCTGTCACACGCACACCAAACCAGCAGAGACCAGTAGACAGTCAGACAAGAAAATAGCTACTTTCTAAAAGTGCTATTTTCAAACACAGAGTCTAAAAACCATCCACCCAAACGGATGCGTTATTAAACCCTGAGTTCAGGGATGCCAAACTTGACATTGTACCATGCTTCCCGAGCCCGCTAGGATTATAGCGTTTAATAATCCTGGCAGCCCACGCTAACTTATGGAGAGCAGGTAACCTTACAATAGTGAAAAACGAAGATGGCTGTAATTCACTATTAGGACATGCCACACACATCAGTGCTTGTCCTACCTTATGCTTACAATGCACCCTGCCCTTGGGCCTACCATAGGGGTGACTAACATGAAGTTAAGGGAAGGTTTAGGGACTGGCAAGTAGGTGTACTCGCGCAGCCCGCGTGACAGTCCCAGACTGCACGTAGGTCTAGCAATGGCAGACCTTTAGACATATTTTACTAGGCTACTTCTGTGGGTGGCACAGCACGTGCTGCAAGCCCACTAGCAGCATTTGTATTTACAAGCCCTGGCACTCCTGGTGCACTCTACTAGGGACTGACAGTAAACCAAATAAGCCAAACATGGAATCCAATCAGATATCAATTTCACATAGGGAGCACTTGCACTGTGGCACTGATCAGCAGTGGCACAGTGCCCAAAGCAATATTCCAGCAAAAACATCGTAAACAGAGGAGGCAAACAGAAAAAATGGAAGAGAGACTCATGCCAATGATGCCAGGTCTAACAGTTACTAATTGAAGTGTTGCACAAAAACTTTACACATTCGCTTTGTTTTAAGCCTGGTTGCTCTGTGCCATCCTACTAGAAGGCCCAGCACAGGATAATTTGGGGTTTGCTTGTGACTTTACTTGGAGAAGACATTTGGTTGGTGCTGGAGTAGGTCTTCAGTTCACCCCTCAATCAGTAACCTAATTTCCTACACATACCTTTTTTTGTAGGTTCAGAGTTCAGGAGTCTACTAGTACCTGAGTGCTGGGGCCAAATGACCAATTAAAACTAGTCAAAAATTAGGAAAAATGCTTCAGGAGAGTATTTAAAAAGTACAAATGCCTTTGATAAAATAGCTATAGATTTGTTTAACACCAATAGGGTGGCATGAGAGGTCTTTAGAGAAAACCATGTTAAAGAAACCAATGAAAAAGAATTAAGCATTTGAAAGTCTGCATCTAGGACCCATGTAGAGATTAAATGCCAGTTGATACAGCAGTATTCAAATTCGATGTAGTGGCACTTTACAATGTATGCCGGACATCGCATGCCATTACAATGCAAGTCCTTACAACAACTTGCTGTGGGTTGGGGGGGTGTCACTGGATGTCAGAATAGTATCACTTACTATTCCAATTCCAGTCTGTGTAACAGTAGGGAAGGTGTTAGATTTTAAATCCAACACCTTCTGCCCCCTACAGAAGGTCTTAACGATATGCGGTGTAATGGTGTGCGTTGCAACAAGGTCATAAGCACATTGCAGTGGCATGCGAAGCAAAGTGGTTTCCCATCTGATGTGAAAACAGAATTCGGTTTTATCGGTTAAGGATTATTCCTTAAACTTATTAGGATGTTATTTATAAATTGAATCTGGTTGTAACAAATAGAAAGAGATTACAATTGTATTGACTTGAGAACTCAACATTACATATAAAGGGATTTCCTTCACTACACCCCCCCCAAAAAAACTATACAATTCCTGACGAATCACCAAACTTAGACATGGGTTTGTAAGGCAAAGAGGCATGGGGTTCTGTTTTTGGTCTGAGGTTTACAAGACATTTTCCTGAACAAACAGGTCATGTCTGCTGACTACGCAGCTAGGCTCAATCACCTTGCTTGAATAGCATGTCAAATTCAAACTGGAACCTATACCAGATGCTCCCCAGTGCCAAAATATATCTGAAAAGGAACCATGGGACCCAGTTCCTTACACATACAGTGCTGGATGTGGCGCTCTGTTTACAAATCCTTATATTATGAAGACTTAAAAATATGACTATTTGAACACATCAGAACTTGCTACTAATAACTAATGTGCACAAGCGATTGGATCCCATCTGGAAACAGGGATTGTTCATCCAACTGAGAATCTGGAGACTGGTTTGAAATGGTTTCAGGGATACAGTAGATGCAATTACCAGATCACCAAGGATTCTCCATATTCAGGTGCATGATCAGATTTACTTGAATTATTGTGGGGTGCATACTGAATCTCAAACCCCATTGAAGTTCTTAGATTGGCATCCCATGCTCTCTGTTAGATCTGGGGGTCTCTAGTTGGCAGAGGTAGGTACCACTGTCCAAATAGGGACCCTTGCTAGGCAGGGCAAGGAGATAACCCTCTGAGATAACCCCTGCTCACCCTCTAGGTAGCTTGGCACGAGCAGTCTAGGCTAACCAGAGGCAATGCGTAAAGTATTTGTACCAACACTCACAGTGAAAACACCACAAACTGACTCCACAACAGTTTAGAAAAATAAAGGTATTTAATCTAAACTACACAAGACCAAAACGACAAAAATCCAACATACACAGTTCAAGAATATGGTTTCAAAAGAGTTCTTAAGGTTGCGTTAAAATTCTTAGGTTGCGATAGAATTCTCTACGTTGCGATAGAATTCTCTACTGATGTAAAGTCCACATTTGTAAAGCGCACAATCACCCGTAAGGGTCTCTAGGCGCTGGGGGCCATCGGGAAGATTAAGCGAGCTATTGCCCAGAGTCACATGGTGCTGGGCTAACCTGCCACCGGAGCCGGGGATCGAACTGTGGTCCCCAGATTCCAGCGTCAGTCGCCCTGGCCGCGGCGCCACACCTCTCCCACTGATGCGTGAAAAGCTCACAGTTGCGTCACGTTTACTCACAGTACCTTTTAGTTGCAACAAAGTTCCAAAAGCAGAAGCTGGTGCGGTGGAAAACAAGCGATGCGTTGCTCCTGAGACCCTGGGGAGGCGATGCGACAGCACCGCTGCAGCAGCGGGCGTGTTGCGGCGAATCCGGTCTGTAAGGGGAGGAAGGCCACTTGTATGGAATCCGGTGCGTAGGTTCCGTAGGAAGTTTGTTCTCGCAAAGGCATGATGCAACGATCTCGTAGGGGCTGCGACGATCTCCGGGGCGACGATGTGTGGTCCAGCGGTGATCCTCTCTCTCGCAGCTCCTCGATGCGATGGTTCTGCGACGATGTTCGCAGCGACGTGATGCGGTCCGCAAGCAAGCGGTGCGGCGAGCTCACCCAGCGACGACAGGCTCTGCGACGATACTCGCAGCGGAGTTCGATTCTCCCGCACCGGTCTGGAGCGTCCCGCAAACGAAGGATGCGATGTCTCTGGCAGCGGTGTCAGGCGCTGCCACGATCTCGACCTCCGTAGCGGCGGGAAACTTCTCGCACTGTCGGGGAAGCGCTCCGCAAGCGAGCGATGCGACACTTTTCAGTTTCAAAAGTCACTCAAGCTTAGTTTCAAGCCTCCCAACACAGGTACAACTTCCAGAGGCCCCACAACTGGATCAAGCACTCTAGGAAGGACAGAACTCTCTCAGCAGAGTTCAGGGAAGCTGGGGGTGAAGTCCTTTTGTTCCTTGGACTTCAAAACAGGGAGCCAGCTCTTCTCAGGCCCTTGGAGATTCCTTCAAGACAGGGGACACAGCACAAAAGCAAAGTCCTTCCCCTCTCCTTGGCAGCAAAGCAACAGGTCAGTCCAGCAGAGCAACAGCAGGACAGTCTTCCTTCTTCAGTTTCAGCTTTCTCCTTGGCAGAGGTTCCTTCTTGATTCCAGGATGATCTAATTTTCTGTTGTCAGGGGTCCTGAACTTATCCCCCTAAAGTCTTTGTTCTCTTGGTGCATGTGGGCCCTGAGCCCGGTCTGAACCAGTTCTGGGTGGTTCCTGAGTACTTTGTTTTGCTGGCTGCATCTTTCCTTTCAGAATGAGGGGCAGGGTCCTCAGCCGCCCAGCAGGGGGGTGGAGCCAGCATTGTGGAAGGCAGGCACAGCCCTATTCCGCCCAGGTGCTAACTCCTCCCACCACTCCAGTTGCAAATGCAGTCATTCAGCCTAGTGCGGACTCATCCAGCCTCCTGGGGAATCCCCAGCCCCTGTCACTCTCAAACCAGACAGTCAATACACAAACAGGCCCAGGCACACAGAAGGGTCAGACAAGAGAACAGCAACTTTCTAAAAGTGCTGTTCTCAAACACAGGATTTAAAAATAACTTTTCCTAGTTCGGGGATACTAGATACTTATGTCCTATCTTGTTCCTATGGGAAGAAATGCTGTTAACCACTGTAGCCAGCATCCCCCATGTTAACCTATGGAGCAAGATAGCCTTACAGTAGTGAAAAAAGAAAATGGCTGCCATTCACTACCAGAGCATGTCACCTGCACTAGTACATGCTCTACCTTTTACATACACTGCACCCTGCCCAGGGGGGTACCTTGGTCCTTCCATAGGGGTGACTGATGTGTACAAAAATGTATTGCGACTTATATAGCGCACGTATCACCCGAAGGTATCAAGGCGCTTGCTTAGGGAACCCGTCCTGGTATTCCTCTGTGAGATACCCCGGCAGGGTATCCACAAGGTGAAAGCCAGGCATCCCGCCGCGAGGGGCCGTAGTGGAGATTAAGCAAGCTATTGCCCAGAGTCGCAGAGTGTGACCCCGTGAGTCGAGTAGGCACTGGAGCGAGAATTGTCGAGTCCGTGGAATTTTTGAGCCCGAGACCCGCCGAGGCGGGGAATCGAACCCTGGTCCACGGCTGATCTCAGCATCCGGGTCTGCCGCCTCTAACCACTGAGCCACGCTTCTGGGTTAGGCCTGGTCAGTGGAGACACTGACCAGGAGGACATGGCAGTTCTAAACTGCACACAGGCACTGCAGTGTCATGGCTGAGACATCATTTTAGGGCTACTCCTGTGGGTGGCACAATCAGTGCTGCAGGCCCACTAGTAGCATTTGTCATCACCAGCCCTGGCACACACAGTGCACTTTACTAGGGACTTCATGGTGATACAAATATGCCAAACATGTATATTCAATCAGAATAACAATTTACACAGGGAGCACTTACACTCTGGCACTGATCAGCAGTGGCAGAGTGTCTAAAGCATCTAAACCAGCAAAAACAAAATCTAGCACAGCATCAAAAATACAGGAGGTAGAGGCAAAAAGATAGGGGAAACCACGCCAAAGATGCAAAGTCTAACACGTGTCCCCTCCAGCTGAAAGTGGGGAGAACTGCCCACCCTCTTGGGAGTTCTCTTCACTAAGGCGGAAAAACCTGGACAGACCATCGGCATTGGCGTGTTCTGTGCCAGGGCGGTGTTCCACCGTAAAGTCCATTCCCTGTAGGGAGATGGACCACCTCAACAGCTTTGGGTTCTCATCCCTCATCTGCATTAACCATCTGAGGAGCCTGTGGTCGGTCTGAACACGGAAGTGAGTCCCAAACAGGTAGGGCCTCAACTTTTTCAGAGCCCAGACCACAGCAAATGCTTCTCTCTCAATCGCACTCCACTTCTGTTCCCTGGGGAGTAGTCTCCTGCTACTGAAGGCTACCGGCTGGTCTCCTCCCTCCTCAGTGATTTGTGAGAGTACTGCTCCCACACCATGCTCTGAAGCGTCTGTCTGTACTATGAACTCACTGGAAAAGTCAGGTGCCTTGAGCACCGGTGCTGTGCACATAGCAGTTTTCAGGGTTTCAAAAGCAGTTTGGCAGGCGTCAGTCCAGTCAACTCTTGTGGGCAACTTCTTGGAAGTGAGTTCTGTCAAAGGGGGCGACAATGGTGCCATATCCTTTGACAAAACATCTGTAATACCCGGTGAGTCCTAAACAGGCTCTGACCTCCGTCTGGGTCTTGGGGGGGCTCCCATGCCAGAATGGTATCAATCTTTGCCTGTAGGGGCACCACCTGGCCGCTCCCCACCTGGTGTCCCAAATACACCACAGATCCCTGCCCTATCTGGCACTTGCTGGCCTTGATAGTGAGGCCTGCCCTTTGCAGAGCCTTCAACACTTCACAGAGGTGTTGCAAGTGTTCCTCCCACGTGGAGCTGAACACAGCAATGTCATCCAGGTAGGCGGCGCTGAATTCCTCCAGCCCGGACAGTACCTGGTTAACCAGTCTCTGGAACGTGGCAGGGGCATTTTTCAATCCAAAGGGCATGACTCGGAACTGGAAGTGCCCCTCTGGCATTGAAAATGCTGACCTCTCTTTGGCCCCATCAGTTAAGGCAATCTGCCAGTACCCAGAAGTCAAATCGAATGTACTGAGGTACTGGGCAGCTCCCAACCGATCCACAAGCTCATCAGCTCTGGGGATGGGGTGTGCGTCAGTCTTCGTGACCGCATTGAGCCCACGGTAGTCCACGCAAAACTGGAGTTCTGGCGGGCCACCGGGCGTAGCAGCTTTCTTGGGCACCAAGACCACTGGGCTAGCCCAGGGGCTGCTGGAGGGCTCAATCACCCCTAGCGCCAGCATCTTGGAAACCTCTTCCTTGATGCTGGCCCTGACCTTGTCAGCTACCCTGTAAAATTTGTGTTTCACAGGCAGACTGTCTCCAGTGTCCAAATCATGGACGCACCAGTTGGTGACTCCTGGGTTCAGGGAGAACAGGGAGGAGAACTGACCCAACACTTGGCGACAGTCACTCTGCTGTTCTGGGGTCAGGGTGGGCGAGAGGACCACACCATCCACTGACCCATCTTGCTCCTTAACTGCCAGGAGGTCGGGGAGAGGATCACTATCCTCTTCCATTCCTGCATCTGTAGCCATGAGCATAGTCACTTCAGACCTCTCAAAGTGTGGTTTGAGGCGGTTCACATGCAAGACTCTCAGGGGCTGCCTGGGAGTCCTCAGGTTAACCAGGTAGGTTACCTCACTCTTCCTTTCCACCACCTCATATGGCCCAGTCCACTTGTCTTGGAGCGCACAAGGCTCCGCTGGCGCCATCACCCACACTTTCTGCCCAGGTTGAAATTCGACCAGAGTGGTATTCTGGTCATACCATCTTTTCATTTCTTCCTGGCTTGCTTCCAGGTTCGCCTGAGTGAGCATCCTGAAGCGTTGTGTCTGGTTGCGGATGGCCAGCACATAGCTGAACACATCCTGGGGGGTTTTCCCACGGGACTTTTCCCAACCCTCCTTCACCAGTGAGAGAGGTCCTCTAACAGGGTGGCCATACAGGAGTTCAAAGGGACTGAACCCTAAGGACTTCTGAGGCACCTCCCTGTAGGCAAACAACAGGCATGGTAACAAGACGTCCCACTTCCGTCTCATGGGCTCCGCTAGGCCCATAATCATACCTTTCAGGGTCCGGTTGAACCTTTCAACCAACCCATTTCCTTGAGGGTGGTAAGGAGTGGTGAACTTATAAGTTACCCCACACTCCTCCCACAGAGACTTCATGTACTTAGAGATGAAATTGGTACCCCCGTCGGAGACCACCTCTCTGGGGAACCCCACACAGGAAAAGATCCCCATCAATGCACGGCCCACCACGGGTGCTGTGATTGTCCTGAGAGGGACTGCTTCCGGGTACCGGGTGGCATGGTCCACCAAGACCAGGATGAACCTGTTGCCTAAGGCTGTCTTGGGGTCCAGGGGCCCTACAATGTCTATGCCTACCCGCTCAAAAGGGGTGGTCACTACTGGGAAGGGTTGAAGGGGTGCCTTCAACTTTGTTCCAGTCTTGCCACTGGCTTGACAGGTTTGGCAAGATCTGCAAAAGGAACCAACGTGCTTTCTCATCTGGGGCCAGTGGAAGTGGGTGACAAGCCGGTTTAGGGTCTTGTCTTGCCCCAGATGTCCTGCAAGAGGCACGTCATGAGCTAGACCCATTAGGAAGTTTCTGAAGCGCTCGGGTACCACCAGCACACGGGCTGCACCGGGCTCAGCAAACTTAGGCTCGCTATATAACAAGTCATCTTCCCAGTAGATAAAGTGATCTCTGGCTGCTCCACCTGCTGCCTGATCTACAGCCTGTTGCCGCAGACCAACGAGGGAAGGGCATTCTTTCTGCGCCTGGCAGAATTCCTCCCTGGAGGGACCACCTTCCTGCTGCCAATGGGTCAGCTCAGGTAAGTCTCCCAGTTCGGCCACCTGTTCCCCTGTAGGTTCCAGGGCATCCCCCTCAGGCTCTGCTTCCTCCTGGACCGTGGGAACGGCTGGGGCTGGTTTCCCGCACCCTCTGCCGCTTCCTCTCCTGGCAGGTCTCTGGGCCACTGTTTCAGGCTCCAGTTCTGCTGAATCACCCTTACTGGCTGCCATAGCACGTGTGGTCACGCAGATCCACGCAGGCAGACCCAACATTTCCAAATGAGTCCTGTGCTCCACATCCTTCCATGGAGAACTCTCCAGGTCGTTGCCAAACAGACAGTCTACAGGCAAGGCATCACTGACAACTACCTCCAAGAGACCAGGGACTCCCCCCCCCCCCATGCAAAGGGAACACGTGCCAGCTTGCAGAGGCGCACTGAGCTGTCAGCTGCCACTACAGGGCGGAGCACACCAGGGATGATTTGCTCTTCAGACACCCACTGACACCTCACGGATGTCACGCTGGCTCCTGTGTCTCTCAGAGCCTCAATCTCCCTCCCATTGATGGTCACCTTCTGCCCATATTTCTTAGTGTTAGAGGGCAGTAAGGTTTCCTGGACCACCTCTTGGTCTCCTAGAGAGACACGGGTCATAACCGCTAGCTCCCCCCAGTCACTAGAAACCAAATCCCCTCCCAAAGCTACACTAGCTAACGCTGGGGCGGGGGCACCAGTGGGTACTTGCTTCTTCTTGGGACATTTTGGAGCAATGTGGCCCACCTCATTGCAGTGATAGCAGGTAGGGGGGCCTTGGTTATCCCTTCTATCTTTATTGTCCCGCCTGCCCTTAGAGGGCCATGGCTGTTTAGGTTTGGGGGGTTGGGATTCCTTTCCCTGGGAACTATTTTGGGGCCCTTCTGAGAACTCCTTTTGATTACCCTTGTCCCCCTCACTCTTCTGCTGGGGACCCTGCCCACCTTTGGCTGTGGTACCCACAATTCCTCTGTGGACCCTGGTACTGGTCCAGCCGTCCGCCTCCTTAGCAAGCTCAATGGGGTCTGTCAGCTTGCTGTCTAAAAGATGCTGGCGCAGCTCTGGAACACAAAGACTACTCAAGTGCTCCCAACTGATTAAATGCAACAACCCCTTAAAATCAGTTACTTTACTGCCCTTCATCCAACCTTCCAGTGCACGCGAGTACAAATTCACACACTCCATCCAAGTCTCAGACTCTCTCTTCTTGGAGTTCCTAAACTGCAGTCTGGAGTGAGGCCATACCGGAGACATAAGGCCTCCTTCATATTGGGGTAGGTCATGTCACCTGCTAATTCTAAGGGCTCTAGAGCACTCCTCCCAGAAGCCTCAAAATGTTTCCACAGGCCCGCCCCCCAATGCTGCTCAGGCACACCATTCATCTTCAACGCAATTTCATACGAAGTATACCAGGCATAAATATCCTCACTCCTATGGTAATTCTGTACCAGGTCTTTGGGAATATATACTTCACCCCCATGCACTGGCTGCGCGCTGCCACCATTAGAACTGGCATCCACCTCCTTGGCTTTAAGATCCAGTTCTCTCATGCTCAACTCATGAGCCAAAAGCAATTTCTTCTCTTCTAAGGCACGGGCATTTTTTCTCTCCGCCGCCTTTTCTACTTCCAATTGCTTCATTTTCATGACTTCCAACTCATACTCTCTTACTCTCTGATTTTCTTGTAACTCTTCTGGGGAGAGGCCCCTGCTGGAATGGTTGCTGCCAGCTCCTGCACCTACTTTGCCCACTGGCAAATCTGTGACTTGAAAACTGTTTTCTACATCCACATCATCATCTCCCTCTTGTGCCTCCCAATGGGCCTTCAAGATTTTCTGCAGCTCCTCCTTTCTGTAGGCGCTCTTTATGGGGCACTCAAACTCAAGGCAGAATTTCCTAAGTTGCTCAACTTTGTATGAATACAAATCTCCAATGGCAAACTCCATCTCTACTTCTGCCCCCTCACTGAGTGCCTTTCCCTTCGCAGACATGATGCTTTGAAGAGTTACTCAAAAATAGAATCAAAAACCAGTAGTATGCGGTGGCGTAGTGGTCTGCACTCACTAGTGATGTACACCAATTACTGTGGGTCAAGTACAAATACAAGTTCAAATCCCACCGCCTGACCACCAATGTTAGATCTGGGGGTCTCTAGTTTGCAGAGGTAGGTACCACTGTCCAAATAGGGACCCTTGCTTCTAGTCAGGGCAAGGAGCTAACCCTCTGAGATAACCCCTGCTCACCCTCTAGGTAGCTTGGCACAAGCAGTCTAGGCTAACCAGAGGCAATGCGTAAAGTATTTGTACCAACACTCACAGTAACAGTGAAAACACCACAAACTGACTCCACAACAGTTTAGAAAAATAAAGGTATTTAATCTAAACTACACAAGACCAAAACGACAAAAATCCAACATACACAGTTCAAGAATATTGTTTCAAAAGAGTTCTTAAGGTTGCGTTAAAATTCTCTATGTTGCGATAGAATTCTCTATGTTGCGATAGAATTCTCTATGTTGCGATAGAATTCTCTGATGCGTGAAAAGCTCACAGTTGTGTCACGTTTACTCACAGTACCTTTTAGTTGCAACAAAGTTCCAAAAGCAGAAGTTGGTGCGGTGGAAAACAAGCGATGCGTTGCTCCTGAGACCCTGGGGAGGCGATGCGACAGCCCCGCTGCAGCAGCGGGCGTGTTGCGGCGAATCCGGTCTGTAAGGGGAGGAAGGCCACTTGTATGGAATCCGGTGCGTAGGTTCCGTAGGAAGTTTGTTCTCGCAAAGGCACGATGCAACGATCTCGTAGGGGCTGCGACGATCTCCGGGGCGACTATGCGCGGTCCAGCGGTGATCCTCTCTCTCGCAGCTCCTCGATGCGATGGTTCTGCGACGATGCTCGCAGCGACGTGATGCGTTCCGCAAGCAAGCGGTGATCTCACCCAGCGACGACAGGCTCTGCGACGATACTTGCAGCGGAGTTCGATTCTCCCGCACCGGTCTGGTGCGTCCCGCAAACGAAGGATGTGATGTCTCTGGCAGCGGCGTCAGGCGCTGCGACGATCTCGACCTCCGTAGCGGCGGGAAACTTCTCGCACTGTCGGGGATGCGCTCCGCAAGCGAGCGATGCAACACTTTTCAGTTTCAAAAGTCACTCAAGCTTAGTTTCAAGCTTCCCAGCACAGGTACAACTTCCAGAGGCCCCACAACTGGATCAAGCACTCTAGGAAGGACAGAACTCTCTCAGCAGAGTTCAGGGAAGCTGGGGGTGAAGTCCTTTTGTTCCTGGGACTTCAAAACAGGGAGCCAGCTCTTCTCAGGCCCTTGGAGATTCCATCAAGACAGGGGACACAGCACAAAAGCAAAGTCCTTCCCCTCTCCTTGGCAGCAAAGCAACAGGTCAGTTCAGCAGAGCAACAGCAGGACAGTCTTCCTTCTTCAGTTTCAGCTTTCTCCTTGGCAGAGGTTCCTTCTTGATTCCAGGATGATCTAATTTTCTGTTGTCAGGGGTCCTGTACTTATACCCCTAAAGTCTTTGTTCTCTTGGTGCATGTGGGCCCTGAGCCCAGTCTGAACCAGTTCTGGGTGGTTCCTGAGTACTTTGTTTTGCTGGCTGCATCTTTCCTTTCAGCGTGAGGGGCAGGGTCCTCAGCCGCCCAGCAGGGGGGGTGGAGCCAGCATTGTGGAAGGCAGGCACAGCCCTATTCAGCCCAGGTGCTAACTCCTCCCACCACTCCAGTTGCAAATGCAGTCATTCAGCCTAGTGCTGACTCATCCAGCCTCCTGGGGAATCCCCAGCCCCTGTCACTCTCAAACCAGACAGTCAATACACAAACAGGCCCAGGCTCACAGAAGGGTCAGACAAGAGAACAGCAACTTTCTAAAAGTGCTGTTCTCAAACACAGGATTTAAAAACAACCTTTCCTAAACGATGTGTTATTAAATTCTGAGTTCAGGGATACTAGATACTTATGTCCTATCTTGTTCCTATGGGAAGAAATGCTGTTAACCACTGTAGCCAGCATCCCCCATGTTAACCTATGGAACAAGATAGCCTTACAGTAGTGAAAAACGAAAATGGCTGCCATTCACTACCAGAGCATGTCACCTGCCCTAGTACATGCTCTACCTTTTACATACACTTCACCCTGCCCAGGGGGGTACCTTGGGCCTTCCATAGGGGTGACTGATGTGTACAAAAAGGGAAGGGTTAGGCCTGGTCAGTGGGGACACTGACCAGGAGGACATGGCAGTTCTAAACTGCACACAGGCACTGCAGTGTCAGGCCTAAGACATCATTTTAGGGCTACTCCTGTGGGTGGCACAATCAGTGCTGCAGGCCCACTAGTAGCATTTGTCGTCACCAGCCCTGGCACACCCAGTGCACTTTACTAGGGACTTCATGGTGATACAAATATGCCAAACATGTGTATTCAATCAGAATAACAATTTACACAGGGAGCACTTACACTCTGGCACTGATCAGCAGTGGCAGAGTGTCCAAAGCATCTAAACCAGCAAAAACGAAATCCAGCACAGCAGCACAAATACAGAAGGTAGAGGCAAAAAGATAGGGGAAACCACGCCAAAGATGCCAGGCCTAACACTCTCTCAGTGTCAGGATAAACAATTGGATGGAATGCTGAATTAAACATTCACCCGTGTCACAGATCGGGGTCAAATCCATTTTTGGGAGACAGTTTATACCCAACCATATGCAAATCAGTCTGGACCCTGTGGGAGTCCAGCCTACCCTGAACTGCCAGGGCTGGTCTTCCCTGGCAGAGAAACAAGCTTCCTGGAACCGGTTTTGGGTTAACATCCTTCAGCCAGGCTAGCTTGAATCCGGTGGTACAAAAAGGGGTGGTGATGGACGGAGCATCCGAACCAATCAAACACTCACACCCAGTCAACAGATCTGGGTTTGATCCATCACTGTTCTTTAGCCCACTCTGCCACCCCAGTTCAGACATGGCCATACGCAAAACTCCGGTGGCATATTGAGCATGGGACCCATGTCTGGTCATACCCCTTCCACTTAGGGCAACAAACATGTAAAAAAAAAAAAAAAATGGCCGGAATGCTGAATTAATCAAATATTCACCCCAGTCACAGATCTGGGTTAGTCCATATTTTTGCACATCAGGCCATTACAGTTTAGACTTCGTTGTAGCATGTCCTGCGTGGGTAAGGTAGGGTGACCAACTGGAATGGGTGCAAATTCATGACGGTGAGTGTAAAAATTCAGGACAGCGGGTCAAAATTCAGGAAAATAAAAATTCAGGACAGAAGGTCAAAATTCCGGACAAACTTCGGGACAAAAGGTAAGTTTTACAGACATATCAGGGGAAGTGGTGCGATAGTATAAAAGTAAGTAAATAGACAACCACTTAAGTACAAGTCGAAATAAGTTTTAGATTAAGTTGAGACAATCGTTTTTGGTATAGTATACGTGCAGCTTTGAGCAACTGTGCAGGTCTTTTTGTGGTATTTCATATAATATTCTATATTGTTACTGCACTGGGTGTCCATTTGGATATTTTGTTTACAACTCACGGCCCTGAGCAGGCGTGTTTGGTGAGAGAAGTGGTCAGGAAGATCTGCTCGGATAGACTTTGTTACTAGCATTTCATGAATATACCTGAATATCCCGCATTCTTTTACCACGCATGGAATAAAAACGCGGTCGTCACAACGACCGCATTGTGATTCCGCATACCATTACTCCGCAAGTTGAAACAACGACTTGCAGAGGGGGGGGCGCTGGAAGTTGGAATAGTATAATTTACTATTCTAACTCCAGTCTGTGCGGACACTAGGGAAGGTGTTGGATTTTAAATCCAACCCCCCTCCCCGAGTAACGGTATGTGGAATCACAACGCGGTCGTTGAAACGACCGCGTTGTGATTCCATGCGTGGTAAATTTGTAAACGTTCAACACAGCATTTCACATCGGAGTGCCATTGTGAGATGTAAAGCGGCACACAGGTGAACTAAAGGGAGGATTGCTGTGATGAAACCACTATAGGGAACACATTATGGCTGTTTCAGCAAGTGAAACTTTAAATATGGAATCTGACTTTGCTTATGGGGGCTTCGCAGAAAGTTGCACTAGCTGACTGAAGTCACAAAGGGAGTTTTCCCTGCAGCTTTCTTCAAGAATGTACTGTCAATACAGTATTGCATAGTTTATTTTTTACGCTTTGCCTATTGCTACAAACGTAATATACAACTGAAGCACAGCTCATGGCACTATGAGGCTCGCCCTAAAACCTTACACCTAAAAACAAAGCATGCAAAAATGTACAATTCCTAGTATAACATTCAAGTAGCATTTGGGTGTCACTCAAAATGTCATATGTATGATGTATAGATCCCACACACAAGCACACAGCAAATACAGAATATTAACACAGAGGCAAGGGAGTAGCCAGAAATTGTAAACACCTCCCACTTTGAAGTAAAGCTCTTATGGCACCAAGAAAGTAGGTCATCACAACCCTCCCCAGAAGAGCTCTCTTGTCCAATGATCTAGCCATTCATCCTTCCATCAAACCCCTGATATCCACCATTCCATATTTACACTGTCATCTATTAATTCTTTAATCCATCATTCAGTCTTTCACCATTCATTATGTCCTTCCATTTGTGTGCCCATCCATTTCAAACTTTATCAACCATTTGAAAACCTATCCATCGTCTATCCTTCCATCCATCCTTTCACCCATCCATCCATCCAACCATTTACCATTTCACCCAAGCATCCATCCACTATCACCCATTCACTCATCCATCCAACCATCCAACCATCCACTCATCCATCCAACCATTTACCCTTTCACCCATCCAGCCTGTAAGACAATAAGAAATGTACATTTGTCAGGTGTCAAGCTCTGTGAAATGTGCATAATGGGTGTGTGTGAACTTGGATGATCCCAGTACATCATTCACTGAAGAGAAAAAAACAATAAAGTGCACTTGTAAAGCACACATTCATTCCGAAAGGTTAGTTGGCACTGTATACCCGATATGTGTAGTTAGACTCCTTACACAAATTAATTATCATAATTTTATCTATCAAATGAAGATGGAAGGCTGATAGAGCAGAATGAGATTAGGGCACCTTACACTTTTACACGGGTTCACTGAAAAACGATAGCATCCTGTTATGTTGAATAAACCGAAATGCACAAACATGCGTAAAAATTCAGATACAAATGAAACATCCGGGGTGTCTTTGGATTCTTGTGCAAGAGCTATGATTCCCAAAAGTTACAGTGGAGTGGGGCATGCTTCCTCACCTTTCCAGGAAAGAAGAGGGTGGTTCTTGCCTTTTATGCACAGCCAGATGCAGAGTGTTCGCCTCTGATTTGAGCGAGCAGGCTGGAGAGAAGGGACTTGCATGCCTCTTTGGAAACTCTACTCACAGATTAACAGCCCTTCAGGAACCTTCGCTGCTTAGCTTTCGCCTGGGCCGTAGCACTGCGAAGCAGTGCTCCACCCAGGCGAAATCTTATGATCCTACAGTATGGGGCTTTGTTCTGCCTCGGTCTTCCATTGGCTAGCTCCATAAATGGAGGCTAGCCATTGGAAGAGATTGGCTGTCACTCTTTCCCTGTCGGAACGCGATTCAAAGGCGTTTGTGTCTTTTTTTAAGTCCCGCCCTCTCCTCTTCCCATTGGCTGGAATTTTACCTTCCAGCCAATGGTAAGGGGAGAGCACGAAAAACATGCCCTCGAGCTCTCCTCCATCGCGCTCGGTATTTTAGTCCTAACCAACATGCTATTCAAATGTACATATGCCCTACCATGCTTTACTTTATACCTCTGAGACGCCCTTCCTCTCTACGTCGCTTCGTTGTCTATCTCACACTTCACCGTATCTCTTTCTTCCTCCACGGGGGTCATTGTTTATGCTCCAGTTTACCTTGCATGTTGCAGGGAGGCGGTGTGCTCCTCGGACTTCAGTAAAGGCTCACTCTCACCTCTTGCTGAGCAGAGACGCTCTGTACTCCCGCTTGTAACCGTGTGATCTTGGTGTGCTAGAGTCTGTGCTCCCGGAGTGAGCTGGGCAGAGACCCGGTGCTCCCTCTGGCAGTGCTCAGTGACACCGCGCGCCCGAGTGCACTGCGTGGAGGATGCGTGCTCTTCAGTGTGCTGGAGGCTGTGTGCTCCCGTGCGCCTCAGTGTGCTGCACCGGGTGTCCGTGCTTCTTGGAAAGCTATGCACAGTTTAAATGTTTCCTGGTGCACTGCCCACTGCTTTGGATTCTTGGCACTCTGGAGAAATAAATGTTCTAAGTGTTCCAAAGTTCACTCCTCTCCCGTGTACTGCTCGCACCTCTACCCCGCAGTGCGCCCCAATATTGCTGCTTGACCCCCGCGTGCTCCTTAGGTGACTGTGCTCCGGGGATGCTGTCCCGCCCTCTGGTGACTTGCACCAAGGCTGAGGCGCGCCGCGTGCTCCGGCGGGTGTGGCTTAAAAACACGTGAACTGAAAATCTGTGCTTAGCAGTGTGCCACCTGACTGGTATTTTGCTGCTTCCGACGCTGCTTCCAGATATATTATACAACTAACATTACACCTACAGTAAGCCAGGACTATTGGCTTTGTCAGTTCTGAAATGAGACTTTAAGAACTACGAGTATTTTTGAAATGACATCAAAGGCAGGGAAGGGCGGCACTGTTGCAGAACTGAGATTTTTTTTTAGCACAGAGGGTGATGGCAAACCTAGAGAGCCCGATAGGGACCCGTGATTGTCTCAACATCATCTGCTCTTTCTAACTACGGGGGCTCAGCACCTGCAGGAACCAGCCCACTTAATGCCCTGTTCATACCGTCATAGGTGCGGAGCTCTGTTCATCGAAGGCTCGCCCTCTGAACCCTGCGCTTCTGGAAGGCCCCGTGCTCCCTGCTCGCCTCTGTCTCATACAGAGGTTGCTGAATGCTGCCAGATCTCTGCACTCTGTATATGTAGCGACTTTACTCCCCTGTGTGTGGAACACAAATGCCCCGATCCCCACCGCGGTGCCCTACCAAGAGGTCCTATGCCCCCTGGTGTGATGCACACATGCCAGGGGCTCCGTGGTGCACAGCGAGAGGGCTCGGTGTGTTGCCTAAATGTCCTGATTTCACTAGTGCGCTGCGAGAAGGTTCAGTGTTTCCCTGGTGTGTTTGCCCAGATGCAGTGATTTCACGAGGGTGCCGTTTGTGTTACTGGTTTGTTGCACAAGTGCCGTGATCACCCCTCCTTCCGTCCCTCCCTGGCTCCCGTGCCCCGATCTCACTGGTGCGCTGCGAGGAGAGGAGACTCTTGGCTTCCTCGTGTGTTGCACCACACCAATAGCCGGATCTGTGGAGTAGTGTGGCTCACTGGTTAGAGGCAGCAGGCCTGAGAGCAGAAGTCAACCCGGGACCAGGGTTCAATTCCCGACGCGGCAGGGTCGTGGACCTTGGTCAGCGGACTCGATAATTCTCGCTTCGGTGCTTACTCTAATCAGGGGTTCCACTCGGCAACTCTGGGCATTAGCTTGCCTAACCTCCACAACTGCCCCACCATTTCCGGGGATGCCTGGCTCCACCTTGGGGACTCCCAGCAAGGGACCATCCCACAGGGAAAGCCAGGACGGGATCCCCAGAGTTATACAGCGCCAGGACACCCCGTTGCTGGGGCAGCTGTGCGCTTTACAAGTATTTTACATTTACATTTACATCTCACTCGTGTGCTGCACGAGGGCCCTGTGTGCAAATGCCCGGAGTCCCCCAGTGCGCTGCCAGGAGACTGCTTCCTGGGGCGTTGGGCAGATGCCTGCCCTGATCTCACCAGTGCGTTGCATGGAGGCTCTCTACCTCCTGGTGTGTTGTGCGGATGCCTGCCCTGATCTCACCAGTGCGTTGCAAGGAGGCTCTGTTCTTCCAGGTGTGTTGCCCGGATGTCTGCCCTGATCTCACCAGTGCGTTGCAAGGAGTGGTCTGCGAGATTTAAGTTGCCAGGAAGTTGGTATTTGCGATCAGGTAAGCAGCATTTTGTTTATAATTTTATTTGCATGTGTATCCCGTCTCATGTCGTCTCCCTTTTTGTACGTGTACCGTCTCATGTCGTCTCCCTGTTTGTTTTACGTCTGTGTGTCTTTGCGGTCGTCTCTACATGCCCCGTGTTGTGGATGTTTCTCTTTGCACAGCATCGCTCATGCTCAGCACCCGGGGGTCAATTCTGCCCCGCTCCACTTCCTCGTCCCCCGCCCACCAAGCACAGCAGGCTCCCTTACTTGGAGAAATTTGCCGACTGTGTGAGTATGACTAGAGTACACTAAGAAGTATAGATACACGCCACAGCCAATCCGCACTTCGAAATTCTAAAGGTGAGCTAGGATTGGCGGAGAACCAATGTTAGGTTACCTTACACTCTTTACAATAACAGTACCTCCTATTTCCAGACTAGTCCTGGAGTATGGTCAGAGGTGGTGTTTGTGATGCGGAAGTGCTAACACAGGAACAGATAGTGTGTGGAACCCACGGACCATCCGTGTAAGTACCAGACAGGAGGTAACTTTAGCAGGGTCCGTACGCGCTGACCGACATATAGTGCATATCATTGTAGAAAGCGCAATCATAACAGTATGGAAATATGCCGGTGCAAACGCGTTCAACCAATGCCACTGCTACTATACGCCACAAACGTCGCACATAGGCTGATGGATTATTGGATGAATCCGGGGTTATCAATATGCGGTTGTAGTTGGGTGGATGGGAGTGAATGTACAGATGGATGAATTAACACAGTGATTACATTGTTCAGCATCAGCGTGAGTATGGGTGGACGGATGTAGATTTGGGGAGAGACTCATTTTAGGTTCGTGGATTTAAGCGAAATTGTAATAATGTGGCAGAGCAGAACTGTAATCTTTTTAACTTGTGTTTAAAACAGAGTACTGTCACATTAAGATCAGTGCAGTTTTACGTAGTCTGTGGTTGTTACATATACCGGCCCGTGTTTTAACTCTGCCAGCATTTCCGTTCATGGGGGGCCGATCCATAACATGATTGTATTACAATTTAATTTGCATCGCGCTTACTATCCCTTACGAGGCGAAGAAGCGCTTTACTGGATCAACATGCTATTCTGAAGCAAAGTTAGTCAGCTGCCTCCAGAGTATGGGGTGAACTATTGATGGAGGAGTGATGCTATGCTGCTGTCAGATAGGGATAGGAAGACGACAGTGCACGGCACACTTGTTTAGAAATAGATGGGGTGTTTGAGTGGAAATGAGTGCCATAGCCTTGCGCTGCACCTGCCTTGCCCTGTTGTGCAGAGTTTAGCTGCTATGCAGAGGAGAGCTGCTGTGCAGGTTTTAGCTACTGTGCTAAAGTGATCAGTGCGTCAGTCGTGCTCTGCAGACTTGAGTGGAAACAGAGGTGGTGAAAACAAAGGCTCCGCTCGTGTGTTGCACCTGCCTCGCTCTAGTATGCAGGGGGTAGCTCAGCTGCTGTGCAGGGGTTAGCTGCAGTGTGTGTGAGAGAGACAGCAGCGCGCGAGAGACAGCAGCGCGCGAGAGACAGCAGCGCGCGAGAGACAGCAGCGCGCGAGAGACAGCAGCGCGCGAGAGACAGCAGCGCGCGAGAGACAGCAGCGCGCGAGAGACAGCAGCGCGCGAGAGACAGCAGCGCGCGAGAGACAGCAGCGCGCGAGAGACAGCAGCGCGCGAGAGACAGCAGCGCGCGAGAGACAGCAGCGCGCGAGAGACAGCAGCGCGCGAGAGACAGCAGCGCGCGAGAGACAGCAGCGCGAGAGAGACAGCAGCGCGAGAGAGACAGCAGCGCGCGAGAGACAGCAGCGCGCGAGAGACAGCAGCGCGCGAGAGACAGCAGCGCGCGAGAGACAGCAGCGCGCGAGAGACAGCAGCGCGCGAGAGACAGCAGCGCGCGAGAGACAGCAGCGCGCGAGAGACAGCAGCGCGCGAGAGACAGCAGCGCGCGAGAGACAGCAGCGCGCGAGAGACAGCAGCGCGCGAGAGACAGCAGCGCGCGAGAGACAGCAGCGCGCGAGAGACAGCAGCGCGCGAGCTTTTATTTATGTTTTGGTTTTTGAAGCAAATAAAACGCATTGTTATCTGCAATATAATTACCTTAAACTCGCGTAAATACGCCAACTATTGCAATGCAAATGCTATAGGTCTCGCATTTGCGAGACATTAAGCTATTGGCATTGTAAATGACAACGCCATTTAGTTATTTTCAAAACCAACACATAAATAAAAATTGTCATTTACAATGCCAATAGCTCAAACTTTCCAAAAGGCGAAACCATTGCAGTGTAAATGCTTGTTTTATTTTAGACAATACTGTGTGATAAACCAGCCTCGAAATAGTTGAACTTTTATTAGAAACACATTACACCCTCCGTTCATTTTCAAATGTTGCACATCGTGTTAGCGGTCATGTGCCAAAAGAAGAGACGGACTCCGGACCCTGTGGCCAGCAGCATACTTTTGATGAGATTTTTGGGAATGGCCTTCACCAGCTGTTAATGTTGCCGGTGGTCGCTACCGCGCAGGAGGTGGCCCACCACATACTGTGACACCCAAACTTGGCCCATTGTCATTCTGTATGTGGCAATCAGCAGCATACAGAGTGACAATGGGCGGGGTGGGGCTGCTCTTGTGTTTCACAGACGAGTGCCCCATCAGAGAGCTGAAGCCTCTCACAGGGAAGCCTCTCACAGGGAAACGCTCTGTTCCCCGCCAGGCCTAAAATAACAGACAAAAGGCGTCCGTAAAAGGGATCCTCACGGACAACGGACATGAGGCCCAATTTACAGACGGTCCGTGAAATTTACGGACGGTTGGTCACCCTAGGGTAAGGTACCTGCGATTCAAAGAGCTCCTTCAAACAAGAGTTATGGATAGTATCCTGAATTAGACCAAAAGGTCATTAAGAGACAGTAGAGGATTCACAAGTGTCTGTAGGGGATACCTGCTTTTGAATGCTTCTGCGAAGCTTTACAGAGTGCCGGTTTAAGTTGATATTTTTAATGCAATTACAAAATAGGATAATCCAATGGCACATTTCCTAGTAGGCCTCTTACCAGCCTGGAATTTTGGTGGGGTGAACCAGGTAGAGTGCTGTATAAGATGATATTTAAGTAAACACTTTATTCAAGTTAAAACATATGCAGTGAGAACTTCGCACTCCTTTGCAATCAATTAGAAGGTGGGAAATTACATGGAGAAGTAATAGACTCCCCACATGTAGCCTTGTATTGCTCCATTTGCCATGCTCAAGTGGCCTAGGAAAGCAAAAAAAACACTTCAGGATATCGCCCCCCTTATCAACCACGTGAGAAGCTAACATGCCAAGAGAGACAAGTTACTGAAAAGATGAATAAACTAGAGAAATGTTATTCTTAATTTATTTATTTCGATTATGATTCACATTCCTCCAATAGCATACTCAGAAATGCTAAAAATATAGCAAACTCTTTGAAGGAAACCTTCTTGTCGCCATCCAAGTCCATCATTTTCATCACCTCTTTTGCCATGTCCTCGTCTTTCCCAGAGGCCTGTAGGATGAAGAGGCAAACAGGAACAAGTTTAATAAAAAACAAGTACAATATGTTCATAACATTCTACTTAATAGCTAGTTAGGAACTTTGGAGAAGCTTCCCTCCTAACACCTCCCTCCAACCCTCAATTATTTATTAGTGCGGACACAGATTGGTCATGCTCAGTACAATCGTTAAACAATGTTCATAACACCATTCTCCAGAAAGCAATGTTTACCAGATATTACTTTTGACCAGATGGACTAGCCAACAAGAGCCATCCATCAGTACTGGTTGCTCAAGTCCTATACCATGGCAGGCTCTGTAGCAAGTGTGGCCCACAGTCTTTAAGTGGTAGTTCTATGGATTTTTAACCAACAAAATCCATCCATGGGCAGCAGTCCACCTTCTGGTCTCCTAGAATACAGTCACCCTAAAGCTCCACACTTGGGGTTGCTACATCGGTCACCAGCTGCCCTTAGGAAGAACCCTCTCAGCCGAAAGACCAGGGCAGAGTGACTATTTACATGGTCTCTCTAGAGAGAGAAAGTTGCAGAGACAGCATGCAGGTCAGAAAATTCTATAATACAGGAACTGTCTATTACATTTGCTGGTTCTGCAACACCTCTTACAGCATCCATTGTGTCCCATGACCTTCATCGAGCAATGGCCCTCGGCCTCAAGCACTAGATAATGCTTACGATCCATGCAAGTACACCTGCCTAGAACCACTACATCCAACATCCAGTCAGTCCTTCTGCCCTCAATTTGTAAACACGTGGTTTGAACCAAAAGTCACATTTGTGTTTAGAATTGCATCCCTCCTTTCATAGAGGGACTAAATATTGAACTAGGTAGAATAGTGTTGTGGACACTGCATGTAATCCAAGAACTAAAATGATACCAGGGTTTTGGATTTCAGACGTTGAATCCAACGCTAGGCAAATAGGTGCATGGTCATCCTGCCTTCGAATATTTCGTCAGAACAGCCCAACAACCTTTGCCCTCCTCAGACATGAACTTTGAGAAGAAAAAGAAAATGCACAGGGCAGAGTAATAAAATGAGACCTTCTGTCTGAAGTACCAAAAACACCAGAACAGTCTACAAGTGGTAAACATTTGCTCAGCCATTAGTCATTCGATTCGCGAGCAGCTAAGTTGTCAGGCACTTGGTCAGGTGCTATAACTCAATCAATGTCAATGTAGTTTTTTGTAAGTTGGTGATCTTTACCCATCAGCATTCATAAAAGTAAGTATTTCAGAAGACTCCGACTAACCTATATTTTCCCCTTAATTTGGGGTAATAAAGGGAGTACAGCCATGCAGCTGGATGACCCAAACCTACCCATTGTTTCCAGCAAGGCCACTGGAAGGGTGTCATTTGGGTGACCGAGCTTACAGTCACTGTATAATTTTAAACGTAATCAAGACTCTTCCAGACTTCATTCAAAAAGCTAGTATATTCGTCACAAGCTCCGTCACTTACATTTTTAATCCTAAAAAGCAGTTAAATTATGTACACCACTCTAGACAGTCAAACTACACCAAAGTGTTGCTTATCTGAAACAAGTACCGTAGACTGAATGGTGTCCAAATACCATGGCTGAAAGCCATCTGCCTTCATGATCAGATGTTAGCATTCTGGAATTTTATTTTAAACCTCACACCACTAGTGACCAGCATGTCCGTGGTATGAATCACAATAAAATATATATTTTTTTTTAATTAAAAAAAAACCTTTCCGCCTAGTCCGGAGTCTTTGCTCTCATCTTCCAGGAACAGGAAGCACTCTGCACAGAGGCTCTCCTGACCAATCAATGCAGCATTGAGATTGGTCAGAGTGCTGAGACAAGGGGCACAGCCAGGGGCTGGAGGGGAGAGCATGTTCCATATGCAGGCTTTAATGCAGCCTGCATGGCGAACAGGGAAAGTACCCATGACTGTTTTGGGTGGTCCAAGATTGCTGACCAAGCAGTCACTGCACACTTGCGAGGGTTGTACCACTCCTCCCCTGCTTCAGCCTGACCCCCTCAGCAAGCTGCAGCAGCAAGAGTCCTATATACAACATTATAGTTATTTTATTTCTTCCTTCTCCTGCTTGAAGGCAGTGAGGCAACGCTCCTCTGCCTTAGTGGAGGAGCCGCCACTGCTTCTCAGCAGAAGCTTTAAGCTTACTATTAGGGTGAAGAGCACATGTGCTTTTCAAATACTCCTATTGAGGTAATCTTGAAGATTCCCATGTAGGCAGCTGTATGTGCCTTCTGTAAGAGCTAAATGTTACATCTAGAGGAGACATGCTCATTGTGCACAGGCATGATGCAGACATTTACTTTAGTGAAGCAACAAGAGATTGAGAGATGTTATTCTTAATAAAAAAAGGCTGGAATATTTCCAAATGTTGAAAGTTAGTGGTGGAAGAGGCGACTTCACGACTAGTGTCTATAGTGATTATCCTGTACTTTGTTCTTAATCCATCAGCCGTAAAAGCTGTATACTTCCATAGACAATCCCATCTCTAAGGATGGTAAAGTACCAATAAAAGATAACCAAACTGCCATGACATTATCAAGCCAAACAGAGCCATAAATAGGACCTCAGAAAGCACCTGCTAGGCTGCAAGTTGCAAGCAGCATTGTGAAGGTCCAGGCATGCATTGGGCTAATACGCCCTACAATAAATGAGAATACATAACTATTACTGGGCAATATGAGCCTATAATGCCATCAATTCGTGACATTTACAAAAGGTTTTTTATTCATGCTTGACTGACACTGTAGGCAAGTCTTAATGTTTTGGGAAATGTGGGTTTTGTTTGGGGATAATAAAATATTTGCAACGAAGTCTTGTATATCAAATTTTAAAATGTAAACCGAATTGGAAGAAAATTAAACAAGCAATTTAAAATGGGTTTCTTTGGTATTACAGAGAAGAGTTTACCAAGACATGAAAAAATAAAATAAAGTGCAACGCGGGACAGTACATTGTTGCAGTCGGGGACGTTGGTTTTTAATACTTCCACACAAGGGAGGATTCATTGGTAAAGGTTTGCTTAGAGGATGGGCCTGCAAGGAGGAGCTTGTCCGATATAGTAAATCAATGTTTAGTGGCTCACTGGTTAGAGATGGCAGACCTGGGAACAGGACAGCCCGGGACCAGGTTTCAATTCCCGACGCGGCAGGGTCTTGGACCAGGGTCAGCGAACTCTATAATTCTCACCTCGGTGCCTACTCTAACTAGGGATCACACTCGGTAACTCTGGGCATTAGCATGCATCATCTCCACAACGGCCCCCACATACGCCGGGGATGCCTGGTTTCACCTTGGAGATACCCAGTAGGGACCATCTCACAGGGAAAGCCAGGACGGGTTCCCCAGGGGTCTATAGCGCAGAGATACTCCTTCGGGGGTCGATTCTAGCGCGTTAGAAACACGCAATTAATTAAAGCATTACAATATACCTGCTACTAACATTTGTTTTGGAAAGTTAAATATTCTGCAAATGAATTAAGCACTTCACTATGGGAAATAATTCCCAGCAAGACCGTTTCTGCAAGTTACATTCTTTGAAACCACTGGCAAACGTTCAAGAGGTATATATTTAAAAATAAACCGAGGTTAGGTTGTACTCACAGATAGACTTGGGAACTCTTCCTTTAGAAGCTTGCTCAACTCGTCCTGGTTCAGCTCTCCAGTCTTCCCATCAGCCCCTGAGTATTTCTTGAATGTCTGGATCATAGCCCCACACAGCTCTTCCAGAGGCATCTTTACTGTTTCGATCTGTAAAGCGAGTACACAAACTCAGGCTGGTTCAAAGATATTCCAGCATCACAAATGACAAAGAGCCCCTCACTCTCTAGCAGGCAGAAACAGGCCAAAAGGTACCAAATTATCTATAGGCTCCCCAGCCCCTCTGTACTGTTTGCCCAAGCCAGACAGGAGCTCTGTGGTACTGCTCTGGATGGTTCAAATGAGGATTACTCTTTGCCCCTTACTGGCCAGTGTCAATAACAGCATCCCTTGAATTTGGGATACCCTATAGTTTTTACCTGGTCTTAAGTTTCTCAAAAGTATCCAAAATGCAGCCTATTGGCACTGCACAAAGTACAAATGAACATTCTGATCCCAATCTCATGCACTCGGGCCCGGCTAGCTCAAAGATTGCCTTCTCTGGGCCATTTTACTCTGCGGCCATCAACCATTCTTCATGTTCTCCACTAGAGTGTTAACACATCTACTCCGGGTCAGAGGTCAGTGTACAAGCAGCAAGGACTCCACCTTACCCCATTCAAGTTAGACCAGACTGGTGGCAGTTATTGGAGCTACAGCAGCTTTGAAGGGCGGTATGCAAGAAAGATCTGGGCCCTTTCATCCTGATGGAGCTAAAGCTTGGCGGTTGGAGTGGTTGCTATAGAGACTGCAGTACTCACCTTTACTTGGTGCTTTGATAGTCGCAGTAAGGAGAGCAGGCACTGATCGGTGTGTCCAGTGCAGTCAAACTGCCGATCAGCAAGTTATGACGTCGTCAATGCCAAATTTGAGCCAGTGGTGGCCACCAGCAGGGTTGGGGTGAACATACCGGGGGTTTGACTGGAAGTACGGGCTGGTTTTGTTCTTGGGTGTCGGTTTATCCCTTAGGGGAGGGGGTGGTGGTGAGTGAAGGAAACTGTTTTAGGCTTCAAAGCACCCACTGCAGAGCTCCTTTTATGCCTGGCAGTTCTCAGCAACATTGTCAAGCTCTGGTGAATAATATCCCTGCTGGACAGGGATCTGAGTTGTGTCTAGTGCCAGTTTTGACTCATTGAAAGTAGCGCAAAAAGCATGTACCATGCAGATCACAGCACTTTGTGGATATCTCAGTGAGTTACTGCTTTTGTCAGAGTTACTTGCAGTTCCTAAGTTACAGTAGTAACTAGCACAGGGACCTAAGAACTGACAAAGGGCTGCATGATACCGATTAGAAAGTAGTGTTTTTTCCCACGGTCTTTCCTTATTCAATCTTTTACAGGCTTAGTTTAGGTAGAAATAAATTGCTAGTGAAGTCAACCCTAATCACTGTAGGTTTTGAATCCGGAGTTTGTGCTTCTCCAGAATTAAAATACCTACCTGTGTGGATGACATTAAAATCCTACACATTGTAGTCACCTTTGTCTTATGTAAGATTTTCTATACACCTATTAACTCCTATCTCACCAATTTTCTCTGCATATGTGCATGATGTAAAGTGCTCCAACACCAGGGCCGGACTGGCTACCGGGCAGTTGTGTGTGCTGCCGAGCAAGGGGATGATTTATCCGTGCTGTGGGCGTATTTAGTTGATTGGGACCTGCGTGCGCTTTGAAAGAAAAAAAAAAAAAAAAGCAAAACGAATTTCGTTTTGCACACTGGTCCCCATCAACGAAAGCATCCCCCTGCTCGGTAGCACACACAACTGCCCGGTAGCCAGTCCGGCCCTGTCCAACACCCTACCCTGGTATGAAAGGTGCTATAAACCAAATTAAGTACATGAGAGGTGAACTATGGAGAGAAGATGAGCACTTGTGTACAGTGACAGAGGAAGTGGGCGACCATTAAGGAGTCCAAAACAATTTGGACTCACCGAGTGCCACCAACTCCGCTTATTGGGGTGGAGGATACCAACAACCATTTAAATGATCCTTCCCTCTGCTCCGCTTCTTGGCTGGGCTTAAGAGTTTGTGTGAGCACCTACATTTTATTTAAATTCATGTTTCATGCTAGACATTTTATTTTTTGTGTTCACCGTTAGAATCTCTGTGGGTTAGACTTCCCTAACTTGATGCACTGCAAGGTCATCATTTCCTGTGCTTTAAAAGCCAATTTAACAATAGATCCAAAGGGTTGACCAAGGCTCCATTTTTTCACTAATTCTCGTGGGGGGGCATTCCCCTCAACAATCTCACCTTATAGTAGTCAGGCTAACTCCATGCATTGTTTGGGCCAATGGTGTGACCAAAAGTGAGGGGGGCCCTGCAAAGTGCATGGATGAGTCTCCCTACATGGCCCACCACTTTTGCTGAGGGGCCCTGTGTAGCTACTCTCCCCCACCAGGCAGGGGCTTCTGTTAAGCCACAGGCTTGGTCTGATCTGACAATGTGCCAGGGCTGCTTTAGGTTCCTAGTCCGACCCTACCTACCAGCACCTTTTTAGGAGACTATGACTTCTGTTTATTCTCAGACTATGAACAAGATAGAAGAAAAAATAAGTGCATTGGCAAAGCAATTAGGTCTCTAGGACCTGTGGCTTTGAGAATGGTTTAAGCACGCTACTGATCTATTTGAAGAAAGGTGAAAATGTAAGACTTTCCTTAGATGCCTTAGGCGAGGGGGGGGCTCACTCAGACCAGTGCCACCCTGCAGCTTCTCAGAACTGACGGTAGCACTTTTTTGCAAGAAATATTGTCTCGCAAGTGAGATGCATGTGTTAGCACGCATGCTCTAGCCCAAAAGGGGTAAGAGGTCAAAGAATAGTGACAAAGTAGGGTTGAAAAAAAAATACAAAAAAATAAACTCATCAAGAGTGAGCGAATAAGGCGAGCTGTGCCTGATGGTGGATAACAGACATGAGGTACAAATCAAGACTAGACAGCCTTGTTTTTTTAGCAACCCTGACATTAGGAAGTGCAGTTCTGAGAAAAACCTAGTGCCCCCACGAATTATTATTTTAAGAATGAAGCACAGAGTCCTCTCAGCTCAACGTCGTTCACTTTGTGACGCAGATACCAGAAGAAAACATGTGGTTTAAAGATAATTTTGCTGTTCCGTTTTAGCCAAATAAACTACCTGAGGGAGTTACACCTATGGCTTTTCCAAGCTGCCCATGTGACAGTCCAGGTTTCTCTTTGCATCTTGAGACAAGTAGACTTGTTACTTCAGTCATTAAACCCAGCTTAGAGTACAAAAATGCAAATTTGACTGGAGCACCACGTCATGCACCTGTGGAATATAGCTATTATATGCAATATGGGATGGATGAGTATATTAGCTTTATCAAATTATGGACCGAGGAGACCTTAAATTGCATCCATGCAAAGCTGCCAAGGGGTCAACTTTAGTTGCATTGTAAGCTACACCCCGGCAGGTTAATTTCATAGCGGTCACGCTTCATCAGCTGCCCCAACTCCGGAACTTGTAAACCTGCTTTTTGCCTTCTCTATAGAATACGCAACACCACAAGCAACAGAATAGAAAGGGTACAGGACTTTTAGGGTCCAGTCAGACCGATCAGGGAGCGTTCCAATTCAGCCAATCTTAAAAGCTCTCTCATTATTCGGTCAATGCACGAGTAGCACGTGCAGGCCTAGCTTCCTCTGCATTATGAAGCTTGCGATGTTTGTCACAGCCCAGTACTGGTACGAGTACCAACATGTAGAATAAGTGAACTAGACAGCATACGATACAGCTTGGACGTGGAAAATTCAAAAGTTCTCCATTCGGTCCATACTGGTTTATATTACGTCAAAACTACAAGTCCCAGAATGCTCTCTAAAACGCCACAACGGGCTGATGAACAGGAGACAGTAGTAACTTCCCCAAGCATGGCCATTCTCTCACTGGCGTCAATCAAGTGCTTGGTCTTTACATAAACAATCGACTTTTAATTTGAACACAAACGTTTACCTGCCTATATCCAAACCGCTCTAATCCCAAGGAAAGCTGCGACTATTCACAGTAGGACAGAGTCTCCCACTCCAGGCTAGTCTTCGCATTCTGAAGGACTGCAGCTAAGCGCATCTCATAAAGCCAGGACCACAACCCCCAAATGGGAAAGAGGCGAGCCCAGGAGCAACTGATCACCCATAGGCCTGGGACACGCGGCAGTTACGAGACAATTCATCGGTGGTGCGTTCTGAAAACTTAATGTTATCGTTTAAGCACTAGTTAAGGCACCCGAGAACCGCATTGTAGACGCCCAGAACACACAATAAAACACCATACCGCAGGGAATCACGTCATTATCACCTAGAACAAGCCACACACTGCGGGGAATCACGCAGTTGTCACCCAGACAGACCACAAACACCCCGTATACCAACCAGCACCTTACCGCACGCGTCGAATGACAAGCAGTGAGTGGAGAAGGAAGCTTACTGGAGAGCCACTCTCATAGGCCGTTTTAAAGGCCCTCCAGCCCCACCCCTTTACTCCAGGTGCGGGCCGCGCACGGGCTGCATCAAACACACGGTCGGGCTCACTTAAGGGCAGTCAGAGAGTGCACGAGGGGCTTATCTGACAGGTCAGTGTGTGGTCCGTTTTTAGGGCGGTTATTGGTCTGTATAATGATCTGCTGGGCCTGTTTTTCCTGTCCACTTCCCTCACATTGTCCGCAGCAACATCAAATCCATGCAGTATTCCCTACATTGCAAAACACTTACACAGCGTGTCTTTTTACACGTTCAGAACTGCCCCAATGTGCACCTATGGGCCACTTTTTTAGTTACCTAATTCTCAAATGTGGGGCACTTATATTTTGGTGCCCGGGCCTATTTTATATCTCAGTCCCGTTCTGTACAACCTCAACGAGTTTGAAGCTTCCCAAGCCCTGGTTGACGCCTACTCAGAGTAAATACCAGATTTCCAGCTTTTGTTTTTCCAGAAAGGACTTTGATGTCACTAAACTCCATAGTTAAAGATATTTTTTTTCCCTCTGGTGTTTTAGACATACCCAGATTCTCATAGAAACCACAGCCCTGGAAGCATCGCTTTCATCGACGTTTTCTCCCTTTGTTTGTCGCATGAGTATGCCTGTTTTGTTTGTCATCCCTCACCTGGACACAAGAAGGAAGATTTTCAGAGCTCTCCAGGTCCCGTTTCCATGTGTAACTCACCTACTTCATGTTTCTACTGTGCACTGTGGGATTTGTAGTCCCCTTTATTCCATTACAGTGGAGAGACTACAAATCTCAGAGTGCAAAGAACAGTCCTGAACTGGATGATGAGCCACTGACTATGGACCTGGGAATCTTAGGAGCTCTGGGATTTCTTGTCCATGCCTTAAAACACAAACAGGAGAAATTGGTTGTCCTTGGAAACGTTTTATTGTTTTTTTTTTACCAAATTCATCTCATGGATGCTTGCTAAAGAAAAGCATTTCCTTATTTCGTTGTGGGTGTAAGTAAACCCTCTGTAATGCAGGTATGGATACATTTTATGTAGCACATACTCTGGACTGAACGGATTCCAGGCACTTGAGAGAACATTGTGTGTGTTTGTATATTTGGATTCTGTGTCACGGTATCCCCCCGATCCTTCCTCGACATAAATATCAGCTTCTCACTCTACCCAACACAGAAAACCGAGGCCTGCAGTAAGTTTTGGAGTCCAGACCCCGATGGCCATTCAGCACTTGACCTCCACTGAGAAGGCTACCGGGGTGGAAGTGTTGAATCAGTTGTTTTGTCAGAGATCTGAGATGGTGCCACGTCAGATGTCAGATGAGCTGTCAGTTTCCGAAAAGAGGCCCCGCTGTCCAAGCAAAAAGCCCCTTGGAGGCACTAGCTGATAATCAGGGCAATGCCACTGGACGACCAAGGAAACCATCATCTCTCGTAGTAGCCGGCCATTCCCTTAAGAGCCAGAGTAAAATTCCAACTTTAGACGTCAGCCGGAGTCTTAACGGTTTATTGAGAAAAAGAACAATGGGTAATCTATGAATCATAAATTCAATCAACCAGAGTTTACCTGTGAGTTTAGTCTCATTAGTTTCTTTTATGCTCAGGTTTATCGTTCTTTTGTTTTAAGTACAAAAAGGGTTTTTCCAGAATTCTCTCTCAGTTATCAAAAGTATTGTTTTTCGTTTGGTAGTTCCTTTGGTAACTAAGGCTGGATGTTGTTCAATGTTTTCCACTGGCCTTCAGGACTGATTTTGCCCTTCACGTAGAACATACAAGAACATTGTAAGTAGTCACATGTGTTTAATGTCGTATTCACCCCTGTTTAGGTTTCCCCTCCACAGCGCACTGTGCTTGTGAAATCTATTGTTTTTAATATAAATCTTAAAAGAGACCACCAACCCGCCCCCTCGCTTTCCTGGATTTTCACTGATTCCTGTGCTTGTCACTTTATTTTACTCCAATTTCCATTGGCTGTAGCATATTTTCCTGCATTTACCAGTGCTTTTTTCTCATCTATTTCTCGTATTAGTTTCCCGTGGCCGAAATATTGTTAACATCCGCATTGGTGGAACTATTTTACCCATAAAGTTTTGCCTCGTAATGCTTTTTCGCCTTTCAGCAGATTTATATAGCGCAATGTATGACCTGGAAAAATTAAGTGATTTTCCCAGAATCACAGGATGTTGCGCCGCCGAGACTTGATCGGCGATCCCTGACCATTGCGCCACATCCTCTCAGCTCCCACGGTACTTTCTTGCTGAGTGGTTGTTAATTCTTTTACTTATCCAGTTGATTTGAGTGTTCCGCTAAATTTGTAGTGTTTACCTGGGGAGCCCGTACATTTACGCACGGGCTGATAACGGGACGCAAGTGAATAGTTTGATGTACCGGTTGGTGTGAGATGGATTATGTGCACGCTATGTACTGCCCATGTGTTCATGCCAGCTCACCTTCCATTCCCTGTGCCCCTCCCTTTTCACCAACATGCTTCTGGCATGCTAAGCCTTTAACACTCCACTGCCAGCTACAGCACAGCGGAAAACAAAGAAAATACACTGCCAGCATCGGGCTATTAAGATATGTTTGAACAGGGCCTGCGCTGGCCATGGGCAGTATGGGCAGCTGCCCAGGGCCTTGCTCTCTGCCCACTAGCTTTGGGGCCTGCACCAGTGCAACACACCACCAATCCTCCTGTGCCCTTGCCAATCCCATTGAAGAAAGGTGTCTGTTTGCAATTGGGCTTATAGGAGGCTGCCCCCTCTCTGGGCCTCTCAAGGATGGTTTGGGAAGGCCTCGGGAAGGGGGACACTTCATTTTGTGCCAGTTGCAAGGAGGCCTTATTGCAAGTGTGTCCAGCAATTAGACCTGCTGCCTGCCTGCCCATTGAGAGACACTGCAGGACACCTGTTGTCAGCACTTTACAGACTACACTGTTTTAACTCTCAGTCCTCAACCTATTCTCACTCCTTCAGCCCGATATGAGCTGTGAAAGAGTTGCTTGTAGGTGGCAGGGAGTGGAGCTGTTGCCCAAGAGCAGTCTGCATAAAGCAGCTTCTGGAGCCCTGAAGGTGTCACTTATGTAAATTAGAGGGGCCTTGCACATTCCACTTCGCCCGGGCCCCAAAAATCGTAGAACCAGCCCTGTGTGTGAATGTATACAATCTGGGGTATTCAGAGGGGTATTCACTAGCTGGGCGTAGCCCTGGCCTGTGCCGCCGCTCCTCTTGTACGTACTGGGTGCTCTGTGTCTGCCTGAATTTCGCCAGTCAAGTCACACTTTAATAAAATTCCATCTCCGTTCTCTGCACCTGTCAAGTGCTTCCGAGGCAACCACAGCTGCTCTCTGTGTCAGCAGGGTTGGATTGGTAAAGCGGGCACTCAGGAAATGTCAGAAGTACCGGTAGCCGAGTTCTAGCTGTGGTCTGCTTTTTTGGGCAGCCTGGGACTGTCTGTGCTGTTAGGATGCTTCCAGTGGCCCAGTGGGTGCCTCAGTGGCATTTCTAGAGGCAGATGGGCGAGGTATTACTCCCTTTCTCTCGCTGTCCCAGCCAATAATGTATGCAGGGGGCCTGAGTAGAAGTGTTCTCACTTGCATTCATGGGTGGCTCAGCAGTGTGAACTAATCTGTGCATTTTGTAACCAAGTGAAGTTAACAAAACATGCCCCCCACCCCCTTTCTTTTCATAAAACTTTTCTGAAGCAGTGTTTTGCGGAAAGGTAATACGCAAATGTGGGCCACTTATTTGTGGTGTGCCTGGGCCGATTTTTTTTATCCCAATCCAACCCTTTGTGTCTATTCCCCAATATCCTCCTGACCTCCAGGCATTCTCTCCACTCTTCCTTCTCTCTGCATGAGCTTGGGATTCTCCTTTTCCCCGTCTTTGCCTCCTCAAGGCCCACTTCCTTCATTCTTCTGCTCCCCACACTTTACGTCTTTCTTCCTTTTCCTGATAGGCCCGCTGTCTATTCCAGGGTCATGCTGCCTGGGAGCATCAGTGCTGGTGGCAAGGACAATGTTTCCTGTTTAAGATACGTGATCCCCTTACATTATTCTATAAATGGAGTTAGTGGGACAATCTAGTGAACAGAAGGAATTGAGCACATTCCTCTAGGATGCACATATTTTGATTTTGGTCCCATATCTGTTTCTTATTATGAACTTTAGCAGGTGCCTAGTCTGAGGTCATCGGAGTTAGAGGACATGGTTTTAAATGTACTGTTGGACTTGGCTCTGCTTGCAGGGTCATCCCGAAACGTTTTGCCTTTCTCCTAGCCCTTTCGCTGTGATGGAATTGGTGGGTTCAGGATGTTGGACACTTTGGCGCTGGTTAGCAGTGCAAAGTGTGTGTGCGTTCTGCCTTACATAGGTATATTGCGACCCCCCTCCCTTTAGGGGACATATCCCCCATGGTAGGAAATGTATATGCCATGTGTGGTGTGAGAGGAAAATAATAAATGTTGTGTAATGGTGCACGCACCTTTATTTTCACCATAGCAGGAATGTCACTTTTAAAATGGACACCATTTCTGTCTGCTTGTGCCGACTGCCTGAGGTGGGTTGGCGGTCTAGTGTTTGAAGTGACAAGGTGCTCTACACTTCCCCCAGTGACAGTTGAGGCTGGAACTGCCAGAGACCTTCTAGAAGCTTCCAGCTCTTTCTGGTAGGTGGGAGGAGGGGTGTATATGTAGAGCAGTAGAGATGCCATGTGCTCATACTGAGGGTGGACTGGAATGAGAGGAGACACTTTGCCAGGAGGTACAGCCACACGGGCCTGTGTGCTGGCCCCTGAGCCCACCTTGTGAGTACTATATTTTGACTGCCTGCACTCCAAGGAGGTGAGGAGCGTGGCGCTACTCCCACGGGTGGGACTCTGGAACTGTGAGTCCCCTAGCACCTGGTGAGCGCCATATTTGAAGTGACTCTGCTGATCTGCCTGCACTCTAGCGCCTGGTGGGCACTGTTTTCCTGATTACCAGAAGAGGTACACTATCTTCTGTCCCTGAAGCTTCTAGTGGGACCTAGTGCCTCGCAAGCCCTATATTCAAGGTGCCAGGGGAAGAGGAGCTGATTCCTGCAGCGATGTGCTGTCAAAGCACTATATTTCAATTCCCCTGCATGTGTGCTGCATTGTTGTGCTGCCAGAGTGCCATATTTGTATTGACTGTGCTCTGCTTGCTGACAAGGCGCTACAACTGTGCCTAGGAGAAGAGGAGCGGACGTCTGCAGCGCCGCAATTCTAAAGCACTAAGAGGGGATCCCGGCATGTAGGATTCCCCTCTGCCTGCTTGATTGACAGTGGACAGCTGCAACGTATTGGGGGCATTGTATTCCTAAGGAGAAGAGAGAGAGGAGTGAGAGACACTCCTGCCCTGCCCCAGTGCTTTGCGCACTTTGCTTTTGCTGTTTTTGCAGCCAGCCCTGACTTTGCGGGATATAGGGCATTTGAGCCCCGGAGAGAAGCCAGTTGGCCTGGGGCCAGTTTCAGAGTGTTGTGCCTCCGATTGGGGCGAACTGTGTTTATTCTTGTGAGACCTTTTGCCCCATATGATTTCTTACATGTTATTGTTGCATAATGCATTTGTACCCAGGATGATACCTAATGCTTTTCCCTCCGGATTGCAGTGTTGATTTTGGGCCATTGGTAATCTGCAACTTTGGGGCAGCTATTCCAGGTGTATTTACATATAGTGTAGTGTTAATGTTGCTTATGCCTAATGCATGTGGTTATATCTCTAATGATTTCTTTCCCCCCTAATGCTTACAGGATGTTTGAGGGTCACTAGGAATGCACCATTATGCTAATGTTCTGTCCTAATGTGTGCAATGATGAAACGCCTCATGTGTATGCCCCATTCTAATATGATTAGGCCCCATGTACCGCAAGAGGTGCCTTATGCATCTGTTAATGCTTAAGGTGATTTTGCCTAGCGTTTTTACCCTAATGAGAATGCTTCATGCCTACTATGTTTATACCCACAGGTTGATTCCTAATGCTATTCCCGCCTAATAGGTTATTCATACTGTTTATTTGCCTATTGCAGTAATGCTCGCAATGCTTTTACTCTAACGCTACCTTGTGGGGGTCCTGCGTAAAGCGCCTAATATAAGGTGATTTAATGCTCCCATGCTTTAGGCCCAAGCTGAGTATGGTGTGGCTAATGATATGCAGAATATGCTCAACCGCTATGCCTAATGTATTCGTGTTTTCAGGTGCACTGTGACGGTAGGCCCAAGGTGTTGATTCAGGCTTTATGCCTGACCACTGTGTGTTTTATGCCTAGTGCTAATGGTTTCTGTTCCCCTAAGGCTGCAATGCTGGTGTTCTGCATACTATGCCTAACCTGAGGTTGCCATTCCCGGCTACAGCAATCATAATTTATGCCTGAAGTTAGGCATAATGTGTTTTCATGATTAGTGCCTTTATGCTACTGTTTTTCCCTAATGCCTACATGGCTGGTTTCATGTTTAGGCCTACCTTGACAAATGCCTAAAGTGATTTATGCCAAGTGCAGGTCTACTCACCAGTAGGTACGGCCGGTGAAGCGTTATTGCATATGGACTTTCAGTTATCCTTGGACTTGTGATGGTTTGGGCAGCAGCCCGATTGGCGCTGCCCTGTATTTAGTCCCCCTGTGAAATATTCCCCATGCCGGCTGGCACAGTTTATCTGCACCTCGGATTCCCTTCTTATGTGTTTATTTTACAATACACATACTGCTTTTCACCTAACCTGGTGTGGAGTCTCTTTTTGTAGTGTGCCTTGTGTGTCGCCTGTGTTTGCTACGCGGATGCTTTACACATTTCCTCCAGAGTTTGGCCCGCCTGCTCTGCACCAGGCTACCCGTTTCTAACAGGTACAAAAAGCAGCTCCATGTCAGAGATGAGCACTTCCAATAGGCAGTGTCAGCATGAGTAAGAAAGCTGTTGGCAATGCACACCAAGATGGTACTCAAAAGTGATGTATTCTAGGTTGTTTAACGTAATTGGGTGCTCCAGGATCTCGCCCTCTGATCCTAGGCATATTATGTATGTGTTGCGCCCTCCTACCCTGGGAACAGCATCTCCAAAGTGCACTCCTTGAAGGGGAACTCCTCAAACTCCCTAAGTAAATTAAATAGCAATTCTCCAATGGCATGATGTTGTTATCTTTTAATCATTATTCGTGATACATGGGTGTATGATCAGTAACAATGATATTCACATATTATTTCAATGTGTTATTCCGTCAATACCGATGCTTTTCAGTCTGTGCCCTTCTTCAGGGAATCCAATCTCATATAAAGCAATAAATACACAATAGAATGTACACAAAAAAATCAACCCGGGTGTTGTTTGCAAAATGAAAATAAAAAATAAAAACCTATAACAAACATCTATGGCTAGGTGTTTTTGGTTTAAAAAAAAAAACCTTTGCTCAGATTTCATTTTTGACCAGTGTGCGCTTTAGTGTTTGTTGTGTCAAAATGTTTTGTTTTGTATTGCCTAATATGTCTGCCATTTGTCTCCTATCAGCTCAGTTGTTTTTTGCTTTTAAGAATTGTCCAGATAAAAACGTCCATTAGCCATACAGCCTTTTTTGCCTAGGGATGATAGAGCATGTGAAGCTACTGTTCCAGTTAGCAATTCGTAGCCTTCCACTGTAATGTAGGGGACTGTTTACTTTACTACACAGGGCCATACACCTTGGGCTTTGCTCCTTGTAGGAGAGTAGGGTCTGCTATCCTATGGTCACCCCAATTTTTGCTTTTTGCTTCACTGGTTTTCAACTTAATGTGGCTGTGGGCCTGCTAATCAGACCCACAGCCTGCTGTTCTCTCTCTAAATTCACATACATGTACTATGTACTATAGGTACATCACCAATTTGGTACTGGACACCTTGTCAGCCCCTGTACCATGCACTATAGGTGCTCAGGGCATAGGTGCATCCAAGGCCTACCAGTGGCTGCAGCATATCTTTTGCCACCCCTGGCTGGTACTTAAATCGACACAACTGGCTTATCACTCAGTTGGGGCAAGGTGGTGTAATCACCCCTTGCTTAGATATAGTATACCTATATCTAAACCTATATCTGGACACATATATACCTATCAGTCACTCCTATGGCAGGCCTTAACAATCCTGGAGGCAGAGTGCTTGGTTTTATGTGAGATGGTGCTCTAGCATGAGCGGAGCCTGTCTGCAGTGGTCGGAACCATTTCCTTACTGCTGTTCTAGGATATTGCCATACCATATACTCTTAAGTGCATTATAATCCTCGCGGTTATTGCTAACTTTGGTTTGGCTTTATCAAAACATGTCGTGTTTGGTGTCATACACTTTGGAATACTACCCCCTCGCTAGTTCTGGCGACGGGGGTAGCATTCCACCCTTCTAGAGGGAGAAGACATGTTACTTTACTTAAAACGCGGTTAATCCTAACCAGAGCCTCAGCATCACAAAATGGATGTTGCTGCCCCGACACAAGTCTGACCTCCTGCTGCTGACCAAAACTTGGCAGGGGAGGCCTGGACAAAGGGTTTCCTGTCACATGGAGGTGCTTCACCACCCCAGACAGGAGATAGTGGATTGGAGCAGGGAGGGTTGAAAGAAACTAGACACTGCCTGGGGCACACAAGGTGTCCCATGCAAAATCCAGTACAACCGGTTCTGGGGCACTCCAGCCCCAGTCCTGGCGCGAAACTGGACAAAGGGAAAGGGGTGTAACCACCCCCTTCCTGGGTCCCACCCATAGGAGGGACCTAGCAGGTAATCCAGCCCCCTGATTTGGAATAATGGTGGGAGCAGTGCCAAGGCACATCAGATTATCCTGACTGAAACGTATGAAACGAAACTCTGGACCCTTCGACATCCTACTCGATGTAGAAGACTGAAGAATCTCCCTTGTGGTCAAGGAGTGACCACCCTGTGCAAACAGGCACCACCCAGCGCGTCACCATTTGCTTTGTTGCAGTTCCCGCCAGAACTCGAGCAACAGAGATCAACAAGACCCAGCGTTCCTGCCTTCCAACAGCCCGATCCACAGTCCTAGCAAAGCTGAGACCCGTGGAGGCGACTCGAAGTGTGGGGCCGGACATCTTGGAAAAACATCAAAGTGCTGACCGTGCAGCTTCCAAGGCTCCCTCAAAGCTGTGCATTGAGGTTTCAGAAGCCCTAGCCCCGAGCAGCTTTTGCCTCAAAGCTCACCCCTCCACACTCATCGAGTGCTGCGTGGGGCCCTTTTGCATTTTCCTGCTTGATGCGTTGGTCCGGTCGCTTGCCCGTTGGCTAGTGGCCCCAGTACCAATGAACCTTTAAATTTGCTCCGTTAGTCTGGTTGCTCTAGACTGGCCCTCGCTCCCCTGAAAAGGAGCACCCGCTCTGACCTTGCTGGTCCGAGTAAGAAGCAATCTTTGAATCCTGCGTGGGTTGCCCTTGCCAAGGCTTGTTAACTCCGATCCTGAAGCCGACACCAACGACAGCGAGAGCTTTTATGGAACAGCTCGTGATCCACTCCTGGACATCCGAGGTGCCCCAGAGTCCACGTGGCAGCGGAGACAAGCTTCACGACAACCACCTGATTGCGCCCGACATCGCCTGGTTCCGTCCTGGTTCCTTCCTGGTCACTGGCTAGTGACCCAGACTCTGTCCCCTCTGCTTTCAGGTTCTCTACATCTTAGATCCACCCTTGGATCACAACGGACACTTCCCTTCTGGTCGCCTGCAGCATCTTCATCTTCAGGCTCCATAGATCTACACGACGAAACCCAACACGCTTTTGCACCTGTGCACCCGCTTCCTGTGGGTGAGGTAACTCTTGAACGCCTGTGCTCCTGTAGTGGTTTACACCTCTAGTGTCTAGGTCTAAAGTTTTGTCCTTCTAGTCCAGTCGGAAGACTCCTAAAACTGTAACTCGATAACTTTCATGCACCATTGACTTTGCATTGGTGCATGCTTGTGCTTTTAGCGCTGCACCCGAATCCCGCGAGCTACTCCCGTCCTAACTGCTGTTAGTCCAGTGTAGTCCCAGCGATTCTCAAGGCCCTAGCCCTTACCACTGATCGATTAGTGATACTTATACCACGTTTTTGATATATGGTTTGAGTGGCCACCGGCCTTATCCATAAACGTGCAACTTTCATATGTTATATTGTGCTTTTATTTAAACGCTTGTAGATTCTATACTCATAAAGAGTACAGGGGATTATTCTGAGAATAAATACATATATTTTTATAATATATAACTTGTGTGGTGTCCTTTCATTTGATATTACAGGATTGCATATGGTATAACAGCTGGCTTCACATGCCCTCTTGAGTTAAGCCTGAAGGCTGCTTAGTCCATGCTACCACTAGGATAGCTTGTCTTTTAAGGTTGACTTACAACCACCACCATAAGGGATTGTTTGGACTGATACAAGGTGCCCACAGAATTGTGGACATCATACATCAGGCCAACTTCTCACATTGGTGTGCAGCGGTGCGGATTTGAGCTTGCTGTCAAATTGAAAGATCACATTAAGTACCTTAGGTACATATAAACAAAGCTTACATATTTAAGTTCTACTGAACTTAGTAGTTGTAGATCAAAGGGCTTAGCACACCGTGCCTACAACTCACTAGCAAGGTACAGTAGGAAAACACTTAGTGTAGGTAAGTGTATCACTTACACCTCACTAGAGTCATGTCTGGCACAGGTGAGCAGCCCATTGCTCTGCCTGTGGAAGGTGACCTTGCCAAGGCACCCTCCAGCTATGACAAACTCAGCCATAGGGACTTGAGTGCCTTGTGCATTGCAAAGAGGCTTAGAAAGGGTCACAACCCTACCATTCCCATCCTGATAGCCATCCTACAGAAGGATGATCTTGAGAAAACTAGTCCAGTTCCCTCAGGGTCAGGAGATGGAGTGAATCCCCCAGATACTGAGAACACCACTCCAGAGGTAGACGAGGAGGAGGTGGACCCTGAATCAGAAAGTTAAGAGTCAGATCATGATCAAGGGGATAACCAGGTACCAGTTGGGAGGCTTAGCCAAGTCAACTTGGACCTACATGGAAATGGAGAGGGCCAGCATCTCCCCAGAGTACATAACAGAATCCTTCCAGGCAATACAAGGGAGAGATCTCCTTCCAGGGAATCTCAACTTTCTAGTGCCTCAAGGGAATCTCAAAGGGGAATGACTTCCCCCTAGAGAAAAGAGTATAAGGCCAGGATGAGAGCTGTCAAACTCCAGATAGAGAGAGAGGGGTGGCCCAAGCTAAACTTGCTTTAGCAAGGGAACAAAAACTGTGTGGGGAGACACCCACTGGTGGCAGCATTATTCCTAGAGAGAAAGACAGGTCCTATGATAATAGAAACCTGACAAAGATTGTGCCCCCCTACAAGGATGGGGATGAATGACATCCACAAATGGATGACTGCTCTGGAGAGAGCCTGCATGGTACAGCAGGTTCCTCAAGAACAGTGGGCAGCTATCTTATGGTACTCCTTTTCTGAGATAGGGAGAGACAAGCTCCTCACAGTTAGACCTGAGGATGCTATAAACTACTCTGTCCTGAAGAGTGCTCTTATTGATGGGTTTGGCTTAAACACTGAGCAATACAGGTTGTTGTTCAGAGATACCCAAAAAGCTCAGACTCAGGACTGGACTGATTTTGTTGATTGTGCCACTAAGGCTCTGGAGGGTTGGTTGCAGGGAAGTAAAGTCTCAGACTATACAGGATTGTACAATTTTATAATGAGAGAGCAGATCCTCAATAACTGTCCAAACCAGCTATTGCATCAACACCTTGTAGACTCTGATCTGACCTCTCCCCAAGATTTGGGAAAGAAGGCAGACAAATGGGTCAGAACAAGGGTTAAGCAGAAACCCCAGAACCAAGGAGGTGATCAGAAGAAAGCAGACCAGAAGGGTGGAGATAAGAAAGAAAAAGACCAGAAGTCTTCTTCAGGCCCCCAAAATAGTTCTAATAAGGAGGGTGGTTCCCAAAATGGAAACAAGAAGAAGAAGAATGATGGCCCAAAGAAACCTTGGTGCAATACTTGTAAGTCCTCTTCCCACTGGGGTATTGAATGCACCAAGAAAAATCCAGTCCCTACCACTGCAGCCCCTAAGGCACCTGTACCCCCTAGTACAGTCATCAGTGGTGGTACACAACCCAAGACTATAGCGGGGTTAACCCTGGGTACTGAGATGGAGTCTGGCTTAGTCAGAATCCCTACTCAGGGAGTTCTGCTATATGATGTGGACATGTCAGTGTCCACTCCTATGAGTCCCAATATTTTGGGCAAATATAGACAGACACCTTTAATCAATGAGAAACTGGCTCAGGCCTACAGGGACACTGTGCCAGTGTCACTATGGTGACATCTAACTTTGTGGACCCTGAACAAATCATACTAGGTGATAACTACCTAGTGACCAATGCCACTACTACACAGTGTGGCTGTTGTTAAATTCTCCTGGGGAGGGGTAACTGGCCACAAGAAAGTTGTTGTAAGTGCAGACCTCCCAGTAGACTGTCTTTTGGGCAATGATCTAGAGGAATCATTATGGTCAGAAGTGGAGTACAGGACTCATGCAGAAATGCTAGGGATTTCAGCACATGTCCTTGCTGTAACCAGGTCCCAGGCTAAGAAGTGCCTACCTGAACCTGTGGTGGATCTTGAAACAATAGACCATCCAAAACCCAAGAGAAGGAGCAAGAGGGTTAAGGCAGTGCCTTCACACTTGCCCCAGGTTGAGGATCAGACATCACAGGAGGATGATTCTGTGATCCAAGAGGAGACTGTCCTGGAAGAGCTTGAACCTGATCAGGTTGAGTTTCTGGGGACAGGGGGACCCTCAAGGGCAGACATGGGGCAGGCTCAGTTGACTTGCCCTTCACTTGAACCCCTCAGACAGCAAGCTGCTGCTGAGGCTGCTGGGAATGCTCAAGGTACCCATAGAGTGTATTGGTATGATGGGCTCCATTATTCAGAGGCTAGAGACCCCAAGCCTGGTGCTACCAGGAGGTTGGTTCTACCTCTGCAATTTAGGGCCTTCCTTCTCACCTTGGCCCATGATATTCCCCTTGCAGGACACTTAGGCCAGAACAAGACTTGGGGCAGGCTTGTCCCTCACTTTCACTGGCCTCACATGTCAGAGGATACCAAGGAGTTTTGTCGCTCCTGTGACACCTGCCAAGCCAGTGGCAAATCAGGTGGCACCACAAAGGCCCCCCTGATACCACTACCTGTGGTGGGGGTGCCCTTTGAGAGAGTTGGGATTGACATTGTTGGACCAATGGATCCGCAAACAGTATCTGGGCACAGATTTATCCTGGTGGTAGTGGATCATGCCATCAGGTACCCAGCGGCAATTCCCCGGAGGACCACAACAGCTCCTGTTGTGGCAAGGGCCCTACTTGGAGTTTTCTCCAGAGTGGGCTTTCCAAAGGAGGTCATTTCAGACAGAGGTACCAACTTCATGTCTGGATACTTAAAAGGCAATGTGGAAAGAGTTTGGAGTAAACTATAAGTTTACCACACCCTACCATCCACAGTGCAATGGGCTTGTTGAAAGGTTCAACAAGACCCTAAAGGGAATGATAAAAGGTTACCTGAAAAGCTTCGGCGAAGATGGGACATCCTTTTACCCTGCTTGCTCTTTGCTTACAGAGAGGTCCCACAGAAGGGGGTTGGCTACAGCCCTTTTGAACTTTTGTTTGGCCACCCTGTGAGTGAAAGAAGGATGGGAGTTACCTCTCAAAAAGCCTAAGCTTGATATTGTGGACTATGTACTTGGTCTCCGCTCCAGGATGGCTGAGTACATGGAGAGAGCATCCAAAAACCTGGAGGCCAGCCAAGAATTACAGAAAGCTTGGCATGACCAAAAGGCTGTTCTGACTGAGTACCAGCCAGGGCAGAAGGTGTGGGTGTTGGAGCCAGTGGCCCCAGCAGCTCTCTAAGACAAATGGTCTGGACCCCACACCATACTTGAGAAAAAGGGAGAGGTCACCTACTTGGTGGACCTTGGCACCCCTAAGAGCCCCCACAGGGTGCTCCATGTAAACAGATTGAAACCATATGTGGACAGGGCAGACATGGGTTTACTCATGGCTACAGATGGGGAAAATGAGGAAGAGAGTGACCCTCTCCCAGACCTGCTTTCCCAAAACCCTGATGATGGCTCAGTGGAAGGTGTAGCCTTGGCAGGCAGCCTCACTGACCACCAGCAATGGGACTGCAGGCAAGTGTTGCAGGCTCATAGACATATGTTTTCTCTTACACCCAGTCAAACTAACTGGTGCACCCATGAGGTGGACACTGTGACAGTCTGCCTGTGAAGAATAAAATCTACAGGCAACCTGACCATGTCAGGGATTGTATAAAGGCTGAGGTACAGAAAATGCTTGAACTTGGAATGATTGAGCCATCAGAGCGCCCCTGGGCCAGCCCAGTAGTCCTTGTCCCAAAACCTCATACCAAAGATGGAAAGAGAGAAATTAGATTGTGTGTGGACTATAGAGGTCTCAATGCTGTCACTAGGACAGATGCTCATCCCATTCCAAGGGTAGATGAGCTCATAGATACGTTGGCTTCTGCCAAATTTCTGAGCACATTTGATTTGACAGCTGGCTATTGGCAAATCAGGTTAGCTGAAGAGTCTAAAGCCAAAACAGCATTCTCTACCCCCAGTGGGCATTATCAGTTTGTGGTGATGCCCTTTGGTTTGAAGAATGTACCTGTCACCTTCCAAAGGTTGGTGAAGCAAGTCCTTGCTGGGTTGGAAGACTTTTGTGCAGCATATCTAGATGATATTACGGTCTTCAGCTCCACCTGGGAGGAACACCTGATCCACCTGAAGAAGGTTCTGGAGGCCCTGCAAAAGGCAGGCCTGACTATCAAGGCTACCAAGTGCCAGATAGGGCAGAGTAAGATTGTGTACCTGGGCCACCTAGTCGGTGGGGGTCAGGTTCAACCATTGGAGAGCAAAATCCAGGCCATACAGGACTGGGCTCCTCCAACTACCCAGCCACAAGTCAGAGCCTTCTTGGGCCTGACTGGGTATTACAGGAAATTTGTAAAGAATTATGGATCCATTGTGACTCCATTAAAATATTTGACATCCAAGAAGATGCCCAAAAAGGTTCAGTGGACAGTTAGCTGTCAAAAGGCATTTGAAGACCTGAAGAGGGCCATGTGCTCTGCACCTATCCTGAAGAGTCCTGACTACTCCAAAGAGTTCATTGTCCAAACAGATGCTTCTGAGTTGGGGGTGGGAGCTGTGCTTTCACAACTTAATGTAGATGGTCAAGACCAGCCCATTGCTTTTATTAGCAGAAGGCTGACCCCTAGAGAGAGACGTTGATCAGCCATTGAGAGGGAGGCCTTTGCTGTGGTTTGGGCCCTAAAGAAGTTGAGACCATACTTGTTTGGCACTCACTTCCTAATTCAGACAGACCATAAGGCCCTCTTGTGGCTTAATCAGATGAAGGGTGAAAATCCCAAACTGCTCAGGTGGTCCATTTCCCTACAAGGGATGGACTTTACAGTGGAGCACAGACCAGGGACTGACCATGGCAATGCAGATGGTCTCTCCAGGTATTTCCACTTAGAACATGAAGACTTATCTGGTCAAGGTTAAGTTTAATGTCCCTGCGTTAGGGGAGGGTTGTGTAGGAGAGTAGGGTCTGCCATCCTATGGTCACCCCAATTTTTGCTTTTTGCTTCACTGGTTTTCGACTTAATGTGGCTGTGGGCCTGCTAATCAGACCCACAGTCTGCTGTTCTCTCTCTAAATTCACATACATGTACTATAGGTACATCACCAATTTGGTACTGGACATCTTGTCAGCCCCTGTACCATGCACTATAGGTGCTCAGGGCATAGCTGCATCCAAGGCCTACCAAGGGCTGCAGCATATCTTTTGCCACCCCTGGCTGGTACTTAAATCAACACAACTGGCTGATCACTCAGCTGGGGCAAGGTGGTGTAATCTCCCTTTGCTTAGATATAGTATACCTATATCTAAACCTATATCTGGACACATATATACCTATCAGTCACTCCTATGGCAGGCCTTAACAATCCTGGAGGCAGGGTGCTTGGTTTTATGTGAGATGGTGCTCTAGCATGAGCAGAGCCTGTCTGCAGTGGTCGGAACCATTTCCTTACCGCTGTTCTAGGATATTGCCATACCATATACTCTTAAGTGCATTATAATCCTCACGCTTATTGCTAACTTTGGTTTGGCTTTATCAAAACATGTCGTGCTTGGTGTCATACACTTTGGAATACTACCCCCTCGCCAGTTCTGGCAACAGGGGTAGCATTCCACCCTTCTAGAGGGAGAAGACATGTTACTTTACTTAAAACGCGGTTAATCCTAACCAGAGCCTCAGCATCACAAAATAGATGCCGCTGCCTCGACACAAGTCTGACCTCCTGCTGCTGACCGAAACTTGGCAGGGGAGGCCTGGACAAAGGGTTTCCTGTCACAGGGAGGTGCTTCACCACCCCAGACAGGAGATAGTGGATTGGAGCAGGGAGGGTTGAAAGAAACTAGACACTGCCTGGGGCACACAAGGTGTCCCATGCAAAATCCAGTCAAACCGTTACTGGGGCACTCCAGCCCCAGTCCTGGTGCGAAACAGGACAAAGGGAAAGGGGTGTAACCACCCCCTTCCTGGGTCCCACCCATAGGAGGGACCTAGCAGGTAATCCAGCCCCCAGATTTGGAATAAAGGTGAGAGCAGTGCCAATGCACATCAGATTATCGTGACTGAAACTTATGAAATGAAACTCTGGACCCTTCAACATCCTACTCGACGTAGAAGACTGAAGAATCTCCCTTGTGGTCAAGGAATGACCACCCTGTGCAAACAGGCACCACCCAGGCCGTCACCGTTTGCTTTGTTGCAGTTCCCGCCGGAACTCGAGAAACAGAGATCAACAAGACCCAGCGTTCCTGCGTTCCTGCTATCCAACAGCCAGATCCACAGTCCTAGCAAAGCTGAGACCCGTGGAGGCAACCTGAAGCGTGGGGCCGGACATCTTGGAAAAACAATGAAGTGCTGACCGTGCAGCTTCCAAGGCTCCCTCCAAACTGTGCATTGGGGTTTGAGAAGCCCCAGCCCCGAACAGCTTTTGCTCCGAAGCTCACCCCTCCACACTCACTGAGTGCTGCGTTGGGCCCTTTTGCATTTTCCTGCTTGACGCATTGGTCCGGTCGCTTGCTCGTTGGTTAGTGGGCCCCAGTACCGACGAACCTTTGAATTTGCTCAGCTAGTCTGGTTGCTCCAGACTGGCCCTCGCTCCCCTGAAAAGGAGCACCCGCTCTGACCTTGCTGGTCCGAGTAAGAAGCGATCGTCGAATCCTGCGTGGGTTGCCTTTGCCAAGGCTTGTTAACTCCGATCCGGAAGCCGACACCGCCAACAGCGAGAGCCTTTATGGAACAGCTCGTGATCCACTCCTGGACATCCTCGGTGCCCCAGAGTTTACGTGGCAGTGGAGACAAGCTTCACAACAACCACCTGATTGCGCCCAACATCGCCTGGTTCCTTCCTGGTTCCTTCCTGGTCACTCGCTAGTGACCCAGACTCTGTCCCCTCTGCTTTCAGGTTCTCTACATCTTAGATCCACCCTTGGATCACACCGGACACTTCCCTTCTGGTTGCCTGCAGCATCTTCATCTCCAGGCTCCATAGATCTACACGACGAAACCCGACACGCTTTTGCACCTGTGCACCCGCTTCCTGTGGGTGAGGTAACTCTTGAACACCAGTGCTCCTCTAGTGGTTTACACCTCTAGTGTCTAAGTCTAAAGTTTTGTCCTTCTAGTCCAGTCGGAAAACTCCTAAAACTGTAACTCAATAACTTTTACGCACCATTGACTTTGCATTGGTGCATGCTTGTGCTTTTAGCGCTGCACCCGAATCCCGCGGGCTACTCCCGTCCTAACTGCTGTTAGTCCAGTGTAGTCCCAGTGATTCCCAAGGCCCTAGGCCTTACCACTGATCGATTAGTGATACTTATACCACTTTTTTGATATATGGTTTGAGTGGCCACCGGCCTCATCCATAAACGTGCAACTTTCATATGTTATATTGTGCTTTTGTTTAAAGGCTTGTGCTTCTATACTCCTAAAGATTACAGGGGATTATTCTGAGAATAAATACATATATTTTTATAATATATAACTTTTGTGGTGTCCTTTCATTTGATATTACAGGATTGCATATGGTAAAACAGCTGGCTTCACATGCCCTCTTGAGTTAAGCCTGAAGGCTGCTTAGTCCATGCAACCACTAGGATAACTTGTCTTTTAAGGTTGACTTACAACCACCACCATAAGGGATTGTTTGGATTGATACAAGGTGCCCACAGAATTGTGGACATCATACATCAGGACAACTTCTCACACTCCTCCTCACCGTGGCTACTGTACCCCAGCCTGTATGGTTCATGTGTTGTTGAACAGGACACCATCTCCATAAATCGTGAATTTTTCTGCTTCTATGCCAGGACATGTGCACATTCGCTAGTGGGCGGTGGTTCAATTTTAAAGGCACAATGCAGCTTCTGTCCCAGAGCGACTGGATCTCACAGCAGATGTTGATTTCTTTCATTTCACTCAGCGCCACACAAGTTTAACTTCACACATTTCCATTCCACACCTCATATTTTGACAACAAACCACATAATTCAACTCAACAGCACAATTATTCAACACATCACATACATCCAATCCACACCATAGAATTCCAAATCGTGCTACAAAATTCAACAGCACACCACATATTTAAACCCCACTACATACCACTCCACAACACAAAATGCCAATCCACATTATTACATTTCTTGACACACAATCCCACTCCACATAATCCCAGTATACTCAATACCACATAATTGCTAACCACATAATTCCACTGCACACGATGCCACATAACTCCACTCAAACACCACACAATTCCACAACAAACAATTCTAATTTAGTTTGTAACTCGTACAACTGGGTTTTGAAGAGTGAAGCCTGTGGACATTCCATCAGGATGGGGGTGACAAGTTCATATTTCCTCAGGCACTGGATAAGATGTGCTGAGCCTTGTAGAAACACCTTAAGAAGTACCCTTGTGAGGTCTGATAGATCATAGAGATGGGCATATCCATCATCTGGATGTGAGAGTATGAGAGCTTGAATAGCAGTTCTGAAGTTCCCTTCTTCAGGAGAGTTTCCAATTGCTTCATTATAGAGAACTGTTACCAGGTACTCTTTGTATTCTTAGAAGTGTGTTCTTTGAGGGTGAAGTTTGTGCCCAGGTTCGAATCCAAATAACTTGGCAGAGGGTAATGGATGGGCTTTGAATCCAACAAGGTTTATGTCATAGAGCCACGTTTGGGCTGTTTTTTTACTTGTTGATCTTGGCAAATAACAGGCATTTATTTTAGTGACTAAGTTTCATAGAAATGCTGAACATTCAGGAGTGGGTGAGGTACTGGCAGTGTTTGAGGTACTAGATTTCTAGCGTAGAAGAGACTTTCAAATAAAGTTGTGTATTATCGGCATAGTGGTGAAATTTGGTGCTGTTACCAGTGTGTAGAGTCCCAGTGGCCCAGGTAGAGGTTGAAGAAGATGAGGGACTTTATTTAATTCCTTTGTATTCCACAGGTGATAGAGATCTTGTACTAATTAGAGATGCCTGTGTGAACAAGCCGGTGTTGGTTGGGGAGGTATGAGGAGAAAGAATGATAAGTTTTGCCAGTGAATCCAATTTGAATCTTCAGGGTGTGGATTAGGCATGATCGACTGTCTTGAATTGGATGAGAGGTCTAACAATATCAGGAGGTAAGGGTCATCTTCATCTGCAGTCAGGATGGTACAAGCTACGATGCATAGGGTAACTGTCTCTGTCCTACAGCAGGATATGAAGATAGATTAGTAGTTGTGCAGGAGATGGTTGGTACAGATGTGATCTTGGAGTCGAGTGTAGTCTGCTTTTTTTAATGATATTAGCAATGAAGGACAGTAAGTTAGGGGTCTGCAATTGGCAAGACTTTTTATGAGTGGTAGGATATGGTCTGCCATAAGAGCTTTGGGACTATATTTTAAGAGAATGAGGCAATGGGGAGTATGAGTGAGAGAGCTTCTTCAGAGAGAGTTTTGATGAAGGTCAAGGATCATTTTCATGGGAGGTGGCTTTGAGGCAGCTGAGTAAATTGGCAATATCTGCAACTATTAGAGCTTTGAAATAATGACCATTGCAGGATGCTACAAAGGGGGATTGGGTGTAAGAAGAGAAGTAAGCTTGAAGTTATGAGTTGGCGGTCAGATCTATATTTGTTCACTGAAAAAGACTTTGATTGCATTGCACTTGTCCATGGTGTGAGGGATTGGATGGTCGGGTAGGGGGTTGATACAGTGTTTGATTATCTTGAAAAGAGCTTTGCTTCTGAAGGTAGATTCATTAATGGCATTGATACAGTACTTTGCTTTTGCTGATAATGTGTGTTCTTTTTGTTTTGAGTGGAAGGGCTTCATCTTATCTACATGAGTCCTGTCTTCACCTGTTATGTTGCTGTCCGCATTTTGCCATAGATCTTCACCGCCTACTGGCTCCAGTTTTTAAGGAAAAGACATTGAGACTCTACAGGGAAGCATCGGATTTGTGATTTAGCAATAATTCAGCCCAGGCTCTAGCAAGAGCTGGGAAGTTTGTTAATATTATCTTAACCACACTGCATAATGCTTTGCATGAAGAAACTGATTAGGACGTTTATATTTTAAATTTTATATTTCGTTATGTATTGATATGTTTGTATATTATGGTTTTAATTAACTGTTTAATAAAGGAGTGGAAGGGCTTCATTAACGTGAGATCATTAGATGCTGTATTCTTTTCATTTACTCTCCTGTCTGTTGATGGGGCATTTATTGTTGCAGATTTTGTTTCACTGTCATTAAAGAGTTAGCAGAGTTTTGCTTAGAATCTTAACATCTGCATTAATGAGCAAGATAGTCTCTACAAGAAATATTAATTTGCTGATCGGCCCAGTTTTGGGAGTGTTGTTTTACCTGATTCACCTAAACGTAATGGGAGGTAACCTTTCTCATGAAGAAAATTTAACAAATTCAACTAAGGTTGGGTATGAGAAATACTTATATAATTCCCATAGAATCCATCTGGTCCTGGGGGTTTCCTGTGTGGTCTGGCTATTGGCCTTAGGTATATGTTCTACTGATAGGGGTGCTTTCATAGGCACCACATTCCACCTGTAAGTATACTGTTAGAAAGTGTGGATATGAAGCCCCCTTTACATATTCCTGGCCATAGAATCCTTGAAAGTAGCCAGTTAACTCAGAATGTCATTTTAATTCTGGTATCAACTCTCTGTCCTCGAGAATTTGAGCAATGTACCTATTCTCCTTCTCTAATCAAACCTGCCCTTGTAGGATCTTGCCTGTTTTGTTACTCTGTATACTCTACTCTGAGATCCAGGTTAAAAGCCCTTTGCTGCTTCTTTGCAATACTGTTGCAATCTACGTTTATTTGAGGATCATCTCATTAACATTATCTTTTGATACATAAGTGCAGCATTGGTCATTTAATTCTAGGAAGGTTGCCTTGAGAGCCTCCCATAGAGTTATAGGCCATTCAGCTGATTTAGTGCTGCTTAAAAATATTGAAAGAATGTCTCCTTTAACACCACCATGAAGTCCTACTTGTTGAGCCACAACATGCCTCACTGCCCTACTTGCTGTCAGTATTGTGACTGCAATGTATGCCTGGCCAGAAAGACCATTTTCGAATGCTTAAGTAGCAGTTGCCCTATTTAGTTCTGAAGGAAATGATGGATGTTGGAGAATGACTTGTGTGTATCAGGCAAAAACGTTTATAAGCATTTCATTGATTGGCATATGCTCATGATGTTGCAGGGCCCCTGTGAGGACAGAAATGTGACTAAATGCATATGACAATCGGTTTATTCATAGTACCAGTTAAGTCCCCTCGTATTATTGTCAGGCCTGTTGGTGCCTCTGAGGACTGAATCAAGACGTTAGAGGAAATCACCAATAGCAGGCATATACATTGAATTGTTTGATCATTGTCTCTCACGTGGAGCCTGAAATAATAATACACAACCCAGAGTATTGGACAATAACTTGAATGGAAATGTATCTACAGTCCAGGTAATATGGGACAGAAAACCACAAGGCTAGTAAAATGCATCCAAAGAGTGGGGAAGGGTTTAGCAAATACTTAAATGTGTTTCTTTTTTTACTAGCACCCCACCAGCACCCACCCCCTCCTGTGTTGTGTTACTTGCCCAGCCGCTCCGTTGTCTTTCTCCCACTTACTCCTGCCAGGCAAAAAAAAGCACTATGAAATGGCCAGCGCCAGCCACCTCTTATTGCTTTTTTCCTCATGACTGTTTTGCTGCTGTACGACATGGCTAAAAACATTAACACCAATAGCTTGCACATTGCAGAGACATTTGGAGTTTGCCAATCCTTGTTTACATTTGAAACCACCAACTTTATGATTAAATTGCTTTATAGAAAAAGGCCTGCACGTCTATTTGACTGCATAGATGCCTGGTCCAAAAGAAACCTTCACCATTGTGAAAGATTTTACCTCATCATCTGCTGCCTCCAACTCAATCACCCCTCAAAGGGGCTCTGCAACAGTCTCAGTTCTTCAGAAATTAAATCACTGCCATTTACAGCAACTTCAGCCATGACCAGACAGACCTCACCAAACACCTACAACGCTTATCCAAAGAGCCAATCCTAACCAAATGGCCCAGTTCCACCCCAGAAGAAACTGCTACCACCATGAAGTCCATGTACTCAGGGGCCCCATTGAACCCCTGCTCCCCAGCACACATACTACAGAAGACTGCAACCCATCAACATACACACCTATTCTAAATGCTTTCACCTCTCCTGGTACCTTCCCAGAGGCTTGGAAACAAGCAATTGCCCTCCCATTGCTGAAGAAGCCCTCTGTTACCTCTTCAGTGCTTGCCAACTATAGACCAATCCCCAGCTACCATTCCCTGCACAAATCTTGAAGGCAATAAACAGACACCGCACAACATGCAACAAAAATGGTTTCATCAATAGGTGAACATTATACAAGTCTCAAGCAAACAGAGAAGAGAACATCAGAGAATCAAATATTGATTTTATCCAATGTTATCCATACATGACACATTCACATGAAAAAATTCTTTGAGCACTACAAATCAATAGTGATAGCCTGACTGGTGGTCCTAATCCTAGGGGTCGGTGTAATTGGCAAAGCAATCGGACAGCCGACACATGTTTTGTTAAATGGATGTAACCTTTTCAAGGCTTATTCTCTGTAAGTAGGAACATTGAGATGACATTTGACCGTTTTTGCAACAATACTGTGCGTTGTTCTTGATGCACTAAGAAGAACCTGCAAATCGTATAGCATGTGGGTTTCCTTGTGGTGCATCAAGGTTTAGGCATATGAAGAAAAAAATAATTCAAGAAATTCCTTCATTAGCACCTGACAAAGAAGATTTTGCGGATAGTCACCCCGTTGGAATCCCCAACCTATCCGTGGGTGGTTCCAAATCATGTGATGTCAAAATCTCTTGTGAGGACAAATACAGGGAAGATCACCCCATTAGAATCCCCAACCACTCAGTGGGTGATTACCATTGAGATAAAACAGAACCTCTTCTAAGCGTCATAAACCGGACTTTTCACCATTCTAGGAGGTGGCCAACTAGTGTGCTAAAGACACCAATGTATACACCACAAACTAGAGCTTTAGTGTGTCCCAATTAGAGGTGCCAACGAACGTAGTTTCCAGAGCAATTCTGAAAAAAGTGAATGGGGTATGACATCAGTATTAGTCTGAACAGTGGCCCTCTTCCTCCTGGACCTCTCTGCAGCATTTAACACAGTCTTCCATTCAACACCTACACAACATCAGAATCCAAGGACATGCACTCCGATCGATAAACCGGTTCCTTCCTGATTGGAAGTACCCAGTCAGCCTGGCTCCGTACACGTGAGACACTCATGATCACATCTTCAATGCATACATGATCCCTCTAACCATGATCATCTGCTCTTGTGATATCAACATCATGTGCTACACCAATGAAACAACTCATTCTCTCCCTCATGGACAAGAGACCAGCACCTGGATCAAGTTAAATCACTGACATCACTCACTGTATGAAGACGAGCTGTCTAAAGCTGAACACCAACCAGACCAAAACTGATCTTCAGGAGAAGCATATCACTGTTGGACTCCACCTGATGGCCAACAGAGCCAGGACAGACATCCACACACATCCACTCCAGGAACTTCTGGATCATCAGCCAACAACATAACCGCCCAAGTCAATGCCAGTCAGCCCCTCATGCTTCCATACCTTGAAAATGCATATGTAATTTTCAAATGGCTCCCATTCAGCACCTGGAAAAACCGTCAAGCACACCCTGGTCAACAAGCAAGCTGGACTATGAGACCCCCCCTCTATGTCAGGATAAGAAAAAAGAAATACCTCACTTGAGCTCTGCAGACCATCCAGACCTTAGTTGGCAAATTCTCTCAACCTCCCACACTACATTCACACACACGAGGGAGCTCCACTGCTCCCCATTCAAAACCAGGCATGATTTATAACTCCACACTTTCAAGGCACTACAGAACGCTGGCACAGCATACCTCAACAATCGCATTTGCTTTCACAAACCTTCCATTCAACTGCGCTCATTCGGAATCCTACATGCATATGGAAAACTAATACTGGTGGCCGCCCCTTCTCCTACATCAATCCTAAAGCATGTAACAACCTGCCGCTACACAGCCTTTGAGCAGTCCCACTAGGCCCTAGGTGTGTCTAGGCTCACACTGACTAAGGGCCACAGTACCCTTCTGAGTGACAATGCGCTTTACAAACCTGCTTAACATGTCCTGACAAAGAAAGCTAAAATGCAATACAGTAAACATAAAATTACCATTAGAAATAGAATATACCAGTTGCTCAACCTTAGTTGACAGAGGGTGTAATTGAAGTCAAATTAGATAACAAATAACAGAAGCAAAACACAGATTTTGAAAGTGGCCGTGATAATTCAACATTTGACATGAATATTACAGGCTTAAAATTCTAAACACTTCATCCAAATGGGTATAACAAGATAGAGATGAAGTCTTATAATCATAACAGACAAAAATCTTATTGACTTCTAGAAAAGACGTTCCAACGATACAACTGTGTTTGTTATTAAATGATCAGTAAGTAAACTGTATGTGTTGAGGTATTCAATTAGATCATAGAAAGACCCTGTGCAGGGAGGTGTCCAAGAATAATGATTGGTCGTATTATAACATATAGGAACAAGATGGTCAATCACTTTCAAATTATAGCAATAGGTGCTGGGATTAACTTAGTAACACAACATTTGTTTTACAGGAATCAGCTATATATGGTACCACATTATAAAAAAATAGAATTTGTATTAAGGAGTTTGGTACAATTTAGGTAGGATGATTGCTGTCAGAATAATGTTAAACTTTGTTTTCTATGACTCACACAAAGTGTGGTAACCAATTTCACATTTGAGAGATTAGTCTCATACTGTGATTCACAAGGTCCGACTGTTTTGAAGGAGATAATGAAACCTTTAACAATATGATCTGCAGATAATAGCATTTTCTGATAGTTATCACAAATATGATCAGAAATGGCCAACCATAAATTTCTCTAACTGAACAGGAATGAATCCTGATATATTCTATAAATAATCATTCCCTATTAGGTTGAACATATTGGTCACAGAATTGGGATTACACATATAACCGACAGTACAAAAGGAATTCATGTTTCCCTCTTTATAACAATAAATTGCAATGGGACCAGGATAATTAGAGGGATGAACTATGCATCACTTGCAATGTATTACAACAGCGCAGAAATGTCTTGCTGCTATTACAGTAATCAAAATAAAATTTATGAAATAGAATTTCAAAGAATTTACAAATTAGCATACAATGGTCACTGATCAAATCTAACTTTAGTTGTGATTCATAGTCAATAGACCGGTCTACGGACTAAATAAAGGACAAGTATTTATGAACTACAGCTGTCTAAATTCAGATTCATGGATTTCAATTGGTGTGAATAAGATTTGATTAGTAGGAAGCACCATATCAGTAACACACTTACCTTTGAATATTACATTTTGGTATTGTAATGAAATGAAAAATACGCCACAAAAAAGAAACTAGATGAACAGGTTAGTCTTTCCACACATAGTTAAGTGCAGAAAGTAGATATCCTACTTTTTAGCATGCAGCAGAGAACACATTATTGCAAATAATGCTGGAAAGCACAAAAATAAATTCTCACAATAACATTAAACATAGAAGATTTTACATGTAGTTGATACACATGGATGTTACTTGCAGGACAACTATTTGCTTTATTCCAATAGGCATCAATAAGATTTGTTTAGTAGGAAGTACCATACCAAGAGTACAAGTACCTATAAACATTGTTATAACATGGTAACGAAATTATTAAACAATTACAAATGAAACAATTTCTCACGCAGTTACCAATTTGAAAAAAATTTACATAGATATCAAGTTGGAATACCTTAACGTTTTGTGACACTCATTCCACATTGGAGGAAATTGCTACTTTGGACCACAGGTATTTAAATAACTGATACTACTCTTATTTACAATAGCCATCTGTGGGTACTATGTTAACCATTTAGGCTGTACTTTTACCATCCTTTATAGTTCAAATACTTTTTAATGATAAAGTTCATTAATGTAAACACAGAACTCCGCAATTGCCGGATTAGGTCACTGTAAAACAACTTACCACAGACATGTCATTACTCAGTTCTCTTTATTATGACAGTTACCAATATGCTCAACGTTATCTACTTAACACCAACTCCTCTCATTTACCTTTATAGACTAATATCTACAGTTGCCACAAATGCTGCAGGAAAAAAGCCAAGGATAAACAAATCAGAATAGATTTGTATAAATCAAAAGGTATTCCGATAAGCACAATAGGAGTACAGATTTCCTTTTTGCAGAGTTAACACATCGTCAAAAGGCCTCTCCGTTACTAATGCAGTCATTGCCGATTCCTCATCATACAATTATTTTGTTTATTAAACCAAAACATTTTAAATCCTTGTTATAACAGATGTTCCTTTCCGGTGACCTTCGTGGAACGATTCTTTAAGTATATAAAATAAAAGGATTGAAGTATCACTTTGGATAGCTGGCATAAGGCTCATTTAGACTATGGCAGGTGACCCACAATCTGTCAGGGTAGGAGAGGTTGTTTCATTTGCATCCCTGGCCTCACTGCTGATAATTATCTTTTGGCCTGACAGAAACCAGACTTCAGAGAATCTGCACCCCAGCTCTTCTGAATGGACTAAAAGTTCAGAATGCTCGCAAAGATTTTTGCTTAAAATCCCCCAGCCAATGTTGCAGCTGGTCTTCCAAAAAGAAAAAGTGACCCCAACACCCTTAGAGTTCTCAGGGTGTGTTGTCATGTTGATTAGTTTCCAGTTTGTGGCCACCAGAGTTCCACAGCGGTCCAACTGGGACAAGTAGGCTTGAATTAGACCATGGCTCTAAATCGGATACAAGGTCTGATGCAAAAACACAGAGGGCCCAAACTCCTTCAGGTGCAATGGTTCTTGAAATATGACCGTTCACCCAACTTAAAATAGAGCAAGTGGACCATCATTTTAGTTGACAGTACTCCACCACATTCGTGACATGGTACCTCACCCACAAAACAAACTCGGGCCCATAGACTTCACAAGGATTTTTTTTAGTTTAAAGGAAGTTTATTTGTTAAGATAGTAAGACATAATACAATACTCCGGGTAATATATATGACGAGAATAATACTGCTTAAATATCTGAGAAAGGGGGACAGAGAAAAAAAAAGTAATCGAAAGAAAGAGGGAACTTTTAAAGCATTAGATTTTACCACATTTTGATAATGAATTTGGGTGTCATCATGTACATTATAATCAATGAATTGGTTAGGAAACCATGAATTAAAAATGTATAGAGCAAACGGTTACCACTGGAAAAGGGGGTCTAATGGAGTTACAGCAAATTACACCAGAAAGGATACACAGTAGTTGAAATAACCAAGGGATTTTCTGAAATAAGTAATGTAGTAAGAACCTTAGGAGAAGCAAATAATGTCAGTGCTTAGCAATATGATTAAAGTACAAACACCCTCTGTGGTATGGTCCAATTTAAGGACGTGCTGAAAGGGAGCTCTGAATATAAGGAGCATGCAGGAGAGTGGAAACACATTTTCCTAGACCCTTACCTGCCATGGCTTCAAAAGCCAGCTAGGCATCCTTGACTGTGCATCTGTAGAATCTGAAACCTATGCAACATGGGGAGCAAGGGTTAAAGGGGGTTATGCAATGGATTCAGAATGACCCCGAGCTGCTACATTCTGGACAATATTGGAGTTCGTTCAGAAGGTAGGCAGGCAGCCGCACCTAGAGGTGTTTGAATAGTTGAGGTGCAACATCAGCACCAAGACTGTAGTTTCTAGGGCAAATAAGGAAGGATCTTCCAGATAGCACATAATGTTGCAAAGCATTTGGAAGGTTGTATGTGAACCGCACATGCATTTACAATGCATGCTTTTACCACGCATCCATTACAATGCAATGCCTTTACCAAGTAAATACCTTTACAATGCATGGAGAGTATACATGGTAAACATATCTACATCTTAACATGGGCAACCTTCCCAAATGCCAATTATTTTTACAATTCAAATTCTTTTAGGGGTAATCCCTGAACCCTCCTTTTTGTAGCCTTACAACCCAAATCCCTAACACACACCTAAACACACCCTTACCACCCTATACACACACCCATACATAGAAGTCACCCCCAGGTTAGCCCTTGAACAGCCCAGATGCCAGGGTGGGGTGTATCTAAAAAGTAGGACATGTATTTAAGTTTTACATGTCCTGGTAGTGAGACTCAAATTAATTACACTACTGCAAGAAGACCTCTCCCATAGGAGAGCATTGGAATTACCTTATTGCATGTAATAAGCTGTAACTTCCATTGGGACAGTTTGTGTCTAAAGAATTGTAATTAAAAGCCCTCTTTAATGGTAGTCAGTCATTTTTTAATTCAGTAAAAGCCACTTTTAAAGTTGGCATTTTCTTATGAACATGCATGCAGCCTATTCCTTGATCCCATTTGGCACAAAATGGTTTCAGCACTCTATAAACAATGTTAAAGCTTCATATCACATTCAACTTCAAATTTAAGCGAATAATTGCACATAGGGAAAGAAGATATCCAGATTCAGTAGATATATTTGTTCCAAATTTTTTTTATTATTCACAGAACAGAAACTTCTTCCATAGAGGAATTCATCAAAGCCAACACGTTTCATCTCACTAGGAGACTTCTTCAGGGCTTTGAATCTATAGTATAAGTTAAGTTCCTCAAGCAACACAGAAAATTCTCACAGAGGCAGTATAAGTGGAACACTCAATAACATTTTCATATAGTATCAAAGCGGCATGATAACCACATGTAAACCGGTCCGTAAGGGTTTCACTGTGTGACACCCTCTTATGGACCGGTTTACATGCGGTAGACTATGAAAATGTTAGTGTTCCACTTATACTACCTCTGAAAAATTTCTGTGTTGCTTGAGGAACATAACATACTATAGATGCGAAGCCCTGAAGAGTCTCCTAGTGAGACGAAACGCGTTGGCTATGATGAATTAGCCTATGGAAAAAGTTTCTGTTCTGTGAATAATAAAAAGAAATTTTGGGAACAAGAAACATCTACTGAAACTAATACCTTCTTTCCCTATGTGCAATTATTCGCTTAAATAATTGCAAGTTGAATGTGATATGCAGTTTAATTAACATGGTTTATAGAGTGCTGAAACCATTGTGCCAAATTGATTTTGTAGGATTTTTCCTACAATGTGGGGAGTAGAGAGGGAAGTACTCCCTGGTTTCACGCACCTTCAATCAAACTAGGGGACACTTCATTTGTTGGCTGCGGATTTTATTAGCCTCTGATCTATTGTGTGTCCCTGTTCCTTGATCCCATGACACGGTGAAGTAGGTCTCTGTGTATAGCACTCAGACAGTAGGAGCAAGGGAAATGTAGTTTTGCAATATGTGCAACTCAGTTAACAATTGGAAGGAGCTGCCACACTTGCACACCACAGAGGCACTGCCTGAGCTCACAAAGGACTGGTCACTAATCTATTGCGACTCCAGAAAAGCTGGGGCTTTGACAGGGAGGAAGGGGACGTCCGACACCTCGGGTTGATAGGTGTAGAAGCTTCTCCAACTTCAAGGAAGGAATTGGGAATATATTTTGGACCTCTGACCCAAACTCTTCAGAACACTTCTGGACCTGTGGATACTATGCCCAGAAGGACTGCTGTTGTGCTAAAAAGAACTGCTGCCCTGGTCTGTTGCCCTTCTCACCTGGATGAGAAATACTGACCCTGCATCTGTTGAATCCAGGACCACAGTAACTTCAAGGGCTAGTTGACTGGCCTCCTGACCTGAGGCTCAGTGCTAGAATGCTCCCGCAACTGTGAACCCAACACCTGCACTTCATCTATGATTCTACCCTGCCAAGTGCTGTCACCCCAGTCCTAGACTCCTGGAAGTGGTCCTAAGGTGCTCTGCCAGCCTCAGTGGATTCAGCAGAACCGACCTCTCTGCTTTGCAAAAACCCCAAGCAGAACCAATGCAACGTCACTGCTGTGCGGATCTTTTCAGTCAAAAAAGATGCACATCAGAGCCTGTCGCAGTGATGCAAGCAGCCTCAATACTGGACTCCCCATAGCAGCTCCTCTGAACCCAGGCATGGCCCGCCCCCATTGTGTGATGTATCCTTGACACCAGACTTTGGATCACAAGGCCTCATTGGAACTCTGAATGACCTTGCACCTCAGCATCTCAAAGAGATTTTACCAAGATGCTCACAACCCTCCACAAAGCATGATTTGAGGTACTTTGTTCATTCATTGTCCCAACTGGGTCCCTGTATCCGGCCCATACTCCATTGTGGTGGGCCTGAGCTTGTGAATTTGTAATAGAGACCAGATATCCACATTGGCATTTTGTGGTGCTATTTAATATTGCCAGTTGAACAAATTGGATTTGTTGTTGATTAAAAAGTACTCTTTTTATAATCTGGTTTGGGATCTATTGTGGTCTGTTTTTAATGGGTTACTAATTGAAGTGTTGCACAAAAACTACACATTCGCTTAGTTTTAAGCCTGGCTGCTCTGTGCCATCCTAATAGAAGGCCCAGCAAAGGATAATTTGGGGTTTGCTTGTGACTTTACTTGGAGAAGAAATTTGGTTGGTGCTGAAGTAGGTCTTCAGTTCGCCCCCTCAATCAGTAACCTAAATTCCTACACATACCTTTTATTGTAGATTCAGAGTTCATGAGTCTACTAGTACCCGAGTGCTGGGGCCAAATGACCAATTAAAACTAGCCAAAAATTAGGAAAAATGCTTTAGGAGTGTATTTAAAAAGTACAAGTGCCTTTGATAAAATAGCTATATATTTGTTTAACACCAATAGGGTGGCATGAGAGGTCTTTAGAGAAAACCATGTTAAAGAAACCAATGAAAACGAATTAAGCATTTGAAAGTATGCATCTAGGCCCAGTTTAGAGATTAATTGCCAGTTGATACAGCAGTATTCAAATCTGATGTGAATATGGCACTTTACATATGCGGTGGCAAGAATCAACAATCACGGTTTTTGTTAAAAAGGATATATCTCCTCTTCTCCCATCTTCTTTCCGTCCGATTTCATTAATAAATGCAGATAACACATTTTTTTCTAAAATCTTGGCTTCTCGTCTTTCCACTGTCATAACCTCATTAGTTTCTAGGTTTCAACACGGCTTTATCCCCACACAGGATACGACTGATCATAACCGGCGACTCATTACCTTCCTCAACTGGGCCCAGGCAACCAGATCAAGTATTGGAATATTCTTGCTAGATGCTGAAAAAGCTTTCAGTAGTGTTGCCTGGGCTTTTTTATGGGATATGTTGGACAGGAAGGGATTTGGTAAGGGCTTCATAACTGCACTTAAATCTATGTATATTACTCCTTAAGCACATGTCCGTATAAATTCACAGTTATCCTCTTTTTTTCCCAATCACTAGCGGTACTAGACAGGGGTGTCCTTGCTCACCTTTACTTTTTGCACTTTATTGGCCCTTTACTTAATTACTTTAATTTGGAAGAAAAAATTAAACCAGTTTGCTTGGCCAGTGTAAATTATCGGGCATTAGCATACGCTGATGACATTGTTATTGTCACAACCGATGTTAGTGCGGTGCCAGCAATTAATGCTTTAGCATCAGAGTTAGGGGCATTCTCTGGGTATAGATTAAATTTGTCAAAAACCCAGATTTATGTGCAGGACATAACATGCTGACTAATTACCCAACTGTATCAGAGGTGATGTACCTCAGGGTCAAAATTTCACTACCTATATCTTGAATCCTGGACTTAAATATGAATCCGGTCCTGGCTAAGATCAACTCCACTCTGCAACGTTTAGATCACCTACACTTATCTTTACATAGTAGGGTCAACGTTCTGCAAATGCTGATTTTACCCAAGGTTCTATACCTCTATCGCTCAATTCCCTTGGAATTTTCCCCTACTTGTATTAGAAACTTAGAAAGCGCAACATCTAGATTTTTATTCGGATATAGGAGACATCGAAAGGCTCTTAAAAAAATGATTCTTAGTAAAGAGCGTGGAGGATGGAATGTTCCGTATTTCTTGTTTTATTATTTTGCAGCAACTTTACAATTTCAGTCCATTAATAATGGGAGAGCAAGCTCAAATACCAACCTGCAGTTCTCCTTTAATTTATGAGATGATTTTGGGGAAGGAGCAAAATCCCATTTTCTTAAGATGACAGAGCCCAGTTATTTTAAGAAAACCAAATTCAAGACACTAAAAGCAGCATTTGAGGTATGGTATAAAATCCGAAAATGTCTGGGATTAACCAAGTTGAATGCCTATACACCTTTTGTAGCCTCTGGTTTATTACCAACTGCAATTTTTTGTGCCCTAGTGGCGATTAGGTGGAACTCAAAGGGTGTTCGCTATTTGGGCGACCTTTCTGGATGCCAGTTGGCCTCCTTTCAGGAATTACAGAATAAGTGCTCTTTAAGTAGAAATTATTTTTTTCAGATTCGTGGTTTCTCAAAACTTATCTCCCTCAGGCATTAATATGAATAAGGTCCCCCTTCTGGATCTCTTGTAAAAAAACTCAAATAGGGACTTTCTATCTTTGTCTGCTCCAGGAATTAGGGGATGACTTCGCTGTATGTCAGGGGAGGTGGGTAAGCAAATTGGAGGTAACCGATATTAACGTTTTAAAGTCGGTTAAACTTGCCTCCGAATGCCTTATGACTGGGATGATGAAATCTCAACATTTTATGTGTATACATGATCTTTATAATACTCCTAGTAAAGTTGTTAAATGGAGTACTACAACAGGGACAAAATGCAATTGCTGTGGTCTGTATGCTGCAGATGTTATACATATGTTTTTTGGTTGCTCTAAGCTCGGAGAATTCTTTAAACAAATCGAGAATTTTCTGGCTGCTGTGTTAAAATTTGATGTTAAAATAACTGCAGAGATGGTAATTGGTTTAGACTCAGGTAATTTAAGACCTAAACCTTTCACAAGTTTTCTTTTTAGCTGTATGGTGGTAGCCAGAGCATGTATTACTAGGGAATGGATCAACACGGACTCTCCTTCCTTTTTCAGTTGGAGGGAAAGATTACTATATATGTATAATATGGAAATTGCTATGTATAGATTAAAGGGGGCCAAAAAAGGGCTCTGGGTGAAAAAATTTGGGAGCCTATAACTGAATGGATCTAGATATTGTTTGATGATTCCTACGGCAGAAATGACATACCTTTTGTTCCTTTCCACTTAATCATTTTTTCTCTTTTGTGTATAATATATGATCAACCACTACTGTATTTCCTTGCATAAAATAAAATTTACAAAAAAAAGGAAAGAATTAAGCATTTGAAAGTCTGCATCTAGGACCCATGTAGAGATTAAATGCCAGTTGATACAGCAGTATTCAAATTCGATGTAGTGGCACTTAACAAGGTATGCCGGACATCGCATGCCATTACAATGCAAGTCGTTACAACAACTTGCTGTGGGTGGCGCGGGGGGTGTCAATAGATGTCAGAATAGTATCACTTACTATTCCAACTCCAGTCTGTGTAACAGTAGGGAAGGTGTTAGATTTTAAATCCAACACCATCTGCCCCCTACAGAAGGTCTTAACGATATGCGGTGTAATGGTGTGCGTTGCAACAACAAGGTCATAAGCACATTGCAGTGGCATGATATGTAAAGAGGTTTCCCATCTGATGTGAAAACAGAATTCGGTTTTATCGGTTAAGGATTATTCCTTAAACTTATTAGGAGGTTATTTATAAATTGAATCTGGTTGTAACAAATAGAAAAGATTACAATTGTATTGACTTGAGAACTCAACATTACATATAAAGGGATTTCCTTCACTACACCCCCCAAAAAAATCTGTACAATTCCTGACGAATCACCAAATGCATGGAGGCAGTTTGGATGTTCAGACAAACTTAGACATGGGTTTGTAAGGCAAAGAGGCATGGGGTTCTGTTTTTGGTCTGAGGTTTACTAGACATTTCATAACAAACAAGTCATGTCTGCTGATTACGCAACTAGGCTCAATCACCTTGCTTGAATAGCCTGTCAAAATCAAACTGGAGCCTATACCAGAAGCTCCCCAGAGCCAAAATGTATCTGAAAAGGAACCATGGGACCCAGTTTCTTACACATAAAGTGCTGGATGTGGTGCTCTGTTTACAAATCCTTATATTATGAAGACTTAAAAATATGACTATTTGAACACATCAGAACTTGCTACTAATAACTAATGTGCACAAGCGATTGGATCCCATCTGGAAACAGGGATTGTTCATTCAACTGAGACTCTGGAGACTGGTTTGAAATGGTTTCAGGGATACAGTAGATGCAATTACCAGATCACCAAGGATTCTCCATATTCAGGTGCATGATCAGATTTACTTGAATTATTGTGGGGTGCATACAGAATCTCAAACCCCATTGAAGTTCTTAGATTGGCATCCCATGCTCTCTCAGTGTCAGGATAAACAATTGGATGGAATGCTGAAATAAACATTCACTCCAGTCTCAGATCTGGGTCAAATCCATTTTTTGGAGACAGTTTATACCCAACCATATGCAAATCAGTCTGGACCCTGTGGGAGTCCAGCCTACCCTGAACTTCCAGGGCAGGTCTTCCCTGGCAGAGAAACAAGCTTCCTGGAACCGGTTTTGGGTTAACATAGCTTGAATCCGGTGGTACAAAAAGGGGTGGTGATGGACGGAGCATCTGAGCCAATCAAACACTCACACCCAGTCAACAGATCTGGGTTTGATCCATCACTGTTCTTTAGCCCACTCTGCCACCCCAGTTCAGACATGGCCATATGCAAAACTCCGGTGGCATATTGAGCATGGGACCCATGTCTGGTCATACCCCTTCCACTTACGGAAACAAACGTGTTAAAAAAACAGATGGCCGGAATGCTGAATTAATCAAATATTCACCTCAGTCACATATCTGGGTTAATCCATATTTTTGCACGTCAGGCCATTACAGTTTAGACTTCGATGTAGCATGTCCTGCGTGGGTAAGGTACCTGTGATTCAAAGAGCTCCTTCAAACAATGGTTATGGATAGTATCCTGAATTACAACAAAATGTCATTAAGAGACAGTAGAGGATTCACAAGTGTCTGTAGGGGATACCTGCTTTGGAATGCTTCTGCGAAGCTTTTCCAGAGTGCCAGTTTACGTTGATATTTTTAATGCAATTGCAAAATAGGATAATGCAATGGCACATTTCCTAGTAGGCCTCTTACCAGCCTGGAATTTTGGTGGGGTGAACCAAGTAGAGTGCTGTACAAGATGATATTTAAGTAAACACTTTCTTCAAGTTAAAACATATGCAGTTAGAACTTCGCACTCCTTTGCAATCAATTAGAAGGCGGGAAATTACATGGAGAAGTAATAGACTCCCCACATGTAGCCTTGTATTGCTCCATTTGCCACACTCAAGTGGACTAGGAAAGCAAAAAAATACTTCAGGATATCGCCCCCCTTATCAACCACGTGAGAAGCTAACATGCCAAGAGAGACAAGTTACTGAAAAGAGGAATAAACTAGAAAAATGTTATTCTTCATTTTTATTTATTTAGATTAGGATTCACATTCCTCCAATAGCATACTCAGAAATGCTAAAAATATAGCAAACTCTTTGAAGGAAACCTTCTTGTCGCCATCCAAGTCCATCATTTTCATCACCTCTTTTGCCATGTCCTCGTCTTTCCCAGAGGCCTGTAGGATGAAGAGGCAATCAACAGGAACACGTTTAATAAAAATGAAGTACAATATGTTCATAACATTCTACTTAATAGCTAGTTAGGAACTTTGGAGAAGCTTCCCTCCTAACACCTCCCTCCAACCTTCAATTATTTATTAGTGCGGACACAGATTGGTCATGGTCATGCTCAGTACAATCGTTAAACAATGTTCATAAGACCATTCTCCAGAAAGCAGTGTTTCCCAGATATTACTTTTGACCAGATGGGCTGGCCAACGAGAGACATCCATCAGTACTGGTTGCTCAAGTCCTATACCATGGCCTGCTCCGTCGCAAGTGTGGCCCACACAGTCTTTAACTGGTAGTTCTATGGATTTTTAACCAACAAAATCCATCCATGGGCAGCAGTCCACCTTCTGGTCTCCTAGAATGCAGTCACCCTAAAGCTCCACACTTGGCGTTGCTGCATCGGTCACCAGCTGCCCTTAGGAAGAACCCTCTCAGCCGAAAGACCAGGGCAGTTTGACTATTTACATGGTGTCTCTCTAGCGAGAGAAAGTTGCAGAGACAGCATGCAGGTCAGAAAATTCTATAATACAGGAACTGCCTATTACATTTGCTTGTTCTGCAACACCTCTTACAGCATCCATTGTGTCCCATGACCTTCATCGAGCAATGGCCCGCGGCCTCACGCACTGGATCAGGCTTACGATCCATGCAAGTACACCCGCCTAGAACCACTACATCCAACATCCAGTCAGTCCTTCTGCCCTCAATTTGTAAACACGTGGTTTGAACCAAAAGTCACATTTGTGTTTAGAATTTCATCCCTCCTTTCATAGAGGGACTAAATATTGAACTAGGTAGATATAGTGTTGTGGACACTGCATGTAATCCAAGTGCTAAAATGATACCAGGGGTTTTGGATTTCAGACGTTGAAACCAACGCTAGGGAAATAGGTGCATGGTCATCCTGCCTTCAACTATTTCGTCACAACAACCTTTGCCCTCCTCAGACATGAACTATGAGAAGAAATAGAAAATGCACAGGACAGAGTAATAAATGAGACCTTCTGTCTGAAGTACCAAAAACACCAGAACAGTCTACTAGTGGTAAACATTTGCTCAGCCATTAGTCATTCGATTCACGTGCAGCTAAGTTGGTCAGGTACTAGGCCAGGTCATATACCTCAATCAATGTCAATGTAGTTTTTTGTAAGTTGGTGATCTTTACCGATCAATACCCATCAGCATTCATAAAAGTAAGTACTTTAAGACTCCGACTAACCTATATTTTCCCCTTAATTTGGGGTAGAAAAGAGTACAGCCATGCGGCTGGATGACCCAAACCTACCCATTGTTTCCAGCAAGGCCACTGGAAGGGTGTCATTTGGGTGACCACGCTTACAGTCACTGTATAATTTTAAATTTAATAAACGTAATCAAGACTCTTCCAGACTTCCTTCAAAAAGCTAGTATATTCGTCACAAGCTCTGCCACATACATTTTTAATCCTAAAAAGCTTTTAAATTATGTACACTACTCTAGACAGTCAAACTACACCAAAGTGTTGCTTATCTGAAACAAGTACGGTAGTCTGAATGGTGTCCAAATACCATGGTTGAAAGCCATCTGCCTTCAAGATCAGATGCTAGCATTCTGGAATTGTATTTTAAACCTCACACCACTGGTGACCAGCATGTCTGTGGTACGACTCACAATAAAATATATATTTTTTTTTAATAAAAAAAAAAAAAAAGAAATTACCTTCCCGCCTAGTCCGGAGTCTTTGCTCTCATCTTCCAGGAACAGGAAGCACTCTGCACAGAGGCTCTCCTGACCAATCAATGCAGCATTGAGATTGGTCTGAGTGCTGAGACAAGGGGCACAGTCAGGGGCTGGAGGGGAGAGCATGTTCCATATGCAGGCTTTAATGCAGCCTGCATGGCGAACAGGGAAAGTACCCATGACTGTTTTGGGTGGTCCAAGATTGCTGACCAAGCAGTCACTGCACACTTGCGAGGGTTGTACCACTCCTCCCATGCTTCAGCCTGACCCCCTCAGCAAGCTGCAGCAGCAAGAGTACAATATACAACATTACGTTATTTTATTTCTTCCTTCCTTTTCCTGCTTGAAGGCAGTGAGGCAACGCTCCTCTGCCTTAGTGGAGGAGCCGCCACTGCTTCTCAGCAGAAGCTTTAAGCTTACTATTAGGGTGAAGAGCACATGTGCTTTTCAAATACTCCTATTGAGGTAATCTTGAAGATTCCCATGTAGGCAGCTGTATGTGCCTTCTGTAAGAGCTAAATGTTACATCTAGAGGAGACATGCTCATTGTGCACAGACATGATGCAGACATTTACTTTAGTGAAGCAACAAGAGATTGAGAGATGCTATTCTAAAAAATAAAAAAAGGCTGGAATATTGCCAAATGTTGAAAGTTAGTGGTGGAAGAGGTGACTTCACTACTAGTGTCTATAGTAATTATCCTGTACTTTGTTCTTAATCCATCAGCCGTAAAAGCTGTATACTTCCATAGACAATCCCATCTCTAAGGAGGGTAAAGTACCAATAAAAGATAACCAAACTGCCATGACATTATCAAGCCAAACAGAGCCATAAATAGGACCTCAGAAAGCACCTGCTAGGCTGCAAATTGCAAACAGCATTATGAAGGTCCAGGCATACATTGGGCTAATACCCTTACAATAAATGAGAGAATACATAACTATTACTGGGCAATATGGGCCTATAATGCCATCAATTCGTGACATTTACAAAAGATGTTTTTTATTCATGCTTGACTGACACTGCAGGCAACTCTTAATGTTTTGGGAATTGTGGGTTTTGTTGGGGATAATAAAATATTTGCAACGAAGTCTTATAAATCAGATTTTAAAGTGTAAACAGAATTGGAAGAAAATTAAACAAGCAATTTGAAATGGGTTTCTTTGGTAGTACAGAGACTAGTTTACCAAGACATGAAAAAAGAAAAGTGCAACACGGGACAGTACATTGTTGCAGTCGGGGAAGTTGGTTTTTAATAGTTCCACACACAAGGAAGGATTAATCGTTTAAGGTTTGCATCGAGGATGGGCCTGCAAGGGGGAGCTTGTACGGTATAGTAATCAATGTTCTAAGAACAGACCTAAGATTATGAAAGCATTACAATATACCTGCTACTAACATTTGCTTTGGAAAGTTACATATTCTGCAAATTAATTAAGCACTCCATTATGGGAAATTATTCTCAGCAAGACCGTTTGCAAGTGACATTCTTTGAAACCACTGGCAAACATTCAAGAGGTATATATTTAAAAATAAACAGTTTTTAGGTTGTACTCACAGATAGTCCTGGGAACTCTTCCTTCAGAAGCTTGCTCAACTCGTCCTGGTTCAGCTCTCCAGTCTTCCCATCAGCCCCTGAGTATTTCTTGAATGTCTGGATCATAGCCCCACACAGCTCTTCCAGAGGCATCTTGACTGTTTCGATCTGTAAAGCGTGCACACAGAAACCCTCAGGCTGGTTCAAAGAAATTCCAGCTTCACAAATGACAGAGTCCCTCACTCTAGCAGGTAGAAACCACAGGCCAAAAGGTACTAAATTATCTATAGGTTCCCCAGCCCCTCTGTACTGTTTGTCCAAGCCAGACAGGAGCTCTGTGGTGCTGCTCTGGATGGTTCAAATGAGGATTACTCTTTGCCCCTTACTGGCCAGTGTCAATAACAGTATCCCTTGAATTTGGGTTACCCTATAGTTTTTATCTGGTCTTAAGTTTCTCAAAAGTATCCAAAATGCAGCCTATTGGCACTGCACAAAGTACAAATGAACATTCTGATGCCGATCTCATGCACTCCGGCTAGCTCGAAGATTGCCTTCTCTGGGCCATTTTACTCTGCGGCCATCAACCATTCTTCATGTTCTCCACTAGAGTGTTAACACATCAACTCCGAGTCAGAGGTCAGTGTACAAGCAGCAAGGACTCCACCTTACCCCGTTCAAGTTAGACCAGACGGGTGGCAGTTATTGGAGCTACAGCAGCTTTGAAGGGCGGTATGCAAGACAGATCTGGGCCCTTTCATCCTGATGGAGCTAAAGCTTGGCGGTTGGAGTGGTTGCTATAGAGACTGCAGTACTCACCTTTACTTGGTGCTTTGATAGTCGCAGTAAGGACAGCAGGCACTGATCGGTGTGTCCAGTGCAGTCAAACTGCCGATCAGCAAGTTATGACGTCGCCAATGCCAAATTTGAGCCAGTGGGGCCCACCAGCAGGGCTGGGGTGAACATACCGGGGGTTTGACTGATGTACGGGCTGGTTTTGATCTTGGGGGCCGGTTTATCCCTTAGGGGAGGGGGTGGTGGTGAGTGAAGGAAACTGTTTTTGGCTTCAAAGCACCCACTGCAGAGCTCCTTTTGTGCCTGGCAGTTCTCAGCAACATTGTCAAGCTCTGGTGAATAATATCCCTGCTGGGCAGGTGTGAGAAGTTGGCCTGATGTGCAGTGCTCACTATTCTAGTGATCACTATATATCAGTCCAAACAACCCTTATTGATGATTGATTGTAAGTCAACCTTATAGACCAGCTATCCTAGTAGCATGGATACGAGCAGTCTAAGGCTAAGACTCTAGAGGGCGAGTTAAGCCAGCTGTTTTACCATCACATTACCCCTTGAACACCCAGTGAAAGGACACCACACAAGTGGTTATGAAAATAAACAGTGTATTTATTTATAACAAGACTACCCTGGCTCTTTATGAGACAGGGAGCTAAGCACACAACAAAAACTCTTATAAAAATACTTAAGTTAGCACAGTATACACAAATGCCCGAGGGGCACGAAAAACCATATACTCTGAAAGTGGAATGCGAAATTACTAGCAGGTAAGTACAGTACTAATAGGCTTTGGAATCGCTAGGACTTGACTATGGAATCGTTAGATTACTTCTAGGAGGCCCAGGGGACTCGGGTGCAGAGTGTGCACTCTCACGCGGGATGCGGGACAAAGTCTATGATAGCTAGTAAAGGTAAAGTTAGTGTTCACGGGCGAACCCGACCTGGTAGGGAGAAAACGAAAGTGGATCCTGACCCTTGGATAGTGAGGCTATGCAGGGGCACCGAAATGCCAAAGTTACCTAGCCCAGGGGCTGCAGCTGCATATGTCTCAAAAGACGTCGGGAATCCTCGTAGACGAACCAGGAGCCTGGAAGAAAGATGCTGGCAGGCGACCAGTGAAGAGAGTTCGAAGGGATCCAAGCCTGGATCTCGAAGATGGATGATACCTGAAAGCAGAGGGGACCAAGTTTGTGACTACTAGCCAGTAGTCAGGGGGCACCAGGAGGGCACCGGATGGTAGTCACCTCGGCTAGGTGAGTGGGCGACGCTGGGCTCTGCAGATCTCACGGACCAGGAGGAGTTGTCGGCGACCAGGATGGAGAGGCGAGCTGTCCCACGATGGATGGAGCTGTCGGCGTCGAAGAACCCAGGATTGGGCAACAAAGCCTTGGCTAATTCAAGCCCACGCGGTGGACTCAAAATGGCGTCTTGAGTGGACCAGGAGGGTCCGGGGTGCTCCTCTTCTGGAAGGGAGCAAGAGCCAGTCTGGAGCAACCAGACCAGCAGCAGTGATGTCGTCGGGCGTCGTTCAGAAGGCCACAAGCCAGCGGGCTAGTAGCCAAACAACGCGGTGAGCAGCAAAAAGCAGAAGGGCCCCACGCCGATCGTGGAGATACTGGGGGGCTGCTCTTCGGTGCTGGAGCTGCTCAGGGTTGGGGCTTCTCGGACCCCAAAGCACTCGCCAGGAGATTACTCGGCGGGCTTGCTGTGAAGAAGTCGTGCAGTCTTGGCAATAGTCGGTCCCTTGAGGTCTCGTCGCACTCACGGTTCTCAGCTTGGCTGTAGAGGTGAGTAGGGGTCGGAGGTGCCAGGGAAGCCGGGTCTTGTCGAGCTGGGCAGTCGGATTCCGGAGGAAGGACTTGCAGCAGACCGCAGTGTTCTTAGGATGGTGCCTGCGGATGCAGGGTGACTACTCCTTAGTCACAAGGGAGAATCTTGAAGAAGAAATCTTGATGTCCTTTCGTAGAAAGTCGTGTCTTGATTCCAAAGATGATCTAATTTGGAAGGGGGCCTGCTCCTACCTTTATCTGGGAAAAGGGGGCTGGCACGCGACTAAGTCCTGCCCTATGGGTGGGACCAGGAGGGGGGTGGTTACACCCCTCTCCTTTGGCGGGCTTTCCCCAGGCCAGGGGCTGGAGTGCCCCTGGAACTGGTTTCAGCCGGCCTATGCACAGTGAGCACCGGGGTGCCACTTGCAGTCACCTTCCTCTGTAGCCCTGCCTACCTGGAATACACAAAACCATGTCTGGGACGGTGCTGACACCGCCCCTGGCAGGAAACCCTTTATCCTTGCCTCCTGCTCTGGGAGGACTCCCAGCAGCAGGAGGGCAGACTTGTGTCTCGGTGGCAGCATCCATTTTGTGGATGCTAAGGCTCTGTCTGACTTTTAACCGGGTTATAGGTTACATACATGTCGTGTCCCTCTAGAAGGGTGGAATGCTAACCCCGTCGCCAGAATTGGCCAGGGGTTAGTATTCCAATTCGTATGACACCTTACTCGACATGTTTTGATAAAGCGATACCAGAGTTGTCATATAACCGCGAGGATTATAATGCACTTAAGAGTATATGGTATGCGATATCATGGAAACGGCTAAGGGATGGATCCCGAAAGCCGCAGACAGGCTCAGCTCATGCCCGAGCACCATCTCACACGATTCCAAGCACTCTGCCTTCAGGATTGTTAAGGCCTGCCATAGTAGTGACTGATAGGAGATCTGTGTGTCATTTTTAGGGTTAGATATAGGTATACTATATCTAAAGCAAAGGGTGTTTACACCACCTTGCCCCAGCTGTCGTGCAGCCAGTTGTGTCAGATTTGGATGGCCAGCCAGGGGTGGCATAATACATGCTGCAGCCCCTGGTAGGCCCTGGGTACACCTATGCCCTGGGTACCTAAGGTACACTGTACAGGGACTGATAAGGTGACTCAGTATCCAATTAGATATGTACCTAAGGTACATGGAATCCATTTTACAGAGAGAGCAGTAGGCCTGGGGTCCTGAATAGCAGGGCCCCAGGTCAACTAAGTCAGAAAACCAGCAAAACACCAGGCAAAAAGTTGGGGGCAACCATAGTCAGGGATCTACCTTCCTACAGCAGGGATCTGAGTTTTGTCTAGTGCCAGTTTTGACTCATTTAAAGTAGCGTAAAACGCATGTACCAAGCAAATAACAGCACTTTGTGGATATCTCAGTGAGTTACTGCTTTTGTCAGAGTTACTTGCAGTTCCTAAGTTACACTCGTAACTAGCACAGGGACCCAAGAACTGACAAAGTTCAAACGATTAGAAAGTAGTGTTTTTCCCACAGTCTTTCCTTATTCAATCTTTTAAAAGCTTTGTTTAGATAGAAATAAATTGCTAGTAAAGCCAACCCTAATCACTGTAGGTTTTGAATCCCGAGTTTGTGCTTCTCCAGAAGAAGCACTTAAAAAATGCCTACCAGTGTGGAGGACATTAAAATTCTACACATTGTAGTCACCTTTGTCTTATGTAAAATTTTCTATACACCTATTAACTCCTATCTCACCAATTTTCTCTGCATATGTGCACAATGTAAAGTGCGCCAACACCCTACCCTGGTATGAAAGGTGCTATAAACCAAATTAAGTACATGAGAGGTGAACTATGGAGAGAAGATGAGCACTTGTGTACAGTGACAGAGAGGAAATGGGTGGAGTAGGAGACCATTAAGGATTACCAAACAATTTGGTCTCACTGAGTGCCACCAACTCCGCTTATTGGGGTGGAGGATACCAACAACCACTTAAAGGATCTTTCCTTTTGCTTAGCTTCTTGGCTGGGCTTAAGAGTTTGTGTGAGCACTTACGTTTTATTTAAATTCATGTTTCATGCTAGACATTTTATTTTTTGTGTTCACCGTTAGAATGTCTGTGGGTTAGACTTCCCTACCAGGTCATCATTTCCTGTGCTTTAACCCCTTCTACGCTCATGACGAGCTCAGCTCGTCATGGGCGTAACCTGCCCTATGCGGATGACGAGCTGAGCTCGTCACGTAACGCGGGTTTTTTCGAAACGCAGCGGGAAAACCGCTAGCGCGCATGCGGTTAAAAGCAAAATTTAACAGAATAGATCCAAAGGGTTCACCAATGCTCCATTTTTTCACTAATTCTCGTGGGGGGCCATTCCCCTCAACAATCTCACCTTATAGAAGTCAGGCTTACTATCCATGCATTGTTTGGGCCAATGGTGTGACCAATGTGAGGGGGGCCCTGCAAAGTGCATGGATGAGTCTCCCTACATGGCCCACCACTTTTGCTGAGGGGCCCTGTGGAGCTAGTCTCCCCCACCAGGCAGGGGCTTCTGTTATGCCACAGGCTTGGTCTGATCTGACAATGTGCCAGGGCTGCTTTAGGTTCCTAGTCCGACCCTACCTACCTGCACCTTTTTAGGGGACTATGACTACTATGAACGAGATCAAGATAGAAGAAAAAAATAAGTGCATTGGCAAAGCAATTAGATCTGGTCTCTAGGACCTGTGGCTTTGAGAATGGTTGTTAAGCACGCTACTGATCTATTTGAAGAAAGGTGTAAATCTAAGACTTTCCTTAGATGCCTTAGGCGAGGGGGGGGCTCACTCAGACCAGTGCCACCCTGCAGCTTCTCAGAACTGACGGTAGCACTTTTTTGTAAGAAATATTGTCTCGCAAGTGAGAGGTATGTGCTAGCACGCATGCTCTAGCCCAAAGGAGAAAAAGGTAAATATAAGAATAGTGACAAAGTAGAGTTGAAAAAAAAATACAAAAAAATTAAATAAAAAATAAACTCAAGAGTGAGCGAAAAAGGCGAGCTGTGCCTGATGGTGGATAACAGACATGAGGTTCAAATCAAGACTAGACAGCCTTGTAACTTTAGCAACCCTGACATTAGGAAGTGCAGTTCTGAGAAAAACCTAGTGCCCCCACGAATTATTCTTTTAAGAATGAAGCACAGAGTCCTCTCAGCTCAACGTCGTTCACTTTGTGACGCAGATACCACAAGAAAACATGTGGTTTAAAGATAATTTTGCTGTTCCGTTTTAGCCAAACAAACTACCTGAGGGAGTTACACCTATGGCTTTTCCAAGCTGCCCATGTGACAGTCCAGGTTTCTCTTTGCATCTTGAGACAAGTAGACTTGTTACTTCAGTCATTAAACCCAGCTTAGAGTACAAAAATGATAATTTGACTGGAGCAACACGTCATGCATGCACCTGTGGAATATAGCTATTATATGCAATATGGGATGGATGAGTATATTAGCTTTATCAAATTACGGACCGAGGAGACCTTAAATTGCATCCATGCAAAGCTGCCAAGGGGTCAACTTTAGTTGCATTGTAAGCTACACCCCGGCAGGTTAATTTCATAGCGGTCACGCTTCATCAGCTGCCTCAACTCCGGAACTTGTAAACCTGCTTTTTGCCTTCTCTATAGAATATGCAACACCACAAGCAACAGAATAGAAAGGGTACAGGACTTTTAGGGTCCAGTCAGACCGATCAGGGAGCGTTCCAATTCAGCCAATCTTAAGAGCTCTCTCATTATTCGGGTCAATGCACGAGTAGCACGTGCAGGCCTAGCTTCCTCTGCATTATGAAGGTTGCGATTTTTGTCACAGCCCCAGAGAATACATACGCCACAGTACCAAAATGTAGAATTCTGAATAAGTAGGTGGACTAGACAGCATACGATACAGCTTGGACCTGGAAAATGTAAAAGCTCTCCATTCGGTCCATTACTGGTTTATAATACATCAAAACTACAAGCCCCAGAATGCTCTAAAACACCACAACGGGCTGACGCTCAGGAAACAAGTAGTAACTTCCCCAAGCATGGGCAGTCTCTCTGGCGTCAATCAAGTGCTTGGTCTTTACATATACAAACTACTTTTCATTTAATTTGAATACAAGCTTTTACCTGCCCATCTCCAGACCGCTCGGCTCTAGTTCTACAAGGAAAGCTGCGACTATTCACAGTAGGACAGAGTCTCCCACACCAGGCTCGTCTTCGCATTCTGGAGGACTGCAGCTAAGCGCATCTCATAAAGCCAGGACCACAACCCCCAAAAGGCAAAGAGACGAGCCCTGGAGAAACTGATCACCCATAGGCCTGGGACACGCGGCAGTTACGAGACAATTCATCGGTGGTGCGTTCTGAAAACTTAATGTTATCGTTTAAGCACTAGTTAAGGCACCCGAGAACCGCATTGTAGACGCCCACGCCTTAAAACACAAACAGGAGAAATTGGTTGTCCCTGGAAACGTTTTTTTTTTTTACCAAATTCATCTCATGGCTGCTTGATAATGAAATGCATTTCCTCATTTCGTTGTGGGAGTAAGTAAACCCTCTGTAATGCAGGTATGGATACATTTTATGTAGCACATACTCTGGACTGAACGGATTCCAGGCACTTGAGAGAACATTGTGTGTGTTTGTATATTTGGATTCTGTGTCAAGGCAGCAACCGAGCCTTCCTCGACATAAATATCAGCTTATCACTCTACCCAACACAGAAAACCGAGGCCCGCAGTAAGTTTTGGAGTCCAGACCCCGATGGCCATTCAGCACTTGACCTCCACTGAGAAGGCTACCGGGGTGGAAGTGTTGAATCAATTGTTTTGTCAGAGATCTGAGATGGTGCCACGTCAGCTGTCAGATGAGCTGTCAGTTTCCGAAAAGAGGCCCCACTGTCCAAGCAGGAAGCCCCTTTGAGGCACTAGCTGATAATCAGGGCAGTGCCACTGGACGGCCAAGGAAACCATCATCTCTCGTAGCAGCCGGCCATTCCCTTAAGAGCCAGAGTAAAATTCCAACTTTGAATGTCAGCCGGAGTCTTAATGTGTTTACGGAGAAAAAGAACAATGGGTAATCTGTGAATCATAAATTCAATCAACCAGAGTTTACCTGTTAGTTTAGTCTCATTAGTTTCTTTTATGCTCAGGTTTATCGTTCTTTTGTGAAGTACAAAAAAGGGGTTTTCCAGAATTGTCTCCAGTTATCAAAAGTATTGTTTTTCGTTTGGTAGTTCCTGTGGTAACTAAGGCTGGATGTTGTTACATTTTTCCTCTGGCATTCAGGACTGATTTTGCCCTTCAGGTAGAACATACAAGAACAAGGTAATTGTGCACTTTGCACTTTATAACTCTATGTTACACTTTATAATTATGCTGTGGATACTTGAACGCCGATTATTTATTTAGTTTTATATGCCATGTTCTGTACTAAATCTTTTACAAACGTATTCTGCAATGTCGATCTTGTTTTTATGAACTCTCAATAAAAAAAAAAAAAAAAAAAAAGAACAAGGTAAGTAGTCATGTGTGTTTAATGTCTTATTCACCCCTTTTTAGGTTTCGCCTGCACAGCGCTTGCACTGTGCTTGTGAAATCTATTGTTTTGAATATTAATCTTAAAAGAGACCCCCACCCTCGCTTTCCTGGATTTTCACTGATTCCTGTGCTTGTTACTTTATTTTACTCCAATTTCCATTGGCTGTAGCATATTTTCCTGCATTTACCAGTGCTTGTTTCTCATCTGTTTCTCGTAATAGTTTCCCGTCGCCGAAATACTTTTAACATCCGCATTGGTGGAACTATTTTTCCCATAAAGTTTTGCCTCGTAATGCTTTTTCGCCTTTCAGATTTATATAGCGCAATGTATGGCCTGGAGAAATTAAGTGATTTAGCCAGAATCACAGGATGTTGCGCTGCCGAGACTTGATCCGGGATCCCTGACCATTGCGCCACATCCTCTCAGCTCCCACAGTACTTATTGGTGAGTGGCTGTTCATTCTTTTACTTATCCAGTTGATTTGAGTGTTCCGCTAAATTTGTAGGGTTCCTAGGGAGCCCGCACATTTACGCACGGGCTGATAAAGGGACGCAAGTGGATAGTTTGATGTAGCGGTTGGTGTGAGATGAATTTGTGCACGCTATGTACTGCCCATGTGTTCATGCCAGCTCACCTTCCAGTCCCTGTGCCCCTCCCTTTTCACCAAGTTGCAAGTAGGCCCTATTGCAAGTGTGTCCAGCAATTAGACCTGCTGCCTGCCTGCCCATTGAGAGACACGGCAGGACACCTGTTGTCAGCACTTTACAGACTGCACTGTTTTAACTCTCAGCCCTCAACCTATTCTCACACCTTCAGCCCGATATGAGCTGTGAAAGAGTTGCTTGTAGGTGGCAGGGAGTGGAGCTGTGGCCCAGGAGGAGTCTGCATAAAGCAGCTTCTGGAGCCCTGAAAGTGTCACTTATGTAAATTAGAGGGGCCTTGCACATTCCAGTTCGCCTGGGGCTCCAAAAATCGTAGAACCGGCCCTGTGTGTGCATGTATAAAATCTGGGGTATTCAGAGGGGTATTCCCTAGCTGAGAGTAGCCCTGGCCTGTGCCGCCGCTCCTCTTGTATGTACTCGGTGCTCTGTGTCTGCCTGCATCTCGCCAGTCAAGTCGCACTTATTAAAACTCCATCTCCATACTCTGGGCCTGTCAAGTGCTTCCGAGGCAACCACAGCTGCTCTCTGTGTCTGCAGGGTTGGATTGGTAAAGCGGGCACTCAGGAAAGGCAGAAGTACCGGTAGCCGAGTTGTAGCTGTGGGCTGCTTTTTTTGGGCAGCCTGGGGCTGTCTGTGCTGTTAGGATGCTTCCAGTGGCCCAGTGGGTGCCTCAGTGGCATTTCTAGAGGCAGATGGGCGAGGTATCACTCCCTTTCTCTCGCTGTCCCAGCCCATTAATGTATGCAGGGGGCCTGAGTAAAAGTGGTCTCACTTGCATTCATGGGTGGCTCAGCAGCATGAACTAATTTGTGCATTTTGTAACCAAGTGAAGTTAATAAAACATGCCCCCCACCCCCTTTCTTTTCAGAAAACGTTGCTGAAGCAGTGCTTTGCAGAAAGGTAATACGCAAATGTGGGCCACTTATTTGTGGTGTGCCTGAGCCGATATGTTATCCCAATCCAACCCTGTGTGTCTGTTCCCCAATATCCTCCTGACCTCCAGGCATTCTCTCCTCTCTTCCTTCTCTCTTCATGAGCTTGGGATTCTCCTTTTCCCCGTCTTTGCATCCTCATGGCACACTTCCTTTGTTCTTCTGTTTCTCACACTTTACGTCTTTCTTGCTTTTCCTGGTAGGCCCTCTGTCTATACCAGGATCATGCTGTCTGGGAGCATCAGTGCTGGTGGCAAGGACAATGTTTCCTGTTTAAGGTAACTAATCCCCTTACATTACTCTATAAATGGAGTTAGTGGAACAAGCTAGTGAACTGAAGGAATCAAGCAAATTCTTCTAGGATGCACACATTTTGATTTTGGTCCCATATCTGTTTCTTACTATGAACCTTAGCAGGTGCCTAGTCTGAGGTCATCGGAGTTAGAGGACATGGTTTTAAAGGTACTGTTGGACTTGTCCCTGCTTGCAGGGTCATCCCGAAACTTTTTGCCTTTACCCTAGCCCTTTCGCTGTGATGCAATTGGTGGGTTCAGGATGTTGGACACTTTGGTGCTGGTTAGCAGTGCAAAGTGTGTGTGCTTTCTGCCTTAGACAGGTATATTACGGACTCCCCCCCCCCCTTTTTAGGGGACATCCCCCCTATGGTAGGAAATGTATATGCCATATGTGGTGTGAGAGGAAAATAATAAATCCTGTGTAATGGTGCACGCACCTTTATTTTCACCATAGCAGAAATGTCAATATTAAAATGGACGCCATTTCTGTCTGTTTGTGCCGCCTGCCTGAGGTGGGCTGGCGGTCTAGTGTTTGAAGTGACAAGGTGCTCTACACTTCCACCAGTGACAGTTGAGGCTGGAACTGCCAGAGACCTTCTAGAAGCTTTCAGCTCTTTCTGGTAGGTGGGACGTGGGGTGTTTATGTAGAGCAGTAGAGATGCCAATGGCTCAGACTGAGGGTGGACTGGAATGAGAGGGGACACTCTGCCAGGAGGTACCGCCGCACAGGCCTGTGTGCTGGCCCCTGAGCCCTTCTGTACCCCTCTGCTGTCCACAGGGCCAGTGAGAGCCTTTGCTGGAGTGAAGACTGCTATGTCAGGAGGAGTGTGTAGTAAATTACTTCTCTACTGTTCCCCACTGTGTAGAATGTACCATGACATCATGGAATGCCTGGGTGTCTCTCTGTGCTCACAGTGTCAGTTGGTCAAGTCAGGCTAAGCTGCTTGGACTTGCTCCTGGTGGGGTTTTATCTATAATTCCTATCTTCTCCTACTTACCTATCCTAGAAGCAATCTACAATAAAGGATTATCTACTTACACAGTTGGACTGTGCATCTTTCTTTACTACAACTTGGCGACGATCTTGAACCTACGCGTGGAGTAAGGAGAAAGGACAACTAAGGAACCAAGGAGTCCCTTCCAACACAACAGGACAGGAAACTTGTGCCACTTGTGGGAAGAGTGTTGCAGGAGAGAATTGATCAGTGTTGCTGATGGGACATGTTCACTGTAGGAGTCTACCTGCTGGTATCAGGGTGACAGCAGTCTCAATAGTGACAAACACCCCGGTTGCAGGCTGTCCAGAGAGTACAGGACACTGGTGGGGCTAACCGAGGCGTTACCTTTGGGTTTCAATTGACGTTTTGAAAGTCTTAATGTCTTTACTTCCTTGTCTTTTAGTTCCTTGGTTGTCCTTTCTCCTTACTCCACGCGTAGGTTCAAGATTGTGGCCAAGTTGTAATAAAGAGTACAGAACAGGTGATAAGTTATCACTGACCCTTCCTGCACTACTGGTGCTATGCGATGAGGTTGGCTACTATGTTTAAGTTATTTTATATGTGTTAATCCTTCCGAATAATAACTTTTAGGAGAACTGTTTGTGTGTTGTTATACAAATTTTCATCATTTATTTGTATTACACAAATCTCTATACATTATTTTGCTTTTCACATAAAAAAACATTACTGTGTTCATTTGACAATTAACCCAAAATTACATTTTCACAACATGATTAATTTAAAGCTGTTGTTAATCCCAATGCATTTCGAGATATGTAAATCGCTTCTTCAGGGGAACTGAAATGTGAGAGAAATAAATGTCAATTTCATCAAACAAATTGGATCGATGCAGCAAAAAATATTCATCAGTGTTTTTTATCAACAAAATTATCAAGTAACTCTACCCCAAATTCCAATGTGTAAGAGTGTAGTTAACATGTGTTCAAAGGTATCAAAATACATATGGTGCCTGAAGAACTGTCCATTTGAGATAGTCATTTCACAATGTATGGCTGATTTATAGAAAATGCTCACCAATAGCTAAGCACGGTTTAACTTTCTAATATGAATGGGGTCCTACACGCCCCTCTCTGATGGTGATATCGCAGAGCTGAAAAAAAGAATGACCACTATTCAAGTATCACAGCAAATAGAAGTAGTAGCGCATGACAACCTTTAGCAATGAAAACAACATGACTGGGTCTTAAGTGAAGCATACCTGAAACTCTACGAAGAACAGTATGGCAAAATATCGACCAGATTCAGCTGTAGTCCTGTGACAAAAAATACAAAACAAAAGCTGCTACACTGTGCTTTAATTCTGTCAAGTTCTAAACCAACGTCAGGCCAACGTGTTTCCAACAGTACCTTTCGTTCAGAACGATAATCAGGAGCGTTGATAGCCAAAAATACACCGTACCCTAAAACAAACCGGAACACACTATCAGCAAAACGTCACTCGAACTACTCGTCTATGTGAACTTTGGTTAACTCTGACGTAAATCATTTACCTGCACAGCTCGAAACAGCGATTCTCTCGAAAAGCTCTGCGGTACCCGGGGCGCCGATACTCGCTGACCGGATGTGTTTATGAAGATGATAAAAGTAAAAAGAGGACTGGCGTCAGACACACGATCTCGTGTCGGCCATTTTACGCAAGTTCCGGTTTTCTAAGCTTTCATCAATGCGGCCATGGTTAACTCATCTAGACGCAACTCATGCGCTATACAGAAATCCAGTCCACCCTAATTTTTCTAGTTTATGAGAGTAAACGTGCAGTATCGGCAACACGTACAAATAACTAAACCATTTCACTAATAATGATCAAGGAAAATTAAAAGAAGATGAGATATGTTTAGAAAAGTGTATAAAGCACCTATTATGTCATCCCTAAGTGGTCATCTTACGTACATAAGCAAGTCATGATTGTTGATAGCCATATCCAATGAGAGTGTACTTAATCTACAGTTACTCAATGTGAGATTATGCAAGTGCCCACTAGAGTGAAAGTCAACATCATCTAGAATGTAAAATTTCAACCACTTTTGTTAAATCAAGACATTGCTAAGATTATTCATATATCAACATTGTATTCAATAGAACAGCTGTACAGTGTTATTTTACATTTCACCTTGTTGCTATGTAAATGTAGTTGAGCTTATATAGCGCACAGCTACCCGCAGTGGGTTTCCCGGCGCTTGCTTAGGGAACCCGTCCTGGTATTCCCCTGTGAGATAGCAGGGTATCCACAAGGTGAAAGTCAGGCATCCCGCCGCGAGGGGCCGTTGTGGAGATTAAGCAAGCTATTGCCCAGAGTCGCAGAGTGTGGACCCGTGAGTCGAGGAGGCACCGGGGCGAGAATTATCGAGTCCGTGGAATTTTTAGCCCAAGACCCGCCGAGGCGGGGAATTGAACCCTGCTCCAAGACCGATCTCAGCTTCCGGGTCTGCTGCCTCTAACCCCTGAGCCACACTTCTCCACATGGTGTTGGTGTTTGATCTATACATCGCTGTGCTCTCTAGTCATGCTTTAAAAAATTTTTTATGGGTTAAGTGTGATATTCTAGATGTGTTAGCTATATGGTTTGCTTTAAATTTCGTTTATCATCCTCAACAGTGTGATATTTGTTACTGTAATCCTATCTAATTATAAATAACACACCATGTCTATTTTATCATTGAAACCCTTTGGGATCATGGTTTCCATAAATTTGATCCACCAAATTTCTCTTTGTGATAGCCATTTGATGTTGTCTCGATCTATCCTTTGATCAATCACTTCTATTACTTGGAATCTTAATTGGGGTATTGTATGTTTCATTTCATTCCAATGTGTTGCTAGACTCGAAGTTGTAGACAAATTGCGAATTCGACTCTTATGTTCTGAAATTCGTGTCTTAATTTTTCTGTCCGTTTTCCCAATGTACAACTTTACACATGGGCATTTTATGCTGTAAACTACGTGGGTGGAGTTGCAGTCTGCCTTAGAACGGATCTTGATGGGTTTCCCCGTTTGTGGATGTTGGATGGTTTTGCCTACTATTACATTATTGCAATGCACGCAATTAGCGCATTTTTTCATTCCTGCTTGAGTTGTGTTCATGTCAACTGTGATAGTTTTTGTTACCATCTCTTTGAGATTCTTACTGCGATTATATGCAAATAACGGTTTGTTTTTGAAAAGTCCTTTAAAGTCTTCCTCAGTCTCAAGCAATTCCCAACGTTTGTTGATAATCTTTTTGATTTGTGGTGATTGTAGTGAGAATTTAGAAACAAATACCATACGTTCTTGTTTGGGTTTAGTTTTTGATTGTAGCAGACTACTCCTTGGCTTTTGTTGTACTCTTGTTTCCGCTTGTTGTATGACTTGTAGTGGATATCCCCGCTCTATGAATCTGAGTTTTTGTGATTGTATTTCTTGAAAGCAAGCTTGCTGGGTTGATGAGATGCGTTTAGCCCTCATAAATTGAGAAAAAGGTACATTTCGCAACAAAGCTTTAGGGTGAAATCTGGTGTATAGTAGAGTGTTATTGCGATCAGTTGGTTTGTGGAACACTGTTGTTTCAAATAGTTCATTTTTGTAAATCATGACATCTAAGAAAGGAATCTGTACTGCATCTGTGGTAGATGTAAATTGTATCCTGCTATTCTTGGTGTTTAGATCTTCAATCTGTTCATGAAGCAGGGTTTGAGGACCATCCCATAAAACAAAAATAGTTTCTGATAAAATGAAATCGTTCTCAAATTTGGCCATGAAAATATTGGCAAATACTGGCGCTCCTGAAAAACCCATAGAGGTTCCACTGGTTTGTAAATAATAATCAAATTTCCACGAAAAGTATGAGTGACGCAAACAAAATTCCAACAATTCTAGTAGAAAAACTTTGTTTGTTGGCAAGTCAGGAGTTTGCAACAGGGCCCATTCACAGGCCTCTATTCCTTCTTGGATAGGAATTGAAGTATAAAGGGAAGTTACATCAATAGTACATAGAGTTATGTTCTTCCAATCCGCAGAAATATTTTGCAGCTGTTGCAGAAAATGAGTAGTATCTTTGAGATAAGTTTTCCATTTTTGGACAAATGGTTGGAGAAATTCGCCAATATATTGCCCTAAAGGTTCAAAGATCGATCCACATCCACTGACTATAGGTCTGAAGGGGGGATTTTGTAGATTCTTGTGAATCTTTGGCAACATGTAGATTTGTGGGCATCTAGGTGAAGATGTTGTCAAAAATTTCCTAGTGTTGGTGTTAATCCAGCCCATATTGGTGGCTTTCTCAAAAATGGTTTCCAATGTGTTTCTAATATCATTGAGTGGATTCTCTGTTAGTTTCAGATATGTGGCTTCATCTTTGAGATGTTCAGATACTTTTGCTTCATAGAAAGAGGTGTCCATTACGACCAGGGCCCCTCCTTTATCCGCTAATTGGATTGTAATAGTCTTGTCCTGGGATAATTTTTTAATGATTTTTTCCTCATGTTTGTTCATGTTTTTCCTTGTTGTGTTATGCCAGTTGTAATAAAGGAAGATGCACAGTCCAACTGTGTAAGTAGATAATCCTTTATTGTAGATTCCTTCTAGGATAGGCAAGTAGGAAAAGATAAGAAGTATAGATAAAACCCCACCAGGAGCAGGCTCCAAGCAGCTCCGCCTGAGTTGACCAACTGACACTGTGAGCACAGAGAGACACCCAGGCATTCTATGATGTCATGGTACATTCTATTCATTGGAGAACAGTAGAGAAGTAATTTACTACAGAGTGCCACTTTATGGGAGATGAGTACTTCTAGGAGCTGCTGTCCTGTACCGATGAGTGCCCACTGTCTGCTGATCTTGTCCAGCCGGGCCTGCCGCTCTGCTGCCCTAGCGCCTCGTGAGTGCTATATTGTGACTGCCTGCACTCCAAGAAGGTGAGGAGCGTGGGCGCTATGCCCATGGGTGGCACCCTGGAACTGTGAGTCACCTAGCACCTGGCGAGCACAATATTTGAAGTGACTGTGCTGCTCTTCCTGCATTCTAGCGCATGGTGGGCACTGTTTTCCTGATTACCAGAAGAGGTACACTATCTTCTGTCCCTAAAGCTTCTAGTGGGTCCTAGTGCCTCGCAAGTACTATATTCAAAGTACATGGGGAAGAGGAGCTGACGCCTGCAGCACTGTGCTTTTAAAGCGCTATATTTCAATTCCACTGCATGTGTGCTGCATTGGGGTGCTGCCAGAGTGCCATATTTGCATTGACTGTGCTCTGCTTGCTGACAAGGTGCTACAACTGTGCCCAGGAGAAGAGGAGCAGACGTCTGCAGCGCCAGGATACTAAAGTGCTACGAGGGGATTCCGGCATGTGGGATTCCCCCCCTGCCTGCTTGGTTGACAGTGGGCAGCTGCAACGTATTGGGGGGCATTTTACTCCTCGGAAGAAGAGAGAGAGGAGTGAGAGACACTCCTGCCCTGCCCCAGTGCTTTGGCACTTTTCTTTTGCTGTTTTTGCAGCTTGCCCTGACTTTGCGAGACATAGGGCATTTGAGCCCCAGAGAGAGGCCAGTTGGCCTTGGGCCAGTTTCAGAGTGTTGTGCCCCCGATTGGGGCTGACTGTGTTTATGCTGTCGAGGCCTATTGCCCCATATGATTGCTTGCATAATATTGTTGCATAATGCATTTGTACCTAGGATAATATTTTATGCTTTTCCCTCTGGTTTGCAGTGCTGATTTTGGGCCATTGGTAATTTGAAAGCCCCCGAGTAGGGGCTCCCCAGGCGCAGTAGTGCCAAAGCGAATCTGCAACTTTGAAGCAACTATTCCAGTTGTATTTACATAAAGTGTACTGATAATGTTGCTTATGCCTAATGCATGTGGTTATATTGCTAATGCTTTCTTCCCCCCTAATGCTTACAGGATGTTTGAGTGTTTCTAAGAAACCTGGGAGTGCGCTGGGATAATCATCTCAGTTTCAACGCCCAGGTTCAAACAGTAGCAGCATCCTGTTTTGCTAAGATCAAGACAATTAGACGGCTCATCAACTACCTGCCGATGGACTGCCGTAAGACTGTGGTACAAGCCCTTATAATATCTCACCTGGACTACGCCAACGCACTATATCTTGGCATCACAGCAGGCCTATGCCACAAGTTACAGACTGTCCAGAATGCTGCTGCTCGGCTGGTGGAGAGAATTCCTGCCAGACATCACATCTCCCCACACCTCCGTAAACTCCACTGGCTCCCCATTTCCAAGAGATGTATTTTTAAGGCCATGACCCTGGCTTTCCGGGCCTCCAAGGGCAAAGGCTCGGCCCATCTGAAAAGCACTCTGAGACCGTATGTCAACACCAGGACATTACGCTCAAATTCCCTACTTCTGCTGGAAACCCCTAGATTTAAACGTACTCGCGCCGGAGGGAAAACATTCGAGGTCTGTGCCACTCGGTGTTGGAATAACCTCCCGGTTGCATTACGAGCCTGTCAAACTGAATTAGCATTCCGAAAGTCCCTGAAAACACATCTCTTCCCCATATAATGCCCCATTGGTGCCTAGCCTCTAAGTTCCATGATTTATCAGCGCCGGGACGCCCCATTGGGGCAGCTGTTGCGCTTTACAAAATACACAAATAAATAAGGATGCACCATTATCCTAATGTTCTGTCCTAATGAGCTCAATGATGAAATGGCTCATGTGTACGTCCCATTCTAATATGATTAGGCCCCATGTACCGCAGGAGGTGCATTACAAATACAAATAGTTTATTGTGATGATTATTTAAAATCTTACAATATTACACATCTAAAACAAAAAAATAAAAGCTATATTCATAAATAAAAACACTTAAAATATCATTGCATCAGGTTTGTAGATGGTTAAATATTTGAAATAGTTATGTCACCTAGTTTCCTTTTAACTATCATTAGGAACCTTACAAAGATAGCATTTAAAATGATATCATTCGAGTTCAGGCACTTAATCAAGGCTTGCCTGCATATCCTTATGCCTCGTTCATTGAAAGGAAACTTAAGTAATGATTTTCTCTCCTGTAAGAGTTCAGGGCAAGTACACAGAAGATGAAGCATATCCTCCTCACCATTATTACACAGTCTACATTTCGTTTGAGTTTCCGGTCTCTCCCACGGGGGAAGGTGACACAGGCCTGGCATTGTTCCAAATCTGGCTTTAAGGAGCACCTGTTTGTTTTTTTCAGTCCAGGGTGTTACCAGATATTGTTGGATTTCCTTCTTTTTATAGCCGTTAATTATCGCCCATGCGTGTTTTCTTTTGGTAAGGATAGCTTTGTCGTTTAGGATGGATAGGTGATTTGCAGTCTTATTAATTATTTTCTTAAACGATGTCTTGGTTATATTGTTTTCTCATATTGACGTGACCGCAAAATCCTTTATTGCTTCCCTCAGGTAGAGCCCAGCAGTAGAGTTAGTGTCGTTATTTATTTCTCTCCATAACAGGTGCGATATCTCATTTTGGTGGTCACTTTTTATTTGGTTCCATACTTTTAAAAAGTTGCCTTGCCTTGTCTTGCATAGTGCTGATTGGTCAATCCAAACTCTAACCTTACTTGAGCCGGGGACGCGTTCGCTGGGAGATGACATAAGGCCCGATATGCTCTGGTTATGATCTTGTTCAGAGTTTCACTATCCTTACCCATGACCACTTCACTACCATATGCGATAGTCGGTAGGAGTTTTGCGCCAATAATACTCAGAAGAGGACCATAGGTTAGGCTGGAAAGTGACTTTTGCACGATTCTGAATGCTGCAGTTAATGAGTTCGCTTTTCTTTGAATGTCATTTTTTTGTAATTGGTAGCTGCCCTTCGAATCAAATAATACACCCAGGTATTTATATACCTCTACTTGCTCCAGCTCGGTTGTGTCCATGAACCATTTACTTTTGTATCTTCTCTTATATTTTTGGTCACTACCATGATCTTAGTTTTTGTCTCGTTTATGACCATCCCGTTTTTCTTCGAGTACGTATGAGTCCGCCTAATTAGGCGCTGTAGTCCCACTTTAGTATGGCTCAATAATATGACATCATCCGCATACATCAAATTCGTGAGACGCTTATCAGCTAATTTCGGGGGGTGCGCGTTCTCATCGTCCAGTATTCCAGTTAGGTCAGCAAAAAACAGATTAAAAAGAAGGGGGGGCTAAAACACAGCCTTGTTTCAGGCCTTCCTTTGCTGGAATCTCCTTAGATAGTGTTCGGCCGTCCCCCATTCTCACACTTACCCATGTCTCTGTATATAAGAGGCATTCATTTTCTCAAGTTTGTTCCAAAGTAAGTTTCAAATCAAATGCTGATTTAAAGTCTATAAAACATAGATACAGGGGTTGGTTCAATCTGATTGATTTATCCATTAATAGGGCGAGAACCAGTGTATTTGTTGTTGTTCCGAGGCCTTGTATAAAGCCTGTTGGGTTTAAGGGCAATTTCTTTGTTTCCCTCACCCATTCGGATAGTTTAGTCAACAAAATTCTTGCAAACAGCTTGGCATCCGTGTCTTGTAAAGTGATCAGTCTATAGTTTTCGGCAAGTGCCCAGTCTCCTTTTTTAAAGATTGGGGTTATTAAGGATCCTTGCCATGACTTAGGGACTGTTCCTGTTAAAATGACTTCTATGTATAATTTCTCTAAGATGCTCGCCCATAGTTCTGGGTTTTCTTTATAGAGAGCAAACGGTATCCCATTTGGTCTGGGAGCACCGTTCTTCTGTTTTTTTATAAATTTGATTATCTCTTCTTTTTCTATGATTATTGGCGTATCCAAATCCTTGTCCTTAGAGGAAGATTCCGGGTCGTCGTCATTTTTGCACCCATGTCGCATTTCCAGTGAACTTGACTGTATAGTGTCCTGATTTAGATGTCTCCTCAAGAAAATCTCCCATTCCTGTTCGGTTAGTGGTGATGAGACTACCTGCTTGTTAGTAAATTCAGACAACCAGAGAGAAAGGGTCAAAGGACCACTCTGCTACCCCTTCCAGTTATGTATAATAATCAACGTAAGAATGTCAACAAATATCATATCTTTTTATCTTTTTGTTTTTCACTATTATTAGGACTTACTGGTTCAAATTAACACAACCACTAATTAGTCCTTTTTATTTTCACTGGTTTTAATTGAGTTAGAGCTACCCTTGCATTAAAGTGAATTGTTTGAGGAGTAGTCAACACTCTTTTTAAATCACTTCACTCACTAAGTCTGATTTTCCTTTCCACTATCTGGGACCCAATGAAGACAACTGGCTACCAACTTTCAGTTGGGGCCTGAGGATCCTTTTAGTTCACACTGAGCACGTGTATTTCACCTTCTTATTAACTGGTTATCTATTTTGGTGAATGTAATTCTATGACTTTCTGATCCTTCATGGCTCTTGTTTTATGATATTTGTTGACACTCTTACGTTGATTATTATACCTGCTTGTTAGGTCTAGCAAGTCCATTGATAATCTTCCAGAAGTCTCTTGGATTCTTCTGCTTACTGGCGTGCAATACTTTTGCCCAAGTTGCCTGTTTTGCTTGATTTTTTTCACCCCATATTAGCTTCTTCAGATTTTGATTTAGTAGCTTCAAGTTTCCCAGATTTTCTGCTTTCATCCCCGGCTTCTTTATTAGCCTGATAGTCCTATTCCGTTCTTTCTTCAATTTCATTATTGTATATGGCAAGTTTAAGTGGTATTCCTTATCCTTGATTGGTTCTTTATGCTTTTGATTCTTATTAGTATGTGTTTGACTTTGCGTTTTGATCAGCATCCCAGTGAGGTATTCCCATTGCTCTATCACTGTTTTTGTTACTGTGTCCGTAAAGCATGCTTCCATGATCCTTTCCACTTGTTCGTTCGTTGTTTCTTTGTTTTCAATATTCCAAAACAGTTTTTTATAATTAGTTGTACCAATATGCCCTTGGACAGACTGATACGCCTTATTTCTATTTACTCCGATGTTCATTATAATTGTCTGCTGGCCATGATCACTTTCATTTACTTTCTTTAATTGGTACGAGGTAATGTTGTGAAACATAAATAACGAGGCCATGGTGTAATCAATCCTGGAGTGTACGTTATACCCAAAGTAACTGTATGCTGGAGGAACATCTGTTTTTATTCTACCGTTGAGAATTCGAAGTCCCATTGCTTCCATGTCCTTTACAAGTTTTTTTCCCATTCTATTCTCATTGGCGTTGTTATCTATCCCTAGATCCTGCTTGGGAATTAGCCACTGATAGTTTTGCGATAGCGTTGTATCGTCTCTTATGTGGATGACATGAGATTGAGGTTAAAATCCCCGGTAATCAGAAAATCTGCTAGAGGATCCTCCATCATTATATCAATAAGAACATTGTTCAGAGTTCCACAGGTTGCCTCCCTACTCCGGTTTGTAGGCAATATATATATACAGTGATCAGATATAATGTTTTAGAGTTTTGGTTGGTTATTTTATAGTTTAGTTTAACTATCAGGATATTCGTGCTATCTACTTTCACTTGCTCATGCTGTACCTGAAGCGTATTAGAAATAAATATTGCCTGACCCCCACTAGCTCGCCCGAACCTTCGCTCTTTTTTTGCGTGTTCATAGTAGCTGGCGTATCCATGTAGCATAAATGGATCGGTTTCCCATGTTTCTTGTAGTGCTATAATCTGGGGTTTTCCCACTATGGAGTCTATCTGAGCGTTTTGGATCTTACCTCTCAATCCATTTATATTCCATGAGCATAATCTTACTATTTCACTGTCGTTGCTTTTAACTCCTACTTGTAATGAACTACCATATCATTGTTTCTGGTTACCGTGGAGTGCCATATTTATCCATTTTTCATTTCTTTCTAAATTTCTGTCTATGGTATTTTGCGGCACAGTACATACGCTTTTTGTGGGAGATCTACCAAGTGCATTTTTTAGGACTGAAATGGTCTGTGTGTCTACCTTTTTGTGTTTTAGTGTTGTTTCCTCCCCAATAAAGGGAGTGGGGTAAACCTCTGGGATTTGTTTGGTTAGTACTATGCCCCAGGTTTTAAATGTCGTTTGCTCATTCATGATCTGTTCAGCTATTGTTGGTGATATTAATGTTATTAACGTCGGAGTCTGGATATTATGTTTCCCCTCCAAAAACTCGACGGAGATAATGTCCTCACTTGCGATGTTAGTCAGTGCTGGTATTGATTTGAATAGTCTGAGTAAGTTCCCCCTGTTAAGTATGTCATGCCTGCCTCTGGACTGAAATTCCGGTGTAAATATACGTTTTTCACTGATTATGGGGCTTTGGTGAGTAGGGACGTTTTTTTTCTCAAATTGCTTGGATATGTAGCTAATTGTTTTTTGCCCTTCCCTGCTTTTGATCTGTAAATGGTCCCATTCTGATGTATTTGTAGGTCCATTCCCTACCTGCCACACTGTAAGGGCCCAGTCTTTTTTTATTCTCTCATCAGTGCCGTGGTTTTGGTGAGGAATCATTATTTGGGTTGATTTAGTTGGGCTACTTCCATTCGTTTTGTTAGAGTTACAATTGCTTGGCGCTCTTTCTTCTTCTTTTCGTTTTGTATCCAGTTTGGTTACCTGTTGCATGTTATCAAGGATCCCATTGCCCATTTGCCCTTCCAGTACTCCATTGTCGTCTCTCGTAGGCATTTGTGTATCATTTACTAGGTGGCACGTTGTTTGTATTGGATCAATTGTTGTTTTTTTTCTCAAAGATAGGAAAGTAGGTGTTTCTACCTTTCGGTGTATCCTCCGTGGCTGCTGATATCGGATCATTGTCTAACTTTAATGTGGCAGTCAATTTCGATTTATCATTTTTTCTTGCTTTGCGAAGTTTTTTTCTTTGTTGTTTTGTCATTGTAGAGAAACCATCGGATTCAGTATGACTGTTGATTTGATCCTCATGGTTAACTTTACACATAGTTTCGTTCCCCGGTAGTTCCATGATCTGATGAACTGGTAGACTAACTGGTAGACTAACTATTTCACCATGAAGTTTTGTTGACTGTTTTAATTCTATGCCTTTAGAGCTATCGAGGCCATTCCCAGTTTTGTTTTTATTCTTTTCCTTAGTAGCAGTATTATCCATCATAACTTTCTCCTGGCTGATTTTGATGTTTCTTTTGGTATCTTCTATTATTCTAGTTAAAACTGCCGGTAGTACTGCTAGTTTATCCATAATAGATACATAGATGCAATCAGAAGTCGTTTTTTCATTTTCTGTTTGCGCTCTGAGTATCAGATCATATAGTTGGGCAAGTTTGTTGTCGATTCCCGCCACATTATTTGCCATCATTTTTAGGAGGTCGATTTGTACGTCCATTTTATTTGAATGGTACTGGAGAGCTTCTAGCGTGAGGGTCGATGTTGGGTAAAAGATATCCCAGGGTATCACTGCTTCTTGGTGTTTTATTCCTGTTTCTGGGTTGTAGACCGTTTCACACTTCGATTGTTTGCTACTCCGGGGGTTTTTATGTTCCACCATATTTTTATCAGTAATAGTTGAAGTAATAATTGAAGCTAAGTCATTATTTTCCTGAGGTCCTTCAGAATCTTCCCCCAACATCTTGGTTTCTTTTGTTGTTGTTTCAATGAGCATATCAATCCTGTTAACACACCGTGTTCTGCCCAATGTTGAATTAAGTATGTTTCAACTTGCTCATGGGGCACACACAACCGTTTGTTGATTTCAACATTAACTTCAATTGGGCAACTTGGGGCAGCCTGCTCCATCCTATCTCCATAATGTTGTTGGTTAGTTTCCGGAACTTGTGAATGCAGTTTATTTGTAGTAGAGTCGTCATCATTTGCCTTTGCATTTCCCTTTCCATCTGACTCTGTCTTTATATTGCAATTTTGTAACTCTTTTGCGGGTTCTTGCTGAGTTATCCATTGCAGTTGGTCTCCAATCAGTATATCTAAGTCTACAAGGTGGTTTTTATCAAGGTTTTGCTCCGTTTGCTCCAATTGGTTGCAGTTTTGTGACATGTTATGGATTTCGCTACTCGTAGGTTTCATGGGGGTCTGTAGTTTGTCCTTGTTTGCTTCCAATTTCATTGACATCAGAGCTCCTGTTGGGTCCTTCATAAATTGGAATTTATCTGGTATTTTACCTGACTTCTCAAACATCCGTGCAATCGGGGATATAAGAGACTGGGTCTGCCCAGGTGCGTTGTTTTTTACCTTTTTAGATACCGTAGATTGCTGCATTATTTTTGCACGTTTAGTTGTTGTGCCTGCAGTCCTTTCCCTTCCTGATCTCATATTATTGACTATGATATAGACTGTGTTTATATTTCCTAGATTCCTTGTGTCTGAGTGTAATTTAATTTAATTTCGTGAAAGTCACTCTGAGACACACCTGGTTTTCTCCTACTCAACCTGGAGGCACAAGTCCTCACGATCCGCACGCCCTCCCAAGCCTGTCTGCTCCCTCCTTTCGCTGCCGTGTAAAAACCACTTCCTACACAAGCACAACACACAGAGAATCTGGAGCAGCTGCCGTCAGGGAGGAAACGTTACGATAATTGCAGGATTGCAGTATAGGCCGAGGCAATGAAGTAGGTTGTCCCACTCAAGGTTAGCTTTTTGCGCGTGTTATCTACAGTCTCAGCGCAGCTTACTGTAAGTGCCTTCCAGGAAAACTCAGGAACATGCGGCTTATGGTTTTTGTATTAGTTGTAATAAGCAACGTTACAATTGTTTGTGCTTACTATTCCAATTCAATGCCAGGTGGTTAACCTTCTCGTGCCTGTACCCGTGAAGGGGATAGAGCAGTGGCTGCACACAGGAGGCAGGAGGTTGGAACTCTGGGCCACAGGAACTCAGCGGGAATAACCAGGAGCCACTGCCAGGGGTCAGGAGCGCTATCAATACCACAGCCTTGATCCCGCAATCTCTCACAGTCTCGTGTGGCTTTCAGAAGTGGCTGCACACAGGAAACAGGAGGTAGGTAGCCACACGAAAGGTCCTGGACAGTGATGCCACAGGGTGCCACAAGGTACGGCTTTCAGGTTTTCCAGCCACAAACCCTCAGTCCCGGCAAGCCAGCACCACCCGTGCTCCCCGCCCTGCTCCGCTGCTTTGCCTAGCTTAGCTTAGCGAGGCCCACGCTTAGAGCCGGACCCACCGGACTCACTGGCCTCCTGGCCCCCGCAGATGCGTGTAATGATGGTGTAGACGACGGCAGACGGAGGCGGTCCTCTCAGCCTCAATGCGGTCTCAATGCAGCCTCGATGCGGCCTCCAGGTAGTTAGGTAGTTAAAGCCACCTAAGCTACCTCGGCGGCGGAAATGTCTTCGCCGCGATGAAAGTTGAAAATTGTAAATTGAAAGAATTTTCCGAACACCACAGGTAGCCTGCTATCCGCCCGTAGTGTATTGTAGTGTGGCGGGCCGCAGCAGCCCACAGGAGCCGTAGCAGCAGCCTGTTCTGATCTGGCGTACGGGCAGTATGGCGTTCTGGCGTCCTCTGTGGCGTCTCTCGCTGCTCTCTAGGATGATTTACACATTTCCTCCGGAGTTTGGCCCGCCTGCTCTGCACCAGGCTACCTGTTTCAAACAGGTACAAAAAGCAGCTCCATGTCAGAGATGAGCACTTCCATTAGGCAGTGTCAGCATGAGTAAGAAAAGCTGTTGGCAATGCACACCAAGATGGTACTCGAAAGGGATGTATTCTAGGTTGTTTAACATTATTGGGTGCTCCAGGGTCTCACCCACTGATCCTGGGCATTTTATGTATGTGTTGTGCCCCCTACCCTGGGAACAACATCCCCAAAGTGCACTCCTCGAAGGGGATCTCCTCAAACTCCCTAAGTAAATTAAATAACAATTCTTCAATGGCATGATGTTGTTATCTTTTAATAATTATTTGTGATACATGGGTATTCAGCCAAGGATGTATGATCAGTAACAATGATATTCACATATTATTTCAATGTGTAACTTCATGAATACCGATGCATTTCGGTCTGTGCCCTTCTTCAGGGAAACCAATCTCATATCAAGCAATACATACACAATAGAATGCACACAAAAACATCAACCCGGGTATTATTTGCAAAATGAAAATAAAAAATAAAAACCTACAACACTATGGCTAGGTGTTTTTGGTTAAAAAAAAAACTTTGCTCAGATTTCATTTTTGACCAGTGCGGTCTTTAGTGTGTTTTGTGTCAAAATGTTTTGTTTTGTATTGCCTAATATGTCTGCCATTTGCCTTCTATCAGCTCAGTTTTTTTTTTGCTTTTAAGAGTTATCCAGATAAAAATGTCCATTAGCCATGCAGCCTTTGTTGCCTAGGGATGATAGAGCATGTGAAGTTACTGTTCCAGTTAGCAATTGTAGCCTTCCCCTGTAATGTAGGGGAATGTTTACTCCACTACACAGGGCCATACACCTTGGGCTTTGCTCCTCCTCGCCGTGGCTACTGTACCCCAGCCTGTATGGTTCATGTGTTGTTGAGCAGGGCAACAACACATGCTCATATATCATACATTTTTCTGCTTCTATGCCAGGACGTGTGCACATTTGCTAGTGGGAAGTGGTATGAGCTGTTAAGTTGTTCAATTTTAAAGGCACAATGCAGCATCTGTCCCTGAGCGACTGGATCTCCCAGCAGATGTTGATTTCTTTCATTTCACTCAGCACCACACAAGTTTAACTTCACACATTTCCATTCCACACCTCATATTTCGACAACAAACCTCATAATTCAACTCAACAGCACATTTATTCAACACATCACATACATCCAATCCACACCATAGAATTCCAAATCGTGCTGAAAAATTCAACAGCACACCACATATTTAAACCCCACTACATACCACTCCACAACACAAAATGCCAATCCACATTATTACATTTCATGACACACAATCCCACTCCACGTAATCCCAGTACCCTCAATACCACATAATTGCTAACCACATATTTCCACTGCACACAATGCTACATAACTCCACTCAGCACCGCACAATTCCACAACAAACAATTCCAATCCAACCCACAGAATTCCACTTCACACCCCATACCTTCACTCCACTCCATAACACAAAGCTAAACGACATTGTCATTGACAATGCCAATGCCTCTCAGAATGCCAAAACTTTGTTCTTTCATTATTTTTTTAGATCCATCCCCTTAGTTTTTCAAGCTAAATGGTTTAATTTAATAGAGAGTGTACTGAATAGGTTTATCTGGGCCCACGGGAAGACCCGGCGGGCTTACAGATTTATGTCTCTCCCGAGAGAGAGAGGGGGCTGGGGGGCCCCGGACTTTAGGTTGTATCAAATGGCTGCAGCATTACAGTATATGCAGGGATTAATGGGGGGTGGGGGACTTGAGCAAAGAGTTACGACCATGTCCACGGAAGTCTACTCAGTAGTGTTGGGGGCGGAGGCAGAAAACTGTTTTTTAAATAGAGTGGAGTTTGGGTACTACAAAAGGACAAGATTTAAGACTGTAGTGGCAGCAGTCAAGATCTGGAACGCTCTTTTAAAAAAGGCTGGTCTAGGAAGATATAACAGGTATGTCCGGTTGTATAAGAATAAATCCTTCCCTGCGGCAGTCTTTGCTGATTTAACAATGGCCGGATGGGCACAAAAAGGGATAATACAGATTGGGTATTTAATGGATGGTGAGGGGATAGCTCAGTTTGCAGACCTTACCCTTAAGTATGGCATTGAAAGAAGGGATTTTTTTAAATTCTTACAGGTAAGGAGCTTTCTTAGTAATAAGAAGGGTGGTATTGCTGGGTTTGGCAGTAATGAAATACTGGAGAAGATAAAAATAGGAGGGGAATGTACGATCAGATCCTTCTACGCAAGCCTTGCAAAAGGGAAGATGGATGATATAAATTAAGTTAGTAACAAGTGGGTTGAAAAGTTCGGGGGGGGGCCTGGAACCTTTCAGGAATCTTTGGACTTGGGTCGTACCATCTTGTGCTCGGGTCCCCTGCAGTCCCAGCATTATAAGACTTTGTTCTCACTGTACCACACCCCAGCGAGAATAGCTAAGTGGGGAGGCTCCATCGGTATCACCTGCCCTAGGTGTAGTTCAGCGGAGGCAGATATCGTTCATATATTCGCTCTCTGCCCCCAGCTACACATTTTGATTAAAGACTTAGAGGACTTTCTTGGCAGGACATTAAGACTACAAGCACATTTGACACCTATGTTGATTTTGTTGGGAGCGACCCGGGGGGAGATTCTGCTCATAAGGAATTTATGTTTATGGCTACCGCAGTGTTGAGGCTGACAATAGCAAGAGCATGGCTGGATAAGACTCCCCCGGTTATGCAAACTTGGCTGGCGAACCTATTAGCTATGTATAATCTCGAGAAGGCAATTTATGCACGAAAGGGAAAAAGGGGAAGAAGGTTAGGCTTAAAAATCTGGGAGCCAATTGCGAAATGGAAGGAGACTATGGTATTATAGGGTAATTTATGTGAAATGTAACATGAACTACAGACTCTAATAAGGTTATGAATATGATTTGAAAATGTATTTTTCCTCTCTGGTTTTGTTTTGTATTGCTGTAGCTTCAAAAAGAGGGAAGAATCTGTACAAAGTAAGCAAACCAGATAGGGTAAATCATAAATGTAAATTGAACTGGTTAAATGTATAATATATACAATCTGTGTACTGGGAAAAAATAAAAATATAAAACAAATATATATATTTAAAAAAAAAAGACAATGCCAATGCCTCTCGGATTGCCAAAACCTATTGGCTTTGCAAATGCATGTTATGTTTTGCACCTGCTTCGATGGTATTTTGCACATGCAAAAGCACACTTTTATACATATTTCCTGACTGCAAATGGTTTGTACTAACAAATAGAACTTTCCAAAAAGAATCCTTAAAATATACAGACTCTTAATTTGTCTGTTCTTTGTGGACAATTAAGAAATACGTCCCTTAACCAATTCTGTACATTTCAAATGGCATATCTAGTGTTTGCAAAGTCATTTGCACCCACTTAATGACTCCTAATGCTTTTGTACATCAGGGTCCAGGTTCTTTATGCCTTTTTGTGTGCAAGGAAACATTGCTTATGAACAGTAGATGGGAATTCCACATGAATCTCTTATGCCAAAAAGGAGAATGAAGAAATCCTCAACTGTTGGGCAAAGTTCTATCTGCTTTTTGCTCTTCTCCAAGTTTAAAAAAAGTCTAATTTAGTTTGTAACTCGTACAGCTGGGTTTTGAAGAGTGGAGCCTGTGGACATTCCATCAAGAAGGGGGTGACAAGGATCATATTTCCCCAGGCACTGGATAAGATGTGCTGAGCCTTGTAGGAACTCCTTAAGAAGTACCCTTGTGAGGTCTGATAGATCATGGAGCTGGGCATATTCATCATCCAGATGTGAGAGTACGAGAGCTTGAATAGCAGTTCTGAAGTTCCCTTCTTCAGGAAAGTTTCCACTTGCTTCATTATAGAGAACTGTTACCAGGTACTCTTTGTTTTCTTGGAAATGTGTTCTTTGAGGGTGAAGTTTGTGCCCAGGTTTGAATCCAAATGACTTGGCAGACGGTAATGGATGGGATTTGAATCCAACAAGGTTTATGTCATAGAGCCACATTTGAGCAGTTTTTTTTACGTGTTGGTCTTGGCAAATAACAGGCATTTTTTCTTAGTCAGTTTAAGTTTCAGAGAAAGGCTGGACATTCAGGAGTGGGTGAGGCACTGGCAGTGTTTGAGGTACTAGATTTCTAGCGTAGAAGAGACTTTCCAATAAAGTTGTGTATTATCGACATGGTGGTGAATTTTAGTGCTGTGAACCGTGTGTAAAGTCCCAGTGGCCCAGGTAGAGGTTGAACATGATGAGGGACTCTATTTAATTCCTTGGGATTTCACAGGTGATAGAGATCTTGTAGTAATTAGAGATGCCTGTGTGAACAAGCTGGTGTTGGTTGAGGAGGTAGGAGGAGAAAGAATGATACGTTTTGCTAGTGAATCTGATTTGAATCTTCAGGGTGTGATTAGGCACGGTCGACTGTCTTGAATTGAATGAGAGGTCTAGCAATATCAAGAGGTAAGGAACATCTTCATCTGCGGTCAGGATGGTATAATCTACGACGCGTAGGGTAACTGTCTCTGTCCTACAGCATGATATGAAGATAGATTAGTAGTGGTGCAGGAGATAGTTGGTACTAATGTGATCTTGGAGTTGAGTGTAGTCTGCTTTTTTTTTTTAATGATATTAGAAATTAAGGACAGTAAGTAATGGGTCTGCAATTGGCAAGACTTTTTATGAGTGGTAAGATATGGTCTGTCATAAGAGCGTTGGGACTATATTTTAAGAGAATGGGGCATTGACAATGTTGAGTATGAGTGAGAGAGGTTCTCAAGAGAGAGTTTTGATAAAGGTCAAGGGTCATTTTCATTGGAGGTGGCTTTGAGGCAGCTGAGTAAATTGGCAATATCTGCAACTATTAGAGCTTTGAATAATGACCATTGCAGGATACTACAAATGGGGATTGGGTGTAAGAAGAGAAGAAAGCTTGAAGTTATGAGTTGGCGGTCAAATCTATATTTGTTCACTGAAGAAGATGTTGATTGCATTGCACTTGTACGTGGTGTGAGGGATTGGATGGTCAGGTAGGGGGTTGATACAGTGTTTGATTATCTTGAAAAGAGCTTTGCTTCTGATGGTAGATTCATTAATGGCATGGATACAGTACTTTGCTTTTTCTGATAATGTGTGTTCTTTGTGTTTTGAGTGGAAGGGCTTCTTTAACGTGAGATCATTAGATGCTGTGTTTCTTTTTCATTTACTCTCCTGTTTGTTGATGGAGCATTTATTGTTGCAGATGTTGTTTCACTGTCATTAAAGAGTTGGCAGAGATTTGCTTAGAAGCCTGACATCTGCATTAATGAGCAAGATAGTCTCTACAAGAAACATTAATTTGCTGATTAGCCCAGTTTTTGGAGTCTTGTTTTTACCTGATTCACCTAAACCTAATGGGAGGTCACCTTTCTCATGAAGGAAGATTAACAAATTCATCTAAGGTTGTCATGATCATGAGAAATACTTATATAGTTCCCCTAGAATCCATCTGGTCCTGGGGTTTTCCTGTGAGGTCTGAATATTGGCCTAAGGTATATGTTCTACTGAGAGGGGTGCTGTCATAGGCACCACATTCCGCCTGTAAGTATAGTGATAGACGGTGTGAATAAGAAGTAAGATAGCCCCCTTTGCATATTACTCTCCCTAGGGCCTTTCAATCCTTAAAAGTATACGGTTAACCCAGAATGTCATTTTTTATTCTACTATCAACTTTCTTTCCTCAAGAATTTTAACAATATACCTATTCTCCTTCTCTACCCAAACCTGCCCTTGTAGGATCTTGTCTGTTCAGTTACTCTGTATACTCTACTCTGAGATCCAGGTTAAATGCCCTTTGCTGCTTCTTTGTGATATTGTTGCGATCTACGTTTATTTGAGGATCATCTCATTAACATTATCTTCTGATACATAAATGCAGCATTGGTCATTTAATTCTAAGAACGTTGCCTTGAAATGGGATGGTTTCACTGTATTGGCCAGGTTAGTTTTAGTAATGTAGCTCAGGGTTTAGTTCTCTTGCCGCCGGCTTGAGAGCCTCCCATAGAGTTATAGGCAATTCAGCTGATTCAGTATTGCGTCAAAATATTGAAAGAATGTCTCCTTTAACACCACCATCAAGTCCTACTTGTTGAACCATAACATGCCTCACTGCCCTACTTGCTGTCAGTATTGTGACTGCAATGTATGCCTGGCCAGAAAGACCTTTTTCGGATGCTTAAGTATCAGTTGCCCTATTTAGCTCTGAAGACAGGAAATGGTGGATGTTGGAGAATGACTTGTCTGTATCAGGTAAAATCGTTTATAAGCATTTCATTGATTGGCATATGCTCAAGATGTTGCAGGGCTCCTGTGAGGACAGAAATGTGACTAAATGCATATGACAATCGTTTTATTCATAGTACCAATTAAGTCCCCTCGCATTATTGTCAGGCCTGGTGGTGCCTCTTTGAGGACTGAATCAAGATGTTAGAGGAAACCCACCAATAGCTGGCATACACATTGAATTGTTTGATCATAGTCTCTCATGTAGAGCCTGAAATAATAATACACAACCCAGTGTATTGGACAAGACCTTGAGTGGAAATTGGTCTACAGTCCAGGTAATGTGGAACAGAAAACTGCAAGGCTTGTAAAATGCATCCAAAGTGTGGGGAAGGGTTTAGCAAATACTTAAATGCCTTTTTATTTACTAGCACCCCACCGGCACCCACCCCCCTCCTGTGTTGTGTTACTTGCCCAGTCCCTCCGTTGTCTTTCTCCCACTTACTCCTGCCAGGAAAAAAAAGCACTATGAAATGGCCAGCACCAGCCAGGTCTTAGAGCTTTTTTTCTTCATGACTTTGTTTTGCTGCTGTACAACATGGCTAAAAACATTAACACCAATAGCTTGCACATTGCAGAGACATTTGGGGATTACCAATCCTTGTTTACATTTGAAACCACCAACTTTATGATTAAATTGCTTTATGGAAAGGCCTGCACGTCTAGTGGACTGCATTGATGCCAGGTCCAACAGAAGCAAAGAAATCTTTAAAATTGTGAAAGATTTTACCTCACCATCTGCTGCCTCCAACTCGATCACCGCTCAAAGGGGCTCTGCAACAGTCTCAGTTCCTTAGAAATTAAATCACTGCCGCTTACAGCAACTTCAGCCATGACCAGACAGACCTCACCAAACACCTACAACGCTTATCCAAAGAACCAATGCTAACCAAATGGCCCAGTTCCACCACAGGAGAAACTGTTGCCACCATGAAGTCCATGTACTAAGGGGCCCCATTGAACCCCTGCTGCACAGCACACATACTCCAGAAGACTGCAACCCATCAACAACATGCACACACCTATTCTAAATGCTTTCACCTCTCCTGGTACCTTCCCAGAGGCTTGGAAACAAGCAATTGTCCTCCCATTGCTGAAGAAGCCCTCTGTTACCTCTTCAGTGCTTGCCAACTACAGACCGATCCCCAGCTACCATTCCCTGCCAAGATCTTGAAGGCAATAAACAGACACCTCACATAACATCTTTGCGTCCACTAACTCCTCAACATTCAGTCTGGTTTCAGACCCAGCCACAGCATAAACTGCTCTCCTAGCTGTATTGTATGACATCTGTACAAATATTATAAGGCGGTAGTGATGGTTCATACAGTCGAACATCAAGAAGTGTCAATAATTTAGCATAGTCGGTTTCTAAGATTGAATAAGTTACGGTGCCAGTCGAGGTTACAGAGTCATCACACTACCAATGATGCCAGATCAACACATATAAAATACCTGTTGTTGAAAGTCTAAAAGATAGATTGAACCTCTGCACTCTATATTGTAATTTCAACAATATACTATTTAGATTTAGTTTGGTGGCCAGTTCCTATAAATCATGCAACAAAAATAGGTTTCATCAATAGGTGAATATTATACAAGTCTCAAGCAAACAGAGAAGAGAACATCAGAGAATCAAATATTAATTTTATCCAATTTAATATTGTCAATACATGACACGTTCACATGTGCATGAATAACAAATTCTTTGAGCACTACAAATCAAATCAATAGTGATAGCCTGACTGGTGGTCCGAATCCTAGGGCCTTCCTGCTCGTTGTAATTGGTAAAGCAAGCGGACAGCTGACATGTGTTTCATTACATGGATGTAACTTTTTCAAGGCTTATTCTCTGTAAGTAGGAACACTGTTATGACGTTGGACCGTTTATGCAACAATACTGTACGTTGTTCTTGATGCACTAAGAAGAACCTGAGAATCATATAGCATGTAGGTTTCCTTGTGGTGCATCAAGGTTTAGGCATATGAAGAAACAATAATTCAAGAAATTCCTTTGTTAGGACCTGACAAAGTAGATTTTGAGGATAGTCACCCCGTTGGAATCCCCAACCTATCCGTGGGTGGTTCCAAATCGCGTGATGTCTAAACCCCTTGTGAGGTCAAATAAGGGGAAGATTGCCCCGTTAGAATCCCCAACCACTCAGTGGGCGATTCCCAATAGTGATAAATCGGAACCTCTTCAAAGTGTCGTAAACCGGACTTTCCACCATTCTAGGAGGTGGCCAACTAGTGTGCTAAAGACGCAAATGTATACATCGTAAACCAAGGCTTTAGTGTGTCCCGATTAGAGGTTCCAACAAACGTAGGTTCCGGAATGATTCTGCAAAAAAGTGAAAGGGGTATGACATCCGTATAAGTCTGGACAGTGGCCCTCTTCCACCTGGACCTCTATGCAGCATTTAACACAGTCTTCCAACCCATTCAACACCTACACAACATCAGAATCCAAGGACATGCACTCCAATAAACCTGTTCCTTCCTGATTGGAAGTACCCAGTCAGCCTGGCACCGTACATGTGAGACACCCATGATCACATCTTCAATGCATACATGATCCCTCTAGCTATCATCATCTGCTCTTGTGATATTAACGTCATGTGCTACGCCAATGAAATGCAACTCATTCTTTCCCTAGTGGACAAGAGACCAGCACCTGGATCAAGTTCAATGCCTGCATGACTGACATCACCCACTGTCTAAAGCTGAACACCAACCAGACCAAAACTGATCTTCAGGAGGAGTACATCATTGTTGGACTCCACCTGATGGCCAACAGAGCTAGGACCAACATCCACCCGCATCCACTCCAAGAACTTCAAGATCATCCGCCAACAACATAACTGCCCAAATCAATGCCAGTCACCGCCTCATGCTTCCATACCTTGAAAATTCTAATGTAAATTTTCAAATGGCTCCCAATCAGCAACTGGAAAACCATCACGCACAACCTGGTCAACAAGCAAGCTGGACTATGTGACACCCTCTATGCCAGGATAAGTAAAAAAAAAACATACCTCACTAGAGCGCTGCAGACCATTCAGGCCATGATTGCCAAAATCTCTCAACCTCCCACACTACATTCACGGGAGCTCCACTGCTCCCCATTCAAAAACAGGCATGATTATAACTCCACACTTTCAAGGCACTACATAACACTGGCACAGCATACCTCAACAATAGCATTTGCTTTCACAAACCTTCGTTAACTACGCTCATTGGGAATCCTACTTGCATAAATCCATACATATGGAAAACCAATACTGGTGGCCACCCCTTCTCCTACATCAATCCTAAAGCATGTAACAACCTGCCACTAAACATAAGAGCCTCCTCCTCACTTCTTGAATTCAGCAAGAAGCTGAAGGTCTGCCTTTGAGCAGTCCCAGTAGGCCCTAGGTTTGTCTAGACTCACACCTGCTAAGGGCCACAGTACCCTTCTGAGTGACAATGTGCTTTACCAACCCGCTTAACATGTTCTGACAAGGAAAGCTAAAATGCAATTCAGTAAACATGAAATTATCATTAGAAATAGAATATACCAGTTGCTCAACCTTAGTTGAAAGAAGGGTGTCATTTAAGTCAACTTAGATTCCAAATAATAGAAGCAAAACACAGATTTGAAAATGGCCATGATAAGTCAACGTTTAACATGAATATTACAGGGTTAAAGACTAAACACTTAATCCAAATGGGTTTAACAAGATAGAGATGAAGTTTCTTATAATCATAACAGACAACAATCGTATTCACTTCTAGAAAAGACCCTCCAACAATACAACTGTGATTGTTATTAAATGATCAGTAAGTAAACTGTATGTGTTGAGGTATTGAATTAGATCATAGAAAGACCCTGTGCAGGGATGTACCAAAAATAAGAAAAATGATTGTTGGTCGTATCATAAAATATAGGAACATGGTGGTCCATCACTTTCAAATTACAGCAACAGGTTCTGGGATTAATTTAGTAACACTCTTTACATTTTTTTACAGGAACCGGCTGTATATGGATATATGGTACCACATTATAGAAAATTGAATTTGTATTAAGGAGTTGGGTACAATTTAGGTAGGATGATTGCTGGTCAGAATAATAATGTTAAACTTTGTTTTCTATTACTCACACAAAGTGCGGTAAATCACATTTGAGAGACTAGTCTAGGGATTAGGTCCCTGGAAGCTCTTTGTTTGTTCTGGAACTCGGACCCAGCGTTGATCCTGGAAGCTGTTTGCTTGTTCTGGAACTCGGACCCAGCGTTGATTTAAAGGATTAATTGCTGCTTGCACACAGGGGCCGGGACTGCGAGACCCAGGGTTCACAGCGCAAGTCCAACGCAGCGCACCTGGAGTCTCTTCCTGCCCCCTGCTCCTCTCTGCATTTCTGGGTATTTACAGCTCGCTCGTAGCTGTACTTGGTGATTAGGTCCCTGGAAGCTCTTTGTTTGTTCTGGAACTCGGACCCAGCGTTGATCCTGGAAGCTGTTTGCTTGTTCTGGAACTCGGACCCAGCGTTGATTTAAAGGATTAATTGCCGCTTGCACACAGGGGCCGGGACTGCGAGACCCAGGGTTCACAGCGCAAGTCCAACGCAGCGCACCTGGAGTCTCTTCCCGCCCCCTGCTCCTCCCTGCATTTCAGGGTATTTACAGCTCGCTCGTAGCTGTACTTGGTGATTAGGTCCCTGGAAGCTCTTTGTTTGTTCTGGAACTCGGACCCAGCGTTGATCCTGGAAGCTGTTTGCTTGTTCTGGAACTCGGACCCAGCGTTGATTTAAAGGATTAATTGCCGCTTGCACACAGGGGCCGGGACTGCGAGACCCAGGGTTCACAGCGCAAGTCCAACGCAGCGCACCTGGAGTCTCTTCCCGCCCCCTGCTCCTCCCTGCATTTCTGGGTATTTACAGCTCGCTCTTAGCTGTACTTGGTGATTAGGTCCCTGGAAGCTCTTTGTTTGTTCTGGAACTCGGACCCAGTGTTGATCCTGGAAGCTGTTTGCTTGTTCTGGAACTCGGACCCAGCGTTGATTTAAAGGATTAATTGCCGCTTGCACACAGGGGCCGGGACTGCGAGACCCAGGGTTCACAGCGCAAGTCCAACGCAGCGCACCTGGAGTCTCTTCCCGCCCCCTGCTCCTCCCTGCATTTCTGGGTATTTACAGCTCACTCTTAGCTGTACTTGGTGATTAGGTCCCTGGAAGCTCTTTGTTTGTTCTGGAACTCGGACCCAGTGTTGATCCTGGAAGCTGTTTGCTTGTTCTGGAACTCGGACCCAGCGTTGATTTAAAGGATTAATTGCCGCTTGCACACAGGGGCCGGGACTGCGAGACCCAGGGTTCACAGCGCAAGTCCAACGCAGCGCACCTGGAGTCTCTTCCCGCCCCCTACTCCTCCTATTTAGCCACGCCCTCACTCACCGAGCGGGACGCGAGCGGGACGCCGGACGAAGCCCGGACAAAGGGCGGACAGTCTTAGACAGTCCGAGACTGGCCGCGACTGGACTGGGCCGACCACTCTGCTACTATCACGTTTGAAGCATCCACTTTTTATAAGACTATTTTACTTACTCCTATTCATTTACACAAGAGGATTGTTGATCTGCTCGCGCCTCAACCTTCCTACTTATGTACTGTTGTCTGAGGGTATAATACCCCCTATATTCCTGTGGGTGCTAACTAGTAACTGTCTAATATGCCAAAAAAACTAGCCCCAATCGCGTCAAATACGATGGATAATTATATGGTCCAAGTAGTATCCAAAATAAATAGCGAAAGGCGGCAGTCATTAGGACTAAGTCAATCGCCAGTACTCCTTCCTATAAGTCCATCCCAGCTATTTACTGTGGCCGATATATCCCTACAGGCTGCTGGTAGTGATGCCCCTGAGACCGATCTCCATGCCAGTGGCATGTATGATCAAAGCACACTTCCAGCGGTCAATTTAGAAATTGACCCTGAGGTTAATTTGGAAAGTGATGATGATTCTGATCCAGAGTTACATGTTCAGGTCTTAGAAGATGATCTTTCCTCTGTAGAGCAGGAAACTAGGACAGACAGAAAATGTAAAAAGACCCTACCCAAGCGTGGTGGGTTACGCTCAGGATTAAGGAAGAAAAGGGCTTCACCTCCTCGGAAAACTAAGGATAAGAACATGGACGCTGGGGAGGTCAGTGCCAAGCACACATTGGATGATGAGCTATTTCTTAGGATAGCAGACATGATTGAGTGTAAAATTAAAGCCATTATAAAACCAATGGTGGCCAAAATTGATAAGCTCACTGCAGAGGTGAAAAAACTTGGTTGGATCCAGAATAAGGTAAATGGGGAGGTTGGCAATATAGTGACCCTGGTTTCAAAGTTAACAGGTACACCTGGGGAGAATGGTCTGACTGTGGTAGAGGTAGAGAGGAGTATGACAGCAACCATTCCACCTGGCCAGGTGCCAGTAGATGTAGACAATCACACAATAGTAAGAGAGGAGGTTTTGCCAACATCCACCGCTCAACCAGTATCTTGCCATGAAACAGACTCTCCTCAATTCATGGTAGAAGCTTCACCTCTGGTATTGGTATTAGCAAACGTTCCACCGCTGGCACCTGGGCAACCAGAATCCCCAACATCCCTCTCTAGTAAGGCGTTGCACTGGCTATCAGGTAATATGCAGATGGCCCATGGAGGGAAACAGCAGCTAGCAGGGGAGATTACGTCGGTCAGAAGAACAGCCTGGATAGGGAGCAGACCGAAAAAGTTTAAAGGGGATTGTGTGGTGGTGAATTTTTCCCATTCGGCTGTTCTCCCCAATGTTTTGTCAAATATACTCCCCCCAACGTAGGAGTGGCACTATTGTTCCCCTCACCTTAAAATTCTTTTACGGTGAGCGGCAAAATGTAACGTTTCCCAAGACTTCAGGGTCAAGGTGGGATACCTTGACGAACAGGTGGGGAGTAGGTGTTAGGGGTTTGAGAGCAACTACGAGGATTAGGCATTGACATGTGCTTACATAGCCACCCCGTGTCTCTTTTCCCTCACTCCCCCATAGAACAACATAGACGGCTCTTTAGAGACGATCCCTTAATAACGTAAAGGGACGCTCTATGGTGAAGCCGACGCTTAGCTTACTGCCATGACCACGCCCCCTTTCCAGTTCCTGTTTGTGCTAATCAACCTCGCTCCTAGCCTGGCGCCTGTTTGCCGGTTTCAACCCGATTACCCCGCTCTCCGAAGATCTGCTTTCGGGGAGAGTGCCGAGTCAGCTTCATCGGCGCGGACTTCTCAGCCTACCTCCTTTTCAAGCACTCGGGTAACAAGGAAACCGGGTCCCTATTTCTTTCCGCACCGCTCGGTGCACTTTTCGGCTTGGAAGCCGAAGTTTGTTTTCTTTGCCTTTTGTCCTACTTTACCTTCCGCACCGGACGGTGCACGTTTGGGCTTGAAAGCAGAGTTTGTTTTTCCCCGCTATAGGTACACTGTAGGCACCATTTGTGATAGGCTCTTGGAGTCGACTTCCCCATTTCATTCCTTTGTCCCTGTGTGGGAGAGTGTTGCTCCGCCTAGCGCTTGGTCCTGGGCCGGGCTTCGCCTCTCTTGAGAGAGTAGATGCTCCGCTCTTCAGTGCCCCAGAAGAGCCGGCCATTGCTCCTCAAATCCCCACGTTAATACCCTGGCGTTGTTCCTTTTGCACTTTCTTTTTGGTCTGTATGGTTGTATGTTGTGTGAGTGCGATATTGAGTAGCCCTTCCCAGTCCCTCAGGACTCCTATTTCTTGAGTCCAATATATTACCCACGCTACTCTTCTAGGACATTTCGAGACCTACCTGGGGTAAGTGTAAATGCTATGCTAATCACATGTCAATGTACTGTTAGGTAAAGTGTATAGAACAGTGTATTGGTATATTCCTATTGTTTCCTTTCAGCATCTTGAGACCCGACAGACCTGTTACCCTCCTGCAAGACCTCACGTGTGGGGAGAGTGGTGGACACTCCTTGGAATTTCCCCCATACTTTTAGAGAGCAGCCCATAGGAGTGTATGTTACTCATCAATCCTGTGGTTGTTTTTTAGAGGTTAAGGGGATTTCTCTTCACTCCTGTGGACTCTTGGGCATCTGGTTACCAGTCCCTGACAGTAGGTGCCCAATCAAACGATTGGGGGATTAGTCTAGGAAATAGGTTTGGTATTCTGTCAGGGCTAAATGACTGCGATTGACTCCAGGGGGACCGCAACACTGTATGTATTAAACTACCTCAGGCCTGTGCAACGGATGACATTCTAGCTCATAGTGCTACTTGTTTGCCCCGGTCTATCATAGAGGGCATATGTAATACCTTAGAGGTTTTCGAAGGGTCCAAGGGCTTAAATCAACCAAATGACTGTATAGTATTAAATACTGCTCAAGATAATATCGATTTGAATCAGGAGGTATTGGACACCAGTCTTGACGGGGTTTATCACTTAACCAAGGCAGGGGTAGCGCTGACTCTCATCCCAGAGCTGACGGTATGAGTTTTCCCGCTTTATCAACTCTGGTGTCATGGAATGTGGCTGGGTTAAGGAGTAAGGTAACATCTCTGGACTGGCAAGCCTTTTTGGATAATAAGGATATAATACTCCTTCAGGAAACATGGCAGGTAACTCCGGAATACAAGCAAGGATATTTAAATTTTTATACCTCTGCCATCCCTAGCTTAAGGGGAAGACCGAAGGGTGGCTTGCTAACAGGGGTTAAGCAGGCCAGTAGATATTCTGCCACTCAGCTGGACACAAACAGCCCAGACATTTTGTTAGTTAAACTTAAATGTTCAGATTATAAGGATCTCCTTATTTTTAATATTTACTCAAGGGGACTCTCTGGTGGTAAACCTACTGAAGTAATTGATCAGTTAGATAGTCTCCTTGAGCGATATCGCTCAATAGGTAGTAATATTATTGTGTCAGGAGATTTCAACTGCTGTTTTGAACCGTTAGACAACCATGATATGGATCTCACAGTGGAAGAGGATTATATTTGGAAGATCCCTCAGCTGACAATACCACCTATTAAGAAATGGTCAGAGGCAGCACTACAACTTAAAGTCCTCAGTGTGGAGCATGGTTTACGTGCTACAAATGGAAGAATGGGTTCTGATAAGCAGGGCGCCTCCACTTTTAATAATGGCATATCACACAGTCGTATCGATTACATCCTGACGAACAAGGAAAATTGGTCTACTATGGATGATATGCGGATAGAAGAACGGGTGGAGAGTGATCACAACCCATTAGTCCTTACATTCAGGTTATTTGACCTACCAAAATGTGAGGGCCCTGGTGAATGTGTGGAAATAGCCCTCTCAAATAACCTTAGACAGATTAGATGGGCAAACTGTGTTACGAATGAAGAGGGTTTAGCTGCCATGAGGGACCTAACAGCTCAGGCCATAGTAGACCTAAGGAACAATTCCACTGTTGAGGCAATGGTGCTAAATGCCAGTCGGATCCATGATACTCTTTTCACCCAATTAAGATCCTTTTTCACTAAAAAGGTGCCTAAAAAACAGAGTAGGCCAGCTAGGAAGGAGGATCAATGGTATGGAAAATCCTGTAGGGTTGCATACAGGGCCCTATCAGATGCAGTAAAGACCAAAGAGACAGTTAAGATTAAGACTGCCCGAGTCATGTATAAAAAAATACAACTTGAGGCAAAAAGTGACTGGGACAACGAATACTGGAAGGAGCTCTTGAGTGCCAGTAAAGAAAGATCTATGTGCTCTTTTTGGGATATGGTCAAATGGGGTAGGGGGATTAAAAGGGGCGATCCAACCAATTATGTTTCACCAAATGCTTGGGTCACTTACTTTGCGTCCCAGTTTGCCGCTGTAGACGCAGCGGGAGTTGAGAGCGAGGCTCTTTTAAAAGCAATAGAGGGCACTAACCACCTATCCTTTACTAAAGCTGATACTATAAAAATGTTGGACAATATCCCTAAAGCTAGGGCACCAGGCATGGACTCCGTCCAAGCAGATCTTTTTATGCATGACAAGGACCTTTGGGCTTCCTACATTTATTTCATAGCTAATGGCATTGCGATCGGCTCACCAATACCTGAGTCCTGGAAGGGAGCCGAGATTATTCCCATCTTTAAAAAGGGGGAGTGCACGGACCCCGGGAACTACAGGCCAATTAGCTTGATTGCCTGTATACAAAAGGTAGTGGCAAGGCTCTTACTGCAGCGCATACAGGGCTGGATAGAGGAAAAGGATATTCTGTCGCCCCTACAGGCAGGGTTTCGTAGTCATACCAGTACCATTGACCAAGTTTTTAGATTTGTTTTAATATATTGGCGTGTAGTGTTATTAGGGAGGGGCATGCTTTTTGCAGTCTTCGTCGATCTTAAATCGGCGTTCGACCTGGTGCCTCGCACTAAGTTGTGGGCAGCCCTACAAGAGCAGGGTATCCCACTTGATATTTTCTCACACTTAATTAGGCTGCATGAAAACAATTATGCCCGGGTACGCTGGAATCAGCAGGGAAGCGTAACAGATAAATTCCCTATTGCTAGGGGGGTACGCCAAGGGTGTGTACTCGCCCCTACTCTCTTCTCACTATACATCAACAGGGTGATCGGCTACTTTGAGCGGCAACCAACTGATGCCCCTAAGTTGGATGGCAAGCCGATCCCCCTGTTGATGTTTGCTGACGATACTTTACTAATTTCGAGAACACAGCAGGGCCTTCAAAAGGCTAGAGGGAAGATGGTTATGGATGGGGTCCATCTGGAGCAGACCCAAGTATTCAATTACCTGGGCATAACCCTATCATCCAAATTAGATTGGAAACTGCATACCAACCAGCTTCTCACAAAACATGCACAATTGACAGGAGCTCTCACAAAGGAATTTTACTTATCCCACACTAGGCCAATTACCCCGGTTCTGAAGATTTATGACGCCAAAGTAGGAACATCAGTTCTATGTGGGGCGGAATTGTGGGGATTTAGTAATCTGAAAAGACTGACCGGGGCGAAAAATAAATTTTTCCGTAACATCACAGGCCTACCGGTCTCCACTCCATTAATCCCTCTCTATTATGACCTAGGGTCTCATAGCCTCGAGGATATGGCCAGATATAGATCGGCTGCCTACTGGAGGAGATTATGGGTTACTCCAGAACTCTCCCAGTATGCACGGGCCTTCATCGAGATAAGAGACCTTGATAAGGCCCATAAAATAGTATGGTTGAGGGAGGTTAAGGCTATCTACAAGGCTATGGGGTTATCTAGATTGTGGGATGACCCAGTAGGCAATCTCTTCCCACCAAGAAAATCCTTTCGAGATCTGTACTGGAGTATGCTCGAGACAAAGAGATTTGGCCGCTGTACCGAACCATCTTTTACGGCAGATTTTCTAGAACTCAAGCATTCTCCGGCCTTTGAGGCATATTGGGATTGGATTACCATCCCAGGCGACAGGAAGAAATACCATCAGTGGGGACATTACCCTTAAATGCTTTTACCGCCAAATGGCGAGGGGGTCAGGGACTGGCCTATCCCTTTTGTCCTGATCAGCGGGAAGTTATTGGACATGTCCTCTTTGCCTGTCCTGAGTATAAGGTTCCTAGGAGATCCTGGCTAAAACCAATTTGTCTCCAGCTAGGTCTCAAAATGGGTAGTGAGGCAGTCAGGATTTTACGCTCTGACAATTCCCAAGCCGTAGTTATAGCCACAGCAAAATTTTTACACTGGATGTGGATAATTCGGGCCCGTAAAATGAGCCTACAATAATTTTGATTAAATAATATTTGAAATTGTAAAATGTACCTAGTGAATAACGTTCCTGGTGATGAATTCTTTTTGTTCTGAAATTTTTATAATCATTGAAGTCTTTTAATATAACTTATTTATTAATTGTAATGTATGGAATTTTATGTTCGCTAGCTGGCCAATAATAACTGTTAATGGAGAGACGAAGGGATGAATTGTGGATTTCACTAGCTATAAATGAGCTTTTTTTCTCCTTTTTAAACTGTTAAATTCATGAAAATGTTAAATGTACTGTCTTTTATGATTGAAAAAATCGAAATAAAGACTTTGAATTGAATTGACTAGTCTCAAACTGTGATACCGGGGTCCGACTATTTTGAAGGAGATAATGAAACCTTTAACAATATGAACTACAGATAATAGCATTTTCTGATAGTTATCACAAATTTGATCAGAAATGGCCAACCATAAATTTCTCTAACTGAACAGGAATTAATCCTGATATATTCTATAAATAATCATTCCCCAATAGGTTGAATATATTGGTCACAGAATTGGTAATACACATATAACCAACAGTAAAAAAGGAATTCGTTTTTCCCTCTTTAGAACAATAAATTGCAATGGGAACAGGATAATTAGAGGGATGAACTATGCATCGCTTGCGATGTATTGCAACAGCAGAGAAATGTCTTGCTGATATTACAGTAATCAAAATAAAAATTATGAAATAGAATTAATGGATTTACAAATTAGCTTACAATGGTCACTGATCACATCTAAATGTAGTTGTGATTCATAGTCAATAGACATGTCTACGGAATAAATAAAGGACACATCTTGATGAAATACTGTTGTTTAAATTCAGATTCATGGATTTCAATTGTGTGAATAAGATTTGATTAGTAGGAAGCACCATATCAGTAACACATTTACCTTTGAATATTACGTTTTGGCATTGTAAGGAAATAAAAAATACTCCACACAATAGAACCCAGATGAAAAACATATTATAGTCTTCCCACACATAGTTAAGTGCGGAAAGTAGATATCCTACTCTTTAGCATGCAGAAGAGAACACATTATCGCAAATAATGCTGGAAAGTACAAAAATAAATATTCTCACAATAACATTAAACATAGAAGAGATTAAATGTATTTACTAATAGACACATGGATGTTACTTGCAGGACAAATATTTGCTTTATTCCAATAGGCATCAATTAGATTGGTTTAGTAGGAAGTACCATACCAAGAGTACAAGTACCTTTAAACATTAAGGGCCCCATTAGGATAGAGGGCGGAAAATCACCCTGACCGCCATGGAGGCGGAAAACAACCGTCTGCCGGGACTGCGGATAAACCCGCGGTCAAATTAGGATCAACCGCCAAAAAAGACCGACCCGCGGTGGTAGCGGGCTAAGAAAAACTGCCCGACACGGGCGGTGACGACCCAAAACCGACCACTGCAGTCGGAAAAGCTACACCCCGCCGCAAGCATAGCGGAGACGTCGCACGGGAAATTAGGATCTCCCCGATGGTCCCGCGGTACAAACCGCTGTTTCTGACCGCCGCGGTCGCACACTGCAGCAAAGGGGAGAGACAGCGGAAGAGCTGCAGCATAGCCACCGTAGCGGACGGTACTTGAAAAACATGGCAGACGAAGCCAAAACACCGCAACAATGCCTAACTAAACACAAATCAAAGTAGCCATGCCCCACAAATACATAAAACACATAAAAATGATAAAACAAATGCAAAAAAATAATTACAATTCCCAGGACAACACCCACAATACACCTCACAGCAAAGGCCCAATTGGACACACCCACACAGCTGAGTATAAATGCAGTCCCTTAACTGACCACAATCCTTTGCAATACTCCAGAAGAGAAGGCCAAACACCACATCTGACAGGAGAGGCAAAACAACACAACACACACACCACCACCACCACCACCACCACCACCACCATCACCACCACCAGCACGCCAGCACCAACAATCCCCCAGCACACAACACACCCCACACCTCAACACCACATCCACCACACACACCACACACACCCCTGCACCCACAAACACTGCAAACACCAACCACCATGGCGGCACAGAAAATGCCAAAATTCACAGAGGGTGAGTTGACAGTCATGGTCAATGAGATAGTGAGAGTGGAACCACAACTGTTTGGTAGCCTGCTCCAACAGACACCATTAGCCACAAGGACACAAATGTGGGAAAGGATAGTCCAAAGGGTCAATGCAGGAGGGACAACCCCGCGATCCAAGAAGGAGATCATGAAGCGGTGGCATGATCTCAAGAGGGTTGTCAAGGAGAAGAGGAGCAAGAACTGGGAACTGCTGAACCGGACTGGCAGTGGCCCTCCCATCCCACAGAAAACATTCACACCATGGGAGGAGAAGGTGCTTTCTATACTGCATCCTGAGAGTCTCACAGGAATAGCTGGGGGAACGGAGGCTGGTAACTACAAACAAATGGCAACCAACACACTGATAAGTACTTCCTTGCACAACCCATACACTATTGCACGGTTCACCCTCACCTAACAGGTAGGCAGCCAACCTCACTGGGAGACATGTTTGGGGGTAGGTGACCTGCACTACCCCTCCCAGCATGCCCCCTGTCCCACACTCTAGCAGCATGGAGGCCTCCCCCACCCAGGAGCATGTGTCAGCCATTGCACTGTTCACCAAACAGACTTACAAGTAGGTAGCAATCTTGTATTCGAGGGCTGTTTGGGGGTGGGTGACCTGCACTACCACTCCCAGCATGCCCCTGTCCCACACTCCAGCAGCATGGAGGACTCCCCCACCCAGGAGCATGTGTCAGCCATTGCACTGTTCACCAAACAGACTTACAGGTAGGTAGCCATCTTGTATTGGAGGACTGTTTGGGGGAGGGTGACCTGCACTACCACTCCCAACATGCCTCCTGTCCCACACTCCAGCAGCATGGAGGACTCCCCCACCTAGGAGCATGTGTCAGCCATTGCACTGTTCACCAAACAGACTTACAGGTAGGCAGCCATCTTGTATTGGAGGACTGCTTGGGGGAGGGAGGCTTGCACTACCACTCCCAGCATGCCCCCTGTCCCCTTACTCCAGTAGCATGGAGGAATCCACCACCCAGGAGCATGTCAGCCATTGCACTGTCCACCCTCACCTAACAGGTAGGTAGCCATCTTGTATTGGAAGACTGTTTGGGGGTGGGAGGCCTGTATCACTACTCCCAGCATGCCCCCGTCCCACATTCCAGCAGCATGGAGGCCTCCCCCACCCAGGAGCATGTGTCATCCATTGCACCGTTCACCAAAGAGACTTACAGGTAGGTAGCCATCTTATATTTGAGGACTGTTTGGGGGTGGGTGACCTACACTACCCCTCCCAGCATGCCCCCTGTCCTACACCCCAGCAGTATGGAGGCCTCGCCCACCCAGGAGCATGTATCAGCCATTGCACTGTTCACCCTCACCTAACAGGTAGGTAGTCATCGTCAGAGGTCTGGCTGTTTGTGGTTGTGAGACCTGCAGCACTACACACGGCACCAATTGCATCCAATGCATCGACACAGGACATGTTTGATTATTTGATGTTTTCATGCACCATGTAATGCCAGCCAGTATTGCATGTAACAATAATACAAAAGTTGTCTCAATTGTGTAGTGTACAGACAGCAGATGACATGCAGCAACAGAATACCTGCACATTGCCCAACACTGACAATTTCCCATTTAATCCACAGGTGATGAAGATCTTGCTGCTGAGGACACCAATGACCAGCAGAGCCAGTCTCCACCCCCGGTACATCGACTCTTGGATGTTGACTCCCAGGACAGTTTGGACGATGAGCTCCGGGCCGGCCCATCTGATGTGCCAAGGACCAACATGTCCCAGGACCCCATCCTCCCCACCACCACGTCTGTTGCACCAACAACTGCACTGCAGACCCCTGCAGTCACGGCCTGTGCCTCCACCGCTGCCATCTCGGCGGCCACCACCACCACTCTCCCTGTCCCAGGGGATGACCAGGACATAACACCAACTGTGGAAGGCAGGGAGAGTGTGCGAGGACCCACTGTGGCGAGACAACAGGTCCGTGGCAGCAGGGGAGGTGGGAGGGCCAGGGTCCCCCCAGACATCAGGTGGTTGGCACACCATCCCTGGACCACTTCACCAGAGTCATCGGTGCATATGAACAGGTCCAGGGACAAAGTGGCTGGTCAGACGAACTTTTACGTGAGCTCATCCTGTTGAGGAGGTCCATCGACACACGCATTGGTCAAATGGTGGACCTCATGGCCCAGCAAGTGGCGTTGCTGAGGGACAGGCCTGCGTCACAACCAACACCTCCGCCACCTTCTGTTGTGCTGCAGAATGAAAGTGCACCATCCTCCCCGGGGCCAACAGAGAGGGGCGAGTCCTCAGACACCGCTGGCCATTCAGTAGGCCCCCACCACCAAAATGATCAATGGGGCATCCAAAGAAGAGCCTGGGAGTCTCCGGAGGCAAAGCACCAGCCACACGCCAGTCACGGAGCCAGCCCTGATGGCAACCCTCTTCCCCACTGCATTGACTGTATGGACTGTCCTTCCCCACATTGCCTTGGCAATGGCACTTGTCTGTTGGACTGGGCCACCACATCCATGTGGTGTCTACTCTCGCATCTCATCTACCGTGATTGTCAACTCACTGCTCATTCACCACCTTCATGTAAATATTCCCGCACCCCTCACATGTCCACTTTGGAAATAAAATACCTGATGCACCAGATTTTGTGCTGTATCGTTTTTAGTAACCCTGGGCGTAGTTCGCGGAGCCGCACTCCGCGGAGCTACGCGAAGACGCACTTGCACTCCGCGAGCTACGCGGACATGCGTAGTTGCTTGCTAGACCCGTTCGCGTGCCGTTTTTCGTCTTCGGGAGCGCGGTGCGCGTGTTCGGGGCGCTGCCTGCATGCTCTAGATAGCTAGCGCGCTAAGTTACCCAAGAGGTTTGTCCCGCCCGCTTGCGTTCCCTTATTTCCTGTTCCGGGTCACAAGTAACGTGTTCGCGTTGTGTAAGACATGTTCGGGAACTCATCTTCTCGTTTGCACTACAAAAGTGCGTGATCGCGTCAAATATCGCGCGAACCTACCCAGGCGGTCGCGACGGGCGGAGCCGTCTTGGATTTCACACTCTGGCTATGGTTTTGGGCCTACTTTAGCATCTACCTCCTATCTCTTCAATCCTGGTCTTTTCACCCACTTTTTCAAACTTTCTTTAGTTATTACCTATCTCTCTCTGTGCCTAGGTTTATATTTTTCATTTTATTTCTACTTTGACAACTTTTTTGCAACTTTTCTCTTGTTTTATATTACTTCCTTCTTTTACCTTGCTTCTTCCTTCCCCTACCTTTTTGTCTGCAACTTTTCTTCTCCCCTCCACCCAGAACTATGGTGAAGGGTGCCAGCAGCATCGGCGGCTCAAAGGGCAAGGCGGCTGTGCCCAAAAAAACCTGGCTGCCTTGCGGCAGAATGCGCCCCGCAGGAGTGACGGCCCGGCAACTTTTTGGGGAGGAGGAGGTGGCTGCCCTGGTCTTTTTTATCCAGCGCCGCCTCCCCTTGACCTTGGCAGCAGGCGGCAGGCCCGGCTCCGGCTACCGTATTGAAGAGCGTCTCCGGCGGTGGGCGAAGGTGCACCGGGCAGTCTTCCGCTGCTCCGGTATCCGGCGTAGCCACCATCAGCTGTCCCACTGCTGGGCCGACATTTTGGACCGGGAGCAGGACCTGTTGGACCTGCTTGGTGTCGAGGTTGTGGGTCTTGGTGAGTGGCTACCCAAAAAAATAAGTGTGTGTGTATATATATATATATTATATATATATATATATATAGTAGTATAAATATTGTTATTGTATCTTTGTAAGTATTGGCTGAATAAGTAACGCGATGACTGTTGCTCCTAGTTACATTTCCGATGTATTCCGGTATATCTACTGTAATTGTATGACACTGTTCTTCTTCACTGACTCTTGCGTGTTGTTTCAACTTGGCGCTAGCTGTTGCTGTTTATTGATGTGAGATTTTCTTTATTGTAGAGAACTGAAGTTAGTTAATGCTATTAATAGAGTCTTGTCCTTCCTTTGTCCGTCAGTGAAATAGCGGTGGATGGATAATTGTACGTAGTTTGCATGTAGCATTTTTTTCACGGCCTTCTCTTCTGCATGAATTCTCCTCTGGCAATGAATGCTAAAGTTACTTTGTTCTTCTTACCTCAGCCAGGGCCGGCTTTAGGCATGTGCAAGCTGTGCAACTGCACAGGGCCACCAAACTTCAGGGGCCACCGCACCAATATATATCCTTAATTTAATAATCCTCTGAGGATGGATACATATTTGCGTGGCGGCCCCTGGCAGGGATTTGTTGCCTCCAAACTCCACTTCCAAACACCCTGACTCCCCCTCTTCACTGTCCTCCGTCCTCCGCCCCGACCTCCTCTTCCGGGGCCCCCTACCTACGCTCCCTGCCCAGGAGGACCACCATGAGCCTAGAGCCACCCCTGCCTCAGCCCTCCATAGAACTGATGTAGTTTGTTTAATGAGTGGTAGGCTTGGCAGCAGTAGCATTCAGTCAGTAGCAGAACAAAATATGATGCAACGAACGTACAATTTCGTGTATGCACAAAATTTCTGCATGTCTCCTCCTTGTGATCTATGCATTTTGCTGGCAAAAATGAAAAAGAAATGACTACTCACAGATAATTGATTACCCCATTCTTGAATCTCTTGAATCGGTGGTGTTGTTCAGGTGTTACTGCCTCTGTGTTACTTAGTAATCTGCAATCAGACTGTTTATGGAACATTTGATTTGTTTTCTACAAGTATACAGTCAGTGAATCCTGCAAGGCAGTAGTCATTTGGTAGATCAATGTTTGTTTCTTTTAATGTTCTAGCAGTGGTTTTTGAAATGATGTCTATGTTTCACAGCACTCAATGTGTTTCTCTTTGTTTATTATTTCTTACATGAACCACAGAACCCAGGGGCAAGCAGAATGCTGGGACCGAGTCGGCGGGTGAACCACCACAGACACAGAGCTCCTCTACTGAGGATCCTGCTGCTGTCCCCAGTAAGTCCAACAGTGCTTTCTTTTGGAACAATGATATTTCCCTAACTTTGTAACAGAGTTTTTTTTTTTCAACCGATTAATTACATTTACTTCCTAAAGAAATTTTGACTCTTTAGTAAAGGTATTCATCTTTTCCATAAATATGTGATAAAAAAAATTAGATTAGCTGTAGGCACAGGGTCCACTCCGGTCTTATGTTTTTTCCTCTGTAATGTCTCTGCTTTGGCAATTGACACCAACCAAGTATGCAATGCATCCAGATGTTTGTCTAGTATTTTGTAAACGTTAGTATACCACTACTAGTCTTGTGGGTATTCTATCTTCTATGGAGTCATATACATATTACATAACTATGTATGCACCAGAAAATTGGATGTTGGTGCTGATAGGCAGGTTGGACCTTACTTACACCTCAGTCACAGAACTCTGAGGAACCCACAATTCACTGAACGACAACCTATATGGGCTCAGTCATTGGTCAATTATTCAATTATCACACTCCTGAACCCCAATACCAAGATGCCCAATGCTTTTATTACACAAACCATAACCTAAGAAACCCCCTTTTGCTCACTCACTCGTGTGAGTCTACAAGACAACAGACACTGAAAATAAACTTCAGAGTCAAAGTGGTACTTCAAAAGCTTTATTTTGTTAGAAGTAAGTAAGTAACATCAATGTTTTTAAGTTGTTCCGTGAAATACGTCGAGGGGCCCACCAGAAAAAATCCAGAGTTAAAAAAGGCAGAATAAAGTAATCAGCATTTGTACAGCTACTAGTGCACGATAGGGAAATGTGGGAAATGGCGGAGACCCCTCACCATTGAACGTATACTGGTTACATATGCCTCTTTTTGGTAAGCTCTGGAAATGTCAGCTTCGTAGAAGGAAATCTTCTCATCTGCCGAAAAGTAATGACAAAAGTGGTGCACGTTAGACAGTATGAATTACATTTAGGCCAGTTTTATGCAGCCATGCTAAAAAGAAGTTGTAAGCTGTAAGCAAACGTTATTCCACAATCCACATAGAAAACTTAAATACGGGCCCTTTTATTTTCCAACCTCTTCAGGTGTATGCATTGAACAATCATGTTGCCTCAAAGGCGTCTTCTCGTACTGCGCAACAAGCTTCGAGGTAGCACGCGCAAAACTGGATATATTGATGTACAAAGGTTACATAGTTCACTTCAAATTTCCAAGGACTAGAGTAGCAGTACAGATGAGATGAGCTTGGGTACCATACCATAACAATGAATGCTAATATGTGTAGTGACTCTGCTGTACTATGCAATGTGGACTCCTACTGATTACGTACGTTGTACTTAAATGTTTTGAAGAACTCCATTCTTGGTGAACAAGTACAATGGGGGCTGTGCATCCCTCTAAAAAGGTGTACTTATTTTTATAGGTGCAGAACCCTTACCATCCACCAGTGCCGACGGGGACAGCGGCGCAGCGTCAGCGATCCCGGCGGGGACAGGAGGACCAGAGGCACCTACACCAGCACCAGCAGCAGTGGGGGGGAGCCAACAGCGGCGGGCGATGGTAAGTTACATTCAATAGTGATCCGCATTACTTGGTGGGAGGGGAAAACTTCCTCACTGTACTCTACTGGACAATATATGATGTTACCTTTACTTGTCATTACCATGCTTAGCATTACCACTACAGTAATGCAGGTGGCTGATAGCAGTCGGATGCATGGGTTGTTGTTGAAGCATGGAAAGGGGAAAACACAGCTGCCAGCGTGGTTGGGAGACACACCCAATATCGGTGGTTAGTGGATAGTCTCAGCAGCAGCGGTGTTTTGGTCAAACCCAAAGGCAAGGGAAGGAGGGGACGACTGGATGCATGGGTCGTTGCTGGTGAAACACAAACCAAATGTTGCGCGATATAAAGAATGGTACTACTAGCTGCCCCCTGTTAATTATTGTTAGTTTGAGACTGTTCCCGCCTTCCCGGAATCAGAGTATATAATATAAAACGAGATATGAAAAAGACAGGTGTTCGTTCTAATGTGTGTGACCGTTGAAGTACACCCATGCTACTAGGGCAGGCATAATGCAGTGCCAAAAAGTCCAACAAATTAATTATATAGGCCGTAGAATGTTCAAGATAGATGCAACACAATTTTTTGTACTCAGCTTGCTTGCTAGTATGTGTTGAATCAATGTTGTGTTCTTGATTTGCGGGGATTTTGAATTACAACAATTCTGTTTCTTTCTTTATAGTTACTCCTTCCAAACCAACAAGGAAGGAGTTGGCAGTCCGGGCCCGGCAGCAGAAACTGCAGGCCATCGTAGAGGCCTACCGCCGGCTGGTGGATCAGGCCGAGGAGGAGGAGGAGGAGGAGGAGGAGGCGGCGGCAGCAGCTGCTGACTCTTCCAATGCCCCGGCCCCCAAGCCTGCAGGACTACGTCGCCGTGGTCAGGCAGCCGCCCGCCGCAGAATTGTTACATCATCGGCGGCCCCCCCACAACATGCGTGCAAATGTAGGTGCCGGGAATTTCAAGACAAGATTCTCCGCCGGGTAGCGAGGCTTGAGGAGGAGCGGAAGAAGCTTGAGGATGGAACAGAGGAGCGTGTCAAGATCATGGTGGACAAACACCTGAAAGCCCGCCGGCTTTGAAATGGACCCTGTTGTTTGCCCCTTTTTAAATCCTTTAGTTGGTGGGTGGTATTTGGGTGTTGGGGTTTAGATTTAACTTTGAAATTTGGTTGGGGTTAGGGGAGGGTAGGGACAGCTGTGGGCCTGGGGTAAGATTTGATATATATTTTATTTTTCTATCATCTTTCTTTATGTTATGTTAAAATAAAAATGAGACAAAGTTATTTTCAAAAGAAAACATTTGAAGTTCATTTGTGTTTGTTGGGGGGGTGGAGGGGGGACTGTTTCACCAAATAATGTACGTTGTGCAACATCACAACGTTTAATTGGCCATGCAGGTCAGGGGACAGTGCTTTCGAATTAAAAAATATATTGTCCACATCTTCAACATGCAGACAGGTAGATGCGGTAAACCCTCACCGAGTTATATTTGTAGTATTAGAAGAACTACCAGTCTGTCTTGCGTTATACCTCACAGCAAACTTATCTTACCTGTGATTGCTGATGATGAAGTGGGCTGCATTTGTTTCCCAAGACAATGGATAAGAATCTGTTGTTCTGAACTTCTGTGATAGTAGTAGTAGACAGACCCTGCCAGTAGCATTTTGAGACAAAAAGAAAGAGGCAGTCATTTTCGTGATAGACAATGTGGGGGTAGTATAAGTATTAAGTACAGTACATTACACGACTGACCCAATACAATGTTGCAACTGCTAAACTGAAACAAAACAATGGTTTTGGGGACTGGAAAGTAAGTGCAAGAGAAGATAAGAAGCTCAACTGTAGTTGTAGTACTCACGTCAACGTCAAACTTTTCTAAATCATAATGCTGTAAACTTAAACACAAACAATGACGCCAATTCATTACATATTCGTTGTTTGATGGTAATGGTAAATTAATTGGCATTATACACAGAGCTTGAGTTGGGAAGCAGAAGAAGATCCCGGCCATGCCTTGTTGAAATGACACTATTGTTGCTTTCACCACATCTGCCCCAGCAAGCGCGTGATCAAATTGTTGGTGTATATTTAATGTAACAAACATCGCACCTCAATGAAACCACGCAGCCCGGGGGAAGAGGGTTAGGGTTTGTTTAATGGATGGGTACGGGGGTTTGCGGAAAGGTTTGAGAAATAAAAACAGTACGCATGTAGACAACAAAAGCAAAAGAATGAAGACGATGATTTATGATGTTGAATTTGATCCACTAGCCAATGAATGTAAGGAATAAATGTAGAACCAGGATACGCAGAATATCATTCTTTGTTTCCCGCCATCCAATTGCTTGATGATGATGATTAGTGGTAATGGTGAGTAGACGCTCATAGTATAATAGCAGTGGGTGAAAAACGTCCAGCCTGTGTGGATTGAAAAAGAAAAGGCAAATACAAAAGAATGTGAATGACCTAAACAAAGTGTATTTGAAATACAGTGCAGATCAAAAAAAGAATACAAGCGGAGTAGTCGTAAAGAGAGGACTTTCAGACTGTGGCGGCTTCGATACAATATGTTATGTATAAGTCTACTAGTTGCACATCATTATTAATCTAGAAGTACAAGAAAAGATAGGAGCCAGCACAGAACAGACCCACGACACAGGGTCGCCAGTAACACAAACTGCATTTACCTAACAATTTGACTGAGCCAGAGAAAGGGGCATAAAAATTAAAAAAGCAACCTAGCGTTTTCAAAATTATACATCAAAATCAATGCGTCATTCTCAGTCACCACTGTACCACTGCACAGTGCACTGCACACACATGAAGTAGCCTGGGTCTACTGTGCTGTGCCTCTTATTTGTATTTACCTTGTATTCCACTCCAAGAAACATCGTACATCAATCAGCGCAGATCCAACTGCCTGACAGCGTGCAATGATATGTGCGGTGTCACCATCATTATCAGGTCTGGCACGTCTAGTCCAACAGCACCAGCAACTCAGTCTACTCTGTAGTGAGTGACTACGAACGATAAATTAAGTCCTGACTGCACCTGTAGTAGTAGGATCACAAGTGCGTAAATAATTTATATTATTAAATAACATGGAAAAATTGCCCATCACGTGAGTCTGAACTTACTAGTATACTTCAATTCCATGCACATTTGCTCAGAGTCAGCTAAACATCCTATGCAATGCATTGCATCATTCATTTAATATACCTGTCTTGCTCTTGTCTTTCACTATCAGATGATTGATCACAGATGCTGCCGAGCCTTTTAAAAATAATGACGAGTCACAACAAGTTGACTTCAGTTGTGGATGCCTACTCAATGACACTCAAGAGTCGTCTATGAATGCCTGCAGACAGAGGTGGTAGCCTTAAGAGTAAGACAGTGATGAGTTGCAGATTTCAAATGATATAGAGGATGGCTGTAGTCATGACTGTACGGTTCACTTGTTATGGAGGGACTGTTAGAGGCTACATTATTGTACTGTACTCCATCTACATACAACATCCAATGTATGGCTGGCAAGATGGAATTGTATTGACTTGAGTGGGAGGCAAGAAGATGGAGCAAGACTCTGAGGAGTGCTGCAGTCAACAAATGCACAGGCGTGCAACTCCAGTAGGTAAATAAAAAGATACAGTGAAAATAAATGCACAGGCGTGCAACTCCAGTAGGTACATAAAAAGAATCAGTGGTGGGGACGGATTTGGTTGTGGTTTTGCAGTTTAGCACCAGAAAGCCATTGTTAATAAGAAAATAACACAAATAAAGGAAGGGAGAAAGTAACAATTTAAAAGCCTAGTTGTCAGGGAAGAGGAGCTCGTCCTCAAACTCTGTGCGTTCGGACAGAAGTAGGTCATGTAACCCAGTAGTGAGGAGGTCTTCGGACTCGCTTTCTTCATCCTGCTCTGATTCACGTACTTTATAGTCTGGTGGTATGAAGCATTGATTCATTTTTATCATTGTCAGCCTCTCCCCGCTTTTGGGGGAGAGACTAGTCCTTTTCGATGTCACAATGGCACCAGCAGCACTGAAAACCCGCTCAGAAGAGACACTGGCTACAGGACAAGCCAGATACTTTATCGCCAGCCTGCTCAGCACTGGCCACTGTCTCCTTCTTTCATACCAATAGACCAATGGGCTTTGCTCCATGAACACCTCTGTTGTATCATCCAGATAGGCCTGAACCATCCGCTCAGTGTTCATTGGGGCTCGGCTTTGCTGGTCCTCTTTCCCCTTTCCAACAGCAACGGACTTACCCATCCCTTTCTGTAGGAAAAAAGCAGTTATGCTTTTGGTTGGGTCTGCTGAATCAGATCGTGTAGGTGCTGCTTTTGGTACTGTTGGTGCCTGCTAGAAAGCAGACGCACTGCTCTCATGCTGTGAAGAACTTGCGTCTGGAGTACTTGGACTGGCCTGGGCTGGCACTGGCAGACCTTTAAGTAACAGCCGTTCAGTTTCTAAATCATTAGCTTCCGCAGCTATGGAAGTTTTGTACTTGGCAACATCCTCATCTGAAAAAGGAATTACTGCGCTACTGCTGACAAATAATTTGTACCGTGGATCCAACATTGTTGCAGTTATGTAATGTTCACCTGACACAATCGTTTGAAGCCTTGCGTTTAGAGATAAGCGGTTGGCTAAGCCCTTGGCCAAGGTATATGCCTCAACTTTTTGTTCGTCACTTTCGTATGTTTGACAGACCTCCTTCACCTGTTGCTCAAGCATGTACAACAATGGGATGGCTTGGCCCATAGTACAGTCCTCCCTGCTAACTGCACGTGTGAAGACCTCAAAGGGTAGTAGCATCTCTGTGATGCATTTAATGAGGTCCCACTGCCACATCTCAATGGTCAGGGCTTTAAGATTAACAGTAGGATCCCCTAATCTTCTTGACATGACATAAGCATTCAGTGGTATGTACTGCTGAAAGAGACGCTCAAGCATGAAATAAGTTGAGTTCCAACGTGTTGGGACCTCCTGGATCAGTGCTTTGATTGGCAAATTATGCTCACGCTGAATGACCCGTAGCAGCTTCCGTCCTTTAAAAGAATGATTAAAGTGTGTGCATATTCTTCTGCAGATGATCAGTATGTTGCTGACTTTGGCTTCAGTTTTCAGAAAGTCTTGCACGACTAAGTTGATGCAGTGTGCCAAACAGGGTACCCTGAAATAATGTCCTTCTCTCATTGCCTTCACTACATTACTGCCATTGTCGGTGGCAACAAAACCAATCTTAAGGCCTCTTGGTTTCAGCCATTCAAAGACCTTGGTGTTAAACTCTGACAAAATGTTTTCAGCAGTATGACTTTTCTCCATAGCAAACATGGCTATAGTTGCATGTCTGCGCGTATCATTAAAAATCCCAGCAACGTCAAGGAGGCCTGAAGTTAACTTGTCTTTAACACCTGCAAAAGAGATCCAGTGTGCGGTGATGCACATGAAATCTGTAGCATCGCAACTGCTCCACATGTCTGTTGTCAGGTGGATACAATGGACAACACTCTGTTGTAAGGCTTTCCCAATCATTTCCAGCACGTCGTGGTGTAGTGCTGGAACAGCAACTCGGGCAAAATAGTATCGACTGGGAACTTTCCATTTTGGGCAGAGGGTTGCCACTAATTCCAGAAATCCAACAGCCTCAACAAATGAAAATGGGAGAAGGTCCAGTGCCAACATTTTCGCAAGTTTCGCATTGTACAAACGTGCTATTGGGTGGTTCCGCTCGTACTTTCCCTCCTGCCTAAACATGCTAGTAATGGTACGCTGCTTTGTATTTCTTTCAGTTAAGCTAGACGGACCACCTTGCATCGCAGACTTTGCACTCCTTGGTGTCTCCAGCTGACTCTGGTGCCACTGAGAAGTTGCTGATGCGGAGGATGTGGACTTTACCACTCCAGTGCTGGCGACAGGGCTCATTTGTGTACCACTCCTAGATAGAAGGTCATCGTCTCCCTCTTCTTCTACCTCCTGGTCAACCATGAGTGGACCTTGTAGCACTGTATCCCCACCAACACCAGTGCTCACATTTTTTAAGCTTGCAAGGTGGTTCTCCCACCTGATTAAGTGTGTTTTTTTCAAATGGGTCGTTTGGCCTCCAGTACCATAGTTTGTACCAATCTTACCTCGACTAACATTGACATGACAAATGGTGCATACAGCAATGTTCTCCTGAACTGGGTGAACCATAAAGAAGTCCCATACTGGGGAGGTAAACTTTTGTCTCCTGCCATAGGAAGAGGAGGACCCACTTCCAATGCCGGATGGACTGGAGGATTGTTGAATTTCACTATGTGACAGCTCAGTCCTAGTACTGCCACTACCTCCTTCTGTTGAAGTGGCGCTTCTGCTGGATGTCGGATGCTGCCGGGCCTTCGCTGATGAAAAAATGGGAGCTGGTGTTACTTTGGGTGTTGAGTGTGTAGGAGTTATGCGTGCTACCTGCTCATCACTAATCGCAGCATTTTTGGATAGGGTGAAAATGTTGGTCTCTACATCCTCTGCACCAGGAATAACGCTCGTGATGATGACAGTGTCAGACCCGTCTTTATCACCAGCAGTATCCTGCTCACCTACATCGGCCTCCATAAGTTCAAGCCTTGCTGGAAACTTCCTTTTTCCTAGCCTGGTCTTCTTGGGATGTCTCTCCTTTGAATGCTCAGATAGTTGTGGCTGCCAATCCGTATCAAGGTCATCGGAAGGGATGCTTGGCGAAGAACTCGATGCACTAATCCTCCTTTCCCTTGGTGAATTCAAAGACAATAGATCACCTCCAGAAGTGGCTTCCTCTTCTTCTTGCTCGGAATGAGGCTCTACTTCCTGAACTGCCCCGACTTCGGGAGGAACAACTACTACTATTGCGTGCGGAGATGGTGGTTGTTGTTCTTGAGGAAGTACTATTGCGGCCTGTGGTTCTTCAACAACTAATATTGTGGGATGTGGTTGTTGTTGTTGAACAACTCCAATTGCGGGTGGTGGTTGTGGTTGTTCAACAACTGTTGCGGGCGGTGGTTGTGGTTGTTTAACAACTGTTGCGGGAAGTGGTTGTGGGTGAACAACTCCTATTGCGGGCGGTGGTTGTGGTTGTTGAACATCTACTGCTGGCGGTGGTTGTTGAGCACTTCCATCTTGCGTGGATTGTGTACTACTTTGAGACAGCGATAAGTTTAGTTCAGGCTCAGTATCACTGCTCGCAAACATTAGGCTGGCTACCTCTTCGACCCTCATCATGTGCTTGGCCCTGGGTTGGTGGCTTGCCCCCACTATTGCGGATGTGCTGGTCCCAGCTTGCACCTCAGACACCGCTGCTGCAGGCGTACCTTTTGGGGTCCCAAAAAATGTTTTGGGGTCCATACCAGACTTAAGTGACACTTCCTTCTTCTGTTCCTTCTTCTCAGCAACTTTCTTCGTGGTGGAGGACCTGGTAGCTTTCTTAGGGCCCATCTTCTTCTGTTCTGATGTCAGCTCACAGCAGCACAAAATGCAGAGATGTCTGGTCAGATGAGTCACACACCACACGTGGCGTACAACTGAAGGACGTCCGTCTGGCAGTAGACCGGGCGATGGATGAAAAAACAACCAGCACCTCCTCAGTCTTTTTTTGTGCACCTACAAGTAAAGAAGGCAGAACAACATCAGTCAAACAAGCAGTAAGGCAACATGAACAATTGAAAGACACACAGGCCAATGTATAAAAGACAAAACAGAAGACTAATACTACCAGTCCAGCACCACAGCTCCAAGCCACATGAAGTCCAGAAAGAACCAATAAAGTCAAGCAGGCCTAGTATATAGTATATATACCAATATGGACAGAAAAAGGAGGATGCCTGCTGCACATGACAGGTTAATGCAAGGAATAAAAAATACCCCATGGCTAAGACAGAGGTTGTAAACCTAACACCGCAAAAACACATAAAAAAAACCCGCCCAGACAACACATTTTGGAATGCAATGCCATACACAGTCACATGCCCTAATGATGTTAATTGCATACACCGAATTAAAACAGCTACATAAAGGCAGCACCCCCGCTAACTACTACCTCTGGGACTACTGTCAGATGAGACCAAAAGCTGGGAGACCAATGATAACTGCACAAAGGAAGTACCTGCTAAATGGCCGCCACCACATGGCCTGGCCACCCCCAGCAACATGAAAAGAAAGAGAAAAGAGAAGACAGACAATAAATGCCCATGGGAAAGGGACAATGCTTTGTTTTGCTTCACAAAGTAGCCGCACCGCTGCCCACGTGGTCAGCCCACCCACAAACCAGAAGACAGACACATGAATTGTTCCAGACTCCAAAAAATACAACCAAATGACAACTTCAGTTTTTTGGGTGCACAAGAAACACATGCAACATTTTCGAGAAACTTTTAAGCAACTCGGGACATATTGTTCGCGAGAATGCAAAATCGGCGTGTTCGGCAGCGCGAATGGAATAAAACGTCGTTTTTGCGTTCCCGAGCAAGTACATTGAGCGCGCGAACAAGACAAAAAATGTAATGTCGCGTGTCAAGAGTTGATTAACTTTAATGCACCTATGGCTATGAGTAGTAGTAACTCTGCCCTACTGCCAGAATAGTCAAAAACCTTGGATGCCTATGGCAAAAGCACAAAGGAAGGACACACAAAATGGCCGCCACCATAGGGCCTGGCCACCAACAACAACATGGAAAATTCACAAAGGATGTGTATACACAAAATGGCCTCCACCACATGGCCTGGCCACCAACAACAACATGGCAAAATTACAAAGGAAGCATACACAAAATGGCCGCCACCACATGGCCTGGCCACCAACAACAACATGAAAAGAAAGAGAAGACAGACAATATAATGCCTATGGCAAAGGGACAATGCTTTGCTTCACAAAATGGACACACCACCACCGCCCAAATTGGTCACCCCACCCATAAACAAGAAATCATTACATAGAGGACAGAAAATGGAAGTGGTCCATGCTCCAAAAAGATAAAACTACAACAAAATGACAACATAAATGAGGACTTTTTATAGCACAAGAAACACATTAAACATTTTCGGCGTGTTCGGGAGCGCGAATGGAAGAAAACGTCGTTTTCGCGTTCCCGAGAAAGTACATTGAGTGCGCGAACAAGACAAAAATGTAAGGTCACGTTCTCACACTGTGCGAAGTTACCAAAACTACCCAAGCTGTATTCCTAGGGTTACCTAATGTCAGAAATTGACAGAGTATTTAAACACACCCAAAACGTGAAATACCCCACACATAAAAAAAGATTTTCTACATCAATCCAAGCCATCCATGATTTTCAAATTAAGGGTACACCACAAAAACAGTTGATTAACTTTCATGACCCTATGAGTAGTACCTCTGGCCTACTGGCAGAGTAGGCCACAATGTTGGAGGCCTATGGCAAGAGCAAAGTGGCTGGAAACATAAAATGGCCGCCAACACATGGCCAGGCCAACCACAGAAAGTTAATACAATGAACTCAAGCATGCCTACACACTAACTACATGGAGTACTAGGGTCAGCTATTGGCTTAAAAAATAAAAACATTTCAAATTCCACAAACAGAAATTCCACAACAGACATTGCTATTGCATAATGAACATAATCCAATGCCATCCATGATGTTTGTTTACAAACTGGAATAAAAATGTTAACACAGACTACAGAAACATGATTGGACCCATGGGTACCTCTCTATGTAGCCTGGATGAAATTTAAAAAAAAATACAAGTTGGGACCTCATAAAAGTACAGGCCTCCATCAATAATTTAATTCCAGGATTGAATACTGTAGTTAAAAAAAAAAATCAAACAAACACAAGTCTACATCATACTCACTCATACATTACACAAACTTACTTGAAAAAGAGAATTCCAAATCCAAAAGTCCTCAATAAATCCAAGAAAAATCAGTAATGCAGCCAACACACACAGAAAGTGATCCTTCCAGCTCAAAATCCAAAGGAACGTGAGCACCACATGGACAAAGCACTGGGAGGAGCCTGGTGGACAGGAACAGGAAGTTGTAAACTCAAGGGCCCTTCCTCCTTCCTCCTTACTCTTCAAAACAAGAGTAGAAACAAAAAGAGGGCTCCTTCCCCCCCAAAAATACAGCCAAAGGTACAACTTTAAGGTTTTTTTAAATTTTTTTGCTAACCAAAAATGGTAATTTATTATGGTTTTAACATGCTCGCGAGTTATTCTGTGCAAGAATGCAGTTTCTGCGTGTTCGGCAACTCGATCTTACCAACAAGCATCCTCGCGCATCCTTATGACGCTATCGCGCATCAAAATGACATTATCGCGTTCGCACAGTCGCACGGCATTGTGCGAGAGTGTTTACAAACATGGTGGCACACGCGACCAAGAAAAAGCGAACGCAGAACCAAGTTAAGACATTGCCGCGCACGCGATAATGTTATTTAGCGCGCGAGAACTACGCTACGCACTGGATCGCGGAGTAATCGACAGCTTCGCGTTCTCCGTAGAACGCGGAGTTGCCGAAACTCCGCAAGCTCCGCGAACGGAGCGTAGTTCTTCGCCCAGGGTTAGTTTTTAGTGCAATATTTACAGTTTTGAAAATGTCCATGATGTGTCCAAATGATGTACAGTATGTAGGGCAGGATTATTCTGAAGCACCTAGGGAGAAACAACAGAACAACAGTCACTGGTGTCATTGTGGCATCACAGACATAACACTACACAAAACATACACACGAGACTACAGGCATACAAGACTATGTGCAGCTGGTGCTAACAAATAGAGTCCAGCATACGTCCGCATATGGAACGTCAATGCCACCTCTCCTACACACAGGTGACTGAACATGTGCCTGTCTGTACCATCCGCAGATAGCCCTGCACAACAACCACAACAGACAATGTACAAGTTGTACATCTTTACACACCTTCAAGTGAAGTAGCTGTTGAGTTGTTGACAAATGTCAACTCCTTCCTCCTCTCCACTGTCCTCATCACTGGACTCAGGTCGTTGGGCAGGCGCGCGCCTTGGTTCCTCTCCATCATCCAGGAGCAACGGAATCCCCTTGTGAATGGCCATATTGTGCAGCATACAGCATGCCACAACAATCTTGCAGACCTTCCCAGACGAGTATGCCAGTGCTCCTCCAGTCCTGTCAAGGCAGCGGAATCTTGACTTGAGTAGGCCAAAAGTCCACTCAATGATACGTCGGGTTCTGCCATGGGCCTCATTGTACCTGACATCAGCCGGGGTCCTGGGATTTCTCAGTGGACTTAGCAGCCATGGGCGGCTGGGATATGCAGTCACGTAGGACTGTCAAACACACATTGCAATGTTGCACAGGCAGAGGGCAGTAGGTCACAAGTCACAAACAGACAGCAGGCCATATCACTGGGCATACTCACCCACAATCCAAGCATGATCGGGATGCAGGTTAGCCATCATCTGGGGCACCATGCTGTTCCTCATGATGTATGAATCATGGGCAGATCCGGGGAATCTTGCACACACATGTGAAATCCGCAAGGCACACCACCTGCACATTTATAGAATGGTAATGTTTGCAATTCCTAAAAATACATGTGTGCAATCGATGGCACCAAGAACATGGGGGATGTACCCAAGGGCATATAAGTCACCCTTCACACCTGGCAATTCTGCACTCCTAGGGAAATGTATGTAACGATCCTTATATCTCATCATGGCTGCAGGAACATTCTTCAGCACTATGCTGAACATGGGCAGCGAGATCCCTGCAGTGCCGGCCATGGTCGCCTTGAAGGAACCAGTTGCAAAAAAGTGGAGGGCTGCCATCACTTTGTATGAGGGTGTGAAGGCTGTTGGGTAGTGGCAACGAGGCAGCAGGTGGGGCACCAAAAGATCACAAAGGGTCTTCATGGTCGCTCTGTCGATGCGGAATTTTTGGATGATCGCTATATCCTCCATTTCCTCCAGCACTGTCAGGTGACGTATGAGATTTGGCCTCCTCCTAGTTGAGATGTACATAGACACATGTCAATGACAATCATCATGAGGTGGACTCAGCACATACTGTTAAGCATGTCACACAAAACCTTAAAAGTCCATGAGAAATGTGTGGCACACAAGGTTATATGTGTTTAAATTTGAGACACACAGAGGACACACCAATCCATTTTCAATACACAGGTGCCACAAACATAACAGAATGTCAATGCAAATGCACAGTTTCTGAACACGACATTCCACATGTGCACGCCTTATCCTGTACCATCCACAAAAGTGTGTAAGATGACCATGAATGCCTCACACACATCTGCTGTACCTGTCACACCTCAATGCATCACGTGAAGCTGGCGCACATGAAAAGCACAATGATCACAGAAGATGGTAAACTTGTGTGCATGGGCAGATATGGTAGCACAAGTATGAAACAACTCCATACAGTGAGACAAGCCTTGCCAAGGTCAGCACTGACCTAGAAACACATTGATTGGTTACTGTAAGGAGGGACTCACTGGTGTATCCCCGTGGGCAGAGGCTCCCCATGGTTGGCGTGTGACTTGTGGGGCTTGTGACAGTCGGAAAACTCCCGATCCAGAAGCATCCAATCCATGCCGCTTTCCTGTCCCTCTACAGAGAGCCGTCAGCAAGAACCCGGCCGTGGGCAGGCGTGACACAGGAAGTGATCGGGCGAGTCCAATGAAAGGAGAGGACCGCGAGGAAGAAGGCGTTCAATCATGTGGAGCGGGAACCGGAGAGAAGACGTCGGGAGGAGAGGCGGAAGACAAGAATCCCTGCGGAGAGGCCAGCGCGAAGGAACCAAGGAGAGGAGATGCCATGGACGAGGAACCGGACGAGCCGTGGTGCGAGGAGTGGTATAGTCCTCCGGAGGATGCCGAAGAGCGGCTGCAACTCTGGAGAGTGAGTGAGGGCATCCCGTGGGAATTGGAGGGAGGAACAAGGGAGGCGGGTAGGAAACAGAGGGGTGTGTGAGGGGTGATAGTGAGTACAAAGTGCTGGTTGGGCATTGTACAGTCCCGGGTGGGGTATTTACCAGGCAGTCTACACTTCTACCCGTGACCCACAGTATTACTCCTACCCTGACAAGTGATACAACATAAACAAATCTTACTTTATTTGAGGTGCTAAAGGAGATAGAGCCTTTGTTTCAACCCCGGTTATAGTCTTTTGCTTCCCCTCACTCAGGCACAAAACTCTTTCTTTCACGACCCACCTACCCTAAGAAGCTTTATTTTATTTCAATTTCTGGAACACTTCAAGGTGTGGTGACAGGATAACCCTTTAGATTCTTCGGAAACTTGTGTTCTGACAGCTCCTTCTTTTCCCTCTTTTATGAGCCTCCGGGGAAACCCCTTGGACTCCGAAGACGAGGAGCCGGAAACATCGCCCTTAACACCACCATTAAAAGAGGAAGAGGAACCTGAAGAATACTATTTTGACTCACAAACATTTGTTTCTCCTGAAAATAATGAATTCAAAAAGCTTCCCTTGGCAAAGGTGCTGAGAAATTAAGCCCAAATACTAGTAATGGACACAAAACTAATCAAGCATAAACATAAACATTTTTGTATATAAAATATTTGAAATTTATTAAAACAAAGTACTCTAAAACATTTAAAACAAGTTATCATTTCATCAACTCCATCTGCAATATCATCACAGTCATGGTTTATCTAAAATTCATCTATAATTCACAGATTCTCATGCTGTACCCGATAATCTAGACACTAATCATCGCCTAAGCTAACCAATAACATGTAAAGGGTTATGTAACTGAAAAAAGGAGAGACAAACAAAGACACAACAATTTGTCATAAAAGTTTGCACATCAAAACCATCATTCAAAACTCGATCCTAGACCCGCTTGATTTGTGTTGTTCTCAGGATGAGCTTGATTACTCGATTGTTCAGTATTTTGACTCACAAACATTTGTTTCTCCTGAAAAGAAACCTCCTGAAAATAAACCTCAACCTGTTCGCAAATACATGCAGCCTCCTCGCTTGTACATCAAATCTGCGCTCCCACAGATACACATTATTGACACCAGCTTAACGCTGTCAGGCTTCATCAACCATCAAATTCATCAGTGACATTGCAGGAACAAAGATCAATGTGCGTCACACATATCGTGCAACCACCTGTGAATGAAACCAATGATGTGCCATGAAACATGTTGCTGCTGTGTACGTGCAGAGTTCATGATTGAATTTGCCATTGCATGTGACCAAATATGCGGTAGCTACCGCCTGTCCACGGAGGTGTGACACCAGCACCACCATCTACACAAGTGCGGTAGACATTGGCATGGAGACATGGGTTGCTGGCGGTAGGCATGCAGCTCCACACATATGGCGGTGGCAACTGCCGTATGTGTGGCGCAGCATGCCCACCACCAGCAACCCATGCCAATGTCTACCGCACTTTTCTAGGGGGTGGTGCTGGAATCACACCACCGTGGACAGGCGGTAGCAACCGCCATATGTGTGGCGCAGCAAGCCCACCGCCAGCAACCCATGCCAATGTATACCGCACTTGTGTAGGGGGTGGTGCTGGTGTCACACCGCCGTGGACAGGCGGTAGAAACCGCCATATGTGTGACGCAGCATGCCCACCACCAGCCACCCATGTGTCCATGCCAATGTCTACCCCACTTGTGTAGGGGGTGGTGCTGGTGTCGAGTTACCGACAGTCCACGGCGGTGTGACACCAGCACAACCCCCCACCAAAGTGCGGTATACATTGGCAAGGGTTGCTGGCGGTGGGCATGCTGCGCCACACATATGGCTGTTGCTACCGCCTGGCCACGGCGGTGCGACACTGCCATGGGGCATTGCCTACAGCCAATGGGAGCGATGATTGCGGTGGCATGATGCAGGTTTGAAAATCACGAAGGCGTGCTCCGCCATTGCAGAGCCGGTCATTGGATGCTTTTGAACGACGCACCATCGCGGTAGCGCACCCCGGGCCCCACTGGTGCATCTCCGCCAAAGAGCATTGCCTACAGCCAATGAGAGCGATGATTGCAGTGGCATGATGCAGGTTTGAAAATTGTGGAAGGCGTGCTCTGCCACCGCGCAGCCGGTCATTGGATGCCTAGGACCCTCTCCTGCTGCTGCCAGAAGTGCCTGCTGCCTGGGACCCTCTCCTGCTGCTGCCTGGGACCCCCTCCTGCTTTGAGTCGTACCTGAATTAAACACAATACACATTAATCACAGTAAGGAAATGGCAAACAAATCACTCATACCACGACATAGAAATACATTAATAACAGTTCGAACAGAATACTACCTGATACACTGAAAACATAACACTTGAATTTCTCGAGAACGGACTTACTAGAATTACTGGATGCACTGCTAAAACAGTACAGAACATACCGGTCTCATAAAGAGACACGTCATACCGTATCCACCTAGATGGACACGTCGGACTGGATCTGCGTACCCAAACCCATCGGACCGGAGACAAACTAATGACCCCGTCTAGATACTCCCCCAGCAACGGTACTCACCGGGAAGCAAAACTTGAAGGCCTCGGACTGGACTAGACTGCTACGACGTCTGGTTACTAGGCATGCGCTTCGAACTTCTGGCTTCGGAAACAGGTGGGCCTCCGGATACCTCGGACCTTGTTCTCTCGGCTTGGGCTCTGGTCGGGACGAACCGCATTCCTCACCGCCTCGTCTGGATGCCGGACCGCAGTCTCCGTCTCCTCCGTGGGCCTGAGGGAGACTTGATGAAGCAGAAATATCTGCACGTGCACGGTAGAGTTCCGTCACGGCTGTAGAAGGGTCAGAGGGCCTGCGTTACATATCCGGCGCGTGGGGAAGGGGCTTGTCCCTATTCGGGCGCCATTATGTGGTAAATAAATAATTAATTACCGGTACTATTTTTCTATGCATTAAATAAAACAGATAGCTCAATAAAAAAGAGGCAGGATCCGGGGTATCTGAGTCGAACAGGCTTTAATCAGGCACAAGGGAAGGGACAGGATCGGAACAGCCTGAAGTAGAATGACATGGAATGGCAGCTGCAACGTCTCATTAACATTACATGATATATATAGGAAAACATTACAATTGCATTGAATACAGTAGGCGTAACAAGTGACAAACGGAAGATAAGAACACATGGGCGTAAAAAGAAGGCGTGCACAGGGCGTGCACGAAGACATGTGATGAGAACGTCACAGAAGTGTCATAAAGTGGGTGGATACATGGGGGGGCTACCTGGGCAGCTGGAACCTTTAACCTAGTGGTGCGTGCAAACGGGCCATGACGTGTAACTGGGGAGAGCTGGTGGCTCTGACTTCTGCAATAGAAGAGGAGACTAAAGTCTGCGATGTCAGGACGACATGTACCTATAGCATATCTGGTATCTTGTGTTTGGAGTACATGTTGATAGAATCTAAAAGTTATTAGGGCAAAGGCTACTTGACACTAAGGCTGGTGCATGCATATATTCTTCATGTATTGCATGTGCTATGAATCTTCTATGGATATTAATACAGTAATTCTCTTACATGGAGACAGAAAGACTAGACTATAGCTGAAGATGTTTATGCGGTTCGTTAGCTTAGGAATGTGAAGACGGAGAGCTGAGCTGATAACTAGAGGCATAACATATTCTTGGCAGACAGGCAGGCAGAGCCAGGCCGGGCACCGGGCTGCGCGGCAGAAAGTAAGCGAAAGGTCAGGGATGCGGGAGGGGCTGCATCGCTCCTCGGAGTGGTTTCAGGAGACTGGAGCTTGAATCTGGTGTTCAGGCCCTTTGAGGCCTAGAAACGGGGACAATTCGATGAATTAACGTGCATAATGTAAAACGTGGGCAACATAGGCCTAATACTCGTTGCTTTCACGAGAACTGGAAACTGGCATACTAAAGTGGGACACAACTATAATTGCATCTTTATTCGGTCATAGGGGGATATATGCATATCGATCATGCACATATAACATAGGATGGGGAACACGTAGGCACACATGACAAGGCAAAATTCAATTTTCCTCATTCCCTCCTTGTGCCCTACGTTTCCATCAGGAAACATCAATATTCATGATACCATCTATCTGTTCATAGAGCATCATTTGCTCGTCTCGAATCTTCTTGGAACGGGACTTAGGACTAGGAATACAAGAGGTAGCGCACAAGCCGCAAATCGCAGGGCCACATTGTAAACAGAGACAGCAACTGAATATAATCATTACTGCTATACCCAGGAATGACAATACTTTCCATCCCCAGGCAGATATTATACTCCAGAGCCAACCGGACCATGTCCAGGTGCCTGGATTCTGATGTAACTGATGGGCTATTTTATGAAGTCTGGTTATAGCTGAATAAACAGACGGTGCGTTATTAGGAATGAAAATGCAACAACTAGATCCGATGACTCTACAAGCTCCGCCCCTATCGGCCAGTATGACGTCAAGAACAAGGCGATTTTGGAGCACGACAAATCTCATAGCAGATTGCTCTTCAGTTAAGTTACCTAGAGCAGAAGTAGTCTCATTCACTACTGCTTCAAGGGTTCTGGTTAGCCTACGTATTAACTTACTATTCTGGACAGGACCTATGAAGAAAAAGAAACCTTTATTGAAGTCTTGATACTGTTCTAAGGCAGTTTCAGTTTGATCGACAATTGGGGACTCGATCTCCCTTCTATGTCTAACGTGTACTAGATGTGTATTTCTGTGATAATCGGATGGGGCTAGGAAAACTGGTGGCAGTAGGAAGGCAATGTAACATGTTCCATCCCAATCCAGGGGCAGACGTACATATGCGGTCTGACCACATACAAAATACGAATGACGTGAGGCTTTGAAAGTAGATTTCCCACTGTCACTATACTCGACCACAGTAGTACAATCACTGTGTCCTAGATGTACTGAACCATTCTTTCTGACACATAATTCGCCTTTCACTGGTAGAACTGTAATAGCAGGCAAATCTGGAGTAGTTTCAGACTGAACATTCAAAACCATGAAATTCGAGGAATAATTACCTAGATCATATACTTCATTTTCTAGATCTAACCCTGTTCTATGGAAAAGACCTTCCTTGTCTGGGAAACATGTTCTATTCAGAAGGGACATATCGTTTGAGGATGACGTTAACGTGGACCATGCTCCACACGAACCATTGTGTGAAAACGGATAGGGAAAGAGTGGCAGAACTCCCTTCGGTGTCTGGAAAGGGGGGAGTCGACCACACACCCAACAATTTGTGGCATTACTGGTCTGGTGTGAATAGTGTAACATTCGGATAAAAGTATTGTTGCGCATGGCAAGACGATAGGATAACTCGTGAGGAGGCAGTTCACTAAATGTGTGCTCTACTGTAACATTAGAAAACATATGTACATGTGAAACGATAGGAGGAAAATATATATGTAAAACATAACTTATGCCTGTAATCGTAAGACTCAGAAATAACATAATTAATAGAGAAACAATGCATCGACTTCGAAGATTCTTTCGATAACGTATTCTCTTAGAGTTTCGACTAACTCTCTCACTATGTGGGTCTATCTCATACATGTCAGGAACCTGTCTAACCGTTTCACCCGAGAGGGACTTAGACAATTAAACTGGCTGACTTACTAGACCGTAACTTTTCTTTATACTCCTGCTGCGGAGTTTTCTCTAACAGGGGAAGTTTAGAGTCAGTATCTGGGCAGTCCTTGAAAAAAGTCTTTGGACGGAGTCCATGGAATCGTTTAACGTGACTGGAATGCAACCAGCCTTTGCGGCCCTCCACCTTGATCGCAGTCCTTGTTGTCATCAGAACGAGCTTTGGTTCTTTCCAGCGGGGCTCCAGCGGGCTTGAACGATCAAAATTTCTAATCAGAACGAGGTCGCCTGGTATGACCTCGTGCGGTTTCACTTGGGTGTTGTCTGGAAAAGCAGCGGCGACCTGTGAACGACAAGAGAGTAGTGCAGACATCAAGGAAGCCAGGTAATCTGTCAGCATATTACTGTCAACATCGGTAATTGTACGTGGCCTAGGTGTACCCCACATGTTTGGGGGACGACGGAAAACTACCTCGTAAGGGGACAGACCTGAACGGGAGTGAGCGACCATTCTCATGTAAAAAAGGGCGACTGGCAGTGCTACCATCCAATCTACGCCTTTCTCTGCGCATACCTTGGCAATGCGGATTTTCAGGGTCTGATTATGTCTCTCGACGAGGCCAGCTGCCTCGGGATGTCGTACACAGTGGAACTTCCACTGGTACCCTAACAGAAGGGATACTTGTTTCATGAGCTCTGAGGAGAATGGCTGGCCGTTATCTGAATACACGACCCTCGGTAATCCATAGCGGGGAAAATACTCACGAACCAACTGCCTGGCAGTGGTCGCGGCAGTGTAATCTGGGACTGGATATGCTTCTGTCCATCTGGACAAAGCGCATACAACTATGAGGACATACTTGAAACCTCGACATCGATCCATCTGAATATAATCCATCTGGAGGACTTCAAAAGGGTGGTCAGGAGGATGGAATCCACCTTGTTCCACCGGGATACCTTTACCTGGATTGAACTGACAACAGATCATGCAGGTACGCACTTTCTGCTTGGCTGCTGCTCGTAAATGCTTGTTAAACCAGAGGTTCTGAATACTGTCTAACATGGCTTTTTCTCCTAAGTGTGCTGGACTATGTGCGGTGTTAATAATGACTTGAACCATAGAGTCGGGGAGAAACCATGTGGCTTTTCCCTTCGTCAACCATCCCTGATCTGTCTGGACCCCTCCTTGTTCAGACCAATTCTTGATTTCATCGGGAGTAGCATGTGACTGTATATCTAATACGTCTTGTGTAGGGTCCTTAACTGTCATACAAGTAGTCTGAACTGGAACGTCTGTCTGTGTCGTGTTAACGGGAATGTCTGGAGTCTGAGCTGTAAGCTTAGCTGTTCGATCTGCCAGGTCGTTACCCTGGGAAATGATGTCAGTGACTTTCGTATGTGCCTTGCACTTCATGATAGCGATAGCTTTCGGTAAATGTATTGCATCTAACAGAGCTTGAATGAGGGGGCCATGCTGAATCTTGGTTCCATGAGAAGTCATGAAACCTCTTTCTTGCCAGAGCACTCCAAAGTCGTGTACGACTCCGAATGCATAACGTGAATCTGTGTATATGTTTACTTTCAGGTTCTTGGCTCGTATGCAGGCTTGGGTCAGAGCAACGAGCTCTGCTGCTTGAGCAGACAGGGTGTCAATACGATGTGTTTCTATAACTTCAGTTTCAGTAGTCACTGCATACGCGGCTACTAGTTCTCCTGTACTTGTCCTCATACATGAACCATCCACATAAAGTGTCAGGTCGGGATCAGGTAATGCAATGTCTGTCAAGTCTTGTCTTGGCTTTGTCATGGTGTTAACAACTTCCACACAGTCATGTGTGGCGGGATTTGAAGTAACTGAGGGTAACAGTGTAGCGGGATTTAAAATGTTGCAGCGTCTGATTTCTATGTGTGGCTGAAACAATGTCAGTTCATATCCTGTTAATCGTGCAATTGTCAAGTGCTGAGTCAGTGTTCGGTTCAAAAGAACTTCCACGGAGTGTGGAACTTGTACTGTCAGGGGGTGTCCTAACACTATGGAATCACTCTGTCTGATAGCTAGAGCTGTGGCTGCAACTGACTTGAGGCACGCAGGCAGAGCCTGGGCCACTGGATCTAATGTGCTAGAGAAATAAGCACAGGGCTTGTATTGTCCTGCTTGATCTTGTGTGAGAACAGATAATGCAGTACCATCACGTTCAGTGACAAAAAGTGTAAAAGGCTTACTGTAGTTTGGTGTCGCTAGAACAGGTGCTTGGCATAAAGCTTTCTTTAACTCGTTGAAAACAAGTGTATGTTCTTGGGTCCAAGGGAGGACAGTCAATGTGGCTGCCTCCTGTGTCGTTAACTGTATCAGTGGTTTGGCTAGATATGCGTACTGAGGGATCCATTGTCTGCAATAAGAAGTGAGGCCGATAAAAGCTCGTACCTCCTTCTGAGTCTTGGGCTGTGGAAGATGTGCTATTAACTGGATACGGTCTGGTGTCAACTGCCTACCCCTCTTGGACAGTAAGTGTCCAAGGTAGACCACTTGCTGGACACAGAATTGCAGTTTCGAAGGGGACACCTTGTGCCCCATCTCGGCCAGGAAATACAAGACTGTAAGTGACGCACGTTCGCAGTCACGTTCAGAACGGGCTGTGATCAATAGATCATCGACATACTGGAGCAGGGCAGTGTCAGTTGGCATGTGAATATTGTCTAGTTGTCTTTTAAGTGCTTGACTGTAAATGCTAGGACTTTCTGTGAAACCTTGAGGAGCTTGTGAGAATTTATAGCTTCTTCCATTTAAACAGAATCCGAAAAGAAATTGGCTATCTGGATGAATGGGGACACTAAAGAATGCGTTCTTGAGATCAATAACAGAAAAGAACGTAGCTTCGGAATCAATGGCAGTCAATAGGGAAGAAATATCTGGAACCACTGGGTACTGGGGTATGATACATTTATTAAGTTCTCGAAGGTCAATCACTAATCGATAAACTGGAGGTGCATTGGGATCAGTACGTTTAAGAATCGGAATGATAGGAGAATTACATACATTGGAGTCAGTTTCTACGACTACTCCTTGAGCAATGAGTTCGTCAATAATTTTTGATAAGGCTGCTACAGCCTCAGGTGGCAATTTGTACTGTCGGATTCGTGGTAATACAACACCTTTCTTCAGAGTGACACGATATGGTGTAATGTGCATACAACCTACATCTGTTGGACCTTGCGCCCATAAATGCTGTGGTACATTCAATAATCGTGGATCAAAATCACGTAATACATAATGACCTTTAAAATCACGTAAAAACAATCTCACTCCTTCTGGGGAACAGCATATGACTGCTCCTAATTCTCTCAGTGTCTTAATACCTAGTAAATTTTCTGGACATGATTTCGTAAGTAACAAGTCTGTAGTTCGGGACAATGGACCAACTTCTAGGGAAACTGGTTTCGATATTTCATTAACAATAGGCTTTCCTGAAAATCCAAGGGAAACATTTCTAGAGCCTGAGAGCGGAGCCCCTGGAACCTCGTCATGACTGATGGTAGTCCTACTTGCCCCTGTATCAATCAGAAACTTTCTGTCTTTCCCTAATACTTGACTGTGTACATAGGGACCCTCTTGATCTACAGGAATCTCGATGAGAGTGTGGTATATAAATAAATAATACCGGATCTAGGTTTTACTGGACATAGTAATAACAGATAGCTCAATAAATAAGAGTCAAGATTCGAGGTAGTAGGAGTTTGCAGGTTTAATACAGCATAAGGACAGGAACAGGACAACCTGCACAGGAATAGGATGACAGGGCCCGGCACGGGGGCAGGATTGGACTGGCGTGGCCCGGCAGCTGCCGGGGCTGGATCTGGGATGAGCGCGCTAACATTTAATAACAGTACACAAGCATATATACTAAAACAGTTGCATTACAATGAATACAATAGGCGGAGCAGTGGGTGTGGTCAATAGCAGTCGCGAAAGATAAGGGTGAAAGTAGGTGTAACAGGAGGCGTATACATAGACATGTGATGTAGACGTAACAGAATATGTCATAAAGGGGGCGGAAACATGGAGGGGGCTACCTAAGGAGCCGGGACCTCTAACCTAGATGGTGCGCGCAAACTGACAATGACGTGTTACTAGGAGAAGCTGGGGGCTATGAACTCTGTGCTAGGAGTAGAGGCTGAAGTCTGGAGAGTCAGGGCGACATGTGCCTAAACAATATCTAGTATCTGATGTTTAGAGAACATGTTGATATAAACTAAAAGCTATCGGGGTAAAGGCTAACAGACTCTAAGACTGGTGCATGCATTATTCTACATGTAGTGCGTGATGAAGAATATTAAATGACCATAAATACAGTATTTCTCTTACATGGAGACGTAAAGGCTAGACTGTGACGGAAACTATTGATGCGATTCAGTAGTTTAGGAATGCAGAGAAGGAGGGCTGGACTGATAACTAGAATCATAACATATTCTTGGCAGACTAGCAGGCAGAGCCAGGCCGAGCCGGGCACTGTGAGGCAGGAAGTAAGTGAAGGGTCGAGGATACAGGTGGGGGCTGTATCGCTCCTCAGCGAGGGCTCAGGAGACAGGAGCTGAATCTGGTGTCCAGGCCCTTTTGAGGCCTAGAAACGGGGACTTTACAATGAAATAACGTGCACACTGGGAAACGTGGCAACGTAACTTTACATAGGCCTAATACTCGTAGCTTTCACGAGAACTGGAAACTGGCATACTAGAGATGGACACAGCTGTAATTGCGTCTTTAATCGATCATGGGGAATACATATGCATATTAATCATGCACATATAACATAAGATGGGGAACACGTAGGGACACAGAACATGGCAAAATTTACTTTTCCACATTCCCTCCTTGTCACTACGTTTCCATCAGGAAACATCAATATTCATGATACCATCTATCATTTCATACAGTATCATTTGCTCGTCTCGAATTTTCTTGGAACGGGATTTAGAACGGGACTTGGGACTAGGAATACAAGAGGTAGCACAAATGCCACAAATCGCAGGGCCACATTGTATACATAGGCAGCAACTGAATATGATCGCTACTGCAATACCTAGAAAAGACAATACTTTCCATCCCCAGGCGGAAATCATATTCCAGAACCAACCGGACCATGTCCAGGTGCCTGGATCTTGGTGTAACATATGGGCAATTTTATGGAGTCTGGTTATAGCTGAATAAACAGACGGTGCGTTATTAGGAATGAAAATGCAGCAACTAGATCCGATGACTCTACATGCCCCGCCCCTATCGGCCAGTATGACGTCAAGGACGAGACGATTCTGGAGCACGACAATTCTCATAAAGGATTGTTCTTCGGTTAAGTTACCTAGAGCAGAAGTAGTCTCAATCACTACTGCTTCAAGGGTTCTCGTTAATCTACGTATCAGTTTACTATTCACAACAGTACCTAAATAAGGGAAGACACCTTTATTGATATCTATATATTGTTCTAGAGCAGTTTCAGTATAATCGACAATCGGGAGGTTTCTCTTGTGTCTAGTATGTACTAGGTGGGAATTCCTATGGTAGTCAGGTGGGGCTAGAAAAACTGGTGGCAGTAGGAAGGCAATGTAACAGGTTCCCTCCCAATCGAGGGGCAGACGAACATATGCGGTCTGGCCACAAACAAAATAAGAATGACGTGAAGCTTTGAAAATAGATTTCCCACTGTCACTATACTTGACGATAGTAGTACAATCACTATGTCCTACATGTACGGAACCATTCTTTCGGACACATAATTCGCCTTTAACTGGTAGTACTGACATAGCAGGTAAGTCTGGAGTAGTATCAGACTGAACATTCAGGACCATGAAATTCGAAGAATAATTACCTAGATTATAAACTTCATTTTCTAGATCTAACCCTGTTCTGTGGGGAAGACCTTGCTTGTCTGGGAAACATGTACTGTTAAGAAAAGACATATCTGTTGAGGATGACATTAACGTGGACCATGCTCCACATGAACCATTATGTGAAAATGGATAAGGAAAGAGTGGCAGAACTCCCTTCGGTGTCTGGAATGGGGGGAGTCGACCACACACCCAACAATTAGTGGCATTGCTGGTCTGGTGTGAATAATGTAACATATGGATAAAGGAATTATTACGCATAGCAAGACGATATGAGAGTTCATGAGGAGGCAGATCACTAAACGTGTGCTCTACCGTAGCATTAGAAGACTTATTTACATGAGAAACTGGAAAATACAAATAAAATGCATAACCTGTGCAGGTAATCATGAGGCTGAAAAACAATATGAAACTTAGAAAAACGATACATCGGATTGAGTTTTGACTAACTCTCTCACTATGGGGGTCTATTTTATACATGTCAGAAACCGGTCTAACCGTTTCACCTAGGGGAGGACTTAGACAATCAAACTGGCTGACTTATTTTACTAGACCTTAATTTTTTCTTATACTCCTGTTGCGGAGTTTTCTCTAACAGGGAGGGTTTAGTATCATTGTCTTTTGCGGGACAGTCCTTGAGAATAGTACTTTGGCAGTCTTTCAAATCCTCGGAAATGTTCTTTGAAACAGGCTTCAATCCATAAAACTTCTTCACATGAGACAGGTGGACCCAGCCCTTCCTGCCTTCCAGCTTGACGGCAGTACGGGTGGCCAGGAGGACCTGTCGGGGTTCCTTCCAGCGAGGCTCCAGCGGACTTGAACGATCAAAATTCCGGACAAGAACCATGCATCCGGGAACGATTTCATGCGGTGCCACCTCGGTATTGTCTGGAAATGCGGCGGCAACCTGTGAACGACAAGAGTGTAGGGCAGACATCAAGGAAGCTAGGTAATCTGTCAGCATATTACTTGAAACATCGGTAATACTTCGGGGTCTAGGTGTACCCCACATATTAGGGGGGCGGCCAAATACGACCTCATACGGGGACAGACCTGATCTGGAATGTGCGACCATGCGCATGTAAAACAAAGCGACTGGCAGAGCTACTAGCCAGTCTACACCTTTCTCTTTACATATTTTGGCAATACGGATTTTCAGGGTCTGATTATGTCTCTCTACGAGACCAGCTGCTTCTGGATGGCGTACACAATGGAACTTCCACTGGTACCCTAATAAAAGGGAAACATGTTTCATGAGTTCAGATGAGAATGGCTGGCCGTTATCAGAATATACGACTCTAGGGAGTCCATAACGGGGGAAAAACTCACGAACCAGCTGCTTGGCAGTGGTCGCGGCTGTGTAATCTGGAACTGGATATGCTTCTGTCCACCTGGATAAAGCGCATACAACTACAAGGACATACTTGAAACCTCGACATCGCTCCATCTGAATATAATCCATTTGGGACCCACCTGGACATTGTCAAGGGGTTGCTGTTGGCCCTGCGCTTGGAGTCGGACCTGTTGCCGGGTTGTGCCTGCCCTGCTTGTTCTGCCGCTACCCCTCGCCGCACCCCCTTCTGCCGCTACCCCTCGCCGCACCCGCTCCGCGGGTGCCGCTTCGCGGCTTGGAGGCTTGGAGGAGGGAGAGGTGAAGGCGGCACGCTATACTGGGAGGCGCCTGGAAGGAACAAACTCGCCGGCGCTAGCAGGGACTCAGAAGACCAGGAGTCCCTGCTTCCCCAGCCCTGAGAGCGGACGCGCCCACCTTGAGACACGCCCACCGCCTGACCAGCTGAAAAGGCGCGTGTCTGCACTAGCCGTTGGGACCCACCTGGACATTGTCAAGGGGTTGCTGTTGGCCCTGCGCTTGGAGTCGGACCTGTTGCCGGGTTGTGCCTGCTCTGCTTGTTCTGCCGCTACCCCTCGCCGCACCCGCTCCGCGGGTGCCGCTTCGCGGCTTGGAGGCTTGGAGGAGGGAGAGGTGAAGGCGGCACGCTATACTGGGAGGCGCCTGGAAGGAACAAACTCGCCGGCGCTAGCAGGGACTCAGAAGACCAGGAGTCCCTGCTTCCCCAGCCCTGAGAGCGGACGCGCCCACCTTGAGACACGCCCACCGCCTACAACGCCCATTATAAACAAACTGCCGGTCGCTCAGCGGGACGCGAGCCGGGCGCCGAGCGAAGCCCGGGCAAAGGGCGGGCCGTCTGTGGCCGTCCGGGGCAGGAGGAGGCAGGGCGGGGCCACCCCCCTTACACCCACTATACAGGTCTCAGTTCGTGGTGCTTTACTATTGGCCTGGATTCCAGCATGTCAACTCGTTCCGGTAAGGCCTTGAGGGGTGGCGGTGAAAGTGCCCCTGGGGGCACTATGTTCGGCTCTATGGACAAATTCCTCACTAGGGTGGCGGCTGTCATCGACAATGAACTCGCCATATCAGAACGGCGCCTTTCTTTTGACTTTCCTCCTTCCAAAAGCCCATCTCCAGCAATAGTGTTGTCCTCACCAAACTCCATTTCCCCTGCACTTTTGCCTGGGGACCTACCTGGGGATTCTTACATTGCACCATTAGAGGTTGGTATAGATGGGGCAGAAAGCTCGCCGACTGGTAATCACTCCACCAGCCCTTGTGCCGTGCTTATAGAGTCCTGCCCCGACTCTTCCATAGCATGTCCTCCGGGCACCCAGTCCCATCATTGCTCTGATGCCCCTGCTCTTGACCCACAACCTCCGCCTAAGATTCGATCTACCCAGGGGCTTATGAAAAGGAAAGGGAAAAGGGCAATTAACATTCGAAAGGGCTGTCCATCCACGCTTACTAAGCACGCCAGGTACCCCTCCCAGAGGGGTCCTACCCCCCCGGGTGCCGGAGGACCTGTATCTTCAGGGATTCCTATTACCGCTCCAATTGTAGCTGACACAGTACTACCTTCCCTGCTGGTCCCATCAGCGCCTGACCTAGCTAATGTGGGTCCCTCTCTGGAGTCGATCGAGAAGCTGGTCAGGTCTCTTTTGGTACCACTTATTGACCAAGTCAAGAGGTTGGGGGATAGGCTTGACTGCTTTGAACAGGTAACCAGGGATAATTTTTTTTCCCTGAAAACCCTGTTCAAACTTCAGCCAAAGCTCAGTGAGGATAAGACAGACAGGATAGATAAGAACACTGGGATAGAGGTTTCAGTGAGACCCCCTTCAGGAGAACAGTTGACGCAGCCGCCCAAGCGACCAGTCTCTGGGAATACTACCTCGGTTGCCCCCCAGGATGGCCCTAGGCAGACAAGGTCGAATGTCTCCACCCATGCTGCCCAAGTGCATGCTATCCCTCCCCCAGTAGTAACAACCTCTGTGCCTATTCAAGGCCAAAGGAAACATCAGAAGGGAGGGATGGGTCCAGCTTCGCAACCTGGGGCCGCTTCACACGTTACAACTGGCGGCATAGCATCAACTCCTAAGGCTATACCCACTCCTGTCCCGCCCATAAACTCTCCTCCTTCAGGTTTTCCTCAGAAAATCACACGAAAGTGTCCCCCAGTTAACCTCCCCCCTGAGTGCCACCCGTTTGTTGTCATTCTCACCAAAGTCCCCCCTATCAGGAGTACCCAGCAGGAAAACCATCAGGAACTTAAGAATAAGGTCATCCACTGGCTGAAAGCCAACAGGCCCTTGCCTCCGGGAGTGGATGGTATAATTCTTGGTGTACGCAGGGTGGGATGGATTGGAAACGGGAAAAAATCTCTTGAAGGGGATTGCGTGGTGGTAAATTTCCAAGACGCTAGGGTTGCCCATTTGATATGCTCCCAAGGACAACCCACGGTTGGAACGGGTATCGACGTAGTCGACTTAACATTCTTTTACCCCCGGTCCATTACGACCACTTCCACCTTTCACCTTGGACAACCCACCTACATTAGCAGTCCTGGGGGCCAATTTCCTGTGGAGAATACCGTCCACGGCCACTCTTCCCTGGGAGTTTTCCCACAGCGGCTATTCCTAGCTCCAGTGATACCGAACTGGGGATCCTGGGGTTGCTGACTCTGTGATGTTCCCGGGGAGGTCCCTGTGGCTTCGAGTCCTGCTGTTGAGCCAACACCTTACCTTAAAACCTATAGCTCCTCGACCTCATCGCAAATTCAGGCTACTGCCGAGCTTGTAAAAGAGCAAGGGGAGACCGGGGCATCTCTTGACCTTCTGGCTAGCCTCCCTGGTGTGGGTGTTATGGACTTACCGCTCCCTGTCGAGGATTGCAGCATTACGGCTGTGACGGACCCCCCGATTAGGGTTTTCAGCTGGAATGTGGCGGGCCTCGAGAGGAAGCTAGCGCTGCCGGACTGGAATGCGCTTGTGGAGCAATACTCCATATGCCTGTTCCAGGAAACCTGGAGTCGGGTGCCCCTACATAAGGCAGGATATTACACCCACTTTTTGCCGGCAGTACAGAGTGCAACTGGTAGGGGCCGCCCTTCGGGTGGCCTATTAATCTGGGTGGCCTCAGAACTCAACTGCAGGGTGGTGGAGCGGGACACCAATTGCCCGGATCTCCTTAATATATTGCTGAGAAATTCCCAGGGCCGAGTATCATGCTTCTGTGCTCTTTGTCGTGATAAGCCAGAGACGGTGCCACATTTTCTTTTTGAATGCCCGGACTATGGTCGCCCCAGATCACGCTGGCTTGGTCCCATCTGCAGAGAACTGGGTACTCGTCAGCACTCCGTTGCACTCCGGATTCTTTTAACTAACACAGCCCCTCCCATTGTTTGTGCTGTTGCTAAGTTTTTGAAATGGGCTTGGTTGATTAGACTTAGAAGACTGTCCATATCAATTTAATTCTTTTTTTTATCTAATTTATGCTGACCTAACGTGTTTTATTCTTATACTAAATGTACAGTCTTACTTTTTTTCGACATGCTGTTTTTATCTTTTGTACTGCTTTTATGATATGTGCATATCGAAATAAAGCATCAATCAATCAATCAAACCATTTGGAGGACTTCAAAAGGGTGGTCAGGGGGCTGGAATCCACCTTGTTCCACCGGGACACTTTTACCTGGATTGAACTGGCAACATATCATACAGGTACGGACTTTCTGCTTGGCTGCAGCTCGTAAATGCTTGTTGAACCAAATGTTCTGGATACTGTCTAACATAGCTTTTTCTCCTAAATGTGCTGGACTATGTGCGGTATTGATAATGACTTGAACCATTGAGTCGGGGAGAAACCATGTGGCTCTACCCTTCGTTACCCATCCCTGATCTGTCTGGACCCCTCCTTGTTCGGACCATTTCTTGATTTCATCGGGAGTAGCATGTAACTGGATATCTATGACATCTTGAGTAGGGTCCTTAACTGTCATGCATGTAGTCGGATCTGGAGTATGTGTCTGTGTCGGATTTAACTGAAATGTCTGGAGTCTGTGCTGTAAGCTTGGCTGTGCGATCTGCTAGATCATTACCTTGAGAAATAATGTCAGTAACTTTCGTATGTGCTTTGCACTTCATGATAGCAATAGATGTCGGTAAGTGTATGGCATCTAATAGAGCTTGAATAAGGAGACCATGCTGAATCTTGGTTCCATGAGAAGTCATGAAACCTCTCTCCTGCCAGAGTACTCCAAAGTCGTGGACAACTCCAAATGCGTAGCGTGAATCTGTATAAACATTAACTTTCAGGTTCTTGGCGTGTATGCAGGCTTGGGTCAGAGCAACTAGCTCTGCTGCTTGAGCAGACAGGGTGTCAATACGGTGTGTTTCTATAACGTCAGTGTCAGTAGTCACTGCATACGCGGCTACTAGTTCTCCTGTACTTGTTCTCATACATGAACCATCCACATAAAGTGTCAGGTCGGGATCTGGTAATGGAATATCTGTCAGATCTTGTCTTGGCTTAGTCATAGTGTTAACTACTTCCACACAGTCGTGTGTGGCAGGATTCGAATTAACTGACGGTAACAGTGTAGCAGGATTTAGAACGTTGCAGCGTCTGATTTCTATGTGTGGCTGGAACAGTGTCAATTCATAACCTGTTAAACGTGCAATTGTCAAGTGCTGAGTCTGGGTTCGGTTTAAAAGAACTTCCACGGAGTGTGGGACTTGTACTGTCAAGGAATGTCCTAATACTATGGAATCACTTTGTCTGATAGCTAGAGCTGTGGCTGCAACTGACTTGAGGCACGCAGGCAGAGCCTGGGCTACAGGATCTAATGTGCTCGAAAAATAAGCACAGGGCTTGTATTGTCCTGCTTGATCTTGTGTGAGAACAGATAATGCTGTACCTTCGCGTTCTGTGACGAAAAGTGTAAAAGGCTTACTGTAGTTCGGTGTAGCTAGAACTGGAGCTTGGCATAAAGCTTTCTTTAACTCATTGAAACTAAGTGTATGTTCAGATGTCCAAGGGAGGACAGTCGATACGGCTGCCTCCTGTGTCGTTAACTGTATCAGTGGCTTAGCTAGAAATGCATACTGAGGAATCCATTGTCTGCAATAAGAAGTAAGGCCGATAAAAGCACGTACCTCCTTCTGGGTCTTGGGCTGAGGAAGACTCGCTATTAACTGGATACGGTCTGGTGTCAATTGCCTACCCCACTTGGACAGCAAGTGGCCTAAGTAGATCACTTGCTGGACACAGAATTGAAGCTTCGAAGGGGACACCTTGTGCCCCATCTCGGCTAGGAAATACAAGACTGTAAGTGATGCTCGCTCGCAAGCACCTTCAGAACGGGCTGTGATCAGTAGATCATCGACATACTGGAGCAGGGCAGTGTCAGTTGGCATGTGAATATTGTCTAGTTGTCTCTTAAGCGCTTGACTGTAAATACTAGGACTTTCTGTGAAACCTTGAGGAGCTCGTGTGAACATATAGCTCCTTCCATTTAAACAAAATCCGAAAAGAAACTGGCTGTCTGGATGAATGGGGACACTGAAAAACGCGTTCTTGAGGTCTATGACTGTAAAAAATGAGGCTTCGGAATCAATGGCTGTCAATAGGGAAGAGATATCTGGAACAACTGGATACTGGGGAATGATACATTTATTGAGTTCTCGAAGGTCAATCACTAATCGATATACTGGGGGTGCATTTGGATCAGTACGTTTCATGACTGGAATGATCGGAGAATTACATACATTGGAGTCAGTTTCTACAACTACTCCTTGAGCGATGAGCTCGTCAATAATTTTGGATAAGGCTGCTACAGCCTCAGGTGGCAATCTGTACTGTCTGATTCGTGGCAGGACTACACCTGGCTTGACAGTCACACGATGGGGTGTGATTTGCATATAACCTACATCAGTTGGACCTTGCGCCCATAGATGCTGCGGAACATTAGACAATCTCGGATCAAAATCTCGTAATACATAGTGACCCTTGAAGTCACGTAGAAACAGGCGTATTCCCTCTGGGGAGCAGCAAATAACTGCACCTAATTCTTTCAGTGTCTTAATGCCTAACAAATTTTCTGGACATGACTTCGTAAGTAACAGATCAGTAGTTCGGGACAATGGACCTACTTCTAGAGTAACTGGCTTAGATATCTCGTTTACAATAGGCTTTCCTGAAAATCCAAGGGAAACATTTCTAGAGCCTGAGAGCGGAGCCCCTGGAACTTCGGCGTGACTGATAGTCGTCCTACTTGCCCCTGTATCAATCAGAAACTTTCTGTCTTTCCCTAGTACCTGACTATGAACATAGGGACCTTCTTGATCTACAGGAATCTTGATGAGAGGCAAGCCTACCTCCCTCTCTAGGCTGTTTCATGAATATGGCTGATACTCTGGATACTCAGACTGTGCATACTGGTACATCTGCTGTGTAACATGCTGTGTTGCAGCAATAGGCTGCGGTGCTGGAACTGTCTGTTGTGCATTCTGTGGCTGAGAAGTCTGTGAAACTTGTTCTTGTCTAGGCGGACGTGGTCTTTCTTTAGTTTTACCAGTGGCTATATTATGTTTCAGAACTGCACACTCGTTTATAAAATGACCTGGCTGTTTACAATAATTGCATGTCCCTTTAACGGGAACTGTAGGATGACTGGCTTGATTCGTACCCCTCTTCTGACTGTCTTGAGGAACAGATTGTGCAACTAGTACTTTCATTTTCGTGTCTTTCATACGTTTTCTTTCATGATCTTGCTCTTCTCTGATTCTATTCTGGTGGTATTGGAGCATCTGTAACATCTGGGACGGGGTACTAGCTTGCCATGTACTTTCGACTTTCAAAACTCGATTCTTAACTTGTGGACTTGAATTCTCGACTAATTTAGTAACAAAAAGATGAGGGTATGACTCACTACTTGTCTTGAGGCCACTGTTTATAATAAAACATTTTTCAAATCTAGAATAAAAATCACTAGTGTCTTCATCTTGTTTCTGTTTACAGGCTGAGATTGCATCCCAGTCTTCCTTTTTAGTTGCTAATAATCTGGGCAAAACTTGTATTAACAGTTCTGGTAATTCTTTACATTTCTCTCCAAGACCGGTACCTGGTACTCGTATCTTATCTTCAGCTTCTAGAACTGCCCAATCGATCTTTTTCTCTCCCACCTCCCATTCTTTTTCCTTGAGTTTTTCATATATGCCTGCGGGCAACAGGACCTTTAGCATTTTAATAATATCTGGATACGTGTATTCTCCCATACGGAGCATGTCCTTTAATTCTCGGTGGAACCCTGCTGGATCTTTGTCGTGACAGGGAATTAATTTCTTCATCTCTAAGAGTTCCATCTTTGTAATCGGGGTGTAAACAAATACTCGTTGCATTTCACCATCTGTTGTCCTGACTGGGTGTACTTCTCGTAACGGATTCTGTCTGTCTATGTAAAACGGTTTACTTTCTGGGGGTGAGACATGAACAAAATGCGGGTTCAGAAACGTTCTATATTTGTGGCGCTGTTCTAGAATGACACTAATTAAATCGGTACCTAAACCTTTCCATCTATACTGGAGTAACTCGTTCAGGACATCGTGTAACGGACCTGGATCAGAATGTTGACCCTCATACAGAGTAATGAGATGCTGGATCATATACATACCCACCAGTCGCTGCTCGGCTGGGGGCAATTTCAGGAACATTTGTGCCACTATTTCGTCTGGAAAAGTGGTAGAATCAGTAATCCATCGGACTGCTGATCGGGCTAGTTCTTGTTCATGCATAGTACTTAACTCACTATAACCGATTCGTGATTTCAGAATATGATCGGTAGCTTGAAATACTTGTTCTAGAGAACCTTGTTCTGGTGCTGGATGAGGAACAGTTTTCTTGTAGTCTAGATGTGAATGTCGGTCTGGAAATCTAGATTTTCCTACATACGCTATTCTGGCGGGATTCTCGTCCTCTACCTCTTCAGTAGAAGAGTCATTCTCTTTCTCGCTTACTTGTGCTGCTTTACGTTGTTCATGTAACTTTATTATTTCTTTACGAATTCTCTTGTACATACTCTCTATACTACTGATAGTTCTGTGCTTACCCTCGGCTATATTATCACTCCACCTTGTCAGGATTCTCATTTCGGCCGGATCTTTGGTCGGATAATCTTGTTCCCTTATTAAACAATTAATCAGAAACTTCAATAGCATGAGCTGGATCTCAGCTTTCCTTTGAGACATGGCTTCACCAATACTTTCTGGATCATCCCCTGTACGGATGAAACGATATATTCTGTCTAGATCTTCCTTCATATCTGGTAGGGTGTCCAAATACCCGGTCACCCGTCTTACACGGATGGAATATATAACTGTACTATCATCACCTGCAACTGGATCATAGCGGCATTCAGTAAGGGCTCGTCGGATATCTGCAACGGACTTATATTTGGGCGTACGCTGTAACGCACATTCATGTAACTCGACTAATGTTAAACGTTGGTGTGGTGGCGGGGTACCAGGAGGACCTCCTCCTGCGGCCCCTAAACTAGAATCGTCGACTGATACTCTTCGTGCTGGCAGAGTGGGAAATTGTAATGTGGGCTGAACCGGGGGTACCGTGGCAGGTACTCCGGTGTCTGGAGGAGCAGGATTTACATTATTTACAGGGACTGGCGGAACAGGATTTGCATATTCTGGAACCGTGTCGTCCAAGTAGGACGAAATAAAAATATCAGCTGCGGTCGGTTTGTGACGTAGCTTGGTCGGAACTAATGGTGGCGGAAAATTACTGGATGCCTCCGGGGTTGCTTTTGGCAAGCCCTCGGCAAGAAGAGGATACATACCCTTAATGAGGGCATTCCTCTGTCTGTCTGACTGTTCGGTTCTGACTCGTTCACCTATCTCGATTAATTCCCTTTCTTGGGCTCGTTCTAAGGATTCTCTACTTAATTCTGACTTTCTGATTTCTTTTTCGGTTCTTTTATGAGATTCTTTGCGCCATAACTCGATGGCATCTTTCTGTGACTGTCTGGCTTTCTTTTTCCATAATGCTTCTTCTACTCGCATGATGCACTCGGCATCCCATGTACCCGATACGGGCCATCTATACTTTTCTTCTAACTGTTTGGTATACTCTACCCATAAATCTAGATATAATATGGCACTTATGCCATGCTTCTGATACATAAAATGACCTGGACTGTCCCTAGGCGGGACAGGAACTGCTTCTTCTAACAGACCTTTTCTAGTTTTTAACTGACGTAGTCTGGAAAATAACGGCATGACTGAACTGTAATCTAGACACAATACAATACACAATGAACACGATAATTACTCCACATTCATACCACGACATTAAAATACATGAAGAACATTTAAAATAACAGTTCGAACAGAATACATGAATTTTCTCGAGAACAGAACTGACTAGAACAGAAACTAGATGCACTGCTGGAACAGTACGAAACTTACCGGTCTCATACAGAGACACGTCAGGACCCGCATCCACCAGAGTGGACACTTCGTTTTGGGATCTGTGTACCACCAAACCCCACGGACCAGAGACAATTAGATTGACCCTGTCTAGATACTACCCCAGCAACGGTACTCACCGGGCAGCAAGAACGGAAGGCCTCGGACTGGACTGGACTGCTTCGACGCCGGACGGACGAACTTCGGACTTCAGTTACGGGTGGGCCTCCGGATACCTCGGACCTTGGACTCTCGGCTTGGGCTCTGGTCGGGACTCGCCGCGTTCCTCCACCGCCTCGTCTGGATGCTGGACCGCCACCTCCGTCTCCTCCGTGGGCCTGAGGGATACTTGAAGCAGAAATATCTGCACGTGCACGGTATGGTTCCATCACGGCTGCAGAGGGTCAGGGGGCCGGCGTGGCTTCACCGGCGCGTGGGGAAAGGGCAAGTCCCTATTCGGGCGCCATTATGTGGTATATAAATAAATAATACCGGATCTAGGTTTTACTGGACATAGTAATAACAGATAGCTCAATAAATAAGAGTCAAGATTCGAGGTAGTAGGAGTTTGCAGGTTTAATACAGCATAAGGACAGGAACAGGACAACCTGCACAGGAATAGGATGACAGGGCCCGGCACGGGGGCAGGATTGGACTGGCGTGGCCCGGCAGCTGCCGGGGCTGGATCTGGGATGAGCGCGCTAACATTTAATAACAGTACACAAGCATATATACTAAAACAGTTGCATTACAATGAATACAATAGGCGGAGCAGTGGGTGTGGTCAATAGCAGTCGTGAAAGATAAGGGTGAAAGTAGGTGTAACAGGAGGCGTATACATAGACATGTGATGTAGACGTAACAGAATATGTCATAAAGGGGGCGGAAACATGGAGGGGGCTACCTAAGGAGCCGGGACCTCTAACCTAGATGGTGCGCGCAAACTGACAATGACGTGTTACTAGGAGAAGCTGGGGGCTATGAACTCTGTGCTAGGAGTAGAGGCTGAAGTCTGGAGAGTCAGGGCGACATGTGCCTAAACAATATCTAGTATCTGATGTTTAGAGAACATGTTGATATAAACTAAAAGCTATCGGGGTAAAGGCTAACAGACTCTAAGACTGGTGCATGCATTATTCTACATGTAGTGCGTGATGAAGAATATTAAATGACCATAAATACAGTATTTCTCTTACATGGAGACGTAAAGGCTAGACTGTGACGGAAACTATTGATGCGATTCAGTAGTTTAGGAATGCAGAGAAGGAGGGCTGGACTGATAACTAGAATCATAACATATTCTTGGCAGACTAGCAGGCAGAGCCAGGCCGAGCCGGGCACTGTGAGGCAGGAAGTAAGTGAAGGGTCGAGGATACAGGTGGGGGCTGTATCGCTCCTCAGCGAGGGCTCAGGAGACAGGAGCTGAATCTGGTTTCCAGGCCCTTTTGAGGCCTAGAAACGGGGACTTTACAATGAAATAACGTGCACACTGGGAAACGTGGCAACGTAACTTTACATAGGCCTAATACTCGTAGCTTTCACGAGAACTGGAAACTGGCATACTAGAGATGGACACAGCTGTAATTGCGTCTTTAATCGATCATGGGGAATACATATGCATATTAATCATGCACATATAACATAAGATGGGGAACACGTAGGGACACAGAACATGGCAAAATTTACTTTTCCACAAGAGGCAAGCCAACCTCCCTCTCTAGGCTGTTTCATGAATACTGCTGATATTCTGGATATTTCGACTGTGCATACTAGTACATCTGCTGTGTAACTTGTTGTGTGGCAGCTATAGGCTGCGGTACTGTAACTGTCTGTTGTGCATTCTGCGGTGGTTGCGTATTCTGCGGAACTTGTTCTTGTCTAGGAGGACGTGGTCTCTCTTTCGTTTTACCAGTAGCTATGTTGTGTTTCAGAACTGCACATTCGTTTATATAATGACCTGGCTGTTTACAGTAATTGCATGTCCCCTTAACGGGAGCTGTAGAATGACTAGTTTGATTCGGACCCCTCTTCTGACTGTCTTGTGGAACAGACTGTGCAACTAGTACTTTCATTTTCGTGTCTTTCATACGTCTCCTTTCATGTTCCTGCTCCTCCCTGATTCTGTTCTGGTGATACTGTAGCATCTGGAGCATTTGTGACGGAGTATTAGCTTGCCAGGTACTTTCGACTTTCAGTACTCGATTTTTAACTTGTGGTAAAGAATTCTCAACTAGTTTGGTAACAAAAAGATGTGGATACGATTCACTACTTGTTTTCAGGCCGCTATTAATAATGAAACATTTCTCAAATCTAGAATAAAAATCACTAGTGTCTTCGTCTTGTTTCTGTTTACAGGCTGAGATGGCATCCCAGTGTTCCTTTTTCGTGGCTAGTAATCTTGGCAAGACTTGTATTAGCAACTCGGGCAATGCTTTAGCTTTTTCCCCAAGACCGGTACCTGGAACTCGTGTGTTATCCTCAGTCTCTAATGCGGTCCAATCTATCTTTTTCTCTCCCACCTCCCATTCTTTTTCTTTGAGTTTTTCATATATGCCCGCAGGCAACAGGACCTTTAACATTTTAATGATATCAGGATACGTGTATTCTCCCATACGGAGCATGTCTTTTAATTCACGGTGGAACCCTGCTGGATCTTTATCGTGACAGGGTATTAACTTTTTCATTTCTAGTAGTTCTATTTTCGTGATAGGGGTGTAAACAAATACTCGTTCGAGCTCACCCCCCTCTCCCTTAACTGGATGTACTTCTCGCAACGGATTTTGTCTGTCTATGTAGAATGATTTTCTTACTGGGGGTGGAACAGGAACAAAATGTGGATTCAGGAACGTTCTGTATTTGTGGCGCTGTTCTAATATGACACTAATTAAATCGGTACCTAGACCTTTCCATCTGTTTGGGAGTAACTCGTTCAGTACATCATGTAAAGGACCTGGATCAGAATGCTGATCCTCATACAGTGTAATGAGGTGCTGGATCATATACGTACCCACCAAACGCTGCTCGGCTGGGGGCAGCTTCAGAAACGTTTGGGCCACTATTTCATCTGAAAACGTGGTAGAATCACTAGTCCATCGAACTGCTGATCGGGCTAGTTCTTGTTCATGCATGGTACTAAGCTCACTATAACCTATTCGAAGTTTCAGAATTTTATCGGTGGCCTGAAATACTTGTTCAAGAGAACACTGTTCTGGTACGGGAGGAGGAAAAACTTTCTTGTAATCTAGGCGTGTGTGTCTGTCGGAAAATCTAGTTCTACCTACATACGCTATTCTGGCGGGATTCTCGCTGTCTATGTCTTCACTTGAAGAGTCATCCTCTTTCTCGGTTGCTCTTTTTGCTTCCTCCTTCTGGTGTATACTTATAATTTCCTTACGAATTTTCCTGTACATACTTTCTATACTATTCTGTGTCTTATGTTTTCCCTCGGCTATATTGTCACTCCACCTTGTCAGGGCTTTCATCTCGTCTTTGTCTTTATCAGGATAGTCCTGCTCTCTTATTAAACAGTTAATCAAGAACTGTAAAATCATACTTTGAATCTCGACCTTTCCTGTGTGCCATAGCTTCGTGAATACTTTCTGAATTCTCCCCTGTTCGGATAAAATGATATATTCTGTCTAGATGTTCCTTCATCTCGGGCAGGGTGGCCAAAAAGTTGGCAACTCGCCGTAAACGTACGGAATATAATATCATGTGATCTTCACCTGGTACTGAATCATATATGCAGTCTGTAAGGTATTGCTTGAGGGCTGCGTGTGTAGACACCTTTGGCGTGGGCTGTAACGCTGCGTCTCTCAGCGTCTGTCGTTTTACTTGAGGCGGGGTGGTAGGAGTACCTCCCACCGCTCCTCCTGAACTAGAATCGTCAGTTAATACTGAATGTGCTTTTAAAGTGACTGGCAAAACGGGCACACGTAATGTGGGCTGGTCCGGGGGTACTGGCACATTAACGGGGTCCCCGGGACCAGTGGCTGGAGGAACAGGAATTACATTATTAACAGGGTGCTGAGGTTGAGCAGGCGGAATAGATTTTGCATATTCTGGGACAGTATCGTCCAAATAGGACGAAAGGAAAATTTCAGCTGCAGTCGGTTTATGACGTAGCTTAATCGGGACCAATGGTGGCGGTAAATTACAGGGTGCTTCCGGGGTTGCCTTCGGCAAACCCTCGGCAAGAAGAGGATACATACCTTTAATAAGGGCATTTCTCTGTCTGTCTGACTGTTCTGCTCTAACTCGTTCACCTTCTTCGATTAATTCCCTTTCTTGGGCTTTTTCTGAGGATTCCCTACTTAACTCTGCTTTTCTGAATTCTTTCTCGGTTCTTCTATGAGATTCTTTGCGCCATAACTCTATGGCATCTTTCTGAGACTGTCTAGCTTTCTTTTTCCATAATGCTTCTTCTACTCGCATGATGCACTCGGCATCCCATGTACCTGATACAGGCCATCTATATTTCTCTTCAAGATTCTTTGTATAATCCACCCATAAGTCTAGATATAATATGGCATCTAAGCCATGCTTGTGATACATGAAATGTCCAGGACTGTCCCTAGGAGGGACAGGAACTGATTCTTCGAGTAACCCTTTTCTGGTTTTTATCTGACGTAACTTTGAAAACAGAGGCATATTTGAGTCGTACCTGAATTAAACACAATACACATTAATCACAGTAAGGAAATGGCAAACAAATCACTCATACCACGACATAGAAATACATTAATAACAGTTCGAACAGAATACTACCTGATACACTGAAAACATAACACTTGAATTTCTCGAGAACGGACTTACTAGAATTACTGGATGCACTGCTAAAACAGTACAGAACATACCGGTCTCATAAAGAGACACGTCATACCGTATCCACCTAGATGGACACGTCGGACTGGATCTGCGTACCCAAACCCATCGGACCGGAGACAAACTAATGACCCCGCCTAGATACTCCCCCAGCAACGGTACTCACCGGGAAGCAAAACTTGAAGGCCTCGGACTGGACTGGACTGCTACGACGTCTGGTTACTAGGCATGCGCTTCGAACTTCTGGCTTCGGAAACAGGTGGGCCTCCGGATACCTCGGACCTTGTTCTCTCGGCTTGGGCTCTGGTCGGGACGAACCGCATTCCTCACCGCCTCGTCTGGATGCCGGACCGCAGTCTCCGTCTCCTCCGTGGGCCTGAGGGAGACTTGATGAAGCAGAAATATCTGCACGTGCACGGTAGAGTTCCGTCACGGCTGTAGAAGGGTCAGAGGGCCTGCGTTACATCTCCGGCGCGTGGGGAAGGGGCTCGTCCCTATTCGGGCGCCATTATGTGGTAAATAAATAATTAATTACCGGTACTATTTTTCTATGCATTAAATAAAAAAGATAGCTCAATAAATAAGAGGCAGGATCCGGGGTATCTGAGTCGAACAGGCTTTAATCAGGCACAAGGGAAGGGACAGGATCGGAACAGCCTGAAGTAGAATGACATGGAATGGCAGCTGCAACGTCTCATTAACATTACATGATATATATAGGAAAACATTACAATTGCATTGAATACAGTAGGCGTAACAAGTGACAAACGGAAGATAAGAACACATGGGCGTAAAAAGAAGGCGTGCACAGGGCGTGCACGAAGACATGTGATGAGAACGTCACAGAAGTGTCATAAAGTGGGTGGATACATGGAGGGGGCTACCTGGGCAGCTGGAACCTTTAACCTAGTGGTGCGTGCAAACGGGCCATGACGTGTAACTGGGGAGAGCTGGGGGCTCTGACTTCTGCACTAGAAGAGGAGACTAAAGTCTGCGATGTCAGGACGACATGTACCTATAGCATATCTGGTATCTTGTGTTTGGAGTACATGTTGATAGAATCTAAAAGTTATCAGGGCAAAGGCTACTTGACACTAAGGCTGGTGCATGCATATATTCTTCACGTATTGCATGTGCTATGAATCTTCTATGGATATTAATACAGTAATTCTCTTACATGGAGACAGAAAGACTAGACTATAGCTGAAGATGTTTATGCGGTTCGTTAGCTTAGGAATGTGAAGACGGAGAGCTGAGCTGATAACTAGAGGCATAACATATTCTTGGCAGACAGGCAGGCAGAGCCAGGCCGGGCACCGCGCTGCGCGGCAGAAAGTAAGCGAAAGGTCAGGGATGCGGGAGGGGCTGCATCACTCCTCGGAGTGGTTTCAGGAGACTGGAGCTTGAATCTGGTGTTCAGGCCCTTTGAGGCCTAGAAACGGGGACAATTCGATGAATTAACGTGCATAATGTAAAACGTGGGCAACATAGGCCTAATACTCGTTGCTTTCACGAGAACTGGAAACTGGCATACTAAAGTGGGACACAACTATAATTGCATCTTTATTCGGTCATAGGGGGATATATGCATATCGATCATGCACATATAACATAGGATGGGGAACACGTAGGCACACATGACAAGGCAAAATTCAATTTTCCTCAGCTGCCAGAAGTGCCTGCTGCATGGGAGCCTCTCCTGCTGCTGCCAGAAGGGCCTGCTACCTGGAACCCTCTCTTGCTGCAGCCTGGGACCCTCTCCTGCTGCCGCCAGAAGTGCCTGCTGCCTGGGACCTTCTCCTGCTGCTGCCTGGGACCCTCTCCTGCTGCTGCCTGGGACCCTCTCCTACTGTTGCCAGAAGGGCCTGCTGCCTGGGCCCCTCTCCTGCTACTGTCTTGGACCCTCTCCTGCTGCTGCCAGAAGTGCCTGCTGCCTGGGACTCCTCCCCACTCACTTCAACCACAGGTGTTACATGTCCACAGAGATGGCAAGAACCGAGAAGATCCGTGTCCGTCCATTCACAAGCAAGGAGCCGGAGGTACCAGTGGACCAGATGCTGGCACAGTACCCTAGGCTGTATGGTGGCCCCAATGTGGTGGCAAGTTATCATTGAGGGTGCTGTTGGGCAGTGGGGGGGTCAGACATGCATTGGACTGGTAATGTGTATGACCCACAGCGGGGTTTCAGTGCAGTCATCCTGCATGTGTGTGTGATTGGCTTGTAGCCTCTACGCCCTCATGTATGCATGCTATTATTTGGGCCATGCAGCGTGCCCTTGTGAGGGGTCTCCCAGTTTGGGAATTAGGGGGATTACAATTGGTCCTGACTGCGCATTGCTACTGTTGTGATAGATGTTGATACATGACACTGTGTAACTGGTCACTTACCCTACTTTTCTCCCATACCTACAGCTCAAGGTACACCAGAGTAAGGCCCTGTGGAGGGCCGTTGCTGCAAAGGTACGGGCCCTGGGGGTAATCCAACATATGACGCATCCACTGCCACAAGAGGTGGGAGGACATCAGCCGGCTGGCAAAAAAACATGTCCGAGATGACCTTGGGGATGCAACCGTGCACTGGGCGTCTGGTGCGGCGCAACTCAACACCACTGATGTTCCGCATATTGGCAGTGACTAATCCAGAGTTGGATGCACGTCTGAAGGAGCATCGCCACCAAGTAGGAGTGAGTATTTGGGGAGGGTGACTTTGCCTGGGAGCGGATGCATGTGTACAGACCCATTGGCAGCGGTGAGCCATGTTATGTTTGCGGGGTGGTGCAGTGATGTGTCATGTGAGTGGCTTCAGGGATGTGTGCTAGTGTCAGGCATTTTGCCAAACAGCTCTTACAAGGCTGATCATCCCTGCTGTGCATTATCATAGCCAGGTGTGTTGGGATCCACATGGTCATTCTGCATTGTGATGGTATGGAAAATGTATTGGGGGTTAAGATAAGGGTCCACTATCTGAGTGTGAGTTCATGTTTTCCGACTTTGCATGCACCATGATTGTTGAGGGTCACACGTCTGACAACAAGGTGCCCCAGAGTACCACATGGTGGTTGGTTTGTCCTACTTGGCATTGTGGACTGTCATGTCCTAATAGGTGTGTGTTCTCCCATCAGGTTCCCTGAAGGCATGTCAGTGGCAATGAGTGTTGGGACATGATAGGTGTGGGCATGTCAAGTTGTGTGTGGTACACTTCATCCACAGGCAAGGTGTTGTGATGTGTGGCCTAAACATGGATCAGTCATGGCAGGTAGTCAGTGTTGCAGGCACTCTTGTGGTGTATATAGTGTGTTGCTGCAATGTTTATGCAGGGTGTGGTGGTCAGCATGTTGATTTGGGCATCCCCTGTATGCATGGTTTAATTTGCTTTGTCCTGATGATGTCATTTATACAACCCTGCATCTCTCTCTCATGTAGAATCACCAGTGGGCACGGAGGAACAGGAGCCAGAAACCAGTGGTGGCGAGAGTAGCACTACAGCTGCACCAGAGGCCAGTGACAGAACTCACCAGTGCGTCTGAAGGGGACAGGAGTATGCAGGAGGAATCCGTGGCAGAGACACAGAGTACTACATCATCTGATGCGAGTGGTGATGCATCCATATGGTCAGGCATTGGGGCTGGGGAGTCTGCTACATCATCTACCACTCAAAGGCCAGTGCCCAGCCTCCCATCCACTTCCTCTGGTGCTGCCCGTGTCCGTAAGAGGTAATGAGTTAAATTCACACCTGGCACCGCTGAGCCTGCACCTGTCCCCCCTGCTGCCCTCAGTGCTGAGTGTGTAGAGCTCCTGCACCAGCTTTGTGTGGACCAGACCACCCTGCTCAATGCCTTCAGCAACCATGACAAGAAATTAGGGCAGGTGGTTGCCTACATGGAGGGCATACACTGACGTGGGTGGGCTCAACCGTACAGTCCAGGCTTTGTCATCCGCAGTAACGTCTGCCCTTCTACAAGCACATGCTCCCATTCCTGCTCAGGTGCCTTTGTCTACCCCCCCAGTCAGTGGCCACATCAGAGGACAGTGACCACGGTTCGCATGCGTCACAGACACGATACAGCACAAGGAGCACAAAGCAGACACAGCCCAAGCGGTCTTGCCCACAGACACCATCCCCCCAGAAGAGCAGAGCCAGCCCAGAATGCAAAGACGAGAGCCCATCAGGGAAGAACAAGGCAGAAAAAGCAATGATGCGGACATCAGCCTCACAAACCTCAGAGGCATCTCCAGCAAAGGATTCTCCTTGCCCCAAAATGTCACGCAGAGCTAGGCGTGCAGTGTCTGTGCCCACTGAGGTGTTGTATAGCAGGGGTACACCTAGGAAGGGCACAGGCCCACATCCCCCCATCACATCAACTCCAATTCCAAGACCAGTGAAGCAGGTGGAGGAGGGCACTGTAGGGGCCACCCCAGGCAAAGAGGCAAAGGAGGGCACTGTAGGTGGGACACCTGGCAAAGTGGCAAAGGAGGGCACTGTAGGTGGGACACCTGGCAAACAGGCAAAGGAGGGCACTGTAGGTGGGACACCTGGCAAACAGGCAAAGGAGGGCACTGTAGGTGGGACACCTGGCAAGCAGGGTAAGGTGGTCCAGAGGCGTAGCCAGACAAAGTGTTCTGCAGGATCTAGCACATCATTAGAGGGAATGCCAGTGTCTGAACCAGGTGCAGGACAGTTGGTGTGTGTACCTGTTCTGTCATCACCAGTTCCCATGAACCCCAAGACAGGGAAGCCATTTTGTATTCCAAAAAAGTGTAAGGGCACCCCTCCAACCCTCCCACCCACACTGTGTCCCTGGTCTGCATGACTCCATCTCCACGTGCCACTATACCACCTGGACCAAACAGCCCTCCAGCTTGCCAGAAGACTGATAGCCCTACATCACCTGTTTCTCTGTCTCCCCAGTCAGGTATTCCTGCTGACCCCGACACACAGCCAGCTCCAAGTCCACCTGACAGCCAGATGTGAGTGGCAGTCCCCCTCATACACCTGTCTCTCATAGAGGTGTGCCAGTCCTGACCATCGTTTGCCACCTTGTTGTGTTGCTGGCCATGGAAGGGTACAGTCAAACACATTCACTGTGCAGCCCCTCATGCCCGGACTCTGCACTTCTCCCTGGCCACTGCCCTTGTCGTTCACTGCCGCTTTCCTCTTGCCTGTGCAGCTTCTCATGTCCTGACTGCATTTTGCCATGCCCACTGGCTTTGTCATTCACTTCTGTTCTGGCCTTGCCTGTGCAGCTGCTCATGCCCGGACTCTGCACTTCTCCCTGGCCACTGGCCTTGTCGTTCACTGCTGCTCTCCCTTTGCCTGTGCAGCCTCTCATGTACCTGCTCTGCCACCTGCCCTGGACATTGGCCCTGTTTATCTGCTGTGTTGTACTCTCCCCTGTGCCACGGACACTGGCCCTGTTGCTCTGCTGCGTTGGAGTCTCCCCTGTGCCATGGACACTGGCCCTGTTAATCCGCTGAGTTGTACTCTCACCTGTGCAGCCTCTCATGTACTTGCTGGGCCACCTGCCCTGGACACTGGCCCTGTTGCTCTGCTGTGTTGTACTCTCCTCTGTGCCATGGACACTGGCCCTGTTGCTCTGCTGTTTTCGAGTCTCCCCTGTGCCATGGACACTGGCCCTGTTAATCCGCTGTGTTGTACTCTCATCTGTGCAGCCTCTCATGTACCTGCTGGGCCTCCTGCCCCGGACATTGGCCCTGTTGGTCAACAGCCATAACAACGCGGGCATTACACCCCGCTGCTATTACAACGCAAGTCGGTACAACGACTTGCGCTGCAGGGTGCTGTTGGATAGGGAATAGTTTCATTTTCTAATCCAACACCTTCCCTACTGTAACGTGGGCTGGAGTTGGAATAGAAAATTAAACTATTCCACTATCCACCGCCCTCCAACGCAAGCCGTAACGACTTGCGTTGTAAAAACAGCATTGTAATGGCACACGTGGTAATACCACGCGTTGTAATGTCATACAACTGGCCCGGTTGATCTGCTGTGTTGTACTCTCACCAGTGCAGCCTCTCATGTACTTGCACTGCCTCCTGCCCTGGACACTGGCCCTGTTGCTCTGCTATGTTGGAGTCTCCCCTGTGCCATAGACACTGGCCCTGTTACTCTGCTGTGTTGTACTCCCGCCTGTGCAGCCTCTCATGTACTTGCTGGGCCACCTGCCCTGGACACTGGCCCTGTTGCTCTGCTGTGTTGAGTCTCCCCTGTGCCATGGACACTAGCCCTGTTACTCTGCTGTGTTTTACGCTCACCTGTGCAGCCTCTTATGTACTTGCTGGACCACCTGCCCTGGACACTGGCCCCGTTGCTCTGCTGTGTTGTACTCTCCCCTGTTTATAAACGAGAGGAATCCATTAAGTAATGGGTCAACGGTGTCCCTACTATGGTTGGGAACACGTTAGGTGTTTTTGGATACCCCTCACACACCAACAGGCCCCTTGGTGTCATGCTTCATCATCGGGGACATCGTATCCCTCTACGGGATACGGCGTGCTGCGACCAACGATTACGTGGGAGCACTTCTTGACTATGTGTGGTGTATGTGAGGGATTTTTATGTGAGTGCCTTGGTGGGGTTTAGAATAGTGAGTGGAGTTTAAAAATCACCTGACTCGTAGGGTAGCAAAAAAACTTTAATTGGCCCCCGGGTTGGTACTGGTAAAAAAGTACGTGAGGAGGTAATGGCGTAGTTTATGTGCGCCACCTCCTATGTGTGTGTCAACATGTTTCGATGTAAAAACATCTTCTTCAGGACTGGGGTACACAAATCCCCACCTTACTCACATTTTTCTAATCTTGTCTTTTGAATATTTCAAAAAAGTGATATTTACAGGTGAAGGTATATCAATGTACCTACTGAACAACCGCTATTTAGCTGACCTGCGGAGGAAAAGGACAAAAACATTTTTTCAGGTGATCCCTTCCTTCAAAAAACGATGGGTTGGTTCACCTGTGGATCAGGTCATGCAAAAAAATGTGCGGTTTAAAATTTATCAGGACACGTCAGTGCCATTCTATACATGATGAACGTGCCTATGGTGTAAAATTTATTCAGAAAATCAAAAAATCAAAAAAGACACATACAAGACAGACACACATGTAACAAAAAACACACGCTCTAATGTCAGGTTTGTGGATAAAACCCTGTGGTATTTACTAAGTTTTGTGATTAGTGGGGAGATTTCTGTGAAGCTCACAGTGGGCAAAACATACTGTTTAGTTAGGAGTTTGTTACTCCATGAGACCGTTTTTAACGTAGGGGTTACCCGGGCTTCCTTGCTTCCTGTGAAAAAATACACAAATACCGCTATTTGTTTTCTGGTACTTACATATTGCTTAGGGGTAGTTAGACCTTCCGTTTTTTGGTGGTATTACTCATGGGTCTATGAGGAGAATCCCTCTTCGCTGCCCCTTACGCCGGCTCCGCTGATTGTGGAAGTGCGTCTACAAAGGGCCTTTATATACTCTCGCTGCTGCTCCCTTAATTGGATTATTGGTAAGGCTTGTGACCGGGGCGGCCTATATTTGGTTCCCCGGTAATTGGGTTCGTTTGCAGCGTTTCTTTTTTGAAGGCGCATGCGTTATAGTTAGTTGCGTTCATTTGCGCATGCGCGTTACGCTGAAAGGTCCTGCTGTAGACCGCGCATGCCCACAAATGTGCCGCTACTGTCCCTAGACTTCACTGAGAGTCGGGTTCGCGTCTGCACTGGTCCTAATATGAAAAACAATAGTTTTGTGGCAATAAGGAAAGGAAATACCAAGATTCATTTCTTGAGGGGATTGCACTAAAAATACCGATATAATGCAAGAATTGCTTTGCTGCTATTCCCATACTAGTCTGCGAACCACGGGTTCGCCCCTGTATTGGGTCTATTATAAAAAATATGATAGTTTCTTTTAGCAATAAATATGACAGTACTGGCATACGGTTTTTATGGGAATTACAATTAAAATAGTGAGGATTTTATAAACTGTGCACATTTCTTGAGGGGATTGCACTAAAAATACCGATACAGTGCAAGAATTGTTTGCTGCTATTTCCATACTAACCTGCGAACCACGGGTTCGCGCCTGTATTGGGTCTATTATAAAAAATATGATAGTTTCTTTTAGCAATAAATATGACAGTACTGGCATACGGTTTTTATGGGAATTACAATTAAAATTGTGAGGATTTTATAAACTGGGACACTCAGATTCTTGGTTAACACATTTAGTGTCTAACAATAGCGTTGCTTCATAGGGATGCTTTCGATAACTAAGGAGATTCTATGTTTTTAGTTGGCCCCCGGGAATATCGCCATTTAGTCCTGATATATGGGTACTTAAGCTAAATACCCAATGCTGTTCTTTTTCAAAGAGACCCTGTTCTGTGGGTAATTGTTCAATCACAGTCCAATAGATGTCATTGACACAATGTCCCATCTCCAGGAAATGAGTCGCCATTTTGGTAGTACTTTTTTTGCACCGTATATTGCTCTTGTGCTCATTGAGCCTTGTTTTAACTGCTCTGGTGGTCATGCCAATGTACTCCAAGTGGCAGGGGCACACAATCATGTAGAAAACATTCTTGCTGTTGCAACTTGTCATTTTTCGTTGGTCCCATTTTGTGCCGTTGGCGAAGGTCAGTTGTTTGCTTTTTTTGGTTAAGTGGCAGCTGGCACAGTTACCACAGGGAAAATGTCCCTGGATTCCTTGTACTGACGATTGTCGTTGTGGTGATAGTTTTGGGCGTGTATGCACTAGTATGTCCTTGAGGTTTCTGCCGCGTCTGTGGGAAAACATCGTTTTTTCAATCTCCATATTCCCGCAATTTAAAATGCGCCAATGTTTGTTCACTATCTTTGACACTTCAATTGAATGAGTGCTATATGTAGTGACGCATATTGGTCTCGTTTGTTTGACAGTTGGTTCGATTTTGTCTTCCAGAAGAGCGTCTCTATTGTTGTTCCTAGCTCTTTTCATGGCAGTATCGATTACTCTGTCTGGGTACTTCCTGGCTTGTAGTTTGTTTTTTAAATCTAGGGGTGAGATTTGTAGTTGTCCATTTGGGTACAGTTTCGCCTCAGTCGGAGAAATTGCCCGTACGGTAGGTTCATCCTGAGATGGCGTGGGTGGAAACTGTCGTATCTGAGTAGACAGTTCCTTGCCGTCGGTTTAAAGTGTCGTGGTTTCTAGTCCTCCATTTTGATGATAGATGTTGATGTCTAGAAAGACCAGTTGTTCATTGGAAACTGAATGTGTAAATTTCAGGAAACGGTCTTGGGTATTGAGCCATTCCATGAAGTGAGTCACTGTCTCGTAGTTACCCTGCCAGATTACAAAGATGTCGTCAATGTATCGTTTCCAAGTGAGTATGTGTTCTCTGTAGGGGTTGTGAGGGTTAAGGATTTTGTTGGTTTCCATGTGGTGTACATACAATCCGGCCAGACTCGGCGCGAATGTGCTCCCCATGCTTGTGCCATGGCTCTGTAAATAGATTGTTTCATTAAATTCGAAGAAGTTTTTGGTCAGCGCTAAAGCGATACACTCCATTACTACTCCCCTAGGAGTTTGGTATTGCCAGTTTGTACTGTACAAAACTTCTTCGATTATGGCCAGGGTCTCGTCATGGGGGAGGCTTGTATACAAGCTCTCCACGTCCAGGCTGAGCAGTAGTTGGTTCTCTGGGTCAAATGTAAGATCTTTGAGCCTTTGCAGAACTGATTTCGTATCCCTCAGATACGTATCTGTGGCCTGGATGAGAGGTCGCAGAAAAGCGTCTGAATATTTTGAGAGAGGCTCAAGAATCGAGCCAATCCCGGAGACTATGGGTCTCCCTGGTGGATTGTCCAGGTTTTTATGGATTTTGGGGATACAGTAAAAGTAAGGCATACGTGGATTCTTTTGTATCAGGAACTCCGACTCTTTTTTAGAGAGCCAATTATGTGCCACACCCTCCTCTACCATCCCTCCTAAAGTTATTCGCAGGGATTCGGTCGGGTCATCCGCCAATACCGTGTAGTTTCGTCTATCTGACAAAAGCCTCAGACACTCCTGGTTGTATGCTGTTGTCGTTTGTATGACAGTGGCTCCGCCCTTGTCGGCGGGTTTTATGGTGATATCCTGATTGCTGGTCAATTCTCGAATCGCCACTTTTTCCTCCTTACTTGTGTTGTGAAAAACAGTGCGTTCCGTCGGGTTTAATTTCTTGAGATCGTTCATTACCGCTTTTTTGAAGGTCAGACCTCTATGGGTAGTAGGGTATCAGGCAGTGTGAAGGTAGATTTGGGTCTTAATCCTGTGTCTGTCTCTGGGACATTCTCCTTGTCTTTAAAGAAATTCTGTAATTTAACTTTTCTCAGAAATTCTTGCATCTCTGTGTGAAGTTTGAAGGAGTCCAACTTGTTGGTTGGGACCAAACTCAGGCCTTTGTTCAATACATCCCTCTGGGTTGATGTAAGTTCCCACGGTGTGATGTTAACCACTAGGTCCCTCTGAAGCTGGTTGATGGGTTGCTCTGTAGGGCCCCCGTCATGCTTCTCGTGTTCACCGTGGGAACTTACATCAACCCAGAGGGCTGTATTGAACAAAGGCCTGAGTTTCGTCCCAACCAACAAGTTGGACTCCTTCAAACTTCACACAGAGATGCAAGAATTGCTGAGAAAAGTTAAATTACAGATTTTCTTTAAGGACAAGGAGAATGTCCCAGAGACAGACACAGGATTAAGACCCAAATCTACGTTCACACCGCCTGATACCCTACTACCCATAGAGGTTCTGACCTTCGAAAAAGCGGTAATGAACGATCTCAAGAAATTAAACCCGACGGAACGCACTGTTTTTCACAACACAAGTAAGGAGGAACAAGTGGCGATTCGAGAATTGACCAGCAATCAGGATATCACCATAAACCCCGCCGACAAGCCACTGTCATACAAACGACAACAGCATACAACCAGGAGTGTCTGAGGCTTTTGTCAGATAGACGAAACTACACGGTATTTGGCTAATGACCCGACTGAATCCCTGCGAATAACTATAGGAGGGATGGTAGAGGAGGCTGTGGCACATAACTGGCTCTCTAAAAAAGAGTCGGAGTTCCTGATACAAAATAACCCACGTACGCCTTACTTTTACTGTATCCCCGAAATCCTTAAAAACCTGGACAATCCACCAGGGAGACCCATAATCTCCGGGATTGGCTCGATTCTTGAGCCTCTCTCAAAATTTTCAGACGCTTTTCTGCGACCTCTCATCCAGGCCACAGATACGTATCTGAGGGATACGAAATCAGTTCTGCAAATGCTCAAAGATCTTACATTTGACCCAGAGAACCAACTACTGCTCAGCCTGGACGTGGAGAGCTTGTATACAAGCCTCCCCCATGACGAGACCCTGGCCATAATCGAAGAGGTTTTGTACAGTACAAACTGGCGATACCAAACTCCTAGGGGAGTAGTAATGGAGTGTATCGCTTTAGCGCTGAACAAAAACTTCTTCGAATTTAATGAAATAATCTATTTACATAGCCATGGCACAAGCATGGGGAGCACATTCGCGCCGAGTCTGGCCGGATTGTATGTACACCACATGGAAACCAACAAAATCCTTTACCCTCACAACCCCTACAGAGAACACATACTCACTTGGAAACGATACATTGATGACATCTTTGTAATCTGGCAGGGTAACTACGAGACAGTGACTCACTTCATGGAATGACTCAATACCCAAGACCGTTTCCTGAAATTTACACATTCAGTTTCCAATGAACAACTGGTCTTTCTAGACCTCAACATCTATCATCAAAATGGAGGACTAGAAACCACGACACTTTAAACCGACGGCAAGGAACTGTCTACTCAGATACGACAGTTTCCACCCACGCCATCTCAGGATGAACCTACCGTACGGGCAATTTCTCCGACTGAGGCGAAATTGTACCCAAATGGACAACTACAAATCTCAGGCTCTAGATTTAAAAAACAAACTACAAGCCAGGAAGTACCCAGACAGAGTAATCGATACTGCCATGAAAAGAGCTAGGAACAACAATAGAGACGCTCTTCTGGAAGACAAAATCGAACCAACTGTCAAACAAGCGAGACCAATATGCATCACTACATATAACACTCATTCAAATGAAGTGTCAAAGATAGTGAACAAACATTGGCGCATTTTAAATTGCGGGAATATGGAGATTGAAAAACCGATGTTTTCCCACTGACGCGGCAGAAACCTCAAGGACATACTAGTGCATACACGCCCAAAACTATCACCACAACGACAATCGTCAGTACAAGGAATCCAGGGACATTTTCCCTGTGGTAACTGTGCCAGCTGCCACTTAATCAAAAAAAGCAAACAACTGACCTTCGCCAACGGCACAAAATGGGACCAACGAAAAATGACAAATTGCAACAGCAAGAATGTTGTCTACATGATTGTGTGCCCCTGCCACTTGGAGTACATTGGCATGACCACCAGAGCAGCTAAAACAAGGCTCAATGAGCACAAGAGCAATATACGGTGCAGAAAAAGTACTATCAAAATAGAGACTCATTTCCTGGAGATGGGACATTGTGTCAATGACATCTATTGGACTGTGATTGAACAATTACCCACAGAACAGGGTCTCTTTGAAAAAGAACAGCGTTGGGTATTTCGCTTAGGTACCCATATATCAGGACTAAATGACAATATTCCCTGGGGCCAACTAAAAACATAGAATCTCCTTAGTTATCGAAAGCATCCCTATGAAGCAACGCTACTGTTAGACACTAAATGTGTTAACCAAGAATCTGAGTGTCCCAGTTTATAAAATCCTCACTATTTTAATTGTAATTCCCATAAAAACCGTATGCCAGTACTGTCATATTTATTGCTAAAAGAAACAATCATATTTTTTATAATAGACCCAATACAGGCGCGAACCCGTGGTTCGCAGGGTAGTATGGGAATAGCAGCAAACAATTCTTGCATTATATCGGTATTTTTAGTGCAATCCCCTCAAGAAATGAATCTTGGTATTTCCTTTCCTTATTGCCACAAAACTATTGTTTTTCATATTAGGACCAGTGCAGACGCAAACCCGACTCTCAGTGAAGTCTAGGGACAGTAGCGGTACATTTGTGGGCATGCGCGGTCTACAGCAGGACCTTTCAGCGTAACATGCATGCGCGAACGAACGCAACTAACTATAATGCATGCGCCTTCAAAAAAGAAACGCTGCAAACGAACCCAATTACCGGCGAACCAAAGATAGGCCGCCCCGGTCACAAGCCTTACCAATAATCCAATTAAGGGAGCAGCAGCGAGAGTATATAAAGGCCCTTTGTAGACGCACTTCCACAATCAGCCGAGCCGGCGTAAGGGGCAGCGAAGAGGGATTCTCCTCATAGACCCATGAGTAATACCACCAAAAAACGGAAGGTCTAACTACCCCTAAGCAATATGTAAGTACCAGAAAACAAATAGCGGTATTTGTGTATTTTTTCACAGGCAGCAAGGAAGCCCGGGTAACCCCTACGTTAAAAACGGTCTCATGGAGTAACAAACTCCTAACTAAACAGTATGTTTTGCCTACTGTGAGCTTCACAGAAATCTCCCCACTAATCACAAAACGTAGTAAATACCACAGGGTTTTATCCACAAACCTGACATTAGAGCGTGTGTTTTTTGTTAGATGTGTGTGTCTTGTATGTGTCTTTTTTGATTTTCTGAATACATTTTTCACCATAGGCACGTTCATCGTGTATAGAATGGCACTGACGTGTCCTGATAAATTTTAAACCGCACATTTTTTTCCATGACCTGATCCACAGGTGAACCAACCCATGGTTTTTTGAAGGAAGGGATCACCTGAAAAAATGTTTTTGTCCTTTTCCTCCGCAGGTCAGCTAAATAGCGGTTGTTCAGTAGGTACATTGATATACCTTCACCTGTAAATATCACTTTTTTGAAATATTCAAAAGACAAGATTAGAAAAATGTGAGTAAGGTGGGGATTTGTGTACCCCAGTCCTGAAGAAGAGGTTTTTACATCGAAACATGTTGACACACACATAGGCGGTGGCACACATAAACTACGCCATTACCTCCTCACGTACTTTTTTACCAGTACCAACCCGGGGGCCAATTAAAGTTTTTTTGCTACCCTACGAGTCAGGTGCTTTTTAAACTCCACTCACTATTCTAAACCCCACCACAGCACTCACATAAAAATCCCTCACATACACCACACATAGTCAAGAAGTGCTCCCACGTAATCGTTGGTCGCAGCACGCCGTATCCCGTAGAGGGATACGATGACCCCGATGATGAAGCATGACACCAAGGGGCCTGTTGGTGTGTGAGGGGTACCCAAAAACACCTAACATGTTCCCAACCTTAGTAGGGACACCGTTGACCCATTACTTAATGGATTCCTCTTGTTTATAAATGTAACTCAGGGAGAACGAATCCATTTCTAGATAATATTCTCTCTCTCTCCTTCCTTTGTTTAAATTGGTACTCTCCCCTGTGCCATAGACACTGGCCCTGTTGCTCTGCTGTGTTGGAGTCTCCCCTGTGCCATGCCCACTAGCCTTCCGGTTTGTACTTTGTGCAGGATATCTTGCTTTTGATCAGCATTTTGTACCTTGATTTTGTGTACAGTGGTTATACTTTCACATCAGTTCAATATGTGAATAAAGACAGTTACTCCTGTTTGGTACATGTACTTGCGGATTAAAGTTCTTTTTGTGTGTGCATTTGGTTGCCTGTGCCCCATGCTCTATGTGTCGCTTCAACATTGCCAAGCTCTTAGGCCACATCACATTTTTTTTACAGGGGTGACAGGGGCTTCAGTCCATTCAGACACTGATACTTGTGTTATCTGTGTTTGCTCTTTTACCGGTCATGCAATTATCTTTGGAGTGGTTTTCTGTTGTTGGCTAAATTGTTGCCATGTCAGGTTGAGGTACACTGCCCGCACAGGGTGTGATGCTGTACACAGGTTTGCATGAAGGCTGGGCACTGTCATGATGTATGTGTTATTCCTGTATATATGCCCAGCTGTGTATGGTCATCCTGTGTTGGCCCTTATTCCTGGTCCCCTGGCATACATGAGATGTGTGCTCTTGGGTGGTGAGGCACTGTGAAGGGTGTGATTTTGTAGTGGGTGTGGATGTGTGTGCGCCCCGGGATTGTGATACACATGGCAGCCAGGAGTTGTGTGCCTGTTTGGATTGTCCTGCCCAGTGTTAATGATTGCATGCTTTTGTGTGAGTTGTCTGTTGTGCAGTGTGTTGGTGTGTCCATGCAGTTCTGTGTGACTCATTGTTGTTCTGGTCACTTAGGAGTGTGCAAAGTGTGTGACTTGCACATCAGTGTGGCGTTTGTTTGATCAATGTGTGTTTTGTGCGTTTGTGTGGACTGTGTGGCCCTGCTGCTGCTCACTGGCATGGTGGGTGACTTTCTCTTGAAACGCATGCACATGGTGCCTTTTCTCCTCCTGTACGGCATGGTGTGTGGTGTGATGCCATCCCCTATGTGTGCCACTTGTGCCTAGCCATTGTGGGTCTGCATTCCCTCCATTTGTGTATGGAACACACCTCAAATGTCTAACACTGACATGCAAATCAGTTGATTTTGCGGTCAGCTGTCCTCTTTGTTTCCATGTGAGACTGTGCCTTATGGTGCAGTTTTTGGGCCAGGTGTGCTGTTTTGTGTGATGTTCTTGTGCTATTCATCAGTGTGGATTGCCCTTGTGCACTTGAGCGGTGTGTGCTGCCCAGTGCTCTGGTGTAGCTAGTTGTGCTCTTGTATCCCAACATCCTGTTGTTGTGTTGGGTGTCTGTGTTGGCTGTGGTGTAGCTTCACTTCCTTGGTGGGCCGTTTTTGTGCTGTGCTGATTTGTGGTGTGTGTGTTGAGGTTGTGTCAGTCATGTCTGTGTGTAGCTGTTGTGCTGGTGCACACACTGCCTGTTGTGCATACAGAGTTGTGTGTATGTGGGCTTGGCATTGCCTGATGTGCATCCCCTGATGTCCTGTGGTGTTTGTTGATTTGTGCTTTCATGTGCATGTGTGGTTGTTTGATGTGGCGGTGTAGTTCTGAGCAGGTGCAATTCTTGTGTGACTTGTGGTATGTTGTGTGTGTTTTGTTGGTACGTGATGAGGTTGTGCAGTGATGTTGCGTTTGTACTCCCATTACCTTTCCACAGTTTGGCTGCCAGAGATTGGTCTGCTTCTGTTGGGGGTTGTGTGTGTTCCTGTGGTATTTGTGTGTCGTTTTGTGCAGGCTACCCTGTGTGTTATGTTTGTGGATACACCTAGGGTAGGGTGTGTGTATGTGCTGGGAAGTATTGTCAGCCTGCAGTGGCTGTCTCCCTGGTTGTCTGTAGTGTGGTGCAGGGTGTGTATTGTACTTGCTTGTTCCTGTGCTTGTTGCTGTGCATGGTGGAGCACAGGATGGGCACCTGGCCTGTGACTTTCTGGGGTGTGTTGATGTGGTGTGTCCCTGTGTTGTCTGTGCCCTGCCCATGTCTTGTTGAGTCCTTGCCTTTGGCATTGTGCGCATGTGTTGACAGCTGTGGTGATGTGAACGGGAGCGTGACTTTGCTGCTATTTTGCGGTCGATGTGTGTCCCAGATGCAGAGGGGTGATATAAGGGTGCCCTTGTGGATGTGGAGTGACCCCCAGAAGGGTGTCTGTGGTGGACTTGGACCCTGTGTCAGAACTTGTGTTGTATTTGTGTATTAGCGTACCTGCTGCGGCGTCCGCGGCAGCCCAGTTGATGGTAGTGCAGTAGCAGGTACTTGACCAGATACGTCTGTAGGGCTGGGTCCATGGCGTTCATGACCGGGTGGTGACAACCAGGTCTGTGCTATGGCGCTCTGCTATCGAGTTTCCACCATGTCTACTTGGGCAGTGTCTCCGCTGCAGTGTGTCCGGCACGTTTGGGCCATCCTAATTTGAGGAGCAGTGCGGACATCATTCCGCACAGCGGTGAGTCTCCATTGGCTACCACCACCACCACAGTGGCAGGCGCACTTCGGCGGTGCGCATCGCTCCAAGGCAGACAGGAAATTACCTATGTTTTACTATACTAATATGGCGGACGTGAGTTTCACTGCTCGCGGGCGGAAAAAGGCATTTTTCCGCCCCACCAGCACCGCGTGATGCAACCGCCTGACATCCTAATGGACCTCTAAATTACAACATGGTAACAAAATTAACAATCCACAAATGAAACTATTTTTTTCACGCAGTAGCCAATTTGAAAAAAACTTATAGATATCAAGTTGGGAATACCGCAACGTTTAGTGACAGTCTTTTCACATTGGAGGAAATTGCTACTTTGGACCACAGGTATTTAAATAACTGATACTACTCTTTTTTACAATAGACATCTGTGGGTACTATGTTAACCATCTAGGCTGTACTTTTACCATCCTTTATAGTCCAAATACTTCTTAATAGTAAAGTTCATTAATGTAAACACAGAACTCAACGCGTTTATATGCGATTGATTCAGAAAGACCGAGCTGCTACATTCTGGACAATTTCGAGTTCGTTCAAAGGTAGGCAGCCCCACCTAGAGGTGTTTGAATAGATGAGGTGCAACATCAGCACCAAGATTGTAGTTTCTAGGGCAAATAAGGAAGGATCTGCCAGATAGCACATAATGTTGCGAAGCATTTGGAGGGTTCTATGTGAACCACACATCCATTACAATGCAATGCCTTGACCAAGAAAATAACTTTACAATGCATGGAAAGTATATATGGTAAACAGAGCTATATCTTTACACGGGACAGCCTTCCCAAACGCCACATTTTTTTACAATTAAAATTCTATTTTAGGGGATATTCCCTGAACCCTCCTTTTTGTAGCCTTACAACCCAAATCCCTAACCCACCCTTAGCACCCTATACACACCCAAAACCACATCTATACATAGAAATCACCCCCAGGTTAGGCCTTGAACAGCCCAGATGCCAGGACGGAGTATTTAAAAAGTTGGAGAAGTCCTGGTAGTGAGACTCAAATTAATTTCACTACTGCAAGACCTTCCATAGGAGAGCATTGGAATTACCGTATTCCATGTAATAAGCTTTAACTTCCATTGGGAGAGTTGGTGTCTAAAGAATTGTAAGTAAAAGCCCTCTTTAATGGTAGCCATTTTTTAAATCTGAATTCAGTAAAAGACACTTTTAAAGTTGGCATTTTCTTATGAACATTTGGTGCATGCAGACAGTTCCTTGATCCCATGACTAAGTGAAGTAGGTCTGTGTATTGCACTCACAGTGGGAGCAAGGGAAATCTAGTTTTGCAATGTGCTACTCAGTTAACAATTGGGAGGAGATACCACACTTGCACACCACAGAGGAACTGCCTGAGCTCTCATAAAGGACTGGTCACTAGTCTATTGTGACTCCAGAAAATCTGGGGCTAGACAGGGAGGAAGGGGACGTCCGACACCTCGGGTATTACGTGTAGAAGCTTCTCTAACTTAATGTAGGAATTGGGAAAATATTTTGGACCTCTAACCCAAACTCTCCCTAACACTTCTGGACCTGTGGATACTATGCCCAGATGGACTGCTTTTGTGCTAAAAGGACTGCTGCCCTTCTCACCTGGGTGAGAAATAATGACCCTGCAACTGTTGAACCCAGCACCACAGTGACTTCAAGGGCTAGTTGACTGGCCTCCTGACCAGAGGCTCAGTGCTAGAATGCTCCCACATCTGTGAACCCAACACCTGCACTTCATCTAGGATTCTCCTGACACCCCAGTCCTAGACCGACGTAGTCCTATGAAACTCTGCCAGCCTCATTGGATTCAGCCGAACCAACATCTCTGCTTTGCGACAACCCCAAGCAGAACCAATGCAACGTCACTGCTGTGAGGATCTTTTCCATCAAAAAAGGTGCACATCAGAGCCTGTCGCATCGACGCAAGCAGCCTCAAAACTGGACTCCCCATAGCAGCTCCTCTGAACCCAGGCATGGCCCGCCCCCATTGTGTGATGAATCCTTGACACCAGACTTGGATCACAAGGCCTCAATGGAACTCTGAATGACCTTGCACCTCAGCATCTCGAAGAGAGATTTTTTATAAAGATGCCTGCAACCCTCCACAAAGCATCACTTAAGCTACTTGGTTCACTCATTGTCCACACTGGGTCCTGTGTCCGGCCCATGCTCCATTGTGGTGGGTCTGAGCTTATGAATTTGACCCAGTCCAGTACGACCAGATATCCACAATATGGCTTTTTATGGTGCTATTTAATAGCGCCAGTTGAACAGATTGGATTTGTGGTTTTATTTTTTTAATGAAAGTACTATTTTTATAATCTGGCTTGGGATCTATTGTGGTCTGTTTTCAATGGGTTACTAATTGAAGTTTTGCACAACTTTACACATTCCCTTCAGATTAAACCTGGCTGCTCTGTGCCATCCTACCAGAGGGCCCAGACAGGATATTTTGGGGTTTGCTTGCGACTTTACTCTGAGAAGAAATTTGGTTGGTGCTATAGTAGATTCTCAGTTCACCCCCTCAATCAATAATCTAATTTCCTACACATACCTTTTATTGTAGATTCACAGTTCAGGAGTCTACAAGTACCAGAGTGCTGGGGCCAAATGACCAATTAAAACTAGTCCAAATAAATTTGGAAAAATGCTTTGGGCGAGTATTTAAAATGTACAAGTGACAATAGCTATAGATTTATTCACCACCAAAAAGGTTGCATGAGAGGTCTTTAGAGAAAATCGTGTTAAAGAAACCATTGAAAAAGAATTCAGCATATGAAAGTCTGCATCTAAGACCCATGTAGAGATCAAATGCCGGTCGATACAGCAGTATTCAAATTCGATGTTGTGGCACTTTACAACGTATGGGGTACATCGAATGCCATTACAATGCAAGTCGTTACATCAACTTGCTGTAAGGGGGGGCACTGGATGTCGGAATAGTATCATTTACTATTCCAACACCAGTCTGTGCAACAGTAGGGAAGGTGTTAGATTTTAAATCCAACACCTTATGCGCCCTACAGAAGGTCTTAACGACATGCGGTGTAATGGTTTGCGATTCAACAAAGAGGTCATAAGCACATTGCAGTGGCATGCGGTGTAAAGAGGCTTCCCATCTGATGTGAAAACAAAATTCGATTTTATCCGTTAGGGATTATTCCTTAAACTTATTAGGATGTTATTTATATATTGAATCTGGTTGTAACAAATAGAAAAAGATTACAATTGCATTGACTTAAGAACTAAACATTACATATAAAGGGATTTCCTTCACTACACCCCCCCAAAAAACCTGTACAACTCCTGACGAATCACTAAATGCATGGAGGCAGTTTGGATGTTCAGACAAACAGACATGGGTTTGTAAGACAAAGAGGCATGGGGTTCTGTTTTTGGTCTGAGGTTTACAAGACATTTTCCTGAACAAACAGGACATGTCTGCTGACTACACATCTAGGCGGATGAAGTGTGGCTCAATGGTTAGAGCAGGCAGACCTCGATGCAGAGCTCTGGCCAGGGACCAGGGTTCGATTCCCACCTCGGCGGGTCTCGGGCTCATTAATTCCCCTGACTGGATATTCTCGCCTCAGTGCCTATTCTGATCATGGGTCCCACGCTGCAACTCTGGGCAATAGCTTGCTTAGTCTCCACAACTGCCCCCACAACGCGAGGGATGCCTGGTCTGCCCCATGGGGGTGCCCAGGAGTGGACACTTCACAGGGAAAGCCAGGAAGGGTTCCCTTGTGGTATTTGTACAAGCGCCGGGAAACCCACTGCGGGTCGCTGTGCGCTATACAAGTACAAAAACATTTACATTTAGGCTCAATCAACTTGCTTGAATAGCATGTCAACTTCAAACTAGAGCCTATTCCTGAAGCGCCCCAGTGCCCAAATGTATCTGAAAGGAACCATGAGACCCAGTTTCTTACACATACAGTGCTGGATGTGGCGCTCTGTTTACAGAGCCTTATACTATAAAGACTTAAAAATATGACTGTTTGAACACATCAGAACTTGCTACTAATAACTGTAATGTGCACAAGCGATTGGATCCCATCTGGAAACTCGGATTGTTCATTCAACTGAGAATCTGGAGACCGGTTGGATATGGTTTCAGGGATACAGTGGATGCAATTACCAGATCACGAAGGATTCTCCATATTCAGGTGCATGATCAGATTTACTTGAATTATTGCGGTGGCAACTGCCATATGTGTGGCGCAGCATGCCCACCACCAGCAACCCATGCCAATGTCTACCGCACTTTTCTAGGGGGTGGTGCTGGTGTCACACCACCGTGGACAGGCGGTAGCAACCGCCATATGTGTGGCGCAGCAAGCCCACCGCCAGCAACCCATGCCAATGTATACCACACTTGTGTAGGGGGTGGTGCTGGTGTCAGTTGCACACCGCCGTGGACAGGCGGTAGAAACCACCATATGTGTGATGCAGCATGCCCACCACCAGCCACCCATGTGTCCATGCCAATGTCTACCCCACTTGTGTAGGGGGTGGTGCTGTTGTCTAGTTACCGCCAGTCCACGGCGGTGTGACACCAGCACAACCCCCTACACAAGTGCGGTATACATTGGCAAGGGTTGCTGGTGGTGGGCATGCTGCACCACACATATGGCTGTTGCTACCGCCTGGCCACGGCGGTGCGACACTGCCATGGGGCATTGCCTACAGCCAATGGGAGCGATGATTGCGGTGGCATGATGCAGGTTTGAAAATCACGAAGGCGTGCTCCGCCATTGCAGAGCCGGTCATTGGATGCTTTTGAACGATGCACCATCGCGGTAGCGCACCCCGGGCCCCAATGGTGCATCTCCGCCAAGGAGCATTGCCTACAGCCAATGGGAGCGATGATTGCGGTGGCATGATGCAGGTTTGTAAATTGTGGAAGGCATGCTCCACCACCGCGCAGCCGGTCATTGGATGCCTGGGACCCTCTCCTGCTGCTGCCAGAAGTGCCTGCTGCCTGGGACCCTCTCCTGCTGCTGCCTGGGACCCCCTCCTGCCAGAAGTGCCTGCTGCATGGGAGCCTCTCCTGCTGCTGCCAGAAGGGCCTGCTACCTGGAACCCTCTCCTGCTGCAGCCTGGGACCCTCTCCTGCTGCCGCCAGAAGTGCCTGCTGCCTGGGACCTTCTCCTGCTGTTGAATGGGACCCTCTCCTGCTGCTGCCTGAAGTGCCTGCTGCCTGGGACCCTCTCCTACTGCTGCCAGAAGGGCCTGCTGCCTGTGCCCCTCTCCTGCTGCTGTCCTGGACCCTCTTCTGCTGCTGCCAGAAGTGCCTGCTGCCTGGGACTCCTCCCCACTCACTTCAACCACAGGTGTTACATGTCCACAGGGATGGCAAGAACCGAGAAGATCCGTGCCCGTCCATTCACAAGCAAGGAGCTGGAGGTACCAGTGGACAAGATGCTGGCACAGTACCCGAGGCTGTATGGTGGCCCCAATGTGGTGGCAAGTTATCATTGAGGGTGCTGTTGGGTAGTTGGGGGGGGGGGTCAGACATGCATTGGACTGGTAATGTGTATGACCCACAGCGGGGTTTCAGTGCAGTCATCCTGCATGTGTGTGTGATTGGCTTGTAGCCTCTACGCCCTCATGTATGCATGCTATGATAACTATTTGGGCCATGCAGCGTGCCCTTGTGAGGGGTCTCCCAGTTTGGGAATTAGGGGGATTACAATTGGTCCTGACTGCGTATTGCTACTGTTGTGATAGATGTTGGTACATGACACTGTGTAACTGGTCACTTACCCTACTTTTCTCCCATACCTACAGCTCAAGGTACACCAGCGTAAGGCCGTGTGGAGGGCCGTTGCTGCAAAGGTACGGGCCCTGGGGGTAATCCAACATATGACGCACCCACTGCCACAAGAGTTGGGACGACATCAGCCGGCTGGCAAAAAAACGTGTCCGAGATGACCTTGGGGATGCAACCGTGCACTGGGCGTCTGGTGCGGCGCAACTCAACACCACTGATGTTCTGCATATTGGCAGTGACTAATCCAGAGTTGGATGCACGTCTGAAGGAGCATCGCCAGCAAGGTAGGAGTGAGTATTTGGGGAGAGTGACTTTGCCTGGGAGCGGATGCATGTGTACAGACCCATTGGCAGCGGTGAGCCATGTTATGTTTGCGGGGTGGTGCAGTGATGTGTCATGTGAGTGGCTGCAGGGATGTGTGCTAGTGTCAGGCATTTTGCCAAACAGCTCTTACAAGGCTGATCATCCCTGCTGTGCATTATCATAGCCAGGTGTGTTGGGATCCACATGGTCATTCTGCATTGTGATGGTATGGGAAATGTATTGGGGGTTAACATAAGGGTCCACTATCGGACTATGAGTTCATGTTTTCAGACTTTGCATGCAACATGATTGTTGAGGGTCACACGTCTGACAACAAGGTGCCCCAGAGTACCACATGGTGGTTGGTTTGGTCTACTTGGCATTGTGGACTGTCATGTCCTAATAGGTGTGTGTTCTCCCATCAGGTTCCCTGAAGGCATGTCAGTGGCAATGAGTGTTGGGACATGATAGATGTGGGCATGTCAAGTTGTGTGTGGTACACTTCATCCACTGGCAAGGTATTGTGCTGTGTGGCCTAAACATGGATCAGTCATGGCAGGTAGTCAGTGTTGCAGGCACTCTTGTGGTGTATATAGTGTGTTGCTGCAATGTTTATGCAGGGTGTGGTGGTCAGCATGTTGATTTGGGCATCCCCTGTATGCATGGTTTAATTTGCTTTGTCCTGATGATGTCATTTATACAACCCTGCATCTCTCTCTCATGTTGAATCGCCAGTGGGCACGGAGGAAAAGGAGCCAGAAACCAGTGGTGGCGAGAGTAGCACTACAGCCAGAGGCCAGTGACAGAACTCACCAGTGCATCTGAAGGGGACAGGAGTATGCAGGAGGAATCCGTGGCAGAGACACAGAGTACTACATCATCTGATGCGAGTGGTGATGTGAGTGGGTTGATGCAAGTTCCCACGGTGTGATGTTAACCACTAGGTCCCTCTGAAGCTTTAGCGCTGACCAAAAACTTCTTCGAATTTAATGAAACAATCTATTTACAGAGCCATGGCACAAACATGGGGAGCACATTCGCGCCTTGTCTGGCCGGATTGTATGTACACCACATGGAAACCAACAAAATCCTTAACCCTCACAACCCCTACAGAGAACACATACTCACTTGGAAACGATACATTGATGACATCTTTGTAATCTGGCAGGGTGACTACGAGACAGTGACTCACTTCATGGAATGGCTCAATACCCAAGACCGTTTCCTGAAATTTACACATTCAGTTTCCAATGAACAACTGGTCTTTCTAGACCTCAACATCTATCATCAAAATGGAGGACTAGAAACCACGAGACTTTAAACCGATGGCAAGGAACTGTCTACTCAGATACGACAGTTTCCACCCACGCCATCTCAGGATGAACCTACCGTACGGGCAATTTATCCGACTGAGGCGAAACTGTACCCAAATGGACAACTACAAATCTCAGGCTCTAGATTTAAAAAACAAACTACAAGCCAGGAAGTACCCAGACAGAGTGCGGCGTGGCTACGCAGGCGAACGCAATGGTTGCCTGAAAGTAGAGCTCCGCTGGGCGGGCTGAGACAGACGACATTCCCAGGCGATCAGACGCTGCCCGGAGCCCGAAAATGCCTGCCTCCGTCCCCGGAGACCACAGTGTGACCATGGCTGCGGTCTGAGGCCGGGGGACGGCGTGGACGCCTGAGATTGCGGAGGGTCGGTGAGGCCCATCGGGACTCGCCGGACGTGTGCCCTGTTGCGCCGGAGCGCCTGGTGAGTCGTCTTTGGGGCCCCTGCGTCCCCCCCCTTGGCATTGGGGTCGCTATTGTGCCTTCCCTGGTCCGTTGCTTGTCCCGGGTGGGCTCCGTTGGTGGGGGTTTCGGCCCCCGGTGCTGATCCGACCCTTTGGGCCTGGTCCGGCCTCGGGAGCCGGGGCCTCGATTTTTGGACCTGCCTGGGCTAGGTGGTGGCGGGCTGGGGCGGCGGACGGCTGGCCCTGGGTGCTCGGGAGGGGACGGGGGTGCGCCGGGGGGGACTCTGGGGGTTCTTCTAGGCGGCCCCGCATCTCTGCGTCGGGTGGGGGCACCACATCCTCGCCCCCACCACTGCCTTCTGATCTCGGCACACGCCTGTCCCCAGCATTGGTCGCAACGAGGGTGCCAACATCGATCCCTCGCCTCCACGGCCGGCTGCGTGCTCTGTGGGCCTATCTTCCACCATGAAGCGGAGAGACACTGCGCAGAAGAAGCTCAGCTTTGACAAACCTCCCCCCGCGCTACTGACGGCTTGCCTGTCCGGCCCACGACATCTGTTAGCCCCGCGCCAGCGGGAGATATGGCTGGTATGGTGGCTGAAATGCTGGGGGAGATACGAGCGGGGTTCAAGGCCATCGATTCCCGCTTTAACGCCCTTGATCAGAAAATGGCCAAGATGGGCGCGAAAATCCAAACGCACGATAGGCGCCTGGATGTGGCTGAATCACGAGTCTCCGACCTGGAGGATGGCGCTGCATCCACGCTGAAAAGCCTGGAACGGGTAGAGAAGATCCTCAAGGATGTGGCTATTAAGAACGAGGATTTGGAAGCGCGCAGTCGGCGCAATAACATTCGCATACTTGGTGTGGCAGAGACGACGGCCACTCGCCGCTTTGACACGTTTGTGGAACAGCTCTTGATTGAATTATTCGGCAGGGACACTTTCACGGCTGGCTTCGTGGTGGAACGAGCACATAGATCCTTGGGGCCTCGACCCCCCCGGGGTTACCGCCCCGACCCATCATTGCCAGACTCATGAACTTTAGGGACAGGGACGCTGCTCTGAAGGCTGCTCGTGAGGCTGGCGAAGTGAAATGGCAGGGCAGGGTGTTATCTTTCTTTCCAGACTTCACGGTGATGGTGCAGGATGCCTGCCGTAAATACACAGGTGTCAAGGCCTTGCTGCGTAAACTGGGGTTGCGCTACGGAATGCTGTACCCTGCCAGACTGAGAGTAGACGTTGATGGCAGGTTCCGCATATTCGACTCCCCCACTGAGGCGCAAGAATTCTGCCACGCCTATAAAAACAAAGGGTCACCGCGGGCCTCGGGAAAATCGCAGCCGTCCCCACGGAACATGGACACACAAGCTAGCGCCGACCTTTTCACTGAGAGCGGACAAGACTGACTCGTGTCTCCCGCCCTCTAGACCACTCACTTTAACATTGTGCAGCTAAAGACATGGGTCTCCTTGCAGTGTTTTTATAGTTGGTAATGATTGGAATGTCGACCTGGATGAGTTGTCCGCACAGCGGAGCGTTGCCTCCCCCCATGGCACGAGCCGCTTGGTGCCTTTTCCTCAGAGTACTTTTCTTATTCAGGAATAGCATTGGACGATTGCTCTTGTTTGCTAATGTTGGTGTTGTTCTTGGGGTTGGGTGGTGCCTCCTGGGAGCTGACGAGAGGCTGGGTGGTGGGTGGGTGGGGGGGATTGTTTCATGCAACAGTTCTAATGTTCTTGTACTTGCACTGTTTTTCATTTTGAGAGATGCCTATTTTGCGGGAGGGCGGCGGATGCACGCGCAATTGTTTACCTATGTTATATGCGGTTTTGAATGGCTGGGGTAGGTCAACGGTCTGGTCCTTCCAGACTGACTTTGATGTCGTGGAATGTTCGGGGGCTAAATGACACCAGAAAGAGGAGACAGGTCCTGAATTATGCAGCGCGACACGGGGTTGATGTGTTGTTCCTCCAGGAGACACACCTGGGGCGAGCTGATTCCACTTCGTTTGCCAAGGGCTGGGGCGCGCATAGGTATTTCTCCAACTACAGTAGATATGCGCGAGGGGTGGCTGTTTTGGTGCACCGGCGGGTCCCCTTTGTGTTCTCGGACAGCGTACTTGATGAGGAGGGTAGATATGCGGTCATCACTGGGGCGCTTCTTGGCTTTAGGATTACATTTGTTGGGGTGTATGGCCCCAATGTTGATTCCCCCGCCTTGTTCCAGGGTCTCCATGACGTTTTACTGCGCATTGACACCGATATGTTGGTGGTGGGTGGGGATTTTAATTTATTGATGGACCCGGTACGGGACAGCACTTCGACATCCCCAGATTGCAAGCCCCGCTCTCGCGCAGTACTGGCAGAAATGTGCGCACACTACCCCCTTATTGACATCGAGGCTCGTCTTCACCCTCACTCGCCCGCTTACACACATCACTCTGGGTATCACAATACTAGCACCAGGATCGACTATTGGCTCCTTTCCCCGGGAGTGGCTGGTTGGGTGGATGCATATTCTACGCTCCCACGTACATTGTCAGACCACTCTCCTTTACTTCTGACGCTGCTGGTCCCTAGGCTGGGTGGTTACGAGAGGCAGTGGCGCTTCCCTGGCAGGGCGTTAGCTGACCCAGTTTTTAAGGAGGACATTCGTACGGCGATAGAGGACTACTTTGAACTCAACACAGGCACGGTTGACACTTGGGCCACACTGTGGGAGGGTTTCAAGGCTACTATTCGGGGGGTGTGCATCACGAAATATGTCGGAGCCTTACGCGAGATCCGAACCACTATGACACGTATTGAGAATGACATTGCCGTACTGGACAGTGGCGGGCTCCCTGACTCCAATGGCGCCTCAGAGGCGAAACGACTGGGATTGTTACAGGAATTCAGGGATGCCGCAGACAGGGAATTGAATTATTTGCACACGCAACACTCGGCCAGACAACACGGAGAAGGTGACAGACCCGGGAGGCTCCTAGCACAGTTGCTGCGCCCGCCCCGCCAAGCTTCCTATATTACTGACTTAGTTGATGACTCTGGCGTCCGCCACCAGACCACCCCTGCCATTTGTGATGCCTTCCTATCTTATTATAAAACATTATACACCTCCTCCCTGGCCGACGATCGTCGTGACCCTGGCCCCTACATCAATGAGATAGGCATGGTATACCTGGAGAAAGGCATGCAGGATTTCCTGGCTGATCCTATCACTCCCGAGTATGTTATTGAGGCCATTGACGCACTGAAGGGCTCTTCAGCTCCAGGGCTTGACGGCTTCTCGGCCGACTTCTATAAGGAGTACAAAGATGAACTGGTGCCCCGCTTGATGGAGGTGTACGCGGAGGCACTGGAGACTGGGGTTTTGCCACCCACACTTCGAGAAGAGGTGATTGTGCTACTTCCCAAGCCTGGTCGTGACCCATCCCTCTGTGGCTCTTACAGGCCCCTTTCGCTACTCAATCTCGACTACAAGATTTTGGCCAAGGTCCTCGCAATCCGGTTATCGCTACTAATGGAGGAGATTGTTTCTCCGGTCCAGTCCGGATTTGTCCCCCACCGCTCCACCTCCTTTAATCTCAGGACACTGTTTTCTGTCATACACACAGTAGACCCAGACACCCCGGCGGCAGCAGTGTTTTTGGACGCCGAGAAGGCGTTTGACTCTTTAGAGTGGCCTTTCTTTCTGTCCGTCATGCGACGAATGGGCATGCCCGCAATGTTTGTCGCCACTGTAGAGCTTCTCTACTCCGCCCCTAGGGCGCGGCTGCGCCTTAATGGCACTATCTCGGATAGCTTCCCGCTCTCGAGGGGCACCCGACAGGGATGCCCTCTTTCCCCACTGCTGTATATTCTAGCCATGGACCCACTGGTTCGCCACTTTCAGGAGAGTCATATGCACCGGGGCCTCCAGTTTCGTACTGGCCCGCTCCTGGTCTCTCTATATGCAGACGATACCATTCTATACGTCCGGTCCCCTGAGACCAATCTGGAACCTCTCCTTCTGGAAATAGCCCGGTTTGGGGAATACTCGGGCCTTCAAATTAACTGGCGCAAGTCTGATATTTTCCCGCTTACGCCCTCCACAGTACCCTGGGACTGTCCATGTCCACTTGAATGGAATACAGACTCAGTGAAATATCTAGGTATACACATACACTTGGACACGGTCTCTATGGTTCGTCTGAACTATGGCCGGGCATTGGACTTTCTGGAGGATAACCTCACCCATTGGCTTTGTCTACCACTTTCCATGGCTGGCCGCATCGCCATCATAAAGATGATAGTGCTTCCCCGTTTCCTATACTTATTTAACAATATGCCGATCCCGCTCACTAAGGTCTTCTTCACCCAGCTGCGCTCGTTGTTGCTGCGGTTGGTGTGGGGGGACAAGAATCCGAGAGTTTCCTGGCGGACCCTGACTCTGCCCTATGACCGGGGTGGCTTCGGTGTGCCGGATTTTTATCTTTACTACCTCGTTGCTCAGTGCGCTTACGCACACCCCTGGTTCCACCCTGATGCTCGGATCCCTCATCTGAGACCGGAGGCTGACTTGGCATGGCCTGTTGCCCTCCGGGCGTTGCTGCCGAGAGGCCTACCCCGTGACCCTCAGGACATTCAGACCGCCTCCACCACGTCTTGGGCTTGGATGCAGCTGCGTGGACTGCACCGACGGGACGTGCTATATTCACCAGCTCTCCCGCTGCCGAACCCCCACTGGCTCCCTATCACTGCTGAAAAGGTAGTTTGTAACACTCTATCCAAATACCAACTTACCACAATAGGGGATTTGTTCCCGGAAGGGCACGTTTTTTCGGTGACAGACGACCACCGATTTACCGATCGGACGTTCATGGACTCATTTGTTTTGACCCGGTTGAGATCCATGCTCAGAGCACAGTTCCCCTCTTTCCCGCTTCCACCGGACGAGATGGAGGCCCTGACTTTCTTGATACAGTCCCCGAATGGTGCGCATGCGGTCTCTAGGCTGTACAGAATCTGTGTGGCAGCTCTTCCTGCTTCGGACGCACGAGTTCGAGCAGCGTGGGAGGCTGACCTGGGCGGCCCTATCACTGATGACCCATGGTCCGCCTGCTGCCAGGCCACCAAAAGCGTCTCTGTCAACAGCAGACACAAACTGATACATTTCAAGTTCTTGCGGCGGCTGTATTTCACACCGGCCTTGGCTCACAGGCTTCACCCATCGAGGCCACACTGCTGTCCCAAATGCAGGGCCCCACATGCCGACTTTGCACACCTTACCTGGACGTGTCCCAAACTACAGGACTACTGGCTGCAGGTGCACCGAGTGTTGGATGACATTCTAGAGTGTGTCCTACGTCCCATACCTGAGATTGCGCTGTTGGGATATGTTGTTGAGCTTCCCCGCACCACGCGGAAGCTTGCTGCCATTGGTTTTCTGCTCGCAAAGCGGGAAATTGCTATACTCTGGGGTTACAGACGACTTCCCACCTCCAAAGCATGGCTCCGCTGCCTGGCCCAGTGTAATATTAACAGCGTGGAGTACTCCGCACAGATCCCAACGGCCTCGCGCCCTGTCGATATCTGGGGGCCCATACAGACAGTACATCAGCAAGTTAACACAAGCTGCGCAGTCTTCGGCTGCGAGCTCTATTGTTCCAGAGGGGGTGGGATAGATGCTGTTCGCCCGACATGGGTGCACTGTTTGCTGAGTCGGTGCTGTTTTGCAGTATTGCTGCGCTGCGGCAGGAATGTAGAGGGGTGCTACAGACACCGTTGCTGGGGATGCCTGGAGACGAGATGTGTGGTCCCCTGTCTTGTTGGTCACTGGTCCCAGAGTGCCCAGACTGTTCCGCTTGCATTCCCTCATATGTTACACCGGTTTCCTATGATCGCCTATGCAACCGCTATTGCCACCTTGTCATGATTGATGTGTTGCTCGTCGCTCTCTCTTTCGTTGGCATCTTTCTTTTTGATGTGTTTTGAATTATGTTTATCTCTTTGCTTCATCCTCGCATGTGTGCGAATCACTGACAGAACTAGAAAATGGAGTTTCTAGAATGCGTAACACTGTTAGTCATATTATTGGTCATGCCTTGCAGATGTTTATTTTGTATGCTTGCTAATGAAGTTTCTGATGTTATTTTCACGCCATGTGCTTGTAAGCTTCTGTGGACCAATCTGATGCAAATAAAGAGATTTAAAAAAAAAAAAAGTACCATGACAGAGTAATCGATACTGCCATGAAAAGAGCTAGGAACAAACAATAGAGACGCTCTTCTGGAAGACAAAATCGAACCAACTGTCAAACAAACGAGACCAATATACGTCACTACATATAGCACTCATTCAAATGAAGTGTCAAAGATAGTGAACAAACATTGGCGCATTTTAAATTGCAGGAATATGGAGATTGAAAAAACGCTGTTTTCCCACAAACGCGGCAGAAACCTCAAGGACATACTAGTGCATACACGCTCAAAACTATCACCACAACGACAATCGTCAGTACAAGGAATCCAGGGACATTTTCCCTGTGGTAACTGTGCCAGCTGCCACTTAACCAAAAAAAGCAAACAACTGACCTTCGCCAACGGCACAAAATGGGACCAACGAAAAATGACAAATTGCAACAGCAAGAATGTGGTCTACATGATTGTGTGCCCCTGCCACTTGGAGTACATTGGCATGACCACCAGAGCAGTTAAAACAAGGCTCAATGAGCACAAGAGCAATATACGGTGCAAAAAAAGTACTATCAAAATGGCGACTCATTTCCTGGAGATGGGACATTGTGTCAATGACATCTATTGGACTGTGATTGAACAATTACCCACAGAACAGGGTCTCTTTGAAAAAGTACAGCGTTGGGTATTTCGCTTAGGTACCCATATATCAGGACTAAATGACAATATTCCCTGGGGCCAACTAAAAACATAGAATCTCCTTAGTTATCAAAAGCATCCCTATGAAGCAACGCTATTGTTAGACACTAAATGTGTTAACCAAGAATCTGAGTGTCCCAGTTTATAAAATCCTCACTATTTTAATTGTAATTCCCATAAAAACCATATGCCAGTACTGTCATATTTATTGCTAAAAGAAACGATCATATTTTTTATAATAGACCCAATACAGGCGCAAACCCGTGGTTCGCAGGGTAGTATGGAAATAGCAGCAAACAATTCTTGCACTGTATCTGTATTTTCAAAGCAATCCCCTCAAGAAATGTGCCCAGTTTATAAAATCCTCACTATTTTAATTGTAATTCCCATAAAAACCGTATGCCAGTACTGTCATATTTATTGCTAAAAGAAACAATCATATTTTTTATAATAGACCCAATACAGGCGCGAACCCGTGGTTCTCAGGGTAGTATGGGAATAGCAGCAAACAATTCTTGCATTATATCGGTATTTTTAGTGCAATCCCCTCAAGAAATGAATCTTGTTATTTCCTTTCCTTATTGCCACAAAACTATCGTTTATCATATTAGGACCAGTGCAGACACAAACCTGACTCTCAGTGAAGTCTAGGGACAGTAGCGGTACATTTGTGGGCATGCGCGGTCTACAGCAGGACCTTTCAGCGTAACACGCATGCGCGAACGAACGCAACTAACTATAACGCATGCACCTTCAAAGAAGAAACGCTGCAAACGAACCCAATTACCGGCAAACCAAAGATAGGCCGCCCCGGTCACAAGCCTTACCAATAATCCAATTAAGGGGGCAGCAGCGAGAGTATATAAAGGCCCTTTGTAGACGCACTTCCACAATCAGCGGAGCCGGCGTAAGGGGCAGCGAAGAGGGATTCTCCTCATAGACCCGTGAGTAATACCACCAAAAAAACAGAAGGTCTAACTACCTCTAAGCAATATGTAAGTACCAGAAAACAAATAGCGGTATTTGTGTATTTTTTCACAGGCAGCAAGGAAGCCCGGGTAACCCCTACGTTAAAAATGGTCTCATGGAGTAACAAACTCCTAACTAAACAGTATGTTTTGCCCACTGTGAGCTTCACAGAAATCTCCCCACTAATCACAAAACTTAGTAAATACCACAGGGTTTTATCCACAAACCTGACATTAGAGCGTGTGTTGTTAGATGTGTGTGTCTTGTATGTGTCTTTTTTGATTTTCTGAATACATTTTTCACCATAGGCACGTTCATCATGTATAGAATGGCACTGACGTGTCCTGATAAATTTTAAACCGCAAATTTTTTTGCATGACCTGACCCACAGGTGAACCAATCCATGGTTTTTTGAAGGAAGGGATCACCTGAAAATTTTTTTGTCCTTTTCCTCCGCAGGTCAGCTAAATAGCGGTTGTTCAGTAGGTACATTGATATACCTTCACCTGTAAATATCACTTTTTTGAAATATTCAAAAGACAAGATTAGAAAAATGCGAGTAAGGTGGGGATTTGTGTACCCCAGGCCTGAAGATGTTTTTACATCGAAACATGTTGACACACACACTTAGGAGGAGGCGCACATAAACTACGCCATTACCTCCTCACGTACTTTTTTACCAGTACCAACCCGAGGTCCAATTAAAGTTTTTTTGGTACCCTACGAGTCAGGTGCTTTTTAAACTCCACTCACTATTCTAAACCCCACCACAGCACTCACATAAAAATCCCTCACATACACCACACATAGTCAAGAAGTGCTCCCACGTAATCATTGGTCGCAGCACGCCGTATCCCGTAGAGGGATACGATGACCCCGATGATGAAGCATGACACCAAGGGGCCTGTTGGTGTGTGAGGGTTCCCAAAAACACCCAACGCGTTCCCAACCATAGTAGGGACATCGTTGACCCATTACTTAATGGATTCCTCTTGTTTATAAATGTAACTCAGGGAGAACTAATCAATTTCTAGGTAATATTCTCTCCCTCCTTTGTTTGAATTGGTACTCTCCCCTGTGCCATGCCCACTAGCCTTCCGGTTTGTACTTTGTGCAGGATATCTTGCTTTTGATCAGCATTTTGTACCTTGATCTTGTGTACAGTGGTTATACTTTCACATCAGTTCAATATGTGAATAAAGACAGTTACTCCTGTTTGGTACGTGTACTTGCGGATTAAAGTTCTTTTTGTGTGTGTATTTGGTTGCCTGTGCCCCATGCTCTATGTGTCGCTTCAACATTGCCAAGCTCTTAGGCCACATCAAATTTTTTTTGACAGGGGCTTCAGTCCATTCAGACACTGATACTTGTGTTCTGTGTTTGCTCTTTAACCGGTCATGCAATTATCTTTGGAGTGGTTTTCTGTTGTTGGCTAAATTGTTGCCATGTCAGGTTGAGGTACACTGCCCGCACAGGGTGTGATGCTGTGCACAGGTTTGCATGAAGGCTGGGCACTGTCATGATGTATGTGTTATTCCTGTATATATGCCCAGCTGTGTATGGTCATCCTGTGTTGGCCCTTATTCCTGGTCCCCTGGCATACATGAGATGTGTGCTCTTGGGTGGTGATGCACTGAAGGGTGTGATTTTGTAGTGGGTGTGGATGTGTGTGCACCCCTGGATTGTGATAGACACATGGCAGCCAGGAGTTGTGTGCCTGTTTGGATTGTCCTGCCCGGTGTAAATGATTACATGCTTTTGTGTGAGTTGTCTGTTGTGCAGTGTGTTGGTGTGTCCATGCAGTTCTGTGCAACTCATTGTTGTTCTGGTCACTTCGGAGTGTGCAAAGTGTGTGACTTGCACATCAGTGTGGCGTTTGTTTGATCAATGTGTGTTGTCTGCATTTGTGTGGACAGTGTGGCCCTGCTGCTCCTCACTGGCATGGTGGGTGACTTGCTCTTGAAACGCATGCACATGGTGCCTTTTCTCCTCCTGTACGGCATGGTGTGTGGTGTGATGCCATCCCCTATGTGTGCCACTTGTGCCTAGCCATTGTGGGTCTGCATTCCCTCCATTTGTGTATGGAACACACCTCACATGTCTAATACTGACATGCAAATCAGTTGATTTTGCGGTCAGCTGTCCTCTTTGTTTCCATGTGAGACTGCCTTATGGTGCAGTTTTTGGGCCAGGTGTGCTGTTTTTTGTGATGTTCTTGTGCTATTCATCAGTGTGGATTGCCCTTGTGCACTTGAGCGGTGTGTGCTTCCCAGTGATCTGGTGTAGCTAGTTGTGCTCTTGTATCCCAGCGTGGTGCATCCTGTTGTTGTGTTGGGTGTCTGTGTTGGCTGTGGTGTAGCTTCACTTCCTTGGTGGGCCGTTTTTGTGCTGTGCTGATTTGTGGTGTGTGTTGAGGTTGTGTCAGTCAGGTCTGTGTGTAGCTGGTGCACACACTGCCTGTTGTGCATACAGAGTTGCGTGTATGTGGGCTTGGCATTGCCTGATGTGCATCCCCTGATGTCTTGTGGTGTTTGTTGATTTGTGCTTTCATGTGCATGTGTGGTTGTTTGATGTGGCAGTGTCGTTCTGTGCAGGTGCAATTCGTGTGACTTGTGGTATGTTGTGTGTGTTTTGTTGGTACATGATGAGGTTGTGCAGTGATGTTGTGTTTGTACTCCTATTACCTTTCCACAGTTTGGCTGGCAGAGATTGGTCTGCTTCTGTTGGGGGTTGTGTGTGTTCCTGTGGTATTTGTGTGTCGTTTTGTGCAGGCTACCCTGTGTGTGTTATGTTTGTGGATACAACGAGGGTGTGTGTATGTGCTGGGAAGTATTGTCAGCCTGCAGTGGCTGTCAGCCTGCAGTGGCTGTCTCCCTGGTTGTCTGTAGTGTGGTGCAGGGTGTGTATTGTACTTGCTTGTTCCTGTGCTTGTTGCTGTGCATGGTGGAGCACAGGATGGGCACCTGGCCTGTGACTTGCTGGGGTGTGTTGGTGTGTCCCTGTGGTGTCTGTGCCCTGCCCATGTCTTGTTGAGTCCTTGCCTTTGGCATTGTGCGCATGTGTTGACAGCTGTGGTGATGTGAACGGGAGCGTGACTTTGCTGCTAGTTTGCAGTCGATGTGTGTCCCGGATGCAGAGGGGTGATTATAGGGGTGCCCATGTGGAGTGACCCCCAGCAGGGTGTCTGTGGTGGACTTGGACCCTGTGTCAGACCGTGTATTGTATTTGTGTATTAGCTTACCTGCTGCGGCGTCCGCGGCAGCCCAGTTGATGGTAGTGCAGTAGCAGGTACATAACCAGATACGTATGTAGGGCTGGGTCCATGGCGTTCATGACCGGGTGGTGACAACCAGGTCTGTGCTATGGCGCTCTGCTATAGAATTTCCACCATGTCTACTTGGGCAGTGTCTCCGCTGCAGTGCGTCTGGCCCGTTTGGGCCATCCTAATTTGAGGAGCAGTGCGGACATCATTCCGTACAGCGGTGAGTCTCCATTGGCTACCACCACAGTGGCAGGCACACTTCGGCGGTGCGCATCGCTCCACGGCAGACAGGAAATTACCTATGTTTTGCTATACTAATATGGCGGACGTGAGTTTCACTGCTCGCGGGCGGAAAAAGGCATTTTTCCACCCCACCAGCACCGCGTGGTGCAACCGCCTGACATCCTAATGGACCTCGAAATTACAACATGGTAACGAAATTACAACATGGTAACGAAATTACAACATGGTAACGAAATTACAACATGGTAACGAAATTACAACATGGTAACGAAATTACAACATGGTAACGAAATTAACAATCACAAATGAAACTATTTTTTTCACGCAGTAGCCAATTTGAAAAAACTTATAGATATCAAGTTGGGCATACCGCAACGTTTAGTGACAGTCTTTTCACATTGGAGGAAGTTGATACTTTGGACCACAGGTATTTAAATAACTGCTACTACTCTTTTTTACAATAGACATCTGTGGGTACAATGTTAACCATCTAGGCTGTACTTTTACCATCCTTTATAGTCCAAATACTTCTGAATAGTAAAGTTCATTAATGTAAACACAGAACTCAACAATTGCCGGATTAGGTCACTGTGAAACAATACCAGACATTTCATTAATCAGTTTTCTTTATGACAGTTACCAATAAGCTCACTGTTACCCACTTTACACTAACTCCTCTCGTTTACCTTTACAGACTAATATCTAGTTCATAGGTTTACTATAAACATGGATGACTCCACAAATGCTGCTGGGAAAAGCCAAGGATAAACAAATCAGAATAGATTTGTATGAACCAAAACTTATTCTGATAATCACAATAGGAGTACAGATTTCCTTTTTGTAGAGTTTACACTTCTGACGCTCAACAGAAGTCAAACGGCCTCTCCGTTACTAGTGCGGTCATTGCAGATTCCTCATCAATTATTCTGTTTATTAAACAAAAACTTTTTAAATCCTTGTTATAACAGATGTTCCTTTCCGGTGATCTTCATGGAACGATTCTTTCAGTATATATAATACAATTATTAATATCACTTTTGATATCTGGCATAGGGGATGATTTGTACTATGCCAGGTGACCCACAATCTGTCAGGGTAGGAGCGGTGGTTTCGTTTGCAACCCTGGCCTCACTGCTAATAATCATCTTTCGGCCCGACAGAAACCTGTCTTCAGAGAAGCTGCACCACAGCTCCTCTGAAGGGACTAAAAGGTCAGAATACTCGCCAAGACTCGCTTCGTGACATGGTACCTCACCCACAAAAACTCAGGCCCATAGACTACACAATGATTTTTTTATTTTAAAAGGAAGTTTAAGAAAGTAAGACATAATACAATACTCAGGGTAATATATATTAACAGAATAATACTGCTTAAATATCTGAGAAAGGGGGACAGAGGAAAAGAAAAAAAATAGGTTAATCGAAATAGAGGAAATTTTTAAGGCATTAGATTTGACAACATTTTGATAATGGATTTGGGGGTCATCATGTACGTTATAGTCAATGAATTGTTTAAGAAGTCGTGAATTAAAAATGTATAGAGCAAGCGGTTACCCCTGCAAAAGGGCGTCTAATGGAGTTACAGCAAATTACACCAGAAAGAATACAAAGTTGTTGAAATAACCAAGGGATTTTCTGAAATAAGTAAGGTAGTAACCTTAGGAGGCAAAGCAAATAATGCCAGTGCTTAGCAATATGATGAAAGTGCAAACGCCCTCCTTGGTATGGTCTAATATAAGGACGTGCTGAAGGGGAGCTCTGAATGTAAGGGGTAGGCAGGAGTAGATACACATGTTCCTAGACCCTTGCCCGCCATGGCTTCAAAAGACAGCTAGGCAGCATTGAATGTGCATCTGTAGAATCTGAAACCTATGCAACATGGGGAGCAAGGGTCGGGGGGGAGGGAGGCGTTTATATGCGATTGATTCAGAAAGACCGAGCTGCTACATTCTGGACAATTTCGAGTTCGTTCAAAGGTAGGCAGCCCCACCTAGAGGTGTTTGAATAGATGAGGTGCAACATCAGCACCAAGATTGTAGTTTCTAGGGCAAATAAGGAAGGATCTGCCAGATAGCACATAATGTTGCGAAGCATTTGGAGGGTTCTATGTGAATCACACATCCATTACAATGCAATGCCTTGACCAAGAAAATAACTTTACAATGCATGGAAAGAATATATATGGTAAACAGAGCTATATCTTTACACGGGACAGCCTTCCCAAACGCTACATTTTTTACAATTAAAATTCTATTTTAGGGGATAATCCCTGAACCCTCCTTTTTGTAGCCTTACAACCCAAATCCCTAACCCACCCTTAGCACCCAAAACCACATCTATACATAGAAATCACCCCCAGGTTATCCCTTGAACAGCTCAGATGCCAGGGCGGAGTATTTAAAAAGTTGGAGATGTCCTGGTAGTGAGACTCAAATTAATTTCACTACTGCAAGACCTCCCATAGGAGAGCATTGGAATTACCTTATTCCATGTAATAAGCTTTAACTTCCATTGGGACAGTTGGTGTCTAAAGAATTGTAAGTAAATGCCCTCTTTGGTAGTCATTTTTTAAATCTGAATTCAGTAAAAGACACTTTTAAAGTTGGCATTTTCTTATGAACATTTGGTGCATGCAGACATCCCATGACTAAGTGAAGTAGGTCTGTGTATTGCACACAGTGGGAGCAAGGGAAATCTAGTTTTGCAATGTGCTACTCCGTTAACAATTGGGAGGAGATACCACACTTGCACACCACAGAGGAACTGCTTGAGCTCTCACAAAGGACTGGTCACTAGTCTATTGTGACTCCAGAAAATCTGGGGCTAGGACAGGGAGGAAGGGGACGTCCGACACCTCGGGTTAATACGTGTAGAAGCTTCTCTAACTTCAAGGTAGGAATTGGGAAAATATTTTGGACCTCTAACCCAAACTCTCCCTAACACTTCTGGACCTGTGGATACTATGCCCAGATGGACTGCTTTTGTGCTAAAAAGACTGCTGCCCTGGTCTGTTGCCCTTCTCACCTGGTGAGAAATAATGACCCTGCAACTGTTGAACCCAGCACCACAGTGACTTCAAGGGCTAGTTGACTGGCCTCCTGACCAGAGGCTCAGTGCTAGAATGCTCCCGCATCTGTGAACCCAACACCTGCACTTCATCTAGGATTCTGCTGACACCTCAGTCCTAGACTTCGACGTAGTCCTATGGAACTCTGCCAGCCTCATTGGATTCAGCCAAACCAACATCTCGGCTTTGCGACAACCCCAAGCAGAACCAATGCAACGTCACTGCTGTGAGGATCTTTTCCATCAAAAAAGGTGCACATCAGAGCCTGTCGCATCGACGCAAGCAGCCTCAATACTGGACTCCCCATAGCAGCTCCTCTGAACCCAGGCCTGGCCCGCCCCATTGTGTGATGAATCCTTGACACCAGACTTGGATCACAAGGCCTCAAAGGAACTCTGAATGACCTTGCACCTCAGCATCTCGAAGAGAGATTTTTTTATAAAGATGCCTGCAACCCTCCACAAAGCATCACTTAAGCTACTTGGTTCACTCTTTGTCCACACTGGGTCCTGTGTCCGGCCCATGCTCCATTGTGGTGGGTCTGAGCTTGTGAATTTGTCCCAGTCCAGTACGACCAGATATCCACAATATGGCTTTTTATGGTGCTATTTAATAGCACCAGTTGAACCGATTGGATTTGTGGTTTTTTTTTTTTTTTATGAAAGTACTATTTTTATAATCTGGCTTGGGATCTATTTTGGTCTGTTTTCAATGGGTTACTAATTGAAGTTTTGCACAACAACTTTACACATTCCCTTCGGATTAAACCTGGCTGCTCGGTGCCATCCTACCAGAGGGCCCAGACAGGATATTTTGGGGTTTGCTTGCGACTTTACTCTGAGAAGAAATTTGGTTGGTGCTAGGGTAGGTTCTCTGTTCACCCCCTCAATCAATAATCTAATTTCCTACACATACTTTTTATTGTACATTCACAGTTCAGGAGTCTACAAGTACCCGAGTGCTGGGGCCAAATGACCAATTAAAACTAGTCAAAATAAATTTGGAAAAATGCTTTGGGCGAGTATTTAAAATGTACAAGTGACAATAGCTATAGATTTACCACCAAAAGGGTTGCATGAGAGGTCTTTAGAGAAAATCATGTTAAAGAAACCATTGAAAAAGAATTCAGCATATGAAAGTCTGCATCTAGGACCCATGTAGAGATCAAATGCCAGTCGATACAGCAGTATTCAAATTCGATGTTGTGGCACTTTACAACGTGGGGTACATCGAATGCCATTACAATGCAAGTCGTTACATCAACTTGCTGTAAGGGGGGGCACTGGATGTCAGAATAGTATCATTTATTATTCCAACACCAGTCTTTGCAACAGTAGGGAAGGTGTTAGATTTTAAATCCAACACCTTCTGCCCCCTACAGAAGGTCTTAACGACATGCGGTGTAATGGTTTGCGATGCAACAAAGAGGTCATAAGCACATTGCAGTGGCATGCGATGTAAAGAGGCTTCCCATCTGATGTGAAAACAAAATTCGATTTTATCCGTTAGGGATTATTCCTTAAACTTATTAGGATGTTATTTATATATTGAATCTGGTTGTAACAAATAGAAAAAAGATTACAATTGCATGGACTTAAGAACTAAACATTACATATAAAGGGATTTCCTTCACTACACCCCCCCAAAAAACCTGTACAACTCCTGACGAATCACTAAATGCATGGAGTCAGTTTGGATGTTTAGACAAACAGACATGGGTTTGTAAGACAAAGGCATGGGGTTCTGTTTTTGGTCTGAGGTTTACAAGACATTTTCCTGAACAAACAGGTTATGTCTGCTGACTACACATCTAGGCGGATGAAGTGTGGCTCAATGGTTAGAGCAGGCAGACCTCGGGCCAGGGACCAGGGTTCGATTCCCGCCTCGGCGGGTCTCGGGCTCATTAATTCCCCTGACTGGATATTCTCGCCTCAGTGCCTATTCTGATCATGGGTCCCACGCTGCAACTCTGGGCAATAGCTTGCTTAGTCTCCGCAACGGCCCCCACAACGCGAGGGATGCCTGGTCTGCACCATGGGGGTGCCCAGGAGTGTACACTTCACAGGGAAAGCCAGGAAGGGTTCCCTTGCGGTATTCGTACAAGCGCCGAGAAACCCACTGCGGGTCGCTGTGCCCTATACAAGTAAAAAAACATTTAGGCTCAACTTGCTTGAATATCATGTCAACTTCAAACTAGAGCCTATTCCAGAAGCGCCCAAATGTATCTGAAAGGAACCATGAGACCCAGTTCCTTACACATACAGTGCTGGATGTGGCGCTCGGTTAACAGAGCCTTATACTGTGAAGACTTAAAAATATGACTATTTGAACACATCAGAACTTGCTACTAATAACTGTAATGTGCACAAGCGATTGGATCCCATCTGGAAACTGGGATTGTTCATTCAACTAAGAATCTGGAGACCGGTTGGATATGGTTTCAGGGATACAGTGGATGCAATTACCAGATCACGAAGGATTCTCCATATTCAGGTGCATGATCAGATTTACTTTAATTATTGTGGGGTGCATACAGAATCTCAAACCCAATTGAAGTTCTTAGATTGGCATCCCATGCTCTTTCAGTGTCAGGATAAACCATTGGATGGAATGCTTAAACATTCACCCCCAGTCACAGATCTAGGTCAAATCCATTTTTTTGCAGAAAGTTTATACCCAACCATTTGCAAATAAGTCTGGACCCTGGGAGAATCCAGCCTGAACTGCCAGGGAAGGTCTTCCCTTGTAGAGAAAAAAAAAAGCTTCCTGGGACCTGTTTTGTGTTAACATCCTTCAGCCAGGCTAGCTTGAATCCAGTGGCATATTGAGCATGGGACCCATGTAAGGGCATACCCCTTCCACTTAGGGCAACAAATGTGGAAGAGAACAGATGACCGGAAGGCTGAATTAATCAAATATTCAGCCCAGTCACAGATCTGGGTTAAATACATGTTTTTGCACGCCTGGCCATTACAGTATAGACTTCGATGTAGCATGTCCTGCATGGGTAAGGTACCTGTGATTCAAAGAGCTCCTTCAAACGAATTAAGGATAGTATCCTGAATTAGACCAAAAGGTCATTAAGAGACAGTAGAGGATTCACAAGTGTCTGTAGGGGATACCTGCTTTTGAATGCTTCTGCAAAGCTTGTTCCAAGGGGCCAGTTAATGTAATTGTAAAATAGGATAGTCCAATGGCACATTTCCTAATAGGCCTCTTACCAGCCTGGAATGTTGGCAGAGTGAACCAGGTAGAGTGCTGTACACATTGATGATATTTAAGTACACACTTTATTCAAGTTAAAAACATATGCAGTGAGAACTTAGCACTCCTTTGCAATCGATTAGAAGGTGGGAAATTACATGGAGAAATAATAGACTCCCCACATGTAGCCTTGTATTGCTCCATTTCCCACGCTCAAGTGTGCTAGGAAAGCAAAACACACTTCAGGATATCGCCCCCTTTATCAACCACGGTAGAAGCTAACATGCCAAGAGACAAGTTACAGAAAAGAGGAATAAACTAGAAAAATGTTATTCTTCATTTTTATTTATATTAGGATTCACATTCCTCCAATAGCATACTCAGAAATGCTAAAAATATAGCAAACTCTTTGAAGGAAACCTTCTTGTCGCCATCCAAGTCCATCATTTTCATCACCTCTTTTGCCATGTCCTCGTCTTTCCCAGAGGCCTGTAGGATGAAGAGGCAATCAACAGGAACACGTTTAATAAAAATGAAGTACAATATGTTCATAACATTCTACTTAATAGCTAGTTAGGAACTTTGGAGAAGCTTCCCTCCTAACACCTCCCTCCAACCCTCAATTATTTTCATTAGTCTGGACACAGATTGGTCATGCTCCGTACAATCGTTAAACAATGTTCATAAGACCATTCTCCAGAAAGCAATGTTTCCCAGATATTACTTTTGACCAGATGGGCTAGCCAACGAGAGACATCCATCAGTACTGGTTGCTCAAGTCCTATACCATGGTATGGCCTGTAGCAGGTGCGGCGCACAGTCTTTAAGTGGTAGTTCTATGGATTTTTAACCAACAAAATCAATCCATGGGCAGCAGTCCAGCTTCTGGTCTCCTAGAATGCAGTCACCCTAAAGCTCCACACTTTGGGTTGCTGCATCCGTCACCAGCAGCCCTTAGAAGGAACCCTCAGCCGAAAGACCAGGGCAAAGTGACTTTATGTACATGGTCTTTCTCTAGCGAGAGAAAGTTGCAGAGCCCGCATGAAGGTCGGAAAATTCTATAGTACAGGAACTGGCCATTACGTTTGCTTGTTCTGCAACACCTCTTACAGCATCCATGGTGTCCCATGACCTTCCTCGAGCAATGGCCCTCAGCCTCAAGCACTGGATGAGGCTTACAATCCATGCAAGTAAACCTACCTAGAACCACTAGAGCCAACATCGGGTCAGTCCTTCTGCCCTCAATTTGTAAACACGTGGATTGAACCAAAAGTCACATTTGTGTTTAGAATGTCATCCTTCCTTTCAGAGATTGACTAAATATTGAATTAGGAAAATGTAGTGTTGTGGACACTGAATGTAATCCAAGAGGGTTATATTTGGGGTTAATAAAATATTTGCAACGAAGTCTTATAAATCAGACTTTAAAATGCAAACAGAATTGTAAGGCCATCAAACAAGCAATTTAAAATGGGTTTCTTTGGAAGTACAGTGGCGAGTTTACCAAGACATGAAAAAAATAAAGAGCAATGCGGGACAGTACATTGTTGCAGTCGGGGAAGTTGGTTTTTAATAGTTCCACACACAAGGGAGGATTCATTGGTAAAGGTTTGCATCGAGGATGGGCCTGCAAGGGGGAGCTTGTACGGTATAGTAATCAATGTTCCAAGAACAGCACTAAGATTATTAAAGCATTACAATATACCTGCTACTAACATTTGTTTTGGAAATCAAAATATTCTACAAATTAATTAAGCACTTAATTATGGGAAATAATTCTCAGAAAGACTGTTTCTGCAAGTGACATTCTTTGAAACCACTGGCAAACATTCAAGAGGTATATATTTAAAAATAAACAGATGGTCAGTTGTACTCACAGATAGACTTGGGAACTCTTCCTTTAGAAGCTTGCTCAACTCGTCCTGGTTCAGCTCTCCAGTCTTCCCATCAGCCCCTGAGTATTTCTTGAATGTCTGGATCATAGCCCCACACAGCTCTTCCAGAGGCATCTTGACTGTTTCGATCTGTAAAGCGAGTACACAAACTCAGGCTGGTTCAAAGAAAGTCAAGCTTCAAAAATGACAGTAGTCCCTCACTTTAGCAGGCAGAAACCACAGGCCAAAAGGTACCAAATGATCTATAGGCTCCCCAGCCCCTCTGTACTGTTTGCCCAATCCAGACAGGAGCTCTGTGGTACTGCTCTGGATGGTTCAAATGAGGATTACTCTTTGCCCTTACTGGCCTGTGTCAATCACAGCACATCTGGTTTGAGGCTTCTCAAAAGTAGAAAAATGCAGCCTATTGGCACTACACAAAGTACAAACAAACATTCTGATCCCAATCTCATGCAATCTGGCACGGCTAGCTCGAAGATTGCCTTCTCTGTGCCATTTTACTCTGCGGCCATCAACCATTCTTCATGTTCTCCACTAGAGTGTTAACACATCTACTCCGGGTCAGAGGTCAGTGTACAAGCAGCAAGGACTCCACCGTACCCCGTTCAAGTTAGACCAGACGGGTGACAGTTATTGGAGCTACAGCAGCTTTGAAGGGGTGTATGCAAGAAAGATCTGGGCCCTTTCATCCTGATGGAGCTAAAGCTTGGAGTGGTTGCTATAGAGACTGCGGTTCTCTCCTTTACTTAGTGCTTTGATAGTCGCAGTAAGGACAGCAGGCACTGATCGGTGTGTCCAGTGCAGTCAAAATGCCGATCAGCAAGTTATGAAGTCGTCAATGCCAAATTTGAGCCAGTGGGGCCCACCAGCATGGCTGGGGTAAACATACCGGGGGTTTGACTGGAAGTGCGGGCTGGTTCTGTTCTTGGGGGCCTGTAGAAAACTTAGGTTTCAAAGCACCCACTGCAGAACTCTTTTTATGTCTGGCAGTTCTCAGCAACATTGTCAAGATCTGGAGAATAATATCCCGGCTGGGCAGGGATCTGAGTTTTGTCTAGTGCCAGTTTTGACTCATTTAAAGTATCGCAAAAAAGCATGTACCATGCAGATCACAGCACTTTGTGGATAGCTCAGTGAGTTACTGCTTTTGTCAGAGTTACTTGCAGTTCCCAAGTTACAATCGTAACTAGCACAGGGACCTAAGAACTGACAAAGGGCTGCATGATACTGGTTAGAAAGTGGTGTTTCTTCCCACGGTATTTCCTTATTCAATCTTTTAAAGGCTTTGTTTAGGTAGAAATAAATTGCTAGTAAAGCCAACCCTAATCGCTGTTCGGTTTTGAATCCTGAGTTTGTGCTTCTCCAGAAGAAGCACTTAAAAAATGCCCACCAGTGTGGATGACAATAAAATCCTACACATTGTAGTCACCTTTGTCTTAGGTAAGATTTTCTATACACCGATTAACTCCCATCTCACCAATTTTCTCTGCACATGTGCGTGATGTACAGTGCTCCAACACCCTACCCGGGTATGAAAGTCGCTATCAACCAAATTAAGTACATGCGGCTGCCCGAGGCCACCCGGTGGCCATCAGGAGGGCGGGCCCCTTAGTCCCAGAGGGCTTCCCCCGCCCCCTTACCTGTGGTCTTCCACTCCTCCCCCGGGCAGGGGGAGCCTAGTGGGCTGTGACGCACGTCCGGGGCGGCAGGCAAGGCGAGGGGGTATATATCTCCTCCTCGCCATTTTAGTTGCCTCTTTGCCGCTCCGGACGTCGGGCCTCGGGACACTCTTCGCTGCGTCCCTTACAGGGCGCTGCTGGCGGGCCTTCTGGATGCCATCCAGAGGCCTGGAGATCGTGTCCTCACCTTGAGCTATTTTCGGATGTGGCGGGGTGCTGCGACGCAGATCGTGCGGTGAGTGCGCTAGCCCCCCCTCCGGCCCGCTCCCCCATCGGGGTTGCAGCAGGGCGGGGCGGCCGGCAGAAGCCGCTGGGGAGGGGGGGGGGGGGGGGGTGTTGGTACTGCGGCAGCTCTCGCTTGGCCACTGAGGTCACCACCGGGTGCCTTTGCCCGGGGGGCTCTGGTTTATCGGCCATGGGGATAGACGGGGTGGGGCAGCTGTGCCTGCGCCACTCCGTTGTCTTTTCAGCTGGGGAGGACTCAGTGAGGCTCAGGCCCCAGAGTGGAGTTTATCGACCCGGGGCTTTGTGGGTCACGCAATACGAAATGTTGGCGTTGGAGTGAAGGGCACACAAGTTTGTAGGTGCCTGCTCTGTCGGGAGCTGACTGAGTTTATTCAGTGTGACGTGAAGGAATCCGTTTTAATCCACCCCCGGTAGCCACGTGGGCAGCTTGTGTACAGGGACCTAGCCGCGATAGGACAAGGCGATTTGTGTACCCGCCACCTTTGGGGGGGGCGTGTGGCCAGTTGTGGCGCTCAGGTCGCCATCTGCAAGCAGGCGTCTGGGTCCGCTAGGTGGAGGGGTTGATGCTCGGTACTTTCCGGCATGGCTACTGCGAGGGGATTGAGGTGATGCTGCGTGCACATGCCGTCTGCTCAAGTGGTCCTCAGGAGCTATGCATGGTAGGTTGTTCTAACCCCTGCCCCCCCCCCTCCCTCCCTCCCTCATACCCTCCCGGCATCCATGCCGACCGTCCCGGCCATTGTCTGGAGTGCAGTCTGCTGGATATGGCCCGGCATGCTGTTGGCTTTAAGTGTCCTGCAGCCACCTTTCCTGTAGGCATTGCAGGGGTAGTACCAATGTCCATGCGAACATGGTAACGGGTTTTAAGTCCCCCTCCCCGGATAGGACAGATTGTGCCACGGCCCGCGAGGCACTGTGCCCCTTTAAGTGTGCGATATGCAGGAGTGTGAACTTGTGGGCCAGGGTTTGTTCCTTGATCGTGGCTGGAGGCGCGCCCTTGTGGACACAATGCATGGAGTGCGGGTACATGGTGGAGTGGGTTGTGCTCACCCCTTCTCCCTCGGTGCTGCACGTAGGCATGACCTAGTCAACCCTTGAGATGCTGGCTGCGGGTGCTGTGACCCGAACAAGGATGTGCCTGGCTTTGGTTCTGCAATCCAAACCGTTAATTCATTGTTTTACCCGCGTTGCTTGTGTACGTTTTGCCAACCAAATGTTACTAGATGCCCAGCACTGAATGGGGAGACATTTGCTCGGTTCGACATCTGCTTAGCGTCAAAACGATGTAGGAATGGGGAGCATTATGTAGCTGGACAGCCGCATATCCTCTTGGGAATCAGGCTTCAATGTCTGGCTGATGCAAAAAAATAAAATAGATAAATAAATAATACCGGGTCATGCTTTGCCGTCCCACGTGCACAAATTAACATCACTGTGTAACTGGCCTGCAGCCTTGTTAACTTGAATGTTATCAAGAAGGTTTAGGTAAAAGAACTACCCTTAGCCAGCCTCGTTCAGGACTCTCAAGCGGAGACGGTCCTCGGCACCTATGCACTTCTGCACGAGACCCGACAGCATGATACAAAAGGGGTTTTGAGGATGCAGATCTCAATCTGTGAAAACAAGACAATCTGCACCGGGGAGTATACAAATCAAATGATTATTCCTGTTTCACAATGTTGTTCCTACAGCGGTGTATGTTTTAGTTCCCTAAGTTCCTTGCTTGCCGCACCCCTCGCACGTGTCGGCCTTGTGCCTGGTCGTTGCGGCGGGTTCAGTTTGCGTGCTTCCCTTGGGGGCCGGGCTTTACAACAACAACATTATAGCGCTCAATCAAGCATGGAAGCGCATCATTTGCTTCATTGTCAGTATTTTTGGCGCGTGTGTTGGCCATCCTTTTTCCTGCTCTCGCATGAGCTCAGCACCAGCGTAAGACGTTTAGTGCGATGTCGTGTGCTTCTATTTAATTAATGCATCTCCTTATCTTGCAGACCGATCCGGCCTGCTACCTCTCCCCGGTTTTCCGCCACCCCTCCTGCCTGCATCAGTTATTGTTCGTGACGTATGTATCTGGGGCTGTGGGTGGCCTGATTAGCTTCTGTTATTAAGCCTCAGCACTTATATACCTTCACATACAAGCAGTGCTTGTGGGCAGGTTTTGTCCGGTACTGAATTCATTGCCGTCTTTATTTGAAAGGGAGTGTACCTGCAATTGTCAGTTCTGCTGCAAAACATGTAAAGGGAGAGTGTTGCATTTCTTAGGAGCATACTGGTACCCAGAAGAATGAGTATTTGCACTGGTATATTTCCATTTATAGCACGGTATACATGCACACATGCATGACTGATTCCAGCCACCCTGCTCATAACATGGTCTCGTCTGTAGTATTTAGAATTTTGTTGCGAGCGTTCCCTGGAGAGCGATATTTTAGCTGCCTCACAGAATAATGCAAAAAGCGACTATCTCTAGACTGATCTCAGGGTGCCGCGCTACTCCTGTTGCACACCGATTCAGACTTTCCATTCATTATTTAGTTTAGGTTTCTGCCCGGTCAGAATAAATGAGCCTCTTTAATTATGCATTTATTGAGACTTCCCAAAACGGCTCCGCCCGTTGACCGGAACACGAGGTAAAAAGCAGTAAAGAAGGGTTTCCTGTGTTCGCCACCCTGGGCTAGGGGTTTTCTTTCATGTCAGTGAGGTAAGCCGCCGTGCCCCTCATGGGCTCCGCCCCTGGCCCCGCCATGTAATTAGTGGGATTGGCTTGTGGGGCAGCCGTTTCAATCACAGACATGCCCACGTGGTTTCGGCGCAAGCGTCAGTAGACATGCGAGCGTGCATGGGGGGCTACTGCTGTGCCCCCCCCGAACGCCACAGTCACAGTGTTGTGACTGAACCCTTTCACGATCCCTCGTTGGCGGGCCCGTGGGCGGGTGCCCGCTCCTTTTTCTTGCAGCCGCCGCGCCACTACTGCCTAGGCTGTGGCTTATGGGCCTCCTGCGCACTGCCCGGTGGGATGCGTATGTGGTCCCTTCACTGGGCAGGTAGGCGCCCGGGGACATGCCCTTCCAGGAGCACAGTGCGGTAGATACATTTGTCTGGTGACAAATTTGGTAAGAGGACCCCCCCCCTTTTTTTCGGCTTTCTAGAACACAGGTAACTCAGTGGCCTCAGTAGCGCATGGCTGCCAGGATGGCAAGTCTGCATAGGCACTTAATGCAGCAAGCCAGTTTCCGGGAGGCTACTTGGAGAGGGCACGGCAGCATTTAGGCACTCGCCTTTAATGGAGGGGCTGAGGCTTCACTTCAAAGCGTTCAGCTTTGTTGCAGAGGAAGCAGGTGCGAGCTGCCTTGCCTCTCTTCTCGCAGCAGCTGGCATTCATGTACATTTCTTTCTTGCCTCCTTACAGCGCAGACTTTTATAGATTATGTCAGCGCGCGCAACTACCTACACAGAACCGATATGTGAGAGCATTGCAAACACATTTCTAGCTAGATGCAGACCTGTTCCCCTGAGCATACAGTCAAGAGTTAGCATATGGGGCGTTACAGGTAGAAAGGGTCAGGCGTGCATGCTTCGAGAGCGACTTAGTGCAAGTAGTGGGGTGCTTTGAGAGAGAAGTCAAGTGCGCAGTTTCAGTAGAGGATCAAGTACAGGGAGAGGGTCAACATGTTTGGGCAGACCCTCTAACCACTAGAACACCCGGGAGGACCCATCAGAACCAAGGGAATATTCCTTTCTATATTTCGAGACTCCCCCCAGACTATACAAGGGCTTGACTATCCATCTGGAGTACCTCCCTACCCTCTTGGTGGGCCTCCTGAGGTGCTATCAGGATAGGCACCATAGCAAACTGTCATTGGGGGGGGCTGTGAGCGCAGCGGGGCGGTGCGAAGTTAACTGATTGGGTGTTGCATGTCCCCCCCCCTCAAGTCGCTATACAAGGGGCCGTTCCTGGGGTTGGCTCCGGCTTCATGCAGCGCACAGAGACTGGCATGCATGGTACATCTCATTACTGACCATTCATACGTTCACTAGCACCCACTATTTTCAAGCATGCCCATTTCTCTTCAAGGGGCAGTTCCTTGGGCAGGCTCCTGCTTCATTCAGCGCGCAGATATCGGCATGCACAGTTCAGGGCTTGATCTACCCCTCGAACCGCCCCTTTTCATACGCTCTCCAGCACCCATTAGTTTCAAGCATGCTCTTTTCTCTAACGTCAGGGGAGGGCTAGCACCCCCGGGGGGCGAACGAGCGAACTAGGGCAGGTGCCTTTCCACCCGAGGGCACCTTGGACAACAGGTGGGGGCTACCCGGATAGGACTTCAGCCTTAGTGTGAGGGGACTCTTGGGGTCACCCAACTGGGTTTGCAGCGCCTGCCTCTGTGTTTCTCGACTTGGTTCATTGTCGATACAGGACCCCACATGGGTCAGGTAGCACCACATGGGTCCTTGTGTTCTATTTGAAGTTCATGGGGGCGGAGACCCATCCCCTGGTTCTCCGGCCTTTCAAGACCCAGAATTACATGTGTGGGTCTTGAAACATGCTGGTTATTCTGCCTTTGGGTTAGCATATGTTCCATGGCTTTGGGCCGGAGGTACCTGGGAGCCACTCAGCTATGGCGGGATCCGGGCTGATCGCACGACAGTCTTTGGTGCATCCTCTTCTGACATGTACTTGGGTAGTTATGTGACAAGCGGCTATTTACCACAGGCTCATGTCCCAGCGGGTGACGCTTTACTTCCTCCAGATAGGGCCAGTAGGAGGCTGCACAGCATCTCGTGTGGCGAGTAGTTTGGGTAAATAAGCTATGGGATCGCTCTTATCAGCTATTATGAAGCCCTTTAATGTGGGGGTTTACATGATCTTTCGGGTATCTTAACACCCCTTTTGCTCGTTTTCAATCAGAAGGGTGGTGGCTTGGCAGGCTCCCATCAGGAATTGGACACACGGCTTCTCGAACACGTTTACGTGTGGTTGGGCTCCCCTGGCTTGCGCTGGAACAACCTCATGAATAGACTTGAGTAACTTAGAGATTCCTTTGGTGCCCCTCCCAATGTGAGAAGTTGGCCTGTGGTACTGATGTCTCCAATTCTGGGGGCACCTTGGATCAGTCTATACAATCCCTGATGGGGGTTGTAAGTCTTCCTTACAGACAAGCTTTCCTATAGGTAGCATGGTCTTAAGCAGCCTTCAGGCTAAACTTGGGGGCAGGTGATGCCAGCTGTTTTACCATTGCAATCCTGTATATCAAATGTAAGGCCACCACACGAGTTATATACTAAAAAATGTATGTATTTAGCACTAGAATAACCCTCTGTACTCTTCGTGAGTATAGATACACAAGCGTTTAAACAAAGCACAGTTTACAGTTGATTATTCGGAGAACTGCTTCTCGGCAGAAGTTGAAAATTGACATGGGTGTAACTGCTGACGCTTGTGTGGTGGCTCTCAGTGGCATGCGCTGCATCTCCTATGGTATAGATTAGGAAGCAGTTTCAGCAGGGGAGGCCCCTTAGCACCTGGTCATTCACCTAGGGGTATGACCTCACAAACCTGGGATAGTCTACACTATTGCTGTAGAGGAATTGGACCCGGGGGTTATTTTGCAGATTAGTGTCAGAGGGGCATTGGTTTCAGCAGGCATGTGTTTCAGGTCTGGATCATAGGGGGGCACTTGGTTTCAGTCAAAGCAATCCCTAAGTGGTGGTCGGAAGTCATCCTCATAGACAAGCTATCTTAGAGGTAGCATGGCCGAAGCTGCCTCCAGAATAAACCCAAGAAGGCAGGTGAAGCCAGCTGTCTCACCATTTCAGAAAGTGAAGTACACAGTTGTAGAGCCAATGGCGACAGGGTCCGTTGACCTTGGCATGCCCTCTTTCTTTACCCTGGAAGAGGGCACACAGTTCCAGTATGCGTCATTGCTCTGGGCCGGATGTACCAGGGAGCCGCTCAGCAGTGGCAGGTGTACAGCTGATCGCACTGCAGTATTGTGGGGCATCCTCCCTCTGACATGCACTAAGGGTAGTGATGCATACAAGCGGCTAACTACCCCATGCACATATTCCAGCAGCGACGCTTTACATCCTCCTACTGGAGGCAGTACAGCGTCACGTGCAGTTTGTGTACATAAGTTATTGGAATTGCCTTTTCATCTATGGTGGCACTCTTCAATTGCTGGGCGAAAATTCTCCTGGGCACCTTAACTTATACAATGTACAGATTTGCTGTCTGGGCTTACTCTTGTGGCGATCAAGGGGGGGGGCGCACTATTTCCCCCGCTTAGTTTTCGGGGGTTCTCACTGATCTATCTGGTGACCCAACACTCCTTTCCTCAATGGAGAAGTTGGCCTGATGATGATGTCTCCAACTCTCGGGGCACCTTGTAGCAGTCAAAGCAATCCCTTAGTGTGCTGGTTGTATGTCAACCTTATAGTCAAGCTATCCTATTGGTAGCATGGACTAAACAGCCTCGTGGCCAAACTCACGAGGGCTTTGTGAAGCCAGTGTTTTACCATTGCAATTCTGTGATGTCAAATGTAGGGACTCCACACCAGTTATTTATTAAAAAAAATATATGTAATTTTCACTAGAATGATCCCCTGTACTCTTTGAGTATGGAAGCCCAAGTGTTTAGTCAGTAGCACTGTTTACTGATTATTCGGGGGACCGCGTTGCGGCAGTAGTTGAAACTTACTGGGGTGTAGTCTGCTGACGCTTTGTGTAGGTTTGTGGTTGGGTCTCAGTGGCGTGCGCTGGATCTCCTATTGTACAGATTACAGGAAGCGCTATCAGCAATGGGGCTGGGGGTATGACCCCACGTACCTGGGACGGTCTACTCTAATCCTGTAGAGGCATTTAGACCCGGGGGTATTCTGCAGATTAGTGACAGAGGGGCTTTGGTTCGTCAGGCATGTGTTGATTCAGGACAGGATCAGGTCACTTTGAAGTGGAAGGGGTCCAACTCTCCTGCAGTTTGACTTGTTCCTATGGGACTGACGAGTAGCTCTGCAGAGCAAGGGTTGCAGGTTTCCCTAAGTAGCGAAGTGGTGGTGGGCCCGGGCGGCGACGGGGGCCGCCGGCCGGACTGTGGCGGAGTTACAGGGCGATCCGGAAGCAGAGAGGTGCAACATTGTACTTCAGCGGGCACATAGGGGTGCCAGAGCCTAACCTCAAACCTCATGGGAGGTCCAGGAACCCGTGTCGGCGCCCCAGTAGTCCTTCGGGCAGTTGTGGGCCTGTGCAACCGGGGGTTTGCCTAGATACGCCCCGCAAGGGGCAAGAGTAGAGTGATTACCATAATGGCGCAGCAGATGGGTGGTTCGCCACTGTGCTGCTTGGCTCATCAGGCGGGCAGGTGGCGAGAATACAGCCTGCCCTTGGATCGTCCGTAAGATAACCCACAGTGATTACATAATGTTGTATGTAATAAACCTGCAGCAACTTTTCCCCAATCTAACACTGGTGTCTGTGTTATTTGCGGGATGTTGGGGGCGGGGGGTTCTGTTGACCTGATGGGACTATGAGAGGGGAACTATGGAGAGAAGATGAGCACTTGTGTACAGTGACAGAGGAAGAGGGTGGAGTAGGAGACCATTAAGAATTACAAAACAATTTGGTCTCATTGAGCGCCACCAGTTCCGCTTATTGGGGTGGAGGATACCAACAACCATTTAAATGATCCTTCCCTTTGCTCCGCTTCTTGGCTATGCTTAAGGGTTTGTGTGAGCACTTCAGTTTCATTAAAAGTCATGTTTTATGCTATACATTTTATTTTTTGTGTTTACGGTTAGAATGTCTGTGGTTAAGACTTCCCTACCTTGGTGCACTGCAAGGTCATCATTTCCTGTGCTTTAAAAGCAAAATTCAACAGAATAGATCAAAAGTGTTGAACAATGCGCCATTTTGTCACTACTATCCATGCATTGTTTGGGCCAATGGTGTGACCAAAAGTGAGGGGGCCCCTGCAAAGTGCATGGATGAGTCCCCCTACATGGCCCACCACTTTTGCTGCGGGCCCTGTGGAGCTAGTCTCCCCCACCAGGCAGGGGCTTCTGTTATGCCACAGGCTTGGGCTTGTCTGACAAAGTGCCAGGGCTGCTTTAGGTTCCTAGTACGACCCTACCTACCAGCGCTTTTTTAGGGGACTAAAAAGTTCTGTTTATTCTTAGACTATGAACCAAATCCAGATCGAAGAAAAAAAAAAGCGCATTGGCAAAGCAATTAGGTCTTGTCTCTAGGACCAGTGGGCTTTGAGAATGGTTTTTAAGCACGCTACTGATCTATTTGAAGAAAGGTGTAAATCTAAGACTTTCCTTAGATGCCTTAGGCGAGGGGGGGGGGCTCACTCAGACCAGTGCCACCCTGCAGCTTCTCAGAACTGACGGTAGCACTTTTTTGTAAGAAATATTGTCTCGCATGTGAGATGCATGCGCTAGCACGCATGCTCTAGCCCAAAAGGAGAAAAGGGTCAATATAAGAACAGTGACAAAGTAGAGTTGAATAAAAACAAAAAACTCAAGAGTGAGCGAAGAAGGTGAGCTGTGCCTGATTGCGGATAAAACACATGAGGTAAAAATCAAGACTAGACAGCCTTGTTTTTTTAGCAACCCTGCCATTAGCCCCCACGAATTATTCTTTTAAGACTAAAGCACGGAGTCCTCTCAGCTCAACGTCGTTCACTGTGACGCAGATACCAGAAGAAAACATGTGGTTTAAAAATAATTGTGCTGTTCCGTTTTAGCCAAATAAACTACCTATGGCTTTTCCAAGCTGCCCATGTGACACTCCAGGTTTCTTTTTGACTTTTCAGGCAAGTAGACTTGTTACTTCAGTCATTAAACCCAGCTTACAGTACAAAAATGCTAATTTGACTGGAGCAACACGTCATGCATGCACCTGCGGAATATAGCTATTATATGCAATATGGGATGGATGAGTATATTAGCTTTATCAAATTACGGACCGAGGAGACCTTAAATTGCATCCATGCAAAGCTGGTAAGTGGTGAACTTTGGTTGCATTGTAAGCTACACCCCGGCAGGTTAATTTCATAGCCGGTCACGCTTTCTGGTACACGCATAATCAGCTGCCCCAACTCCGGGACTCGTAAACCTGCTTTTTTCTCTATAGAATAAGCAACACTACAAGCCACAGAAAACAAAGGCTACAGGACTCTTAGGGTCCAGTCAAACTGACCAGGGAGCGTTCCAATTCAGCCAGTCTTAAGAGCTCTCACATTATTCGGGTCAATGCACGAGTAGCGCGTGCAGGCCTATCTTCCTCTGCATGATGAAGCTTGCAACGTTTGTCGCAGCCCCAGAGAATATATACGCCAGAGTACCAAAATGTAGAAGTCTAAATAAGTTATTGGACTAGACAGCATACGATACAGCTTGGACCTGGAAAATGCAAAGGCTCTCCATTCAGGTTTATATTTCGTCAAAACTACAAGTCCCAGAATGCTCTAAAACACCACAACGGGCTGATGCACAGGAGACAAGTAGTAACTTCCCAAAGCATGGCCATTCTCTCACTGGCGTCAATCAAGTGCTTGGTCTTTACATATACAAACTACTTTTAATTTGAATACAAACTTTTACCTGCCTATCTCCAGACCGCTCTAGTCCTACCAAGGAAAGCTGCGACTATTTACAGTAGGACAGAGTCCCCCATACCAGGCTCGTCTTCGCATTCTGGAGGACTAAAGCCATGTGAAGTTCATAAAACCAGGACCACACCCCAAAAGGGAAAGAGACGAGCCCTGGAGCAACTGATCACCCATAGGCCTGGGACACGCGGCAGTTACGAGACAATTCATCGGTGGTGCGTTCTGAAAACTTAATGTTATCGTTAACGCACTTGGTAAGGCACCCGAGAATCGAATAGAAGTCGCCTAGAACAGACTATAGACCACCATACCGCATGGAATCACGTTATGATCACCCAGAACAATCCGCGGAAAATCACGCAGTTGTCACCCAGAACAGACCACAGGGAATCGAGCTGTTGTCACCCAGAACAGACCACAAACACCCGTATACCAACCAGCACCTTACCGCACGCGTCAGATCACAAGCAGTGAGCGTGGGGCCTGGAGAAAGAAGCTTACAAGACGTCGCCTCTCATAGGCCTTTTTAAAGGCCCTCCAGCCCCACCCCCTTACTCCAGGTGCGGGCCGCACACGGGCTGCATCAAACACACGGTCGGGCTCACTTTAAGGGCAGTCAGAGAGCGCACGAGGGGCGTATCTGACAGGTCAGTGTGTGCTCCGTTTTTAGTGCGGTTATAGATCTGTATAATGATCTGCTGTGCCTGTTTTTGCTGTCCACTTCCCACACATTGTCCGCAGCAACATCAAATCCATGCAGTATTCCCTACATTGCAAAACACTTACACAGCGTGTCTTTTTATACGTTCAGAACTACCCCAATTTGCACCTATGGGCCACTTTTTTTAGCTACCTAATTCTCAAATGTAGGGCACTTTTATTTTGATGCCCGGACCTATCTTATATCTCAGTCCCATCCTGTTCAACCTCAACCGGTTTGAAGCTTCCCAAGCCCTGGTTGACGCCTTCTCAGAGTAAATACCAGATTTTCACCTTTAGTTTTTCCAGAAAGGACTTTGATGTGACTAAAGTCCACAATTTAGGATAGTTTTTTTCCTCTGGGTTTTTAGACCTACCCAGATTCTCATAGAAATTACAGACCTGGAAGCATCGCTTTCATCGACGTTTTCTCCCGTTGTTTGTCGCATGAGTAGGCCTGTTTCGTTTGTCATCAATCACCTTGACACAGGAAGAAGGATTTCCAGGGCTCTCCAGGTCCCTTTTTCATGTGTAACTCACCTACTTCATGTTTCTACTGTGCATTGTGGGGTTTGTAGTCCCCTTTATCCCATAACAGTGGAAAGACTAAAAATCTGGTTGTCCTTGGAAACGTTTTTTTTTTACACCAAATTCATCTCATGGCTGCTTGATAATTAAATGCATTTCCTCATTTCGTTGTGGGAGTAACTTAACCCTCTGTAATGCAGGTATGGATACATTTTATGAAGCACATACTCTGGACTGAACGGCTTCCAGGCACTTGAGAGAACATTGTGTGTGTTTGTATATTTGGATTCTGTGTCAAGGCAGCAACCGAGCCTTCCTCGACATAAATATCAGCTTCTCATTCTGCCCAACACAGAAAACCGAGGCCCGCAGTAAGTTTTGGAGTCCAGACCCCGATGGCCATTCAGCACTTGACCTCCACTGAGAAGGCTACCGGGGTGGAAGGGTTGAATCAATTGTTTTGTCAGAGATCTGAGATGGTGTCACGTCAGATGTCAGATGAGCTGTCAGTTTCCAAAAAGAGGCCCTACTGTCCAAGCAGGAAGCCCCTTTGAGGCACTAGCTGATAATCAGGGCAATGCCACTGGACGACCGAGGAAACCATCATCTCTCGTAGCAGCCAGCCATTCCCTTAAGAGCCAGAGTAAAATTCCAACTTTGAATGTCAGCCGGAGTCTTAACGGTTTATTGAGAAAAATAACAATGGGTAATCTATGAATCATAAATTCAATCAACCAGAGTTTACCTGTGAGTTTAGTCTCATTAGTTTCTTTTATGCTCAGGTTTATCGTTCTTTTGTGAAGTACAAAAAAGGGGTTTTCCAGAATTCTCTCTCCGTTATCAAAAGTATTGTTTTTCGTTTGGTAGTTCCTGTGGTAACTAAGGCTGGATGTTGTTACATTTTTCCTCTGGCCTTCAGGGCTGATTTTGCCCTTCAGGTAGAACATACAAGAACAAGGTAAGTAGTCATATGTGTTTAATGTCGTATTCACCACTTTTTAGGTTTCGCCTGCACAGCGCTTGCACCGTGCTTGTGAAATCTATTGTTTTTAATATTAATCTTAAAAGAGACCACCAACCCGCCCCCTCACTTTCCTGGATTTTCACTGATTCCTGTGCTTGTTACTTTATTTTACTCCAATTTCCATTGGCTGTAGCATATTTTCCTTCATTTACCAGTGCTTGTTTCTCATCTGTTTCTCGTATTAGTTTCCCGTCGCCGAAATACTTTTAACATCCGCATTGGTGGAACTATTTTTCCCATAAAGTTTTGCCTCGTACTGCTTTTTCACCTTTCAGCAGATTTATATAGCGCAATGTATGACCTGGAGAAATTAAGTGATTTAGCCAGAATCACAGGATGTTGCGCCGCCAAGACTTGATCCGGGATCCCTGACCATTGCGTCACTTCCTCTCAGATCCCATGATACTTTCTTGCTGAGTGGTTGTTAATTCTTTTACTTATCCAGTTGATTTGAGTGTTCCGCTAAATTTGTAGGGTTTAACTAGGGAGCCCGCACATTTACGCACGTGCTAACAAAGGGGCACAAGTGGATAGTTTGATGTACCGGTTGGTGTGAGATGGATTTGTGCAAGCTATGTACTACCTGTGTGTTCATGCCAACTCACCTTACAGTCCCTGTGCCCCTCCCTTTTCACCAACATGCTTCTGGCATGCTAAGCCTTTAACATTACACTGCCAGCTACAGCACAGCTGAAAACAAAGAAAATACACTGCCAGTCTCGGGCTATGAAGATATGTTTGCACAGGACCCGCACTGGGCATGGGCAGTATGGGCAGCTGCCCGGGGCCTTGCTCTCTGCCCACTAGCTTTGGGCCCTGCACCAGTGCAACACACCACCAATCCTCCCGTGCCCTTGCCAATCCCATTGAAGAAAGGTGTCTGTTTGCAATTGGGCTTATAGAAGACGGCCCCATCCATGTGCCTCTCAAGGATGGTTTGGGAAGGCCTAGGGGAGGGGGACACTTCATTTTGTGCCAGTTGAAAGGAGGCCTTATTGCAAGTGTGTCCAGCAATTAGACCTGCTGCCTGCCTGCCCATTGAGAGACACTGCAGGACACCTGTTGTCAGCACTTTACAGACTGCACTGTTTTAACTCTCAGCCCTCAACCTATTATCACTCCTTCAGCCCGATATGAGCTGTGAAAGAGTTGCTTGTAGGTGGCAGGGAGTGGAGCTGTGGCCCAGGAGGAGTCTGCACGAAGAAGCTTCTGGAGCCCTGAAGGTGTCACTTATGTAAATTAGAGGGGCCTCGCACATTCCACTTCGCCAGGGGCCCCAAAAATCGTAGAACCGGCCCTGTGTGTGCATGTATACAATCTGGGGTATTCAGAGGGGTATTCCCTAGCTGGGAGTAGCCCTGGCCTGTGCCGCCGCTCCTTTTGTATGTTCTCGGTGCTCTGTCTCTGCCTGCTTCTCGCCAGTCAAGTCGCACTTATTAAAACTCCATCTCCATACTCTGGGCCTGTCAAGTGCTTCAGAGGCAACCACAGCTACTCTCTGTGTCTGCACGGTTGGATTGGTAAAGCGGGCACTCAGGAAATGGCAGAAGTACTGGTAGCCGAGTTGTAGCTGTGGGCAGCTTTTTGGGCAGCCTGGGGCTGTCTGTGCTGTTAGGATGCTTCCAGTGGCCCAGTGGGTGCCTCAGTGGCATTTCTAGAGGCAGATGGGCGAGGTATCACTCCCTTTCTCTCGCTGTCCCAGCCCATTAATGTATGCAGGGGGCCTGAGTAGAAGTGGTCTCATTTGCATTCATGGGTGGCTCAGAAGCGTAAACTAATTTGTGCATTTTGTAACCAAGTGAAGTTAATAAAACATGCCCCCCACCCCCTTTCTTTTCATAAAACATTGCTGAAGCAGTGCTTTGCAGAAAGGTAATACGCAAATGTGGGCCACTTATTTGTGGTGTGCCTGAGCCGATATGTTATCCCAATCCAACCCTGTGCGTCTGTTCCCCAATATCCTCCTGACCTCCAGGCGTTCTCTCCTCTCTTCCTTCTCTCTGCATGAGCTTGGGATTCTCCTTTTCCCCGTCTTTGCATCCTCATGGCACACTTCCTTCGTTCTTCTGCTCCTCACACTTTACGTCTTTCTTCCTTTTCCTGGTAGGCCCTCTGTCTATAACAGGATCATGCTGTCTGGGAGCATCAGTGCTGGTGGCAAGGACAATGTTTCCTGTTTAAGGTAAGTAATCCCCTTACATTACTCTATAGAAGGAGTTAGTGGGACAAGCTAGTGAACAGAAGGAATCAAGCAAATTCTTCTAGGATGCACAAATTTTGATTTTGGTCCCATATCTGTTTCTTACTATGAACTTTAGCAGGTGCCTAGTCTGAGGTCATCGGACTTAGAGGACATGGTTTTAAAGGTAGTGTTGGACTTGGTCCTGCTTGCAGGGTCATACCGAAACTTTTTGCCTTTCCCCTAGCCCTTTCGCTGTGATGCAATTGGTGGGTTCAGGATGTTGGACACTTTGGTGCTGGTTAGCAGTGCATAGTGTGTGTGCTTTCTGCCTTACACAGGTATATTACGGACCCCCCCCCTTTTTAGGGGACATCTCCCCCATGGTAGGAAATGTATATGCCATGTGTGGTGTGAGAGGAAAATAATAAATGTTGTGTAATGGTGTACGCACCTTTATTTTCACCTTTGCAGAAATGGCACTTTTAAAATGGACGCCATTTCTGTCTGCTTGTGCCGCCTGCCTGAGGTGGGTTGGCGGTCTAGTGTTTGAAGTGACAAGGTGCTCTACACTGCCCCCCAGTGACAGTTGAGGCTGGAACTGCCAGAGACCTTCTAGAAGCTTCCAGCTCTTTCTGGTAGGTGGGAGGAGGGGTTTATATGTAGAGCCGTAGAGATGCCATGTGCTCAGACTGAGGGTGGACTGGAATGAGAGGAGACACTTTGCCAGGAGGTACAGCCGCATGGGCCTGTGTGCTGGCCCCTGAGCCCACCTGTACCCCTCTGCTATCCACAGGGCCAGTGAGAGCCTTTGCTGGAGTGAAGACTGCTATGTCAGGAGGAGTACCACTTTATGGGAGATGACTGCTTCTAGGAGCTGCTGTCCTGTACTGATGAGTGCCCACTGTCTGTTGATCTTGCCCAGCCTGGCCTGCCTGCTCTGCTGCCTTAGCACCTTGTGAGTGCTATATTTTGACTGCCTGCACTCCAAGGAGGTGAGGAGCGTGCGCGCTACTCCCACGGGTGGGACTCTGGAACTGTGAGTCACCTAGCACCTGGTGAGCGCCATATTTGAAGTGACTGTGCTGATCTGCCTGCACTCTAGAGCCTGGTGGGCACTGTTTTCCTGATTACCCGAAGAGGTACACTATTTTCTGTCCCTGAAGCTTCTAGTGGGACCTAGTGCCTCGCAAGCCCTATATTCAAGGTGCCAAGGGAAGAGGAGCTGACGCCTGCAGCGATGTGCTGTCAAAGCGCTATATTTCAATTCCCCTGCATGTGTGCTGCATTGTTGTGCTGCCAGAGTGCCATATTTGTATTGACTGTTCTCTGCTTGGTGACAAGGCGCTACAACCGTGCTCAGGAGAAGAGGAGCGGACGTCTGCAGCGCCGCAATTCTAAAGCACTATGAGGGGATCCCGGCATGTAGGATTCCCCTCTGCCTGCTTGGTTGACAGTGGACAGCTGCAACGTATTGGGGGGCATTGTATTCCTAAGGAGAAGAGAGAGAGGAGTGAGAGACACTCCTGCCCTGCCCCAGTGCTTTGCGCACTTTGCTTTTGCTGTTTTTGCAGCAAGCCCTGACTTTGCGGGACATAGGGCATTTGAGCCCCGGAGAGAGTCCAGTTGGCCTGGGGCCAGTTTCAGAGTGTTGTGCCTCCGATTGGGGCGAACTGTTTTTTTTCTTGTGAGACCTTTTGCCCCATATGATTTCTTACATATTATTGTTGCATAATGCATTTGTACCCAGGATGATACCTAATGCTTTTCCCTCCAGTTTGCAGTGTTGATTTTGGGCCATTGGTAATTTGAAAGCCCCCGAGTAGGAGCTCCCCAGGCGCAGTAGCGCCAGAAGCGAATCTGCAACTTTGGGGCAGCTATTCCAGGTGTATTTACATAAAGTGTAGTGTTAATGTTGCTTATGCTTAATGCATGTGGTTATATCGCTAATGATTTCTTTCCCCCTAATGCTTACAGGATGTTTGAGGGTTACTAGGGATGCACCATTATGCTAATGTTCTGTCCTAATGTGCGCAATGATGAAATGCCTCATGTGTATGCCCCATTCTAATATGATTAGGCCCCATGTACCGCAAGAGGTGCCTTATGCATCTGTTAATGCTTAAGGTGATGTTGCCTAGCGTTTTTACCCTAATGAGAATGCTTCATGCCTACTATGTTCATGCCCACAGGTTGATGCCTAATGCTTTTCCCGCCTAATAGGTTATTCATACTGTTTATTTGCCTATTGCATTAATGCTGGCAATGCTTTTACTCTAACGCTACCTTGTGGGGGTCCTGCGTAAAGCGCCTAATATAAGGTGTTTAATGCTCCCATGGTTTAGGCCCCAGCTGAGTATGGTGTGGCTACTGATATGCAGAATATGCTCAACCGTTATGCCTAATGTATTCGTGTTTTCAGGTCCACTGTGATGGTAGGCCTAAGGTGTTGATTCAGGCGTTATTCCTGACCACTGTGTGTTTTAAGCCTAGTGTTAATGGTTTCTGTTCCCCTAAGGCTGCAATGCTGGTGTTCTGCATACTATGCCTAACCTGAGGTTCCCATTCCAGGCTACGCCAATGATGATTTATGCCTGAAATTAGGCATAATGTGTTTTCATGATTAATGCCTTTATGCTACTGTTTTTCCCTAATGCCTACATGGCTGGTTTCATGTTTAGGCCTACCTTGACAAATGCCTAAAGTGATTTATGTCAAGTGCATGTCTACTCACCCGTAGGTACGGCCGGTGAAGCGTTATTGCATATGGACTTTCAGTTATCCTTGGACTTGTGATGGTTCTGGCAGCGGCCCGATTGGCGCTGCCCTGTATTTAGTCCCCCTGTGAAATATTCCCCGTGCCGGCTGGCACATTTTATCTGCACCTCGGATTCCCTTCTGATGTGTTTATTTTACAATACACATACTGTTTTTCACCTAACCTGGTGTGGAGTCTCTTTTTGTAGTGTGCCTTGTGTGTCACCTGGGTTTGCTACGCGGATGCTGTGAGAAGTTGGCCTGATATATGATGCTCACTAGTTCTAGTGATCACCTTGTATCAGTCCAAACAACCCTTATGGTGATTGGTTGTAAGTCAACCTTATAGACCAGCTCTCCTAATGGTAGCATGGACAGAGCAGTCTTAGGCTAAACTCTTTTGGCATGTGAAGCTAGCTGTTTTACCACATATCACCCCTTGAATACCAGATGAAAGGACACCACACAGGTTTTTATGAAAATAAACAGTATATTTATTAATAACAAACACCTCTGAACTCTTTATGAGATCAGAGGGCTAAGCACATGACAATCTCTTAGGAAAAATACGATAAGTTGCACAGAATTATAATGGTGCCCTAGGGGCACGGCAAACCATATACTAAGTAAATGGTATAATTAGAACGATAGAAGAATTGAGGATGCCCAGAGGCTGTAGGATCGCTGGGACTACACTACCCTAACCTTAGGTATGTAGCAGGAGGCCCACGGGACACGTGTGCAGAGTGTGAACTCACATGCGAGATGCGGAACAAAGTCAATGGGCAGAACAAATTACGAAAAGGTAAGTAAAAGACAGTTCCTACTAGTTACGACTAAGACAACAGGATATCTGGACACTAGGAGAGTCAATCTACCCTTGAGCACCGAAATGCTCTTGTTACCTCACCCATGGGCTGCGGGTGCATATGTGTCAAAGTGTGTCGGGTTTCCGCGTCGAAGTCAATAGAGCCTGGAAGAAAGATGCTGTAGGCGACCAGGAGGAAGATGTCCGGTGCAATCCACGGGTGGATCGAGGAAGAAGAGGACCTGAAAGCAGAGGGGACAATGTTCAAAGTCACTAGCCAGTGACCGGTGTGGAACCAGGAGGGAACCAGTTCAAGTTCAGAAATTTGTATAGCGCACTACTCACCCAGAGGGTCTCAAGGCGCTTGGGGGAGGGTGGGTGCAATTATTTATCAAATAGCCAGGTTTTTAGCTGCTTTCTAAAGGAGAGGTGGTTCTGTGTAAGGCGTAGGTGAGTGGGGAGAGAATTCAATGTTTTGGCCGCTAAGTAGGAGAAAGATCTTCCTCCCAAGGTGGATCTATTGATGCGCGGAATTGCCGCGAGGGCTTGACTGGATGAACATAGTTGGCGGGTGGGTGTGTAGAAGGACAGTCGTTTGTTGAGGCATTCGGGTCCTAGGTCGTAGAGGGCCTTGTGTGCGTGGGTGAGGAGACGGAACGTTACTCTCTTGTTGACTGGAAGCCAATGGAGATCTTTCAGGTGACCGGAAATGTGGGCTTGACGGGGAATGTCAAGTATGAGTCTGGCTGAGGCGTTTTGGATGCGTTGTAGTTTGGCTGTTGTTCCGGCGTAAAGGGTGTTTCCATAATCTAGTCGTCTAGTGACTAATGCGTGGGTGACTGTTTTTCTTGTTTCGGTGGGGATCCAGCGGAAGATTTTTTTGAGCATGCGTAGGATGTTGAAGCATGCTGATGTAACGGCATTGACTTGTCTGGTCATCGAGAGGGAGGAGTCTAGGATGAAGCCCAGGTTCCGTGCGTGATCTGTAGGTATGGGTGCTGTACCTAAAGCCGGTGGCCACCAGGAGTCGTCCCAAGCAGAGGGGGATGATCCTAAGATGAGGACTTCCGTTTTGTCTGAGTTTAGTTTTAAACGGCTGTTCTTCATCCATTTGGCTACTTCTTTCATTCCTTCGTGTAGATTGGTTTTGGCAGTGTTGGGGTCTTTGGTGAGGGAGAGGAGTAGCTGGGTGTCGTCAGCGTATGAGATGATGTTGAGGTCGTGTTGGCGTGCGATGGTTGCGAGGGGACTCATGTACACGTTGAAGAGGGTTGGACTGAGTGATGATCCTTGTGGTACGCCGCAGATGACTTCGGTGGCCTCAGATTTGAATGGGGGGAGGCGGACTCTTTGTGTTCTTCCGGCGAGGAACGAGATGGTCCAGTCCAAGGCTTTTCCTTGTATTCCGACGTTGTAGAGGCGTTGTATGAGGGTGTTATGACAGACTGTGTCGAAGGCGGCGGAGAGGTCAAGTAGGATGAGGGCAACTGATTCTCCGTTGTCCAGTAGCGTTCGGATGTCATCCGTCGCAGCGATGAGGGCGGTTTCGGTGCTATGTTTGGCTCGAAAGCCGTTTTGTGAGGGGTCGAGTGAGTTGTTGGATTCAAGGAAGGCGGCGAGCTGGCTATTGACGGCTTTCTTGATGACTTTGGCCGGAAAGGGGAGGAGTGAGATGGGGCGGTAGTTCTTGAGTTCAGACGGGTTCCGCTGTGGGTTTCTTCAGCAGGGCGCTGAGTTCGGCATGTTTCCAGCTTTCTGAGAAGGTAGCGGAGTTGAGGGAGCAGTTGATGACATCGCGGAGGTGTGGTGCGATGATGGAGTTAGCTTTGTTGAAGATGTGGTGTGGGCATGGGTCAGTTGGTGAACCTGAGTGGATGGAGTTCATCAGACGGATGGTGTCTTCAGTAGTGATTGGGTTCCAGGTGCAGAGGTTGTGAGGGTGCTGTGTTGGATCGGAGGTGGGAGGAGTGGGTTGTTCTTCGGGCAGGTTTCCAAAGCTGTTATGAATGTCGATGATTTTGTTGTGGAAGAAAGAGGATAGGGAGTCGCAGAGGTCTTGGGAGGGAGTGATGTCGTTGGTGCCGGCGGTGGGGTTGGTAAATTCTTTGACGATGTTGAATAGTTCCTTGCTGTTTTGGGCGTGGTTGTCGAGTCGATCCTTGAATGCTGATTTCTTGGTGGATCTGATCAGTTGGTGGTGTTTGGGGGTGGCGTCCTTGAAGGTGGTCAGGTTGAGAGTGGTTGGGTTTTTTCTCCAGGTTTTCTCGAGGGTGAGGCATAACTTCTTGGATTTCTTAAGGTCATCGTTGAACCAGGTGGCCTTTTTGTTACCTTGTTTGATCTGATGGTTTTTCAAGGGTGCTAATTCGTCAGCGCTGAGGGTGATCCATCGTGTGAGTTTGGTGGCGGCTTGGTTTGGGTCCGATGATATGGTGGGGGGGGGTTTTGGTTAAGCGATGTGAAGAGTTGGTCGGTGGTGATTTTGTTCCAGTTCCTTCGAGGAATAGGTTGTGGTGGGATGTGGGTCGTGGTCTTTTTGTAGCTGAAGTGAACACATCTGTGGTCCGTCCAATGGAGAGCTGTGGTGTGATTGAAGGAGATGTGTTTGCTGGAGGTGAAGATAGGGTCAAGCATGTGTCCGGCGAGGTGGGTGGGGGTGTCAACAAGTTGTTTGAGTCCGAGATTGGCCAGGTTGTCCAGAAGGGTGGTGGTGTTGTTGTTGTATTTCTTTTCCAGGTGGAAGTTGAGGTCTCCCAGTAAAATGTATTTCTCGGAGGTGAGGACATGTGGGCTGATGAAGTCAATGATGTCTTCATTGAATTGTGTGCGGGTTCCTGGTGGTCTGTAGATGAGGGTGCCTCTAAGTGTGGTCCTGGGGTCGGTGTGGAGCTGGAAGTGAAGGTGTTCGGCGGTCGCGAGGTCACCGTCGGAGCTGGTCGTGATTCGGATGTTGTTCTTGTGGACGATGGCGATGCCTCCTCCTGTTTGGTTGGAGCGGTCCTTTCGGATGATCTTGTAGCCGTCCGGGATGGCTTTGGCGATGTCGGGCGCTGATGAGGCGTTCATCCAGGTTTCTGTAAGGAAGGCGATGTCCGGTGAAGTAGTGTCGAGTAGGTCCCAGAGTTCAGTGGCATGTTTGTGGATCGATCGGATGTTCAGCAGGATACACTTCAGGTGGTTAGAGACGGAGTTTTGTTTGGAGGGGGAGGAGTTGGCATGTGTACTGATGCAGGCGAACTTGCAGGAGTGGCAGGCGAATGGTCCGTGGGTGTGTCCTGGGGTAGCTACGCAGCATTGTGGGGAGCGTCCGGGGTTGAGAGCAAGGAGAGAAGCGGCGTCATATGTTAAGTGAGTGGGGAGGGTTTTGCGAGGGCCAGGGGGTCTGGCGCTGGGCGCGGTCCAGGCGCGGACGGGCTTAGACGGGCTTACCTTTGGCGCACCTCCGGCGCGCATGGGGCGCGACCGCTGCGCGTCAACGCTGCGCGCGAGAGCATCTGTAATATTTGGATGGTGGAAGGGGAGGGGCGAGGGAGGGTCAGCTGGGAGGCGCGAGCGGGGAGGAGACACGGGCCAGGAGTGGACACAACAACAAGAAAATGGCTGCTTAAACTGAAAGCGAAATGGGGCACAGCCGAGGACCGGCAATGAATGAAATAGCAGGCTACGGCAATTTAATTCACAACAATGCAGCGCTAACGTGCACAATACAAATCAGCAGGTACAAATTCAATTTTAAATAATCAGGCTACGTTAATTTTGATTCGGCAATGCTGCGCAAATGGGCGCTATTAGCTCTGTGCAGGCTACGATACCAGGCGCTATGTGAATGCGCGCGGTCACGGGTCCAGGCAGCAGGGTAGCAGGCAGCAATGAGGCACGCGATCACCAATCCAGGCAGCAAGTAAGGGAGCGTGGGGGAGCGACCGCTTCGGGGCAAGCCCAGGTGGTCACAGCGTAAGGAAGGAAGGGACCAGCTTACTCTGTCTGTGAGAGGGAGGGTCAGCTGGGAGGCGGGAGCGGGGAGGAGACACGGGCCAGGAGTGGACACAAGAACAAGAAAATGGCTGCTTAAACTGAAAGCGAAACGGGGCACAGCCGAGGACCGGCAATGAATGAAATAGCAGGCTACGACAATTTAATTCACAACAATGCAGCGCTAACGTGCACAATACAAATCAGCAGGTACAAATTCAATTTTAAATAATCAGGCTACGTTAATTTTGATTCGGCAATGCTGCGCAAATGGGCGCTATTAGCTCTGTGCAGGCTACGATACCAGGCGCTATGTGAATGCGCGCGGTCACGGGTCCAGGCAGCAGGGTAGCAGGCAGCAATGAGGCACGCGATCACCAATCCAGGCAGCAAGTAAGGGAGCGTGGGGGAGCGACCACTTTGGGGCAAGCCCAGGTGGTCACAGCGTAAGGAAGGAAGTGACGAGCTTACTCTGTCTGTGGGAGGGAGGGTCAGCTGGAAGGCGGGAGCGGGGAGGAGACACGGGCCAGGAGTGGACACAACAACAAGAAAATGGCTGCTTAAACTGAAAGCGAAACGGGGCACAGCCGAGGACCGGCAATGAATGAAATAGCAGGCTACGGCAATTTAATTCACAACAATGCAGCGCTAACGTGCACAATACAAATCAGCAGGTACAAATTCAATTTTAAATAATCAGGCTACGTTAATTTTGATTCATCAATGCTGCGCAAATGGGCGCTATTAGCTCTGTGCAGGCTACGATACCAGGCTCTATGTGAATGCGCGCGGTCACGGGTCCAGGCAGCAGGGTAGCAGGCAGCAATGAGGCACGCGATCACCAATCCAGGCAGCAAGTAAGGGAGCGTGGGGGAGCGACCGCTTCGGGGCAAGCCCAGGTGGTCACAGAGTAAGGAAGGAAGGGACGAGCTTACTCTGTCTGTGGGAGGGAGGGTCAGCTGGGAGGCGGGAGCGGGGAGGAGACACGGGCCAGGAGTAGACACAACAACAAGAAAATGGCTGCTTAAACTGAAAGCGAAACGGGGCACAGCCGAGGACCGGCAATGAATGAAATAGCAGGCTACGGCAATTTAATTCACAACAATGCAGCGCTAACGTGCACAATACAAATCAGCAGGTACAAATTCAATTTTAAATAATCAGGCTACGTTAATTTTGATTTGGCAATGCTGCGCAAATGGGCGCTATTAGCTCTGTGCAGGCTACGATACCAGGCGCTATGTGAATGCGCGCGGTCACGGGTCCAGGCAGCAGGGTAGCAGGCAGCAATGAGGCACGCGATCACCAATCCAGGCAGCAAGTAAGGGAGCGTGGGGGAGCGACCGCTTCGGGGCAAGCCCAGGTGGTCACAGCGTAAGGAAGGCAGGGACGAGCTTACTCTGTCTGTGGGAGGGAGGGTCAGCTGGGAGGCGGGAGCGGGGAGGAGACACGGGCCAGGAGTGGACACAACAACAAGAAAATGGCTGCTTAAACTGAAAGCGAAATGGGGCACAGCCGAGGACCGGCAGTGAATGAAATAGCAGGCTACGGCAATTTAATTCACAACAATGCAGCGCTAACGTGCACAATACAAATCAGCAGGTACAAATTCAATTTTAAATAATCAGGCTACGTTAATTTTGATTCGGCAATGCTGCGCAAATGGGCGCTATTAGCTCTGTGCAGGCTACAATACCAGGCGCTATGTGAATGCGCGTGGTCACGGGTCCAGGCAGCGGGGTAGCAGGCAGCAATGAGGCACGCGATTACCAATCCAGGCAGCAAGTAAGGGAGCGTGGGGGAGCGACCGCTTCGGGGCAAGCCCAGGTGGTCACAGCGTAAGGAAGGAAGGGACGAGCTTACTCTGTCTGTGGGAGGGAGGGTCAGCTGGGAGGCGGGAGCGGGGAGGAGACACGGGCCAGGAGTGGACACAACAACAAGAAAATGGCTGCTTAAACTGAAAGCGAAACGGGGCACAGCCGAGGACCGGCAATTAATGAAATAGCAGGCTACGGCAATTTCATTCACAACGATGCAGCGCTAACGTGCACAATACAAATCAGCAGGTACAAATTCAATTTTAAATAATCAGGCTACGTTAATTTTGATTCGGCAATGCTGCGCAAATGGGCGCTATTAGCTCTGTGCAGGCTACGATACCAGGCGCTATGTGAATGCGCGCGGTCACGGGTCCAGGCAGCAGGGTAGCAGGCAGCAATGAGGCACACGATCACCAATCCAGGCAGCAAGTAAGGGGGCGTGGGGGAGTGACCGCTTCGGGGCAAGCCCAGGTGGTCACAGCGTAAGGAAGGAAGGGACGAGCTTACTCTGTCTGTGGGAGGGAGGGTCAGCTGGGAGGCGGGAGCGGGGAGGAGACACGGGCCCGGAGTGGACACAACAACAAGAAAATGGCTGCTTAAACTGAAAGCGAAACGGGGCACAGCCGAGGACCGGCAATGAATGAAATAGCAGGCTACGACAATTTAATTCACAACAATGCAGCGCTAACGTGCACAATACAAATCAGCAGGTACAAATTCAATTTTAAATAATCAGGCTAAGTTAATTTTGATTCGGCAATGCTGCGCAAATGGGCGCTATTAGCTCTGTGCAGGCTACGATACCAGGCGCTATGTGAATGCGCGCGGTCACGGGTCCAGGCAGCAGGGTAGCAGGAAGCAATGAGGCACGCGATCACCAATCCAGGCAGCAAGTAAGGGAGCGTGGGGGAGCGACCACTTCGGGCCAAGCCCAGGTGGTCACAGCGTAAGGAAGGAAGGGACGAGCTTACTCTGTCTGTGGGAGGGAGGGTCAGAGGCTGTCGTCGCGATCAGGTGAAGAGTGGACGCTTGTCTCTGCAGCCACGTGGACCAGGAGGTGTCTTCGACGACCAGGATGGAGGCACGAGCTGTCCCACGCAGGCTCTCACTGTCGGCGGTGTTGGATCCGGATTTGGAGTCAACAGGCCTTTGCAAAGGCAACCCACGCGGTGAGTGGAAACGGCATCTGGAGTAGACCAGGAGAGTCCGGGATGCTCCTCTTTTGGAAGGGAGCAAGGGCCAGTCTAGAGCAACCAGACCAGCAGTGTAGATTTCAAGGATCGTCGTCTAGGAGGCCACTAGCCAGCTGGCGGGTGACCAGGCAACGCGTCGAGCAGCAATCAAGCAAAAGGGCCCCACGCAGATCTGGTGGATGCTGGAGGGCTGGTCTTTGGTGCAGGAGCTGCTCGGGGCTGGGGCTTCTCAATCCCCAAAGCACTTACTCGAAGATGCCTCAGAAGTCGTGCTGGAAGCGAAGTGCAGTCTCTTCAAGATGGCCGGTCCCACGTGTCTCGTCGCACCCACGGGTCTCAGCTGTGCTGCAGATGTGGGTAGAGGTCGGAGAGGTCTGGGAGTCTGGGTCTTGTCGGGCTCTGAAGTCTGGATCCGGCAGGAAGGATGACAAAGTGGACCGCTAGGATGCTTGATGGTGCCTGCAGTTGCAGGGTGGACACTCCTTGCCCACAAGGGAGATTCTTCAGTATTTTGTGGAGCAGAACGTCGAAGTCCAGAGTTTCTTCTTGTAAAGTTGTTCAGGATAATCTAACTTGGAATGGGACCAGCTCCTACCTTTATCCTGCTAAAGGGGGCTGCACTAGTGACTAGGTCCCTCCCATGGGTGGGACCAGGAAGGGGGGTGGTTACACCCCCTATCCTTTGTCCGGTTTCGTGCAAGAGCTAGGGCTGGAGTGCCCCAGCAACTGGTTTGAACCGGTGTATGCACAGGGACACCTTGTGTGCCCCAGACATGTCTCATTCCTTTCAGGCCTGTCCTACCTAATACACAAAATCCTGTCTGGGGTGGTGCTAGCACCTCCCAAGGCAGGAAACCCTTTGTCCAGGCCTCCCTCGCTGGAAGGACTCCCAGCAGCAGGAGGTCAGACTTGTGTCTGTGCTGGCAGCATCCATTTTGTGATGCTGATGCTCGGGTTAACTTTAACCGGGGTTCACAGTTACATACATGTCGTGTCCCTCTAAGAAGGTGGAATGCTACCCCCGTCGCCAGAACTGGCGAGGGGGTGGTATTCCAATTCGCATGACACCTTACTCGACATGTTTTGATAATGCTATACCAAAGTTAGCAATAACCGCGAGGATTATAATGCACTTAAGAGTATATGGTATAGCGTTATCATGGAACAGCTATAAGGACTTGGTTCCGCAAGCTGCAGACAGGCTCAGCTCATGCTAGAGCACCATCTCACATAATTCCAAGCACTCTGCCTTCAGGATTGATAAGGCCTGCCATAGGAGTGACTGATAGGAATATATGTGTTCATTTTGGGGTTAGATATAGGTATACTATATCTACAGCAAAGGGTGATTTCACCACCTTGCCCCAGCTGTCTTACCAGCCAGTTGTGTCTGTTTGGATGGCCAGCCAGGGGTGGCATAATACATGCTTCAGCCCCTGGTAGGCCTTGGGTTCACCTATGCCCTGGGTACCTAAGGTACACTGTACAGGAGCTGATAAGGGGTCCCAATACCAATTGGTAAATGCACCTAAAGTACATGTGAGTCAATTTAGAGAGAGAACAGTTAGGTTGTGGGTCTGATTAGCAGGCCCACAGCCAGGGAAAGTCGTAAACCAGTGAAGCAAAAAGCGAAAATCTGGGGTGACCATAGGATTGCAGACCCTACTCTCCTACAGATGCTTTACACATTTCCTCCGGTGTTTGGCCCGCCTGCTCTGCACCAGGCTACCCATTTCTAACAGGTACAAAAAGCAGCTCCATGTCAGAGATGAGCACTTCCAATAGGCAGTGTCAGCATGAGTAAGAAAGCTGTTGGCAATTCACACCAAGATGGTACTCAAAAGTGATGTATTCTAGGTTGTTTAACGTAATTGGGTGCTCCAGGATCTCGCCCTCTGATCCTGGGCATATTATGTATGTGTTTTGCCCTCCTACCCTGGGAACAGCATCCCCAAAGTGCACTCCTTGAAGGGGAACTCCGCAAACTCCCTAAGTAAATTAAATAGCAATTCTCCAAAGGCATGATGTTGTTATCTTTTAATCATTATTCGTGATACATGGGTATTCAGCCAAGGATGTATGATCAGTAACAATGATATTCACATATTATTTCAATGTGTTACTTCGTCAATACCGATGCATTTCAGTCTGTGCCCTTCTTCAGGGAATCCAATCTCATATAAAGCAATAAATACACAATAGAATGTACACAAAAACATCAACCCGGGTGTTGTTTGCAAAATGAAAATAAAAAATAAAAACCTATAACAAACATCTAAGGCTAGGTGTTTTTGGTTAAAAAAAAACCTTTGCTCAGATTTCATTTTTGACCAGTGCATGCTTTAGTGTTTGTTGTGTCAAAATGTTTTGTTTTGTATTGCCTAATATGTCTGCCATTTGTCTCCTACCAGCTCAGTTGTTTTTTGCTTTTAAGAATTGTCCAGATAAAAACGTCCATTAGCCATGCAGCCTTTGTTGCCTAGGGATTATAGAGCATGTGAAGCTACTGTTCCAGTTAGCAGTTAGTAGCCTTCCTCTGTAATGTAGGGGAATGTTTACTCTACTACACAGGGCCATACACCTTGGGCTTTGTTCCTCCTCACCGTGGCTACTGTACCCCAGCCTGTATGGTTCATGTGTTGTTGAGCAGGGCACCATCTCCATAAATCGTGAATTTTTCTGCTTCTATGCCAGGACATGTGCACATTCGCTAGTGGGCAGTGGTTCAATTTTAAAGGCACAATGCAGCTTCTGTCCCTGAGCGACTGGATCTCACAGCAGATGTTGATTTCTTTCCTTTCACTCAGCGCCACACAAGTTTAACTTCACACATTTCCATTCCACACCTCATATTTTGACAACAAACCACATAATTCAACTCAACAGCACAATTATTCAACACATCACATACATCCAATCCACACCATAGAATTCCAAATCGTGCTACAAAATTCAACAGCACACCACATATTTAAACCCCACTACATACCACTCCACAACACAAAATGCCAATCCACATTATTACATTTCATGACACACAATCCCACTCCACATAATGCCAGAATACTCAATACCACATAATTGCTAACCACATAATTCCACTGCACACGATGCCACAAAACTCCACTCAACACCGCACAATTCCACAACAAACAATTCCAATCCAACCCACAGAATTCCACTCCACACCACATACCTTCACTCCACTCCATAACACATAGCTGAACGACATTGTCATTGACAATGCCTACGGCTCTCAGATGGCCAAAACATATTGGCTTTGCCAATGCATGTTATGTTTTGCACCCGCTTGCAAATCGATGGTATTTTGCACATGCAAAAGCACACTTTTGCACATATTTCCTGATTGCAAATGCTTTGTACAAACAAATAGAATTTTCCAAAAAGAATCCTTAAAATATACAGATTTAATGACTCTTACTGCTTTTCTCCATCAGGGTCCAGGTTCTGTATGCCTTTTTATGTGCAAGGAAACATTGCTTATGAACAGGTGAAGTAGTACACGTATACCAGATTCGGTAGTGCAGACACTAGACTTCCCTCTGGGAGTGCAAATTTAATTCTCTAATATTAGACTGACCATATGAGTATGGAATATGCCCTTTTGGGTCAAGGACAGGTATGCTCTGTGTTGACAGGAGAAGCAGAATACAATCATTCCAATTTATAAACGTTTTAATAGGAGCTACACATATTATTGGTTAATATCAAGTCTTTCCACACTCTCCTAGGTAGATGGGAATTCCACAAGAATCTCTTATGCCAAAAAAGAGAATGAAGAAATCCTCAACTGTTGAGCAAAGTTCTATCTGCTTTTTGCTCTTCTCCAAGTTTAAAAAAAGTCTAATTTAGTTTGTAACTCATACAACTGGGTTTTGAAGAGTGAAGCCTGTGGACATTCCATCAGGATGGGGGTGACAAATTCATATTTCCCCAGGCACTGGATAAGATGTGCTGAGCCTTGTAGAAACTCCTTAAGAAGTACCCTTGTGAGGTCTGATAGATCATAGAGATGGGCATATCCATCATCTGGATGTGAGAGTACGAGAGCTTGAATAGCAGTTCTGAAGTTCCCTTCTTCAGGAAAGTTTCCAATTGCTTCATTATAGAGAACTGTTACCAGGTACTCTTTGTTATCTTGGAAGTGTGTTCTTTGAGGGTGAAGTTTGTGTCCAGGTTCGAATCCAAATAATTTGGCAGAGGGTAATGGATGGGCTTTGAATCCAACAAGGTTTATGTCATAGAGCCACGTTTGGACTGTTTTTTTACTTGTTGGTCTTGGCAAATAACAGGCATTTTTTTAGTGACTTTAAGTTTCATAGACATGCTGAACATTCAGGAGTGGGTGAGGCACTGGCAGTGTTTGAGGTACTAGATTTCTAGCGTAGAAGAGACTTTCAAATAAAGTTGTGTATTATCGGCATAGTGGTGAAATTTGGTGCGGTTACCAGTGTGTAGAGTCCCAGTGGCCCAGGTAGAGGTTGAAGAAGATGAGGGACTTTATTTAATTCCTTGGGATTCCACAGGTGATAGAGATCTTGTACTAATTAGAGATACCTGTGTGAACAAGCTGGTGTTGGTTGGGGAGGTATGAGGAGAAAGAATGATAAGTTTTGCCAGTGAATCCAATTTGAATCTTCAGGGTGTGGATTAGACATGATCGACTGTCTTGAATTGGATGAGAGGTCTAACAATATCAGGAGGTAAGGGTCATCTTCATCTGCAGTCAGGATGGTATAAGCTATGATGCGTAGGGTAACGGTCTCTGTCCTACAGCAGGATATGAAGATAGATTAGTAGTTGTGCAGGAGATGGTTGGTACAGATGTGATCTTGGAGTTGAGTGTAGTCTGCTTTTTTAATGATATTAGCAATGAAGGACAGTAAGTTAGGGGTCTGCAATTGGCAAGACTTTTTATGAGTGGTAGGATATGGTCTGCCGTAAGAGCTTTGGGACTATATTTTAAGAGAATGAGGCAATGGTGAGTATGAGTGAGAGAGCTTCTCCACAGAGAGTTTTGATGAAGGTCAAGGATCATTTTCATAGGAGGTGGCTTTGAGGCAGCTGAGTAAATTGGCAATATCTGCAACTATTATAGCTTTGAAATAATGACCATTGCAGGATGCTACAAAGGGGGATTGGGTGTAAGAAGAGAAGTAAGCTTGAAGTTATGAGTTGGCGGTCAGATCTATATTTGTTCACTGAAGAAGACTTTGATTGCATTGCACTTGTCCATGGTGTGAGGGATTGGCTGGTCGGGTAGGGGGTTGATACAGTGTTTGATTATCTTGAAAAGAGCTTTGCTTCTGATGGTAGATTCATTAATGGCATTGATACAATACTTTGCTTTTGCTGATAATGTGTGTTCTTTTTGTTTTGAGTGGAAGGGCTTCATCTTATCTACATGAGTCCTGGCTTCACCTGCTATGTTGCTGTCCGCATTTTGCCATAGATCTTCACCGCCTACTGGCTCCAGTTTTTCAGGAAAAGACATTGAGACACTGCAGGGAAGCATCGGATTTGTGATTTAGCAATAACTCAGCCCAGGCTCTAGCAAGAGCTGGGAAGTTTGTTAATATTATCTTAACCGCACTGCATAATGCTTAGCATTAAGAAACTGATTAGGACGTTTAAATTTGATATTTCATTATGTATTGATATGTTGGTATATTATGGTTTTAATTAACTGTTTATTGGTGGAGGAGTGGAAGGGCTTCATTAACGTGAGATCATTAGATGCTGTATTTTTTCCATTTACTCTCCTGTCTGTTGATGGGGCATTTATTGTTGCAGATTTTGTTTCACTGTCATTAAAGAGTTAGCAGAGTTTTGCTTAGAATCTTAACATCTGCATTAATGAGCAAGATAGTCTCTACAAGAAATATTAATTTGCTGATCGGCCCAGTTTTGGGAGTGTTAATTTACCTGATTCACCTACACGTAATGGGAGGTCACCTTTCTCATGAAGGAAATTTAACAAATTCAACTAAGGTTGGGTATGATCAATACTTACATAATTCCCATAGAATCCATCTGGTCCGGGGGGGGTTTCCTGTGTGGTCTGGCTATTGGTCATAGGTATATGTTCTACTGATAGGGGTGCTTTCATAGGCACCACATTCCACCTGTAAGTATAGTGTTATAAAGTCTGGATATGAAGCCCCCCTTTGCATTTACTCTCCCCAGGGCCATAGAATCCGTGAAAGTAGCCAGTTAACTCAGAATGTCATTTTGATTCTGGTATCAACTCTCTGTCCTCAAGAATTTGAGCAATATACCTATTCTCCTTCTCTAATCAAACCTGCCCTTGTAGGTTCTTGCCTGTTTTGTTACTCTGTATACTCTACTCTGAGATCCAGGTTAAAGGCCCTTTGCTGCTTCTTTGTGATATTGTTGCAATCTACGTTTATTTGAAGATCATCTCATTAACATTATCTTCTGATACATAAATGCAGCATTGGTCATTTCATTCTAGGAAGGTTGCCTTGAAATGGGTTGGTTTCACTGTATTGGCCAGGTTAGTTTTAGTAATGTAGCACAGGGTTTAGTTCTCTTTCCGCCAGCTTGAGAGCCTCCCATAGAGTTATAGGCCATTCAGCTGATTTAGTGCTACTTAAAAATATTGAAAGAATGTCTCCTTTAACACCACCATGAAGTCCTACTTGTTGAGCCACAACATGCCTCACTGCCCTACTTGCTGTCAGTATTGTGACTGCAATGTATGCCTGGCCAGAAAGACTTTTTTGGATGCTTAAGTATCAGTTGCCCTATTTAGCTCTGAAGGCAGAAGAAGGAAATGGTGGATGTTGGAGAATGACTTGTGTGTATCAGGCAAAAACATTTATAAGCATTTCATTGATTGGCATATGCTCATGATGTTGCAGGGCCCCTGTGAGGACAGAAATGTGACTAAATGCATATGACAATCGGTTTACTCATAGTACCAGTTAAGTCCCCTCGTATTATTGTCAGGCCTGGTGGTGCCTCTGAGGACTGAATCAAGACGTTAGAGGAAATCACCAATAGCAGGCATATACATTGAATTGTTTGATCATGGTCTCACGTGGAGCCTGAAATAATAATAATACACAACCCAGAGTATTGGACAAGAACTTGAATGGAAATGTATCTACAGTCCAGGTAATGTGGGACAGAAAATCACAAGGCTAGTAAAATGCATCCAAAGAGTGGGGAAGGGTTTAGCAAATACTTAAATGCGTTTTTTTTTTCTAGCACCCCACCAGCACCCACCCCCTCCTGTGTTGTGTTACCTGCTCAGCCCCTCCGTTGTCTTTCTCCCACTTACTCCTGCCAGTTAAAAAAAAAAAAAAAAAGCACTATGAAATGGCCAGTGCCAGCCAGGTCTTATTGCTTTTTTTTTTTCCTTATGACTGTTTTGCTGCGGTACAACATGGCTAAAAACATTAAAACCTATAGCTTGCGCATTGCAGAGACATTTGGAGTTTGCCAATCCTTGTTTACATTTGAAACCACCTACTTTATGATTAAATTGCTTTATAGAAAAAGGCCTGCACGTTTATTTGACTGCATAGATGCCAGGTCCAAAAGAAACAAAGAAATCTTCACCATTGTGAAAGATTTTACCTCACCATCTGCTGCCTCCAACTCGATCACCCCTCAAAGGGGCTCTGCAACAGTCTCAGTTCTTCAGAAATTAAATCACTGCCATTTACAGCAACTTCGGCCTTGACTAACCAAACACCTACAATGCTTTTCCAAAGAACCAATGCTAACCAAATGGCCCAGTACCACCCCAAAAGAAACTGCTACCACCATGAAGTCCATGTACTCAGGGGCCCCATTGAACCCCTGCTCCCCAGCACGCATACTACAGAAGACTGCAACCCATCAACATACACACCTATTCTAAATGCTTTCACCTCTCCTGGTACCTTCCCAGAGGCTTGGAAACAAGCAATTGCCCTCCCATTGCTGAAGAAGTCCTCTGTTACCTCTTCAGTGCTTGCCAACTATAGACCAATCCCCAGCTACCATTCCCTGCAAAAATCTTGAAGGCAATAAACAGACACCGCACAACATGCAACAAAAATGGTTTCATCAATAGGTGAACATTATACAAGTCTCAAGCAAACAGAGAAGAGAACATCAGAGAATCAAATATTGATTTTATCCAATGTTATCCATACATGACACATTCACATGTGCATGAAAAAATTCTTTGAGCACTACAAATCAATAGTGATAGCCTGACTGGTGGTCCTAATCCTAGGGTCTTCCTGGTCTTTGTAATTGGCAAAGCAATCGGACAGCCGACACATGTTTTGTTAAATGGATGTAACCTTTTCAAGGCTTATTCTCTGTAAGTAGGAACATTGAGATGACATTGGACCGTTTTTGCAACAATACTGTGAGTTCTTCTTGATGCACTAAGAAGAACCTGCGAATCGTATAGCATATGGGTTTCCTTGTGGTGCATCAAGGTTTAGGCATATGAAGAAAAAAAAATTCAAGAAATTCCTCCATTAGCACCTGGCAAAGTAGATTTTGCGGATAGTCGCCCCGTTGGAATTCCCCCAACCTATCCGTGGATGGTTCCAAATCGTGTGATGTCAAAACCTCTTGTGAGGACAAATACAGGGAAGATCACCCCATTAGAATCCCCAACCACTCAGTGGGTGATTCCCATTGAGATAAAACAGAACCTCTTCTAAGTGTCGTAAACCGGACTTTTCACCATTCTAGGAGGTGGCCAACTAGTCTGCTAAAGACACCAACGTATACACCACAAACTAGGGCTTTAGTGTGTCCCGATTAGAGGTGCCAACGAACGTAGTTTCCAGAGCAATTCTGAGAAAAAGTGAAAGGGGTATGACATCAGTATTAGTCTGAACAGTGGCCCTCTTCCCCCTGGACCTCTCTGCAGCATTTAACACAGTCTTCCAACCCATTCAACACCTACACAACATCAGAATCCAAGGACATGCACTCCGATAAACCGGTTCCTTCCTGATTGGAAGTACCCAGTCAGCCTGGCTCCGTACACGTGAGACACTCATGATCACATCTTCAATGCATACATGATCCCTCTAACCATGATCATCTGCTCTTGTGATATCAACATCATGTGCTACACCAATGAAACAACTCATTCTCTCCCTCATGGACAAGAGACCAGCACCTGGATCAAGTTCAATGACTGACATCACCCACTGTATGAAGACTAGCTGTCTAAAGCTGAACACCAACAATAATAATAATAAGGCATTTATAAAGCGCCTGGCTGCACAAAACTGTGTGTCCCCGCGCTTACTGCTAATACAATACAGAAATCCAGAGGAGCTTTGGCAAAGGAGCTCAGAGTGAGATTACATGTTGGAGAACAGATAAGTTTTTAGTTTTGTCCTAAATCTCAATTCGGATGGCTCCATCCGCAGGTGGAGCGGGAGCGCATTCCAATGTTTAGAGGCTAAATACCTAAAGGATTTTCCTCCCATTTTGGCTCTGATGATTCGGGGGAGTTTGAATGACATCATGCCAGATGATCTTAGATTCCGGGTCGGGCGATGTTTAATAAGGAGATTTTTTAAGTATTCAGGGCCCTTGTCCTGCGCGATGCGGTGGGCATAACAGAGGGTCTTAAACTTAATCCTCTCCTTAACTGGGAGCCAATGGAGTTTGGACAGGGCAGCTTTAACGGAGGTTCTTTTTGGAAGTCCGAGCACCAGTCGTGCGGCAGCATTCTGCACGCATTGTAATTGATCTAAGCCCTTCTGACTGAGCCCAATCAGGAGGGCATTCCCATAGTCCAAATGGGGTGTCACCAGAGCATGGACTATGGTTTTCCTGGCTTCGGTGGGGAGAAGATCCAACACCTTTCGGAGAATTTTTAATATCCCAAAACACCTTCCTGTTACCTTGTTGACTTGGGTCTTACCAGAGAGGTCGGAGTCCAGCATAACGCCTAGATTTCTAACCGCCTCTACGGGGGTAGGCAGCTTACCCAGTTTGCTAGGCCACCATGCATGAGACCACACAGAAGTAGCTCTCCCGACCACCAGTAGTTCGGGCTTATCGCCATTCAGACGGAGACAGTTGTTATTCATCCAGGCCGCTACTGCCGACATACAGTCCGAGAAATTGGTGGAATATTCTCTTCGGTCAGGGGTCAGCTTAAACACCAGCTGGGTGTCGTCGGCATAGCTGACAATGCCCACCCCAAAGTCCTCTACAATGTGTGCCAGGGGTTCCATATAGATGTTAAATAACGTAGGGCTGAGACTTGAGCCCTGTGGAACCCCATGGCTCACCTTTCAAGGAGATGATCTAAAGGGTGGGCAGTGTAGCTGAAAACTTCTGTCGGTCAGAAAGGAGCGTAGCCAAGCAAGTGCTGATCCCATTACTCCTATGTCCGAGAGACGAGACAGCAGCGTTGAGTGCAGCACGGTGTCAAATGCTGCACTAAGGTCCAATAGGACCAACGCCGCTGTCTCGCCCTCGTCCACTATCTGCCGAATGCATTCAGTCGAGTATAGACCTGCCGACTGTCGAGTAGCCTGATCTAAATCCTGACTGGGAGGAGTGAAGGAGAGCTTCTTTCTCTAAGAACTCCATGAGTTGTTTATTAGCGATTTTTTCTATGATTTTAGCACAGAAAGGGAGAAGGGAGATTGGGCGGAGATTTTGGAACTGGGAAATATGAGTGTTGGGCTTTTTCTTTAATGGCAGGACTTGGGCAGTTTTCCAAACTTCAGGAACATAGCAATCTTGGAATGATAGAGTGATCATATGCCTAATGTGATCAACCAGACCAAAACTGATCTTCAGGAGGAGCACATCACTGTTGGACTCCACCTGATGGCCAACAGAGCCAGGACAGACATCCACACACATCCACTCCAAGAACTTCTGGATCATCAGCCAACAACATAAACGCCCAAGTCAATGCCAGTCAGCCCCTCATGCTTCCATACCTTGAAAATGCATATGTAGTTTTCAAATGGCTCCCATTCAGCACCTGGAAAAACCGTGAAGCACACCCTGGTCAACAAGCAAGCTGGACTATGAGACCCACCTCTATGTCAGGATAAGAAAAAAAAATACCTCACTAGAGCTCTGCAGACCATTCAGACCTTAGTTGGCAAATTCTCTCAACTTCCCACACTACATTCACACACAAGAGGGAGCTCCACTGCTCCCCATTCAAAACCAGGCATGATTTATAACTCCACACTTTCAAGGAACTACATAACACTAGCACAGCATACCTCAAAAATCGCATTTGCTTTCACAAACCTTCCATTCAACTGCGCTCATTCGGAATCCTACTTGCATAAATCCATGCATATGGAAAACCAATACTGGTGGCCCCCCCTTCTCCTACATCAATCCTAAAGCATGTAACAACCTGCCGCTACACAGCCTTTGAGCAGTCCCACTAGGCCCTATGTGTGTCTAGACTCACAGTGGCTAAGAGCCACAGTACTCTTCTGAGTGACAATGCGCTTTACAAACCTGCTTAACATGTCCTGACAAAGAAAGCTAAAATGCAATACAGTAAACATAAAATTACCATTAGAAATAGAATATACCAGTTGCTCAACCTTAGTTGACAGAGGGTGTAATTGAAGTCAAATTAGATAACAAATAACAGAAGCAAAACACAGATTTGAAAGTGGCCGTGATAATTCAACATTTGACATGAATATTACAGGGTTAAAATACTAAACACTTCATCCAAATGGGTTTAACAAGAAAGAGATGAAGTCATATAATCATAACAGACAAAAATCTTATTGACTTCTAGAAAAGACGTTCCAACGATACAACTGTGTTTGTTATTAAATGATCAGTAGGTAAACGCTATGTGTGAGGTATTGAATTAGATCATAGAAAGACCCTGTGCAGGGAGGTGTCCAAAAATAAGAATAATGATTGGTCGTATTATAACATATAGGAACAAGATGGTCCATCACTTTCAAATTATAGCAATAGGTGCTGGGATTAACTTAGTAACACAACATTTGTTTTACAGAAATCAGCTGTATATGGATATATGGTACCACATTATAAAAAATAGAATTTGTATTAAGGAGTTTGGTACAATTTAGGTAGGATGATTGCTGTCAAAATAATGTTAAACTTTGTTTTCTATTACTCACACAAAGTGCGGTAACCAATTTCACATTTGAGAGATTAGTCTCAAACTGTGATTCACAAGGTCCGACTATTTTGAAGGAGATAATGAAACCTTTAACAATATGATCTACAGATAATAGCATTTTCTGATAGTTATCACAAATATGATCAGAAATGGCCAACCATAAATTTCTCTAACTGAACAGGAATGAATCCTGATATATTCTATAAATAATCATTCCCTAATGGGTTGAACATATTGGTCACAGAATTGGGCATTACACATAAAACCGACAGTACAAAAGGAATTCATTTTTCCCTCTTTATAACAATAAATTGCAATGGGACCAGGATAATTAGAGGGATGAACTATGCATCGCTTGCAATGTATTACAACAGCGCAGAAATGTCTTGCTGCTATTACAGTAAGCAAAATAAAATGTATGAAATAGAATTTCAAAGAATTTACAAGTTAGCATACAATGGTCACTGATCAAATCTAACTTTAGTTGTGATTCATAGTCAATAGACCGGTCTACGGACTAAATAAAGGACAAATATTTATGAAATACAGCTGTCTAAATTCAGATTCATGGATTTCAATTGGTGTGAATAAGATTTGATTAGTAGGAAGCACCATATCAGTAACACATTTACCTTTGAATATTACATTTTGGTATTGTAAGGAAATAAAAAATACTCCACAAAAAAGAAACTAGATGAACAGGTTATAGTCTTTCCACACATAGTTAGTGTGGAAGTGTGGAAAGTAGATATCCTACTTTTTAGCATGCAGCAGAGAACACATTATTGCAAATAATGCTGGAAAGTACAAAAATAAATTCTCACAATAACATTAAACACAGAAGATTTTACATGTAGTTGATAGACACATGATGTTACTTGCAGGACAACTATTTGCTTTATTCCAATAGGCATCAAAAGGATTTGTTTAGTAGGAAGTACCATACCAAGAGTACAAGTACCTATAAACATTGTTATAACATGGTAACAAAATTAATAAACATTCACAAATGAAACAATTTCTCACGCAGTTACCAATTTGAAAAAAATGTACATAGATATCAAGTTGGAATACCTTAACATTTTGTGACATTCTCATTCCACATTGGAGGAAATTGCTACTTTGGACCACAAGTATTTAAATAACTGATACTACTCTTATTTACAATAGCCATCTGTGGGTACTATGTTAACCATTTAGGCTGTACTTCTACCATCCTTTATAGTTCAAATACTTTTTAATGATAAAGTTCATTAATGTAAACACAGAACTCCGCAATTGCCGGATTAGGTCACTGTGATACAACTTACCACAGACATGTCATTACTCAGTTCTCTTTATTATGACAGTTACCAATACGCTCAACGTTATCTACTTAACACCAACTCCTCTCATTTACCTTTATAGACTAATATCTACAGTTGATATTAGAAGGATTAGTATAAACATGGATGACTCCTCAAATGCTGCAGGAAAAAAGCCAAGGATAAACAAATCGGAATAGATTTGTATAAACCAAAAGGTATTCTGATAAGCACAATAGGAGTACAGATTTCCTTTTTTGCAGAGTTAACACATCTTACGCTCAACATAGGTCAAAAGGACTCTCCGTTACTAATGCAGTCATTGCCGGTTACTCATCATACAGTTATTTTGTTTATTAATCCTAAACATTTTAAATCCTTGTTATAACAGATGTTCCTTTCCGGTGACCTTCGTGGAACGATTCTTTAAGTATATAAAATAAAACAATTGAAGTATCACTTTGGATAGCTGGCATAAGCCTCATTTAGACTATGGCAGGTGACCCACAATCTGTCAGGGTAGGAGAGGTTGTTTCATTTGCAACCCTGGCCTCTGCTGATAATTATCTTTCGGCCAGACAGAAACCAGACTTCAGAGAATCTGCACCCCAGCTCTTCTGAATGGACTAAAAGTTCAGAATGCTCGCAAAGATTTTTGCTTAAAATCCCACCAGCCAATGTTGCAGCTGGTCTTCCAAAAAGAAAAAGTGACCCCAACACCTTTAGAGTTCTCAGGGTGTGTTGTCATGTTGATTAGTTTCCAGTTTGTGGCCACCAGAGTTCCACAGTGGTCCAACTGGGGCGAGAAGGCTTGAATTAGACCATGGCTCTAAATCGGATACAAGGTCTGATACAAAAACAGAGGGACCAGACTCCTTCAGGTGCAATGGTTCTTGAAATATGACCGTTCACCCAACTTAAATTAGAGCAAGTGGACCATCATTTTAGTTGACAGTACTCCACAACATTCGTGACATGGTACCTCACCCACAAAACAAACTCAGGCCCATAGGCTTCAAGGATTTTTTTTAGTTTAAAGGAAGTTTATTTGTTAAGAAAGTAAGACATAATACAATACTCCGGGTAATATATATGACGAGAATAATACTGCTTAAATATCTGAGAAAGGGGGACAGAGAAAAAAAAAAGTAATCGAAAGAAAGAGGGAATGTTTAAAGCATTACATTTGACCACATTTTGATAATGAATTTGGGTGTCATCATGTACATTATAATCAATGAATTGGTTAAGAAACCATGAATTAAAAATGTATAGAGCAAACGGTTAACACTGGAAAAGGGGGTCTAATGGAGTTACAGCAAATTACACCAGAAAGAATACACAGTAGTTGAAATAACCAAGGGATTTTCTTAAATAAGTAATGTAGTAACCTTAGGAGGAGAAGCAAATAATGCCAGTGCTTAGCAATATGATTAAAGTACAAACACACTCTGTGGTATGGTCCAATTTAAGGACGTGCTGAAAGGGAGCTCTGAATATAAGGGGCATGCAGGAGAGTGGAAACACATTTTCCTAGACCCTTACCTGCCATGGCTTCAAAAGCCAGCTAGGCAGCCTTGACTGTGCATCTGTAGAATCTGAAACCTATGCCACATGGGGAGCAAGGGTTTAAGGGGGTTATGCAATGGATTCAGAATGACCCCGAGCTGCTACATTCTGGACAATATTGGAGTTCGTTCAGAAGGTAGGCAGGCAGCCGCACCTAGAGGTGTTTGAATAGTTGAGGTGCAACATCAGCACCAAGACTGTAGTTTCTAGGGCAAATAAGGGAGGATCTTCCAGATAGCACATAATGTTGCAAAGTATTTGGAAGGTTGTATGTGAACCGCACATGCATTTACAATGCATGCTTTTACCACACATCCATTACAATGCAATGCCTTTACCAAGTAAATACCTTTACAATGCATGGAGAGTATACATGGTAAACATATCTACATCTTAACATGGGGCAACCTTCCCAAATGCCAATTATTTTTACAATTAAAATTCTTTTAGGGGGTAATCCCTGAACCCTCCTTTTTGTAGCCTTACAACCCAAATCCCTCACACACCTAAACACACCCTTACCACCCTATACACACACCCAAAACCACATCTATACATATAAATCACCCCCAGGTTAGCCCTTGAACAGCCCAGATGCCAGGGTGGGGTGTATTTAAAAAGTAGGAGATGTATTTAAGTTTTACATGTCCTGGTAGTGAGACTCAAATTAATTACACTACTGCAAGAAGACCTCTCCCATAGGAGAGCATTGGAATTACCTTATTGCATGTAATAAGCTGCAACTTCCATTGGGACAGTTTGTGTCTAAAGAATTGTAATTAAAAGCCCTCTTTAATGGTAGTCATTTTTAGGTTTCGACCTGGCGAAAAGCTACTTTTGTAACAGTATGGCTGTTTCGTCCCGCCTCTGTTTCCCATTGGCTAGCTCCATAAATGGAGGCTAGCCATTGGGAAACAGAGGCGTCCGTCATTCTCTGAGGCGACTCGTGGGCGTTTGAGAATTTTTCTCATCCGGCCCCTTTGGACACGTCAGTGCGGCGGTGGGCGGGGTTTATTATTTTTTTTCTTTCCGTATTTTCAGGAGTGCCTTCAGCCGGATTGGTGTTGTTTTTATTTGCGTTCAGGTAAGATGCATTTTGTTTACATTTTTTTAATTGTTTGTTTCTGTTTGTTTCTCCACTTTGTGTGTCTCGTTGCTGCCCCGTGTAGTGAATGTTTTGCACGGTATGCTTGTTACTTATGTTTTTTTTTGGTCATTTCCGATTTTCTTTGGATCGTCTACGGCTTGTGGCTTCAGGTATCTTTTTCCTCAAGATAAAGGTAAGTGCGACACTGTTCCGACATGCCCCGTGTTTGTTCGTGTACCCCGTCTTATGTTGTCTCCCTGTTTGTTTTACGTCTTTGTCTCGTTGCTGCCCAGTGTTCTGAATGTTTCGCTTTGCACGGTATGCACCCCCTCATGTCTCCCTGATTTTTTACGTTTTTTTTGTGTGTCTCGTTGCTGCACCGTGATGTAAATGTTTCGCTTTGCACGGTATGCTTGTTTTATATGTAGGGCGGGAATGTGAGATACAGCAATAACTTGTAAAGATAGCGCCAGTTCGGTGTCTCTACTCATTCTTAGCTTGTTGGTTTTACACTTTCCGAAGGGCACTTTTCACTCTTCGAGTAAGGGTGGAAATCCCGTTTGCTCAGCTTGGGCATTAAGAGGGATTTACATGAACAAATCAGGACACTAGAGCGAGCAAACAAGATTTTATCTCACCACTGTAGCTATGCAATACAGAACTGAGGTTAAAACCAAATCACTAGGAATGGAGACTGTAGCGCAGAGAGGGGGGAAAACACTCGGCAGAGGCTTGATCAGTCTTAGCTACAGATCTGTCAAAAACTTACTCCAGTACAGGGTGCCATATTTATGCAGCAAAATTATACAGAATATGGAGACACGTCACCTCGTAGAGTGATATCGGTCCCAAAGAAATACATCCACTGAGATCAAAGATATTCGTCCACAACAGCAATGTTGCTTGAAGCAGCTCCACTTAGCACTTTGTTTGCAGCAGTCAGCAATAAAGTCAGCCCTCAGCAAGGTTTGCAGATTAGTTCACTATAAATCTATTGCAAGCGGTGGACTTCCAGCACAAAAGGGGACTGGACTGAGCAGCTGGTAGCTTTAAATTTGCAATGCAGGCTCCGCGAAAGTAAACCTCAAAAGCGCGTCTTCAGCAAACCAGCCATTACTTGAAGCTTAGGCATAGGGCATGTGGGCTCCGCAGGAAACCGCAGGGAGAAATAAAGCTGGAGTGAAAATGAAAAAAAAAAATGTTGGAGAACAGTTGCATTGTTGTCGCCCTGGATCACATGGCGTAGAGAAACCAGGCTTAAAGAAAAACAACGGAAAGGTATGTGCCGAAAACGCAAGCATGAAAAAGTATATTTAATTTGCGCTCGGAATAAAGCAGAGTCTGCTGACGGCTATCCATGCACCACATGAGCTACAAAAGCACTTTTACAAATACAAATCTAGTCAAGACTAGTGGCAAGCTTAAAAAACAATTAGAGATCAAATACGAAAACTGAAGGGAATTCCATCAAGAGGGACCTTCTAGTTTTTAATTACACTGACATTTCTGTGCTTAATTACAGGGGTGATCGACTGCTACCTAAACTGAGACAGGTTTACCCAAGTGTGAGAACACTGAAAGACAGCAAAGTGGTAGAATTAGGGTTAGAGGGTGGCCATTTCGTGTTTTTTCAACTATGCCCATTAATGAAAGAGCAATGGCCAATTATTTTAAACAAAGAAGAAATCTCTGGAGTATTTGGTGTTTTTCATCGTCCAGTTCTATCTTAAGAACAAGCATTGGAAATGCAATAGGTCTCGCATTTTCTTGAGTTAGGACTATTGGCGAGGCTAGCTGGCTCAGATGCAGACCTATGGGAGCGTTGATGTGTGAGGGTATCAGAGGTGGCAGGATTCCTAGTCGCTGCGACACTGGGTGATAGGAGCGGCGTATGACAGAAGTGAGGGAACTTGGAGGGCACAGCAGTGGGTTTAAAGGACAGGTGGGGGGGTGACTCGACGTAAATTGATACTTGTATAGCGCACTACTCACCCACAAGGGTCTCAAGGCGCTTGTACGAATACCGCTGTGAAACCCATCCTGGCTTTCCCTGTGAGGTGTCCACTCCTGGGCACCCCCAAGGTGGAGGCCAGGCATCCTTAGCGTTGTGGGGGCCGTTGTGGAGATTAAGCAAGCTGTTGCCCAGAGTTGCAGAGTGGGACTCCATGATTGGAATAGGCACCGAGGCGAGAATTATCAGGTCCATGGAATTTTTAGCCCAAGACCCGCCGAGGCGGGGAATTGAACCCTGGTCCCGGTCTAGACCTCTGCATCAGGGTCTGCCGCTCTAACCATTGAGCCACACTTCTCCACGTGAGCTTTAAAAGAAGGGGGGGAGGGATTGGAGATGCCGTGTGGTGATAGGTGCTTCGGTGTGCGTGTTGAGGGGGTGTAAGGGTCCTAAAGTGGTGAACGCGAGACAGGATGTCACAAGCAATGGAGATGTTTATAAGGTGGGTGAGGGCTTGGCCGTCCAGCAAGCTAGGCACTGGAAGCGCTTGCTGCTGAGGTGTGCGAGTAGTCTTATCCGATCAGAAAATCGGAACAGAGAAATAAGGTGTACCTCACACTGAGTTCCGGCTTTTGATTCGGTGAAAGCTCATCTGTTGTCCAGAACCGTGGGACTGACCTACCCGTCAGATTACGGAGCTGGTACGTTTTGTTTCTCAGCCTCCAAATGTTGTGCATTTGTCTCTGGCAGGACTGGAGTGCATGTGTATGCCTGTGTAAATGTCTGTGCGTGTGTTCATGCATATATGCTTGTATGAGTGAGTGCATGCTAAAAGGTGTGCGTGCGCAATTTGGAAGAGCCTGTTCGGTGGGTTGGCAAGGTTGGGAGCCGGAGTCAGAGTTGATGGAACTGTTAATACACTGTGTGATTTTTATGCAGTTAGCTAAGTGAGGAAAGCAAACTTGCTGCTGCAGAAGAATTACTATTTATACCAGATTTCTGACTGCTACTTAAGAGTATTGGTTCGCTTGGAGAGAGGCCTGCCTTCTTTCTTGTACCTGTACCACAGTAAACGTATATCAAATGAAAATAGAGACTTTGGCCAATACACCACTAAATAATTATGTTTACGAGGAAAGGGGAAAAACCTAGGAGAGTTTTGACATGTGGAAAAAGTGGAGGAAAGGGAATATTGAAATTTGCAATCTGTGGAGAGGCCCAGTTAAGGAAGGGGTGGGGTTCCTTCGTTTCTGCTTACATCATTGTGTGTGTATGCAGAAACGGATGGATGTGTGTGTGTAAGTGCGTGCGTGCCATTTACTTACAGGAAATACACGGAGATCAGAAGTGCCCAGAAGCTCCGCCTCGAGCTGCCAAACCACCCCTTGGCTTTCATTCACAGCGTGAGTCCGAGGGAGCAGCCATGTCTGCGCCGGGTTTATCAGCGTGCTGCTGTATGTGTTTGTGCATGGGTGTCTGTGCCTGTCTTTGGAGCAAGCCTCGACCCTTGACCTCCATACAAAGCTTCAGCAGAGTAGCCTCATGCTCTAGGATGGATCTTGCAGGAGGCAGGGTGGGGCAGGAGCCAACACTGAAGTGGAGTGGAGGCAACAGGTAGGGCGGAAGACGTGGGTGGAAAACGCTTAAAAGTGGGCAGTGGTGTCTAGTGTCCATGTAATAGCTCGTCCGTAGGGTCCAATAGGTCTCACATTTGCGAGAGATTAAGCTAATGGCAATGTAAATGACAATGCCATTTATTTATCTGTTTTCAAAACCAACACAAATACAAATTGTCATTTACAATGCCAATAGCTCTAACTATTCCAAAGGCGAAACCATTGCATTGTAAATGCTTGTTTAAATCTGAATTCAGTAAAAGCCACTTTTAAAGTTGGCATTTTCTTATGAACATGCATGCAGCCTATTCCTTGATCCAATTTGGCACAAAATGGTTTCAGCACTCTATAAACAATGTTAATAAAGCTTCATATCACATTCAACTTCAAATTATTTAAGCGAATAATTGCACATAGGGAAAGAAGATATCCAGATTCAGTAGATATATTTCTTGTTCCAAATTTTTTTTTTTTATTATTCACAGAACAGAAACTTCTTCCATAGACAAATTCATTATAGCCAACGCGTTTCATCTCACTAGGAGACTTCTTCAGGGTTTTGAATCTATAGTATAAGTTAAGTTCCTCAAGCAACACAGAAAATTCTCACAGAGGCAGTATAAGTGGAACACTCAATAACATGTTCATATAGTATCAAAGCGGCATGATAACCACATGTAAACCGGTCCGTAAGGGTTTCACTGTGTGAAACCCTCCTATGGACCAGTTTACGTGCGGTAGACTATGAAAATTTTAGTGTTCCACTTATACTACCTCTGTGAAAATTTTCTGTGTTGCTTGAGGAACATAACATACTATAGATTCGAAGCCCTGAAGAAGTCTCCTAGTGAGACGAAATGCGTTGGCTATGATGAATTAGTCTATAAGTTTCTGTTCTGTGAATAATAAAAAGAATTTTGGGAACATGAAACATCTACTGAAACTAATACCTTCTTTCCCTATGTGCAATTATTCGCTTAAATAATTTGAAGTTGAATGTGATATGAAGTTTAATTAACAGAGTACTGAAACCATTGTGCCAAATTGATTTCGTAGGATTTTTCCTACATTGTGGGGAGTAGAGTGGGAAGTACTCCCTGGTTTCACGCACCTTCAATCAAACTAGGGGACACTTATCATTTGTTGGGTGCGGATTTTATTAGCCTCTGATCTATTGTGTGTCCCTGTTCCTTGATCCCATGACTAGGTGAAGTAGGTCTCTGTGTATAGCACTCACAGTAGGAGCAAGGGAAATCTAGTTTTGCAATATGTGCAACTCAGTTAACAATTGGAAGGAGCTGCCACACTTGCACACCACAGAGGCACTGCCTGAGCTCACAAAGGACTGGTCACTAATCTATTGTGACTCCAGAAAAGCTGGGACTCTGACAGGGAGGAAGGGGACGTCCGACACCTCGGGTTGATAGGTGTAGAAGCTTCTCCAACTTCAAGGAAGGAATTGGGAATATATTTTGGACCTCTGACCCAAACTCTTCAGAACACTTCTGGACCTGTGGATACTATGCCCAGAAGGACTGCTGTTGTGCTAAAAAGAACTGTTGCCCTTCTCACCTGGATGAGAAATACTGACCCTGCATCTGTTGAACCCAGGACCACAGTGACTTCAAGGGCTAGTTGACTGGCCTCCTGACCTGAGGCTCAGTGCTAGAATGCTCCCGCAACTGTGAACCCAACACCTGCACTTCATCTATGATTCTACCCTGCCAAGTGCTGTCACCCCAGTCCTAGACTCCTGGAAGTGGTCCTAAGGTGCTCTGCCAGCCTCAGTGGATTCAGCAGAACCGACATCTCTGCTTTGCGAAAACCCCAAGCAGAACCAATGCAACGTCACTGCTGTGTGGATCTTTTCAGTCAAAAAAGATGCACATCAGAGCCTGTTGCAGTGACAATAGCAGCCTCAATACTGGAGTCCCCATAGCAGCTCCTCTGAACCCAGGTATTGCCCGCCCCCATTGTGTGATGTATCCTTGACACCAGACTTTGGATCACAAGGCCTCATTGGAACTCTGAATGACCTAGCATCTCAAAGAGATATTTTTTACCAAGATGCTCACAACCCTCCACAAAGCACGATTTGAGGTACTTTGTTCATTCATTGTCCCAACTGGGTCCCTGTATCCGGCCCATACTCCATTGTGGTGGGCCTGAGCTTGTGAATTTGTAATAGAGACCAGATATCCACATTGGCATTTTGTGGTGCTATTTAATATTGCCAGTTGAACAGATTGGATTTGTTGTTTTATTTATTAAAAAGTACTCTTTTATAATCTGGTTTGGGATCTATTGTGGTCTGTTTTTAATGGGTTACTAATTGAAGTGTTGCACAAAAACGACACATTCGCTTTGTTTTAAGCCTGGTTGCTCTGTGCCATCCTACTAGAAGGCCCAGCAAAGGATAATTTGGGGTTTGCTTGCGACTTTACTTGAAGAAATTTGGTTGGTGCTGGAGTAGGTCTTCAGTTCGCCCCTCAATCAGTAACCTAAATTCCTACACATACCTTTTATTGTAGATTCAGAGTTCTGGAGTCTACTAGTACCCGAGTGCTGGGGCCAAATGACCAATTAAAACTAGCCAAAAATTAGGAAAAATGCTTTAGGAGAGTATTTAAAAAGTACAAGTGCCTTTGATAAAATAGCTATAGATTTGTTTAACACCAATAGGGTGGCATGAGAGGTCTTTAGAGAAAACCATGTTAAAGAAACCAATGAAAAAGAATTAAGCATTTGAAAGTATGCATCTAGGACCTTTTTGGAGATTAATTGCCAGTTGATACAGCAGTATTCAAATCTGATGTGAATATGGCACTTTACATATGCGGTGGCAAGAATCAACAATCACGGTTTGTTAAAAAGGATAAATCTCCTCTTCTCCCATCTTTTTTCCGTCCGATTTCATTAATACATGCAGATAGCACATTTTTTTCTAAAATCTTGGCTTCTCGTCTTTCCACTGTCATAACCTCATTAGTTTCTAGGTTTCAACACGGCTTTATCCCCGCACGGGATACGACTGATCATAACCGGCGACTCATTACCTTCCCCAACTGGACCCAGGCAACCAGATCAAATAATAAATATTCTTGCTAGATGCTGGAAAAGCTTTCAATAGCGTTGCCTGGGCTTATTTATGGGATATGTTGGACAGGAAGGGATTTGGTAAGGGCTTCATAACTGCACTTAAATCTATGTATATTACTCCTTAAGCATGTGTCCGTATAAATTCACAGTTATCCTCTTTTTTTTTTCAATCACTAGCGGTACTAGACAGGGGTGTCCTTGCTCACCTTTACTTTTTGCACTTTATATTGACCCTTTACTTAATTACTTTAATTTGGAAGAAAAAACTAAACCAGTTTGTTTGGCCAGTGTAAATTATCGGGCATTAGCATACGCTGATGACATTGTTGTTGTCACAACCGATGTTGAGTGCGGTGCCAGCAATTAATGCTTTAGCATCAGAGTTAGGGGCATTCTCTGGGTATAGATTAAATTTGTCGAAAACCCAGATTTTATGTGCAGGACATAACATGCGGACTAATTTCCCCAACTGTATCAGAGGTGATGTACCTCGGGGTCAAAATTTCGCTACCTATATCTGGAATCCTGGACTTAAATATGAATCCGGTCCTGGCTAAGATCAACTCCACTCTGCAACGTTTAGATCACCTACACTTATCTTTACATGGTAGGGTCAACGTTCTGAAAATGCTGATTTTACCCAAGGTTCTATACCTCTATCGCTCAATTCCCTTGGAATTTTCCCCTACTTGTATTAGAAACTTAGAAAGCGCAACATCTAGATTTTTATGGGGATATAGGAGACATTGAAAGGCTCTTAAAAAATGATTCTTAGTAAAGAGCGTGGAGGATGGAATGTTCCGTATTTCTTGTTTTATTATTTTGCAGCAACTTTACAATTTATCAGTCCATTAATAATGGGAGAGCAAGCTCAAATACCAACCTGCAGTTCTCCTATTTATGAGGATTTGGGGGGGGGGGGGGGGGGGAGCAAAATCCCATTTTCGAAAAGATGAGCCCAGTTATTATAAGAAAACCAAATTCAAGACACTAAAAGCAGCATTTGAGGTATGGTATAAAATCCGAAATTGTCTGGGATTAACCAAGTTGAATGCCTATACACCTTTTGTAGCCTCTGGTTTATTACCAACTGCAATTTTTGTGACCTAGTGGCGATTAGGTGGAACTCAAAGGGTGTTTGCTATTTGGGTGACCTTACTGGAGGCCAGTTGGCCTCCTTTCAGGAATTACAGAATAAGTGCTCTTTAAGTAGAAATTATCTTTTAAAGTTTTCGGATTCGTATTTTTTTTCAAAACTCATCTCCCTCAGGCATTAATATGAATAAGGTCCCCCTTCTGGATCTCTTGGACTTTCTATCTTTGTCTGCTCCAGGAATTAGGGGATGACTTAGCTGTATGTCAGGGGAGGTGGGTAAGCAAATTGGAGGTAACCGATATTAACGTTTTAAAGTCGGTTAAACTTGCCTCCGAATGCCTTATGACTGGGATGATGAAATCTCAACATTTTATGTTTATACATGATCTTTATAATACTCCGAGTAAAGTTGTTAAATGGAGTACTACAACAGGGACAAAATGCAATCGCTGTGGTCTGTATGCTGCAGATGTTATACATATGTTTTTTGGTTGCTCGGAGAATTCTTTAAACTCGAGAATTTTCTGGCTGCTGTGTTAAAATTTGATGTTAAAATAACTGCAGAGATGGTATTAATTAGTTTAGATTCTGGTAATTTAAGACCTAAACCTTTAACTGTTTTTTTTTATCTGTATGGTGGTAGGCAGAGCATGTATTACTAGGGAATTGATCAACACGGACTCTCCTTCCTTTTTCAGTTGGAGGGAAAGGTTACTATATGTATAATATGGAAATTGCTATGTATAGATTAAAGGGGGCCAAAAAAGGGCTCTGGGTGCAAAAATTTGGGATCCTATAACTGAATGGATCTAGATATTGTTTGATGATTCCTATGGCAGAAATGACATACCTTTTGTTCCTTTCCACTTAATCATTTTTTCTCTTTTGTGTATAAAATATGATCGACCACTACTGTATTTCCTTGCATAAAGAATTAAGCATTTGAAAGTCTGCATCTAGGACCCATGTAGAGATTAAATGCCAGTTGATACAGCAGTATTCAAATTCGATGTAGTGGCACTTAACAATGTATGCCAGACATCGCATGCCATTACAATGCAAGTCGTTACAACAACTTGCTGTGGGTGGGGTGGTGTCACTAGATGTCAGAATAGTATCACTTGCTATTCCAACTCCAGTCTGTAACAGTAGGGAAGGTGTTAGATTTCAAAATCCAACACCATCTGCCCCCTACAGAAGGTCTTAACGATTTGCGGTGTAATGGTGTGCGTTGCAACAAGGTCATAAGCACATTGCAGTGGCATGCGATGTAAAGAGGTTTCCCATCTGATGTGAAAACAGAATTCGGTTTTATCGGTTAAGGATTATTCCTTAACCTTATTAGGATGTTATTTATAAATTGAATCTGGTTGTAACAAATAGAAGAGATTACAATTGTATTGACTTGAGAACTCAACATTACATATAAAGGGATTTCCTTCACTACACCCCCCCAAAAAAAAAATCTGTACAATTCCTGACGAATCACCAAATGCATGGAGGCAGTTTGGATGTTCAGACAAACTTAGACATGGGCTTGTAAGGCAAAGAGGCATGGGGTTCTGTTTTTGGTCTGAGGTTTACAAGACATTTTCCTGAACAAACAGGTCATGTCTGCTGACTACGCAGCTAGGCTCAATCACCTTGCATGAATAGCATGTCAAAATCAAACTGGAGCCTATACCAGAAGCTCCCCAGTGCCAAAATGTATCTGAAAAGAAACCATGGGACCCAGTTCCTTACACATACAGTGCTGGATGTGGCGCTTGGTTTACAAATCCTTATATTATGAAGACTTAAAAAATATGACTATTTGAACACATCAGAACTTGCTACGAATAACTAATGTGCACAAGCGATTGGATCCCATCTGTAAACAGGGATTGTTCATTCAACTGAGAATCTGGAGACTGGTTTGAAATGGTTTCAGGGATACAGTAGATGCAATTTCCAGATCACCAAGGATTCTCCATATTCAGGTGCATGATCAGATTTACTTGAATTATTGTGGGGTGCATACAGAATCTCAAACCCCATTGAAGTTCTTAGATTGGCATCCCATGCTCTTTCAGTGTCAGGATAAACAATTGGATGGAATGCTGAATTAAACATTCACCCCAGTCACAGATCTGGGTCAAATCCTTTTTTTGGAGACAGTTTATACCCAACCATATGCAAATCAGTTTGGACCCTGAGAGAGTCCAGCCTACCCTGAACGGTATACAACCTTTACAACGCAACTTTTACAACGACCTACCATTACCACGCATTTTTTACAACGCAGGATCCATTACAACGCATACCATTACCACGCATGTATTTACAACGCAGGTACCTTTACAACGCATACCATTACAACGTAAGTATTGGTAAGTATATTATTTTATTAAAAATATTATAATTTTGCGTTTTTGGGTAAAGGGGTATTTTTAGGGTTCAGGGTCAGTTTTGGTTTTTTGGGTAAAGGGGTATTTTTAGGGTTCAGGGTCAGTTTTGGGTTTTTGGGTAAAGGGGTATTTTTAGGGTTTAGGGTCAGTTTTCAGTTTTTGGGTAAAGGGGTATTTTTAGGGTTCAGGGTCAGTTTTTGGGTAAAGGGGTATTTTTAGGGTTCAGGGTCAGTTTTCGGGTAAAGGGGTATTTTTAGGGTTCAGGGTCAGTTTTCAGGTAAAGGGGTATTTTTAGGGTTCAGGGTCAGTTTTCAGGTAAAGGGGTATTTTTAGGGTTCAGGGTCAGTTTTTGGGTCAGTTTTGGGTAAAGGGGTATTTTTTGGGTTCAGGGTCAGTTTTGGGTAAAAGGGTACAGGGTAAAAATTAAATATAATTAAATTTAAATTACATTAAATTAAATGACATTATATTAATTTTAATTAAATTAAATATTAAAAAATATTACATACTTACCAATACTTACGTTGTAATTGTATGCGTTGTAAAGGTATATGCGTTGTAAATACATGCGTGGTAATGGTAGGCGTGGTAAAAGTATGCGTTGTAACGTCATACATCCACCCTGAACTGCCAGGGCAGGTCTTCCCTGGCAGAGAAACAAGCTTCCTGGAACTGGTTTTGGGTTAAAATCGTTCAGCCAGGCTAGCTTGAATCCGGTGGTACGAAGAGGAGTGGTGATGGACGGAGCATCTGAACCAATCGAACACTCACACCCAGTCAACAGATCTGGGTTTGATCCATCACTGTTCTTTAGCCCACTCTGCCACCCCAGTTCAGACATGGCCATATGCAAAACTCCGGTGGCATATTGAGCATGGGACCCATGTCTGGTCATACCCCTTCCACTTACGGCAACAAACGTGTTAAAAAAACAGATGGCCGGAATGCTGAATTAATCAAATATTCACCTCAGTCACATATCTGGGTTAATCCATGTTTTTGCACGTCATGCCATTACAGTTTAGACTTCGATGTAGCATGTCCTGCGTGGGTAAGGTACCTGTGATTCAAAGAGCTCCTTCAAACAATGGTTATGGATAGTATCCTGAATTAGACCAAAAGGTCATTGAGACAGTAGAGGATTCACCAGTGTCTGTAGGGGATACCTGCTTTTGAATGCTTCTGCGAAGCTTTCCCCGAGTGCCAGTTTACGTTGAGATTTTTAATGCAATTGCAAAATAGGATAATCCAATTGCACATTTCCTAGTAGGCCTCTTACCAGCTTGGAATTTTGGTGGGGTGAACCAAGTAGAGTGCTGTACAAGATGATATTTAAGTAAACACTTTATTCAAGTTAAAAAACATATGCAGTGAGAACTTCGCACTCCTTTGCAATCAATTAGAAGGCGGGAAATTACATGGAGAAGTAATAGACTCCCCACATGTAGCCTTGTATTGCTCCATTTGCCACGCTCAAGAGGACTAGGAAAGCAAAAAAATACTTCAGGATATCGCCCCCTTATCAACCACGTGAGAAGCTAACATGCCAAGAGAGACAAGTTACTGAAAAGAGGAATAAACTAGAAAAATTTTACTCTTAATTTATTGATTTAGATTATGATTCACATTCCTCCAATAGCATACTCAGAAATGCTAAAAATATAGCAAACTCTTTGAAGGAAACCTTCTTGTCGCCATCCAAGTCCATCATTTTCATCACCTCTTTTGCCATGTCCTCGTCTTTCCCAGAGGCCTGTAGGATGAAGAGGCAATCAACAGGAACACGTTTAATAAAAATGAAGTACAATATGTTCATAACATTCTACTTAATAGCTAGTTAGGAACTTTGGAGAGGCTTCCCTCCCAACACCTCCCTCCAACCCTCAATTATTTGCATTAGTCTGGACACAGATTGGTCATGCTCAGTACAATCGTTAAACAATGTTCATAAGACCATTCTCCAGAATGCAGTGTTTCCCAGATATTACTTTTGACCAGATGGGCTAGCCAACGAGAGACATCCATCAGTACTGGTTGCTCAAGTCCTATACCATGGCAGGCTCTGTAGCAAGTGTGGCCCACACAGTCTTTAACTGGTAGTTCTGTGGATTTTTAACCAACAAAATCCATCCATGGGCAGCAGTCCACCTTCTGGTCTCCTAGAATGCAGTCACCCTAAAGCTCCACACTTGGCGTTGCTGCATCGGTCACCAGCTGCCCTTAGGAAGAACCCTCTCAGCCGAAAGACCAGGGCAGTGTGACTATTTACATGGTCTCTCTCTAGCGAGAGAAAGTTGCAGAGACAGCATGCAGGTCAGAAAATTCTATAGTACAGGAACTGCCTATTACATTTGCTTGTTCTGCAACACCTCTTACAGCATCCATTGTGTCCCATGACCTTCATCGAGCAATGGCCCTCGGCCTCACGCACTGGATCAGGCTTACGATCCATGCAAGTACACCTGCCTAGAACCACTACATCCAACATCCAGTCAGTCCTTCTGCCCTCAATTTGTAAACACGTGGAGTAAACCCAAAGTCACATTTGTGTTTAGAATTTCATCCCTCCTTTCATAGAGTAACTAAATATTGAACTAGGTAGATTTAGTGTTGTGGACACTGCATGTTGTGGACACTGCATGTAATCCAAGAGCTAAAATGATACCAGGGGTTTTGGATTTCAGACGTTGAAACCAACGCTAGGGAAATGGGTGCATGGTCATCCTGCCTTCGAAAATTTCGTCAGAACAGCCCAACAACCTTTGCCCTCAGACATTAACTATGAGAAGAAAAGAAAATGCACACAACAGAGTAATAAATGAGACCTGTCTGAAGTACCAAAAAACACCAGAAGAACAGTCTACTAGTGGTAAACATTTGCTCAGCCATTAGTCATTCTATTCGCGTGCAGCTAAGTTGGTCAGGTACTAGGCCAGGTCATATACCTCAATCAATGTCAATGTAGTTTTTTGTAAGTTGGTGATCTTTACCTATCAGCATTCATAAAAGTAAGTACTTTCAGAAGACTCCGACTAACCTATATTTTCCCCTTAATTTGGGGTAGAAAAGGGATTACAGCCATGCGGCTGGATGACCCAAACCTACCCATTGTTTCCAGCAAGGCCACTGGAAGGCTGTCATTTGGGTGACCGAGCGTACAGTCACTGAATAATTTTAAATTTAATTAACGTAATCAAGACTCTTCCAGACTTCCTTCAAAAAGCTAGTATATTCGTCACAAGCTCTCTGCCACATACATTTTTAATCCTAAAAAGCAGTTAAATTATGTACACCACTCTAGACAAACTACACCAAAGTGTTGCTTATCTGAAACAAGTAAGGTAGACTGAATGGTGTCCAAATACCATGGCTGAAAGCCATCTGCCTTCAAGATCAGATGCTAGCATTCTGGAATTGTATTTTAAACCTCACACCACTGGTGACCAGCATGCCTGTGGTACGACTCACAATAAAATATATATATTTTTTTTACTTAAAAAAATAAAACAAAAACTACCTTCCCGCCTAGTCCGGAGTCTTTGCTCTGATCTTCCAGGAACAGGAAGCACTCTGCACAGAGGCTCTCCTGACCAATCAATGCAGCATTGCGATTGGTCTGAGTGCTGAGACAAGGGGCACAGCCAGGGCCTGGGGTGGAGAGCATGTTCCATATGCAGGCTTTAATGCAGCCTGCATGGCGAACAGGATAAGTGCCTATGACTGTTTTGGGTGGTCCAAGATTGCCGACCAAGCAGTCACTGCACACTTGCGAGGGTTGTACCACTCCTCCCATGCTTCAGCCTGACCCCCTCAGCAAGCTGCAGCAGCAAGAGTACTATATACAACATTACGTTATCATTTTATTTCTTCCTTTTCCTGCTTGAAGGCAGTGAGGCAACGCTCCTCTGCCTTAGTGGAGGAGCCGCCACTGCTTCTCAGCAGAAGCTTTAGGCTTACTATTCGGGTGAAGAGCACATGTGCTTTTCAAATACTCCTATTGAGGTAATCTTGAAGATTCCCATGTAGGCAGCTGTATGTGCCTTCTGTAAGAGCTAAATGTTACATCTAGAGGAGCCATGCTCATTGTGCACAGGCATGATGCTGACATTTACTTTAGTGAAGCAACAAGAGATTGAGAGATGCTATTCTAAAAAATAAAAAAGGCTGGAATATTGCCAAATGTTGAAAGTTAGTGGTGGAAGAGGTGACTTCACTACTAGTGTCTATAGTAATTATCCTGTACTTTGTTCTTAATCCATCAGCCGTAAAAGCTGTATACTTCCATAGACAATCCCATCTCTAAGGAGGGTAAAGTACCAATAAAAGATAACCAAACTGCCATGACATTATCAAGCCAAACAGAGCCATAAATAGGACCTCAGAAAGCACCTGCTAGGCTGCAAATTGCAAGCAGCATTGTGAAGGTCCAGGCATACATTGGGCTAATACCCTTACAATAAATGAGAGAGAATACATAACTATCACTGGGCAATATGGGCCTATAATGCCATAAATTCGTGACTTTTACAAAAGATGTTTTTATTCATGCTTGACTGACACTGCAGGCAAGTCTTAATGTTTTGGGAAATGTGTGTTTTGTTGGGGATAATAAAATATTTGCAACGAAGTCTTATAAATCAGATTTTAAAATGTAAACAGAATTGGAAGAAAATTAAACAAGCAATTTGAAATGGGTTACTTTGGTAGTAGAGAAGAGTTTACCAAGACACAAAAAGAGAATAAAGTGCAACGCGGGACAGTACATTGTTGCAGTCGGGGACGTTGGTTTTTTATAGTTCACACAAGGGAGGATTCATTGTTAAAGGTTTGCATCAAGGATGGGACTGCAAGGGGGAGCTTGCATGGTATAGTAATCAATGTTCTAAGAACAGACCTAAGATTATGAAAGCATTACAATATACCTGCTACTAACATTTGCTTTGGAAAGTTATATATTCTGCAAATTAATTACGCACTCCATTATGGGAAATAATTCTCAGCAAGACCGTTTGCAAGTTACATTCTTTGAAACCACTGGCAAACATTCAAGAGGTATATATTTAAAAATAAACAGTTTTTAGGTTGTACTCACAGATAGACCTGGGAACTCTTCCTTTAGAAGCTTGCTCAACTCCTCCTGGTTCAGCTCTCCAGTCTTCCCATCAGCCCCTGAGTATTTCTTGAATGTCTGGATCATAGCCCCACACAGCTCTTCCAGAGGCATCTTGACTGTTTCGATCTGTAAAGCGTGTACACAGAAACCCTCAGGCTGGTTCAAAGAAATTCCAGCTTCACAAATGACAGAGTCCCTCACTCTAGCAGGTAGAAACCACAGGCCAAAAGGTACTAAATTATCTATAGGTTCCCCAGCCCCTCTGTACTGTTTGTCCAAGCCAGACAGGAGCTCTGTGGTGCTGCTCTGGATGGTTAAAATGAGGATTACTCTTTGCCCTTACTGGCCAGTGTCAATAACAGCATCCCTTGAATTTGGGTTACCCTATAGTTTTTATCTGGTCTTAAGTTTCTCAAAAGTATTCAAAATGCAGCCTATTGGCACTACACAAAGTACAAATGAACATTCTGATCCCAATCTCATGCACTCCGGCCAGCTCGAAGATTGCCTTCTCTGTGCTATTTTACTCTGCGGCCATCAACCATTCTTCATGTTCTCCACTAGAGTGTTAACACATCTACTCCGGGTCAGAGGTCAGTGTACAAGCAGCAAGGACTCCACCTTACCCCGTTCACATTAGACCAGACGGGTGGCAGTTATTGGAGCGACAGCAGCTTTGAAGGAAGGTATGCAAGAAAGATCTGGGCCCTTTCATCCTGATGGGGCAAAAGCTTGGCATTTGGAGTGGTTGCTATAGGGACCGCAGTACTCACCTTTACTTAGGGCTTTGATAGTCGCAGTAAGGACAGCAGACACTGATCGGTGTGTCCAGTGCAGTCAAAATGCCGATCAGCAAGTTATGAAGTCGTCAATGCCAAATTTGAGCCAGTGGTGGCCACCAGCAGGGCTGGGGTGAACATACCAGGGGTTTGACTGGAAGTACGGGCCAGTTTTGTTCTTGGGGCAGGTTTATCCCTTAGGGGAGGGGGTGGTGGGAAGTGAAGGAAACTTTTCGGCTTCAAAGCACCCACTGCAGAGCTCCTTTTATGCCTGGCAGTTCTCAGCAACATTGTCAAGCTCTGGTGAAAAATATCCCTGCTGGGCAGGGATCTGAGTTTTGTCTAGTGCCAGTTTTGACTCATGTAAAGTAGCGCAAAACGCATGTACCATGCAAATCACAGCACTTTGTGGATCTCTGTGAGTTACTGCTTTTTTCAGAGTTACTTGCAGTTCCTAAGTTACAGTTGTAACTAGCACAGGGACCCAAGAACTGACAAAGTTCAAACAATTAGAAAGTAATGTTTTTCCCCACGGTCTTTCCTTAATCAATCTTTTAAAGGCTTTGTTTAGGTAGAAATAAATTGCTAGTAAAGTCAACCCTAATCACTGTAGGTTTTGAATCCAGAGTTTGTGCTTCTCCAGAAGAAGCACTTAACAAATACCTACCAGTGTGGATGACATTAAAATCCTACACATTGTAGTCACCTTTGTCATATGTAAGATTTTCTATACACCTATTAACTCCCATCTCACCAATTTTCTCTGCATATGTACACAATGTAAAGTGCGCCAACACCCTACACTGGTAGGGGAAGGTGCTATAAACCAAATTAAGTACATGAGAGGTGAACTATGGAGAGAAGATGAGCACTTGTGTACAGTGACAGAGAGGAAGTGGGTGAGTAGGAGACCATTAAGGAGTCCAAAACAATTTGGTCTCACTGAGTGCCACCTGCTCCGCTTATTGGGGTGGAGGATACCAACAACCATTTAAATGATCCTTCCCTTTGCTCCGCTACTTGGCTGTGCTTAAGAGTTTGTGTGAGCTCTTACGTTTTATTTAAATTCATGTTTTATGCTAAACATTTTATTTTTTGTGTTCACCGTTAGAATGTCTGTGGGTTATACTTCCCTACCTTGGGGCACTGCAAGGTCATCATTTCCTGTGCTTTAAAAGCAAAATTTAACAGAATAGATCCAAAGGGTTGACCAAGGCACCATTTTTTCACTAATTCTCGTGGGGGGGCATTCCCCTCAACAATCTCACCTTATATCCATGCATTGTTTGGGCCAATGGTGTGACCAAAAGTGAGGGGGGCCCTGCAAAGTGCATGGATGAGTCCCCCTACATGGCCCACCACTTTTGCTGAGGGGCCCTGTGGAGCTAGTCTCCCCCACCAGGCAGGGGCTTCTGTTATGCCACAGGCTTGGTCTGATCTGACAATGTGCCAGGGCTGCTTTAGGTTCCTAGTCCGACCCTACCTACCAGCACCTTTTTAGGGGACTATGACTTCTGTTTATTCTCAGACTATGAACAAGATAGAAGAAAAAATAAGTGCATTGGCAAAGCAATTAGATCTGGTCTCTAGGACCTGTGTGCTTTGAGAACGGTTCTTAAGCACGCTACTGATCTATTTGAAGAAAGGTGTAAATCTAAGACTTTCCTTAGATGCCTTAGGCGAGGGGGGGGGCTCACTCAGACCAGTGCCACCCTGCTGCTTCTCAGAACTGACGGTAGCACTGTTTTGCAAAAATTATTGTCTCGCAAGTGAGATGCATGTGCTGGCACGCATGCTCTAGCCCAAAGGAGAAAAAGGTAAATATAAGAATAGTGACAAAGTAGGGTTGAAGAAAAACATTAAATAAAAAATAAACTCATCAAGAGTGAGCGAATAAGGCGAGCTGTGCCTGATGGTGGATAACAGACATGAGGTTCAAATCAAGACTAGACAGCCTTGTAATTTTAGCAACCCTGACATTAGGCAGTGCAGTTCTGAGAAAAACTTAGTGCCCCACGAATTATTCTTTTAAGAATGAAGCACCGAGTCCTCTCAGCTCAACGTCGTTCACTTTGTGACGCAGATACCAGAAGAAAACATGTGGTTTAAAGATAATTTTGCTGTTCCGTTTTAGCCAAATAAACTACCCGAGGGAGTTACACCTATGGCTTTTCCAAGCTGCCCATGTGAAAGTCCAGGTTTCTCTTTGCATTTTGAGACAAGTAGACTTGTTACTTCAGTCATTAAACCCAGCTTGGAGTACAAAAATGCTAATTTGACTGGAGCACCACGTCATGCACCTGTGGAATATAGCTATTATATGCAATATGGGATGGATGAGTATATTAGCTTTATCAAATTATGGACCGAGGAGACCTTAAATTGCATCCATGCAAAGCTGCCAAGTGGTCAACTTTAGTTGCATTGTAAGCTACACCCCGGCAGGTTAATTTCATAGCGGTCACGCTTTATCAGCTGCCCCAACTCCGGAACTTGTAAACCTGCTTTTTGCCTTCTCTATAGAATACGCAACACTACAAGCAACAGAATACAGGACTTTTAGGGTCCAGTCAGACCGATCAGGGACGGTTCCAATTCAGCCAATCTTAAGAGCTCTCACATTATTCGGGTCAATGCACGAGTAGCACGTGCAGGCCTAGCCTCCTCTGCATTATGAAGCTTGCGATGTTTGTCACAGCCCCAGAGAATACATACGCCAGAGTACCAAAATGTAGAATTCTGAATAAGTAGGTGGACTAGACAGAATACGATGCAGCTTGGACCTGGAAAATGCAAAAGCTCTCCATTCGGTCCATTACGTCACAACTACAAGCCCCAGAATGCTCTAAAACACCACAACGGGCTGATGCACAGAAGACAAGTAGTAACTTCCCCAAGCATGGCCAGTATTTCACTGGCGTCAATCAAGTGCTTGGTCTTTACATATACAAACGACTTTTCATTTAATTTGAATACAAACGTTTACCTGCCTATCTCCAGACGCTCTAATCCAACCAAGGAAAGCTGCGACTATTCACAGTAGGACAGTCTCGCATACCAGGCTCGTCTTCGCATTCTGAAGGACTACAGCCATGTGTGTCTCAAAACCAGGACCACAGCCCCCAAAAGGCCAAGAGACAAGCCCTGGACTGGAGCAACTAGTCACCCATAGGCCTGGGACACTCGACAGTTAAGAGACAATTCCTGGGTAGTGCGTTCTGAAAACTTAATTTTATCGTTTAACCACTTGGTAAGGCACCAGAGAATCGCATTGTAGTCACCCAGAACAGACCATAAACCACCATGCTGCGTTGAATCACGTTATTATCACCCAGAACAAGCCACAGACAGCGGGGAATCACGCAGTTGTCACCCAGAACAGACCACAAACACCCTGTATACCAACCAGAGCCGAAACACAAGCCGTGAACGTAGTAGGACCTGGAGAAGGAAGCTTAGTGCACGTGCGCTCTCATAGGCCTTTTTAAAGGCCCTCCAGCCCCTCCCCTTTACACCAGGTGCGGGCCGCACACGGGCTGCATGAAACACACGGTCGGGCTCACTTAAAGGGCAGTCAGAGAGTGCACGAGGGGCTTATCTAACAGGTCAGTGAGCGTGGTCCGTTTTTAGGGCGGTTATTGATCTGAATAATGATCTGCTGGGCCTGTTTTTGCTGTTCACGTCCCACACATTGTCTGCAGCAACATCAAATCCATGCAGTATTCCCTACATTGCAAAACACTTACATGGCGTGTCTTTTTATACGTTCTGAACTGCCCCAATTTGCACCTATGGGCCACTTTTTTAGCTACCTAATTCTCAAATAGGGTCACTTTTATTTTAGGGGCCTATTTTATATCACAGTCCCCTCGTGTTCAACCTCAACGAGTTTGAAGCTTCCCAAGCCCTGGTTGACGCCTACTCAGAGTAAATACCAGATTTTCAGCTTTGTTTTTTCCAGAAAGGACTTTGATGTCACTAAAGTCCATAATTAAGGATAGTTTTTTTCCCTCTGGGGTTTTAGACGTACCCAGATTCTCATATTAACCACAGCCCTGGAAGCATCGCTTTCATCAACGTTTTCTCCCCTTGTTTGTCGCATGAGTAGGCCTGTTTTGTTTGTCATCCCTCACCTGGACACAATAAGGAGGATTTTCAGAGCTCTCCAGGTCCCGTTTCCATGTGTAACTCACCTAGTTCATGTTTCTACTGTGCACTGTGGGATTTGTAGTCCCCTTTATCCCATTACAGTGGAGAGACTACAAATCTCAGAGTGCAAAGAACAGTCCTAAACTGGATGATGAGCCACTGACTATGGACCTGGGAATCTTAGGAGCTCCGGGATTTCTTGTCCACGCCTTAAAACACAAACAGGAGAAATTGGTTGTCATTGGAAACGTTTTATTGTTTTTCTTTTTACCAAATTCTTCTCATGGATGCTTGATAATGAAATGCATTTCCTCATTTCGTTGTGGGAGTAAGTAAACCCTCTGTAATGCAGGCATGGATACATTTTATGAAGCACATACTCAGGACTGAAGGCTTCCAGGCACTTGAGAGAACATTGTGTGTGTTTGTATATTTGGATTCTGTGTCACGGTGGCCCCCGATCCTTCCTCGACATAAATATCAGATCCTCACTCTACCCAACAAAGACCACCGAGGTCCGTAGTAAGTTTTGGAGTCCAGACCCCCATGGCCATTCAGCACTTGACCTCAACTGAGAAGGCTACCGGGGTGGAAGTGTTGAATCACTTGTTTTGTCAGAAATCTGAGATGGTGTCAGATGAGCTGTCAGTTGCCAAAAAAAGGCCCCACTGTCCAAGCAGGAAGCCCCTTTGAGACACTAGCTGATAATCAGGGCAGTGCCACTGGACGGCCAAGGAAACCATCATCTCTCGTAGCAGCCGGCCATTCCCTTAAGAGCCAGTGTGAAATTCCAACTTTAGACGTCAGCCGGAGTCTTAATGGGGTTACTGAGAAAAAGAACAATGGGTAATCTGTGAATCATAAATTCAATCAGCCAGAGTTTACCTGTGAGTTTAGTCTGATTAGTTTCTTTTGTGCTCAGGTTTATCGTTCTTTTGTTTTAAGTACAAAAAAGGGTTTTTCCAGAATTCTCTCTCAGTTCTCAAAAGTATTGTTTTTCGTTTGGTAGTTTCTGTGGTAACTAAGGCTGGATGTTGTTAAATTTTTCCTCTGGCCTTCAGGACTGATTTTGCCCTTCACGTAGAACATACAAGAACAAGGCAAGTAGTCACATGTGTTTAATGTCGCATTCACCCCTCTGCAGCGCTTGCACTGTGCTTGTGAAATCTATTGTTTTTATTATAAATCTTAAAAGAGACCACCAACCCGCCCCCTCGCTTTCCTGGATTTTCACTGATTCCCGTGCTTGTCACTTTATTTTACTCCAATTTCCATTGGCTGTAGCATATTTTCCTGCATTTACCAGTGCTTTTTTCTCATCTATTTCTCGTATTAGTTTCCTGTTGCCGAAATACTGTTAACATCCACATTGGTGGAACTATTTTTCCCATAAAGTTTTCTCTCGTAATGCTTTTTCGCCTTGCAGCAGATTTATATAGCGCAATGTATGACCTGGAGAAATTAAGTGATTTTCCCAGAATCACAGGATGTTGCGCCGCCGAGACTTGATCGGCGATCCCTGACCATTGCGCCACATCCTCTCAGCTCCCAAGGTACTTTCTTGCTGAGTGGTTGTTAATTCTTTTACTTATCCAGTTGAATTGAGTGTTCCGCTAAATTTGTAGGGTTTACCTAGGGAGCCCGCACATTTACGCACGGGCTGATAAAGGGACGCAAGTGGATAGTTTGATGTACCGGTTGGTGTGAGATGGATTCGTGCACGCTAGGTACTACCCATGTGTTCATGCCAGCTCACCTTCCAGTCCCTGTGCCCCTCCCTTTTCACCAACATGCTTCTGGCATGCTAAGCCTTTAACACTCCACTGCCAGCTACAGCACAGCGGAAAACAAAGAAAATCCACTGCCAGCCTCGGGCTATTAAGATATGTTTGCACAGGGCATGCGCAGGGCATGCGCTGGACATGGGCAGTATGGGCAACTGCCCAGGGCCTTGCTCTCTGCCCACTAGCTTTGGGCCCTGCACCAGTGCAACACACCACCAATCTTCCTGTGCCATTGCCAATCCCATTGAAGAAAGGTGTCTGTTTGCAATTGGGCTTATAAGAGGCTGCCCCCTCCCTGGGCCTCTCAAGGATGGTTTGGGAAGGCCTCAGGGAAGGGGACACTTCATTTTGTGCCAGTTGCAAGGAGGCCTTATTGCAAGTGTGTCCAGCAATTAGACCTGCTGCCTGCCTGCCCATTGAGAGACACTGCAGGACACCTGTTGTCAGCACTTTACAGGCTACACTGTTTTAACTCTCAGCCCTCAACCTATTCTCACTCCTTCAGCCCGATATGAGCTGTGAAAGAGGTGCTTGTAGGTGGGAGGGAGTGGAGCTGTGGCCCAAGAGCCGTCTACATAAAGCAGCTTCTGGAGCCCTGAAGGTGTCACTTATGTAAATTAGAGGGGCCTTGCACATTCCACTTCGCCCGGGGCCCCAAAAATTGTAGAACCGGTCCTGTGTGTGCATGTGTAAAATGTGGGGTATACAGAGGGGTTATTCACTAGCTGGGAATAGCCCTGGCCTGTGCCGCCGCTCCTCGGTGCTCTGTGTCTGCCTGCATTTCGCCAGTCAAGTGGCACTTTATTGAAACTCCATCTCCGTACTATGGACCTGTCAAGTGCTTCCGAGGCAACCACAGCTGCTCTCTGTGTCTGCAGGGTTGGATTGGTAAAGCGAGCACTCAGGTAATGTCAGAAGTACCGGTAGCCGAGTTCTAGCTGTGGTCTTCTTTTTTGGGCAGCCTGGGACTGTCTGTGCTGTTAGGATGCTTCCAGTGGCCCAGTGGGTGCCTCAGTGGCATTTCTAGAGGCAGATGGGCGAGGTATCACTCCCTTTCTCTCGCTGTCCCAGCCCATTAATGTATGCAGGGGGCCTGAGTGGAAGTGGTCTCACTTGCATTCATGGGTGGCTCAGCAGTGTGAACTAATCTGTGCATTTTGTAACCAAGTGAAGTTAACAAAACATGCCCCCCATCCCCTTTCTTTTCATAAAACTTTGCTGAAGCAGTGTTTTGCGGAAAGGTAATTCGCACATGTGGGCCACTTATTTGTGGTGTGCCTGGGCCGATTTTTTTTTATCCCAATCCAACCCTGTATGTCTGTTCCCCAATATCCTCCTGACCTCCAGGCATTCTCTCCGCTCTTCCTTCTCTCTGCATGAGCTTGGGATTCTCCTTTTCCCCATCTTTGCATCCTCATGGCACACTTCCTTTGTTCTTCTGTTTCTCACACTTTACGTCTTTCTTCCTTTTCCTGGTAGGCCCGCTGTCTATTCCAGGGTCATGCTGTCTGGAAGCATCAGTGCTGGTGGCAAGGACAATGTTTCCTGTTTAAGATCCGTAATCCCCTTACATTATTCTATAAATGGAGTTAGTGGGACAAGCTAGTGAACAGAAGGTATTAAGCAAATTCTTCTAGGATGCACACATTTAGATTTTGGTCCCATATCTGTTTCTTATTATGAACTTTAGCAGGTGCCTAGTGTGAGGTCATCGGAGTTAGAGGACATGGTTTTAGAGGTACTGTTGGACTTCGCCCTGCTTGCAGGGTCATCCCTTAACGTTTTGCCTTTCTCCTAGCCCTTTCGCTGTGATGGAATTGGTGGGTTCAGGATGTTGGACACTTTGGCGCTGGTTAGCAGTGCAAAGTGGGTGTGCGTTTTGCCTTACATAGGAATATTGCGACCCCCCTCCCTTTAGGGGCCATGTCCCCCATGGTAGGAAACGTATATGCCATGTGTGGTGTGAGAGGAAAATAGTAAATGTTGTGTAATGGTGTACGCACCTTTATTTTCACCATTGCAGAAATGTCACTTTTAAAATGGACGCCATTTCTGTCTGCTTGTGCCGCCTGCCTGTGGTGGGTTGGTGGTCTAGTGTTTGAAGTGACAAGGTGCTCTACACTTCCCCCAGTGACAGTTGAGGCTGGAACTGCCAGAGACCTTCTAGAAGCTTCCAGCTCTTTCTGGTAGGTGGGAGGAGGGGTTTATATGTAGAGCAGTAGAGATGCCATGTGCTCAGACTGAGGGTGGACTGGAATGAGAGGGGACACTCTGCCAGGAGGTACAGCCGCATGGGCCTGTGTGCTGGCCCCTGAGCCCATCTGTACTCCTCTGCTGTCCACAGGGCCAGTGAGACCCTTTGCTGGAGTGAAGACTGCTATGTCAGGAGGAGTGCCACTTTATGGGAGATGACTGCTTCTAGGAGCTGCTGTCTTGTACTGATGAGTGCCCACTGTCTGCTGATCTTGCCCAGCCTGGCCTGCCTGCTCTGCTGCCCTAGCACCTTGTGAGTGCTATATTTTGACTGCCTGCACTCCAAGGAGGTGAGGAGCGTGGGCGCTACTCCTACGGGTGGGACTCTGGAACTGTGAGTCACCTAGTGCCTGGTGAGCGCCATACTTGAAGTGACTGTGCTGCTCTGCCTGCACTCTAGCGCCTGGTGGGCACTGGTTTCCTGATTACCAGAAGAGGTACACTATCTTCTGTCCCTGAAACTTCTAGTGGGACCTAGTGGCTCGCAAGCCCTATATTCAAGGTGCCAGGGGAAGGGGAGCTGCGCCTGCAGCGATGTGCTGTCAAAGTGCTATATTTCAATTCTCCTGCATGTGTGCTGCTTTGGGGTGCTTTCAGAGTGCCATATTTATATTGACTGTGCTCTGCTTGCTGACAAGGCGCTACAACTGTACCCAGGAGAAGAGGAGCGGACGTCGGCAGCGCCGGGATTCTAAAGCACTATGAGGGCATCCCGGCGTGTGGGATTCCCCTCTGCCTGCTTGGGTGACAGTGGACAGGTGCAACGTATTGGGGGGCGTTGTACTCCTCAGGAGAAGAGAGAGAGGAGTGAGAGGCACTCCTGCCCTGCCCCAGTGCTTTGCACACTTTGCTTTTGCTGTTTTTGCAGCCAGCCCTGACTTTGCGGGACATAGGGCATTTGAGCCCCGGAGAGAGGCCAGTTGGCCTGGGGCCAGTTTCAGAGTGTTGTGCCTCCGATTGGGGCGAACTGTGTTTATGCTCCGAGGCCTTTTGCTCCATATGATTTCTTTCATATTATTGTTGCATAATGCATTTGTACCTAGGATGATACCTAATGCTTTTCCCTCCAGTTTGCAGTGTTGATTTTGGGCCATTGGTAATTTGAAAGCCCCCGAGTAGGGGCTCCCCAGGCGCAGTAGTGCCAGAAGCGAATCTGCAACTTTGGGGCAGCTTTTCCAGGTATATTTACATAAAGTGTAGTGTTAATGTTGCTTATGCCTAATGCATGTGTTTATATCACTAATGATTTCTTTCCCCCCTAATGCTTACAGGATGTTTGAGGGTCACTAGGGATGCACCATTATGCTAATGTTCTGTCCTAATGTGCGCAATGATGAAATGCCTCATGTGTATGCCCCATTCTAATATGATTAGGCCCCATGTACCGCAAGAGGTGCCTTATGCATCTGCTAATGCTTAAGGTGATGTTGCCTAGCGTTTTTACCCTAATGAGAATGCTTCATGCCTACTATGTTTATACCCACAGGTTGATGCCTAATGCTTTTCCCGCCTAATAGGTTATTCATACTGTTTATTTGCCTATTGCAGTAATGCTCGCAATGCTTTTACTCTAACGCTACCTTGTGGGGGTCCTGCGTAAAGTGCCTAATCTAAGGTGTTTAATGCTCCCATGCTTTAGGCCCCAGCTGAGTATGGTGTGGCTACTGATATGAAAAATATGCTCAACCGTTATGCCTAATGTATTCGTGTTTTCAGGTCCACTGTGACGGTAGGCCTAAGGTGTAAATTTAGGCGTTATGCCTGACCACTGTGTGTTTTAAGCCTAGTGTTAATGGTTTCTGTTCCCCTAAGGCTGCAATGCTGGTGTTCTGCATACTATGCCTAACCTGAGGTTCCCATTCCAGGCTACGCCAATGATGATTTATGCCTGAAATTAGGCATAATGTGTTTTCATGATTAATGCCTTTATGCTACGGTTTTTCCCTAATGCCTACGTGGCTGGTTTCATGTTTAGGCCTACCTTGACAAATGCCTAAAGTGATTTATGCCAAGTGCAGGTCTACTCACCAGTAGGTACGGCCGGTGAAGCGTTATTGCATATGGACTTTCAGTTATCCTTGGACTTGTGATGGTTCTGGCAGCGGCCCGATTGGCGCTGCCCTGTATTTAGTCCCCCTGTGAAATATTCCCCGTGCCGGCTGGCACATTTTATCTGCACCTGTGATTCCCTTCTGATGTATTTATTTTATAATACACATACTGTTTTTCACCTAACCTGGTGTGGAGTCTCTTTTTATAGTGTGCCTTGTGTGTCACTTGTGTGTGCTACGCGGATGCTTTACACATTTCCTCCGGAGTTTGGCCCGCCCGCTCTGCACCAGGCTACCCGTTTCTAACAGGTACAAAAAGCAGCTCCATGTCAGAGATGAGCACTTCCAATAGGCAGTGTCAGCATGAGTAAGAAAAGCTGTTGGCAATGCACACCAAGATGGTACTCAAAAGTGATGTATTCTAGGTTGTTTAACGTTATTGGCCACTCCAGGGTCTCGCCCTCTGATCCTGGGCATATTATGTATGTGTTGTGCCCTTCTACCCTGGGAACAGCATCCCCAAAGTGCACTCCTTGAAGGGGAACTCCTCAAACTCCCTAAGTAAATTAATTAGCAATTCTTCAATGGCATGATGTTGTTATCTTCTAATCATTATTCGTGATACATGGGTATTCAGCCAAGGATGTATGATCAGTAACAATGATATTCACCTATTTATTCAATGTGTTACTTCGTCAATACCGATGCATTTCGGTCTGTGCCCTTCTTCAGGGAATCCAATCTCATATAAAGCAATACAGAATGCACACAAAAACATCAACCTGGGTGTTGTTTGCAAAATGAAATACAAAATAAAAACCTATAACAAACGTCTATGGCTAGGTGTTTTTGGTTAAAACGAAACCCTTTGCTCAGATTTCATTTTTGACCAGTGCGCGCTTTAGTGTTTGTTGTGTCAAAATGTTTTGTTTTGTATTGCCTAATATGTCTGCCATTTGTCTCCTATCAGCTCAGTTTTTTTTGCTTTTAAGAATTTTCCAGATAAAAACGTCCATTAGCCATACAGCCTTTGTTACCTAGGGATAGAGCATGTGAAACTACCAGTTAGCAATTAGTCGCCTTCCCCTGTAATGTAGGGGAATGTTTACTCTACTACACAGGGCCATACACCTTGGGCTTTGCTCCTCCTCACCGTGGCTACTGTACCACAGCCTGTATGGTTCATGTGTTGTTGAGCAGGGCACCATCTCCATAAATCGTGAATTTTTCTGCTTCTATGCCAGAACATGTGCACATTCGCTAGAGGGCAGTGGTTCAATTTTAAAGGCACAATGCAGCTTCTGTCCCTGAGCGACTGGATCTCACAGCAGATGTTGATTTCTTTAATTTCACTCAGTGCCACACAAGTTTAACTTCACACAGTTCCATTCCACACCTCATATTTTGACAACAAACCACATAATTCAACTCAACAGCACAATTATTCAACACATCACATACATCCAATCCACACCATAGAATTCCAAATCGTGCTACAAAATTCAACAGCACACCACATTTAAACCCCACTACATACCACTCCACAACACAAAATGCCAATCCACATTATTACATTTCATGACACACAATCCCACTCCACATAATCCCAGTATACTCAATACCACATAATGGCTAACCACATAATTTCACTGCACACAATGCCACATAACTCCACACAACACCACACAATTCCACAACAAACAATTCTAATCCAACCCACAGAATTCCACTTCACACCACATACCTTCAATCCACTCCATAACACATAGCTGAACGACATTGTCATTGACAATGCCAATGGCTCTCGGATTGTCAAAACTTATTGGCTTTGCCAATGCATGTTATGTTTTGCACCTGCTTCAAATGGATGGTATTTTGCACATGCAAAAGCACACTTTTACACATATTTCCTGATTGTAAATGCTTTGTAGAAACAAATAGATTTTTCCAAAAAGAATCCTTAAAATATACAGATTGTACCCTGAGCCGTGGGCGTACTCTTCTATTGTTTCCATTAGTGCAGCTATTGAAGTTAGCACATGCAACACCCACCATCATACAATACATGAGCAACCTCAATAGGGTTGGTCACCAGACAGCGCACTTATACAGGCTGCTCCGCCCTAAAACGTCTAACCTAAACGCCAAGGCAATGGGATTCCGGGAAACACTGTGCAACAGACGACTCAGTGAGGGCGAAAAGAAGACATTGTGGGGGTCAGCCACAAAAAACAAAATAACGCCGCAGCTAGCACAGACCAAATTCTGGCTCCTGCACAGAGCTTTTTGGACCCCAGCCAGACTAGCAGAAATGGGCATTAGAGAGGATGACACTTGTTGGAATTGCCATAAAACAAAAGGAGACCTACAACACCTCATCTTCGACTGCCCCGAAATTAAGACTTTCTGGACAAGAGTAAGGGACTTTATAAGTACAGTTGTAGGCAAAGACATCCAGCCAGGCCTCAGCGGAGTAGTAACAGCCTTCATGGCACCAGACATACACAGCAGGGAAGATAGAGACCTAGCAGACCTCCTACTCACAGCTGCAGTTAAAACAATTCTAGCAAATTGGAAGAACACAGCCAAAGCCACATTCAGAAGCTGGATTAACTGGGTCAGCTTCCTTAGAGGAGCCGACAACATCACAGCAATGCTTTCACCAAGCCACACAGCTAAGATGGAGATGTGAGCAGCATTAGACAGACACTTAGATTCACATAAACCCCCATAGGCACGCAACCACAACAAGAAGAACACGAAACAGGTTGGGCTAAAGGGGGTCAACCAGATGCCCCCCCACCCCGTCTTTTTCTTCTCGCTCTCTTTCTTACCTGTCTCTTTGCCTCCTTACTACAAGGAGCACAAACGTAACTCTCAACAAAGCCTATCTAAAGTAAGCCTAATGTAACCACGAAGGCGCCAATCACAACGTCAGTACCCCTTGCAATACTTTTTTTTGTACTGTATACAAATTTTCTTAATAAAATCTTGGAATAAAAAAAAAAATATATACAGATTTAATGAATCAATGCTTTTCTACATCAGGGACCAGGTTCTTTAAGCCTTTTTGTGTGCAAGGAAACATTGCTTATGAACAGGTGAAGTAGTACACGTGTACCAGAATCGGTAGTGCAGACACTCGACTTCCCTCTGGGAGTGCAAATTAAATTCTCTAATATTAGACAGACCATGTGAGTATGGAATATGCCCTTTTGGGTCAAGGACAGGTATGCTCTGTGTTGACAGGAGAAGCAGAATACAATCATTCCCATTTATAAATGTTTTAATAGGAGCTACAAATATTATTGGTTAATATCAAGTCTTTCCACTCTCCTAGGTAGATGGGAATTCCACAAGAATCTCTTATGCCAAAAAGGAGAATGAAGACTCTAACGCGACATTGCCACAGGACCTATGCCCAGCAACGGACTTACCCGCAACTCCTCCTCGACGGCCCTGGTTGGCGTTGTTCTTCCTGCCCGGCCGTTGGTTTCCCCCTGCCGCCGCAGCCTTTGCAACACCTGGCGCGGCCGCAGCAGGGGGGAACTACACTGCCCAGAGGTCTTAGCGGCAGGTAGCCGGTCACTCCTCTTCCGCGCCCAGAGGCGCATAAATTCCAAGATGACCCCCGGTGGAGCTGGGGCTCTAACGCGACATTGCCACAAGACCTACGCCCAGCAACGGACGGACCCGCACCTTCTCCTCGACGGCCCTGGTTGGCGTTGTTCTTCCTGCCCGGCCATTGGTTTCCCCCTGCCGCCGCAGCCTTTGCAACACCTGGCGCGGCCGTAGCAGGGGGGGAACTACACTGCCCAGGGGTCTTAGTGGCAGGTAGCCGGTCACTCCTCTTCCGCGCCCTGATACCCATAAATTCCAAGGTGACCCCCCGGTGGAGCGGGGGCTCTAATGCGACATTGCCACAGGACCTACGCCCAGCAACGGACTTACCCGCACCTCCTCCTCGACGGCCCTGGTTGGCGTTGTTCTTCCTGCCCGGCCGTTGGTTTCCGCCTGCCGCCGCAGCCTTTGCAACACCTGGCACGGCCGCAGCAGGGGGGAACTGTTGTAATTTAACAGCGATTAAATTGAGCATTAGCGAAAGACATCTTAGTTCTAGCTGTTATCTTGACATTTAACGGACTCCATTTTGTATTCATGGCAGCCATTTTGACTGCCACACGCTACCTTGTGCCGACCATGTGCCCTGTCCTATCTTCCTGTTCATGACACTTGAATCTGCCCAGCAACAGGCTATTATTAGCGTCCCCTTGTTTTGCCGCTGACTGTTAGGGTTCACATCTGTTAGTGATTAGCCTTAGATTGGAATGTGTTAGCCGATACCCCCAAGACTGTTAGCTCCTCACACCGATCGATTGTGCCTCTCGATATTACAATATATGTACATAAAATGTGCTCTTGTGCTTTGTACCGCCTTCTTTTGAGCCCCTGTGTGGGTATAAATAAACCATGCATCCCTAGCTTCGGGGTGCTACTTCTTGCAATGCCGAAGGGTACTGTTTGAACCGTAGCACCACCTCATGAGGTGTAATAAATGTTACGTTTTCTATTTCCAGTTTCTGTGCCAACTTCTTTCTATTAGTCTGAGGGCTTCGTGCAGAGAAGGGCGAACCCCTTGCACTAGCGGGTCTGGCTGAGGCCTGCACGACAAATTGGCGCCCGACACGTGGGGCACATCGCCGACTCGGATGCCCGAAGGATTGGTCGTGACGAAGGTTTGGAACTTCGCTGAGGACGCAATCGCTGCCAGAGAAGACCCGAGTCTTGGCACCCGAGGCGTTTCTTCCCTTCTTTCCGATCTGACCATCCAGGCGGCGCCGGTCCTCGACTGAGATCTCTTCTGTTGGTTCGCCGTACAGTGATTGTTTGGTCGAATTTAGAACTTGGCAGTTGGAATCTGGACACCCTATGATTGGTAAGAGCCGTTTTCTGGCACCTATTGTGGGTTTTGGATGCCCTTGTATGGTAAGGTAATTTTAGGAACACTTACTGTGGCATATTTGTATTTGGAAAAGACCAGTCTAATTTGTATTTGGAATTTGGTGTATAAATATGTGTTGCAACCCATATAGGCAGGCAATGTGAAGATTTTTCTTCAACTATTTGATTTTTAATGGCACAACGTACTTAAGGTACTTTAAGTGCTACTTTGTGTTTAATATTGCATATTTTGCATTATTTTTGGCATGCCTGTTTTTAGCGCACTTCGACGGTTGTGCTGCTTTTGTAATGGTACCAGTTTACAACTTGAGGAATCGCAGCCGGCTCCCCCAGAGGGGATGCCTAATAGAACTATGTATGTGAAATTTGGTCTTTCTGCCATAATGTACAGCACATTGTGGCACAAATATACCAAAAAGGATCCTGCGTTACGGTGGCCACTGAATGGGTCATTTGATGCACGTAAGATTGAGTATGTGGAGCGATGTATGTTTGAGCGAAGGTCTAGTAGTGACATGTTTGAATGCATGCGTATGTGGGAAAAAGAAGTGCGACAGCAAGAGAAGCGTGAGCAAGCGTTGATTGACAAGGACCAGCGAAAGAATGTGTATGAGAAAGCGCTGGAGTTAAGAAAGAAAGAAGTGAAAGAGTTAAAAGAGAGGGAGGAGAAAGAACATAGGTTGCAGGTATCTGGCCAATATCCTGTCCGACAGCCTCTCTATCCTGTCCTTAATAAACTGCAAAATGATTTTTTGTTATTAGATTGACCTCCACCTCCGTATGCCATTCCGTCCGCTCCGACCGAAGGCGATGGGGATTCTGACACAGATCAACAAAAAGCGCGGGACACTCGATCCATGTTGACTGCTGCGCGTTCGTCCGAAATCAAACAAGCTGCTCGTAAAGCATTACGTAGTACTGATTCTGCTCCCGATCTTTTAGCTAGTATAAAGGACTGGTCGGAAAAGGAGCAGTTATGTTTTGTTGAGACATTTGCTGCTGAAGTTGTAGAAAAGTTTCGAAAACATTCTCCAGTATTAAAACCTAATAATATATAGCAGATGATCGTAAACAGCTACGTGATGGTTCTTTTGTTTCTTCTCAGGTGGACGATGCGATTAGACGGTTGGTTAAATTACAAAATGAGGCGGTTCACCTGAAGGAGCAGAAAAAGCGTACGGACGAAGCTGCACAGCCCAATCCGTCCGGAGTGTCGCAGTCTCCTATCTTCGTAACAGATAAGATAATACCAGTCGAAATGAGACCTATGCGGGAAGCCGCGCCCTTGTATGTTCCTCCTAAAGGAACGGGTGATGAGGATGATAACAATTCTCCTAATGCTAAAGGATATTTCATTTATAATTGGGTGTACACTCCTTGGAATAGAGCAGATGTAATGGCGCTTAAAGCAGCGTTACCCGATCCGCGTAAAAATCCAGCCGCTTTCTATGAGGAAGTTGAAGGCGCTTTAAATTCCTGTACTATGACCCTATCAGATATAGATTTATTTTTTGGTTTAATTTTGCCACCAGATATGTGGCGGACTGTTCGTAAAATTGATGAACGTACTACCTTTGGTGCTGAATGGAAGGAGTTAGAACAATTGGATGTGGATAGGGAGCCCGCTAGAAAGCCACATCGGTTAATACTAGATCTCCCTGCAGCAATTTTAATTAAGCTTAAAACAGTAATCCCCCCTAAAAAGATTGATTGGACTGTCTTAGCATCGTGTAAACAAAAGGCTGACGAATCAGTTTCTGATTTCTTCACGCGCTTTGAGGAAGCTTTTCATGATTTTTGCGGTCAATCTTTGACGGATAATACCGGCAGACATCTGTTTGTCGATAAATATGTTACGAATCTGTTGCCAGGGATAGCTAGCCGCTTAAAAGCCAGTGAAAGTTCTTGGACTACCTCTTCTCCATCATCCGTTTTGACGATGGCTCAATATTATGAGCGTCAAGAATTGGAAGCAAAAGGTAATGAAAAAAAGAAATCTAAAGATTTGAAAACGAAAATTATGTTGGCCCAGGTCTATGGTCTACCCTCTAGAGGCTATGATAGAGGTTACGATAGAGGCGGACGTGGATCTTTCAATACCCCCTATACTCGTACGAATTTGTCTATCAATCAATGTGCGTATTGTAAGCAGTTTGGTCATTGGATGGCTGATTGTCCAGTGTTGCGTGCCCAACAGAATTCACGGGGGCGGGGACAAAGGAGAAATGGTTCAGGGTTTTCAGGGCCTAGGGGAAATACGAATGATCGTGCTTGATTTGATACTAATGTACGAACACAAAATGGTCAAAACACTTTTGATAGACGAATCCAATATCAGATGTCTGATTATGTCCAGCCTGACCTTTACGATTCTGCTCATGCAAAGGATTGCCTAGGATGGGGTAAGGAATCAGTTGAAGTTCCAGTAGATCAGACGGGTCCCTATGTTACAGCACATGTTTTGGGTTCTAATGATTGGTTTCTGGTTGATAGAGGAGCTACTCGTAGCGCTTTGTCTAAATAATTGGTTCAGAGGGCTCCCCTGTCTGGCGTAACTATTACTTCGATAGGTTTCGATGGAACACCTTCCCTTAGCCCATTGCCACAACCACTTACATTCCATGTCGATAAATTTAGTGCTCCATGTCCGTTTTTGCTTTCCCCAAACACACCAGATAATATTGTGGGTCTTGATATGCTGAAGTATTTCAGAGCCACAATACGATGTTCCCCTGGAGGAGTGCGTGTCATTTTGAACGATAATCATTCTGTGCCCGAAAGAATTTGCTTTGTTAAAGAGGATATTGCATTGGCTTCGCATCCTGAAACTCTGTGGGCTACCTCAGACACTGATGTGGGACAAATGGTTATCCCACCAGTTCAGATTAGTGTCAAGGAGGGAACTGTGTTACCTCGTTTGCCACAATATAGGATTTCACAGGAGGGTGAAGAAGCACTCATACGAATTATACATGATCTCATCCAAGTTGGGGTTGTTGAGGAAGTCCCATTTAATGTTTGCAACAGCCCGATTCTTCCAATTCTGAAAAGAGACACTGATACACGAGTTTACAGATTCATCATAGACATGAGGGAAGTAAACAAGATTGTCGTACTGCAGTATCCTGTGGTTTCTGACATCACCACACTTCTTACTTTGGTTCCTCCGACGGCTACTACATTTTCTGTGATAGACTTGAAGAACGCTTTCTTTTCGATCCCTATTCATCCTGACAGCCGATACTTGTTCGGTTTCACTTTGAATAATCGATCGTATAGATTTTATAGAGTTCCTCAAGGCTATACTGAGAGCCAGAGTATTTACAGTCAAGCATTGAAAAGAGAAGTTGATTCTTTTGCATTGCCCGAAGGTGTAGCTCTCATACAATATGTCGATGACATCTTGCTGGCAGCCGACACCCCGGAACAATGTGAAAAATTTACTCTGTCTTTGCTTTCTTTTCTTGCTTCACATCATCACATAGTGTCTCGAAAGAAGCTGCAATGTTGTAGACCAAAGGTAACCTACTTAGGTCACCTGTTGTCTAAGGAGGGAAGTGCATTGACATCAGATCGTATACAAGCAATTTTAGACACGCCAGTTCCTACCACACAGAAAGGAGTACGTGCATTTCTGGGTCTTACTTCCTTTTGCAGGCAATGGATTTTGGGGTTTTCATACATGGTTAAGCCTTTGTTAGCACTTTTGACGAAAGACACTCCCGTACCCCTTCCATGGACAGATGAATGTGAAAGTGCTTTTCGACAGTTACGACAAGCTCTTTGTTCAGCACCAGTGTTAGGTACACCAGATTACACGAAGCTTTTTACACTTTACCTGCATGAGAAAGATGGATGTGCATTGTCAGTTTTAGTCCAGCTACATGGCGATAAGCAACGTCCTTGTGCTTATTTTTCAGCAGTTCTCGATCCTGTTGCTAGAGCATTACCTGGGTGTTTTCGCTCAGTTGCAGCAACAGCCGTGTCAATACGACAGAGTGAGGGAATAGTTTTGGCACATAAGCGGTTAGTGTTGGTACCCCATGCGGTTGATGCCCTTTTGGATCAGACAAAGACGCAGCACTTAACTAGCGCTTGTCTGACAGGATATGAACTGACATTGCTAGCTCCTCACATTACATTGAAGAGATGTGCAACTTTGAACCCTGCTACTTTGTTGCCGTATCCGGTGGCTCAGCCTCAGGCACAAGAAACATGATTGTATATTCCTGACTGAGGAACAGACAAAGGGTTGCATTGATCTGCAAGATACGCCCCTTCCAGATGTGGATGGTGAACTATGGGTTGATGGGTCTTGTTTGAAATTACCAGATGGTACGACCTCAGCCGCATATGCAATCACCACGCTTGAAACAATAGTGGAGACAGCTCGCATACCACAGAAATCGGCCCAAGCAGCTGAATTGATAGCTTTGACACGAGCATGTGAGCTTAGTACTGATTTATGTGTGAACATTTACACAGAGAGCCGCTATGCTTTTGGAGTAGCGCATGATTTTGGCCTACTCTGGAAGGAAAGAGGTTTTCTGTGGAGTAGTGTGGCTCACTGGTTAGAGGCAGCAGACCCGAGAGCAGAAGTCAGCCCGGGACCAGGGTTCGATTCCCGATGCGGCAGGGTCGTGGACCTTGGTCAGCGGACTCGATAATTCTCACTTCGGTGCTTACTCTAATCAGGGATCACACTCGGCAACTCTGGGCATTAGCTTGCCTAATCTCCACAACGGCCCCACCAATTCCGGGGATGCCTGGCTCCACCTTGGGGACTCCCAGCAGGGACCATCCCACAGGGAAAGCCAGGACGGGTTCCCCAGAGTTATACAGCGGCGGGACGCCCCGTTGCTGGGGCAGCTGTGCGCTTTACAAGTGTACTACATTTACATTTACATTTACATCATGGAATGCAGATAATGCACGGAGAATTAGTGCATAATCTTTTGATTGCATTGACATACCCAAAGAAAGCAGCCATAGTGAAGTGTAGCGCGCACAAGTTAGTGACAGATAAGATTGGACAAGGAAATGCCTTTGCAGACCACGTGGCACGTGAAACTGCGATGAGAAGAAACACTACTCCTATGTATGTAGTGAAGTCACAAGCTGAGAGATGGCATGATGCTAGGCAAGAAGTACAAGAGATACAGAGGACAGCCTCTGATAAGGAACGTGAACGGTGGTCTAAAGAAGGAGAGTTAGATGATGAAGGTTGTTGGAGGAATAAACAGATGGATAGATAGAAGCCGCCTATAGCTTTCGTACAACCTATGGTTCAGATGGCACATGGGCTAGCACATGTTGGAGCTTCCGCAATAACGAAAATGCTTACGCAAGTTTGGGAGCATCAAGAAATTGCTAGCACAGCTAAGAGAGTAGTACAGTCTTGCTTGATCTGTTTACAATACAATCCTGGAAAGGGAACGCGAGTTCCATCTGGAGGTTTTGCTACACCAACTGCACCTTTTGAAGTCTTCAAATGGACTACATCCAACTTGAGCGTTGTAATAACTTAAAGTATGTTCTAGTGGTGGTTTGTGCTTTCAGTAAATGGATTGAGGCGAACCCCACGAAGGACAATACTGCTATTACTACCGCTAAGGTGCTACTGAAGGAATTCTTCCCGAGGTTCGACATTTGCAGACTTTTATGGAATGATAACGGACCTCATTTTGTTGGGGAAGGTATTAAGTATGTCTTGAAAGGATTAGGAATTAAACAGAAGTTCCATGCAGTGTTCCATTCACAATCAGCAGGATTGGTGGAAAGGTATAATGCTACTCTGAAGCTGAAAATTGCAAAAATTCAAGCTTCTACGCACTTGACTTGGCCAGATGCGTTGCCATTGGCATTGTTATCCATCAGATCAGTACCACATTCTAGGACGGGTCTCACCCCGTACGAGGTGGTATTTGGATGACCCATGAACATTTGGGAAGTTCCAAAACTGAGTTCTGTGTATGATGTCCCTTGTGTCTTGATGAGTGACTATTTGGCACAGTTAACCGACAGTTTGGTTTCTATTCATCAACAGGTTCGTGAAGCACTTCCTGACAGATCTACAGGTGAAGGCCATGAGCTCCGTCCTGGCGACCTTGTGATGGTTAAGGCGTTCGAGAAGTCAAACAGTTTGGAGCCTAGATGGCGTGGACCAGAACAAGTGCTCCTTGCCACGAGAACAGCGGTTCGAGTCACCAACAAGAAAAATTGGGTGCATAGCACTCATTGTCGGAAGGTATTGTCGACCTTGGTGGAACCTGCTGTGCTGCCGATCATCGCGAGATCTTGACCACGGAGAAAGGCCCTGCTGTATCACCTGACGAATCTGCGGAGTTCTTCGAGGACCAGACGACTCCTGGAGCAACGCGATACAACTTGAGACCAAGGAAAGAGTCTACAGTTTGTTTTTTAAAGAGAACGGTTGAGCAACCGCCCTGGGTAGTGGAAACGGAATGCCAATATGACAAGGGAGGGAGATCAGCCCTGCGTAGTGTAGTGACACCTGTCTTGATCAGCAGTGAAGAAATCAACGTCTGCCCACGGGAGAAGAGCTCCTACGATTATTATTATTTTTTTTGTTTTGTTCTGTTTTTGAGAAAGCTGATTTTTGCTGCTATGATATCGATTAAGAAGAAGATTTTAGGAGTTATAGGTGTTTTTGCTGTTTTTACATTTATAGCAGTGATCACCTGGTCTATTGAAATGATGATTCCTGCTCGTGAGTTTTTTGTGGTTCCTACTACTCCAGTCCCAGAAGAGCATCAGCATTTCACTCTTCAGTATCATGAGCAAAAGCATCAAGAATCGTATCTTAATAATACGTTTGTCCAGATGCTCCACCATACCCACAACGCCACGAATGCCACGAATTGTTGGATATGTGGTATGCTTCCAGCACATCAAAAGAAAGGTGGAACACCGTTTATTCCACTTCCTTTTTTGCATGATGGTTCTTGTCGAGCCTGGTACACTCTTCTATTTTCAACTAGGAAACCTGCAGTAGGTGGACTTCTTTTTCGTCTGAATAAAGAGTGTTATCAAGATGAACATGGGTATCCTCAAGCAAATGGAACTATATGGGAATGGGAGGAATATCGACCGGACAATGCTTCTACACCATATGTTTTCACCCATACGAGAGACTCTACCACAAGCAACCAGTATCACTGTTACAAGGACTAAAGCAGATTTATGTGTACAAAGTACTGGACGAATTCCAGTTGGAACTAGTGATTGTGTTACTGTATTAAATATAGATGGGTTGAACGACAGTTCGTTCCTGGCCTCACACAACACGTATTTAGTATGTGGAAGCCATGGATATCATAGACTACCAGTAGGGTGGTCCGGTACGTGCGATGTATCTTTTCTATTGCCTCCTGTTTTTCTGGCACCTGCTTCATACCACAGAGATTTTAAACTGTTTAGAAATATTTCAATGAATCGTTATAAAAGGGCAATAAAAATAGATGATGTAGACCAGACAGACACTAGTCTGCAACAATATGTTGATTTTAATTTGGGTCTGTTCCCTTTTGTGGGTGCTGCATTAAATAGCAGGAAAATACGACGATTGACTAGAGTTGTGGAAGCTGTCACTAATCAAACTGCTATAGCTCTTGGCAATATTACTGAGGAGTTGCAAATTGCTAGAATTGTAACTCTCCAGAACAGGATAGTGTTAGACGTTATGTTAGCAGATAGAGGAGGTGCATGTAAAGTTATCGGTAGTAGTTGCTGTGTGTTTATCCCTGATAATTCGCCCTCAGTGTATGATGCAATTCTTAAAAGGCATAAGATAGCTGCAGATATTCATACTAAAAATGGCACCTGGACTTTTGCTGGTTGGTTTTGGGCTCTAGTTTCTACCTGGGGTTGGAAATTACTGACTATTCTCTGTATTGCAATTGCAGTGATTTTCACTTGTTGTATGTGTATCCATTGTGGCCCAATGCTGTGTTCTATGTGCATAACTGCTTGTATACCGTCTAAAAGGAATACTGTGAAAGCACAACACACGTTAGATAAAGAAGTATCTGATATGATGCGTATAGATATACGGGATGAATGTTTAGATTACCCCCAAAAGAGCGTATCTTTAGCTAATGCTAAAAGGGTTATCTGTTGTAATTTAACAGCGATTAGATTGAGCATTAGCGAAAGACATCTTAGTTCTAGCTGTTATCTTGACATTTAACGGACTCCATTTTGTATTCATGGCAGCCATTTTGACTGCCACACTCTACCTTGTGCCGACCATGTGCCCTGTCCTATCTTCCTGTTCATGACACTTGAATCTGCCCAGCAACAGGCTATTATTAGCGTCCCCTTGTTTCGCCGCTGACCGTTAGGGTTCACATCTGTTAGTGATTAGCCTTAGATTGGAATGTGTTAGCTTCTTGCAATGCCGAAGGGTACTGTTTGAACCATAGCACCACCTCATGAGGTGTAATAAATTTTACGTTTTCTATTTCCAGTTTCTGTGCCAACTTCTTTCTATTGGTCTGAGGGCTTTGTGCAGAGAAGAGCGAACCCCTTGCACTAGCAGGTCTGGCTGAGTCCTGCACGACAGAACTACACTGCCCAGAGGTCTTAGCGGCAGGTAGCCGGTCACTCCTCCGGAGGCGCATAAATTCCAAGGTGACCCCCGGTGGAGCGGGGGCTCTAACGCAACATTGCCACAGGACCTACGCCCAGCAACGGACTTACCCCGCACCTCCTCCTCAACAGCCCTGGTTGGTGTTGTTCATCTTGCCCGGCCGTTGGTTTCCCCCTGCCGCCGCAGCCTTTGCAACACCTGGTGCGGCCGCAGCGCAGCAGGGGGGGAACTACACTGCCCAGAGGTCTTAGCGGCAGGTAGTGGGTCACTCCTCTTCCGCACCCGGAGGCGCATAAATTTCAAGGTGACCCCCGTGTCGCGGGTAGCGCGCGGGCAGCGCCGGGCTAAGCCCGGTCAAAGGGCGCGCCGTCTGTGGCCGTCAGGGTCCAGAAGAGGCCGGGCCGGGCCACTCCCCTTACATCTCCAAGGACAACCGTGAAGAGTGGACATTTACACAAAGGTACTGTTATTCGGAACTGCCACTTAGTGGTCATCTTTGCACTTAATCCTCCTACCTAGCATCGGGAGGGAGCATCGGGTATATAAGGACTAGCCCCCCCGCCATTGTGAAAATGAGCCATACGGGTAAAAACCAAAAGCCGGCTGCTTCTCGCCCCATGACTAGGCATCAGGTTGCGACAACACAACACAACCCCTTCCCACTCTAACGGCTATTGACAAGATGCTTCAAAAAACTATTGGGGTAGTGGCAACTGCAATAGAAAACACAGAGAGGAGATTATCAATTACTCCTGCTGCCCCTCTGCTACAAGAAGTGGGGGACTACTCAGCAGTTACAATGAATCCCCCTGACTCTTGTTACTTTCTTACATCATCCTTTGCTGAGTTGCCTTGTGCCCAGGTTCCTATAGATGTAGAAGTCAGTTTCCATGCTCCCAGATCTCCCCCTCCTTCCGTAACCAATGTAGCTACCAAACCGTGTTCCAGAAGTAAGAAAACTAAATTGCCAAAAAGTAAAATTAAAAGGACCATGCCCAAACATGATTCCTTACCAGTCACTGCTGGCCCTTCCTTATCATCTGTGGGTGCACCAGTCGGGGTTACCCACCTCATTGCCGATTTTCAGGCTCTGATCGAGCAGACTATTGGCACACATATTAAAACCCTGGTATCCAGGATTGATAGATTAGTTTTACCCTTAATAATATGGGTTTAGGGAGAACACAGTCTATCAGCCCATCGGGGAAGCATGTTCTTAGTGAGGTTGGTGGTAGTCTAAAGCCTACTCCCCATGGTAGGATCACTCTGCCCAATAATAGTGTTACTGGGAACTCAGGCACACAACTAGTTTTGAATACTACAGAGACTATTTCTGACCCTGTTAGCCTCCCATCCAGTAATAATATTCCTGCTGAAATCCCCCAGGTAACCAGAAATGCTACCCCTATGTCCATTAAAACGAAATCTACGCCTAGGGAAGAAAAAATGGGAACTGAAAACAACAGAATGGTGAGGGGGGTCCCTGATTTGGCGAGAAGCTACTCATACCATCCGAACTCAACTAGCGGAAAGGTACTACTTAAGGGTCCCTCACTGGAGTTGCCGTCCATCGATCTCCCCCCGGAATCTCTAACCTATGTTGTAGTGCTAACGGGGGTACCTCCCCTAAGTCAGGGAAAAAGTGAAGACCATACAGACCTTAAAAATAAATGCATACAATGGCTCAATGCCAACAGGCTACTTGCTATCCGACTCGATACAGGAGGAACTAAGCAGTGCGCCGTGACTATTAGAATAACCGTTTTTCTTGACGAACATATTAAAAGCCGGAACTATTAAAGCATTACAATATCACCCTGAAGAAGCCCCAGGCCTGCTGGCCTCTTAGGGGTGAAACACGTGTTGGCTGTTCACTTTGATGTGTCAATAAATACGTTCTGCACTAACTTATGGGATTTTATTGGAATTATTCCAAAGAAGAAACATTTAAACTTTCAAGCCCCAGCACAACCTTTTTTCTCTACGTTAACAAGGGGGTAAAGGGTGTCCCCATGCTGAGGGCTGAAACGCAAACAGATTGGAAGCTCATTAAATTAGTCAGTAAGGGCTTGTGACCTTGTTACCCCTTCAACCTGTGCAACAGGCCTTCACCCCCAAATGCTTCAGGGGAAATACTTTCTGTCAGAAGAATAGAATGGATCGTGAGGGGACCCAAAACCATTGCAGGAAACTGCGTAGTAATAAACTTTAGGCATACCAGCGCCGTAGAACACATCTGTAGTATATATTCTACCTGGTCCAACACCCAAATTCTTCCCCTCCATTTGTCATACTTCTATCCTACCCCTCACCTGAGGACTGGTCTAAGTAAAAGTGTCCATTACGGTGAGGGCTATAGTAGTCGTTTATGTAGAATGCAGCAGGGGATAACAACTTGGGAGGACTCTCACTCATATATTCCTCCACTTTCATTGTTTCCCCAAAGAAACTGGTTCAGTGTGTTGGAACAGGCGGATTGACGCCCTGTGAATGAGAATTCCCTACTAAACACTGCTAGCGGACTAGCCACATCTTTAATAGCATCGGAGAGAAATGATAGAACTACTTCCCCGGGAAATGCAATAGTACCCCAAATCTTGATTGGGGAGGGTAGGAGAGAAAAGGGGGAACCGGTGCATCAGCTGGGAGCTTGCACTCCCATTGTGGCCGTACCTAGCGTGGAGATAAGGGAAGGGAAAATTCAGTCAGGGACTACCACTGGTGATAGCGGCCCCGCCATAGGAAAAGGGAAATCACAAGCCAAAGCTGGGGTAGTCAATGGAAGTATTAAAATCCTCTCTTGGAACGTAGCCGGGTTAAAAAATAAATTGCTTACGCCTGAGTGGGGTTCCTTTATGGCATTACATGACATCTGCCTGATGCAGGAAACCTGGGCACTGGAGGAGAGTGTAAGTCCAGGTTATGGAACTTTTGACATCTTGGCAACAACTAGGGGTAGAGGAAGACCATCGGGTGGCCTATCGATCTGGGTGGGTACACACCTGGGCGTCCAGGCAGCCCAAATATCAACTAATTCCCCAGATGTCCAATGTGTGCTACTGACCCCCCAAAGTATGCCCCATGTAGCCTTAATAAATACGTATTCTAGGCCAGTTAGGAATGGGCAGGAATCGGACACAATCAATGTACTAGAACACTTCATCCAGGCACTTGACACTCTGATCGTTATAGTCCTTGATGGTGATTTTAATTGTCAGTTCGAGCCTCTTGTCAGCCCAGAATTGGGCAAACAGGATGATGAGGGCTTGTTTTGGCATATCCCTGACCCTAAGATCCCCTCTGTCAGCGCATGGACCCCGTTGGTGCTGCAAATTAAATCATTCTCCCTTGCAACGTCTCTGCGGGCGTGCAATGGGAGGCTGGAACCTGACCGACCGGGGTCAGCCACGTTCAATATGGCAGAGCAAACTTCCATCATTGATTATATAATGATGGAAGTACAACACTGGGATAGACTGTTGGAATTTAGGGTCCTACCGAGGCAAGATAGCGACCACAATGCCCTCATTTTAACACTTTAGCCAGGAAGTTTCGGGTTGACAAATCCCGCTGCTGAATTTAACACAGAGACCTTGCCCCTTATGGTAGCCAATAATAGGCGTAGGGTTAAATGGCCTCATTTTCAGAATTCCCCTAACAGGCTCTCTGAAATATATCAGATTGCTGTACCTCTGATTACTGAGATGGGAGTTTTGGGCTCCCACGGTCAAGCCGTGGAATTCCATAGGCAGTTGGCTCTCGCACTGGGGGATGTGTTTTGTCCGGAAAGAAGGAATAAACCACATCAGGCCAAGACACACCCCTGGTATGATAACACCTACAGGAAAGCAAAAAAAGACCTCCTTTTGGCAATTAAAACTAAAGATAGTGTAGGAATTAGGCTATCTCGATTGCTCTATAAAAAGGCAATTGTCAGGGGAAAGAGGGACTGGGGGGAAACGAGGTGGGAGGAGCTGAGATCTGCGCTCCTCTGTAAGGATGCTAAGTTGTTTTGGGCCATTGTTAGCTCAGGTGTGAATAGGGGAGGTGAGGCCGTTTCCCCGAATATTGCGCCTTCAGTGTGGGAGGCACACTTTGGAGCGCTATACGCAAACTCGGAGCAAGCCGGTGTGCCCCGCCTAGGTTCCAAACCCTCCCAAGAGTATAGTACAACAGGGATGATGGACTTGTCCCTGGAGGGAGCTGTGGTCCTTCCTGCGTCCACTGACCCAGACCCCCGCCATGAGTATCGATTGGTGGGGGCCTCGGCCGCGGGGCGGCGGTTGGATCACCAGGACGTTCAGGACGTGTATCATTCTGTAACACCAGAGACCATCACCCTGAAGGAGGTTGAGACTGCCATAGCAAGGCTGCTACCAAATAAAGCCCCTGGCCTTGACAAATTGCCTGGGGACTTATTTTGTTCCCAACCTAAAATATGGGCACCATACCTGGTTATCCTGTTTAATGTGGTCCTTATGGGTTCTGATCTACCAGACACCTGGTTGGGAGCTGCTATCGTCCCCATTTACAAGAAGGGTTGTCCGCTAACCCCATCAAACTATAGGCCATTAGCCTTATAGACACAACACAAAAACTAATGGGTAGGATCATACTGGACAGGATCCAAGGGTGGATGGAGGAATACGAAATATTGACCACGCTTCAGGCCGGGTTTAGGTCGGGTATCTCAACCCTGGATCAAATATTTCGGCTCCAGTTCCTATTCTGGAAAACGGCAAGAGTGGAGGGTAGGAGCCTCTACCTTGTCTTTGTGGACTTGCGGGCCGCTTTTGATCTTATCCCCAGGGAAAAATTATGGAAAGTATTGGCAGATCTGGGTCTCCCGCCCTATCTATTGAATATCCAGACTAGATGGCATGTTGGCAATTATGCACAAGTTAGGTGTGGGAGACATGGGGATCTCTCAGCTCATTTTCCTGTCTACAAGGGTGTGCGACAAGGGTGCGTCCTGGCTCCCACGTTATTTTGCCTTTACATCAATGGCGTCGTGGATGTCTTAAATGGTGTAAAAGACAATGACGCTCTTTGGTTGGCCACTGGGGGGGTGTCCGCTCTGATGTTTGCGGATGACACGTTGTTGTTATCCAAAACATCATCGGGCATTCAGCACACTCTGGACGGGTTTGCAACATTCTGTGCCTCGCGTGGATTGGAGGTTAACTTGAATAAAACCAAGTTTATGATCTTCAATCCCCCGAGGCAGACCCGCCCAAATCCCGTCCTGAACTCCTGTCCTGAACTCCTGTCCTGAACTCCTGTCCTGAACTGTATTCCCCTGGAACGGGTCAAACCTTTTGTCTATCTTGGCATTACCTTGACGGAAGATTTTGGCTGGGGCCACCAAATCACTAAATCTGCTCTTAGATTATCGCAAATAGTAGGGGGTATTAGCAAGCTTCATAGAACATCAGATTTTAAACCGGCCGCCCCGGTTCTTGAAATCTATGGACTTCAGGCCAGGACAGCAGCAATGTATGGCGCTGAACTCTGGGGACATAAGAACACATCCAGCCTCCTGAGGGTCGAACACTCCTTTATGAGGAATCTGGTGGGCTTACCACAGAGCACACCACTCATCCCCTTGCGACTGGATCTGGGGCTGGAGTTCATAGAGGAATTGGTAGCTGCTCGACCCATGCTCTACTGGAAGAGGTTCTGGTCAGTACCGGAACTGGCCCCCTAACGAGCAAAATTTTTGGAGGCTTGGGGACAAATAAAAAACAAAAACATCCCTTGGCTATCCCACATCAAGGTTCTCACCACCCAGGTAGGCTTGCCCCAGCTATGGGAGACCCCCGAGTTGAGTTGTCCGAGGATGTCGAGGTCGGAGCTGCTAACCCTGGTGAGGCGACAAAATCTATTTGCCCTGCAGCGATCCACAACCCAGGGCAGGCTATCTGTAGAGTTCCTCCTAGTAAAATCTGAATCACTACTAGAGGAATTCCTAGACGTAATCCAACCCCCTCTTGCGAGGAAATTATATACCCAATTGAGGCATGGCTGCCTGCCAATCAGGGCATTTACCTCGAAATGGGTTAAAACAGAAAATGGAACCTGCCCGGCATGTAATTATATGCGAGAAGATGTTCCCCATGTTATGTTCTCTGCCCAGTGTACGCAACAATAAGAAAATGTTGGCTGATTCCACTATGTAGGAACTTGGGCTTCAGACATTGCATGCAGGCGTGTAAAGTTCTAATGTATGATACCTCGCCTCCCAGTGTCTTTGCCGTATCTCGTTTTCTACATGGTATGTGGCGCAGAAGGAAAGGCTTTGTTTAATGCCAATGTTAATAACTTTGATCATTTTGTCTTTTTTTTAAAATCTTATGCTACTTGGTTCATGATAACTTTCCAGTTTAATTCATTTCTATGACTAATACTAGCTGCTCATATTTATTGTTTTAATCAACTGTGCTTTGTATTTATTTTATCTGCACTTTTATGGTCTCCGACCGAAATAAAGTTATCACTGACTGAATGAAGAAATCCTCAACTGTTGAGCTAAAAGTTCTATCTGCTTTTTGCTCTTCTCCAAGTTTAAAAAAGTCTAATTTAGTTTGTAACTCGTACAACTGGGTTTTGAAGAGTGGAGCCTGTGGACATTCCATCAGGATGGGGGTGACAAGTTCATATTTCCTCAGGCACTGGATAAGATGTGCTGAGCCTTGTAGGAACTCCTTAAGAAGTACCCTGTGAGGTCTGATAGATCATGGAGCTGGGCATATCCATCATCTGGATGTGAGAGTACGAGAGCTCGAATAGCAGTTCTGAAGTTCCCTTCTTCAGGAACGTTTCCACTTGCTTCATTATAGAGAACTGTTACCAGGTACTCATTGTTTTCTTGGAAGTGTGTTCTTTGAGGGTGAAGTTTGTGCCCAGTTTGAATCCACATGACGTGGCAGAGGGTAATGGATGGGCTTTGAATCCAACAAGGTTTATGTCATAAAGCCACATTTGGACTGGTTTTTTACTTGTTGGTCTTGGCAAATAAAAGGCATTTTTTCTTAGTGACTAAGTTTCAGAGAAGTGCTGGATATTCAGGAGTGGGTGAGGTACTGGCAGTGCTTGAGGTACTAGATTTCTAACGTAGAAGAGACTTTCAAATAAAGTTGTCTATTATCGGCATAGTGGTGAATTCTGGTGCTGTTACCAGTGTGTAGAGTCCCAGTGGCCCAGGTAGAGATTGAAGAAGATGAGGGACTCTATTTAATTCCTTGGGATTCTACAGGTGATAGAGATCTTGTAGTAATTAGAGATGCCTGTGTGAACAAGCTGGTGTTGGTTGGGGAGGTGTGAGGAGAAAGAATGATACGTTTTGCCAGTGAATCTGATTTGAATCTTCAGGGTGTGGATTAGGCATGATCGACTGTCTTGAATTGAATGAGAGGTCTAACAATATCAGGCGGTAAGGGTCATCTTCATCTGCTGTCAGGATGGTATAATCTACGATGCGTAGGGTAACTGTCTCTGTCCTACAGCATGATATGAAGATAGATTAGTAGTTGTGCAGGAGATGGTTGGTACAGATGTGATCTTGGCGTTGAGTGTAGTCTGCTTTTTTTAATGATATTAGCAATGAAGGACAGTAAGTTATTGGTCTGCAATTGGCAAGCCTTTTTATGAGTGGTAGGATATGGTCTGTCATAAGAGCTTTGGGACTATATTTTAAGAGAATTGGGCATTGGCAATGGTGAGTATGAGTGAGAGAGCTTCTTCAGAGAGAGTTTTGATGAAGGTCAAGAATCATTTTCATAGGAGGTGGCTTTGAGGCAGCTGAGTAAATTGGCAATATCTGCAACTATTAGAGCTTTGAATAATGACCATTTCAGGATGCTACAAAGGGGGATTGGGTGTAAGAAGAGAAGTAAGCTTGAAGTTACGAGTTGGCAGTCAGATCTATATTTGTTCACTGAAGAAGACGTTGATTGCATTGCACTTGTCCATGGTGCGAGGGATTGGATGGTCGGGTAGGGGATTGATACAGTGTTTGATTATCTTGAAAAGAGCTTTGCTTCTGGTGGTAGATTCATTAATGGCATTGATACAGTACTTTGCTTTTGCTGATAATGTGTGTTCTTTTTTGAGTGGAAGGGCTTCATTAACGTGAGATCATTAGATGCGGTATTTTTTCATTTACTCTCCCGTCTGTTGATGGAGCATTTATTGTTGCAGATTTTGTTTCACTGTCATTCAAGAGTTGGCAGAGTTTTGCTTACAATCTTGACATCTGCATTAATGAGCAAGATAGTCTCTACAAGAAACATTAATTTGCTGATCGGCCCAGTTTTGGGAGTGCTGTTTTACCTGATTCACCTAAACGTAATGGGAGGTCACCTTTCTCATGAAGGAAATTTAACAAATTCAGCTAAGGTTGGGCATGAGAAATACTTATATAATTCCCATAGAATCCATCTGGTCCTGGGGTTTTCCTGTGTGGTCTGGCTATTGGCCTTAGGTATATGTTCTACTGATAGGGGTGCTGTCACAGGCACCACATTCCACCTGCAAGTCTAGTGATAGACAGTGTGGATCTGAAGTAAGATAGCCCCCTTTGCATATTCCTCTCCCTAGGGCCATAGAATCCTTGAAAGTAGCCGGTTAACTCAGAATGTCATTTTTGATTCTGGTATCAACTCTCTGTCCTCAAGAATTATCAATTTACCTATTCTCCTTCTCTAACCAAACCTGCCCTTGTACGATCTTGCCTGTTGTGTTACTCTGTATACTCTACTGTGAGATCCAGGTTAAAGGCCTTTTGCTGCTTCTTTGTGATATTGTTGCGATCTACGTTTATTTGAGGATCATCTCATTAACATTATCTTCTGATACATAAATGCAGCATTGGTCATTTAATTCTAGGAATGTTGCCTTGAAAAGGGGGTGTTTCACTGTATTGGCCAGGTTAGTTTTAGTAATGGAGCTCAGGGTTTCGTTCTCTTGCCGCCAGCTTGAGAGCCTCCCATAGAGTTATAGGCAATTCATCTGATTCAGTGCTGCTTAAAAATATTGAAAGAATGTATCCTTTAACACCACCATGAAGTCCTACTTGTTGAGCCACAACATGCCTCACTGCCCTACTTGCGGTCAGTATTGTGACTGCAATGTATTCCTGGCCAGAAAGACCTTTTTCGGATGCTGAAGTATCAGTTTCCCTATTTAGCTCTGAAGGCAGAAGGAGGAAATGGTGGATGTTGGAGAATGACTTGTGTGTATCAAGCAAAAACGTTTAACACCATTTCATTGATTGGCATATGCTCAAGATGTTGCATGGCCCCTGTGAGGACAGAAATGTGACTAAATGCATATGACAATCGGTTCATTCATAGTACCAATGAAGTCCCCTCATATTATTGTCAGGCCTGGTGGTGCCTCTTTGAGGACTGAATCAAGACATTAGAGGTAACCCACCAATAGCAGGCATATACATTGAATTGTTTGGTCATTAACTCTCGTGGAGCCTGAAATAATAACAATACAAAAGGACTGTCACTGGTCTGTACAACTAATACGTGCAAAGAAAAATGTGACGGACTCTGTGTGTACCTGTAAAGTGTGTACAACAAAAAGGAAATGAATCCCATCAGCCCACCCATATGGCAGAGCTTCATCATCTGGGATAGAACCAAAGATGGTCCGGTTAGGGAGCCACACACCTGTTGGAATTATGTGCTTCTCCAAACCCAAGGAACCACCAGTGATGGATCATACCAAAAGTCAAATCAGTTTGAAATGGTGTGGGATGTTAAATTGCAGTGAGAAAAAATGTGTGCAAAAAGAATCAAAAAGTGAGATGTAAAATTGGCTACCATGATTTAAGGAAAATCATGGTGTCAAAATTAAAATGAGTGTGAGACAGTTTGACACAATAACTGTCTATTAAGGATGGTATTTGGTCAACATGTTTCAGCCATTGTAGGAAAGTTAAGCCTACCGGGCTTTCGTCAGGACCTCTTGAACACTACTGCAATTAAGCTTGACCTAAGCTTAGTGAAAAAAGCAAAAATTAACACAAATTAATGATACAAAACATCCTACTGTACATTGGATTTTCCAGACGGGGGATGTCTGTTTCATAAAGTATTCAGGATTCTTTCCTAAAAAAGGAAGTTATACAACAAGGGACAACAAATAGGTAGAACACACACACACATTTCTATTATTTTTGCGCCATATGTTTCTTTATGCCAATAGGTCATTCTCCAAAACGATAGAGATATGTTTTTTTATTTATTTTTACTCACACAAAAATGCTTGGGAGAAAGCCTCACCTCATACTGGCCACTGCTGAGAGTTGGAGGCCCCGCTCGAATTCGTGAAATAAAATAGTGGGTGTCTGGTTAGATCACATCCATACTAATGACAGACAGCAACTACAAGGGCTGCTGTGAGAGTGAGACACAGTTAGTAACAGCTTTCTCTATTTTCATTCTTAGGCGAGCGCTCGGGATATCAGCCTACAGGCTCCTTATGTATTATTGTTACTAAATGAACTAGGTTTGCCATCAGCCAGCCTTGAAGAGCCTTTTTCACTGCTCTTACATTGATAGTGTTAGAATCAGAGATCTGTTACGAACTGTGTCTCACTCTCACAGCAGCCCTTGTAGTTGCTGTCTGTCATGTACTCAGAAACAATGCCTAGGTTTTTAGCACTTTGTGCCAGTGAATCATTAGCATGGATGTGATCTAACCAGACACCCACTATTTTATTTCACGAATTAGAACAGGGCCTCCAACCCTGAGCAGTGGCCAGGATGAGGTGAGGCTTTCTCCCAAGCATTTTTGGGTGAGTAAAAATAAATAAAAAAACATCTCTATCGTTTTGGAGAATGACCTATTGGCATAAGGAAACATATGGCGCAAAAATAATAGAAATGTGTGTCTGTGTTCTACCTATTTGTTGTCCCTTGTTGTTAACTTCCTTTTTAGGAAAGAATCCTAAATACTTTATGAAACAGACATCCCCTGTCTGGAAAATCCAATGTACAGTAGGATGTTTTGTATCATTAATTTGTGTTAATTTTTGCTTTTTTCACTAAGCTTAGGTCAAGCTTAATTGCAGTAGTGTTCAAGAGGTCCTAACGAAAGCCCGGTAGGCTTAACTTTCCTACAATGGCCGAAACATGTTGACCAAATACCATCCTTAATAGACAGTTATTGTGTCAAACTGTCTCACACTCATTTTAATTTTGACACCATGATTTTCCCTAATAAAGTTTTCCTTAAATCATGGTAGCCAATTTTACATCTCACTTTTTGCACACATTTTTTCTCACAGCAATTTAACATCCCACACCATTTCAAACTGATTTGACTTTTGGTATGATCCATCACTGGTGGTTCCTTGGGTATGGAGAAGCACATAATTCCAACAGGTGTGTGGCTCCCTAACCGGACCATCTTTGATTCTATCCCAGATGATGAAGCTCTGCCATATGGGTGGGCTGATGGGATTCATTTACTTTTTGTTGTACACACTTTACAGGTAGACACAGAGTCCATCACATTTTTCTTTGCCCGTATTAGTTGTACAGACCAGTGACAGTCCTTTTGTATTGTTATACTGTGAATAAGGGGTTGGTCTGTCCTTTGGTCTTTAAATAATTTTCCCCTTAGACCCTCCACCAACCTTGTTTTTGACACCTGAAATAATAATACACAACCCAGTGTATTGGTCAAAAACTTGAATGGAAATATATCCACAGTCCAGGTATTGTGGGACAGAAAACCCCAAGGCTAGTAAAATGCATCCAAAGTGTGGGGAAGGGTTTAGCAAATACTTAAATGCATGTTTCTTTTTTTTTACTAGCACCCACCCCCTCCTGTGTTGTGTTACTTGCCCAGCCCCCCCTGTTGTCTTACTCCTGCCAGACAAAAAAAAGCACCATGAAATGGCCAGCGCCAGCCAGGTCTTATTGCTTTTTTTCCCCTCATGACTTTGTTTTGTTGCTGTACAACATGGCTAAAAACATTAACAATAACTTGCACATTGCAGACATTTGGAGTTAGCCAATCCTTGTTTACATTTGAAACCACCAACTTTATGATTAAATTGTTTATAGCAAAAGTCATGCATGTCTAGTGGACTGCATTGATGCCAGGTCCAAAAGAAGCAAAGAAATTTTAACCATTGTGAAAGATTTTACCTCACCATCTGCTGCCTCCAACTCGATCACCCCTCAAAGGGGCTCTGCAACAGTCTCAGTTCTTCAGAAATTAAATCACTGCCATTTACAGCAACTTCAGCCATGACCAGCCAGACCTCACCAAAGACCTACAACGCTTTTTCAAAGAACCAATGCCAACCAAATGGCTCAGTTCCACCCCAGGAGAAACTGCTGCCACCATGAATCCATGTACTCAGGGGCCCCATTGAACCCCTGCTCCCCAGCACACATACTCCAGACGACTGCAACCCAACAACATGCACACACCTATTCTAAATGCTTTCACCTCTCCTAGTACCTTCCCAGAGGCTTGGAAACAAGCAAGTGTCCTCCATTGCTGAAGAAGCCCTCTGTTACCTCTTCAGTGCTTGCCAACTACAGACCAACCCCCAGCTACCATTCCCTGCAAAAATCTTGAAGCCAATAAACATACACCACATAAAACATCTTTGCGTCCACCAACTCCTCAACATTCAGTCTGGTTTCGGACCCAGCCATGCACATAAACTGCTCTCATAGCTGTATTGTATGATATCCGTACAATATCATAAGGTGGTAGTGATGGTTGATACAGTCACACATCAAGAAGTGTCAACAATTCAGCATAGTCCATTTCCAGTGTTTCTAAGATTGAATAAGTTACAGTGCCAGTCGAGGTTAGAGAGGCATCACACTACCAATGATGCCAGATCAACAGACATAAAATACCTGTTGTTGAAAGTCTAAAATATAGATTGAACCTCGGCACTCTATATTGTAATCTCAACAATATACTATTTAGATTTAGTTTGGTGGCCAGTTCCTATAAATCATGCAACAAAAATTTTTCATCAATGGGTGAACATTATACAAGTCTCAAGCAAACAGACGAGAACATCAGAGAATCAAATATTGATTTTATCCAATGTTATCCATACATGACACATTCAATCAATCAGCAATTTGTATAGGGCGCTACTCACCCAGTAGGGTCTCAAGGCGCTGGGGGTAGGGGTCCGCTACTGCTCGAAAAGCCAGGTCTTGAGTTGTTTCCTGAAGGATAAGTGGTCCTGGGTCAGCCGTAGGTGGATGGGGAGGGCGTTCCATGTCTTGGCCGCCAGTTGGGAGAAGGATCTTCCTCCAGTGGTGGCTCTGCTGCGAGGCTGGCCGATCATAGCTGGCGGGTGGGTGTGTAGAAAGTGAGGCAGCTGTTGAGGTACTTCGGACCCATGTCATGGAGAGCCTTGTGGGTGAGGAGTCTGAACGTGATCCTCTTGTTGACGGGGAGCCAGTGCAGGTCTCTCAGGTGGGTTGAGATGTGGCTGTGGCGAAGGATGTCCAGGATGAGTCATGCGGAGGCGTTCTGTATGCACTGGAGTCTTTTCTGTAGTTTGGAAATGGTTCCCGCGTAGAGGGTGTTCCCGTAGTCCAGTCAGCTGGTGACGAGTGCCTGGGTGACTGTCTTCCTGGTTTCGGTGGGGATCCATCGGAAGATCTTATGGAGCATGCGCAGGGTGTTGAAGCACGATGACGATATGGCGTTGACTTGTCTGGTCATCGAGAGGGAGGAGTCCAGGATGAAGCCCTGGTTTCGTGCGTGGTCCGTTGGCTTGGGGGTGGTGCCCAGGGCAGGGGTCCACCAGGAGTCATCCCAGGCTGAGGGCGATAATCCCAGGATGGGGACTTCAGTCTTGTCTGAGTTCAGTTTCAGGCGGCTGTTCTTCATCCACTCGGTGACGTCTTTCATCCCTTCGTGTAGGCTGGCGGGGTCGTTGGTGAGGGAGAGGATCAGCTGGGTGTCTTCGGCGTGGGAGATGATGTTGAGGTTGTGTTGGCGTGCGATGGCTGCGAAGGGGCTCATGTAGACGTTGAAGAGGGTGGGGCTGAGTGAAGATCCTTGTGGTACGCCGCAGATGACTTTGGTGGCCTCAGATCTGAACGGGGGGGGGGCAGACTCTCTCGGTTCTTCCGGCGAGGAATGAGATGATCCACTCCAGAGCCTTCCCTTGGATTCCGATGTTGTTGAGGTGCTGTACTAGGGTGCGGTGGCAGACCGTGTCGAACGCCGCAGATATGTCCAGGAGGATGAGGGCCACTGTTTCCCCGTTGTCGAGCAGGGATCTGATGTCGTCAGTGGCTGCGATGTGGGCGGTCTCGGTGCTGTGGTTGGCTCGGAAGCCGGACTGCGAAGGGTCGAGGAATCCGTTTGTTTCGAGGAAGGCGGCGAGCTGTCTGTTGACGGTCTTCTCGATGACTTTGGCAGGAAAAGGGAGGAGCGAGATGGGGCGGAAGTTCTTGAGGTCGGTGGGGTCCGCTGTTGGTTTCTTCAGGAGGGCGCTGAGCTGGGCGTGGTTCCAGCTCTCCGGGAAGGTGGCGGTGTTGAAGGAGATGTTGATGGAGTCGTCCTTGTTGAAGACGTGGTGGGGGCAGGGGTCGGTTGGTGATCCGGAGTGGATGGTGTTCATCGTGCGGGTGGTGTCTTCGGTGCTGACCTGGGTCCAGTTGCAGAGGGTGGTGGTGGGGGGCGTTGGTTCGGTGATTGGGTGCGTGGTCTGTGCGCCAAAGCTGTTGTGTATGTCGGCGATCTTGCGGTGGAAGAAGGAGGCGAGTGAGTCGCAGAGGTCTTGCGAGTTTGTGATGTCGTTGTTTCCGGCGTTGGGGTTGGAGAACTCTTTGACGATGCTGAAGAGTTCCTTGCTGTTGTGGGTGTTGTCCAGTCGTTCTTTGAAAGTTGTCCTTTTGGTGGTGCGGATCAGCTGGTGGTGTTTGCGGGTGGCGTTCTTGAGGGCAGTCATGTTTTCTATGGTCTGGTCGTGGTGCCAGGCTTTTTCAAGGGTGCAGCAGTTTTCCTTGGATGTTTTGAGTTCGTCGGTGAACCAGGAGGCTTTCTTGCTACCGGGAGGGTTCTTCAGTGGTGCAAGGTAGTCGGCGCAGTTGGTGAGCCACTGTGTAAAGGTGTTGGCAGCTTCATTTGGGTCTGTTGCGCTGGCGGGAGGGTTCAGGCTGAGGGAGGTGTGAGCTGGTCAGCGGTGATCTTGCTCCAGCTCCAGCTCCTGCAAGGAACCTGTTGCGGGTGGTGGTGGGTCGTGGTTCCTCTGAAGCTGAAGTGGACGCAGCTGTGATCCGTCCAATGAAGTCCGGTGGAGTGGCTGAAGGAGATGTGCTTGCTAGAGGAGAAGACAGGGTCAAGCGTGTTGCCGGCGTAGTGGGTGGGGGTGTTCACCAGTTGCTTGAGTCCGAGGTTGTCCAGCAGGGTGGTGGTGTCGTTGTTTTTCTCCAGGTGGAAGTAGAGGTCCCCTAGGAGGATGTAGTCAGCGGAGGGGAGGGCGTGCGGGCTGATGAAGTCTGCGATGTCTTCGCTGAATTGTGTGCATGGTCCCAGGGGTCTGTAGATGAGGGTGGTCTTGGGGTCGGTATGTATCTGGAAGTGGAGGTGCTCGGCGGCGGTGAAGGTGTTAACGGAGTTGGTCGTGATGCGGATGGTGTTCCTGTGGACAATGGCGATGCCTCCTCCGGTCTGGTTGACGCGGTCCCTCCAGGTGATCTTGTATCCGTCCGGGATGGCAATGTCGGGTGCTGAGGAGGCGTTCATCCAGGTTTCAGTGAGGAATGCGACGTCTGGTGATGTGCCAAGCAGGTTCGACGGCGTGTCTGTGGATGGAGCGGGTGTTGAGCAGGATGCATTTGAGGTGATTGTTGCTGGTGCCTGGCCTTTCAGGTGCGGTGCAGGTCCGGAGGCAGGTGAAATTGCAGGCTTGGCAGGTGAAGGGTCCATGGGTGCGTTTCGGGGTGGCTCGGTAGCAGGCAGGGGTCCGGCGTGGAGTGCGTTGAGGGTGGCGTCGTCGTAGGTCTGTCGTGTGGGCTGGCATCATCAGGGGCCAGGGGACCTGGCACTGGGCGCAGTCCAGACAGACAGGCGTGCCCTTGGCATGCCTTCGGCACACAATCGGCACGCCCGCTGCACATGAACGCTGCGCATGGGCTCCCCCATGAATGGCAAAGTGGGAGGGAGGAGCAGGCAGGAGCGGGAGGCAAATGGGGAGGGTTACAGAAAACAAAGGGGCGGGCCACAGGGGAGCAGCAGCGGGAAGAGCAGGAAGACGGAGGCGAGGGGGGCAGTAAAAATGCAAAAAACAGTCACGGGCAGCAGAAAAAAGTACAACAATAATAAACAGGCACAGCACAAAACAAACCAAACCAATAATCCTCTGATGCAGGAGCAGCGGCGAATCACGGGCAGCGCAGACAAGGACTACCGGACCCAGAATCCTCTGCAGCGGGGAACTTGTGGCAGTAGACCTTGGGCACACTCACGGGGGTCCGCACAGTGTGTGGAGCGACTGGCCCTGAAGCAGGGTCAGGGGTCACCCTGACCCTGTGCATGAACAAAATCTTTGAGCACTACAAATCAATAGTGATAGCCTGACTGGTGGTCCTAATCCTAGTGCCTTCCTGGTCGTAATTGGCAAAGCAAATCGGAGAGCCGACACATGTTTCGTTAACTGGATGTAACCTTTAAGGCTTATTCTAAGTAGGAACATTGAGATGGCATTGGACCGTTTTTGCAACAATACTGTGCATGGTTCTTGATGCACTATGAACCTGAGAATCATATAGCATGTGGGTTGCCTTGTGGTGCATCAAGGTTTAGGCATATGAAGAAAAAATAAAAGAAATTCCTTAGTTAGCACCTGACAAGGTAGATTTTGAGGATAGTCGCCCCATTGGAATCCCCCAACCTATCCGTGGGTGGTTCCCAATTGAGATAAAACGGAACCTCTTCTAAGTGTCATAAACCAGACTTTTCACCATTCTAGGAGGTGACCAACAAGTGTGCTAAAGACACAAATGTATACACCACAACAAACGTAGTTTCCAGAGCAATTCTGAGAAAAAAAAAAGGAAGGGGTATGACATCCGTATTAGTCTGGACAGTGGCCCTCTTCCTCCTGGACCTCTCTGCAGCATTCAACAGTCTTCCAACCCATTCAACACCTACAAAACATTAGAATCCAAGGACATGCACTCCAATAAACCAGTTCCTTCCTGATTGGAAGTACCCAGTCAGCCTGACACCATACACGTGAGACACTCATGATCACATCTTCAATGCATACATGATCACATCTTCAATGCATACATGATCACTCTAGCCATGACCATCTGCTCTTGTGATATCAACGTCATGTGCTACGCCAATGAAGCACAACTCATTCTCTCCCTAGTGAGCAAGTGACCAGCACCTGGATCAAGTTCAATGCCTGCATGACTGACATCACCCACTGTATGAAGACAAGCTGTCTAAAGCTTATCACCAACCAGGCCAACACTGATCTTCAGGAGGAGCACATCACTGTTGGACTCCACTGGATGGCCAACAGAGCCAGGACCGACATCCACATACATCCACTCCACGAACTTCAGGATCATCAGCCAACAACATAACCGCTAAAGTCAATGCCAGTCACCACCTCATGCTTCCATACCTTAAGGATGCGAATGTAAATTTTCAAATGGCTCCCAATCAGCACCTGGAAAACTGTCAAGCACACCCTGGTCAACAAGCAAACTGGACTATGAGACACCCTCTATGTCAGGATAAGTGTAAAAAAAAAAAAACATACCTCACTAGAGCACTGCAGACCATTCAGACCTTCGTTGCCAAAATCTCTCAACCTCCTACACTACATTCACACACACACACGAGGGAGCTCCACTGCTCCCCATTCAAAACCAAGCATGATTTATAACTCCACACTTTCAAGGCACTACATAACACTGGCACAGCACATTTGCTTTCACAAACCTTCCATTGAACTGCGCTCATTTGGAATCCTACTTGCATAAATCCATTTATATGTAAAACCAATACTGGTGGCCGCCCCTTCTCCTACATCAATCCTAAAGCATGTAACAACCTGGCACTACACAAGAGCCTCCTCCTCACTTCTTGAATTCAGTAGGAGGCTGAAGGTCTGCCTTTGAGCAGTCCCAGTAGGCCCTAGGTGTGTCTAGACTCACACTGGTTAAGGGCCACAGTACCCTTCTGAGTGACAATGCGCTTTACAAACCTGCTTAACATGTCCTGACAAGGTAAGCCAAAATGCAATACAGTAAACATAAAATGACCATTAGAAGTCAAATTAGATTCCAAATAATAGAAGCAAAACACAGATTTGAAAGTGGCCGTGATAAGTCAACATTTGACATGAATATTACAGGGTTAAAAGACTAAACACTTAATCCAAATGGGTTTAACAAGATGGAGATGAAGTTTCATAATCATAACAGACAAAAGTCTTATTCACTGCTAGAAAAGACCTTCCAACGATACAACTGTGATTTGTATTAAATGATCAGTAAGTAAAATGTATGTGTTGAGGTATTTAATTAGATCATAGAAAGACCCTCTGCAGGTATGTGTCCAAAAATAAGAATAATGATTGTTGGTCGTATTATAACATATAGGAACAAGATGGTCCATCACTTTCAAATTATAGCAATAGGTGCTGGGATTATTAGTAACACATTAAATTTGTTTTACAGTAACCAGCTGTATATGGATATATGGTACCACATTATAAAATAATAGAATTTGTATTAGGGAGTTGGAATCAATTTAGGTAGGATGATTGCTGGTCACAGGAGTCGCTAGGTAATCACAATCTTGGCGTACAATGCCATAAGTAGTCTTGTGCCTTGCCCTCGAGGAAGGAAACAAAGGTGGGAGAGTAGAGAGGAAAGGAGGACAGGATGGTTCGAGCAGTGGTTAGCCACCCAGGCTACACCAGATTAGTAGGAAGCACCGTAACACATTTACCTTTGAATATTACGTTTTGGTATTGTAAGGAAATTAAAAATACTCCACAAAAAGAAACTAGATGAACAGGTTATAGTCTTCCCACAAATAGTTCAGTGCGGAAAATAGATATCCTACTTTTTAGCATGCAGCAGAGAACACATTATTGCAAATAATGCTGGAAAGTACAAAAATAAATTCTCACAACAACATTAAACACAGAAGAGACTACATGTAGTGAATAGACACATGGATGTTACTTGCAGGACAAATATTTGCTTTATTCCAATAGGCATCAATAAGATTTGTTTAGTAGGAAGTACCATACCAAGAGTACAAGTACCTATAAACTTTTTTATAACATGGTAACGAAATTAATAAACAATCACAAATGAAACTATTTCTCACGAAGTTACCAATTTGAAAATTTTATACATAGATATCAAGTTGGATTACCTCAACGTTTTGTGACACTCATTCCACATTGGAGGAAATTGCTACTGTGGACCACAGGTATTTAAATAACTGTTACTACTCTTCTATTTACAATAGACATCTGTGGGTACTATGTTAACCATTTAGGCTGTACTTTAACCATACTTTATAGTCCAAATACTATATTGGTAAAGTTCATTAATGTAAACACAGAACTCAGCAATTGCCGGATGTCACTATGAAACAACTTACCACAGACATATTACTCAGTTTTCTTTATTATGACAGTTACCAATAAGCTCAACCTTATCTACTAAAAACTAACTCCTCTTGTTTTACTTTATAGACTAATATCTACAGTTGATATTAGAAGGATTAGTATAAACATGGATGACTGCACAAATGCTGCAGGGAAAAGGCAAGGATAAACAAATTATCAGAATACATTTGTATAAACCAAAAGGTATTCTGATAAGCACAATAGGAGTACAGATTTCCTTTTTGCAGAGTTTACACATCTTACGCTAAACATAAGTCAAAAGGCCTCTCCAGTACTAATGCAGTCATTGCAGATTCCTCATCATACAATTATTTAGTTTATTAAACCAAAACATTTTAAATCCTTGTTATAACAGATGTTCTTTTCCGGTGATCTTCATGGAACAATTCTTTAAGTATATAGAATAAAAGGATTGAAGTATCACTTCGGATAGCTGGCATAGGTCTCATTTAGACTATGGCAGGTGACCCACAATCTGTTAGGGTAGGAGAGGTTGTTTAGTTTGCAACCCTGGCCTCACTGTTGAGAATTATCTTTCGTCCCAACAGAAACGTCTGTCTTCAGAGAATCTGCACCCCAGCTCTTCTGAATGGACTAAAAGTTCAGAATGCTTACAAAGATTTTTGCTTTAAACCCCCCCCCAATGTCGCATCTGGTCTTCAAAAAAGAAAAAGTGACCCCAACGCCTTTAGTGTTCTCAGGGTGTGTTGTCATGTTGATTAGTTTCCAGTTTGTGGCCACCAGAGTTCCGCAGCGGTCCAAAAGGGGCGAGTAGGCTTGAGTTAGATCATGGCTCTAAATCCGATACAAGGTCTGATGCAAAACCACAGAGGGCCCAGACTCCTTCAGGTGCAATGGTTCTTGAAATATGACAGTTCACCCAACTTAAAATAGAGCAAGTGGACCATCAGTTTAGTTGACAGTACTCCACAAGATTCGTGACATGGTACCTCACCCACAAAACAAACTCAGGCCCAGAGACTTCACAATTATTTTTTTAGTTTAAAGGAAGTTTAAGAAAGTAAGACATAATACAATACTCAGGGTAATATAAAGGACCAGAATAATACTGCTTAAATATCTGAAAAAGACAGAGGAGAAAAATAAAAATAAAGTAAATCGAAAGAGTGAAATTTTAAGGGATTAGATTTGACCACATTTTGATAATGGATTTGGGAGTCATCATGTGCATCATAATCAAGGAATTGGTTAAGAAACCGTGAATAAAAAAAATAAAAATGTATAGAGCAAACAGTTACCACTGGAAAAGGGGTTCTAATGGAGTTACAGCAAATTACACCAGAAAGAATACACAGTTGTTGAAATAACCAAGGGATTTTCTGAAATAAGTAATGTAGTAACCTTAGGAGGAGAAGCAAATAATGCCAGTGCTTAGCAATATGATGAAAGTACAAACACCCTCTGTGGTATGGTCTAATTTAAGGACGTGCTGAAGGGGAGCTCTTAATATAAGGGGCATGCAGGAGAGTAGATAAACATTTTCCTGGACCCTTGCCTGCCATGGCTTCAAAAGCCAGCTAGGCAGCCTTGAATGTGCATCTGTAGAATCTGAAACCTATGCAACATGGCGAGCAAGGGTTCAAGGGGGGGTTATATGCAATGGATTCAGAATGACTCAGAGCTGCTACATTCTGGACAATATGGGAGTTCGTTCAGAAAGTAGGCAGGCCCACCTAGAGGCGTTTGAATAGTTGAGGTGCAACATCAGCACCAAGACTGTAGTTTCTAGGGCACATAATGTTGCAAAGCATTTGGAGGGTTGTATGTGAACCACACAAGCATTTACAATGCATGCTTTTACCACACATCCATTACAATGCAATGTTATTACCAAGAAAATACCTTTACAATGCATGGAAAGTATATATGGTAAACAGATCTACATCTTCACATGGGGCAACCTTCCCAAATGTCAATTATTTTTACAATTAAAATTCTATTTTAGGGGGTAACCCTGAACCCTCCTTTTTGTAGCCTTACAACCCAAATCCCTAACACCCTATACACACCCAAAACCTCATCTATACATAGAAGTCGCCCCCAGGTTAGCCCTTGAACAGCCAAGATTCCAGGGTGGGGTGGGGTGTATTTAAAAAGTTGCAGATGTATTTAAGTTTTACATGTCCTGGTAGTGAGACTCAAATTAATTTCACTACTGCAAGAAGACCTCTCCCATAGGAGTGTATTGGAATTACCTTATTGCATGTAATAAGCTGCAACTTCCATTGGGACAGTTTGTGTCTAAAGAATTGTAATTAAAAGCCCTCTTTAATGGTAGTCATTTTTAGGGCTCGGACTCCTCCCCACTGTAAGTGGGGGAGGAGTTTCGAGATCCTAATGTTACAAGAAAAAAAAGAAGTATCTCCTAGGGCCTTGGGGAGAGGGATTCCACACATTCCTTAGCGTTTTCTGTCATCTGGCCAGTGATTCGTCTTCCTTGTGTTTTCGTTTTAATAGGCTTGAAGTGATAGGGTAAATGTAGTTTTGTTCCGCCATTTTGGGCATATTTCGTTCGTGCTCGCGCAAAGAAGTACATAAATTATAATTAGGAGCTGTCAGGGTGCCTCCGTTAGTGAATCCAGATGGCCGGGCGCGTTCACAATTCTGCAGCGCTCAGCGCGCAGCTTCCTTGTTCTTGTTTGTAGTTCGCGATCACTTGGTTGCCGCTGAAGGCCCGGCAAGCACTCTCAGCCCCCTACCAATTTTTCTACCATCCTCTCCTCCAGGGCACACAAGAACCATTCGGCTGAGAAAAAGTTGGCGTTGATTTCCCCTTGCCAGCCCTCGCTCCCTTGCCGGTCATACTTACTTGTTTGTTGATTCTGAAGCGGCGCTTACAACCGGACTTGTTGCAACACTGTATCTGCCCTGGAATTTCGGTCCACACTCTTTCACCGGGGCGCTGCTGCTGCGATGAAATGAGCTTTTCCCCCACGGAGAGGTAACCGCGCTGGTGCTGGCTCTCGCTTGATCCTCTGCTATCCTGCCGTGTCGGAAGAGGATAATGCAGGCCAGATCTCATCAGAGATAGCAGAGCAGATGACAGAGCAGTCTGGACGTCCTCGCGGGTAAAGCAGAGCGTGAGTACAAGATGAAGGGATGAAACTTGGCAACTCTTGAAAGTATTATTCTGCCGCATTTCTTTTCAGCCTTTTTTCTCCGTGTTCTCCGTGTATCAGGATGGGGGGTTAGGGGCATGGCAGCAGCGAGGGGCGGGGCAAGACTACAGGCACATATAGTTTGTTGTTGCAGGAAAGTGTCCCTGTGGCTGACTTTGTGCTGTAGGGGCAGATGTGTGATGCAGGTGTTTCGGGAGCCTACTTTCCTGTATACACTCTGTAAACTTTTGTCACCATCGGAAAGTATCCTCACCCCGTGTCTTGCAGTTGCGCAGATCAGCTGGGTGTTTGTGCAATGCACACTTAGACTCCTGCACACTTGGTGTCAATGGCCCCAACATCACTGCCTTTGTATATTTCCCTGAAAATAAGGACACGGCACACAGATGCCAGTGCCTCAGAGTAAGGCTGACACTCTGACACTTGGTATACTTAACACGGCTGGGAGGAGGGAGGGTCGCCCCAGAGGCGCGTGAGATTTGATCAGGTGATCTTAATGGCGGATGACAGTGCGTGTGTAATGCTCGTGAGCGTTCGAAGTTTGTGAGTGACTACTTAGTACTTAAGAACTTGGGGATGTATGTGTTTGAGCTAGGGAGTGAGGTTGATATACTGTATAACTATGTTTATGCAGTCCCCTGTGTCTGGAGAATCCTCGCTGGGAACTGGGTCAATTAAACCATACATTTATTGGCTCCTGTGCACACAAGTCATCGATCCTTTTCCACCAGATAATCCCCGTTCTACGCGCCTTTTCTGATCCCCCACATTGTTGGGGGTGGGTGGGTAAGGGTTGTGCCAGTGACAGCAGAGTGGCGGTGCGGTGGTGCAGAGTGGCAGTGCAGAGTGGCAGTGCAGAGTGGCGGTGCAGAGTGGCGGTGCAGAGTGGCGGTGCAGAGTGGCGGTGCAGAGTGGCGGTGCAGAGTGGCGGTGCAGAGCGGCGGTGCAGAGCGGCGGTGCAGAGCGGCGGTGCAGAGTGCAGAGTGGCAGTGCAGAGTGGCAGTTCAGAGTGCAGAGTGGCGGTGCAGAGTGGCAGTTCAGAGTGGCAGTTCAGAGTGGCAGTTCAGAGTGGCGGTGCAGAGTGGCAGTTCAGGGTGCAGAGTGGCAGTTCAGGGTGCAGAGTGGCAGTTCAGAGTGGCGGTGCAGAGTGGCGGTGCAGAGTGGCGGTGCAGAGTGGCGGTGCAGAGTGGCGGTGCAGAGTGGCGGTGCAGAGTGCAGAGTGGCGGTGCAGAGTGGCGGTGCAGAGTGCAGAGTGGCAGTGCAGAGTGGCAGTTCAGAGTGCAGAGTGGCGGTGCAGAGTGGCAGTTCAGAGTGCAGAGTGGCGGTGCAGAGTGGCAGTTCAGGGTGCAGAGTGGCAGTGCAGAGTGGCGGTGCAGAGTGGCGGTGCAGAGTGGCGGTGCAGAGTGGCGGTGCAGAGTGGCGGTGCAGAGTGGCGGTGCAGAGTGGCGGTGCAGAGTGGCGGTGCATAAGAAGGACATCACAGGCAAGTGGTGCAATATTCGCACATTCACAAGGAGATCACTAGCAGTACAGTACACACCACATGAACACACTCCATAACACATAGCAACAATACATTGGCATTTACAATGCCATTAGCTCAAACTCAAATAAATCCGAGCCCGATTGCATTTCTAATGCTTGCTTAAATCTGAATTCAGTAAAAGCCACTTTTAAAGTTGGCATTTTCTTATGAACATGCATGCAGCCTATTCCTTGATCCCATTTGGCACAAAATGGTTTCAGCACTCTATAAACAATGTTAATAAAACTTCATATCACATTCAACTTCAAATTATTTAAGCGAATAATTGCACGTAGGGAAAGAAGGTATCCAGATTCAGTAGATGTGTTTCTAGGAGACTTCAGGGCTTCGAATCTATAGTATAGGTTATGTTCCTCAAGCAACACGGAAAATTCACAGAGGCAGTATAAGTGGAACACTTGATAACATTTTCATATAGTCTCAAAGCAGCACGATAACCGCATGTAAACCAGTCCGTAAGAGAGTTACCGTGTGAAACCCTCTTACGGACCAAGCACGATAACCGCATGTAAACCAGTCCGTAAGAGAGTTACCGTGTGAAACCCTCTTACGGACCAGTTTACGTGCAGTAAACTACGTGAAAATGTTAGAGTGTTCCACTTATACTGCCTCTGAAAATTTTCTGTGTTGCTCAAGGAACATGACTTCTACTATAGATTCAAACCCCTGAAGAAGTATCCTAGTGAGATGAAATGCATTGGGTATGATGAATTCATCTATGGAAGAAGTTTCTGTTCTGTGAATAATAAAAAGAATTTTTTGGAACAAGAAACATCTACTGAATCTTGATACAGTCTTTCCCTATGTGCAATTATTCACTAATTTGAAGTTGAATGTTTTATTAACATGGTTTATAGAGTGCTGAAACCATTGTGCCAAATTGATTTCGTAGGATTTTTCCTACATTGTGGGGAGTAGAGAGGGAAGTACTCCCTGGTTTCATGCACCTTCAATCAAACTAGGGGACACTTTATTTGTTGGGTGCGGATTTTGTTAGCCTCTGCCCTCTGATCTATTGTGTGTCCCTGTTCCTTGATCCCATGACTAGGTGAAGTAGGTCTGTGTATGGCACTCAGACAGTAGGAGCAAGGGAAATCTAGTTTTGCAATATGTGCTACTCAGTTAACAATTGGAAGGAGCTGCCACACTTGCACACCACAGAGGCACTGCCTGAGCTCACAAAGGACTGGTCACTAATATATTGTGACTTCAGAAAATCTGGGGCTAGGACAGGGAGGAAGGGGACGTCCGACACCTCGGCTTGATATGTGTAGAAGCTTCTCTAACTTCAAGGTAGGAATTGGGAATATATTTAGGACCTCTGACCCAAACTCTTCAGAACACTTCTCGACCTGTGGATACTATGCCCAGAAGGATTGCTGTTGTGCTAAAAGGACTGCTGCCCTGCTAGACTGGTCGGTTGCCCTTCTCACCTGGGTGAGAAACACTGACCCTGCATCTGTTGAACCCAGGACCACAGTGACTTAAAGGGCTAGTTGACTAGCCTCCTGACTGGAGGCTCAGTGCTAGAATGCTCCCGCAACTGTGAACCCAACACCTGCACTTCATCTATGATTCTACCCTGCCAAGTACTGACCCCAGTCCTAGACTCCTGGAAGTGGTCCTAAGGTGCTCTGCCAGTCTCAGTGGATTCAGCAGAGCCAACATCTCTGCTTTGCGAAAACCCCAAGCAGAACCAATGCAACATCACGGCTGTGTGGATCTTCTCCGTCAAAAAAGGTGCACATCAGAGCCTTTTGCAGCGACGCAAGCAGCCTCAATACTGGACTCCCATAGCAGCTCCTCTGAACCCAGTCATGGCCCACCTCCATTGTGTGATGTATCCTTGACACCAGACTTTGGATCACAAGGCCTCAATGGAACTCTGAATGACCTTGCACCTCAGCGTCTGAGAGAGATTTTTTACCAAGATGCTCACAACCCTCCACAAAGCATGATTTGAGGTACTTTGTTCATTCATTGTCCCAACTGGGTCCCTGTATCCAGCCCATACTCCATTGTGGTGGGCCAGAGCTTGTGAATTTGTCCCAGACCAGATATCCACATTGGCATTTTGTGGTGCTATTTAGTATTGCCAGTTGGACAGATTGAATTTGTTATATTCATTATTGGGATCTATTGTGGTCTGTTTTCAATGGGTTACTGATTGAAGTGTTACACAAAAACTTTACACATTCGCCTAGTTTTAAGCCTGGCTGCTCTGTGCCATCCTACTAGAGGGCCCAGCACAGGATAATTTGGGGGTTTGCTTGAGACTTTACTCTGAGAAGAAATTTGGTTGGTGCTGGAGTAGGACTTCAGTTCGTCCCCTCAACCAGTAACCTAATTTCCTACACATACCTTTCATTGTAGATTCAGAGTTCAGGAGTCTACCAGTACCTGAGTGCTGGGGCCAAATGACCAATTAAAACTAGTCAAAAATTAGGAAAAATGGTTTGGAGTGTATTTAAGAAGTACAAGTGCCTTTAATAAAATAGCTATAGATTTGTTTAACACCAATAGGGTGGCATGAGAGGTCTTTAGAGAAAATCATGTTAAAGAAACCAAAGAAAAATAATTAAGCATCTGAAAGTCTGCCTCTAGGACCCATGTAGAAATTAAATGCCAGTTGATACAGCAGTATTCAAATTCGATGTAGTGGCACTTCACAACGTATGCCGGACATCGCATGCCAATGCAAGTCCTTACAACAACTTGCTGGGGAGGGGGGGGTCACTGGATGTCAGAATAGCATCACTTACTAGTCCAACTCCAGTCTGCAACTGTAGGGAAGGTGTTAGATTTTAAATCCAGCACCTTCTGTCCCCTACAGAAGGTCTGAACGACATGCAGTGGCATGTGTTGTAAAGAGGTTTCCCATCTGATGTGAAAACAGAATTCGATTTTATCCGTTTAAGGATTATTCCTTAAGCTTATTAGGATGTTATTTATAACTTTAATCTGGTTGTAACAAATAGAAAAAGATTACAATTGTATTGACTAGAGAACTCAACATTACATAAAAAGGATTTCCTTCACTACACACCCCAAAAAAACCTGTACAACTCCTGACGAATCACCAAATGCAAGGAGGCAGTTTGGATGTTCAGACAAACTTAGACATGGGTTTGTAAGACAAAGAGGCATGGGGTTCTGTTTTTGGTCTGAAGTCTACAAGACATTTTTCTGATCAAACAGGTCATGTCTGCTGACTACACATCTAGGCTCAATCACCTTGCTTGAATAGCTTGTCAAATTCAAACTGGAGCCTATACCAGAAGCTCCCCAGTGCCAAAATGTATCTGAAAGGAACCATGGGACCCAGTTCCTTACACATACAGTGCTGGATGTGGCGCTCAGTTTTCAAATCCTTATACTATGAAGACTTAAAAATATGACTAACACATCAGAACTTGCTACTAATAACTAATGTGCACAAGCGATTGGATCCCATCTGAAAACAGGGATTGTTCATTCAACTGAGAATCTGGAGACTGGTTTGAAATGGTTTCAGGGATACAGTAGATGCAATTACCAGATCAAGAATTCTGCATATTCAGATTTACTTGAATGATTGTGGGGTGCATACAGAATCTCAAACCCCATTGAAGTTCTTAGATTGGCATCCCATGCTCTTTCAGTGTCAGGAAAAACAATTGGATGGAATGCTGAATTAAACATTCACCCCCAGTCACAGATCTGGGTCAAATCCATTTTTTGCAGACACAGTTTATACCCAACCATATGCAAATTAGTCTGGACCCTGGGAGAGTCCAGCCTACCCTGAACTGCCAGGGCAGGTCTTCCCTGGCAGAGAAACAAGCTTCCTGGAACCGGTTTTGGGTTAACATCCTTAAGCCAGGCTAGCTTGAATCCGGTGGTACAAAAGGGGGTGGTGATGGACAGAGCATCTTAACAAATCAAACTCACACCCAGTCAACAGATCAGGGTTTAATCCATCACCGTTCTTTAGCCCACTGCCATCCCAGTTCAGACATGGCCATATGCAAAAATCCGGTAGCATATTGAGCACTGGACCCATGTCTGGTCATACCCCTTCCACTTAGGGCAACAAACGTTAAAAACAAAAAAGGCCGGAATGCTGAATTAATCAAATATTAACCCCAGTTACAGATATGGGTTAAACCATATTTTTGCATGCCATTACAGTTTAGACTTCGATGTAGCATGTCTTGCGTGGGTAAGGTACCTGTGATTCAAAGAGCTCCTTCAAACAAGAGTTAAGGATAGTATCCTAAATTAGAACAAAAGGTCATTTGGAGACAGTAGAGGATTCACAAGTGTCTGTAGGGGATACCTGCTTTTGAATGCTTCTGCAAAGCTTTTCCAGAGTGCCAGTTTACGTTGATATTTTTAATGCAATTGCAAAATAGGATAATCCAATGGCACATTTTTTAGTAGTCCTCTTACCAGCCTGGAATTTTGGCAGGGTGAACCAGGTAGAGTGCTGTACGTGATGATATTTAGTAAACACTTTATTCAAGATAAAACATATGCAGTGAGAACTTATGACTCCTTTGCAATCAATTAGAAGGTGGGAAATTACATGAAGTAATAGACTCCCCACATGTAGCTTTGTATTGCTCCATTTCCCATGCTCAAGTGGGCCAGGATAGCAAAAAAAAAAACAAAAAAAAAAAAACCACACTTAAGCCCCCCCCCCTTATAAACCACGTGAGAAGCTAACATGCCAAGAGAGACAAATTACTGAAAAGAGGAATAAACTAGAAAAATGTTTCTTAATTTATTGATTTAGATTATGATTCACATTCCTCCAATAGCATACTCAGAAATGCTAAAAATATAGCAAACTCTTTGAAGGAAACCTTCTTGTCGCCATCCAAGTCCATCATTTTCATCACCTCTTTTGCCGTGTCCTCGTCTTTCCCAGAGTCCTGTAGGATGAAGCAGCAATCAACAGGAACACGTTTTATAAAAATGAAGTACAATATGTTCATAACATTCTACTTAATCGCTAGTTAGGAACTTTGGGGAAGCTTCCCTCCCAACACCTCCCTCCAACCCTCAATTATTTGCATTAGTCTGGACACAGATTGGTCTTGCTCGGTACAACCGTTAAACAATGTTCATAAGACCATTTTCCAGAAAGCAATGTTTCCCATATATTACTTTTGACCAGATGGGTTAGCCAACGAGAGACATCCATCAGTACTGGTTGCTCAAGTCCTATACCATGGCAGGCTCTGTAGCAAGTGTGGCCCACAGTCTTTAAGTGGTAGTTCTATGGATTTTATAACCAACAAAATCCATCCATGGGCAGCAGTCCACCTTCTGGTCTCCTAGAACGCAGTCACCCTAAAGCTCCACCCTTGGGGTTGCTGCATCTGTTCCCAGCTGCCCTTAGGAAGAACCCTCTCAGCCGAAAGACCAGGGCAGAGTGAATATTTACATGGTCACTCTCGCGAGAGAAAGTTGCAGAACCAGCATGCAGGTCAGAAAATTCTATAGTACAGGAACTGCCTAATACGTTTGCTTGTTCTGCAACACCTCTTACAGCTCCCATGTCCTTCATCGAGCAATGGGCCTCGGTCTCAAGCACTGGATGAGGCTTACAATCCATGCAAGTACACCTACCTAGAACTACTAGAGCCAAGATCCAGTCAGTCCTTCTGCCCTCAATTTGTAAACACGTGGATTGAACCAAAAGTCACATTTGTGTTCAGAATTGCATCCCTCCTTTCATAGAGGAACTAAATATTGAACTAGGTAGATGTAGTGTTGTGGACACTGCATGTAATCCAAGAGGTAAAATGATACCAGGGGTTTGGGATTTCAGACGTTGAAACCAACACTAGGGAAATAGGTTCATGGTCATCCTGCCTTCGAATATTTCGTCAGAACAGCCCAACAACCACTGCCCTCCTCAGACATGAACTGTGAGAAGAAAAAGAAAATGCCCAGGGCAGAGTAATAAAATGAGACCTTCTGGTGTTTTTGGTACTTCAGACAGAACAGTCTACTAGTGGTAAACATTTGCTCAGCCATTAGTCATTCGATTCGCGTGCAGCTAAGTTGGTCAGGTACTACACCAGGTTCTATACCTCAATCAATGTCAATGTTGGTTTTTGTAAGTTGGCGATCTTTACCTATTAGCATGTATAATAGTAAGTACTTTCAGAAGACTTCAATTAACCTATATTTCCCCTTAATTTGGGGTAGAAAAGGGATTACAGCCATGCGGCTGGATGACCCAAACCTACCCATTGTTTCCAGCAAGGCTACTGGAAGGGTGTCATTTGGGTGACCACGCTTACAATGTATAATTTTAAATTTAATAAATGTAATCAAGACTCTTCCAGACTTCCTTCAAAAAGCTAGTATATTCTTTGTCACAAGCTCTCTGCCACTTACATTTTTAATCCTAAAATGTGGTTCAATTAAATACACCACTCTAGACAGTCAAACTACACCAAAGTGTTGCTTATCTGAAACAAGTACCGTAGACTGGATGGTGTCCAGATACCTTGGCTGAAAGTCATCTGCCTTGGCAGCATGGCCATGGCACGAGTCACAAACAAATTATGTATATATATATATATATATATATATATATATATATATATATATACACATATACATATACACATACATACACACACACACACACTGGTGACCAGCATGGCCGTGGCACGAGTCACAATATATATATATATTTTTGAATTAAAAAAAAACTACCTTCCTGCCTAGTCCTTGCTCTCATCTTCCAGAAACAGGAAGCACACTGCACAGAGGCTCTCCTGACCAATCAATGCAGCATTGCGATTGGTCTGAGTGCTGAGACAAGGGACACAGCCAGGGGCTGGAGGGGAGAGCATGTTCCATATGCAGGCTTTAATGCAGCCTGCATGGCGTACAGGGAAAGTGCCCATGACTGTTTTGGGTGGTCCAAGATGGCTGACCAAGCAGTCACAGAACACTTGCGAGGGTTGTACCATTCATCCCATGCTCTTCAGTCTGACCCCCCCACCCCCAGAAAGCTGCAGCAGCAAGAGTACTATATACAACATTATAGTTATCATTTTATTTGTTCCTTTCTTTTCCTGCTTGAAGGCAGTGAGGCAATGCTCCTCTGCCTTAGTGGAGGAGCCGCCACTGCCTCTCAGCAGAAGCTTTAGGCTTACTATTCGGGTGAAGAGCACATGTGCTTTTCAAATACTCCTATTGAGGTAATCTTGAAGATTCCCATGTAGGCAGCTGTGCATGCCTTCTGTAAGAGCTAAATGTTACATCTAGAGGAGACATGCTCATTGTGCACAGGCATGATGCAGACATTTACTTTAGTGAAGCAACAAGATATTGAGAGATGCTATTCTTAAAAATAAAAAAGGCTGGAATATTGCCAAATGTTGAAAGTTAGTGGTGGAAGAGGTGACTTCACTACTAGTGTGTCTAGTGATTATCCTGTACTTTGTTCTTAATCCATCAGCTGTCAAAGCTGTATACTTCCATAGACAATCCCATCTCTAAGGAGGGTAAAGTACCAATAAAAGATAACCAAACTGCCATGACATTATGAGCTAATACCCCTACAATAAATGTGAGAGAATACATAACTATTACTGGGCAATATGGGCCCATAATGCCATCAAGCAGTTGGTGACATTTACAAAAGACAAGGCTGAAGGTAGAGTTATTATAACGCTAACTCCCGTGCCTGTTTTTCATTCATGCTTGACTTACACTGCAGGCAAGTCTTCATGTTTAGGGAAATGTGGGTTTTGTTTGGGGATAATAAAATATTTGGAACAAAGTCTAATAAATCAGATTTTAAAATCTAATCAGAGTTGGAAGAAAATTAAACAAGCAATTTTAAATGGGTTTCTTTCGTAGTACAGTGACGAGTTTACCAAGACATGAAAAAAGAAAATAAAGTGCAATGTGGGACAGTACATTGTTGCAGTCGGGGAAGTTGGTTTTTTATAGTTCACACAAGGGAGGATTCATTGGTAAAGGTTTGCATCAAGGATGGGACTGCAAGGGGGAGCTTGCATGGTATAGTAATCAATGTTCTAAGAAGAGCACTAAGATTATGAAAGCATGACAATATACCTGCTACTACCATTTTCTTTGGAAAGTTAAATATTCTGCAAATGAATTAAGCACTCCATTATGGGAAATAATTCCCAGCAAGACCGTTTCTGAACGTTACATTCTTTGAAACCACTGGCAAACGTTCAAGAGGTATATATTTAAAAATAAACCGAGGTTAGGTTGTACTCACAGATAGACTTGGGAACTCTTCCTTTAGAAGCTTGCTCAACTCGTCCTGGTTCAGCTCTCCAGTCTTCCCATCAGCCCCTGAGTATTTCTTGAATGTCTGGATCATAGCCCCACACAGCTCTTCCAGAGGCATCTTGACTGTTTCGATCTGTAAAGCGAGTACACAAACCCTCAGGCTGGTTCAAAGAAATTCAAGCTTAAAAAATGACAGAGTCCCTCACTCTAGCAGGTAGAACCACAGGCCAAAAGGTACCAAATGATCTATAGGCTCCCCAGCCCCTCGGTACTGTTTGTCCAAGCCAGACAGGAGCTCTGTGGTCCTGCTCTGGATGGTTCAAATGAGGATTACTCTTTGCCCTTACTGGCCTGTGTCAATAACCGCATCCCTTTCTTTTGGGATACCCTATAGTTTTATCTGGTCTTCAGTTTCTCAAAAGTATCCAAAATGCAGCATATTGGCACTACACAAAGTACAAATGAACATTCTGATCCCAATCTCATGCACTCTGGCCCGGCTAGCTCGAAGATTGCCTTCTCTGGGCTTTCTTGCTCTCCCATAGTTCTGTTTTACTCTGCGGCCATCAACAATTCTTCATGTTCTCCACTAGAGTGTTCACACATCTACTCCGGGTCAGAGGTCAGTGTACAAGCAGCAAGGACTCCACCTTACCCCGTTCACATTAGACCAGACGGGTGGCAGTTATTGGAGCGACAGCAGCTTTGAATGGCGGCATGCAAGAAAGATCTGGGCCCTTTCATCCTGATGGGGCTAAAGCTTGGCATTTGGAGTGGTTGCTATAGAGACTGCAGTACTCACCTTTACTTGGTGCTTTGATAGTCGCAGTAAGGAGAGCAGGCACTGATCGGTGTGTCCAGTGCAGTCAAAATGCTGATCAGCAAGTTATGAAGTTGTCAATGCCAAATTTGAGCCAGTGGTGGACACCAGCAGGGGTGGGGTGAACATACCGGGGGTTTGACTTGAAGTACAGGATGATTTTGTTATTGGGGGCCAGTTTATACCTTAAGGGAGGGGGGCGATGGGGGGGGGGGTTAAAGAAACTGTTTTAGGTTTCAAAGCACCCACTGCAGAGCTCCTTTTATGCCTGGCAGTGCTCAGCAACATTGTCAAGATCTGGTGAATAATATCCCTGCAGGGCAGGGATCTGAGTTTTGTCTAGTGCCAGTTTTGACTCATTTAAAGTATCGCAAAAAGCATGTACCATGCAGATCACAGCACTTTGTGGATAGCTCAGTGAGTTACTGCTTTTTTCAGAGTTACTTGCCGTTCCTTAGTTACAATCGTAACTAGCACAGGGACCTAAGAATTGACAAAGGGCTGCATGATACCGATTAGAAAGTGTTTTTTCCCACGGTCTTTCCTTATTCAATCTTTTAAAGGCTTTGTTTAGGTAGAAATAAATTGCTAGTAAAGCCAACCCTAATCACTGTAGGTTTTGAATCCAGAGTTTGTGCTTCTCCAGAAGAAGCACTTAACAAATACCTACCAGTGTGGATGACATTAAAATCCTACACATTGCAGTCACCTTTGTCTTATGTAAGATTTTCTATACACCTATTAACTCCTATCTCACCAATTTTCTCTGCATATGTGCATGATGTAAAGTGCGCCAACACCCTACACTGGTAGGGAAGGTGCTATAAACCAAATTAAGTGCATGAGAGGGGAACTACGGAGAGAAGATGAGCACTTGTGTACAGTGACAGAGAGGAAGTGGGTGGAGTAGGAGACCATTAAGGAGTCCAAAACAATTTGGTCTCACTGAGTGCCACCAACTCCGCTTATTGGGGTGGAGGATGCCAACAACCATTTAAATGATCCTTCCCTTTGCTCCGCTTCTTGGCTGTGCTTAAGAGTTTGTGGGAGCACTTGCGTTTTATTTAAATTCATGTTTTATGCTAAACATTTTATTTTTTGTGTTCACCATTAGAATGTCTGTGGGTTATACTTCCCTACCTTGGTGCACTGCAAGGTCATTTCCTGTGCTTTAAAGGCAATTCAACAGAATAGATCAAAAGGGTTGACCAATGCTCCAGTTTTTCACTAATTCTCGTGAGGGGCCATTCCCCTAAGTCTCACCTTATAGTAGTCAGTCTTACTATCCATGCATTGTTTGGGCCAATGGTGTGACCAATGTGAGGGGGGCCCTGCAAAGTGCATGGATGAGTCCCCCTACATGGCCCACCACTTTTGCCGAGGGGCCCTGTGGAGCTAGTCTCCCCCACCAGGCAGGGGCTTCTGTTATGCCACAGGCTTGGGCTGGTCTGACAATGTGCCAGGGCGGCTTTAGGTTCCTAGTACGACCCTACCTACCAGCGCCTTTTTAGGGGACTATGACTTCTGTTTATTCTCAGACTATGAACAAGATTGAAGAAAAAATAAGTGCATTGGCAAAGCAATTAGATCTGGTCTCTAGGACCTGTGGCTTTGAGAACGGTTCTTAAGCACGCTACTGCTCTATTTGAAGAAAGGTGTAAATCTAAGACTTTCCTTAGATGCCTTTGGCGAGGGGTGGGGCTCACTCAGACCAATGCCACCCTGCTGCTTCTCAGAACTGACTGTAGCACTTCTTTGTAAGAAATATTGTCTCGCAAGTGAGAGGTATGTGCTAGCACGCATGCTCTAGCCCAAAAGGGGAAAAGGTAAATATAAGAATAGTGACAAAGTAGGGTTGGAAAAAAAAATACAAAATAAACTCATCAAGAGTGAGCGAAAAAGGCGAGCTGTGCCTGATGGATAACAGACATGAGGTAAAAATCAAGACTAGACAGCCTTTTCTCTTTAGCAACCCTGACATTAGGCAGTGCAGTTCTGTGAAACTTAATGCCCCAACGAATTATTCTTTTAAGAATGAAGCACCGAGTCCTCTCAGCTCAACGTCGTTCACTTTGTGACGCAGATACCAGAAGAAAACATGTGGTTTAAAGATAATTTTGCTGTTCCGTTTTAGCCAAACAAACTACCCGAGGGAGTTACACCTATGGCTTTTCCAATCTGCCCATGTGACAGTCCAGGTTTCCCTCTTTGCATTCTGACACAAGTAGACTTGTTACTTCAGTCATTAAACCCAGTTTACAGTACAAAAATGATAATTTGACTGGAGCAACACGTAATGCATGCACCTGTGGAATATAGCAATTATATGCAATATGGGATGGATGAGTACATTAGCTTTATCAAATTTCGGACCGAGGAGACCTTAAATTGCATCCATGCAAAGCTGCCAAGTGGTCAACTTTAGTTGCATTGTAAGCTACACCCCGGCAGGTTAATTTCATAGCGGTCACGCTTTATCAGCTGCCCCAACTCCGGAACTTGTAAACCTGCTTTTTGCCTTCTCTATAGAATACGCAACACCACAAGCCAAGAAGGACTTTTAGGGTCTAGTCAGGCAGATCAGGGACGGTTCCAATTCAGCCAGTCTTAAGAGCTCACATTATTCGGGTCAATGCACGAGTAGCACGTTCAGCGCTAGCGTCCTCTGCATTAAGAAGCTTGCGATGTGAATATATACACCAGAGTACCAAAAAGTAGAATTCTGAAGTAGGTGGACTAGACAGCATACGATACAGCTTGGACATTCAAAATCTCTCCATTCGGTCCATTTCTGGTTTATATTACGTCAAAACTACAAGCCCCAGAATGCTCTAAAATACCACTACGGGCTGATGCACAGGAGACAAGGAGTAACTTCCCCAAGCATGGCCAGTATCTCACTGGCGTCAATCAAGTGCTTGGTCTTTACATAAACAAACGACTTTTCATTTAGTTTGAATACAAGCTTTTAAACTGCCTATATCCAAACCGCTCTAATCCAACCAAGGAAAGCTACGACTATTCACAGTAGGACAGAGACTCCCACACCAGGCTCGTCTTCGTATTCTGAAGGACTACAGCCATGTGTATCTCAAAGCCAGGACCACAACCCCCAAAAGGCCAAGAGACGAGCCCTGGACTGAAGCAACTAGTCACCCATAGACCTGGAAAACTCGACAGTTAAGAGACAATTCTTGGGTAGTGCGTTCTGAAGACTTAATGTTATCGTTAGAGCACTTGGTAAGGCACCAGAGAATCGCATTGCAGTCGCCCAGAACAGACCATAAACCACCATACCGCGGGGAATCACGTTATTATCACCCAGAACAAGCCACAGACTGCGGCGAATCACGCAGTTGTCACCCAGAACAGACCACAAACACCCCGTATACCAACCAGCACCTTACCGCACGCGTCGAATCACAAACAGTGAGGGTGGGGCCTGGAGAAGGGAACTTAGTGCACGTGCGCTCTCATAGGCCTTTTTAAAGGCCCTCCAGCCCCTCCCCTTTACTCCAGGTGCGGGCCGCACACGGGCTGCATGAAACACACGGTCGGGCTCACTTAAGGGCAGTCAGACAGCGCACGAGGGGCTTATCTGACAGGTCAGTGTGTGCTCCGTTTTTAGGGCCGTTATTGGTCTGTATAATGATCTGCTGGGCCTGTTTTTGCTGTTCACTCAGGGCCGGTCCTAGGCCTTCTGAGGCCCCGGGCGAAAGGGAAGATGCGAGGCCCCCCTAGATGCATATTGCGTCACAAGAAGTGACATCACAGAAAGCGACATCGCAGTACTATTGATCTTATTTGGCATCACTGAAGCTAACTAATGTGGATATCAGTAACATGGACAAAAAGTAGAGGGGATTGAAAACAGGTGAGCAAATATCAATTAATTATAAAAAGTAGATACAATTAAATATTGCAATCAAACAAGGTTGAGAGAATGAACACAATGCTTGTTGCAAAATGCAGTGAGGTCACAAACTCCAAACCAGATCGCTTGTAACCACAAAAATGCTTTGAACATCTGGCCCATGGCTCTTCTAGCTGACAAGTTAAAACTTTTTGATTCTGCTGGTTTTAGTTTGAAAGTGAAAATTACATAGATTGGTCCAAAGATCGCCGACCTTGCACCAGGAAGCCCAGCACCTACAACAGTGATTACTCAGGATCAGGCACGACGCCCATTGGGCTCAAAGGGCTTCAGCATCTTTTTAATTGAGATTTTTCAAACAAAAAGTACAGGCACAGTATAGAAGAAAGAGGAGCAATCGTGTAGTGGGGTATGAGGACTGTGAGACGGAACAGCATGCTTTGCTATCAAGTTGTAGAGTCAAGGTAAATGTAAATGTAAATGTACCATCATGACGTAACATAACATAGTAACATTTAATCTTAGTATCCTAGGTCATAGGTGCTTGAGATGAGTAAGGAGCTATAAGAGGACTGGCGAGTGTTGAAGCGCAGAGAATTCTAGAGGAGGCCACCTCACCTACCGGTAGTGAACAGCAATGTAGAGCAGACTTTTTGTGCAGTGGCGAGCGTTACTATTACGTAATCTGTAAGGGTGTGTAATATACCGACCTTGGAAGGTTAAAAGTGTTAGCTTGCCTAGGCACGATTTACGTGTAGGAACCGCAGGTCAGGAGTGAGCATCTGATTTACTGACACATCTTGCCAGTAACGCATAAAGAGCATCTTCTGGTCTATGCCGTACTTCAGGACTAGAGGATAAAATGCATTTTGAAGCAATATGGTTGAGATGTGATAGCATGGCCATCGAAATGATCACTGCAAGAAGTCACTCAGCACCACCACAGCACCACTCAGCACCACCACAGAATCACTCAGCGCCACCCCAGCATCACTCAGCACCACCACATTATCACTCAGCACCACCACATTATCACTCAGCACCACCACAGCACCACTCAGCACCACCACAGCATCACTCAGCACCACCACAGCACCACTCAGCACCACCACAGCACAACTCAGCACCACCACAGCATCACTCAGCGCCACCACAGCATCACTCAGCGCCACCCCAGCATCACTCAGCACCACCACAGCATCACTCAGCGCCACCCCAGTATCACTCAGCGCCACCACATTATCACTCAGCACCACCACAGGACCACTCAGCACCACCACAGCACCACTCAGCACCACCACAGCATCACTCAGCACCACCACAGCATCACTCAGCACCATCACAGAATCACTCAGCACCACCACAGATTCACTCTGGAACACTACAGCATCACTCTGGAACACCACAGCATCACTATGCGCTACCACAGCATCATTATGCGCCACCACAGCATCACTCAGGGCCTCCACAGCATCACTCAGGGCCTCCACAGCATCACTCAGGGCCTCCACAGCATCACTCAGGGCCTCCACAGCATCACTCAGCGCCTCCACAGCATCACTCAGCGCCTCCACAGCATCACTCACGGCCTCCACAGCATCACTCAGGGCTACCACAGCATCACTCAGGGGCACCACAACATCACTATGCGCCACCATAGCATCACTGAAAGCCACAGCATCACTCGTCGCCACCACAACATCACTCCGCGCCATCACAGCATCAATCTGTGCAACCATTCAACAACAACTGGTTCAAATATATTCTCTCAATGTTTCAAGCTTTATTACAAATGTCACAAAACGATGTTAATATTTCACTTCTGTTCTTGGATTTTCTTCACAATAAAATGCACTGAACATAATCTTCACAAAAGTTCTTTACAAAAGTTTAAGCTATTGCCATTATAAATTACAATCACTTTTATTTAAGTATTAATTAATTAAAAAAATTAAAAGCCATTGTTATTTGTAATATCAATACATCTAAGTCACGTAAATACAAAATATGTTGCATTACAAATGCTATAGGTGTCACATTTGCTAAAGTTATAACTATTGGCATTGTAAATGACAAATCTATTAATTTAGCTATTTTCAAAACCAACACATAAATAATAAAATTGTCATTTACAAGACCAATAGCTCAAACTTTCCTAATGCGAGACTTATTGCATTGCAAATGCTTGTTTAAAAGGTCCACTATACTTAAACGGCAAGGTGCTGTTCTACTAGTAATTTATGAACGTGGTTTCCACTGCAATTGATTTTGCTTCACTTACATTTTCACGTCTCTGCTTCCTGCCCAATAGCCACCGATGGCTACAATGCCCACATTACAAAGATAACAATTTTGTAGTCCAGGACAGGCTCATTGGAGGCATACATTGCCACCTTCACTGACTTGCTGAATGTATCACCAATATATGAATGAGTCCTGCTTAAAACTTACACTCTTTCTGCGCTTTCTGAAACAGACATAGAAGGCTACAAGGCCCAGGGAAGGGGGCCCCCACACCATGACCTTCCAGCTCGATCCAGTGCTATGAGGCCCTGGGAGGGGGCCCCCCTCCCCTGGGCTTTCAAACCGTAACAAGGCACTTCCCAAAACACTGCAGAGAGCTCATCAGAGAGCAAAAAAAAAAAAAAAAAAAAAAAACGTCAGCTGAAGGGGTGTGCTTCAATTGTAGCTGTATCTAGCTTAGATGGCAACAGTAAATATATTTTCGATTTGTATGTAATACTGCCCCCCTGTGTCAGATCAGTACAAGTCAAATATTGCTTCTGCATAAATGAAATGCGTTTAATTTATCGACACTGCCCTACCAAGATTCGAAGTATAACAAAAGCCAGTTGATCTGGCTGCTCCCTCCTCCCCTCACCCACCTTCTCTTACCTGTGTCTGGCTGGTGCTCGAAAGAAACAAAGGGGCCTCTGTTGCCTGGATACAAAATGCCCAAACAGAGCCGAGAATGGCCGGTACTTAACCGAGGCGCTGCGGGGGCCCTGTAGTGAGCTGTGAAAGTGTGACCTTTAACAGGGGCGCGAGGCCCCCTGTGTTTTGCTGAGCGCGAGGCCCTGGGCGGCTGCCCACACTGCCCATGCCTAGCGCCGGCCCTGTGTTCACTTCCCACACATTGTCTGCAGCAACATCAAATCCATGCAGTATTCCCTACATTGCAAAACACTTACACAGCGTGTCTTTTTATACGTTCTGAACTGCCCCAATGTGCACCTATGGGCCACTTTGTTAGCTACCTAATTCTCAAATAGGCTCACTTTTATTTTGGGGGCCTATTTTATATCACAGTCCCCTCGTGTTCAACCTCAACGAGTTTGAAGCTTCCCAAGCCCTGGTTGACGCCTACTCAGAGTAAATACCAGATTTTCAGCTTTTGTTTTTCCAGAAAGGACTTTGATGTCACTAAAGTCCATAATTAAGGATAGTTTTTTCCCTCTGGCGTTTTAGACGTACCCAGATTCTCATTTTAACCACAGCCCTGGAAGCATCGCCTTCATCGACGTTTTCTCCCGTTGTTTGTCGCATGAGTAGGCCTGTTTTGTTTGTCATCCCTCACCTGGACACAAGAAGGAGGATTTCCAGGGATCTCCAGTTCCCGTTTCCATGCGTAACTCACCTATTCATGTTTCTACTGTGCATTGTGGGATTTGTAGTCCCCTTTATCCCATTACAGTGGAGAGACTACAAATCTCAGAGTGCAAAGAACAGTCCTGAACTGGATGATGATCCACTGACTATGGACCTGGGAATCTTAGGAGCTCCGGGATTTCTTGTCCACGCCTTAAAACACAAACAGGAGAAATTGGTTGTCCTTGGAAACGTTTTATTGTTTTTTTTTTTTTTTTACCAAATTCATCTCATGGATGCTTGATAATGAAATGCATTTCCTCATTTCGTTGTGGGAGTAAGTAAACCCTCTGTAATGCAGGTATGGATACATTTTATGAAGCACATACTCTGGACTGAACGGCTTCCAGGCACTTGAGAGAACATTGTGTGTGTTTGTATATTCGGATTCTGTGTCACGGTATCCCCCGATCCTTCCTCGACATAAATATCAGATCCTCACTCTACCCAACAAAGACCGCCGAGGTCCGCAGTATGTTTTGGAGTCCAGACCCACATGGCCATTCAGCACTTGACCTCCACTGAGAAGGCTACCGGGGTGGAAGTGTTCAATCACTTGTTTTGTCAGAAATCTGAGATGGTGTCACGTCAGGTGTCAGATGAGCTGTCAGTTGCCAAAAAGAGGCCCCACTGTCCAAGCAGGAAGCCCCTTTGAGAGACTAGCTGATAATCAGGGCAGTGCCACTGGACGACCAAGGAAACCATAATCTCTCGTAGCAGCCAGCCATTCCCTTAAGAACCAGTGTGAAATTCCAACTTTAGACGTCAGCCGGAGTCTTAATGGGTTTACTGAGGAAAAGAACAATGGGTAATCTGTGAATCATCAATTAAATCAGCCAGAGTTTACCTGTAAATTTAGTCTGATTAGTTTCTTTTATGCTCAGGTTTATCGTTCTTTTGTTTTAAGTACAAAAAAGGGTTTTTCCAGAATACTCTCTCAGTTCTCAAAAGTATTGTTTTTCGTTTGGTAGTTGCTGTGGTAACTAAGGCTGTATGTTGTTCAATGTTTTCCACTGGCCTTCAGGACTGATTTTGCCCTTCAGGTAAAACATACACGAACAAGGTAAGTAGTCATATCTGTTTAATGTCGTATTCTTCCCTTTTTAGGTTTCGCCTGCGCAGCGATTGCACTGTGCTTGTGAAATCTAGTGTTTTTTTCTTAATGAATCTTAAAAGACACCTACATGCCACCCCTTTGCTTTTCTGGATTTTCACTGGTTCCCGTGCTTGTCACTTTATTTTACTCCAATTTCCATTGGCTGTAGCATATTTTCCTGCATTTACCAGTGCTTGTTTCTCATCTGTTTCTCGGATTAGTTTCTCTTCGCCGAAATACTGTTAACATCCGCATTGGTGGAACTATTTTTTCCATAAAGTTTTGCCTCTTAATGCTTTTTCGCCTTGCAGCAGATTTATATAGCGCAATGTATGACCTGGAGAAATTAAGTGATTTTCCCAGAATCACAGGATGTTGCGCCGCCGAGACTTGATCCGGGATCCCTGGCCATTGCGCCACATCCTCTCAGCTCCCATGATACTTTCTTGCTGAGTGGTTGTTCATTCTTTTACTTATCCAGTTGATTTGAGTGTTCTACTAAATTTGTAGGGTTTACCTAGGGAGACCGCACATTTACGCGCAGGCTGATAAAGGGGCTCAAGTGGATGGTTTGATGTACAGGTTGGTGTGAGATGGTTTCGTGCACGCTATGTACTGTCCATGTGTTCATGCCAGCTCACCTTCCAGTACCTGTGCCCCTCCCTTTTCACCAACATGCTTCTGGCATGCTAAGCCTTTAACACTCCACTGACAGCTAGAGCGGAAAACAAAGAAAATACACTGCCAGCCTCGGGCTATGAAGATATGTTTGCACAGGGCCTGCACTGGGAATGGGCAGAATGGGCAACTGCCCAGGGCCTTGCTCTCTGCCCACTAGCTTTGGGGCCCGCACCAGTGCAACACACCACCAATCCTCCTGTGCCCTTAGAAAGGTGTCAGTTTGCAATTGGGCTTACAGGAGGCGGCTCAATCCCTGGGCCTCTCAGGGATTTTTTGGGAAGGCCTAGGGTAGGGGGACACCTCATTTTGTGCAAGTTGCAAGGAGGCTTTCTTGCAAGTGTGTCCAGCAATTAGACCTGCTGCCTGCCTGCTCATTGAGAGACACTGCGGGACACCCGTTGTCTGCACTTTACAGACTGCACTGTTTTAACTCTCAGCCCTCAAGCTATTCTCACACCTTCAGCCCGATATGAGCTGTGAAAGAGGTGCTTGTAGGTGGGAGGGAGTGGAGCTGTGGCCCAAGAGGAGTCTGCATAAAGCAGCTTCTGGAGCCCTGAAGGTGTCACTTATGTAAATTAGAGGGGCCTTGCGCATTCCACTTCACCCAGGGCCCCAAATGTCGTAAAACCGGCCCTGTGTGTGCATGGGTAAAATCTGGGGTATTCCGAGGGGTATTCACTAGCTGGGACTAGCCCTGGCCTGTGCCGCCGCTCTTCTTGCATGTACTTGGTGCTCTGTGTCTGCCTGCATCTCGCCAGTCAAACCGCACTTTATTTAAACTCCATCTCCGTACTCTGGGCCTGTCAAGTGCTTCCGAGGCAACCACAGATGCTCTCTGTGTCTGCATGGTTGATTTGGTAAAGCGGGCACTCAGGAAATGGAAGGAGGACCGGTAGCCGAGTTCTAGCTGTGGGCTGCTTTTTTGGGCAGGCTGGGGGCTGTCTGTGCTGTAAGGATGCCGCCAGTGACCCAGTGGGTGCCTCAGTGGCTTTTCTAGAGGCAGATGGGCGGAAGTATCACTCCCTTTCTCTTGCTTTCCCAGACCATTAATGTATGCTGATTGAGCGAGGGCAGGGGGCCTAAGCAGACGTGGTCCCACTTGCATTCATGTGTGGCTGAGCAGTGTGAACTAATCTGTGCATTTTTTATCCAAGCGAAGTTAATAAAACATGCCCCCAGCCCCTTTCTTTTCATAAAACTTTGCTGAAGCAGTGTTTTGCGGAAAGATAATAAGCAAATGTGGGCCACTTTTTGTGGGGTGTCGGTTCGATTTATTTATCACAATCCAACCCTGTGTGTCTGTTTCCCGGTATCCTCCTGACCTTTAAACATTCTCTTCTCTCTTCCTTCTCCCAGCATGAGCATTGGATTCTCCTTTTACCCTTCTTTTCATTCTCGAGGCCACTTCCTTCTTTCTTCTGCTCCTCACACTTTACGTCTTTCTTCTTTTTCCTGGTAGGCCTACTGTCTATTTCAGGGTCATGCTGTCTGGCGGCATCATTGCTGGTGGCAAGGACAATGTTTCCTGTTTAAGGTAAGTAACCCCCTTACATTACTCTATAAATGGAGTTTGTGGGAAAAGCTAGTGAACAGAAGGAATTAAGCAAATTCTTCTAGGATGCACAAATTTTGATTTTGGTCCCATTCTGTTTCTTACTATGAACTTTAGCAGGTGCCTAGTTTGAAGTCATTGGAGTGAGAGGGCATGGTTTTAAAGGTACAAAAAGCAGCTCCATGTCAGAGATGAGCACTTCCAGTAGGCAGTGACAGCATGAGTAACAAAAGCTGTTGGCAATGCACTCCAAGATGGTACTCAAAAGTGATGTATTCTAGGTTGTTTATCGTTAATGGGTGCTCCAGGCTATCGCCCTCTGATCCTGGGCACATTATGTGTGTGTTGTGCCCTCCTACCCTGGGAGCAGTATCCCCAAAGGGCACTCCTCGAAGGGAAACTCCTCAAACTCCCTCAGTAAATTAAATAACAATTCTTCAATGGCATGATGTTGTTATCTTTTAATCATTATTCGTGATACATGGGTATTCAGCCAAGGATGTATGATCAGTAACAATTATATTCACATATTATTTCAATGTGTTACTTCGTCAATACCGATGCATTTCGGTCTGTGCCCTTCTTCAGGGAATCCAATCTCATTTAACCTCTTCGACGCTGATGACGTCATGAGTCACGGTGGGCGTGTGCTGATGACGGCCGGGAGCCGTCATGACCACGCCCGCGATTGGAATGCTCAGCACTGCGGCGGAATTCGCGCCGCAGTGATGAGGATAAAGCAATACATACACAATAGAATGCACACAAAAACATTAACTCAAGTGCTTTTGCAAAATGAAAATAAAAAATAAAAAAACGATACCAAACATCTATGGCTAGGTGTTTTTGGTAAAAAAAAACCTTTGCTCAGATTTCATTTTTGTCCAGTGCGGGCTTTAGTGTTTGTTGTGTCAAAATGTTTTGTTTTGTATTGCTTAATATGTCTGCCATTTGTCTCCTATCAGCTCAGTTTTTTTTTTGCTTTTAAGAGTTGTCCAGTTAAAAACGTCCATTAGCCATGCAGCCTTTGTTGCCTAGGGATGATAGAGCATGTGAAGTTACTGTTCCAGTTAGCAATTAGTAGCCTTCCCCTTTAACGTATGGGAATGTTTACTCTACTACACAGGGCCATACACCTTGGGCTTTGTTCCTCCTCGTTGTTGCTGCTGTACGCAGCCTGAATGGTTTATGTGTTGTTGAGTAGGGCACCATCTCCATAAATCGTGATTTTTTCTGCTTCTATGCCAGGACGTGTGCACATTTGTTAGTGGGAAGTGGTATGAGCTGTTTAGTTGTTCAATTTTAAAGGCACAATGCGGCATCTGTCTCTGAGCGACTGGATCTGACAGCAGATGTTAATTTCTTTCATCTCACTCAGCACCACACAAATTTAACTTGACACATTTCCATTTCACACCACATATTTTGACAACAAACCACATACTTCAACTCAACAGCACAATTATTCAACGCATCACATACATCCAATCCACACCATAGAATTCCAAATCGTGCTACAAAATTCAACGGCATACCACATATTTAAACAACACTACATACCACTCCACAACACAAAATCCCAATCCACATAAATACATTTCATGACACACAATCCCTCTCCACATAATCCCAGTACACTCAATACCACATCATTGCTAACCACATATTTCCACTTCACACAATGCCACATAACTCCACTCAGCACTGCACAATTCCACAACAAACAATTCCAATCCATCCCACAGAATTCCACTTCAAACCACATACCTTCACTGCACTCCATTACACATAGCTAAAAGTCATTGTCATTGACAATGCCAATAGCTCTCGGATTGCTGAAAGCTATTGGCTTTGTCAATGCTTGTTATGTTTTTCACCTGGTTACCACCTGCTTTAAATCGATGGTATTTTGCACGTGCAAAAGGACACTTTTGCACATATTGCCTGATTGCAAGTGCTTTGCACAAAAGATTAGAATTCTCCAAAAAGAATCCTTAAAAAATACAGATCCTTAATTTGTCTGTTCTTTGTGCAAAATTAAGAAATAACGGGCATATGCATAATTCCAGAATTTCTAACCTTGCGATCGCAATGTGGCTCAGTGGTATGTATGAAAGAAAAACTGACTCGCAAAATAAGGAATCGCAAAATTTGTGATTCCTTATTTTGCGATTGGATTTAAGGAATCGCACATTTTGCGATTCCTTGAATGCAATGTAAAACTCACAGAAAAAGTGCAATTTGGGCTTAAGGAATCACAAATTACCACCAACTTCAAGTTGGTGGCAATTTGAGATTTCTCTGCAAAATGCACTTTTTTGCATTTTTCAGGGATGCAACAGGGTTTCCTTTTGACACCCTGGCACCCTTGAAATCGCATTCTCAATTTGCGATTCTCTAATTGAGAATCACAAATTGAAAATGTCTTCCCATTCATTCCTATCGACCTCTAGGCCCGTAGGAATGAATGGGGAGGTATTCCTTAATTGCGAATCGCAATTTGCAATTCAAGAATATGTAGGATTTGCAAAATTATTTGCAAATCCTACATACATACCGTTTTACGATTCTCAAATAGCAATTCGCTAAAAATCGCTATTTGAGAATCGCAAAACAAAACTTTCATACATATGGCCCATAGTCCTTAGACAACTTCTGTACATCTGAAATGGCATTTCTATTGGTTGCAAAGCCATTGGCACTCCTTTACCAACTCTTAATGCTCTTGTACATCAGGGTCCAGGTTCTTTAAGCCTTTTTGTGTGCAAGGAAACATTGCTTATGAACAGGAGACGTAATACATGTATACCGGAATCAGTAGTGCAGACACTTGACTTCCTTCTGGGAGTGCAAATTTAATTCTGTAATATTAGACAAACCATATGAGTATGGAATATACCCTTTTGGGTCAAGGACAGGTATGCACTGTGTTGACAGGAGAAGCTGACTACAATCATTACCATTCATAAACGCTTTAATTGGAGCTACAAATATTTTGGTTAATATCTAGTCTTTCCACACTCTCCTAGGTATATGGGAGTTTCACAAGAATCTCTTATGCCAAAAAGGAGAATGAAGAAATCCTCAACTGTTGGGCAAAGTTCTATCTGCTTTTTGCTCTTCTCCAAGTTTAAAAATAGTCTAATTTAGTTTGTAACTCGTACAGCTTGGTTTTGAAGATTGGAGCCTGTGGACATTCCATCAGGATGGGGGTGACATGATCATATTTCCTCATGCACTGGATAAAATGTGCTGAGCACTGTAGGACCCCCTTAAGAAGTGCCAGTAAGGAGTCTGATGGACCTTGAAGCTGGGCATATCCTTTGTCTGGATGTGAGAGTACAAGAGCTTGACCAACAGTTCTCAAGTTCCCTTCTTTCAGGAAAGTTTCCACTTACTTTATTAGAGAGAACTGCTACCAGGTACTCTTTGTTTTCTTGGAAGTGTGTTCTTTGAGGGTGAATTTTGTTTCTAGGTTTGAATCCAAGTGAGTTGCCAGTGGGGAATGGGTGGGATTTGAATCCAACAAGGTTTATGTCATAGAGCCATGTTTGGATTGTTTTTTTACTTGTTTTTCTTGGCAAATAACAGACATTTTTCTTAATGAGCTTAAGCTTCAGAGGAATGCTGGACATTCAGGAGTGGGAGCGGTACAGGCAGTGTTTGAGGTACTAGATGTCTAGCGCAGAAGAGACTTTCAATTAGAGCTATGTATTATCGGCATAGTGGTGAATTTAGGTGCTGTTATCAGTGTGTATATTCCCAGTGGCCCAAGTAGAGGTTGAAGAAGATGAGAGACACTATTGAATTCCTTGGGGTTCCACAGGTGATAGAGATCCTGTAGGAATTAGAGATGCCTGTGTGAACAAGCTGGTGTTGGCGGGAGAGTTAGGAGGAGATATAATGACAAGTTTTGCCTGTGAATCTGATTTGAATCTTCAGTGTGTGGATAAGGCATGGTTGACTGTCCTAAATTGGATAAGAGGTCTAGCAATGTCAGGAGGTAAGGGTCCTCTTCTACTGCGGTCAGGATGGTATCATCTATGATGAGTAGGGCAACTGTCTCTGTCCTACAGCATGCTATGAAGATAGATTAGTAGTCATGCAGGAGGTGGTTGGTACGGATGTGATCTTGGAGTTGAGTGTAGTCTGCTTTTTTAATGATATTAGCAATGAAGGACAGTAAGTTATGGGTCGGTAATTGGCAAGATTTTTTTATGAGTGGAAGGATATGGTCTGTCATAAGAGCTTCGGGGCTATACTTTGAGTGAATGAGCCATTGACAATGGTGAGTATGAGTGAGAGAGCTTCTCCAGATCGAGATTTGATGAAGGTCGAGGATCATTTTCATAGGAGGTGGCTTTGAGGCAGCTGAGTAAATTGGCAATATTAGCAACTGTTAGAGCTTTGAATAATGACCATTGCAGGATGCTACAAATTGAGATTGGGTGTAAGAAGAGAAGTAAGCTTGAAGTTATGAGTCGGCTGTCAGATCTGTATTTGCTCACTGAAGAAGACGTTGATTGCATTGTACTTGTCTGTGGAGTGAGGGATTGGGTGGTCGGGTAGGGGGTTGATACAGTGCTTGATTATCTTGAAAATAGTTTTGCTTCTGATGGTAGATTCATTAATGGCATTGATACATTACTTTGCTTTTGTTGATAATGTGGGTTTTTTGTGTTTTGAGTGGAAAAGCTACATTAACGTGAGATCATTAGATGCAGTATTTTTTTTACATTTACTTTCCTGTCTGTTGATGGAGCATTTATTGTTGCAGATTTTGTTTCACTGTCATTAAAGAGTTGCAAGAGTGTTGTTTTAGCTGATTCACCTAAACTTGATGGGAGGTCACTTTCTCATGAAGGAAGATTAATACATTCAACTAAGGTTGGGCATGATCATGAGAAAGACTTATATAATTCCTCTAGAATACATCTGGTCCTGGGGTTTTCCCGTGAGGTCTGACTATGGGCCTTAGGGATATGCTCTACTGATAGGGGTGCTGTAATATACTACATTTCCTCCTGCACATCTAGTGATAGAAAGTATGGCTATCAATTAAGATAGCCACCTTTGCATATCACTCTCCCTAGGGCCATAGAATCCTTGAAGTAGCCATGGAATGTCATTTTTGATTCTGGTATCAACTCTGTGTCCTCCCCAAGAATTTCAATAATATACCTATCCTCCGTCTCTCCCCAAACCTGCCCTTGTAGGATCTTGCCTGTTTTGTTACTCCGTATGCTCTACTGTGAGATCCAGGTCAGATGCCCTTTGCTTCTTCTTTGTGATATTGTTGCAATCTATCATCTCATGAACTTTATCTTCTGATAATGCAGCATTGGTCATTTAATTCTAGGAACATTTCTTTGGAATGTGTTGGCCTGGTTATTTTTAGTAATGCATCTCAGTGTTCAGTGCTCTTGCCACCAGCCTGGGAGCCTCCCATAGGGTTATAGGACAGTCAGCTGATTCAGTGTTGCTTGAAAATATTGCAAGAATTTCTTCTTTAACGCCACCCTGAATTTCCTACTTGGACAGCCCCTGCTTGTGGTGCCTCAACATTCCTCACTGCCCTACTGACTCTGACTATTGACACTGCAAAGGATGTATGGTCAGAAAGCCCTCTTTTGGATGCTTAAATATCAGTTGCCCTATTTAGCTCTGAGGACAGAAGAAGGAATTGGTTGATGTGGGGGAATGATTTATATGTATCAGATAAAAATGTGTATAAGCATTTAATTGATTTGCATATGCTCAAGATGATGCAGGACCCGTGTGAGGACAGAAATGTGACTAAATGCAAATGACAATGATTTTATTCATAGTACCAATTAAGTCTGCTCATATTATTTTCAGGCCTGGTGGTGTCTCTATGAAGACTGAAGCAAGAAGTTATAGGAAATCAACTAATAGTGGGGGTGGGCATATACATTCAATTGTTTGATCATTGTCTCTCATAGATAGCCTGAATTATTAATACACAACACAGTCTATTGGACATGGGAATTGACACTTAAGAAGGATCTCTACCCATTATGAACTCCACTCGACGCCCTCATGTTGGACTGAATGAAAATCATATCTGAATAGAAATTTATAAATGGTGAAGGAGGTCATCAAGATACTGATTTAAGGCTTTGAGTATCAAACCCCTCTTTGTTAAGGAGCCCATTTTAAGAGAGGCACTTGAAATCTGTAAATACCTAATCTGGTCCAGTGTCAACTTGACTCTCTGTCATGGTGCAAAACCCTCCAGTACTAAATGTGTCAACTGTCCTGGCCCCAAGGCGTAGCTGGCCAAAGTCTATGCTTGCGTATGCAGCATCAGGACCTCTGTGCTTACATTACAGGTGCGTCACAGTCACGCAGTCGTTCCATTGTTAGCACACTTTCCCTGCCAATCTCAATATGCATATGGGAAAGGCTTGAGACATTAGGTCTCTCGTACTTGTATATCCTGCATCAGACAGTCAGTGATTGTGTGGTTATGTTGTAAATTACATGGCACTGAAGTGTAACGACTCTAACCCTCTCCCCCATGCCAAATTGAAATCTGAATCTAAAGAAGGTGAAGCACAAGCAGCCACTCACACGCACTGACCTCTTCATAAGGCATCCTAGGAGGCGCACACCACTCTTCCTCTATATGATAGTGCCCATGGGTACTTCTTCTCATCACAGTACTGTGTGTCCCATCACCTGTGGTCTACTTGGTGTGTGTGTTTGGGGGGGGGGGTGCTGAGCCAAACAGCCCACTGCTTCTTGGTCTAGGTCATCAATTTCCCATAATCTGGCTTGCCCTTGAGACTATTCATTGTGCCAAAGCTCACCACCCAACTCCATGCTCATCAAACATTCTGTTTGCACCTTAGGCCAGCTCAGGAATACAGTCTCTGATCTTGTTACCTCAAGATTGACCAGTGTCCTTTCCGTGGTCCACAGTTTGCTAGTGAAACTTCTTTCTCAGTCCTGGCAGCTACAAGGCTGATCAAGGGTGATGACATCTTCTATGCTGCTATTCAGAAAACTTGCAGTGCTTTTCAAGGCTCTCCGGGCACTATATCACGCCTGGCTGCAACTGAGAGGTAGCAATTTCATGCAATCATTAGCAGGTTAATTTTCCAACCACCATAGTTCCAGGGTCGTTTTCCATATTGTGCTCCATTTAGCCTCTCACTCACTCTGGGCTGACACATCCATTTCCATGAGATGTTGACACCTTTGCCGTGTATGGAAGACCTCAAACCTTGCTTAGGATGATGCTAGTGAAGGGCAGACTAGTAGACAGGTTGTTTCAGGGTGGCTGGGTCGAACAGAGTTTATTACCAGAACATCTGCTGACTTGGTCCTCTTTTTCTCACTTCATTTTGACTACCTTTAAGATTTCCTGTCAACTTCTGTAAAGCTCCAGAAGGATTATCAGTTGTCAATTTATTAAACTCAAACTTTGCTTTATTTCATTGATTCAACTTTGACTCTTTGAAGTATAATGTATATATATTCTTGCTTGCTATGTTACTGAATAAGCCTTTACATTTTTCTTCAGCTCCCTCGTTATTTTCAGAAATATAATTCAAATTAAATCTCTATGCATAACTTTGTAAGTGCCTTAAGAATTTAGAAATCTCTTGACAGAGGATTCATTAATGGAGCCAAAAGTAATGAAATAATAGATGGTGATTCAACTCCTAAGGTTTTGACTTCAGTGGCTGGGACCACATTAACAGTGTGCATCCATTAAGGTTTCCAAATAAAAGTCAACTTTTGGAGCCACAAAGCCATCACGTTTCACCCTTGAAACTCACTTAGCTAGAGAGGATCTTAAATAGTCTATGGATTGCCAAAAGGCTACTAAAATTCTGAGTCCACTAGAAGCCCATAAGCTACAGTGCAAAGCAGCAGACAAATTAGTGGACACCAGTGGAGTAAATAAACCGATACCTGCCTGCATCAGGAGCCATTCTCTGTATGCCAGTAGAGCAGTTTCTGAGCCCCACCTGGCCTAAATTAAAATTGCAGAACTACTAGTAAGTTGTTGATTCGGATCACTGACAAAATATCGACTACAAAAATATCTCCATACACAAATAACGACATCCACAATATCGACATCCTATCTTTAAAATGTAAAATACAAAAATATCGAGAAACAAATGTAGAAGTAAAAAATATTGATGTACCAAATATTGGTTTTCTTTTTATATATACACATAATGTTTAATAAATTAAATAATAAAATGAACGTAACAATTTTTCATGTCATGTACATTTTAATAAATATAACAAATTCATTTCATTTAAAAAATGTAAATGTACATGTATAAAATGTAATATATAAATGTATATTTACTTTAAAACAATTAAAACATGAATAACTTTAATTTGTTTTAAAATGTTATAAATATATGAAAATTAACAAATAAATATATATATATAAATATACATATACCTATAACACAAAGTCTAATAAAACATTATATTATAAATTAAAATATTAATATATATTTTTTTTAAACTTACATTTTGCACTCCATTGAGTGCAACAGTAAAAAAAGTGTTGGAGAGCGTAGGGGTAAAAATGACTATTCCCACTTCATTGATTGCAACAGTAGGGAAAGTGTTGGATAGCGCAGGCGAAAAAATTACTATTACCACGCCAGTGAATGCAACAGTAGGGAAAATGTTGGATAGCGCTGTCAGGTGACACGGTAACGCCGCACGCACAGGCACTCAATGATCGGCTCCCGGGAGAACTACATTTCCCAGCAGCCTCAGCGGACGTCTGACGTCACATGCACCGCCACACGTGACACTGGGAGACCAAGGATAAGGCGAGGCAGCGGTAGAAGATGCTGCCATTTTTTCCTAGAAGTCCGGTTCGGACGCTGGCCATTTTCTGCAGTACACCTGGTCAGGTAAGGGTGCCATTAGGCACCGTTTTGTCTTGTTATCCTTTTGGAGTACCAGGAAGGCTCATCCATGCTTATTCAGATCACAACTCGTGTTAGTGTTCGGCACCGTCTTTCCCTGAAAGCTAGAAGCCCTCCTTCTACTATATCAGGGGTAGGTGTTGCTTGTAGGGAGGGACAGTTACACGTACAAATGCAGGGAGGTTAGACAGGTATGCTGGAGTGTTAGCCTCATATATGTTTTTGTAACTTCCAGTCAATGGTGTAAGGAATTGTGATTACATGCTCAGTACCCCTGTCAACCAGAAAGCTTTTTTTCCGTTACAGGTCAGTGGAAGAATGGGTACATTTGAGCATGTAGGGAGTAGGGAGATATCGGAAAGGTCTAGGTGGGAGCCCATCATTGCCGCAGATTGAGGGGTGACACAGGAGCCACAGGGGAGTCAGCGGAGCATTGTGCTCGTCCCCCCCATGCAGCGGCCCTTGCTTTCTTCGATGCTGCTGGGAGGTAGGTGACTACACCTCGCAGCAAGCACAGCACCTGTCACACAGCTCTGCATCCGGGCCACGCCAGGAGGCGCTTAAAGCCAGCTCAGGCCTCCGGCAGCGCGGGAGCCCATCATTGCCGCAGGTTGAGGGGTGACACAGGAGCCACAGGGGAGTCAGTGGAGCCGTGTGCTCGTCCCAACATGCCGCAGCCCTTGCTTTCATCGACGCTGCTGGGAGGTAGGTGACTACACCTCCCAGCAAGCACAGCGCCTGTCACGCCCTGCTGCATCCGGGCCACGCCAGGAGGTGCTTAAAGCCAGCTCAGGCCTCCGGCAGCGCAGGAGCCCATCATTGCCGCAGATTGAGGGGTGGCACAGGAGCCACAGGGGAGTCAGTGGAGCTGTGTGCTCGTCCCCCCCACGCAGCAGCCCTTGCTTTCATCGACGCTGCTGGTAGGTAGGTGACTACACCTCCCAGCAAGCACAGCGCCTGTCACACCGCGCTGCATTCAGGCCGCGCCCGGGCAAAGCCCGGGCCAAGGGTGGGCCTGTCTGCGCCCATCATAGCCCGAAGGAGACCAGGCTAGGCATTTCCCTTTGGGCTTGTTGTAAGATCACCCTGCCACTTTTGAACTTGTGTAGGAACTGCTCTATAAGGTGGGTGTCCTCTTCGTACAATGAGCCATATATTGCCAGAACAAACCACTTAATGACATAGAGTTTTACAATCTGTTGTAATTTTGCCCCTGGTGAAACCCCCAAGGCAGAATATATTATATTGTGACTGAATTCTTGTCCCCTCTCCAAACTGACTATCTAAACTGACCCACAAGGAGCCCCTGTTGGCCAACGAAAATGGGGAGGCGTATCTGCTCTGGGAAAGAAGCAACAGTATCCGCGCAATCACCAACAAGCCACCAGCCTACCTCGATAGACAAGATGCTTCAGAGGGCTATAGGTGTGGTTTCAAATGAGATTGGACTGACTGAAAGACACTTATCAATAACACCAGATATAGCCCTATCCACCTCTAACACTGAATTGCAATCTGTTCTGCCAGTCATCAATCCAGATCCCCTGAGGTCACAAGTTAGAACACAAGCAATAATACACAACGTGCAAACTCAATGGGGATACCTCTCCGGTCTCTCGAAAAAGAGGGAATGTTAAAACTGCCGCAAAAAGCTGGGAAAACTTGAAAGAAGGGAGCCAAGGATCCCGCAGAAGATGGGGCATCAGGAAATTTAGGACTGGGGGAGCAGGTGATCGATGGCACAGAAAAAACGCAGTGAGTGTTAAATTTGGTCAGGGACCTGCACTTGGAAATAGGAAATATAATCAAGAAAAGGTTGACCGCTCTGACCACTAAGGTAGATAAACTTGCATCCCCACTAGAAGACTTCATTAGTAAGGCAGGTCCTAGGGAGAAAGACCCCACCAAAGACCAAGTTCCTAGCCCACCAAGCCCATCTAAGAAATGGTCAGGCTTTAGTAACCACCTGCAATCCGACTCCACAAGCTCCAAGCATTAGGGAAGAAGTAGTGGCTCACTCAAATACATCTAATAAACCAACTATTAGCACCACTAGCTTGGAAATCCGGGAACCAAGTCGGAGGTGGGAGACTGGTAGACAGCAAAGATCCCCAGTAGAAGATTCCCAAGTGGGAACAAATATGCAAAACTTAGATTCAAAGTGCACAACTAGAGAGGGGCAAGATCTGCGAAATGTGTCCGCAGAGGGAAGTTTAGATTTACCATGTATTAACCTCACCCCCGACTCTACACCATATGTTATAATTCTAACAAATGTGCCAGAACTCAAAAAGGGGCAAAGGGATTCGCATTATGAGCTAAAAAATAAATGTATCTTTTGGCTGTGCAAAAACTTTAATTTCCCTACAAGGATGCAAGTGAGATCTAATTCACGCACAGGGTGAGGCGGGTGGGCCAAAGAGCAAAAGATTTAGATGGTGATACCATGGTGATCAATTTTAGAAACCCACAGGTTGTCAGGACACTCCTAATGCGAACCCATTACATGTACGAAGGGGACATTAGGCCCCTTCCATTGGGGTACTTCTACTCCCCAAGACTGGCTCCAGCTAATAATCTATGGACAGTCAGTGGAGAAGGGCCCAGACGCCAATATGAGCAAAACTATACCAGGAGGCAAGAGCATATGAATCAACCACTATTTAACCTTCCACTTGCAAATAGATACGCACCCTTGGATTCCGTTGACTGACTAGAACCAATACAGCAATCAAATTCGGAATCTAGGGAAATAGAACAGATAGCAAGGAGGGCTGAGGGAGTAGAAGCTACCTTTAGTGAGAACATGGAGAGGCCCCCCCTAAATCATATTGCATCAGGCACACCTCCATCGATAGCACAAACCACAACGGGCCACCAACAGTTGACTCTAGTTTTTAAAGATATTGCACCTAACAACAAACCCAAGTTCCACGTTTTATCCTGGAACATTGCAGGCTTGATTTCCAAACAGGGCAACCCGGAGTGGGGGTCCCGTATTGATGTACACAACATCTGCATGTTCCAGGAGACCTGGGCTAGAGAGGACACCCATAGACTGGGTTAAGCAACTTTTTGTTTGGCAGCCACAAGTGGGGGATGGGGAAGACCTACAGGAGGGCTTTGTGTCTGGGTTGCTGTGTACTTGGGATGCACTGCAAAACAGATTGACACATCCTCACGCAACATACTCTGTGTCATCCTGAGCTTCCCTACCAAGACTAGAATAGCCTTAATCAATGTCTACTCCTGTCCGGTCACCTATGGCCAGGAGTCATGAACTCTTGAGCATTTGTCAAGCTTTTTACGCACAATCACTGATGGCACCCTTGTGGTACTTGCTGGCGATTTTAATTGCCAGTATGACCCACTGAAGGACTTACTTGGGGGCAACATTGATGAGGAAGACCAGTACTGGTAAGCCCCAGAATTGAATGCCCGACCGACCCGAGCCTGGACCCCCTCGGTGCTTCAAATGAACACTCTCACATTGACCCATTCTTTCAGGGCGTGTAATGGCCAAACTAAATCTAATTACCCGGCTAACCACACTTATAATAGACCTGGAAGTTCTTCCATTTTAGATGACATCCTGTTGGATACTAAATCCTGGTGTTGGGTGATCAATTTAAAGGTCATACCTAGGCATGATTGCGACCACAATGCCCTGGTCTTAGAGCTGATATCACCTTGCTCTGAGGGTGTCCAAGTAGACAATCATCATTTAAATAGGCCCAGGTTAATCCTGACTGGTTGTAGGAGGCGAGTGAGATGGGAGGCCATTTGTATTTCCCAGGATAAATTGGCCTCCCTTTACAAAATTGTCACTCCATACCTTGAAGTTGCCAATCAACTTAGTTATGCAACAGAACCCTAATACACTTATAGCAGAAATTGGGAGAAATGACAAAGACCTAGTGCATGACCTGCCTACCGTCTTTTTTCCTGTTGTAAAATCTAAGCCAAAGGTGTCTATGGGCCACTCCTGGCACAATGGCGACTGTCGAAGGGCTAAGCAATCACTGATCCTTGCAATCAAAGCAAAGGACAAATTAATGATAAAAGATAAGCAAATAGCCCATAGAAATACAATCAATGCTGCAAAAAAACAGTGGGAGGGTGACAAATGGTAAAGCATGAGGGCGGCTTTATGCTCAAGGGACATGCAAACCTTTGGGAACCTAGTAAACACCGGTTGCAAAGAGGGCAAATCGGCAATAGAGTTTAATCTTAGGGCAGATATTTGGAGGTCCCACTTCAAATCGCTATATGCAAGGGCAGAGGAAGAACTGGACCAAGCCATGGGCATACCAACCTGCTTTCAACAGTCTTCCCCCATTGCCCCAGAAATCTCTTTAAAAGAGATAATGGCCTCATTGAACAGAGTGGCTCCCGCTAAAGTGCCTGGCTTAGACAAGATCCCAGGCGATGTCGTTAGGAACAAACCTATTATTTGGGCCCCATATTTCTGGAGCCTATTTAATGCTATTATTTAAGGGATGCCAATTCCAACGACCTGGTTGAGGGCAGAGATCATCCCGATTTACAAGAAGGGCTCTCCGCTTCTCCCCGCCAACTATCGTCCAATTAGTCTCATAGATGTCTCGCAAAAAATATATGCACAAGTACTTTTGGATCGATCGAGGTGGATGGAGGAGCACTCCATACTTAGTCCTTACAAGGCCGACTTTAGAGCAAGGATGTCCACAATAAATCAGATTTTAAGGCTGAAAATCTTCTATTGGAAGACAGGACTCCTGGAGGGCGGCAGCCTTTATCTGATCTTTGTGGACCTAGAATCAGCATTCGATTTGGTCCCCAGGGAGAAATTATGGTCCATTTTATTAAGTATGGGAGGTCCCTCCACCACCCCCTTTTGTACCGCTAGATATTTTCCAGTCATTTTGCAAAAGCAGGGGCCTGGAGATAAACTCCTTAAAGACCAAATACATGGTTTTTAATGCAGGCGACTCCACACGTCCTAATCCCTGCTTAGATGGGAAACCACTGGAAAAAGTAACAGTTTTCGATTATTCAGGATTAACCCTCACCGATAAAATGCAGTGGCACGCACAAATTAGGAAGGCTAGTTTAAGATTAGCCCAAACTTCGGGGGGATAGGCTAAGATGTTCAAGAAAAATACCCATAAAATGGTCAGCCCGGTTATGGAAATTTATAAGATACAAGCAAGGGGGGCGGCCCTATATGGGGCAGAATTCTTGGGCCATCAATCACCTGATTCCCTATCTAAGAACAAAATGACTTTATTAGGCAAAACGTAGGCCCCCCAAAAAGTACACCACTGACGCCACTCCGCTTGGACCTTGGGGTCGGTCCAATTGCTGATGAAGTTGCCCTCAGGCCCCTTCTTCACTGGAGACGTATATGGTGTACACCAGAACTAGTGGCTTATAAGGATGAGATAAACAAAGGTATGAATCTGCAGGGGGCGGGCAAAATCCCATGGTTAGAATATATCAAAAAGACATTAGTTGCTCTAAGAATGGGTGACCTATGGTCTAATCCTGAATTATCTTGCCCGACAATTCCCAGGAAGGCTCCTTCAAAGCTTTTTAGATAATTTAAGATACATCAGATTAAGGGGAATTCCACCACTGGTATACTGATTGCATAATTTTTAGAAGTCAAGGACCAATACAGGTTTGAACCAGTCCTTGACGCTATTCAGCCACCCCTAGCCAAAAAACTTTATCTTCAATTTAGGCACGGGGTACTACCACTCTGTGCCTTCCCAAATAACTGAGGGGGTGCACAGTCTAAGGGGTGTCTGGTATGCAAGAGCACCTCTGAATCGGAACAACATGTACTGTTTGTCTGTCTGGTATACAAGAACATCAGGCACCGATGGCTGCAACAGGTCTGCCGGAATCCCGGGACAACTCATTGTGGGGAGGCATGCAGGATATTAAAATATGATACCAGCCTCCCTATTGTGTATTCAGTTTCCTGATATTTATTTTCTATGTGGTGTGTTCGTTCAACTGTACTAAAATCTGGTCTGACCTAATCGGATCCTTTTAAATTTTTATCCTTTTTTATTGTATGAAATGAGAAGTTTTTAATGACTTATTGTGACTAATGACTAATTTAATATTCCACTGTCCAGCATGTTACTTCATTCTGTATATCAAAACTGTATGAAATGTGTTTCATCTTTTTAATGTACTTTTATGGCCAGATTGGCCGAAATAATGATATTTTGACTTGAATTGGTAATCTGTTCTTTTGTATTCACAGGTCTCCCTCCCCGCTGTTCCCATCCTTCTCTTCCCTCGCTTGACCATCCTTTAGTCTGCGTGTATTTTATATCCAGACTTGGGGCTTGTTGAGAGGTGGACCCCTGAGAGCATCGGTTCAGTCCTGAGGATACGTTCAGGCCTGGGACAGAAAAATCAGCCCACAAATAGATTTATCCTCCCAGTCGAGCTGATCCTGAGATGGCAACCTTAGACGATGTCATGGCTGCGCTAGCAACAGTGCAGGTTGAGCTTACGTGTCCGCGCAGTGAAACCGCTGCACTACAGGCAAGGGTTGATAGGATGCAACGGAATACTTTAGATTTTGGTAATCCGTCACAGCCCACAACTGGAACCATGGTGGTGGAGATCCCTACACCCATACCTCTTCCCCCACCCAAAAAATTCACAGGAGACATACTGAAAGTATAGGTTTTCATAACGCAGATCCTTCTCCACTTTAACTGCAAGCCTAAGCTGTTTTCTACCAACCAATCATGAGTAGCCTTTCTCATATTGTATCTGGTAGGAGATGCTGCTCAGTGGACAGTCCCATTCGTTAGAAGAGACGATCCAATGTTGCATGACTGGGATGCTTTCAATGAGGAGTTCAAGAAAAACTTTGATCGAAGAGCAGGCACCTTCTCGGCAGCTCGCAGCGGAAACCACGCCCGGGGACTGACGCTCCGTTTATGTGAGAAAACTTAAAACCGACCAGAGACCTTTCCTGAGGCGTCGCTCGCATGCCGGTTTTTATCCAGCCGTGACTGCCTTTAATTGATTTACCTACTGCAGCCCGGATTACCGTTTAAAAGATTTGACGGTTCTAGAAATACTATTCTGCAAAAAAGGAAAGGTGAAATAAAACAAAAAAAGGAAAAAAAGAAAACAAGTTCATTTTAGCCGAGACCTTGCTGGTGCTAGCTAGTTACACTCTGTAAAGTCCTTTCTCGTACTGATTACTAGGTTTTACCCTGTGAACCTCACTTACCTGACGAAATCGGTTTTTGTTGAATTAAAAGAACCACCTTGTGTACCAGACTGTTCACCTTGTGTACCAGACTGTTCTCTCTGCGACTGCTCTCTTTGAGAGTGGCCATTTCTTTGAATTGTCGTAGTCCCTGCCTGTGTCCCACTGTATATATGCCCTGATGAAGGTGCGGCCATAGATCGGCCCGAGCACTGAAACGCGCGTTGGCGTGTTGATATTTGATCCTGCCACTACCATCAACATTCTTCTCAGCGATGCACTGAGTTGATGTTGCAGGACAATTCCAGTGTATTATTGTATGATGTTTACTGGATGTATGAAGAAGGTATGAGTGTTTGTATGGGTGAAAGTGTAGAAGATTGATCTGATGAGGATGGAAGAATGAATGGGATACCTGGGGCGCGTCATTGAATTTTATGTGATTTAACCATCGCAAATTTTGTATAAAAATATTTTTTGACTGAGAATCATATATGAAAATAAAATGATGTATTTTTGTATTTTGTGTTTGAACTCTCATTGAATGGCCCTTATTTGAAAGTGAGCTCAGAGCTTTGTTCATTGAAGAAAATGTTTGGACTCCGTATGAGCCTTTAACCCAAATACATAGGGCAGTGCCACGTCTCTTGATTCTGTTTGCGTGTATTTTATATCCAGACTTGGGGCTTGTTGAGAGGTGGACCCCTGAGAGCATCGGTTCAATCCTGAGGATACGTTCAGGCCTGGGACAGAAAAATCAGCCCACAAATAGATTTATCCTCCCAGTCGAGCTGATCCTGAGATGGCAACCTTAGACGATGTCATGGCTGCGCTAGCAACAGTGCAGGTTGAGCTTACGTGTCCGCGCAGTGAAACCGCTGCACTACAGGCAAGGGTTGATAGGATGCAACGGAATCCTTTAGATTTTGGTAATCCGTCACAGCCCACAACTGGAACCATGGTGGTGGAGATCCCTACACCCATACCTCTTCCCCCACCCAAAAATTCACAGGAGACATACTCAAAGTATAGGTTTTCATAACTCAGATCCTTCTCCACTTTAACTGCAAGCCTAAGCTGTTTTCTACCAACCAATCATGAGTAGCCTTTCTCATATTGTATCTGGTAGGAGATGCTGCTCAGTGGACAGTCCCATTCGTTAGAAGAGACGATCCAATGTTGCATGACTGGGATGCTTTCAAAGAGACGTTCAAGAAAAACTTTGATCGAAGAGCAGGCACCTTCTCGGCAGACCGAGAACTACTCGAACTGAAACAAGGGAATAAAGTCTTGATTGGATACTGAAACACCTTCCGAAGGTTAGTAGCGTAAACTCAGTAGCCCGAAAGCAAGCAATCGGCTATCTTCTATCAGGGCCTTTGGGAGGAACTGAAAGATGTGATTGCACAAGTGGATCCCCAACCTTGTACGTGCTCAGCACTGATCGAATTGACGATGCGTTTGGACCATCGTTTGAGAGAATGAAAAGGGGATGTTAGAAGAGGTACACCCCTCGTTTAGAACAACCAAGACCTGAGGATCCAGGTGTGGTCTCTTCAGAACCTATGGAATTCGGAACGGTGCGTGCATCTCTATCTCTAGATGAGAGAGACTATCGGCGGAAAAATTTATTTTGTCTATATTGTGGGCAGAAGGGGCATTTTGTAAGAGAGTGTCCGGTGAAACCCAAGTTCAGTCGTCCACGACTGGGAGCAGCAGTTGTGAAGAGCCCTAAACCCTTGACGGAAAACTGAAAAGCGCAAGTTGTGAAGAAGGGGAATCTTCGAGCGTTTTGTATATCCCTTCTATCACAAAAGATGCGTTTGTGTGTAAGGAGCATTTCTTCATTCCGTCGGTGTTGTACATAGACCAAGAACCTTGCTACACGCAAGCCATGGTTGATTACGGAGCCACTGGACGTTTTATGAATACTGAAGAAGCCCGCAGATTGGGGGTTGAGCTTGTCTCGAAACCGGAACCATAAGTTGTATTTGCGGTTGATGGGAAACAGTTGGAATCAGGACCCATATGTCACACCACAGAAACAACATTGTTGAATACGATAAGAAACATCAAGAACGTCTGTCCTTCAATGTCATTCAAGCACCATTATATGGAATCATACTAGGATTACCCTAGCTATCCACGCATAACCCCACCATTAACTGGGATCAGAAAACCCTTATCATGGAATCAGACTACTGCAAAACGCATTGTATGAGGACCTTAAATCTGCCAACACAAGCATTGGCAAATCGCCATCACATCGCAACCCCGGCTGAGAAGGAAATGAAACTGCCTTCCTTTTATCAGCAGTATGAAGACCTTTTTGAAGATCAGATGGCTAAAGTGCTTCCTCCTCATAGACCCTACGATTGCAGGATAAATCTTATGCCTGGATCAGTGGTTCCCTGTGGCCGGGTCTATCAATTAACGGAACAAGAAAACAAACACCAACGCCAGTATTTGGACAAATACTTGGCTTTGGGATTTATACATCCTTACAGATCACCTGCGGCCTCTCCATTATTTTTCATACCCATAGCTAATGGAGAGCTTCATACGTAACCATACGTAACCACCATACGTAACCAATACCCTCTCCCATTGATATCTCTATTGTTGGAGCAGGTGAAAGGAGCTGTGGTATTCACGAAATTATATCTCCGTGGAGCCTACAATTTGGTAAGGATGTGTCAAGGAGACGAATGGAAGATGGCCTTCAAAACTCGGTATGGATTATACGAGTACTTAGTAATGCCTTTCGGATTATGTAATGCGACTGCCGCATTTCAATTCTTCCTCAATGACGTTTTACGGGCATATCTGGATCGGATAAATGTAGTATATATAGATGATATCCTGATCTATTCACAAAGGGAAAAGGATCACATAAGACATGTGAGACTGATTCTGAAAGCCTTGAAAGACCACCATCTATTTTGCAAGATCAGCAAATGTGAATTTCATGTTTCTACGGTCGAATTCTTGGGAGTAATGCTCACCCCCACTGGACAGGAGATGGCAAGAGGTAAGTGAGAGCAATCACCGAATGGCCATGTCCTAAGAACGTGAAGGACATCCAATATTTTATGGGGTTTGCAAACTTTTATAGGCGTTTATATCCCAATTCTCCAACAAAGCAGCACCCCTTACAAGATTGACTGAGAAAAATACATCTTTCCAGTGGACCAAGGAGGCGCAGATGGCGTTCAACACACTGAAGGACTACAATACAAACATTGTTAAAAACACAAAAATAAAAAACATATAAAAATATTAACAATAACAAAAAATAGAAACATGTTATGTTAATAAAATCTACAAAGTACCAACACACATTATTTTAGAAATTCTTTTTTTTACAGATAACTACATTTATTGTAAAGTAATTATAATCAAAAACATTAAATTGTTACAAAAAAAATATTCTTTATTTCCTACCCTAAAACACCACACATTTCACAACACACATCTAAATTTCTAAACAAATGGTACCTCCATAATTAACACAATTAATTATCAAAGAAACACATATTATTAATTAAAAATAAATGTAAAACATATACAAATTAATTTATTGACCAAACATTACCCCTATAAAACCAAAATCCACAAACAAAATAAATTTATCAATTAAAGAATGAATGATAATGAGCAAATATTTATTAATTAAGGCATAAAATACTTTCCACCCTCTACCTCAATCAACAACACAACACACACATAAAAGTCATTACACAATTTCCATAACTAATTTACATTTTTTAAAACATTTCCAATCAACGACAACTTATTATTTGAAAATACTTTACTTCACACCCTGTACCACTATAAATCCCACAACTTACATCTCAAATTAATGACACATTTGCAATAATTATTTTTTAATAAATTAATTACCATTAATTATCAAATTATGTACTTCACACCCTATTCCCCTATAAACCCCACCACCTATTCAGAAAAAATGACACCATCATCATCAACAAATGTTATTCGGCTTTAAAGATAAAAACATAAAAGTCAAACAACCTACAATAGTCCATCATTCAAGTTATAGGTTGAAAATATGAAAAAATCCAGATAATCAAAACAAAGAATAAAAGTATATGATATACCAAACATGTTAGCTACAGCTTGTTTTAAGTCTGATGGCGACACACATAAAATTAAGAGTGTCCAACAAATTAATAATTAATTAATAATAAATTAATTTCCACAATTAACACTATAAAATTTAAATTATATAAACACTAATAGTAAAAAAAAATATTATAATTAAATTACTTTCCCACCCTATTCTTCTATAAACCCACAATCCGCACCTAAAAAAATAACATATTTATTAATTAATACATTAATACAAATTAACAACCAATTAATAATTAATTAATAAGGTATAATTTTCACAATTAACACCATAAAATCTAAATTAAATAAATACTAATAAATAAAAAAATGTTTTTATTATAATTAAATTACTTCTCACCCTATTTCCCCATAAACCAATCTTCCCCGAGAGTAAGTCACACTTACACAAGAGAAAATCTTTTTCAATAGAACTCTACATTGTTCAGAAAATGGCCCACAGAGCATTATGTCAGCAGAGCAATATCCTTCTCTCTCTGACATTGGTCAGAACTAACCTCTCTGGGCCAGATTCATAAAAAACCAGTGTGTCAAAGTTGGAGATCTACTCCAGTAGACTTACTCATACATTTGAAGTACCTTTCTGTTGTTTATAAATTTTAAAAAGAACATTAGGAGCACTGCTGGAATTTGATAACATCTGTATTTTATGAGGAATACTTGTAAGAAATTACTTCTTTTTGTGTGATCCCTTCCCACATTTTTGGATTGATGCTGCTGTGTTTTTTTTTACTCTGCACTGTGCTGTACTTACCACACACCAGTGCATATGGTGTGGCCCTTCAAAAGTGTTTATGCAGTTGCTAATCCCTCATTGTCATCTTTAACTTACCTGTAAGTCCATAGTCTATGAAAACTAGGGCTAGTAAGTTAAAAGTCACGAGGGGGATGCAACATTTCTTATACCACCACTACTGTAACAAGGTGAAAACATGGCTCTAGGTCTGCCACAGCTGCCTAGCCAGTCAGCTTTTAAACCGTCAAACCCAACAGGGCAAACTAAACCCTTTTGTCAAGACAAAGCCTTCATTTTAAATATTTATAACGCACCCCTATGGAAGACTTTAGTAGCCCATAGGGTAGGGTGATGAATATTAAAAAAAAGAACATGTTCATTTGATGTTTACATGTCCTTTCAGAGACAGTCAATTTTTTAAATTGTCCATATCATAGTACTAAGGTGTGTGGTCCCATTTGCTAACATGTAGTTACACTAGCCCACGCACTAAGTACTAACGTCCATTTGGGATCACTAAACCTAGTCCTCCAATGCATCAAATTTTTTGCGACATTAAACCTTAACTGCATTAGTTGTCTCCTGAGACTGCTGCTGCCCTCATGCCAGGAGGTGTGAAGTGCTCCGAGGAAAGGGAACAAAGGGTCTTCCAGAGGGTTGAGTTGTAACCTGCTAGTGCTAGGATGGTCTCAGACCAGTGGTCACAGATGGCCTAGCTTCCAAGGGTTTACCACCTCTGAGAGCAAGTGTGAGTCACACCTTAGCTTGCCCGCTTCTTTGTGTAGGTAGATAGACAAGCATCTCTTCCAGCCGTGGAAATCCTGTTGCAGAACTGGATTTGCAGAAGGGGTGACTAATTATATTGGCTATACCTCAGGGATGTGCCCATAGCTCTGATCCAGTGAACAATGGTTCCAACATCTTAGATTCAGGCAGAGAGATGCACTGTGTGATTGTTTAGTGCCAACCCCACATAAATTATGTCAGAAGCGGTAGGCTTAACACGTGGAAATTGTAGCCTCCTTGGTTAGAGAGTCCTACCCACTCACAAACAAGAAATTGGAATAAACAGTGCGTCCCTGGCTTCCAGCCTCAGAAAACTGCTGGACTCATAAAGGACAGAAAAAGGACTGCACCTGCTGAACCAATGGACCTTAGAAAGGAAGACTGCACCAAGGAACACTGAGCCTGCTGCACCTGCTGAACCAAGATAAAACTTAAGAAAGAGCAAGGCTTCTCCTACTTTCTAAATTGTGGCAGGAGACCTCAAATGTTTGACTTGCTCCCACTCACCCCAAGGACCAGTGATTAGACTCCAAGAGCTAGTTGACTAGCGTCCTGTTAAGCTTCAAAGACACAAAATCTAAGGACACCTGTATCTGCAATGTGCCTAGCTGACCATTAGCCACCACACTTGCCATGAACTCTGCTGGTGTAGCCCACAAAGTCGAGTTCTAGCCCACAAGAGGATCCACTCAGATCCTGGATGTTTGATTGGTGCTACAGTGTTCTCTTTCTCTCAACAGAACTGCAAATTGTAAGGCAAAGGCAAAAGAGAATGGTTTTCAGGCAGAGTCAGAGGCTCACAGACTATGACTACTTGCCAGTTCATGGGTAACCTTGAATGCTGCCAAGAACACTTCACCTAACTGTTTGACTTTGCATGTCCTTGAACCCAACACCTGCCTCCAGCTGCAGAGAACCCCGCCAAAGTCACCGTCAATGAGAAAAAGAACCAGAAACTTTTCTAAGCGTGAAGGTAAAATTTTGACCGGGACCAGCCCAGCACCCGCATCCGACCCTGACTTCCACTAGGATCCACCTGAAACTTTTATGACTTTGCCCTGGACACTCAAATTTGTGGGCCATAGACTAATTCAATCAACACAGGAGCCTCAGAGGGAAAATGCGAAAGAGACAGGCCGCCCCCCACTCACAACATTACCAACAACAATGGCCTTCCCTAGAATACTGTGGGATGTATACGCCTGTTAGATTTTTACTATTGCTAATATCAGACAGAGGGTCTAAGTCACCCTTCTAGCCCGGTGCGCTACCTGTAGTCACTTAACTTCGCTACCATATTTCTAAAAAATGTGTATGTGTGTGTGTATGCCTCACAGTTGGTACTATCTCCTTCCTCCACACTTCTACTGTGAAAAAAGGGAAGGGAAGGTTGACAGAGCCTCACGGGAGCAACACCCAGGGGAGGATATGACAGGCTGGTACTCGCCTGAATCCCCACTTATCATCATCAGCGTCTGTCAACCCAGAAAGAAAAGGGGATAAACGGCAAGTTTCACGCTGACCCAAACTAAACCCTGAAGAAATCACCGATAAAGTATTGATGGTGATGAAACATGTCGGTTTGTGGTTTTTAATAGAGCGAGCAAACAGCACAGAATAAAAGATATAGTTGCCAGTTTAGCACAGCTCTTTTTAATTGTGGGTCATTCAACACTTTGTTACACATATGGTTTTTGGTTTCTTTGCACACCGTTTATCCCCTTTTCTTTCTGGGTTGACAGACGCTGATGATGATAAGTGAGGATTCAGGCGAGTACCAGCCTGTCATATCCTCCCCTGGGTGTTGCTCCCGTGAGGCTCTGTCAACCTTCCCTTCCCTTTTTTCACAGTAGAAGTGTGGAGGAAGGAGATAGTACCAACTGTGAGGCATACACACACACATACACGTTTTTTAGAAATATGGTAGCGAAGTTAAGTGACTCAGGTAGCGCACCGGGCTAGAAGGGTGACTTAGACCCGCTGTCTGATATTAGCAATAGTAAAAATCTAACAGGGGTATACATCCCACAGTATTCTAGGGAAGGCCATTGTTGTTGGCCATAGACTAATGCCAGGAATGAAAAGCTGTGATTCAAATCTTCAAAAAGTCATACCTCTGGGTTCCTTCATCTGATTTTGGATGTTTTAGTGTCTGATAAAAATATATATTAGATTTAAAAAGTGAGTAGGATTTTGTATTGTGTTGTGCCACTTATGTATTGACTGTTTTGATACTAATAAATGTTTTATACTTGTTTTCCTTTGAGTTAAGCCTGACTTCTATGTACTACTGCTCACCCCAACTGTCCTATGGTTTGATTCAAAGAAACCTAACAGGACCTGATACAGAATAGTGGCATTGTTACTTGGTGAGGTCTCACAATCACCCCAAGTAATAATCAATTTTTCTCACAGAACTCCAAGGGGGGAAACTCACTCTTGCCAGAATTTCCTCCAAGTGAAAAATTCAGCATGATAGCAAATTGTGTAACAGCACACACATTTTTGTACTGTATTTGCAAAGGTAAATGTTTTACCTTGTGGAAAAACTGCCTCCCTTTCCTACTTTGGGATTGGACACGATGATGCGCAAACGAGCACATCAGTATTTCTGAGTACTCTAAGGTGTCAAAAGCACTCATGCCCCACCAAGTGGAAAACTCAGCATGAGAAAATATGTGTGATTGTGAATAGCCCACATATTTTGCTATTGTTTTTGCAGAGGGAACATATTTTACCTATTGTAAATCTCCCTCTCTAGTCTCACATTGGAAAGAGATGCACTTCTGCCTTTTTCCAGTATTTTCATTAGTATAAAATATCTGGGACTGGAGACAAATGAGTACGGAAAAGAAAAAAACAAGGTAACAAGGTTCTCCATATATGCACCTAGGATTGGGTATAGAATTCCTGTATCCATCAAAACTGCTGCAACCCTGCTCCATTTGAGGAAAGAGCTGAAGACTTAACCCTTTCGGGACCAGGAAATCATGATATAGTAACAGTACACTTTCACTCTTGGAAACCAGCGACTCCGTGGTTAATTTGTAGGGGGTGTTTGCCGATGCTAGTCACATCACTTAGTGGCTCATTACCATAGCGGGCAATTGTTGCGGTGCTGGGACTGCCCGCCAGACATGCGGCGGTCCCACCACTGCCATCAAGATGCACCTGCCATCCTGGTGGGCGCATCCTGGGCTTTTGACATTGCGGGCGGTGCTGCTGGCTGCAGCACCGCACGCAATGTCAAAAGTGTGTGCACAGCATTTCCCTGCACTACATGGCAGGCACCATTCAGTGCCTGTCACTTGGTGCAATGAAATGAGTGGGGGTACTATGGGTACCCCCTGTGCAGCAACACCACCACCCCACAAGGGGGGCCCGCAACAGGCCCCCAAACCCAATCCCCGCCAGCCTTTAAGGCCTTTGTTTACACACATCTGGATTTGGCAGACGGTGCCTAGGCAACACCACCATTTCAGGCTCCCTGCACCGTCCGCCAGGCAATCAGGATGATTGCCTTTGGCGGGGAAGTGGTGGATGGACTTTTCATCCGCTGCGGCATTTGGCTGTGGGTAATGCGCTTCGTGATGGCGGAAGGACCGCCGGACCGGGGTGTTGGTCCTTCCGCCATCATAATGACCCCCTAAATTCTTAGCACCAGCACTTGTTTTTTTTGTAAATGTATTTATTGGCATTTCTTAAACATACAGTCAAATAAGCTTGTGCAATCACATTTCGGACATCAATTGTACAGCAATCGGACAGCATGGATCTCATTAATTCAAGGAGAATCACATTTCCCACTCCACCCCCACCAAGCAATCTGTACAATTTATTTACAATTCCTTATCACCGTCTACGTTATCTGCATCTCAGTTCTTAATCGACTTGTGGTAGCGCTTCTCATCATGCCTCCCCTGTATGTAGTGTGTTTTGTGTGTCTCCCTGCTCGCCCTCCTCCCTCCGTTGCCTATGTTCCATGTATAACGCCCAGTAGTTTTTAGGTCTATTTCTTGGTGGCAGTAATTCGCTATAGTGCTCCGTTTGTGTACAACAGTACAACATATCATCGGACCAGCGAGCCAGTGTGGGCGTCGGCCCTTTCATCCAGTTCAGTGCTACACATCTTTTAGCAACTATAAAGGCCATGTAGACTAGTCGGCGTGCTGCCGGCGGAACATCTTTTGAGTACCCCAATAAGGCCAACAGGGGGGACGGCAATATTGAAAGACCCGTGACTTTGTTCACCTCATTATAGACCATACGCCAAAAATCCGCTATTCTCGGACACAACCAAGCGAGGTGGAGGAAGTCCGCCGCAAGGGCATGGCATCTCTCGCAGCCTGGATTGTATCGTAAGCCGTATATAAATAATCGTTCGGGGTGTAATAGACTCTGTTTAAAAATTTGAAGTGCAATAACCTATGCCTGCCGTTGAGGGAAACTCTACGTACATTGTCGCAGCAATACTTCCACCCTTCTTCCGAAAGTTCAGTGTCCAGATCGTTTTGCCAGGCTAGACGCGGCTTCGAATAGTCAGCCGTTCTCTCAGCCAGGGTGATACGATAGAGATTAGTAATCAATTTGGTTGAAACTTTGGCTTTGACTATATAGTCATATGCTAATACCATTTGTGGCTCCTCCATGTCGCCTCCTAGCAAACCCCTCAGTGAAACTGGAAACGGGGAAGGAGCAGAGCTGCGGCTCCCTCAGTAGGTTTAAGGTCCTCCCATGTGCAGGCTGTTCTATCAAGGGATAAATCCCCCATGGAGACAACATTCAGTGTCGATAGAGCCCCTATGACCGCCTTCTCACTGCAAAGGGCTAGCCACGAACACCACTCCAGGTTAGCTCCTGGGGCGTATAGTAGCGAGCAAGCCTGTGCGTCCATGAAATGATACTATGTGTGTATTACCGTATTCATTGAGTCTAGAATGCCCGTACGTCGATCCCTGGGTCGGACAACAGGGCCGGAAGGGGATCCGGAGATGCTACAAGTGCCTCAAATCTCATATGCAAAAAACACAGTTGATGGACAGAATGTAGAACAATGTCATACATTCACCCCAGTACAAGGATCTGGGCCTAAATCCATCGTTTGTTTGCACCCCACACCACCCTGGGTTAGACACTGGCTATATGCAAATCAGCTCCGACCCTGTGCCTCATGGGAACAGTCCAGTCCGAACTACCAAGCCATGTCTTTCCCAGACTGGAATCAAGCATCCAAGGACCGGTTTCTGGCTATCAGCCTTCATCAGCCTGGATAGCTTGACTCCAGTGGTGTGGAGAGCCTGGGAATCACGTCTGAGCATCCCCAGCACACTCGGGGTGAAATTGCAAAAAACACAGTTGATGGACAGAATGTAGAACAATGTCATACATTCACCCCAGTACAAGGATCTGGGCCTAAATCCATCGTTTTTTTGCACTCCACACCACCCTGGGTTAGACACTGGCTATATGCAAATCAGCTCTGACCCTGTGCCTCATGGGAACAGTCCAGTCCGAACTACCAAGCCATGTCTTTCCCAGACCGGAATCAAGCATCCAAGGACCGGTTTCTGGCTATCAGCCTTCATCAGCCTGGATAGCTTGACTCCAGTGGTGTGGAGAGCCTGGGACTCACGTCTGAGCATCCCCAGCACACTCGGGGTGAAATTGCAAAAAACACAGTTGATGGACAGAATGTAGAACAATGTCATACATTCACCCCAGTACAAGGATCTGGGCCTAAATCCATCGTTTTTTTGCACTCCACACCACCCTGGGTTAGACACTGGCTATATGCAAATCAGCTCTGACCCTGTGCCTCATGGGAACAGTCCAGTCCGAACTACCAAGCCATGTCTTTCCCAGACCGGAATCAAGCATCCAAGGACCGGTTTCTGGCTATCAGCCTTCATCAGCCTGGATAGCTTGACTCCAGTGGTGTGGAGAGCCTGGGACTCACGTCTGAGCATCCCCAGCACACTCGGGGTGAAATTGCAAAAAACACAGTTGATGGACAGAATGTAGAACAATGTCATACATTCACCCCAGTACAAGGATCTGGGCCTAAATCCATCGTTTTGTTGCACTCCACACCACCCTGGGTTAGACACTGGCTATATGCAAATCAGCTCTGACCCTGTGCCTCATGGGAACAGTCCAGTCCGAACTACCAAGCCATGTCTTTCCCAGACCGGAATAAAGCATCCAAGGACCAGTTTCTGGCTATCAGCCTTCATCAGCCTGGATAGCTTGACTCCAGTGGTGTGGAGAGCCTGGGACTCACGTCTGAGCATCCCCAGCACACTCGGGGTGAAATTGCAAAAAACACAGTTGATGGACAGAATGTAGAACAATGTCATACATTCACCCCAGTACAAGGATCTGGGCCTAAATCCATCGTTTGTTTGCACTCCACACCACCCTGGGTTAGACACTGGCTATATGCAAATCAGCTCTGAACCTGTGCCTCATGGGAACAGTCCAGTCCGAACTACCAAGCCATGTCTTTCCCAGATCGGAATCAAGCACCCAAGGACCGGTTTCTGGCTATCAGCCTTCATCAGCCTGGATAGCTTGACTCCAGTGGTGTGGAGAGCCTGGGACTCACGTCTGAGCATCCCCAGCACACTCGGAGTGAAATTGCAAAAAACACAGTTGATGGACAGAATGTAGAACAATGTCATACATTCACCCCAGTACAAGGTTCTGGGCCTAAATCCATCGTTTTTTTGCACTCCACACCACCCTGGGTTAGACACTGGCTATATGCAAATCAGCTCTGACCCTGTGCCTCATGGGAACAGTCCAGTCCGAACTACCAAGCCATGTCTTTCCCAGACCGGAATCAAGCATCCAAGGACCGGTTTCTGGCTATCAGCCTGGATAGCTTGACTCCAGTGGTGTGGAGAGCCTGGGACTCACGTCTGAGCATCCCCAGCACACTCGGGGTGAAATTGCAAAAAACACAGTTGATGGACAGAATGTAGAACAATGTCATACATTCACCCCAGTACAAGGATCTGGGCCTTAATCCATCGTTTTCTTGCACTCCACACCACCCTGGGTTAGACACTGGCTATATGCAAATCAGCTCTGACCCTGTGCCTCATGGGAACAGTCCAGTCCGAACTACCAAGCCATGTCTTTCCCAGACCGGAATCAAGCATCCAAGGACCGGTTTCTGGCTATCAGCCTTCATCAGCCTGGATAGCTTGACTCCAGTGGTGTGGAGAGCCTGGGACTCACGTCTGAGCATCCCCAGCACACTCGGGGTGAAATTGCAAAAAACACAGTTGATGGACAGAATGTAGAACAATGTCATACATTCACCCCAGTACAAGGATCTGGGCCTAAATCCATCATTTTTTTGCACTCCACACCACCCTGGGTTAGACACTGGCTATATGCAAATCAGCTCTGACCCTGTGCCTCATGGGAACAGTCCAGTCCGAACTACCAAGCCATGTCTTTCCCAGACCGGAATCAAGCATCCAAGGACCGGTTTCTGGCTATCAGCCTTCATCAGCCTGGATAGCTTGACTCCAGTGGTGTGGAGAGCCTGGGACTCACGTCTGAGCATCCCCAGCACACTCGGGGTGAAATTGCAAAAAACACAGTTGATGGACAGAATGTAGAACAATGTCATACATTCACCCCAGTACAAGGATCTGGGCCTAAATCCATCGTTTTTTTGCACTCCACACCACCCTGGGTTAGACACTGGCTATATGCAAATCAGCTCTGACCCTGTGCCTCATGGGAACAGTCCAGTCCGAACTACCAAGCCATGTCTTTCCCAGACTGGAATCAAGCATCCAAGGACCGGTTTCTGGCTATCAGCCTTCATCAGCCTGGATAGCTTGACTCCAGTGGTGTGGAGAGCCTTGGACTCACGTCTGAGCATCCCCAGCACACTCGGGGTGAAATTGCAAAAAACACAGTTGATGGATAGAATGTAGAACAATGTTATACATTCACCCCAGTACAAGGATCTGGGCCTAAATCCATCGTTTTTTTGCACTCCACACCACCCTTGGTTAGACACTGGCTATATGCAAATCAGCTCTGACCCTGTGCCTCATGGGAACAGTCCAGTCCGAACTACCAAGCCATGTCTTCTCATATGCGGCGCATCGGAAGGACCGTGTATCCATCCATAGGCATGTGCCCCCTGTGCAGCGCGGTAGTATGATTCCAGATCCGGAGCGTTGAGTCCCCCATCCTCATACGGTCGTACCAGGATATTCCAAGCCACTCTAGGTTGTTTTCCAACCCATATCAATCGGAGTACTATTGCATGGAGCTGTCGAAAGAATGTGCCAGATAGAACCATAGGTATGTTACTAAACAAAAAGAGAAAACGGGGTAGCACAATCATTTTAAGTAACGATATGCGTCCCATCAGTGATAATGGCAGTGCAACCCATTTATCTACGTCATCCTCCAATCTAGAGATAGCGACCCCGTAGTTTTCTCTGAGGACCATTTCAGAATCAGTGTGTAACTTAATTCCTAAGTAGCGGACCGGTTCAGTAGTCCACTGTATGGGATAGTCCGGGTCCACCCTGTAAGTTGCAGGGGTGAGAGGGAACATTACAGTCTTCCCCCAATTCACGTGAATTCCCGACAATGATCCGAACAGACCTACCTCTCTCAACACCGTAGAGAGATTTTCTTCTGGGCGTCTCAAATACAGCAAAGTGTCATCTGCTTATGTGGGCACTATCAATTGATAAGTAGGAATCCTAATACCACGATGGCTATGATATTCCCGCAACGCACAGGCTAGTGGTTCCGCAACCAAGGCATATAAAAGGGGGGACAGCGGGCAACCCTGCCGGGTGCCGCGCTCCTCTGCAAATGGTTCAGTAGTAAGGAAGCCTATATGGACCCTCACCACCGGTGAGTTGTATAGAGTGTCTATAAGCTGTATGAAGAGGTCCCCTACTCCCATGCGTCGCAAGACTAATCGAAGGAAAGACCATTCTACAGAATCAAAAGCTTTTTCCATATCTAGGAATACGGCTACGGCAGGGACATCCGGCTTCGTGTGCTGAAAGCCCACAAATACTGTTCCTATATTGTAAGTTAGGTTACGAGTGGGTATGAAGCCTGCCTGTTTGGGGGCCACCAGTTTTGGGATCAACGGGCTTAGCCGATTGGCAATGATCTTAGCAAAGATCTTTGCGTCCACGTTTAGTAATGATAGTGGTCTATAAGATACGCAGTCTTCAGGGGGTTTACCAGGTTTAAGGATAGCAACAATGACGGCCTCTCTCATCGTCGGCGGCATCAATACCCCTTCCGCCATCTCCTCAACCAGCATCAACAGTTTAGGTATCAGGAGTTCGGAGAACGCCTTATTAAAGGAAGCAGGAAATCCATCACTTCCAGGGGCACTCCCAGCTTCCTCTCTCTCAAATGGCTGCACAAGAAACTCACGATGTGTGTTAGTCAATCCGGGCAGTTGTATGTGTGTCAAGTAATCTAGAATACGTTCCCCTGAGGCCGATCCCCGCGATGCATATAACGCTTCATAATAGTCTCTAAACCTTGCCGCAACTTGTACCTCAGTTAGCCTCTCATCAGTGTCGTCATCCTTCATCAAGGGTATCATGGCGCCCTGCCTACGCTGTTTCGCCATACGCGCCAGTACTGCGCCCGGTCGTTCACCCTCACCATATGCTCTGGCCACACTATATTTCCCTAGGTGTTTTACCTCTGCATCAGCCTCCTCATGGTATTCACGTAACGTCTGAGCCAGCTCACTAACCAGTTCAGGCCCCGGGTCATGTATTCTCCGCGTCTCGATCTCTTTAAGCTTAGTTTCTAAGTAGTCAAGTCGAGACCTAATCAATTTTAGAACACCCGCGTGTTTAGCTATGGCAAGTCCGCGCATGTAAGCTTTAAAAGCCTCCCACACTGTGAGGAAGGAGTCAACCGAGCCTATGTTATTTTCGAAAAAGTCTTCCGCGGCTTTTGCTAAATCATCGCGCAAAGCAGCATCCAGCAGCGCATATGGAGGCAGTCGCCAACTAAAAGGTGGGGGGCGAGTCGCTAAGGCTCTGAACTTGACTAGGACAGGTGAGTGGTCAGAATACGTGCGGGGAAGCATCAGACATGAGAGGACCGAGGACATTAGGGTAGTAGGGAACAGCCAGTAATCTATCCTCGTGTGAATGTCATGTTGTGCAGAATAATGTGTGTATCCTCCCTGTGCCGGGCTCCTAGTTCGCCACACATCTTGTAAACCCAGCCTAATCATTTCAGCTTCAAGAACTCGGGCCGAGCCCGCCGCTCGCCGCTCCGGGCCATCTGATCTATCTTGTTCAGGGTGCCTTACCATATTAAAATCACCCCCCCCAGAGCACCATTTCTTCACAGTGTTCTCTAATTGTAGAGGCCAAGTTCAGGTAAAAAGAAGGACAGTCGTAATTCGGACCATACGAGTTGACTACATAAAAGGTCATTCCCTTCCCCTCACATTTCGATATAACCTACCTCCCCTCAGTATCTGTGATGATCGGTGTAAGTGTCACGTTAGCCTGCGGATGAACCCATGTTATTACCCCCCTAGCGTGCGAGGTGTACCCTGCGGCATGTATGTGTCTATGGAAACCCCTATATGATAACGTAGGGCTGTCAGGGCGTAAGTGCGTTTCTTGAAGAAGCGCGATATCAATCGAGTGCCTCATTAAGTATTGTATAACTTTTCTATGGTCATTGAGACCTCTAACATTCCAGGTAAGTAGTGTGACAGTGTCCCTCTCTTGTGTCAGACGCAGTACTTCAGGTGGCATCAGGAATGTGTGGATCAAATAGTGCCATCCTGCTCGCGAAAGCTGTCGTCCTATATGCTGTGTGCACAACTGCAAAACTCCAAACAAACCATTTAACTGACATCCAATCCCTTCCCAACCTCATCATTCTTATATGAACTGTGGCAGTCCTTGAAGAAAAACAATCCCCTAGTCCCCCACCCATTCCCTCCCACGCCTGCCCAACCCCAACATGGCCGCGCCCCAACCCTGCCCATGAACTGTTCCCCTTTCTCCCCTTGCATACAGCACACATTCACTCGCCCCAAGATAGCTGAAACAGTTAGGTGATAATCCACCAATTTCTAAACAATCGAAAGGAAAAAAGAAAAAAGAAACAAAATCCTCGCCTCAGTCACTCTCCTGTTCCCCCAGTGGCAACACAATAGTGGTATACACACAAAGGCGTAGGTAGCGAGTTCTTTGCTATTCAAGACTACAACAGGTAAAGTAAGGTGCTGCGATCCCGTCTCCCTCCCTCGCCCCCCAACAACAGTGTTAGGTCTCTGTACTAGGTCCCAGTCCAATAACAGTTAGTTCCAGTGAGTGCAGGCATCTGAGCACCCAGCTCTTCGTTTGTAAGCAGGAGTAGGCAATTCCAAACTCTAATTCTGCGACATCACATTCAGTCTTAAATTGCAAATGTCTAGCACAAGATGCATGAGCTTCTCATCACCGCAAGCATCAGTCTTAGTGAATGTCCCAGTGTGAAATGTGATAACGTCATCCAATCTATACAACAGTTATGCAATGCTTGCCCCTCCCATCTTTCTCCAGTTGATCATCCCTGCTTACAGTTGGAGTGCCAGCCCATGTATCTCCCGGTGCATGCCAGCCACCAGCTGATTCCCATTTCAATACAGCCAGAGCTGAACCAGGGACTCCATGATCACTCCCGCAAAGGCACTCATCCCTCGCAAGCATGAGATGTCACCCCACCACAGTGGAGCAGGAGATCAGCCCTGGTCGTCCAGTTGGCAATCTTCGCCTTCCTGTGCGCCCTCCTCCGTCGACGAGCGCCGTTTGCTCCTGTTCCAGTCCTTCATGGCTTTTTAAAGCGCCCTTGGGTCCGTGAAGATGGAAGACTTTCCCAGTCTGTTATACCTGAGTTAGGCAGGATACAGCATCGCATAGTCGACCCCTAATTCTCGGAGCTGTCGCTTCATGGGCACAAATTGTCGTCTTGCCTCCTGTACCCGTGCAGTAAAGTCAGGAAACAGGGAGAGCACACAGCCTTCATATTGCAGCGGTTGTTTTTCTCATGCTAATTTCAAAGCCGTGTCCCGGTCTCTATAGTTAAGCAGTTTTGCAATAATAGGGCGAGGAGGCGTTCCAGGCTTAGGTCTAGGTCCCAGCGAGCGGTGGGCCAGTTCCACTATAAACATAGGCGAGAAAGCTTTGTCGCCCAGCAGCTTCTTCAACAAGGCCTCCACGAAGTGCTCCATATTGACCGTTCGAGTACTTTCCGTCAGTCCCGTGATTTGGATGTTACAGCGCCGGGACCTCGCCTCCAAATCCTCCGTCTTATCCTGCAAGACTTGCATCACTTTGCCAAGTTGTTTATGCCCTGCATCCAGCGTGGTCTGCGCCTCCTCCACTTCACCTATGCGGCGTTACGACATATCTATGCGCTCCGCATGCTTGTCTAGCCTCTCCGCCATGCGGTCCATGCGGTATATGAGCGCATCCATTTTGGTTCCCAAGGCCGCAATGCCTCCTTGTAGGTTCTTCTCCATTGCTAACAAAATGGCGCGGAGGTCCAGCCCCATGACAGGCTCTCCATTCGTGGAGCTCTCTCCGCTGTCGCCCTGAAGCGGGGTAGTTTCACTGTGCCTCGAGCTCCTACCTGTAAAGGTCAACTTCGGGTGAGTTTTATGGAGCCGGCCCATCTTTACACAGGTGCGAACGGGGGCGCTCGTCATGGCCAGAGGGCTCCTCCGAGTGTGTTCACTCTCTCCGGCGGCCGTGGTCCAAGGGCGGATTCCGACCACCGACTTCTCCCCTCTGCGATCTGGTAGTTCAATTCAAGGGTCTACTCCCCGCGAGTAGGCCTCAGTGTCCCCGACATTGCCAGAGAGTGTACAAGCTCGACACAACTGCCTCCTTTTGGTCTCCAGTCCTATCTCCTCTCATCTCAGCCACAGCGTCGTAATATCAAGGGTGCGAGTTAGTTGAATTGGAGGTCAGAGAGATCTGTTCAGGGCCCTCCCCGTCCGCCGGAACAATGGCCGGCCCGAGTGTCTCCAATACGGGCAGTCGTCGTATGGAGAGGTCTTAGGCCCAGGGTCGCAGAACTCCAGTCGATTGCCGCTTATTGCCCCCAGCTGTTCTCTGCATATAATCCTCCGGGGGGGGGGGGGGGGGGCGCACCAACTCAAAAGCTCCCCTCGTCTGTCACTTCAGTAGGTCTGCTGTGGAGAGGGGGCCGGCGCTCATGGGCCCAGCGCTCAAGATGGCGCCTGTGCTCGAGTATCTTCTTCTAGCAACGGCAGGGTTTGTGCGCGCCACGCTCACCAATGCTTAGGTCCATCCGGGAGCCACTCCAGCGTCGTGGACAGCCCGCCTCGCCGCCCACTCCGTCCACGTCGCCGCAGACACCACCAGTCTCAGGTGCGCCTTCCGCCAGTCCGCGCCCAGCCCGGGGACGCAGAGGCACTCGAGCTCGGTCGGAAGGCAGGCTTTAGCAGGACCCTCCACGCGGCAAGGCCGGCGCTGGAAAAGTTGCAGATCCCGTCTTCACTTCGGGTCGTAACTGGCACCGAGTACGCTGCCTGCACTCCAGAGTGCATGCCCACGAAAATTTCGCTCGTAGGACCCGTGTAGAGGAAGGATATTAACCAGGATAGTGTGGGTAGCGACGGAGCTCACCAACTAGGCAGCCATCTCCGTCACTTGCTAGCTCCACCCCCCAGCACCAGCACTTGTTTATGAAAATCCATCACATGATGGCATATTCTCCCTATTTTCCGCAAAGCACATAGGTTTTTCTATTCAACATACACGACAAAATAATAATAGCAGCACCTCCAGGACATTGGTACTGGCATTTTGCAGCACTGGCAGTGGCAGTGGGTGGTTCATGCAACAGTTGCATCCTAAGTGATACCTGTTTCACAGCTCTTTTTTTTAAAGAAATTAAATACTGCAGTAACCCTCCAAAGAAAAACCAAAGGTGGTGATGGACGGAGCGTTGACAATACAAACACTCACCCCCAGTCAACTGATCTGAGTTTAATCCATCACCGTTCTTTAGCTCACTCCGCCACCCCAGTTCAGACATGGCTATATGCAAATCAGTCTGACCCTGTGCCTCATGGGAACAGTCCAGCCCGAACTGCCAAGCTATGTCTTCCCTGGACCGGAATCAAGCTTCCCAGGACTGGTTTCTGGCATGACAGCCGTCTTTAGCCGGGCTTGCTTGACTCCAGTGGCAAAGTGAGCAAGGGACTCACGTCTGAGCATACCCTGCCAACTTAGGGCGAACAAAGAAAAACCAAAGGTGGTGATGGACGGAGCGTTGACAATACAAACACTCACCCCCAGTCAACTGATCTGGTCCAGGGAAAGCATGGCTTGGCAGTTCGGGCTGGACTGTTCCCATGAGGCACAGGGTCAGACTGATTTGCATATAGCCATGTATGAACTGGGGTGGCAGAGTGGGCTAAAGAACGGGGATGGATCAAACCCAGATCTTTTGACTGGGTGTGAGTGTTTGATTGGTTCAGATGCTCCGTCCATCACCACCCCTTTTTGTACCACAGTAACCCTCCAAGCACACATTGGCAGTATCTTAGCCTTTGTCCCTAGATCGCCCTCCACTGCCCTTTGGCTATATTTCCAAAGTAAAAATAACATGCAGAAATACTCGCCAAAATCTTTGGAGCTATAGAAAAATGGATGAGTTCGTGGGGGCTTCCTGCAACACAGGGTAAAAACCTTTAGGAAATTCGATATTCCAACCCTTGCTACAAGACCTATTATATACATAGGGGAAGAATCCATCATATTGATGGTTTTACTTTTTTAAGTGAGAGAGTAAAATTGTCAGAAAATGCTAATTTAACAATCCAGGTGGAAGTTAGGTGCTCAAAAGATCTGACCAGGCCTCCTAGAAAATATTGAAAGGTAGGGCATATTAGGCGCACATTGTTTGGCCATTACATGAATCACATACCCTACTTATTTACTGCCTGTTTCCCAGCCTCTTCTCGACCATTTTAAAACCTACCACTATTGATCTATGGAGAATGCTCTCCGTGTCTGCGGTTACTGCTGAAATCATAAATGCTTAAAAATAACTCCTGAATCCGGCATGCTAAAAAGTATGGTGGTTTTATGTAGGGTGACCAACCGTCTGTAAATTTCATGGACCGTCTGTAATTGGGACCTCACGTCCGTTGTCCGTTATGATCCCTTGTACGGACTCCTTTTGTCCGTAAATTTGGCCTATGAGGAACATCACTGTTCCCCTGTGAGAATCCTCAATGCCCTGATGGCGCCGTCTTGTACTCCTCTGAGCCCCACTCCGCCCCTTGTCATTCTGGATGCAGCTGATTACCATATACAGAATAACAATGGGCCAGTCTGGGTTGAAAAACATGTGGTGGGCCTCCTCTAGCCTCGGGCATCCTGTCAGAAGGAAGAAATGTAGGAAAACGCCCATGCTGCTACAAGAGAATTCAGTTCATCAAAATAAGGTGGTGAAAGAACTTTAAAAAAAGGTTATAGTTCTTTCAGTCTCATCATTTTAGAACTGATGAATTTTCAATATTATATTCAAGAAAGACATAGTTTCTGCTTTTTTATTTTATGAAACTAACAACAATTGACAAAGCAAATAGTCCTGGCTTGTGGTAGGTGTGATTTATTATATATTTGGATGCAGTAACAGAAGTAGCAGAATACCAGTCAGGCGGCACACTATGCTAAGCACAGATTTTTTTGTTTTAAGCCACATCCTTAATTACACCGAACACCCCCTTTGGAGAAACCCCACAGTCTTGTCATCCCACTCAAAGCCACAACGCTGGTGTGTGAGTAGTGTGTGACCCCCCCCAATTGTAATGTTAAAGCTCCCTCGAGCAGTTGGCTGACGAGCCTGGGACCCCGCACCTGCGCGCCTGAGTGGTACTAAACCTGGCAATATTTGGCAGCCACCGGCAACCCCAGAACACGGCCTGATCCCTGCTGATGAGGGGTAAATACCCCGAAACACGTGTCCAGGGATGGCGAAGATAGCGAAGATAGCAGAGAATCGAAAGAAGATGCATCGCGGAACACGAACTACACTTACCACAGTCCTTCGGGGTGATCCCACTGGTGTGTGAGTAGTGTGTGACCCCACCCCCAATTATAATGTTAAAGCTCCCTCGAGCAGTTGGCTGATGAGCCTGGGACCCCGCACCTGCGCGCCTGAGTGGTACTAAACCTGGAAATATTTGGCAGCCACCGGCAACCCCAGAACACGGCCTAATCCCTGCTGATGAGGGGTAAATACCCCGAAACACGTGTCCAGGGATGGCGAAGATAGCAGAAAATCGAAAGAAGATGGATCGCGGAACACGAACTACACTTACCACAGTCCTTAGGGGCGATCCCGCTGGTGTGTGAGTAGTGTGCGACCCCACCCCCAATTGTAATGTTAAAGCTCCCTCGAGCAGTTGGCTGACGTGCCTGGGATCCCGCACCTGCGCGCCTGAGTGGTACTAGACCTGGCAATATTTGGCAGCCACCGGCAACCCCAGAACACGGCCTAATCCCTGCTGATGAGGGGTAAATACCCCGAAACACGTGTCCAGGGATGGTGAAGATAGCGAAGATAGCAGAGAATCGAAAGAAGATGCATCGCGGAACACGAACTACACTTACCACAGTCCTTAGGGGCGATCCCGCTGGTGTGTGAGTAGTGTGCGACCCCACCCCCAATTGTAATGTTAAAGCTCCCTCGAGCAGTTGGCTGACAAGCCTGGGACCCCGCGCCTGAGTGGTACTAAACCTGGCAATATTTGGCAGCCACCGGCAACCCCAGAACATGGCCTAATCACTGCTGATGAGGGGTAGATACCCCGAAACACGTGTCCAGGGATGGCGAAGATAGCGAAGATAGCAGAGACTCAAAAGAAGATGCATCGCGGAACACGAACTACACTTACCACCGTCCTTAGGGGCGATCCCGCTGGTGTGTGAGTAGTGTGCGACCCCACCCCCAATTGTAATGTTAAAGCTCCCTCGAGCAGTTGGCTGACGAGCCTGGGACCCCGCACCTGCGCGCTTGAGTGGTACTAAACCTGGCAATATTTGGCAGCCACCGGCAACCCCAGAACACAGCCTAATCCCTGCTGATGAGGGGTAAATACCCCGAAACACGTGTCCAGGGATGGCGAAGATAGTGAAGATAGCAGAGAATCGAAAGAAGATGCATCGTGGAACACGAACTACACTTACCACAGTCTTATGGGGCGATCCCGCTGGTGTGTGAGTAGTGTGCGACCCCACCCCCAATTACACCATGCCATAGTCACCTCATGTCCTAGCACTGTCCATCATGCATGACTTCCAAGGTTTCAGACTGACTATGTGCAGGGGCATTTGAACCCCTCCCTTTGCTTTAGGAACTACAGCGAGGGGTGAGTTCCTGATGGGTCTCTTCTGTCTGCAACTCTGCAGACGAAGGCTCAGCTCACAATTAATGTGAAAAGGTGGGTGTGAGAGTAAGTGAAGGGATAGGTGGATGGCTGGATGAATTAGTGAAAGGGTGAATGGATGAGTGAAAGAGTGAATGGATGGATGATGAGAGAAAGAACAGGTAGATGGATGAGTGAAATGATGGATGGATGGATTCAAGAATTGACAAGTGAAAGGGTGAATGGATGGACAGATGTGTGAAAGGGTGGATGTAAGGATGGATGAGTGAGTCGAGGGCAGGGTGCATGGTCAAAAGGTTGGATAAATGAGTGAAGAGTGAAAGGGTGAATACAGGAGAGAAAAGATGGATTGATGATTGAAAGGATAGATGAGTGATAGGGTCCATGGATGGATTCATGAGTGGATGAGTAGATGGATGGTTGGGTGGATGGAAGGAAAGATGGATGGCTAAGTGAAACGGTTGATGGAGAGAGAAAAGTAGGATGGATGTGTGGATGATTGAAAGGGTGAATGTGTGGAAGGGTGATGACTGGGTGGATGGATGAGTAAGTGAAAGGGTAGCTGGATGGATGAAAGGGTAAATGACTGGATGGATGACTGAATGGGTGGATGGGTGGAAGAGTGGATGGTTGAGTGTGCAATAGAGTGAAAGGGTGGATGGATAGATAACGGATGGATGAGTAAAAGAGTATATGTATATTTGTATATTGTTAATTATATTCATCCTATGCATGTAGTGAATTTTAAGGCTAAGAAAATTTATGTTGTATTGTGCTTTGATGGTTTTAAATTTTAACCGAATGAACCTTGTATTGAAATTGAATTGAATTGAGTAAAAGAGTGGATGGAGGGATGGATAAGTGAAATGATGGATGGAAGGATATATGATGGGTAGGTTTGCAAATGGTTGAATATGTTTGTTTCTGGATTAGCTGCATCTTATGCTTGCCAGTTTACATTTCACAATGTCTATCCGGGCAGCTCTTCCCGACCATTTCTCTCACCAACCATGCCTGCTCAGGACCATGAATTGTAAACAAAATATCAGACTGGACAACCCAGTGCTGTAACCATATATATAGAATAATATCATATGAAATACCACAAAAAGACCTGCACAGTTGATAAAAGCTGCGTGTATACTGAAAAACCGTGAAGTACACGATTGTTTCAACCTAATATGAACTTATTTTGACTAGTGCTTAAATGGTTGTCTATTTACTTCCTTACATACTATTGCCCAACCTCCTCTGATGTCTGTAAATTTGTCCAGAATTTTGACCTCCTGTCTTAAATTTTTGTCCTGAATTTTGACCCTTTGTCCTGCATTTTAACACTCGCTATCCTGAAATTGAACCTATGCCAGTTGGTCACCCTAGTTGTATGAGCCAGGAGAATCCAGTAATATTTTACGGACGTCCAGCGCCCTTTAGCGAACTTTGCACCACCACCCCTTCATTAAATGCGGTTCAGCGCTGCTTTTGGCGTCACAAGGAACAATCTACCAGTTGTCGTGCACGTGACACTCTTCGAAATTGTGGTAATTTGAAGCAAGGTACTGGCGTTCTATTTTACAATCTCTTTGAACATGTGTCGCTGTGTACTAATCGGGGTTCAGGAAAGCTTGCAGCAGGAGTCTTCCAATATTCAGTTACTGTCCCACTGGTCTTTTAATATTCCCTCTGCAGATTACCTCACTGAAAGACATGCCCAGATGGCGTGGGGCTTTTCTTTAACAACAGGACTCATTTAATTAACATTTTTGCTCAGTAGGCCTTTTGTGAGGAACAGCTGTGCGCAGGGTTTCCTCTTTCAGCTTGTCAGTACATTTCAATGAAGATAAGCCACTTCGTTTTTAGCAGTCCTGTTTGTTTTATCATTTGCCTATAAAACCCCGACATTTGCGTTAGCCACGGATCATAATATTAAGCAAATGGCGTTTTTGATTTATTTGAAAGACATGGGACACATTTCAGATGCTAACTTTGACATTCGTTCCCTCTGCCGCACCATCTTCTCTTCTCATTGCGCCCTCAGTCAGCACTGCAGAAATCCTGTAGTGTATAGGGCTGTTTATGGTAGATCGGAAAGCTATTACATGTGTTTCTTATTATTCTTTAGTAATCTTCCCCAAAGTGTTTCATTACTCCGATAGCTTTAATCCCTAAGTAAAACCAATAGAGGGATGTAAAACAATTAAAAAGCAAGTATGCTAAAAGATTGGCATTCTAATGAGACGGCTGCAGAGTAAGTGCTCGTCCTCATCTCAAGGTCACACATTTGAAAACAGGCCTGGAAGGCTCAGCCTTCCACCCTTCTCAAGTTGGTAAACTGAGTATGATTAAATTGGTTCACACCTTATTTACAATGAGTAGAAACGACAGAAGTTGTGGATGGCGTCTTACACACAGGTAACGTTGACATGTTCTTTTGTGTAATTTTTTTGAACTCTTAGAAACAGCATTTTAAGGAGTGCAACAATTACAAATCCAAATGATAACACACATGCAAAGCTCATCAGCAAATGTAGAAGATAGTATGGCCAGCCTCTGAAGATCTTGTTGGATCTCTTGATATAATGTTATACAGTCTGGAAGCCAGATTAATTTTTAGAATGACAATAAACATTTCATTTACTTAATATTTTTGAGCATCTACATGAGAATGGATGTGCGGTAGTTCAATCTATGATACCCACACGCGTTCCCACATATATTCCACATACTATCTGCTTTACCAAAATGACTCAGCTTAAGTTACCTGACCTTCTTTCCCTCATCACTAAAATGGTCAAAGCATCCCTCAATTTCAAAACTTTTTATAATTGTTAAGTCCTACAACATAGAGTTCTTCTTGCACTCTAACAAGAGGCAAATAATCAACATGGTGCACATTTCCTTTCACATTTGTACAACTGAAATCAACCAAATTAGTCAAATCTAAAAACTGGGATAACTGAGAGTATTTTACTGTCTTTGAGAGACCTTCTTAAGGCCTCCTCGATATGGCTAATCTCTCCAACTTCAAAGATTTGCAATCTGGCCTCATTCTCATTCAGAGTTGTCCTTCAAACCCTAAGCAAACGCTGATGCTGTGGTCACATTAAGGCAATCATTTGGCTGATACTTCATACTCAGAATAACACCTGACCTCATGCTTGGAATGTTCTATGCACACAATGGCATTTACTTTGGTCTTCTTACCAATACCCTGATCGTGTTGTGTCTAAGCCAATATCATTCTGTGACTGATCTTGGTCATGCAACTGAACAATAACATTACCCCTGTCTTGAGGTTTGTTGGGAAGGATATATCTCCATCATGGTAAACAGTGTGCACTGAGCCGAGTGACCAGACTGCATGTGACACTGGTGTTTTCAATTTTGTTTGTTGGCATACCTGGTGATAGCGCAGAAAGAGTCCAATTATACTCAAGTACCAGTTCAACCTTTTTACCTATAAGAATGGACTCCAACTCCACACTATATATTTTCTTCACTTTCGAAGTGACAGATCTTTGCCACCGCGTATGAATGGAAAACCAGCTCAAATCAAATAATCATTGGCATCAATTACATTAAAGGTCAGTCAATGATGAGAGATTTAGGAACGTTTAAAAACCTTTATTTCTCATGAAGAGATTAGTGAGTTATTTGTATCTGTCTTTTTATTCAATTCGTAAAGATATCATAAAGAATTATGGTTAGAGTCATCAATATAGCAAAATAGCAGCGATTTCCATTAAGGAATCAGTCCCTATTTTCTCTAAAAGAACCTAATCTTTCAAAACCCATAAAGAGTTCTTGGAAAACAGCAAGATCAAAGGAGTAGCAAAATCAAAGTATAAAGTAAGTCGAACTCCCCATAAAAAGCAGTTCTTGAAACTCAGCTGAATCTCATCTCTCCATAAGCATTATAATACAGAAAGTAGCAACTGCACATATAAGTGTTGATTAGAAAAACCAGACACAGCAGTAGCTTAACCCGTCAAGACAGGAGGGTAAAGTAATAGTCACCTACAAAGTGTCAGGTAAAAGCAATTTCTGTCAGCAGTAGCTCACAGAAAAAAACGCAAGTGCAATAGCACAAATGGGTGCTTGAGGAAAATGGGCAGATGGCTAATGACTTCTGTCTAACTAGAAACACACACTATTATAAAAGACATAAAAACACATTACTGCAATGTTGCATCTTTGAACCTTCTCCTCAAATGGGAAGACAACCTTCATCTGTAAGCGGTCTTGTCCCTTCTTTACCTTGGTAGGTACATGAAGCTCCATACACTATTATACAAGACATAAAAACACATTACTGCAATCTTGCATCTTCGAACGTTCTCCTCAAATGAGAAGACAACCTTCATCTGTAAGCGGTCTTGTCCCTTCCTTCTTTCCCTTGGTAGGTACATGAAGCTCTCAATTCACAATCAGAAAAATATCATCCCATGTTAATATTTGTATGGCTGGGACAAGCCAGCCTTGGTTGCCAGGGAAGATCATTGCAGTGTTCAGCCTATCACTTGTCAAATGTTTCACTGAGGTGCAATGAACAATGCTAATGTCAGAAATATTGGCTTGCAGATCATTTGTTAGGTAATGGCAGTCCATCACTTCTAAGCATGCGTTAATTGTTAAATTACATTGTCTATTTAATATCATGTGAACATGTGACAATGAAGTAAGTTCAGTTTTAGTCTATTGAGAATACGTAGCTGAAGAAGTAATACATTTTATATGCTTGGCACATTCTACAGTTATGGAACCATCTAAGCAAGTCACTTTTAGGTCAATCTACTGAATACTCTCATGCAAAGTTCATCATTTTCCTAAAGCATCTATTTTGTAGAAAAGAAAGGCACAGGCTAAAGTTCTGGCTTAGAAATGTCAACGTAGGGCGTGGCTTGGATGCCGCGCAAGATGGATGGCTAGGTGAAGAGCTCCTCCGCGCCGGAACACCTCGGTATATTTTTCCTGCTGTGAGGAGGACCGTTCCTGCTGCGAACACCGGCTTTTGGAAACGGAACATGCCGTGAGCAAAAGGTGTGCCTTTCCGACTTTTTTTCACCAGCTTTAATGACTTTATCACGTCTCTGCGCATTGAGCTGCCGGGGTCCGCCATTTTGAGACTCGCCTCAGTGCTGCCGGTTTCATCGCAGACTTGTTGCCCTTCCACTTCTTGCTGCCACCGGCTTCTACCATCACCTACCCTTTGAACCTGGGCCTTAGAGGTGAGCGTTTGGAGCAAATTCCGGATTATTTATGCCCCTCTTTTCACCTCAAGTCGTTTCTGGCAGTCTGTCATGCAACCGCCATTTTGCGATAATCGCGGCTGATTCCGAGCCGCGGTTTCTGTACTGATTCCTCACAATTTACTGCTTTCTACACTGTTTTTATGCTGCCTACCACCTCCTGCCCTGCTCTAATTTTCCATATGACGCACAGACTTACCACATGTTATTCTCTATGATGTGCGCTTCCACAGCGTAACCACGCTATTTCTGAAGCATAACTACTGTTACTGTCCCTTCAGGATATGACACTATTTTTTTCTTCAAGGGCCATATTTATCACTTTTCAATCCTGGTGAATGTTTTCTCGTTCGTTGGCCCAGCATACATTTGTCAGCATGGTGGTACTGTCGTCACCGTCGACTTGGTCATATTCCTGGTATTGATGTATGCTCTTGCAGTTTTCATCTCATACTACAGAACTTCTCTGGCGGATATTCTGGAATGTTGGTTTTCTTTACACAGGCACAACTGAATACAGTGCTCACATGACCGTAATACTGTCCCTCCAACTATCAGTTATAATTGCGATAACTTTGTGATGGCTTCTCAACAGTGATGTGCAGAACATTCTAACTGAAGCACTCAACGTCACCAGACCATTCTTGTTCCCAGTGGCTCGGCTTTCTACTTTTTACTGCATATAATCCTCCACATATACCACGTCCGAAAGTACTATTTTTGACTTATTTTCTCCTATGGTGAATTTGCGCAAACCCAACTGTGTATTCACAGCCTCTGCAGTTTCTCCTGGGAGTTCCACCACCTTGGGTACCTCCTCACGGTCCGTTGAGATGGCGACTTCCTCTTCTCAACGCGCCTCTTCAGGTCAACCGCCATCAAACAAATCTTCACCTTCTGCGTCGACTCCCAAAAGGCTGAAGCAGAACTCTCCTACACCAGATTCTCCTCCTTCGGAATCCATTGATTTAATTCTAGAAGAAATTCGTGCGTTGCGCCCATTTATTGAGGAAACAAGTAAGGATATGCAACTCTTAAAGGACAAGTGGGAGGTCATGGATACTCGTCTCTCCTCCATTGAACAGCAAATTCCTGAGGTTCAGTCCAACTCACGACGCATTGACTCGTTAGAAAAGACTGTTCTTTCTTTACAGCGCCACACCGAAGATTTGGAAAATCGAAACAGACGGAACAACCTCCGTATTTATGGTTTGCCGGAAACTCTTGAGGGGGATGACCCTGTCACTTTCTTTTCATCTTTCCTTCCGAAATTATTGGACATGCCACCTTCTACACTCCTCAGTATTCAAAGAGCACATAGACTGGGGGCACGCTCGTCAACCTCTACCAAACCTCGTGGCGTCATCATCCTTTTCTTGAGATTCACAGACCTGTTGTCCATTCTTTCTGCAGCTAGAGCCAAAAGACAATTATCCTGGCAAGGTCAACGTGTTTATATCTCCCAGGATGTCTCTACGGCCACTGCTGCTAGACGAAAGGAATTCCTGGCTCTTCGTACCTCTCTACGCTCTCTTGGAGCCCGATATGGCTTGTTCCACCCATGTACCTTCAGAGTCACCCACCAGAACAAATCCTAGTCTTTTCAAGATCCTGGTGAACTCCGTAATTTCCTTCTTCTCCATAACCACGATGGAATGGATTCTTCGCCTTCAAATAGTGGCTGATGTATGCTGTTATATTTCTTGAATAACTGTTATTGTTTTTCTCTATAAACGGTCTTTCGTTGTTTTTCCTTTCTTTGTTTTCTTTCCATTATACCTTGTTGTAACTTGTTCTTACTCTTTCTTGTTCCTTGTCACTGCTTTTTATTGTTAATCCGATTTTTCTCTCTCTATCTTTGTTTCATCTATGTAGCTGCAATTGGTTCTCAATTGATTTGTCGGTTTTTGCATTCTACAATATTTTTGTTCTGTTTCATAGTAATAATAGTGTGTCATGTATGTCATGTACTCCTAATTGATTGTTTTTCTTTCTTCCCTTGTCCAGATATATCTTGGTTCCCCCCTCGCCATGTATCACCTTTGTACTTCTGTGAGGTTTCGGTGCGCTTGTGCTTCTGATCCTAGTCTACCCGTCTTGTTACGCATCACCACTTCCCCATCTCCCTTTGTGTTTCTTCCCCTTCAGGTATGTTTTTTGCAGTCATCCTTCTGGATTTGTACTGTCTTCTATGCATTATCTCTTTTCTTCCTTCTCTTCCCTTTGCAGAATCTTTTCCTTTTCTTTTATTCCTTCTCCTTCCCTTTTTCCTCTTCCTTTTCCTTTCTCCTTTTCTTCTTCTCTTTTCCACTACTCTTCCTTTTGTTCTTTTAATGGTTGGCTTTCTTTCTAATTCTTTAATGTTTTGCTTATTGCTTGTACAGTATGTTTTTGTATTTTTCAATTTTGAACAGTTTAATATGTTTTGGTTTTCAAAGTTGTTTCATGGAATGTGAAAAGATTTAATCATCCGATTAAGCGGCAGAGAGTACTTTCCCACCTCTCCTCCTATAATCCTGATATCGTTCTCATTCAAGAAACCCATCTTTCAGATATTGAATCCTTGAAACTAAAAATGTTATGGGTTGGCACTGTCCTGTTTTCTCCGGCCTCTCATAAAAAAAATGGTGTTGCCATTTTGATCCACAAACGTCTCAAATGTAAGGTAATTCTTGAGGAAAAGGATGATCAGGGTCGTTGGATTCTTGCTAAGTTACTTATTAATGCCATTCCAATTACCTTGTTCAATGTTTATGGGCCTACATGTTTTGACTCCTCCATTACTGCAAAATGTATTCAACATAAAGATGATTCCTTCCTTCTAGGTGGAGACTGTAATCAGATCATTGATCCCTTTTTAGATCGTAAATCCACTGTTCGTTTTGCCCCTCACAAACCTCACAAACAGTTTCTTGATACTATTACACAGGCTCGTCTTGTAGATTCATGGAGACTTGCTCACCCAGACATTGTAGATTTTTCCTTTTTCTCTCCTCTCCATGCCTCTTTTTCTCGTCTAGACTATATCTTTCTTTCTCCCTCTTTATCTCAAAACCTTATTTCTTCCTCTATTGAACCTATTGTCATTTCTGATCATGCCCCTATCATCACTGATTTCGATCTTCTTCCCCCTCTTCCTAAATCCTCTCGCTGGCGTTTTAACTCTTCTCTTCTTATTGATCCTCTCTTTTCTTCCTCCTTTCGTTCTTTCACCTCTGAATTCTTCCAAATTAACTCTGCTCCTGATACTACCCCCATGTTCTTTGGGATTCCTTCAAAGCCACAGCCCGCGGATTTATTATTGACTTTGTTTCCAAAAAAAAGAAAAAATTTCTCCACAAACGTAACGTCGCTCTTGCACATATTAAGTCATTAGAACATCAATTTTATACCTCCTCTCCACATCATATGTCCCCTGAACTTCTTCAAGCGAAAATTGCATTCAACAAACTCACTACGGATTCCGCCTCTTCTTTCCTTCTTCGGGGTAGTGCACGGTACTATGGAGGCCGTAATAAATCGGGTAAATTACTTGCTAACTATCTGAAATCACGTAAAGAGCGAACGCTTATTGACTCTATCTATTCTCCATCCAATACCCTCTTACACACAGATAGAGAAATTCTGGAACAATTCCACTCCTTCTATGAGTCTTTGTACTCCCCTGAGAACCCCCCTACCCCAGAACTCCTCCAAACATATTTTGAGAATTTGCCCCAACCAGACACTTCCCAGCTTAATTTTTCGGCCATTGATTCAGACTTTACCCTTTCGGAGTTATCCACTGCCTTATCCTCTCTATCCAAAGGTAAGACTCCACGACCTGACGGATTTCCAGTTGAGTTTTACTTCCATTTTTCCGATCTTCTCTTGCCTAAACTTCTCTTTCTTTTTCAATCTTTCTGTTCAGCTGGTCTGGCCCAAGGCTCCTTTCAAGACGCTACCATATGCCTCATCCCTAAAGAAGGCCGAGATCCCAAATTCTGTAAGAACTATCGACCGATCTCTTTAGTTAACGTGGATTATAAAATTTTTGCGAAATTGTTGGCTCTTCGTCTTGATCCATTCTTACCACATCTCATTGGGAAGGAACAATGTGGTTTTGTTAAGGGCCGTCTCACATCAGACAATTCCAGACTTCTTCTCAATGTCCTCAATAAGGCTCCATCCCTTTCTATTCCTCTTGCAGCTATCTCGGTTGATGCTGAAAAAGCCTTTGATCGGGTTGACTGGTCCTTTCTGATAGCGTCCCTAAAGTGGCATGGCTTTGGTTCGAAATGTATTTCCTATATCTCTTTAATTTACTCTATGCCCAAAGCTTCAGTTCTTGTCAATGGTCAACTTACCTCCCCTTTCACACTTCAACGTGGAGTACGTCAAGGCTGCCCTCTTTCCCCCCTTCTTTTTATTTTAGCACTTGAACCTTTTATATCTTCTATTCGTAACAATTCTTCCATTTCTGGCTTCCCGTACGGTCCTCATCAGCTGAAATTATCTGCTTACGCTGATGACATACTTTTATTCATTTCAGATCCAGTCACCTCTGTTCCTTCCTTATTAGCTGAATTTGAGAAATTCTCCTTGGTTTCCGGATATAAAATAAATTCTGATAAAACGGAGATTCTTCCTTTAACTAAATTTTGCCTCCCACACTTTTTTGCCTCCCCTGGCTTTGCTTGGAACAGTAAGAAAATAAAATATCTTGGCGTCCTCTTCTCTAACTCTCTTTCCTCTTCTATCCAACTTAATATGTCTGCAGTCATCTCTAGAATTGATTCTTTGCTCTCTTCTTGGAATCCCCTATTTCTTTCGTGGTGGGGTCGTCTTGACTCGATCAAGATGATGATTGCTCCGATCCTGATTTACTTACTCTCTATGCTTCCAATCCATATCCCGTCTCTCTACTTTCGTCGTATTGACTCCGTCTTGTCTAAGTTTCTCTGGAAACAGAAGAAAGCTCGTATTTCTCTCTTAGCCCTTTGTCAATCAAAATCTAATGCTGGGGTTAATTTTCCTGACTTTCGACTGTATCATAAGTCTTTCTCTCTTCGTCAGGCTTCTCGCTGGCTATCGCTCGACATAAGCCCTTTTTCTCCCCTTTGGCTCTCTGTTGAACGTGAATTGTTGTTTCCTTACTCTTTTCAAGATGCTATTCGCCTCACTGCTAAGGCTTCATGCCTTACTCCCCCATTATTAAAACATACTTCTTCTCTTTTACGGCCCTTGGTCTCCACAGTCTCGGTCTCTCGCGCATCCTTTTTGTTATCACCCATTTGGTATAACTCACTCATACTCATACGAAATAGACCTGTTGCTTGGACCTCATGGAGATCGAAAGGTATTATCTGGGTTCACCATCTTTTTGATGGGTCCACTCCTTGTTCCTTTCCTCAATTTCAATCCCAATTTCGATGCCCTTCCTCATTTGCCAACAAATACTATCTCCTTATGGAAATCGTTCTTGATCGATACTACTCTCTACCTTCAGATGTGACACCCACTTCCCCTTCTTCTCTACTTACTATTCTTTCTACTATTCCTAAGGCTTCTTTTATTTATCGATATTTTTCCACTTCTGATCCCGCTCGTCCCAAATCTAAATTGGAACTTTCTTGGGAAAAGGACTTTGCTTGCTCTTGGCCGATTTCTCTGTGGGACAAACTATGGGCTAAATCCTTGAAGACCTCCCGTACTGCATCTCTCACTCAATCTCTATTTTTCTTCTATCACAGATTATACCTTTCTCTCCTCTCTCTTTCTCGCTTTCTCTCTTCTTCTACTGCTAACTGCTGGACCTGTAATGCTCCCAACGCTGATCTTTTTCATCTTTTCTTTCTCTGTCCTTCAGTTCAACTTTTCTGGACGCAGGTCTGGTCTCGCATTTCCCGTATTTTTAATCTTTCTATTTCTTTTTCTACTTCTTTGGTGTTTTTGGGTAGCCTGTCTGAGTCTTTTGACCTTCCTCCACATTCCCATGGTCTTTTTGACCTTATGCTGGCTCTTGCACTCCAACATATCACTTCCAATTGGAAATCTTTGACCAAACTCTCCATAATTTGTTGGTGGAACCTCCTATGTCACTCTCATAGATTGGATGTTGCATTCGCATCCAGCTGTACACCCTCTCAATGTTGACCTCTATTGGTTGCCCCTTACCCTATATTTAGATCAATCCGCCAAAAAGCCTTATACCCCGCTTTCCTGTGATAATTTTAGACCTCCTTGAACAATTGTACTCCTGCTTATAGTCTCATGTTTTAGATTTCACTAATGTAGTTCTTTCCTACTTGTGTTTTTTTATAAGGTTCTTATTCCATATATTTTCTACGTATTAATGCATTTACTGTACTTTATTGCCACCACTTACAATGCATATCTTTATTTTATTCTTAATTGTATTAACATTGTTTCTCAATCCCTCCCCTCCCTCTACTCCCCTTTCCCCCCCCAAAAAAAACATTTCTCAAAAAATGCTTTGATTGTTTCAATGTGCCACCAGCTGCCTATGTTTTATTTATCCTATGAATGCCCCTTTTGCATTTTGTTTTGCTGATGTCACCTTACTGTACTACCATTTTTATCTCAATAAAGCTTTCAAACATAAAAAAAAAGAAATGTCAACGTAGCGCATTCTGCACCATTTTCTATGTGCCACTTTTAAATGTGTTTTCGTATTGAATCTCATTAAAAATTGACATCAGCATTGATTCATTTTCATAGGCAATTTTCTGTGTTATCAATTCCACCATCTGATGGTTGTATTAACCATCACATTACACCTATTTCACATGTGAATTCGTTCTCAAAGAGCGCTCTTTTCATCTCTTTTTCTTTTTTGACCTCTGTACTTTAGTGATTTCATATAATCATCATTCATAATGCCATTTAGATCTAAATCTTTTGCAAATCTCTTTTGTGATTCCCTTTCCCTTCTTTTTCATAGAAAATATCTGCAGCTCAAGAAAAAGATGTACAGAAACAGCAAACTAAGACCTGCACTTTATCAAACTGCCAGTATGCACAGGAGTTTGCCTATTTACACAGATCGATATAAGTTGTAGCTTATTTTAAGGGGCTCAGTGTGTGTTGTCCGTTTTTTAACTTGGGGAGAATTTTAAAATATTGTTTATCATTAACTGCTTTTTAAACTACTGTAGTAAGCTAGTTACCCACTCTCCGGTCCACCATGGCTGGCACAAGTGCCGATTGAGTGGAGAGAGTGGGTTACTCCACTAAATAGTGGAACAAAGAGTTCTGGCCGCCATTTTGCTACAGTCAGCGCTCTAGTCTGCCAAATACGTCACGGGGAGGAGTATTTAATCCCCACGGTCACGGACGCGCAGCGGACGTGCGCAGCGGGCACGTCAAAGGCAAGCCCGTCTGCGCCCATCCGCGTCCGGCAAGCGTCCAGCGCTAGCCGTGCTGCCAGTTTTGCATCAGGAATGGGAGCATCGCGCTGCTATTCTAGAGGTGAGCTCCTTGAGGTAGGTCACCAGAGTAAGCCATGTCTAGGTCCACTGCTTGGTGGCCCCCAGAGAGTGGGGGTTCAGACCTGCCCTTGCTGTAACCTAGAAACTAACGACTTAAAAGTCAATTGCCTCATGGATGAGGCTGTGTCGCATACTCAGAATGGTACACAACTTGGGATTAACATGCCACCTACTAAACATAGGTCAGGAAAGAATCCAAAAACACTTTCCTGTGCATTATTAAACACACGGTCCCTGGTCAAGCATAAACATGAATTTAGCCTTTTTATGAATTCTAACAATTTGGACCTCATCTTTGTGACAGAACCTTGGGCAGACGAAGCTTCAGGCCCAGACCTGGTAATAGCTATTCCATCGGGCTTCGCCATGGCCAGAAAAGACCGGGTTCGTAAAAAGGGAGGAGGGCTGGCGATAATCTATAGGGATTATCTGATGGCATCTTTTGAAGCAATTTCCATAGATTCACATGCAGAGGTGCTTTCTTTTAAGATAGCGGCCAGTCAGGTCCTCTCCTTTAATGGGCTATTGGTCTACAGGCCACCAGGACCCAGAAGCCATTTCCTGTCAACCTTCGGGGACCTCCTGGAACTAAGTAAATCATCAGAACTTTACAATTCTAGGCGATTTTAACTATCATTTGGATCTGGCATCTGACAAAGACTCACAAGCATTGATGGACCCGGTGTCAGACGCAGGTCTATCACAGTTAGTAACTGGACATACCCATTCTGAGGGTCATCTCTTGGATGTTGTTTTTTCTGATTGTCCGCTGCTCATATTCAATCACATTTTACAACTGCCATGGACAGATCATTCAGCAGTTATGTTAACTCTAGATCTATCGCAGGAAACACATTCCAGACATAGGCGAGCGAACAGGGGGAAAACTACTCTTGGCAGCGCTTTGACAAAAATACCTTTACTGAGCAATTAATCCTCAGGAAACAAGGTTTTTCTTCAGACTCAGAGACTGCATCGCTTTAATATCATGACTGGATTTCTAAAGCTGTTCATTTAACCATACCACAAAGAACAGGCAAAGCCAGTAGGACTGCACCCACAGAACCCTGGTTTTCTGAGGAAATAAGAAGAGCAAGAAGACTCTGCCTTGGCCAGGAAAGGTGCTGGCGGAAATGTTATGATGCTGAGGAAAAGGAAAAATACAAGTTAAGATTAGTTCAATACAAAGAACTGATAAAAAACACCAACATCAGATACTACTCAGAAAAAATTGTAGAGGCACAAAACAATTCAAAAGAACTATTTTCCACAGTCTTAAAACTTAGTCGGGTTCAGGAGACTAGTCAAGTCACGGCGGATCAAGTGTTCTGTGATAACTTGGCCTCTCACTTCTGTGACAAAGTCTCCAGTATCTATAACTCATTCATGATCCACTCCGGTAGAACTTAATTGAACCAGGCCTCCCCAAACGAGACGACAAAGCTTTGTCTCGATACATTCACCGTGGCGCATGGTCATACTTCACCTGGCCTCCTCAATTTTACGCTGATGTTTTGGAACAAACTGTCAAACATCTGTTAGCTATTAGGTCAGGGTCCCCATTAGACCCCTGCCCCCCTAACATTTGTCACAGGTTAGCTGAGACTTTGGCTCACCCTCTTACGGAAGTTTTGAACACAGTCATTAAAACCGCAACCTTTCCCTCCTCATGGAAAAGAACATCTATTCTACCCCTTTAAAAAAAGTCTGACTTAGACAAACTGGATGTAGGTAATTATCGGCCCATCTCCCGCTTACCCTTGCCGGCGAAAATCCTGGAAAAACACATGAATAAGGAAGTGGGGACTTTTATTGAGAACAATCAAGTCCTTGATTCGACACAATATGGATTTAGACAACAGCATAGCACTGAACTTGCTCTGCTCACCGCTACCGAGGAAATCAGAATGGCAATTGACAAAGGCGGATCAGCAGTCTTGGTACTGCTTGATCTGTCAGCTGCCTTCGATACGGTAGATCACAACATCCTAATCTATCGACTCGGCGAGGCGGGAGTTGGTGGCACGGCCCTTGCACTGCTTAAATCTTTTTTACAGGGCAGAGAACAATTTGTTGAATCGGGCGGTTTTAAATCAAAATCGTTTAGACTTCCATGTGGGGTCCCTCAGGCCTCCTCATTGAGCCCCACCCTTTTCAACATTTATGTTGCTCCCCTGGCTCGCATGGGTTTGAATTGGTATCATATGCTGATGATACACAGATTATCATCACAATCTCAAGTAATAAGCAGGACACAGCATTAAAATTCAAGGGCTGTATGAGAAGTGAATGGATGACTAAGAACTGCCTCAAATTGAACTCAAGTAAAACAGAGGTGCTGCTCTTTGGTAAATATACCACTTTCTGGTCCGTAGACTGGTGGCCTCCAGAACTTGGAGCGGTTCCTACTCCCGTGGCTAAAGCCAAAAATCTTGGGGTCATAATGGATTCCTCTCTCTCCTTTCCCCTGCATATAAAAAGGCTCATGTTGTATCTGTATCTTTAATTCCTTGATTCTATTACACTCACTGTATTCCCTTAATGACATACCCTTTGTTCCATGAATTTCTGGAACAAACAATGCGGAACCTGTTTGTTCAATAACAAATAAGAGTAAAATACAAGACTTTAAAAAAGAAAAAGGTTCCATTTCAGTGAAAAAGAATTTAGTTTGTTATCGTTGTGGTTCTAAAAATCACATCGGTAATAATCCTATTTGTCCTGCACATGGAAAGAAATGTGCAAAATGTAAAAAAATTGGACATCTAGAGACTGCATGTAAAACTATTTTTAAAAATAGGAATGTTTCACATACCAGTGTTAATGCTTTAGATAACATGGAAGAAGAAATTAGTAACCTGGTAATTAATGTAAATTTAGTAGAATCTGAGATTACTTTCAAAGCACCTTTAGGCGAAGCATTTATTCATGGTGTAAAATTGGAAGTAATGGCAGATTCAGGTTCGCCAATAACCATTTTAGATGAATTGACTTATGCAAATTATCCTTTTCCAAGTAAACTGACTGTTGCAGATATAAATCCAAAAGCAATTGGTAGAAAATTTCTCAAAATGCTAGGATACTTTACTGGTTTAGTTGAACTGCAGGGAAGGGAAATTACGACAAAAGTTTATGTAGTTGAAAAAGGGAAAGATATTATTGGTTGGCGTGATTTAGGTAAGATGGGCATCATGCTAAAGCCTGGTAGTGACACTCCTATTATTCTTGGTGATATTCCTATAGCTTCTTTAGAAATCTGTAAAGAGAAAGTATTTTCAAATGACCTTGATTCTATTCTTTCTAAATACAAAGAAGTATTTGAGGACAGAATTGGTTGTGTGAAGGGTGTAGAACATGACATTAAGCTTAAAGATAATGCCATACCTGTTATACATAAGGTCAGAAATGTACCTTTGAGTGTACGATCAGAGTTAAAAGAGCATTTGGATAGTCTATGTAAAGATGGAATAATTAAACCTACAGATTCATCTGAGTGGGTTTCGGCTGTCGTATTAGCCAAACGGAAAAATGGTAAGTTGCGCATGTGTGCAGATTTGCGCTCTCTGAATAAAAACATTTTGGTGGATTGCCATCCTTTGCCATTGATCCAAGAAATGCTTATAGCAATTGGAGATTCTACTCATTTTTCTTTAATAGACTTAAAGTCAGCCTACCATCAGGTTGTTTTGTCAGAGTGGTCACAAGATCTTACTACTTTTGTTACTCCCTTTGGTGCCTTCAAATATACGAGACTCCCTTTTGGATTAGCTTCTGCAGCAAGCGTATTTCAGAAGCTAATGGACTCGTTGTTTGGAGACATCAAAGGAGTACAAGCATTTCAGGATGACATACTCATTTTTGGAAAAGGAGTTGAGGATCATAATAATACTCTTGATAAAGTTTTAAACATCTTGAGTAAAAGAGGGATGACTGTATCTAAAGAGAAGTGCAGTTTCTTAGTTCAAGAATTAGAATATTTAGGGCACTCAATAACTAAAGAGGGCATTAAACCTAAACAGAACCTGATTGATTCCATTATGCTTGCACCTGCTCCAATTGATAAAGACTCACTTAGATCCTTTTTAGGACTGAGCGAGTACTATGCACGTTTTGTGCATGGTTATGCATTTGTAGTGGAACCTCTCAGGTGTTTAACGAGAAAGAATGAAAAGTATGATTGGTCTTTAATCCATGATGAAGCATTCAACAAAGTCAAGGATATGATTAAGAATGCACCAGCTTTGAAACCATTTTCATGTGGTGTTAAGTGTGTTGTCACCGTAGATGCAAGTTGCATAGGTCTTGGTGGAGTTCTTACACAGTTTGTAAATGGAAAAGAAAATACCATTGCCTTTATTTCGAGAACCTTAACCACAGCTGAATCCAATTACAGTACCATAGAGCGTGAAGCTTTAGCTTGCTCATGGGCGGTCGAAAAGTTCAGGTGCTATTTATGGGGAACTCGTTTTGATCTTGTTACAGATCACAAACCTCTCATTTATTTGATGAATGGAAATGGTACAGGTCAAGCAACTTCAAGACTTGTTAGAATTATTTCCAAATTACAAGAGTATAATTTTGATGTTAAACACATCTCTGGAGGAGCAAATTTTAGGGCAGACTGTTTGTCCAGAATTCCTCTTGAGAATCAGATTGAATCTTCTGATGTCCTTGACGATGAGTGTGTCGTTGTTTCAGCCATTGATGCATGTGAAAATTCTTTAGGATGTTTCACCGAACAAGATTGGTTAGATGGTTATAAGAAAGATCAAATTTTGAATAAAATCAAAGAGTACATTAGAAAGGGATGGCCTCCAGTTAGAAGTCTTGATAAAGATCTTGTGCCTTTTCAACAAATATCCTCTGAGTTGAGTTTGGAAAATCAGTTCATCACAAGATGTGGACTTTTTATTCCTCCCTCTGTTTTGAGAAAGGGTCTCGTTGAGAGAGCTCATTCTGGGCATCCTGGAATGTCCGGCACCAAGAAAATTTTAAGAAAGTTTTATTGGTGGCCCAGTATGGATTCTTTTGTTGATAATTTTATTAACCAATGTCCTGAATGTCTCCTATCCGACAAGCATTGGAAAAGTAAAAAAAATTATACTTCTACAAATTTGTTGCCTGAACAAGCATGGGAAAAATTAGCAATTGATTTTTCTGGGCCTTATAATATTTTGCCGGAAGATATGAGATATTTAATTGTCTTAACTGACTATTATTCAAAATGGATTTCATATGATTTTGTTAAATTTCCCTCTACGGACACTGTTATTGATTTTCTAGAGAAGATTTTTAACGTAGAAGGTTTTCCTAGGAAATTAGTATCTGATAATGGCACACATTTTGTATCTAAAAATATGATCGATTTTTTGAATAAACATGATATAAAGCATATCAAAAGTCCTTTGTATTTTCCAGCTGCTAATGGACTCGTTGAAAGAGCCAATAAATTTTTCAAAGAAGGCATTCAAACAGCTTTGTCATCTGGAATGGATGTTAAAAAACACATAAAGGACAAAGTATGGAGTTATCTAAATACTCCGCATTCTATCACTGGTTTTACCCCTTTTTTCTTGTTAAAAGGTAGGGATGCAAATGATAACATCAAGCCCCTTTTTGATAAAAAATCATCTTCTCTGAATAAGTTAAATCTTTCAAGTGCCAATTCAGTTGATGAGTGTGTCAGGCAAAATTTTGAGAAAAGATATAAGTTAAAGAATACAATTTCCCTGAAAAACTGTGTTTTTAAAACTGGTGATTGGGTAATCATTAAAAAACCAAAAAAAGTTGTCAAAGGGGAATCTAAGTTTACTTTGCCTCAACAGGTTATTAGATCATCTAATTCATCTGTAATGATTAAGAATAAAGGGTGGTGGAATAAAAGTGCGGTTATCAAACTTGAACCTTATCAAAAAAGACATTATCTTGAAAAAACTTGAAAAAAGAAATCATTCAAGCAATTCTTCAATTTTATGTTGTGAAGACTTCATTGATTTGGTGCAGTCTTCTCTTCCTTTGGATTTTGATGGTAAAAAATCATCTCATGTTGGTGAAACTAATTCTCAATCCTGTTTTGGTGAAGAAGTGGGTGAGAGTAATCTGCCAGATGTAGAAACAGATGCTGATTCTGTTAATAAGGAGGTTGAAACAGCTGTAGATTCTGATGCAAATTCTGTAACTGAGGAGGTTGAAACTGGTCAAAATTCTTTATCTAATTCTGACTCCAATTTGACCTCAGTGAAGAGAAACATTGTTATTCCTTCCAAATTTAAAGATTATTATTTGTATTGAAATTTGTTCAGTTTATTGTTAATTGTTTAATTTTACTTGTGTGTTTTTCTTTTTCTTTATGGAAAGGAGATGTTGTATCTGTATCTTTAATTCCTTGATTCTATTACACTCACTGTATTCCCTTAATGACATACCCTTTGTTCCATGTTCTATGTTTGAGTGCTGCTGTCGTGCCATTCTTATCTGTTACCTGGACACGACAGCATTGCTCATCTTTAGCTTGTTCTTGTGGGTTATTTTACTTTATTGATTTAATCTAAATAAATCATATATCAGAACTCCTGCCTTCATATGTTGTTATTCCAAAATACAACAGCTCACATCTTCCATTTTTTTCGTTTTGTAATTCTAAGGAAAGTGTTCCCCTTTATCCCAGGAAACCTACAAAAAACAGTTATGTCAGCGTTAGTCCTCTCAAAACTCGACTATTGCAATGGGCTCTTGGTAGGAGTAAACAAATCCGTGCTGGTTAAGCTTCAGGTCCTTTAGAACTCTGCGGCAAGACTGCTTTTTTGATTAGCCAAATTTACATCTGCAAAACAGGCTCTCAAAACATTACATTGACTACCCATGGAGAAGTGTATAATATTCAAGGCCATGTGTATTGCTTTCAAGTCACTGCAGGGCGTGGGGCCGTGCTTTGTGAGGAAGCGTTTTTCATGGTACACCCCCTGTCGAACTTTGCGATCAACCTCTTTGAAGCTAGTAGTGGAACCTATGTTACGTCTTCAAAGATGGGGTGGTAAAAGCTTTTTTAGCATTTCCACTAGATGGTGGAACAAGCTACCTTTCGATCTGAGAAATGCCCACGACTTGCTGTCCTTCAGGAAGGACCTAAAGACTTGGCTCTTCTGCTTGTAACTTGGAGTTGGTCTGAGCAGTTGTTCAGTTATTCGGTCACCTGGTGTAATTCCCTCAAGCGCCTTGACGCCTTCGGGTATATGTTGCGCTACATAAATATTTAAATAAATAAATAAATTGTTGAAGTTAATTTAGTTTTTAGAATCCCTCTCCCTGCATTTGAAAACCAACTTCCAATTGTTTGAACTCCCTTTTCAAAATGTTCAAAAATGCCAGGTGTCTCTAACTCTTCTAATTCAGGCTTCACATCTGAAATGTTCTTTACATAATCTTCAATCGCCTTTATCTCATCAAGAATGTATAAACAGCAATGGGTTATTTTAAAATTTTTGCAAACCCCATCCTTCTCTGCGAGTAGAATGTCTAAAGCAAGATGGTCCTGAAGCACCATGGATCATATAGCAATCAGCTCTTTATTAACTACTAGCAAATCTCCAGGAGAGCTAGTTGCCATTTTGTCGACAGCAGTCGATAACTTTCTAATCTTTTCTCTGTTCAGTATAACTCCTAAAGGTGGAATGATTGCATCAAATATATCTCTACTAATCCAGCTCCAGTTTTATCACCCTTTATGTCTTTGTGCAGGTGTCATTATTAATGCTTCCAAGCTCTGCAAGTGGTGCATTTTAGGAATTAAAACACCTGAATAACAAACACCCTCCCAGTCAGCAAGTAAAGAGAAATAAGCATTCTTTTTTTTTTTTTAGATCCTCATTTCACCATTAGCGTCTGCGAAATGAACAATTAAATCCCACTCCAATTTGGGCACCCAGGGCTAGAGTTATTGCATTCACCTTGGGCCAACCAGGCCTGCTTCTTTGTACGAGGCATGGTGTAATCATAGAACCTTTGAGGCCTTAGGCCAGCCTCATCTCTTTACCCCACGAGATCAAAGGTTGCCACACATTGTTATTACCATTATCTGCCAAGCCCATATCCAGACGCGCCATGCCTAATGCTGCACGCAACCAGTTTTCATAGAGAGGGGAACTAGTATCCTTCCACAGTTTGTAGATCTCTCTGCGAGCGATCAAGATCAGACAGAAAAACAAGCCCACTTGTGTCGCAGATAGCAACCTTGTAAGATCCATATCGAATCCAAACAGAACTCTAGCTGCATTAAGGCACAGCTTAACTTTAAAAATACCCTCCAAAGCCGTCCCAACACTAGCACAAAAATCACACAAAATAGAACAATCTTAAAAAGTGTGGATGTCATCGGCCTCAACCAGGCCACATCTAGGGCACTTGGGGGGGGGGGGGGGGGGACAAACAACAAATGTTTTTTTTTTTTGGGGTGTATATTACAGCCTATTAATAACATAAAAGTGTTTTATTTTAGAGAAGCTGGCCTGACAAACTTATATAAAATTTGGAGGGCTAAAGCATAAAGATTAGCTGAAACCTCTTCCAAAGTAGAGGAATTCAATACAAGATGAGCTGGGGGAAGCTGTATATCTTCTGCATCTAACAGGCTTCTATACCAAAATCCCACTTCTTTTTTCCTGGGGTTCGGACTTTGGAGGGCATTCTCAATCTCCCAATTTCCACCTATATTCTCCTTCTCTGCTGAAAACCAGGAACAAAGTTGCAAATATTTAAATCTGGAAAAGGAATCCCCTATCTTCAATCTCAAAACTTCCCAAGGGAGAACCCCCTCAGATGTTACGAGGTCAGACCATATCTTAATTCCTGCTCTCTTGATGGGGGACGCTAAACCATCGGTGAGGCACTCGGGCAATCCCGGGGAGTCCTAAATTGGGGCAAAATCAGAATAATATCTTATACCCCATCTCCCTTTTACTTTATACCAAACGTGAAGCGCGAGTCTTAAAACCTTCAGTCGGACCTTCTTGAAAAACTTTGGCGCACCAAACTTATACAAAAAACCAGTAGCCCCTCCCTCAAGATTAACCATTATAATCAAGATCCGACCCCAGTTAGAATTGTCGGGACTAAAGAGCAGACAGCGTACATTTTTTAGCTGGAAAGAAAATGAATACCAGAGCACACCGGGCAGCGCTAGGCCTGAGGTTCTGTAATTCTCGAGTCTGACTCCATTTTGTTCTGTGCCAACATTTTGTGTTGCCCTCACGTAGGCCTGCAAAGGTAACCTGGCAAACGAAGTGGCCTGGCCTTCTTAGTTCATGTATACATTAACTAGGTTTCTCTTTGACTCTGAAATGAACTGTAAGAAACTGACCTCTTCACCTGAAACTGACCTCGCAAAGCCAATTTCCCTGATCGATCTTTTATCTGAGATTGCCAATCAATGTTCAGGACATCGTTAACTTTTTAGTTTCCTTGCACGTGCTTATCTTGTTCAGTATCTTTTACTGTTTCTTTTTTTTATGTTTCTTCATTACATGGGTTATGCTTTCAATTATAGGTTTGTCCAGCTTGTGGAGATTGAATTTGGGACATTCCTAATAATTAACTTTTGGGTTGGGATACTGTAAATTGAGTTTTTGCTATGTGATACTTTGTTTGAAAATGTATCTTATTGGCTAGAATTTTGTGCAGTGGGTGTACATTTATAATGTGAATATTGGGTATAAAAGGAGATGTCTTGCCTTAGTAAAATGAGCAGTCTCCTGAGAATTTACACCGTGATGTATTTCTAGGATTACTGTTACTTCAGAAAGTAAAATCAGGCTCCCCGGCTGACTGTGCTCCAGCTCGCATTCTGAGAGAGCTATTCATTCACTGCCCTGACCCCCCCCCCTTTCCCTCCTTAATGCCTCTATTTCCTCCGGCCTAGTCCCGAAACTTTTCAAATCGGCCATAGTTTTCCCTATTTTAAAAAAGCCTGGTTTAGACCCCTCCCTTCCGTCTAATTTTAGACCCATTTCCCTTCTCCCATACCTAGGGAAGATCTTGGAGAGTTACATCACAACCTGCCTCTCAACTTTTATTGAGGACAACCATCTTTTGGCCTCCCACCAAGCGGGATTCCGCCCGGCCCACTCTACTGAGTCAGTGGTCCTGTCCGTTCTAGACGAGCTAAAGAGCAAGGCTGATTCCAACTTACCCCAAGCCTTGGTGCTCCTTGATTTGTCCGCTGCGTTTGACACGGTCGATCACTCCATCCTTCTCGGCCGTGTCAGCGCAGCGGGCGTTCGGGGCACTGCCCTCTCTTGGCTCGCCACTTTTCTTAAAGAACGGACCCAGGCAGTCCATCTTTCTGGCTTCTCTGCCCCCTCCCGCTTGGTCCCATGCGGGGTCCCCCAAGGCTCCTCCCTGTCCCCTCTTCTCTTTAATCTTTATATTCACCCCCTCATTCTTTCTCTTCTTGACATGGGGGTCTCCGTGTATAACTATGCGGATGACCTCCAGCTAGTATTTGACCTTTCCTCTCCCTTGGACTCCCTTCCTAAATTCCACTCTACCCTAGTTTTCATCTCGGAGTGGATGAACCATAACCAACTTAAACTTAATCTAGACAAGACGGAGCTGGTCCTGACTGGCCCTACCATCTCCCCTTGGTCTGCTGCCTTCTGGCCTTCCATCTTCGGCCCATCGCCAGTACAGGCGGCCTCAGCAAAGACCTTGGGTATTAAAGTCAGTCGGGACCTCTCCATGCCTGCCCAGTTTAGTTCAGTTGTCTCCTCCTGCTTCCTTTCCCTCCGGATAATTCGGAAAGTGCCCCGTTTCTTTTCTCCTGATGCTCTCAAACTTATTATTTTGGCAATGATTCTCTCCCGTCTTGATTACGGGAATAGCCTCTACGTGGGCATCCCGGCCTACGAACTACGCCGCCTTCAGGCTATTCAGAATCAGGCCGCCCGTCTTATCTATCATCTCCCAAAGTTTCACCACATCACTCCTGTTTTGAAATCCCTTCACTGGCTCCCCATCTGCCAGAGATCCCTTTTCAAGATGGGCTGTCTGGCCTTCATGGCCCGTGCCCGCACTGCCCCGGCATTCATTAATTCCCTCATCAGTCCCTACACCCCCAGCCGTGCCCTCCGTTCCTCCAATCAGGCCCTTCTCAATGTCCCTCGCGTCCGCAGATCCAAGACTGGAGGTACTAGATTCTCTGTACTAGCCCCTCGCTTTTGGAACAGCCTTCCTCTGTCCATTAGATCCACCCCAGTTTACTCCCAATTCCGCAAGGCCCTTAAGACCTTTCTGTTCTCCCAAGCGTACTCCTGCTGATTCCCTCTCGGCAGATTTCTGTGCTCCTCAGTCCTCAACTCTAGCGCCAGGAAGCCGCTTGGTCACAGTGCGCTCTATCAAGAATTTTTTAACTAACTAACCAACTACTAGCTGCAGCTAATAAACTTGGTCTCTAACGCCATCCAGAAGTATTCCGTGTCTTTGAATACCAAGACAGGTGAACTCGCAGATCTTAGGCGTGCCCGTGACGCCGCTGGGTTAAACCCCGCTTCTTCAACTGCCGCCCAACGTTGGGCAACTTCAGCGGTACTGGTCCAAGCCCGAAGATTGTGAGGAGCCCCGTGAGGAAATTCTGGAGGACGGCCGCCACTTCATTGACCCCTGCATGTCGACGTGGACCGAAGGTTTTTTCTGCGAGGCTTCCCCTTTCCGACGGCTGCGAAGTACTGCTGCCCTGAATGTCGCCCTGTCTTGGACCCTCTTGTGATGATTTGTAAGGCGAGACGTTAGGCGGTCTTCTGGTGGCATGACAGACATTTTGGTTAAGTATAAGTGGGTCGCTCCCACGACTTTGTTTTGTTTCTTGGTTTTGATTCGGCCATTGCAATAGTCGAAGCTGAGGGGTTCGTATATTTACGAGTGTATCATTTTTGATAACCCCTTGAAATTTGAAGCAAGTCTAGCGAGCTAAAGATGCCTGGTTTTGGCAAAATTAGGAAATGGTTTTGTTGTAGTTGTAATAAGGATTCCCAATTGGAGGACTCGTGTCCGATACTTCCAGTTGGAACTCCAACCTATGAGCTCTATTCAAAGCATGGTGTGGGTCCCATTACCTATAATGAAGTATGGGTCCGTTATACAAGGAAAGATGGTGTTTTACGATGGCCCCCACATGGTAGTTTTGAATCAGATGTTTTAGATAACCTAGAAGTTGCACTATTTAAGAAGAAAGCCCGGCCGGCGATGTTTGACTCTTTCCGCCTTTGGCGTAAAGAAGCCAAACAGCGAGAAATTAAACAAGCTAAGAGAGATAGGAAGGAAAGGAATATGTCGGCAATGCAAGCTGCTAGGCAGTTTAAGGAAGATGAAGAAGATCATGCGATTGAAGTGTCAGATAGACAACATTGCATGGCCAGTGACAAATGTTACCCGGCTTTGCCACCTCCCCTTTCAAATGTGACTGAAGACCCTGAAAAGTATCCTTTGATGTCACATTTACTGAGATTACCACCCCCTTATGTGCAGGGTGCTACTGCACCTCTGTTACCTCCAGTTGTGGCACCCCTTGTTGTCGTTCAACCCCCTGTTGTTGTGCCGCCACCTGTTGCTTCACTGTTGGTTCTTCCTTCCGCGGCGCAGCCCCCTCCAGCTTTGTCACCAGCCTTGCCTCAAACTCCTTTGCATTACACTCCTTTATCTTCGACTTCCCTTATTTCTGTCCCTACGTCTCTCTTGCCTCAAAACACTTTGTCTCCTGTCCTCATGTCCACTTCTTCTCCTTCTGCTTGGCAACAAATGACTGAGACTGTCACTAGTCTTTTGTCTCCTCTCTTTGGGTCACTATATATGACCCCTATTTCTGAACGTAAGCAGAGACGTAGTCAGCTTCCTGGTCCCGAAGAGTGGGCAGTGTTAAATCTCCTTGCTCGTAGATGGGTTTCGAATGCCTCCAAGTACGGTCCACAAGTGGTTATGGATATCTTCCTACAGTGGGAGGCACCAAAACAAAGGTATGTTTTTGATGTCATGTGTACCTTCCTTCATCAGGAATGGGAAGATAATGAGTTGGGTTCAATTCCATTGGAATTGAATGTTCAGTCTGAATTTGCTAAAGGAACGATAGTGGGTTCGATGTTGAGGAAGCGGTAGAGACACTACTCGCTTTTAGGTCTAGACTTCCACCTCAGTTATTGTTCGAACCTGACCCTTCTGTTAGGAGAAAAGTGAAGCAGTATTCTATCAGAGAGGTCCCCCCTGTATGGAGAGAGGCAGTTTTGGCTGATGTCGCTCATGGTATTGTGGCTGCACCGGCTAATTTTCATCGAGTGTGGGTGCATGTCCCTTTGGAAGAGAGCTGAGGTCCTGGCTCTTAAGCAGACCTTGTCTGACCCCCGTAAAAATCCTGCTGGGTATTACAAGGAGTTGTCTCAGACAGTTGATGCATGTGTTATGAATTTAGCTGATGGGTAATGTAGTTCCTCAACCCTTGTGGGCAAAGATCCGTCATGAGGATCACACGCCAGAGTTAGGAGCTACATGGGTCAATATTACTGCTGCAGATGGTCAGCAGGTAGGAGGTGCCAAAACTGAACCCTTAGTTGCAGAACTACCTGGTAGGATTATTGATTTAATGAAAACTATGATGCCTCCTTTGCGGGTGAATTGGGACAGGTTAGCAGCATGCAAGCAAAAGAAAGATGAGAGTGTGTCTGATTTCTTCACTAGGTTCGAGGAAACATTCATTGATCATAGTGGTCAGGACATGAGTACAGAAGGTGGTCAGAGGTTGTTTGTAGATAAGTTTGTTTTTAATTTACTTCCTGAACTTTCTACTAAGTTAAAAGATTCTGAGAGTTCATGGACTGTTTCTTCTTCAGCCCAGATATTGGCTACTGCACAATACTATGAGAATAGAGATAAAGATGAGAAGGATAAAGTAGAGAAGAAGACTAGAGAATTAAAAACGAAAGTTCTTCTGCAGCAGGATTATCCGCCTCGCCCTAATCAGCGTCAGTTTCAGCAACCCCCACAGTTTCAGAAACTGTGGGGGTCTTTTGCTTCGCGACTCCCGCTAGGCCCTAATAAGTGTGCTTATTGTAAAGAGGAAGGTCACTTCAAGAATAGTTGCCCGATCTTGCTACAGGGTGCGAATGGTATGTCTGGTCTGAGAGGTCGTGGTGGTTACCAACAAGTACCTAGGGGTAGGGGACGTGGTACGTTTCCCCAGAATGAACGTTCCTTTTCCCCTCAGAATTCTATAAATTATTTTGACCAACATAATGTTCCGACCGTTCAGTCCGCTCAGTACTACACTGATGATTATTATGTAGGAAGTGAGAGTGCTGGTTTTAATGATAGTTAGGACAGCCATGGACAAAGGGAGGGAGTAGTGTCAGTTCCAGTAGACCAGAGTGGACCTTATGTTGAAGTGATTACATCAGGTGTGGCAGAACCTTTTCATTTGGATACTGGTGCAGCAAAGAGTTCTATCATGCACTCTAAACTCTAAACTCCCTAGCGTACCCTTGTCTGGCTTGACTAATGTTTCGGTAGGATTTTTTGGCGCCCCAGTTCGTAACCCGGTTTCTTGTCCTTTGCCCCTTTCTATTGGTCCTTGTGAGTTGGAGGCTCTCCTTATTCTAACGACTGGCTGTGGCGAGAATTTGTTGGGTTTGGACTTATTGAAAAGATTGCATGCGACATTACATTGTTCTCCTTTGGGAGTACATCTTACAGTGGGTAAGAAAGTGATTTCCCCGATGTATCTGTCTAAGGATCACCTTCCACTGGAACTGCATTCTCTCCCTGATACACTTTGGGCTACAGGTCCAAATGATGTTGATCTTTTGCAGATTCCACCTTACGTTGTTACCCTTAAGTCGAATGCTAAATTACCTCGCATTCCTCAGTACAAAATTTCCAGTGATGGCGAAAGAGCTCTTTTAGCGATCATCTATGATTTAGTTGAGAAAGGTGTGGTTGAAGAAACGAGAGGCAATGTGTGTAATAGTCCTGTTCTGCCTGTCCTTAAGCGTACTGACTCTTCTCAGCCAACTGTGTATCGGTTTGTGATTGACCTTCGAGAGGCCAATAAGATTGTTGTGCCACAGTTTCCTGTTGTTCCAGACATTACTGCTTTATTGACTATGATCCCTGCCTCAGCTGCTTGGTTTTCTGTTATTGATCTGAAGAACGCTTTCTTCAGCATTCCGATTGCTGAGGAAAGTAGGGATATTTTTGGCTTCTCTTTAGGAGGCCGCAGTTTCCGGTTTAAACGCGCTCCTCAAGGTTATTGTGAGAGTCCCTCCATTTATAGTCAGGCTTTGAAAACTCAGCTTGATACTTTTGCATTCCCTTCTGGTGCTACTCTTATCCAGTATGTTGATGACCTGTTGGTTGCTGCTGATGATGAAGAGATTTGTAAAGAGGTTACTCTTTCTTTGTTGCGACACCTGTCTGACCTTCATCATAAAGTGTCACCTTCGAAGTTGCAGTATTGCCGACAAGAAGTGACTTACTTAGGTCATCTCTTGTCGAAGGAGGGAAGACGATTGACCCCAGAGCGTATTCAAGCGATTGCCCAAATGACTGTGCCATGCACACAGAGAGAGGTGCGTGCCTTCTTAGGTATCACCTCGTATTGTAGACAGTGGATTCCGATTTTTCTTTGTTAGCGAAACCTTTGTTGGCACTTACTCTTAAGGACACACCACACCCTCTTCCTTGGTCTGACGAATGTCAGAAGAGTTTTTCTGAATTGCGTGATGCATTGTGTTTTGCTCCGGTACCCCTGACTATAGTAAACCTTTTACACTTCATGTACACGAGAGAGAAGGTTGTGTGTTGTCAGTATTGACGCAACAATTTGGAGACAAGCAGCGCCCATGTGCGTATTTTTCAGCCACTTTAGATCTGGTAGCTAGGGCATTGCCTAGTTGTCTAAAAGCTACAGCGGCAGCGGCTGTTTCTATTCGACAGTCTGCTGGTTTGGTATTGGATAATACATTGATTGTGATGGTTCCACATGCAGTGGATACCCTATTGAACAGAACAAAGACTCAATATCTTACCAGTGCACGTTTGTCAGGTTATGAGTTGACGCTTTTGGCTAGTCATGTGCACATCAAGCGGTGCAACACATTGAATCCAGCTACATTGTTGCCAATTTTTGTAGAGACAGATGTTTAGGAACAGCATGACTGTTTTCTCCGGACAGAGGAGGAAACGAAGGGTAGAGTTGATCTGAAAGATACTCCTCTTTCGAATCCTTATGGTACCCTATGGGTGGATGGTTCGTGCTTTAAGCTTTCGAATGGAGAGACGACTGCAGCATATGCTGTCACAACTTAGCACACGATTGTTGAAACAGCACGTATTGCGCAGAATTCAGCACAGGCAGCGGAATTGATAGCATTGACTAGAGCGTGTGTGCTCTCAAAAGGAAAGAGAGTGAATGTTTTTACAGATGGCCAATTTGCATTTGGCGTGCCTCACAGTTTTGGTCGTTTGTGGAAAGAGAGAGGATTTCTTACTTCCCATGGTACGAAAGTTCAGCATGGACAATTAGTGAGTGAATTTCTTGAATCACTTACTTTGCCGACCCAAATTGCAATACTAAAGTGTAGTGCGCATAAGAAGGTTACGGATGATGTGGGTCGAGGGAATGCGTTTGCAGATGAAGTAGCGAGAGAAACAGCGAAAGATGTGACGAGTCGGATGTATGTTGCAGGTCCTGCCAGATGGGTTGTGGAAGGAGGAATGTGTGAAGATACAACAGAAAGTGTGAAGATGATTCAGGCAGAAGCTACTGAGAAAGAATTGAGTATGTGGAGAGAGAGTACGGGAATGTTGGATTCAACAGGCTGTTGGGTTGAGTTGTCAGACCACCGGCGATGGTTGTTGCCGGATGCATATGTGCTCCCGGTGGTTACTATGGCTCATGGGCTGGCTCACATTAGTTCAAAAGGGATATGTAAGTTGTTTGCTCCGGTATGGCAGAATGGTGGAATTCCTAAGTGTGCTGAGAATTTGGTTAAACACTGCATGATTTGCTTGATGCATAATCCTGGAAAGGGAACCCCAACTCCAGCGGGTCATTTTGCTCCTCCAACGTATTCGTTCGAGGTGCTGCAGATAGACTACATTCATATGGAATGATACAATAACTTGAAGTATGTCCTTGTGGTTGTTTGTGCCTTTTCCAGATGGATAGAGGCCTACCCCCTAAAGGATAATACTGCCTTGTCTACAGCCAAGGTTTTGCTCAAAGAATATTTTCCCAGATATGGCTTGCCGAGGATGGTATGGAGTGATAATGGAAGTGAATTTGTGGGTCAGATTATGAAGAAAGTATGTGCGGGTCTGGGTATTAAACAGACATTTCACTCTGCAAATCACTCCCAGTCAGCAGGCCTGGTCGAGTGCTATAATGGCACTCTGAAGCTGAAGTTGGCCAAGGTGCAAGCGAGCTCTGGTCTTACATGGCTCGATGCCTTACCATTGGCACTTTTGTCCAAGAGAATGACAGTACATTCTCGCGTGGGACTTAGCCCATACGAGATTGTTTTTGGACTCCCGGCGAATGTCTGGGTTGTGCCGAGGCCTAAGAAATACAGTGATATCGAGTACCCTATGTTGGTTAACTACTTACATTATTTGACTGCTAAATTGTGTGTTCTTCACCAACAGGTCCATGACACTTTGCCTTCAGTTTCTGTAGACGCAGGCCACACGATTGAACCTGGCAACTGGATTCTAACCAGGAATTTCCAGAGGTCAAAGAACTTGGACCCAAGATGGACCGGTCCATACCAAGTCCTGTTATCATCTCGGACTGCTATTAAGGTGTTCGGCAAGAAAAACTGGGTACATGGTACCCATTGCAAGAAGATACCTTTGCCCTTACCGTACGATAAGTGGGTCTGGGAAGGTGTTGCCTATTCCGAGAGTGAAAGGGTTCCAAGATTTGTACCTTTTAGCGATGCACATCTGGAATGGACTCAGTCAGAACGTGCGGATAATGAAGTCTTGCAAGAAGCTGTGCCGCCGTGTTTGAGATTTGATACTACGCATCCGGAGACACTCTTTCAGGATCAAACTGTGCCTGGTAAAGAACGATACAACTTAAGGTCTAAAAAGGACAAATAAAATTTGAATTTTTTGTGAATTACACTCTTTCAGACAAGAGACTATTTTTCTTTTTCGAGCCACCATCCGGGTTCAGCTGCAGGGTCGCGGTATAAGACTTAAGGGGTGGCCCGCGTATTGACGAAAGGTCTGCGGTTCTAGGGACGTCTAGGATGCCTGGACGCACACTTGAGTGAAGAAGGAAAATTGCCGCGAGCAGCACGTTAGAGGATGGAGTCTGTTGTAACTGAAAGAGATGTTAGGAGAATAGATCTTAAGACAAGATTTTGTACATTGATATGTAGCAAATATTTTATAATATTGTGCTTTTTGATGTTTTTAAGTATCACATTAGCTTGTGTGGGTTGGATTGTCTTTGTTACACAACAGACCTCTGCCCCCACCTCCCAAACTATGCTTTCTTTCACTACTGTTTCTTTGCATCAGTTTTATACATTGCCTGAACATGAGCAAACAAGGAGATCAGAATTTGTCAACAACTCGTTCATACAGTTGTTGCATCAGCATCAGTTAGTAGTAAATACCACTAATTGTTGGGTTTGTGGTCTTATGCCTCATACGACAGATAAAGGTATGCCATATTTGGTTTTGCCTTTTTCTTTTAATGGGTCTGTGTGGGCTTTACATACCATGTTTATCTATGCAAATGAGGTACGCCCCTTACGTTCCCTTAAAGATAACTCCAGCAATAATGCCTTGATAAGAGGAATAGTAGCTATAATCCAAGATATTGATACATATAATGCTATCCCTAAGGATGATGTGCAGGCTTATGTTGGTTGGAACGTGACTGGATATAGTACCAGCTTGACAGAGAAGGAGAGACGAAAAGGGTCTCCCCCTATTTGGATTGTATCCCACCGAGGCCATTTTTGTTTGCAAGGTACTGGTCGGAATCCGAAAGCTCAGCTAGGCAAGAGTGTGTGTGCTCAAACCTATGTCTATTCATCCCGGACTTCTCCACCGTTTGTGCCAGCTAAAGGCACATATTTTGTTTGTCATGACAGAGCCTACACATGGTTGCCACCTGATTTTTCAGGAACATGTTATGTGGCGTTTTTGCTTCCCCCTACATACACTACTGCTTCAGACTATCATAGAACGAGATATGGTAGAGGTGTCTTCAATCAGGAAGATATTGCAGCACATGAAGTAGGAGATTTCTTCAAGGGCTTACTGCCCTTTTGAGGTCCTATGATGAATAGTAGGCATATTCGACAGCGTGTCCGCGTTGTTGAAGCTACTATTATTGAGACAGCAGGTGCTCTTAGTAATGTTACAGCTGAGCTTCAAGCGGACCACCTTATGACTTTGCAGAATCGTATGGTATTAGACATCATACTTGCAGATCGAGGAGGAGTATGTAAATTGATTGGATCCACTTGCTGTGTTTACATACCAGATAATGCCCCTACAGTATACCAAGCCATCTCTAGGTTGCATAAGATCTCTGAGTCTATCCATGTAGACGAAGTAGACTGGTCATTGACGGGATGGTTTTGGGGACTGCTGTCTAAGTGGGGATGGAAGATTCTGACATTCCTTGGTATGGTTTTAGCCATCCTTTCCTCTTGTTGTCTTTGCATCCAGTGTGGTCCCGCCATTTGTAGTCTTTGTGCTACTATGTGTGTTGGGAGATCTGTCCCGAGAGAAGTAGAGAATAATAAAATGATGCTACAGCAACACTTTGATGACCTAATGAATATTGATATAGACCTAGATTCAGATTAACATGAGTCTTAGGTTATTGCCTACGTAATGGCAAAAGTAGGGTCTGAGGTTCTGTAATTCTCGAGTCTGACTCCATTTTGTTCTGTGCCACCATTTTGTGTTGCCCTCACGTAGGCCCGTAAAGGTAACCTGGCGAACAAAGTGGCCTGGCCTTCTTAGTTCATGTATACATTAACTAGGTTTCTCTTTGACTCTGAAATGAACTGTAAGAATCTGACCTCTTCACCTGAAACTGACCTCGCAAAGCCAATTTCCCTGATCGATCTTTTATCTGAGATTGCCAATCAATGTTCAGGACATCGTTAACTTTGTAGTTTCCTTGCACGTGCTTATCTTGTTCAGTATCTGTTACTGTTTCTTTTTTTTAATGTTTCTTCATTACATGGGTTATGCTTTCAATTATAGGTTTGTCCGGCTTGTGGAGATTGAATTTGGGACATTCCTAATAATTAATTTTTGGGATGGGATACTGTAAATTGAGTTTTTGCCATGTGATACTTTGTTTGAAAATGTATCTTATTGGCTAGAATTTTGTGCAGTGGGTGTACATTTATAATGTGAATATTGGGTATAAAAGGAGACATCTCGCCTTCGTAAAATGAGCAGTCTCCTGAGAATTTACACCGTGATGTATTTCTAGGATTTCTGTTACTAGCTGCAGCTAATAACCTTGGTCTCTCACGCCATCCAGATGTATTCCGTATCTTTGAATACCAAGACACGTGAACTCGAAGATCTTAGGCGTGCCCCTGATGCTGCTGGGTTAAACTCTGGTTCTTCAGGCCTCCCTTTAGATGTTTTCGTTTTAACTTTTTCCAGGACAACCTGGAATTTCTATTAGCCCATATAAAGCTGCCTATTTTACCCTGGATTTTCCCCAGGAGCTTATCTGGAAAGACCACAGGTATGGTACTGAATAAATATGTCAGTTTGGGGAGGATGACCATCTTGACTTGATTAACACGACTGTATATTGTGAGAGGAAGGTTTTGCCATCTAGAAAAAAGATGGTCGATCTCCTTGGCCACCTTCTTCAGATTTATCTGGGTGATATTATTTAGGTCCTGTACTATAGTTATCCCCAGATACTTAAACTCGCTGCTGCGAGTACCTGGCCAATTGTCCACCCCCCAACACATCACCTAAGCATTGGTGTTGTTAATCGAGTAGCCGGAGTACAGTCCAAATACGATCAAGGCAGCCTCCACCCTAGGGAGCACCTCCGCTGGATTACTGGTATAAACCAGCAAATCATCAGCATATAGAGCTAATTTACAGCTGTAATCCGAAACTTTAAAGGGGGTGATCATATCGTCCATCCTCAATGCCTGTGCGAGGGGTTCAATATATATCGAACAAAAGGGGCGAGATGGGGCTCCCCTGTTGTGTTCCCCTTTTTATACTAAAGCTTGGTGTCAGGAGAACATTTAAGAGAATAACAGCTGAAGCGCCCTCGTAACACCTAATGAGTGTTTGTACAAATGTTGAGCCAAAGCCCATCATTCTTAAAACGTCCCATAAAAAGCCCCAGTTGACGCGGTCAAAGGCCTTGGCTGCGTCATAGGCAGCCACTGCCAGGGGCTCCGACCGTGCCAACGCTAGGTCAATACTGTCTATTAATTGCAGAGTTTGCTCTTGGTTATATCTACCCGGGATAAAGCCCTTTTGGTCAGCATTAATCAGTTGTGGGGCCATCTTAGCCAATCTCCCTGCCAAAATGCTGATAAAGATCTTATAATCCTCATTAAGCAGGGAGATAGGCCAATAGGAGTCTGCTTTAAGGGGATCTTTCCCTGGCTTTAGAATAAGTACTATGATGGCCTCCTTCCACAATGGAGGGACCCTCCCCTCTGAGCTGTATATGTAGTTAAAAAGTTCACATAGCCTTGGAACTAAAACCTCCTGAAAGACTTTGTATACTTCACCTGGAAGGGCATCGGTCCCTGCAGCTTTATTATTTTTTATTTTCTTTATATAAAACCTGGTTTCATCCTCCGTAAAGGGGCTATTCAACATGTCTCGACCCTTGACTGTCAAGCTTGGTAACGCTTTACTTTCCAGCCATTTTTGAATGTTATAAGTGCTTGGAGTAGCCTCCTCCTCATAGAGTTTAGAGAACAAAGTAAGCAGACACCTCTGCATATCCTCCTGGTCACAAGAGGTAGTCCCTGAGTCGTCTAAAATTAAATTGTTAATATTGTTTCTTACGCAGTCTTCTTTTATTTTCCGGGTTAATATGGCTCCAGCTTTTTCTCCGTATTCATAATTTTCCATGCCATGGACAGCCCATTGGGCTTTGACCTTTTGATATAACAACCCCCTGTACTCCAATCGTAAACCTTCCAGATCATCAAGAATTTGTGGCAGATTATCCGGTTGGCCACTCATCTTGCTCTTTCTAGGGAGGACATCTTATCTTCCAATTTTTGAAATTCTAACGCCTCCTCCCTGTTCTTGGCACAGATCAAGCTATGCAAGAAACCACAAGTGTGGGCCTTAAATGCGTCCCAGACATAATCAGGCGATGTTGAGCCCATATTTTCCGAAAAGTAGTTGACAATGGATGTTCTAACAGCAGTATCTATATCCTGATTATATAACATTGCCCTTTTCAGGGTCCATCTGGGCGCTGAGTTAGACTTCAGTATACACATCAAGAGTGAACATGAAATAGGGGCGTGGTCAGACAAGATGCTTGGGATTATAGTGATATCCTCCAAAGTCTCTAAGCCTATTCTATCCATAAGAATATAATCTATTCTTGAAGCATGCCCATGTTTTTTACTAAAGTAAGTAAAACCGGGACTGCCCCCATCGTGGCCTTCCAGACATCAACGAAGCCAAGCTCATAAATCATATTGATCATAACCCGACGGGAACGAGGAGCAGCGATATACTGACTATAGTTTGACTGGTCTTAACGAGGATCGAGAAGGACGTTAAAATCACCCCCTACGACCACCGGGGAGGTGACCTCCACCAACCTGGTCTGTACTCTAAGCAATCAGGCAGGGTCATCCATGTTGGGGCCATAATAGGATACAATAGCTAGCCCCCCCCCGAAATCTGCCTGTACCATAATCCAGCTACCCGTGTGATCTGTAGACATTGACTTTATGGAGCCACCGGCTCCAGTTTTAATTAGGACTGTGACCCCCTTATTAGAAGCTGTCTGTTCAGAGCAAAAGAACGATCCCACCCATCTGTATTTTCCAAAAACAACCTTACTCTCGATTGAGCTTACGTGGGTTTCTTGAAGGAGGAAGACTTGGGCTGAAGATTGTTCTAAGTATTTCATTATCAACCTTTGTCTTCGTGGGCAACGAAGCCCATTAACATTCCATGAGATAAACCTAATCCTAGCAGTCGTCATTGATTAAAGATCATCTACCTCACTCCCTTTAGCTAGACGCCCCATAGTCCACTAACTCGACAGAAAACAAAGAGAAAAAAAAGAAAAATGAGGACTCATTTTTATATTATCTCCCACTGCAGCCCCCCCGTGCCCCCCTTCCCACCCCAATCACCCCCCGTGACCCCGGACATCCCTCTCCTCCCCGGGGAACCCTCCCCTCTTCTCTGAGCATATGTTCTTGGACAGGGCCCCCCCTCTGTGCGACTGAGTAGCATGTGGATAATTACAAGTAGTAAGAGCCTATCCAAACGGCGGCAGCAATTTAAGACAGGCTATATTCTTCCCCAGTGATTATGGTATTCCTATTTTATGCAAATATATATTATCCCTCCTTTTTTATTTTTTTTGCTTTATTTTGTGGTCGTGCTCCATAGTAGCCAAACATCAAATACATCCCTATTGGTTACACCCCAGCCTCACTTCCATCTCTGCTTCCTTTTCTGACCTTATCAATTAAGTTATCAGCTTCCTCTGTCGGGCGCAAGTTGTACATGTGGTTATCCCACATTACCCGAAGCAATGCAGGAAATTTTAACTGGGCCCGGGCCCCTAAGGAATTCAGAGTTGCCAATCTTGCCCAGCGCCCACTGTTTCATAGCGGTTATATGGGAGACATCTGAGCGAATAGAGAAAGAAAAGGGGCTGGAAAATGAAGTACACTTTATAGGCCCTGCTTTTAAAGCCAAAGACCGAATTCTCTCCTTGGTGGCATACGTAAGGAAGTTCACTAGGATTTTTCTGGGGTGCTCTTTCCTGGGATTTCTCCTGTATGGGTCTCGATGTACCCTTTGGATATCCCCCATTAGATCCAGATCCACATCAGGAGAGTCCTTCAGAATTGTCATTTTTTAGAGCGAAACCACAAAAGATTTTATATCCCCCCCTTCAAGGTAGGTCTTCAGGAACATTCAGAATTTTTATATTGTTTTTCTTGGAGTGATTTTCGAGACGCTCTATGTCATCCTTCATCTCCCGCTTCTGCTGAGGAAGAACTTAAGGCGTCCTTGATCTTGGGGATCTCTGCCTCAAGAGCATCTGTCCTTTGCGAGACCTCCACGACTTTCTTGGCCAGAACCTCACAAGATGCCTGAATAGCAACCTGGTTTGCCTCTGAAATTTTAAATCTCCTACCAATGTCCTCCTTCAGACCCAGCACAATATCGGCCAAAGTCCCCGGCACCGTCAAAAGCTGTGGAGCAGTTACCATGGGCACAGGAGCAGAGAGGGATGGGGGCTCTTCTTCCGGGGTAATTATGCAGGCATCTCCCCACTCTCCCTGTTCTATACCTTGGTTACCTAACACTAAAAAACTATTTGATAGCTCCACAGATGGATGAACAGTAATTTGCTGGTTATTTTTTGATGCGCCCCCACCTCCCGGGGTTTTATTGTGGGGGGTGCAAACCACAGGAGAAGGCTGAGAGGCGCTATCTGTGGGAGTGATGGAAGGGGCAGTAGATGTATTAAGGACCATAGCAGTACCGGTAGCGGTGACGGTAGCCATACTGCCAGATGTATCCTTCTCCCGGTCAGAGGTAGTTGATGAGAGAACCCTGTAGTAGGACTTCAATGATGGCATAATTTTAGACCCACCAGATGGACCCCCTCTCGCTTTTTTCCTACCCTTTCCTTTACCTGGGGGTGTATTTTCGCCAATCTGACTCTCCTTCCCTTGTCTGGAGGTAGCCTTGATTTCAATAACAGGAGGTGAAACAGATGATTTAAGTGGAGCTGGTAGGATGCTGGCGGTCCTATTGCGCAAGGTATAGCGACTTACCCCCGCCTCAGATGAAGGTACTATTGTGGTACAGCCCGAAATACTGGAATGGCTACTGGGATGAATGCTGGCAGCACTATGCTCTTGCCTCTCCATACAAGACTCTCGAGCTTCACTTAAAGAGCCCCGAGCAGCGTCCAAAAAAAGATTTAAGGGTCCTACAAACTTTATCAGGACTCTGCTTCCAACAAATACCGCCAGGTCCTGTGGCACTAGGGACCTCAAATGGAGAAGACCACCCAAAACAACATCAGGCCTCCGTGGAACCACCTCACCTTGATCCCAACATCGGGAAGATTGCGCTACAGGTAATCTTTGCTCATTGAAGTACCAGGACTCGCCTCCCTGCCTGAAGAATCCCCCGGCACTTACTAGGCAGGAGACCGATCCTTCCGCTCCACCGGAGAAATGCACCTCGAGTCCTCCAATGCCGGGACCAGGGCGCTGGGGCAATCTCCTCCGGTTCTTCCGCCACTCTCTGGCCGCGCCCAATCTCGGAGCCAGGGAGGCTCCGACATCGATCCTCCCCCAGCACCGCAGACCATCGGATTCCCGCCGACCTACGAACAAACAGGAGACAACGGAAGACTCCCGAGGACCAAACACCAGGACGGGAATGCCAACACTGGTTAGTGGTTTTTTAGTTACGCCCACGGATCATATGGGCATTTCAAGAGGGGAAGAAAAGTGGAAAAAGCAGCCGCCGCCAGCCGCTAGCGATAGCTCAAACGCCACACACAGGAGAGGAGGAGCTCCGTCGCGACCGTCAGCTTCAGGCCATCATGTTCCCCTCCACTATTTCACTGAAGGTAAAGGACGTTGAAGAGAAAAAGCATTCTGTCCACAAATGAAATAAACTCCAGGAATCACAGATTCTTCCCCTTGTAAAATTTGCCATGAACCCCCTGTTAATTCAAAAGTGTGTTCACAACTACTAATCCCTACATGTAAAGTGTGGTATGATGTAATTCTTCTATATACACAAATGTTCCCTTTATGTTTACTATCCAGCCTTAATTATGGGTTTATAATTTTCTTCATTAATTCATCTTTTTTCTTCCAAACTGTTTTTTAAACATCTCTTTGTTTATTTTTAGTATGTGTTATGTTCTAGATCTTTCTTCTAATACCACAATGTAAGCTTTCTCTAAGGGTTTCATCCAGCAGGTCAAGTTATTTTTATGTGCTCTAAAGCTACCTATGGGTCTATAAGGAAAGAAGTAATACCAAGCAGTGCATATTCCCTTTGCCTGTGGGTGTAAAATAATGTTTTCTACCAAAAGTGTTCTTCAAAGAACTAAATCAGAATTAGAAAAAAAGAATTAGAAACGTTGTCATATATACGCAAGTGAAAGTAAAATAGTACAGGAAATATAATATGATAAGGGCATATGATAATATGTAATCTCTTCATAGAATGATGTAGGTAAGTGCGTGCAAACATAGGAGTCATTTGCATCTATAGCATGAGTATATTCTAACACTAATCTAGAGTATACATTAGTGGTGAAATCCTCCTTTCTATATCTTATAAAAGAAGCTGTCAGTTGATCATCAACACTAAGGTCTGTATGTGGCTTTGTTAAGTTAATATTTCTTTGATATACTTCTGTGGACAAATAGAATCCTTTTAAAAGTATTGTAATCTTATAACTGTTATTTCAAAGATTGAACACGTAATATATTGACACTTTTTTCTAATGCAACACATTTCTCTTAAATCATCTTGGTATTTCTTGCATTCCAGTAGAATTAGTCTTTTCAGCAATTCAATAGATCTTCGTTAGTAGTTTTTATTTTTTCAAAGCAGTGCAGTTTTCTAATAAGACAATCCTTAACCCTACTCCGTGTTTTTCTATTTGGTTATCCCCACTCTTCTACTACAACTCGAACCTAGGTTGATCTTCCATAAAATAAAGAATTAAAATATCAAAAGACTAACAAGAATAGTTATTTTTCATTGATCAGTGATTTTCTTTCAAATTTCCGACAATTTCTTAGGTTATTGGTTGCAGTATTTTCTTCCCACTTCTCTGTTTTTCACTTAAATCCGGTTGTCACATAAAGTTCAGATCTCACATTACACAGATCATCCTGTGAGACAGTTATACATTGATCAACATATTATGTCCATTCAGATGATGAATACCCCCAACAAGGCACTCTTCCTCTTCTTGATGTTCTGAGTGATTGCATGTTCTGTTCTATACCACGTTTGTCACTTGGCTCAGCCTCTTCAGGTATAGTTGCTGGAATACGATCAACTGATTCATGACTTCAGCACATTTAACAGCAGTATTTGTAACTGAGAAGATCTTGTGGGACTTTTCCATCTCAGATCCAAAAAAGTCTTCCAAACATGCTTCTTGATCATGATCCAATCACCTGGATTGAGGTTGTGGCACTGTTCTTGGTGCAGAACTGTTGTGGCAGCTGTACCCTGATAGGAAACAGAATGAACCACACCAGCCAACCCTTTGCAGTAAACACATTTAGATAATCTGTGATGTTCAACATTGCATTTGCAGGTACAGCTGGCAGTCTCATTGCCCTGCCCATCACTATCTCGTTGGGCAACAACCCTGTCTTTCTGTCTGGGATACCTTGTATGCTCATCAATGCCAATGGAAGAGCATTTGGCCATTTCAATTATGTAGAGGCATAAACCTTTGTCAATTTTGACTTCAGTGTTCTGTTTACGATTTCCACAATTCCAGAGGCTTCTGGTCCGTAACTGCAAAGTAATCTTTGCTCAATTTCTAATGCTGTACAAATCATCTTCAGGACCGCATTATTAAAATGATTCCCGCTATCTGAATCAAGAGAAACAGACCTCCCGTACTGTGGAATCAATTCTCACAATAACACTTTTGCTACCGTAAGACTGTCATTTCTTCTGATTGGGTAGGACTCTTCCCATCTCGAGAAAACACACACTATCACCAGGATATGTCTCAGCCCATGGTGAACAGGCATGTTGATAAAATCCATCTGCATCCTATTGAAAGGACCATCTGATCTTCCTATGTCACTAAATGTAACGTGTTCTTTTCCCTGCATTCATTTGTTGGCCTATTACACATCTGTGACAAACATCCTCAGCCAATATTCTGAATCTGGGATTAAACCAACTGTCTGAACAAACAAATCATGGCATCCCTACCCACGTTAATATATATCAATGATAGTACCTAGTCATGGGGAACAACTACTTGTCAGATAACACCGGTCTCCCATCTGCTGACATCCAAATGTCATTTGAGTTTTTCTTACAAACTGTTTTTATCCAGCTGTTTTGCTCTGTTTCTGACACATTTTCCTGTACTTTCCAATTCATCCCATATATCTGTTACTTTCATCAACATGGTAAGAGATGTCTACTCCTCCGACTCACATGTGAAAGGCCCAATAAATGTGCAAGCCTATAAAGCACAATACTGCTCCACGGAATCAGCATACAGATTTCCCATGGCGATGCACCCATTGCTGCTTTGATGACCTGCACATTTAACCACTGCATATTCTTCTGGTAATTGTAAGGCTTCCAAGAGATTTTTAATCTGCATTCTGTTCCTCAGTGTTGTACCTGAGAAAGTAATAAAACCCCTCTATGACCACAACAGGCCAAAATTATGGACCACACCAAAGCCATACTGACTATCTGTAAAAACAGTCACTTTCATGTTTGCAGTTAAACTGCATGCTCTTGTAAGGGCAATCAATTCTGCAACTTGTGCTGATGGAGCACCTTAAAGCCAGGAAGCTTCAACAATATCATTTATTGTACACATGGCATATGCTGCTCTCAGTGTGCCTTCATTAGTTTTACGACATAAGCCAGCTACAAGCAAAACATGGTTGGGTTCACTCAGAGGTTCATCCTTAATATCAGGTCTTGGCCTGGTGCATAAATCCATGACATCCAGGCAATCGTGCTCAACATCTTTACAAACAGTATCATTAATTGGCATCAATGTTGAACAGTTCAATGTCTGGCATCTTTTCAAAACAACTTTTTAGCAAATAAGATTGTCTGCTCATACCAGATGAACAGATATTGAGTCACGCACTGGGTTTTTGTTATTGTCAATAGGAGCTCCACAGAGTGTGTGACCATAACAATTGAAGGGTATCCGATCACTATGTTCTCACTTTTTTCCAGACTAGTACTCACTGCTGCAACCACTTTTCAACAACCAGGAAGACTGGCGGCTACAGGATCAAGTGTAGTGGAAAAATAGGCAACACGTTTTGGTGCATTTCCTTGCATTCAAGTCAGCACTGAGTGCAGCCTTTTCTCTCACTGTAGAATATTGTGAATTATTTCAAATAAGCGTGCAACCCTAGTGCTGGGGCAAGACACAGTCTCTCTTTCAGCCCTAAGAACTCTCTCAAGCACTCGTTGCCCTAAGAATTGGATCAGACACATCTCGGTGTGTAACCTCAGTAGAGGCATTGCAACTAAGGAAAAGCTTGGTATACACTGTCTATAACAGTCAACCATTCCCAAAAACATCCTGACTTCCTCTTGAGCTCAAGGTGGATTCATCAAATTGTAGCACTGTCAAAAACTTCTTTTTGTCAATACTACAATTTACCTAGAGACATTTTGTGTCCGGTCTCAGCCAGGTGATTCAATAAGGCAATGGAGTTTTGTTTACACGCTTCTTGTGTTTCTGATGCCAATAGCATGGACGAGTCCTGATTTAGGAGGTATTTGTAATGATTCCAGATTTTTCAAAATCCTGTTGGAAATGGACAGACTTTCTGTATACCAGCCGCGGTCCGTGGAGGGAGTTACGGTGGGGCGGGGGGAGGGGGAGGGGCAGGGTGGAGGGTGCAAAAAAACGGCATATGGATAATTGCAGGTAAGTACACAATTTAATTAATAAAACGAATTTCGTAGAGCGCACTGCATCGCAAAATGCGATGCTGTGCGTGCTGCGAATTTCGTTTTATTAATTAAATTGTGTACTTACCTGCAATTATCCATATGCCAGTTTTCAGCACCCTCCACCCTGCCCCTCCCCCTCCCCGCCTCCCTGCCCCACCGTAACTCCCTCCACGGACCGCGGCTGCTGTATACCCTTATGGGACATGAAAACCATGATAATATACCCTCTGCTGGAAGACAAAGGAGAGTAAGAACTTGCTTTTGTCATGTAATGGTACTGATAAGAAATCCTGACACAGATCAATCACTGTAAACCATTCTGCAATACGTGAAATCAGAAACAATATGGTGCCTGCATTCGGTAACAAGGGACCACACAGGACTACAATTTCATTTATTTTTTGTAAACCTGCACTGTCCTATATTTACCATTTGGTTTCTGCAAACCCATAATTGGAGAATTACATGGGCTTCCCATGAGTTCCCTCAAAATCCCTTTCTGCAAATGTCTTCTATTACAGGAATTATTCCTGCAATCGTTTCAGGTCAGTTCAGGTCTACACCTTTGATTAGTCCAATATCTTTTCCTGTGAAATCCCAAACCATTTAATTTACAGTACTTCTAAAATCTGCAGGTAATTCCTCAGCTGTCAACAATGGAAAAATGTTCCTGGCTTTCTGTTGTCAAATTATTTATATAGTACAAGAAGAAGATCAGTGTGGTGCCTACATAAAAGGTTGCTATCAGGTGGTCTGCTACTGATGGATGAGAATAACATGTAAGTAGCCAAACAAGCAATGCAATTTATCATTTGAACACGATGCTCTATATAGTGTGTATCAATCATTGTAACAATATGCACACGGTTGAGAGGTGTGGTGCAGCGGCCAGGGCAGCTGACTTCAGAGCACAGAGTTCACGGTTCGATCCCTGGCTCTGGTGGCAGCTCAGCTTAGCACCATGTGACTCTGGGCAATAGCTCACTTAATTTCCACAAAGGCCCCCAGTGCCTTAAAACCCGTAAGGGTGAGTAGTTTGCGCTTTAAAAATAAGGATTCGATTCGCACACAGGAGAAAACAGGAGCAGTTCTAACTGCCTTTGAAATGGGTTATTGTCAGGGGTCTGAGCTCTCACACTGTGACTATCAGCAAGTCATAGTTGGATAGTGCATATGGCTATTGGGTAAAACTTAGAGGCAGGTGTACAAGCCCCCATCGCCACAGGAACTTCACTTTTAACGGCGTTCCTGTGGCTTAATGCAGCCTTGTAAATAAGGCCCCCCTTTCACCCTACACTTAGCGTGAAAGGGGTGGCCAATGGGTGTTATGGTGGGCGATCTGCCACAACACCCATTGATTTTGTCACTGCCCCCTATTTACAAGGGTGGTGTAAATAGGAGGCAGTGCCAAAATGAAGACTAGGAAAAACCTGGTCTTAACATGGGGAAATGAGGAGAATATTTTATTTCTCCTCGTTTTGGCTGTTTCTATGTGTTCTGCATTGTGCAGCACACATAGAAACAGCAAAACACCATGAAGGATTGTTTATGTGCAGGAAGGTGTCCCTTTCTAAAAAATGCACAATGCAGAACATGTAGGAGTTTCAAATCACCATTTTCGATTGTTTATGTACAGGAAGGGACACCTCCCTTCACATAAACAAGTATCCCTCAACTCAGGCATCCTTGCATTATGGTGCAAGGGAGCCTGCGTTGGCGCTAAGCAGCAGATTTTAGCTTCAGTGCAGGGAGAAATGCAGGGGTGAGCCGTATTATTGTAGGTACAGCGCATCCCTGCATTTCTAAAGTGACAGAGCACAGCGTTAGCATTTTTGGAGCTAACCCACCCTCTGCCACTTGCTTGTAAAGATGCCCCTTAGTCTTTTTTCATAAACCCTTACATTTTGCATGATGTATACCTTCAAAAGACCTATTAATGTCTAATATAACACCAGGGATAGAAGGATGTCAAACTTTTATTATTTATTTGGGCACAGTATTTTGAAGGTTCACGAGTGTTCATTGTGTAGAAAATGCATGTTAAACATCACACAGATAGTTGTATTATATTGCTATGGTATCTGCATGTTGCTATGGAAGCTCTTGACGTACCTGCACTATCGAACAGCGAAGGAACACCTTTTCATAGCACATATGGTGCTTATTTGTTTGCTTCCTGTCTTTCAACACAATTTAGCAACTAAAGTTACTTCACTGTGTTTTGGGAGAAGTTTATTCATGAGTCCCATAATCATTAGCAAAATAAATAAAATATTAAACTCAGCTTAGATTCCGTAATCATAGGTATCATTACACAAATCTGTTTGAGTGCACAATGTATTTGTGGGTTGTCAAACATATCACCACATACTGATATAAATTTGACATGTACAATAAACAGGATAGATAAAAACTGCAGTGTATGGAGAAATATGGTGGTGTGTTACAGTTTAGAGTTGCCATTATTGGCCCCTCAGAAAGTGATGGAGTTCGTGGTCAATGTTGAGATCCTCCTCTGCCACTTTCAGTCTCAATATCCACAGTGCTTCCTGCCTTCTGAGTCGTAGTTCCCAGTTGCCACCCCTTTTATTTTGGTGCTCTATCTCTATACCATGGAACAGAAAGTAGAATGTCGATCTTGCTGTTCACAAGCCAGGGTATGTAGTGCAAATGGATATTATAGATCCCCCGGTTTGACTGCCCGAAAATGTTCTGCTGTCCTCTCACTTGCTAGTCAAATTGTGCTGTCCACATACATCTTATTGCATTTGCATATTAGGACATATACCACAAATCGTGATGTACAATTATAATTGTCACTGCAATATGTGGGGCTGTTGTTGTGGCAAAAGCAAGTGATAGCATTGGCAATCCTGAACATTGTGCAATGTCCACATTTATAGAATCCATTTGCATGTGGGACCAACCTAGATACTTTCTGTTTTGGGTTTGGATAACTAGGGCTAATGAGGTTTCTGATTGTTCTTCTCTTGTGGAAGGTGATATTAGGGCATCTAGTGATGTACAATTCAATCTTGCAATCTTCTCTAAGCAGGTCCAGTGTATATTCAGCACTCTCCTTACTTTATCTACATTTCTACCATAAGTGGTAATTGGGCTGATGGTACTGTAATGTGTTTGATCACTCTTTCTAGTTGCTCTCAGTGTTTTGGATCTAACCATTCTCAGGTACTGTTGCTAGCTGCCATGACAGTCTCTTCATCATAGCCTCTAATAGGGAAAATATGCCTTATGTCATCAATATTCTGCATGTCCCTGAATCACAGAAGAGGCCGATATGGCTGATCCTCCAGGAGAGGATTAATGCCATTGGTGTAACCCATCGCTGTATTGAAGAACTTAAAAAACGCAGATATGACCTCAGGAAACGTGCTAAGGAGAGGTTGGCAGAGAGACTGAAGCAAGCCAAGCAGACAGGTGGTGGAAGATCTGCAGCGCCTGTACCAACTGCCCTGGATCTCTTGGTAGAGTCCACCCTCCAGCCGGAGAACGTGATTGGGATTGGGGATGCAGACAGCTCAGCCAAAGCTGGCAACAGGCAAGGTAAGATACATGCACAGCATGCTGTGCCCCCCACTCCCTAACCCCAATCCGCAATCCCCAATGAGGATGTATGATTCCCACTCCAGTACATGTTTTACTAAAAACCAGCAATGCATTATGGGAGATGTAGTCAGAAGGAACACATATCATAAAAATTGTCAGTCCACTGTACCCAAGGGCATGTGACACACATCAGCAATTAGCAAGTAGAGGACAGTGAGTTTGATTGGCAGTCATGAAATTTATTTTTACGCCAATGCTGCCAGACAAGTGAGCAAATGTACATTTTGTCCCCACGGCGAGCCATCGCGCGAGGCTGCTGAAGGGGACACAGGAAAGGCACCCAGGAGAGACACAACTCAGGAGGAGGAGGTCTTGTCGCCTGCAGAGCACACACCATCACCACCACCACCACCAGGACCACCACCTCCAGCACCATCACCATCTCCACCAGCACCATCACCACCATCACCACTGCCACCATCACTGTCACCACCACGAGAGCCATGACGCATACAGTGGCTAGCCTCCAGCAGATGGAGGTGTACGAGGAGGACAGCATCGAAGGCCAACATTCCACGCTGGCAGAGGATGACAACATCTTATGCACATAGTCCCCCACCAGGCGCGCCCACACAGGTGTCGGACGCCGCAGAGCAAGGGCAGCCAGTCCTGTTGCACAGGGCGAAAATCCAAGCGAATTTGCCAGTCTTGAGGGGAATATACTCAAGGTACAGCACCTGCAAGGCAAATCAATTAGATCAATACAAAGGCAGATGGTCCACATGAACAGACACATGCTGGAAGTTAAGGAGGGCATTAACAGCATGAACAATACTGTGGTTGAGGGCATGAGGGACATGTCGGAGGCAGTGAGGCTGCTGTGCAGCAAACTGGATGAGGATAGTTTGGCGAGGCGCAGGGACCGGCAGAAATTGGACAGCTACACTAAGGCGGTGAAACGCCTCCCCACTGCCACCTCTGTGCTCTGCAGGCGCTCTGTGGCCATGCAGGAGGAGATGGCCCACTGCAGCTGTGACATGGCGAGGTGGCTGGTCACAGTGATCAGTGCACTGGAAGTGCTCCAAACAAACCAAACAGCCACTACAGGTGCAGGGGATGGAGTGATAGTGAGAAGGCTACTAGCCGCAGCAGCATCACACCCCCGATAACCGTGTGCAGGAGGCGCAGTGAACGGCACAGCGCTGCCACAGGACTGACCGCCAGTGAGGACAGTGTGCCCAGGGAACGCAGCAGTGCTGCGGGTGGGCGCAGGAAATAAAATGACAGTCATCACCTGGCATTGAGAAATTGGTGATGTAACCCGTTTTGCCTTTGGAATGTCCATAGCATATTGGCATGGCATGTTGAGGCCTTCATGTTGTGGCGGTGTGCTATGCTATTGCCTGAGTTAAGGTTAATAAAACACCGTCACTCAATTACAGTTACTGGCTGTGTCTCTTTACTTACTCAGAAATAGTTGCGTGGGATTTCAGCCAGCCTGTGTCTCACATCTGGTGCTGCTGCGCAGTGCTCTGGCTTTGGACAATCCTCACACTTGTCCTCGGAGTCAGTTAGTTCCACTGCTGTTCCTTTCTTTGTGGCAAGGTTACGCAGCATGGCACATGTTGCTATTATTTTACAGCAGATGATGGGGCGGTACTGAAGTGCAACTCCACTTTTGTGGAGGCAGCGGAACCTGCTTTTTAAGAGTCCAAATGTGCGCTCCACAACATTGCGTGTAGATCTATGTACCACATTGTATCTTCTCTCACTTGGGCTAGATGGGTTGAGATATGGAGTCAGGATAAATGCCTGCACTGCATATGCGCGATCACCTGAGTGAGAAAGGAAGTGCCATTATTAACAGTCACCATCACATTCATCCAAGGTATACATCAGGGCGTGTCACATTGATTTACCTAGCAGGTATCCTTCTCCAAATTCGCCCCAGCCACACGTGTGTAGATCTCACTGTTCCTGAATATGTAGGAGTCATGGGTGCTCCCTGGAAATTTGGCTACAATGTCGGTAATGATGTGGTCCGCATTGCAAATTACCTGCACGTTGATAGAATGTGTATATTTGCGGTTCCGATATATGTACTCTGTAGCTGCAGGTGGGCAGTTTGGTATGTGTGTTCCATCAATGCACCCTATTACATGGAGGAACTGTGCCTTTTGATAAAAATCCATCTTGGTTTTCTGCCGTTCCGCCTGTGTGCTGGGGAAGCGTATGTAGTGATGCATTCTTTGCATCATGGCATCGAGGAAAGAGTTGAAAAAATGGGACAGGCAACTCTGTGACACACCATCTGCCACAGAGATCACCCCCTGGTAACTACCTGATGCAAGTAGGTGCAGGCTACAATGCACCTGAACATGTGTTGGTATAGCATGTGCCCTTGGTGTCTGATGCTCCAGTTGTGGGTGCAGGTCCCGTATCAGGTCCAGGATGGTTTGGGGGTGCAGCCTGTACCTCTCATGGATTTCAGCCTCAGTCAGTTGGAACAATGTAACGCGCAGTCTGTACACGTGTTCCTCCCGTCTTCAGATCCTCAGTCCTGCTGCTTGCATACGAAGCCACCTTGCAATAACATAGAGGGCCGCCATTGTGCTCACAATGTAGCATTTTGGGGCTGTTTAAATGCAGTGCACATGATTACAACCTGCTTTGAGTCAGTGGTAATTAGCGAATCCTAAATACCAAAAAATTGAAAATTCGGTATTAGCTAATTTTGGTACATCGATTAGCAAGTTTTTAAGGATTTCTTATTTGGCAATTCAGTATTTGGGGTTTCAGTGTCTGCTAATTGCAAATTAAGGAACCGCTAACTGGTTTCCCTTATTTTTAGCGATTCCTTATTTGTGATAGCGTTTGGTGTTACCTTCATTGTACATGGCTAAATACCGCTCGGTATTTAGCCACCTACATATGGCCCTTAGATTGTTCCTCCTGGCTTGATTTTCCATGGATTCTATTTTGTCCCTGAGATCGGCTTCTTTTGTCCTTAACAGCTTTATTTCTTTTTGGCTTGCTTCTACCTCTTTATTTAAAACTTCTACTGTGGCCTCGACTGACGATACTCTTTCCATTAAGGCATGGATCTTTTGGTCCAGTGCTTCGCAAGTCCCTTGTATTTTTGTCTGGTTCTTTTCCAACATTGCAAAGTTTGTCCTCATTTCCAATAGCATGGCTTCCATTAATTTCTCTGTAGTGCTCTGATTATCCTAACTGTATTGTTCCTCTGGCTGTGGCCCGCTTGTGGCCAGGACCAGGCTTTCCATTCTTGCTTCTGAAAGATCAGTTGTTGCAAGGACTTGGTACCTATTACTGTCCATTTTTCCTAGGGTCTCTACCTCGTTTACCCTTCTTCTCTGCCTCCCCCCACTCTGTTCGGAGTTAAGAATCTCTTGCTTTTCCTGGACTTTGAAGTATGAACTCAAAGAAGGGGTGATTTTTAACATGGGGCCGGGACCTCCTGACTTAGCTTGGTTTGTCCTGGACAAAGGGGCAAGTGGTTGTCCTGAGGCGTAAGTTTTCTTCTTCTTTTTAGTGCTTTTGGGAGCTATATTGCTCTGTTCCTTAAGGAGCTTGTGGAGGTTTTTGGCAATCAGCATCCTATTTCCTAGGCAGTAGCTAATACCTTTGATCTGCGTCTGGCCTTGGTCTGTTATGTTGGGAGGGTGTGAAAGGGCAGTCTTTTCTTTTCCTCCCCCTCACAGTCCTTTCCACCCGTCAGTATATTTGAGCTTTGCGGGGTTTTGCTTGCTAAGTACCTCCCTCAAACCCAGCCTCAGCCTCCCCCTCACTTACCCTCTGCATATATTGACCGCATTGCCCTCTTCATTGTTTCCTGATCGGAAGGCAAGCCTCCAATATGCTTTTCCCGGTGCTCAAGCGGTGCTGAGTGTCTCTGCTCCTTGCTGCTTACACAGAGGTTTTCCCCCAGAAGGAGACTCTCACATCGGCCCTCTTGTTACTGTGGCACACCACTATTGCTTCCGCCCATACACCGACCAGCCAAATCGTGCCGCGGCTTGCAGCAGCCTCCTCCTGCTCGCCCGGCTCCACTGTCACGATCCCTGCTACTCTCCCCTGTTCTCTTGCCTCCGCCTTACGTCCGCAGGGCTCCACTTCGATGGTAGAGTTATGGAGACTAAGCGTACTATATTTTCCTTAATTGGGGACAGTGCTTCCTTCCTGCATGCCACACGCCCTTTGTTCACTTGTCTTCAGTGCATAGCTACCTGGCAGGCTCAGAACTCCCGGTCGAGCTCACTAGCCGGCCGCCATCTTCTCCTCAGTCTAAAAACACTTTGCCCTGTCATTACACTGATAATGATATATGGATGAATTTCAAGAATTTAAAACACCAAAGCACTGCTGCACGTAATGATACATGCAACAAATAGAAGACACGTTTATACTTGGGACACTAATAATGCACTCTGTCCTGTCATTATGCTGACAGTGACATGTAGGTGAATGACAATATTTTAAAACACAATTGCTGCTAGTGTGATAAGTTAATTATCATGCTCAAATAGGTCTTGCCACATGTGTAGTTGCCACAACAGATAACATTAAGCACTAATTACTCATGGATGCATGCTGCACACTTGGAAGGTCCATTGTGGGGGGATGCACACTCAAACACATGCTCGGAAATAATCACTTACATTGATAGTACTAATGTATACTACCATAGAAGGAAAGGATACAGGTACTCACACACATATGCATTGCTTACAGGGACTGGTTCATTGATTTTAGAAGAGTGACCTTGTGCCTACACTTCTCACAAGCGCTGAAGGTTGGCTGAGGTGAATATGTATGATGTTGTTGCCTGTGTGCTGATGGCTGCCCCTCCATGGGGATCAAGTGTGTGCCCTGACCTTCTGTCCTGGGACACGCTCTCCCTCCTACAGCTCTGCCTGGCCACGACTGCCGCTGACTGGTAAGAGCGGGGTTCGAGACCGCTATCGACCCGCTCTCTGTGTTTTCCCCTTTTTTTCTTGCCTTGGTTTCTGGTTTAATTGTTGTGCTTTTTCTTGTTAATTGCTGTTTATTTTTCCTTTCACTCCACTTTTGTTTATTTTTGTTTATTCTTGTCTTTCTATCTACTTGTTCATTTGCTCTACGTCTGTTGACCCCCGTCCCTCATACTTTGCCACTTGCCACTTCCCGCCTTCCTGCATCCCAGCTGCGCTTTCCCTCCCCTCGCCCCTACTTAATGGCAGTCAGTGCGTGGCCGTGTGCAGTGGGCATGCCGCTGGTGCACCGCGCCAAAGGCAAGCCAGTCTGCACCCGTCCATGACCCAACAGCGACCAGTGCATAGATCCCTGGATCTCTGGCCATCTACCGTTATGACCCAGCCACCCTCCTCGCACTCAACCCTGGAAGAAACAACGACTGCCAGAAGTCCATGCTGAATTTAACACGTGGCCAGTTCTCCAGATGCTACTGCTGCAAATCCTTCACCACCGCCGGCAACACCACCAACGTCCTAAAGTGCAACCTCCTCAACGTCTGCTCCACGGCTTAGAGATCTGGACCCTCCTATACTTCCGCTCACCCGACATCGCCTTTTTCACAAAAACCTTGACAAACGCCTCCTCCGCTCTGGACATCGCCATCCCAGAAGGATACGAGATCCAGAGGTAGGACCGCCCAACCACCCAGGAGGAGGACTTGCTATCGCACACAAAAAATCCCTTCACCTCGCCACCTTAAGCAATACTTTCTCTTGGCCAAACACCTACACTTCCAGATCCGGACCGGCCCCAACTCCACTGTCAGCTGCACCCTCACCTACAGACCCCCGGCCCTCGAGCCCTCTTCACCCACACCATCACCGACTTTATCGTCCCCCAAGCCATCGCCGCCATCGACTACACAATCATCGGAGACCTCAACTTTCACCTCGACAACCCCAGTGACCCCAACACCACCACCCTCCTGGATAAACTCACCAACATCGGACTAAAACAACTCGTCACCATGGCAGGACACACCCTTGACCTCATCTTTGCAGGAGGAAACATCACTCATTTCAGCCACAGCACACACCTGCCATGGACTGACCACCACTGCGTTCACTTCTTAATTGGCAAACCCAAACTGCCCAACCCCACTCCTCGCCGGCCACAAAGAAACTGGAGGAGAGTCACCAAGGACCAGCTCAACTCCTTCTGCAACTGACGCCAATGCCGCAGCCAGCAAATTTCAAGTGTGGATTTCCAACTGCGCAAACAAACTCCCTAGCTATGCAACTCTGACAGACACTGCCATAGTAAAGCCACCTAGTTCACCATCGACCTCCAAGAAGCCAGATGCACCTGCATACGCCTTGAGAAAAACTGAAAAAACAGCAGGACAGCCGAACACCACTCCACCTACAAACACACCATGACAGAGTACCACCAACGCAACTCAAAGGAACTCTTCAGCATCATCCAGGAATTCACCAAGCCCCCAGCAAGCCACGGACATCACCCTTTCCCAGGACCGCTGCGACAAGCTTGGATCCTACTTCCATCTGAAGATCAAAAACCTCTACGACAACTTCAGCAACCAGACTCCCGACTCAACAACCACCCCGCCCCCCGACAGCACCAGAAAGTCCACCATATCCTCCTGGACCCCTGGTCACAACTGAAGAGGCGACCTCGACAATGAAGAGCATCCACTCAGGGGCTCCCACAAACCCCTGCCCACCTCACTTCTATCTCAAGGCCTCTGCCACCATCGTCCCAGAATTATGTCACACCATCAACCCCACCTTCAAGATTGGCACCTTCACCAACAACTGGAATAATGTGGAAGTCAGACCCTTGCCCAAGAAACCATCAGCAGATCCCACGGACCTCAAGAACTACTGGCTCATCTCGCTCCTCCCCTTCACGGCAAAAGTTGCCAAAAAGACAGTCAACACACAACCAACCAGGTTCCTCGAAGATAACCCCATCCTCGACCCCTCTCAATCCATGTTCCGTAGCAACCACAGCACCGAGACCACCCTACTCACTGCAACGGACGACATCCGCACCCTCCTTGACAAAGGCCACACCGCATCTTTCATCCTACTCAACCTGTCAGCAGCATTCAACGCCGTCTCCCACCCCACACTCGCCACCTGACTACATGTCGCTGGCATACAAGGAACTGCCCTTGATTGGACCAGCTTGTTCCTCACCTGCAGGAGCCAGAGGAACAGAATGTCACCCTTCCTCTCCGAACCCACAGAAAACAACTGCAGAGTACCCCAGGGATCATTGCTTAGCCCTACCCTCTTCAACATCTACATGGCCCCCTCGCCACCATTGTCAGACAACACGACCTTAACATAGTGTCCAATGCCAATGACACCCAACTCATCCTCTCTCTCAGCAAGGGCCCTACCAACCCGGATGAGAAACAGCTACCTGAAGCTCAACTCGGAGAAGACAGAAGTCCTCGTCTTCAGAACCCCCCCATCAGCATGGAAACAACACATGGTGTCCCATCGCCCTCTGCACCCCTCCCACCTCCACGGTGCACGCCAGAATCCTGGGCATCGTACTCAACTCCTCCCTCTCCATGAACCGACAGGTCAACACTGTCACCTCCAGCTGTTTCAACACCCTCTGCATCCTCAGCAAGACTTTCAAATGGATTCCCCCCCGAGTCAAGGAAGACAGTCACCCACACCCTCGTAACCAGCAGGCTTGACTACATGAACGCTCTCTACACCAATATCAACAAGTCACTAATCCGCAAGCTCCAGGCAATACAGAACATGCAGCCAGACTTGTCCTCGGCCACCCCTGACACACACACATCAGCCAACACCTACAGAACATTCATTCGCTCCCCGTCGAGAAGAGAATCACCTTTAAAATACTCACCCACGCCTACAAATCCATCCACAACATAGGACCCCAATACCTCAACGAGAGAATCACCTTCCACGCACCCAAGAAAAACCTCTGATCCGCAAACCACACCCTCGTCAAAACTCCACGCATATGCAGAACTAGAACAGGGGGAAGAGCTTTCTACTACGTCACTGCCAAGATCTGGAACGAGCTCCCGATCAACATCAGACGCCCACTCCCTGAACGCTTTCAGGAAGACCCTCAAAACCTGGCTCTTCAACTGAATGGAGCAGCCAACCCTTTCCCCCAGCCCCTTGAGACCTTGTTGGTGAGTAGCACGCTTACAATTCACTGATTGATTGATTAAATGTTGATTTATTTCGGGGTGCTCAAAGTTTTTTGCTTATGACCTGGACCTGATCCAACAGAAGAAGTGCTAGCTCTTCTCCCTTTTGGAGCACCTGTTACGTGATGTTATGTGCTGATTGGGACATATGGAAATTTGTCAATATTTAAGTGTGTGCACCCTCCTTCCCAAGCCACCTATGTCGAGTTTTGGCATCAGCACATTGCTGTTTCACACTGGGAGAATGTTGGGCAATGTTGGGCAAAGAATTTGAGTTCATCAGGACCTCACACAGAACTCCAGAGCCACAACTACCTACCCCACCATCCATAGTTGATTCCAGAATTTGAACATCACAGAATGACATCATCATGTTGCTGTTAACAACATCTGACCACAGAACACCAATGGGTCTGACTCTAATCAGTAAGGCTGAGCCTTTAAGCAACAAAAACACTGGAGATGCCAATACTGATAGTCCTTTTCAAAAATGGCTTATGACCATTCATCAACGACAGCCGTAACTATTCAATAGTTTTTATTTTAGAAAATTAATTTCATTTCTATTGTTTTCTTTTTTATGTATATAAATCACATTTCAAAAAAATATGTACAGCATTGCAAGGACACAACCAACTTTCTTAAGTGAACATAAAAAAGACACAGAAATTTACCAGAACCTGGACTCATCTCATCATTCTCACAGAATGTTCAAGCATACACAAGCATCATACATACCTAGTTGCATACCACACTCACTCTACTCACAAACCGCAAACCTGGTCTCATATCAACTTTGTCACAGGTGCTTAACCAAACAACCAAAACTTTTTTGCATTCCTATTCCTATTCCTCTGTGCATGACACCAAATATAAACCCCTTTCAATATTAGCAACACAAACTTGGCAAAGATGAACAAGAGATAGACACTTTACAGAATGTTTGTTTGGTAATAAAAACATGCAAGGTCGACGCTTTTCGAGCCCTCATTATTGCAGGGTTCTCCTCAGGACCAAACTGTACATTTCTTTGCCCTCGAGATCTTCCGATATCAACTGAAATTCTGATGCAGATTTTTTGTCTTTAATGATTAGGTCGTGTCAACCGATTTGTTACGATACAGCTACTAGCTGGCATGTTTCTCAATCCAGATGCATGGATTCTATTCAGATGCTCTTCATATCATTTAAAAAAAGCTGGTCCAGAGGAAAATACACAGAAGTACTCGTTTGGAAAGAAAGCGTGAGGAGACCAGCTTTTCAAAGAACATACCCGAGGAAAATACAGGGAAGTACTTGTTTGGAAAGAAAGCGTGAAGAGACCAGCATGTCAAAGAACATACCCAAAAGGAGCTTTTACGTACTCATCGCAATCCGTCTGATTTCCGGAAAAAGAGCTATAATTTCAGTGTTTTTTAAATGATCTGAAGTCAACCAACTAATCTTGAAAGGGAATCAGTGGAGGAGGACAGCAACAATTTTCAGTATTTTGCTGCATACTGCAAATGCTATAAAAAGGTGGTAACTTCAGCTTGAGACAAATAAAAGATTTTTTCTCAAAAGCATTGCTGGCCATCTGAGAAAAGGACACCCCAATTTTTACAAAAAACATAAAGAATAAAAAATAGTTTATTTTATAAAAAATTATAAAAAAGTTAAAAAATACCATAGTTGAATACTACTAACAAAATATTAAATGTTTTAAAAAATCTAACCAACAAAAGTTTTTAAAAAACCTTTTAAAACAACACCAAAAAATCATATTGCCGCAAGGTAAAATTCTGCATTCAATCTCTTCTGCATACAACTAGAGGTTGTGTGCGGAGGGGGCCAGGATGGATGCTTGCAGAGGGTCTTGAACCTAAATTGGAGGTCAGGCCATATGCCCAACATCGCCAAAGGCAATGCACAGTAGGGTTTGCCATTTTAAGAAGGTGTTACACATGCTACATTTAGAATATGATTAATAAAAATTGAAAATCACTAAGAACATAGATTAAAGTAAAGTTAGAGTTAAGTATGTTACAAAGATCTAAATATACATAATAAACAACAGAAATTAAGATTAAAGTGATGTTATTGTTATGTGTAGAAATAAAACTAGAGCTTACATTAAAAAAAAAAACTGAAGTTTTACATTTACAATTCATCGAGCTTACTATAATTTGCTCCTCCGTCATTGTGAGAAATTGTTTTTGATTGATGGGGATGAAAACCCTTCTCAAGCAACAACTACAATCCATGCCACAGTGTACCACAAAAGTCACTAAATTATCCTGTGCTTAACCCTCTGGTAGCTTGGCACAAACGCAGTCATGCTTAACTTAGAGGCATTGTGGTAATTTAGCACACAAACAGTAATAAAGTGAAAACACAGCACAAGAAAAGTCCCATACCAATTTGGAAAAATAGAGAAAATGTAATAAATAGAATGAGGCCAAAGCAATAAAAATCCAATCAGTAGAACCGGGGATATGCAATTTTAAAGGTTTGTGTAAAACAAGCGCCAAGAAGTAAAAATCGCTAACCATTGGTATCTGGTCGCACTAGACTGGGACAAAGTACACATGCAGGCCAGACATAGTGCAGGCTGGATCCTGGGATCAGGTTAGTCCCGGTGAAAAAGTTATGTTCTCAAAGTCCGGCACAAAGAGTACAAAGCTTTAGGATTTCACAGGAGGAACTCAACTGATGCCATCAAGTGTCCTGTACCTGGGGAGTCACCTCTTGGAGATCATGAACTCACTCCAGCAGAAGCCAGCAGAGTTCAGACAGGTCCAGTTGCAGGTCCATTCAGGGCCAGTTGCAGCAGGTCAGCTGGGTAATTGCAGGGAGGCCTATGGAGCTTGTTGTGTCCCTCAATCTCAGAACAGGAGGTCAGCCAACTGACCCTTGAGGTCACTTGTGTAGTCCTTGGATCACGAAGATAGTCCTCTCTCCTTCAAGCAGCAAGGCAGGTCTTAAGCAGCAGAGCAGTCCTCTGAAAAACAAGCCAGGTCTCAAGCAGGAGGGCAGTACCCTAAAAACAACATAAGCCTCAAGCAGCGGCGCAGGTCCCTAGAAGTAGCGGAGCAGTCCTCTGAGGAACAAGGCAGGCCTAAAGCAGCAGGCCAGTACTCTTAGAAACAAGGCAGGCTCAAGCACTAGGGCATTCCTCTGGAGTAAAAGGCAATCTTTTTGTAGTCTTCTACAGGTCCAGGAGCTGAGCTTACTAAAGTGTTTGTCTGAGGATTCAATAATTATACCTGGTGCCAGCTTTGAAGTGAGAGAAACTTATTGACTTCCCCCCCACATCAGGTTCTAGAATTTGCTTCCTGTCTGCCCTGATCCCAGGATGTATGGAGTCACAAAAGGCTAGTGTGAAGTTCTTTATGTGTGTGGAGGCAGCTCCTTTGATGTGTGGTAGGTGACAGCTCTGACGTCCTATCAAGCCAGGATGGGCCATCTTGTTAACATCCAGTCCTATTTGTGATACTGTCTGGGAGAAATACACAGAAGCCAACTGCCAATTACACCTAGTAGTGTGAGCCAGGATACAGGCTGCAGGCATCAAATGGTTAGTATAAAAAAACTTTCTAAAGGTTCGTGAGCATTGTGACTTGAAAGTAACTTTACCTTCAAAAAGGGTTTACATTACAATTCCTTAGACATTAAACATGATATTTCTACATGTTCCCAAATAAAAGTTATCATGTATTAAATATAATTAGGTAACCCAATGTTATCCCATGGGAGAGGTAGGCCTTACAATAGTGAAAAATGAATTTACATTTTTTACTACCAGGACATGTAAAACATAAAAGCACAAATCCAGATTTTTAAATATAATACAAACTGCCCTATGTGCTGTTTGGGGCCTGCCCTATCGGATTACCTGTATGTTTAAAAAAAGAAGGTTAGGCTTGGCAAAAAAGTTTAATTTACCAGGTCAACATGGCAGTTTAAAACTGCATGCAGGATGCAAGACATGTTTAAAAATGCAACCTAAATGAGTAACACTACGCGCTGCTGGCCCCCCTACTAGTAGTTAATTTATAGGACCTGTGTACGGGTAGTAGCACATTACTAGGGACTTATAGGTACATCAAATGTGCCAATTAGGTGTAAGCCCATTTTACCATGTTCATAGAAGTGAGCACAAGTACTTTAGCACTGGTTAGCAGTGGTAAAGTGCGCAGTCCTAAAGCCAACAAAAACAGATTCAGAAAACAGGAGGGGTGAAGTCAAAACGTTTGTGGATGATCCTGTAGAGAGGGCTAGGTCTAACACTCATGCATTGCTTATCACCCCAAATATTACATAACTCATGACATGTTAAATTATATTAGTTATGACATTACTCATGAGATCTCAAATTGAATCATTGATGACATCACTGGAAGTTGAACTCAACTCTCCCCCTCCCCCAGGAGCAAGCATGGGAACAGGGGGCGGAGGCAGTCAGGTGTGCCGATGGGAAGGACCCCAGCATCAGACCTCCTTGAGGGTAATTAGGCTTTCCTGTTTTCAGTTTCAATTTTTGGTAAATTCTGGTGGGATTTTTTCAGTGATTTCAAAACCTTAAAAAACAGTTGTTATCAGTGGTCACACTTTTGCACGCCACTAAAAACAACCGAAAAGGTGTTTTTCCGGTGTTTATGGAACGTTTTGCCTTTATTATTGCTTGCTTTCTGAACTGATGGTATATAGACAGTGTACGTCTAGTGAATATGAGGTCCAAATAGATTTTTGCAAATTAAACTTATTGTGGTACACCACACAATACTTCTTCAGTGAGTCTTTGATCATGTGTGCTCCCTCTTTCCTTCCCATGTAAACTTCTGTGAAAAGGTCCTCTCAACATTGGCACTTGAGACGGGCAACGTCAAAACAGCCAGTACAAAATTTGTTAACTCTGGCCACTGACATAGCTTTCCATGCCAATACTGGTGCACTTGAACAATGCAATTCTCATGGCAGGTTGTGCAACATTTGCGTTGAGCTGGGCACTTATGCCCTCAGAGTTTTGAAGGGGTCAAAAATGAAACAGCACTTTTGAAACTATGGAGGAAATTCCCCTTTATTGAAGGGATCCAGAACTTGTACAGAGTACCACAGTGAGATTTTATTGACTTCAAATGCAATTGGTGGTGACGGGACATTTCTATGCATCATTGCCAGCCATTTTTGATACATTGTAAAATAAACATTCCTGAATTGCTCTTCAACATTGCTTTGCTTACCAAGTGGCAAGCACTCTAACATAGAACATGTTGCAGTACCAAAGTCACTAAAGGTGTCGCCCAGCCTACTCTCAAGGAGATGTTTCACATCTACACCAATTATGCTGAACACTTGGCAGACAAGGGTTTTTTCAGACTCTAGTTTTTTTTTATAATGTCCACTACAGCAGTTATGTTTTCCTGTAAAAATCTGATAATGCAGTAGAGTGTACTTTTTTTTCATCAATATCAAAGATCCTCACATTTCTTGCCTTTGGGATCATCACTCAGCAAAAATTCTGTAAACAGTTGCCACATGGATAATATAGCATTCAGAGCCCCTTGGATTGAGAACAATCAGCTAAAGGGACACAGTTGGGATGACTCTTTCTTTGATGTCACACAAAGCAAAAAATTATAAATATTTGCGTTTTAGTTCCTGTGCATAAAAAAACAGTGTACCAGAGAATGGACTAAAAAGTCAACAGCATCCATAATTAACTCTGAAGAATGTAAAGATGCTTTCAGCATACCATCTAACAAGTTGCAAGGCTCTCCTACAGGGAATCAGTTCAGCTTGGGTATCAATTTTGACAGGCCATCACACAACTTTTTCATATACGTAGCTGAATCACTGCAAATACAAACAATATCACTCCAATCTTTGTTGAACTTGGAAAGAACCTTTTTTGCAGAAGATTCCAAGTGGCACTGCCTTCCATGTTTTCCAAAAGTCTGGTGTCATGTTTTCACCACTATAACAGATGCTTGGTGATAGTGCTCTTTATACATATACTTGCATTGAATGTTTAAAGCCTGAGGTGTTGGAAATTCACCTACTATCAATACTGACCCACTAGAAACTGTGGGCTGATGTATTAAGGGTTTTTACCTATTCTCTGTAGGTAAATGTGATGACACATATTAGGAAAGATTCTTATGAAACCAGCCATTTTACCTATAAGTGAAAGAATCAAAAGCAGCCAAAATATCAAATTGATTTTGATATTTCCTGATGCTCAACAGTTTATACAATAATTAAACGAGACCTAAAACATGCTTCTAAACTCTGCATCTTTAGACCAAAGACCACAACAACTGAAAATAGGAAGAAGAAACAATATTTTAGTGGCATCCCTAAACATCAAAACTCAAGCAGAATAATGTTAGCCCAGTCTTTCTTACTGCTAGCTTGTATAACAAAGTTACATTGTATTGGCCCCTTCAGGAAGAAAAAAATTACTCTTTCACTCTCTTTTTCCTTTCAGTGAATGGCATTTAGTTTTCTGATTGTGCAGGTGTTTTTTCAGTGTTTATATGTTTTCACTGGTGAGGGCTATTTATTTCAGTGGGGTTTTATCAATTATTATAGGTTTAAACCTAAAACCCCACAGCCTAAGGGTAATATACACAGTATGACATCACTCTGTTATGTCAGTCTTAGCCTGGATACTGACCTTCCCCAAGGTTGCACAGAATTGGGAGAAGGACAGAATGAAGAACTGGGACTTCCATGTTGCACTGGCCATCCCTGGGGAGAGCAGTAAAATGAAGCTGACAAATGGGGGAGAGCTAAGTGAGCTCTCTCAGCTGGTGTTGGACATTCTTCCCTAGGGCATTGACTTTCCCAGAGGCTAATTGTACAACCACTTGTTAAGGACACTTTTTCCCGGCCCAGCTGCCATGGGTTTCATCAGGCTTCGAATGAAGAGAGCACGCAGACCTGCCATCTTTCCATTTCAGCACTTTAATTGTCTCACTGACCCTGGTTCAGCAGCACTCATTAGTTCCAGAGGCAGACAACACAGCCTGGCTGCATTCCCAGACCCTATGACCTCCTAGCCACTTGCAGAGTACCTCTTTGCCTTGTAGCAGTCCCTCGTAGCAGCACCTCCAGCAAGAATTGTCCCACAGAGGTTCCATGAGGACCTTCTCTTCCAAGGTCCCTAGAAAGTTCACCTTCTTTCGTCTCACAGAGAGAGTGAGGATATCAGTGCCACTAGCCTCAGAGGTAGAATCCTCTGTAAGTTCTCATCTTCTCAGTATCTCCCTTGTGCAGTGGTTTTGGAATCTTCTTTTCACTGTGCCATTCTTTGGCCTTAGAGCATCCCCCGCCAAGACATCAAAGGGATTTAATGAATGTTAGAGGAGGTACACATGGTGTATAGAATGTGTGTGGGTATCATACTGTTGCTCCCCGTCGGGTACAATTTTAACTTTCTTTGTCCACTGGCAACCAGACCCTGGCCAGGAGAAAGTGAAAATACAGTAAGGGTGCAACAATACACCAATAACATAAGAGTTTATTAGCCCTTAACACACTTAACCAAATATTCTAATCTTTGCAAAGTCTTTTTAATAAAGCAGACAAAAAGCATCACAGTTAGCTTAATGCAACAGGCCTTCTAAAGAACCGGTATCAGAATGTCACCAATAAGAGAGTAGTAGGAGGCATCTGAGAATGTGAAATACAATTATAACCACTAGTGGTCTGCAAAATTCTCAAAATATGCTTTCACGTAATCACACAAAATTATGGAAACTTATGCATGGTAATGCTATATGTGAATCTGTCATTTACAACTATATTTAAAATCGTGAAATACACACCTTTCAATTTTTGACAAGAGTATGCATTTAACGCAAAACATAATTGCGAGATAAAGGCAATTACTGCAAAAACAGTCTGGTTGCTTTTGTTGTTCCTGCACTCCTGTGCTATAATTGTGTTGTTAACAGTGGCATAATTTCACCAGGTGGAATAATTTCAGGAATCCCGCATAACAAGTATAATGAGAAATTCCTTACATGACACAAATTTCGTTGGTGTAATTAAAATTTCACCTGGGCCAAATAATTTATAGATGAGGCAGCAGTTTCTTTGTATTACATGTTTCATTTTAGGCTGTCCAAAGGGAAATGGCTTTTACAGCACAGGCTGAGCCATGCATGTGGTTTTCCTGCAAGTGGAGCAGCACTTGCCTAAACAACACATCTGCCTTAACCATGCATATGTGTGGCTAAGGCAGACATCGATCTAAATGTTCATTTGGGCTGGGAGAGGTGGGACAGGGACAGGAAGCTCTGGACGTGACCAGGTAAGTGGGGCTGGGGCTGGGTTGGAGTAGTTTTTAGGGGTGGGGTCTGTTTTAAGGCTCAGGGTGGGGTAGTTTGTTTGGTAAGGGACAGGGTTTTAGGTCTCAGGGCAGGGGAGCATTGTAGTTTTAAGGGCTGGGGCAGGGTTTTCGGTCTCAGGACAGGGGGCAGGGAAATTGATAGTTTTAAGGGCAGGACGGGGTCAGTTTTAGGGCTCCTCTGGGGTTGGGGTCATTTTTGGAAGGGGCAGGGTAAGGGGTAGTTTAAAGGGAAGGACAGGGTCGGTTTTAGGGCTCAGGGTGGGGGAGTGGGGTACTTTTAATGGCAGGGTGGGGTCCGTTTGAGGACTTAGGGCAGGGGGGTCAGGTAGTTTTTTTTAACAGGGACCGAGTGTTAGGGCTTAGGGTTAGGGGTCAGGGTAGCTTTAAGGGCAGGGAATGGGTGGATTACAGGGCTTTGTTATCGGGTGTTAAGGTACAGGGCAGGTGGGCTAGGATATGCAATTTACCATGCATATCCCTGTGTGAAATATGCCCTTACAATGAAATTCAATGTAATGGCATGTGTAGTAAAAAAAAAGGTTGTAGTTTAAACCATGTTGTTAAGGCATGCATGTTTGAGGCATGTGAGGTTGCATCATACAACCCTGCCCAAAATGTTTGTGGTCTCTTTTCATCTTAGCTATCAACACCTCACTTCTACAGATCATCAGAGCTGACACTGTGACTGACTTTGTATCTCACATGGGTCACTTGTACATGGAGAAAGAGCAGAAAGGCAAAGGAGCAAACTTTGCTGCACCCCTACAGACACAGTGAGGGCATGTTGTTACAATGAGTCCACTCATGCTGTTGGTGTGGCATCTCACAAAAACGCCATGCTCAGATTTACAAACAAATGTAATATACCCTGTAGGTGTATTCCTTACATTGGAGTAGATGTTCTGCTTCCTTGAAACTCACAGATTATTATTGTACTCCTGGGAAGCTGTAATGGTTCCAGCTTTCCAGAAATACCCAATAAAGTAAATAATCACTCTTTCAAAAATACTTACCAAAGATGTGCTTGCCCATGAAAACTGATCTTTTTCTTCATCGTGAAATAATGTTCTCATTGAGAAATTCCTTCCCCACGACAACCTCTGATTTTTGAGGTGTTCCTTCCCTAATCTCATTCTAAATACTGATTAACTCCTGCCGCAATAAAGGCTCCAATCAATTCCATGGTGGACTATGACCCAAAAATGTTTGTAAATTGCAATAAAGTGCCTCTTGTGATATGTTTAGCTCCCACCTTTTGCCTCGAACATGATGTGATTTGGACTGAAACTGCACTCGGTCCCCGCTAACCAGGTGCCCAGTGTCAGAGCTCTTTCGTAAAACTCTACCACAATTGACACAGTTTCACCAGCACCCATAAGTAACTAGTAAATAGCACCCCTGGTACCAAGGGTATTGGGACTGGAGAGGGGCTGCAGCACAAATGTTGCCACCCTATGGACCCCTTACCAAGACCATGCAAACTGCCACTGCAGAGAGAACTGAAGAGTCAACATGGCAAACATCCCTGTGTCCTCACAACTCAAGTGGAACCCACTTGACCTTATGCGCACTGTTGCGTTCCCTGCTGGGAGGCTAAATAAAAAACCAATTATCGTAAATGTAATCAATCATTTTACCAACGGCAACTTAATTCAATTACTTCAAGCATTGATTTATTCATCATTACTTTACTTTGTTTCCTTTTTGGAATTTAAGTTCAAGTTTTAACCAATTACATATTCATTGGATTACAATTTCACAAATTATTCACATGTACAGTTGCTATTTTTTCAATGCCCTATGCATTTCGAGCCTCTTGGCTCTTCATCGGGGGCTGAATCTGAAAATAAACAGACAGAATACATACTATTCATTATGTTCCTTCAGCGTATACGAGAATGCAGTTCATGCCTATTTACACATTGTGACTTTGTACTGTGTGAGAGTGATTACATGCTGTTCGGCTGTGACTTCAATAATACCGGAAATAATAAGAAAGGAGTTTTAAGGAAAGTGGTGGGGGTGCTCTGTTCTAAACATGCATGAAAAAATGTTGAGAATTCGAGATAGGCAAGTGATTACCCAAAGAGTAGCCTTCTCAGGTCATGCGATTAGTATAATGCCGCTAAAGACACTAAAGTTAAAGTGTCACACAGAACTTTCTAAGGCTCCGTAGGTACTAACCTTCACAACGCTAAGTATGATAACTCGCGTTTCTATTAACTCGTGCCGTTTCCTGTAGAACCTAAAACCACAAGAGGATTCAACTGTGTTACAGCTGAATCACGACAGAACTACAACATATCGTTTAAAGTCCAAAAGACCCAAAATAACACTAAGGACCGATCCTACCTTCTCATTACACTTGCGCTCGTGGCGGAAGGGACTTCAAAATGCTACTGTAGTCTTAACCCCATGCTGTAAAAATAAATACACGGAATACAATCACAAACCTCGCTCATAACTGAACGGGGGACCAGGCTTATTAACAGTGGTGCTCTGCGTATTTACCTTTCGCGGGTATCTTAACTCGGTAAAACTCAGCTGCAGGGAAACCTCGGTGTCGACTGTGCTTCGACTAAGTACGAGTGCTCGGATGGATCAGTATGTGTTGTTATTAAAGAACGGACTAACGGAAAGGTGCTGTTAGTGTCGGCGGCCATGTTAGTTTGGGCTGTCTGTGGAAAGTGTTACATGTAAAGTTGTTTGCATGAATATCGTGTTAATACTAAAGTGCAGTATTCCAATTACTTCAATGTGCATTATAAAAATAATTAATTCAATAAACATGAACATTTGCAGTCATTTGTTGTCTACTAGTTTTACAATTATATAATTATATCAATATATTTTCTGATCGCACGCAGGCGACATTGGGGCAATATTCATTGGTCCAAAAATAGACACACTATAGCTCAGGTTAAATTCCAGGTTCTCGAGGTCATTAAACCCACCCCCGGTAAAAATCTCACCAAAGTATTGTTACAACGAGAGATCTTTTGGATAAGGAGACTTGATACACAGGATCCAAAAGGGATCAATGATAGGGTGGATTTAGGATGCTTCATATGAATATTGCCCCAATGTCGCCTGCGTGCGATCAGAAAATATATTGATATAATTATATAATTGTAAAACTAGTAGACAACAAATGACTGCAAATGTTCATGTTTATTGAATTAATTATTTTTATAATGCACATTGAAGTAATTGGAATACTGCACTTTAGTATTAACACGATATTCATGCAAACAACTTTACATGTAACACTTTCCACAGACAGCCCAAACTAACATGGCCGCCGACACTAACAGCACCTTTCCGTTAGTCCGTTCTTTAATAACAACACATACTGATCCATCCGAGCACTCGTACTTAGTCGAAGCACAGTCGACACCGAGGTTTCCCTGCAGCTGAGTTTTACCGAGTTAAGATACCCGCGAAAGGTAAATACGCAGAGCACCACTGTTAATAAGCCTGGTCCCCCGTTCAGTTATGAGCGAGGTTTGTGATTGTATTCCGTGTATTTATTTTTACAGCATGGGGTTAAGACTACAGTAGCATTTTGAAGTCCCTTCCGCCACGAGCGCAAGTGTAATGAGAAGGTAGGATCGGTCCTTAGTGTTATTTTGGGTCTTTTGGACTTTAAACGATATGTTGTAGTTCTGTCGTGATTCAGCTGTAACACAGTTGAATCCTCTTGTGGTTTTAGGTTCTACAGGAAACGGCACGAGTTAATAGAAACGCGAGTTATCATACTTAGCGTTGTGAAGGTTAGTACCTACGGAGCCTTAGAAAGTTCTGTGTGACACTTTAACTTTAGTGTCTTTAGCGGCATTATACTAATCGCATGACCTGAGAAGGCTACTCTTTGGGTAATCACTTGCCTATCTCGAATTCTCAACATTTTTTCATGCATGTTTAGAACAGAGCACCCCCACCACTTTCCTTAAAACTCCTTTCTTATTATTTCCGGTATTATTGAAGTCACAGCCGAACAGCATGTAATCACTTTCACACAGTACAAAGTCACAATGTGTAAATAGGCATGAACTGCATTCTCGTATACGCTGAAGGAACATAATGAATAGTATGTATTCTGTCTGTTTATTTTCAGATTCAGCCCCCGATGAAGAGCCAAGAGGCTCGAAATGCATAGGGCATTGAAAAAATAGCAACTGTACATGTGAATAATTTGTGAAATTGTAATCCAATGAATATGTAATTGGTTAAAACTTGAACTTAAATTCCAAAAAGGAAACAAAGTAAAGTAATGATGAATAAATCAATGCTTGAAGTAATTGAATTAAGTTGCCGTTGGTAAAATGATTGATTACATTTACGATAATTGGTTTTTTATTTAGCCTCCCAGCAGGGAACGCAACAGTGCGCATAAGGTCAAGTGGGTTCCACTTGAGTTGTGAGTGTAGTTTGAATAGCACAATCTGGACTTTGTGCTTACCTTAGCAGCACGCATTTGAAAAATTATAAACAGACCAAAAAATCATATAAATTAAGGAGTGCCCAGCCTTCAACTTCTTTCAAACATCCCTGTGTACCATGACCACAGACACTGCAGAAGGTATCTGTAAGCCAACCCTACTACGGGGCTTACAGCCCTAAGGCAGGGTGCACTATATCTTATGTGTGGACATATCTGCATGAGCAGAAATGGCCCTACAATATCTAAGTCCATTCTTGAATAATTGTAAATGCGCATGGATGCCAAAGAGAGTGCATGGGCTGGATACCTGTCACTACGACTTCCCCAGCACCACGATAATTTACTGTACCCAGGGTTGTTTGGTACCAAACAACTCCTCTTAATAAATCCAATGCAGATGCCAGTGCTGGATTTTCTAATAAATGCACACAGTGGACACCTAAAAGGGTTCCGTGAAAACCTACCAAAAACTGGTGTGGTCTCTGACTAGTATTAGCCAGCCTGCTTCCACCAGACATGTTTCTGACCTCATGTAGGGAGAGCCTGAGCTCTCAGAGGCCAGTAACAAAGTTTGCACTGGGCAGAGGTGCTTCAACTCTCCTCCAGGCTGGAATGGCATTCCAAGGTGAGAAGCTTCAAAGCCACTTTTGAAATGAAACCCAAGCATCTCCAGATATTGGAGGATGCCAAACCCCCTGTCCTGCTCCACATTTGGTGGTAGAACCGGCAGGAATAATACTTGTCTCCTCCTGTAACACCCCTAATTTTAGTTTTTAGGTGGCACCCCTGGACCCTGTACTCTATATTCAAAGGCCCTAAGAAGACAATGGACAAAGAAGAGCTGCTCACCCGAGAACAGAGTGCCTGCTGCAGTCTTTTTGTCACGAAACCCTGCTTAATGCCTCAAGGACTTGTCCATCATGCTGTGCTGTCTCGTCCTGCTGCTGTGAGGCTTCCAAGAACCCTGGAACACCCTTAACCATTCACCAATTGCCAGAGAACTCCCTTGGAGTAGAGGAACTACTCCCCTGCAGTCTTCAGTCACCGAACCTGCAGCCACTGGTTTACCAACTTGCTGTTCCCCAGCGACTCCAACACAGCACCCAAGCAAGAAGAGGTACACCAGTTTTGGAGGGTCAGAACCCCCCCCCCCCACCAAGTGAGAGGACACCAGGACCTACCGGAGCCATGCCGTAGCAATACTCGAGGTACTGGACCACTTGCAACCAACACCGAGACAAAGACTCCAATCCGGACTCTAACTGCCCAGAAAGGAAGCAACCATTGAGGGACATCAAGACTCCTGAGACCCACTTTGTGAGTGGCCCAGCTGTCCAGAAATCATCCCTGGAACCTGCCTGCCCCTGACTGTGAAGACCATCTTGACACACTGAGCGGGGCTGACCTAGCTGCTCTGCACCCAGCCCGCAAGGCCTGGGTACAGATGAACCAGCTGTGCTCCTGTGGTCCTGAGACCCTTGTGAACCGATTCCTCATTTGGAGTCCCCCAGACTTACCTGTTAGTTTCCTTGAACAACCTGCTTTGGGGTGGCCCTCTTCTTCATTGTGAACCAGCATCCAACAACCACAGCACCCTGCTCCCGGCCCTCAATCCAGAATGCTCTCAAAGATAAAGCTGGTGTAATATTGGACCTTTTTCTGATGCTACTCTAAACCTCGAAGGTGAAACGCTAGAACCGACTGTATGATTCATATGTTTTTTTTTTGTTTTCTCTATAGACTTTCATTGTGCATAGTTACGCACAACAGTGAGCTATTTTACGAACTTTGAAAATTCATAACTAAAAAAGTACTCACCTGTGAACAAAGTTCTTGGTCTTGAAAATTATATAAAAATCAGTATTATTTTTTCAAATTGGTCTCTGGTTTAATCTTGAGTGTGTGTCTCATTTACTTCCTCTGTGAGTACAACTAATGCTTAGCACTACCCTCTGATAAGCCTAGCTGCTCACCCACACTACCACAAATAGAGTGTTGGTAATATATACTTTTGCCTCTGTATACCAACTGGGGACTTACTGGTCACTCTGCATAGTGTACTTCATTTTAGTGCACTATATAGAGAGCCAGCTTCTTACATAAATGTCTATAAACTCATTTTGCTAGGCTTTCCCCCCACAACTGTCACACCCCTTCCCTGAGAGCATATTAAATTCCACGTTCAGCCCTGCCAAGTGTCACACATTGTGGGTTAGGCTACACATTTGAATGTCTATCCCTGCATCACCACAGTGGCATTAAATGTAAAACATTACTAGCCCTTAATTACTCAAGGCTCTGCAGCTCTAGTATCCATACACTCATAGAGAGATGATAGTGGTTGTCATAGATACACAGTCATTTCAGCCAGGGCCCGGCCTATTTACTATGTCTGCCTCACAGCTTCCCCTCACCTACTGTGGCATCCACCTCTCTTTGATGTAGCTAGCCCACTCTGCGCAGTGTTGTTGAAAGCTTAGGCATTTTTATCCTGTGATGCCGGGACAAGATGTCCCGGGAACACAGGACCGCATGATGGCCTGCCAAAGAGACATGCGCACTTTAAGCCTAGCACGCAGCCATCCACCCACTCCCGCCCTGCTGCAGCAATGGCCTCGCCCCATCTTGACACTCAGTTCAGGAAGGGTGGATGAAAAATAAAGTTGTCATAAATTCACTTTATTACCATTTTATTTTTCATCTCTGGGGCTTTCCTGGGGGGCATTTTTGGCAGTCTTCTCCGTCCTAATGGAGGAGCCGCTCCTGCAAAATAGTGACATTGTGCAACTCCAGCTTAGTCTGCACGCTGCTTTCAGGACTGCCCCGTCCAGCTGCATGACCCGACCAGCACTACCACATGGACCGGTATTGAGAGTCCCGAGGCTCACGGAGATCAGGCCTCTGCCTGGTTAGATGAGCTCTCACACATACCATAGTTTTGAATTCTGAAACCTACATTGCAATATCTGAGTCTTCTCACGAATTGCGAGCTTTAAGCATGATATAAGGCAGTCCAATAGATCTCCAGAAAGCATTTCCGATTTAAACTATAGTCTCTCTACAATGAAGGTAACAGCTCGGTAACTTGAGGCCTCACTCTCTCATCGAAAACTGCAGGTGCGACTGATCCGAGAGATGGTCACAGGTGCTACTGAGCAGGGCTGAGAGATGATCAGCCATACGAACAAGGAACTTCAAGGACGAAGCGGCTTCCTTGAAGAACAATTTACCAAGGTCCTCTGTTGCTCTGCTGTCCTATCGCTCCGTGTGAGGAATTAGTGGTTCATTTTAAACAGTGCCATCGACCTCTTTGATAAACGCTCTGAGCCAGTGTTGTGTCTCCATAGTCATTCAAGTCACACCCCTCAGAGTATGCTTTTTAATTATAGTTCTTGTTGCGTACTGAATTTCTATAATTGGTCTTTCTCTGTTGAGGCGTTCATACTCTGCTGGAGAACTGAGCGACTATCTTGATTTTTAGTTTACACCAAAAGGCAAATGCGTTAACTAGCTTCACAAATATACTTTGGTAATACTTTTTTCTAGAAAAAAAAATATTTGTCACGCTCATCCTCTTTCTAAAAGTAAAACTGTGAGTTTTATTTTCAGGAAAATGAGTAGGTAACACATGATGGAAATTGTCTATATTCAGCTGAACATTTAATTGACAACTTGGTCATGTGTGTGCCTGTTCTCCATCAAAACCTATTTGTGCGAATCATTTTAATTCCATTAAAAAAACGGTAAACTTCAGGTGTGCCTCTATCTGCGTGGATGTGTGTGTGTGCTTGTTCACCTGTAACCTTGTGAATCTGCATATGATTGCATTTGAGTGTGTGTTTGTGAATGTGCAGGTATGTATACGTCACACTACATTTTCCTTTCATACCCCACAGGGCTAGTTTGCCTGACTGACCCAGATAAACAGCACCCATGAAAGAACCCCGAATGCAATAAGGGAACGCTCCCTGTAATGCTTCAACACAAGATTGTCAAATATTTTACTACAGATATGTTTACTTTGGTCTCTGTATAACTTTAAAGACTGCCCAAGTGGATCTGGAGTGTAGAATGTAAATACACCCTTCATGAAAGTCAATGACCATGGCTGTGTGTGTTTGTGCTCCATGGAGCACAAGGATGGAAAAACACTGATGTGACATATAATATACGCTTCATATAAGAGACTGCTTTTATATTTTTTTAGGATAAGAGTGTTGTTTTTCCCTTTGACTTTTATGTCGGCCACCTTCCATGACTCCATTTCACCCTCCAGCAGTTCTTGCCTGCGCTGATTCATCTCTGATTTTTCCTCTTTTCTCTGACCCACCCTAAACTTGGTTACCCAAATCTAATTTTTCATTTACAATGCCAACCTCTGCCACGTTTTCTATCAAGAAGACCTTTGGTATGATAGAAAGACAAGTATTGCCAAAGCCATTCGGTGTATGCTACTTTAACTAAATATGTCCTTACTTGAAATGTCTATAAACTGGATGGAATAAAAGGTTGCTGAATACTACAATGCAGCGTACAATAAACATCCCATCCTAAATTCTTAATGCAGCAAGGAACAACAGAAACAGAATTGAAAAAGCTTGTTATTCACAAAGACAAGAAATGGATGGAAGAAGGACAATCCAAGGTTCAAGGGGGTTCAAGGCTTTTTAATGTATTGATTCAAGAGAATTGAGGTAAAACATACCTCAAAAAAGATATCTAAACTAAAGGCACACACCTTTGGGAAAGGAACAAAGAACTTGAGGTATACTGTGAAAAGGGGCTAGCCCAGGATGAAGGGAATTTAAAGATTTTAAGGATGGGGATAGTAAAAGGGAAACTTATTAGAAATTAGAAGGGCAAAAGTATGATAAGAGACGGTGAAGAATTTATTGGGTAAATGGTTGCGTAACAAGATCATTTCAAAGGATGAGAATAAAATAAATGTATGAAAGGAAGAGATCATCATTCAATAGTGCACTCAATAAAGACATACAAGTGCATGGCTATAACATAGAAAAAATAAAATAAAAAACAGTACATTATACCAGATGAGGATAAATATAGTTGGTTGTAATTATAATACATACATAGGTCAATGCCCCATAGAATAACTTGTGACCTTATGATGGAAATTAACCACGAAAATATGGCCTTGAAAAATTCTATTCGGGCCACCAATAGAAGTTCTTTACGTATTATTATTAATTATACTGTATAGATTGCAAAAGATTAAAAAAGGAAGGACAAACATTGATTGTTAAAATATCAAATATGTAGAATAATAACAGATTGGAAACATTGATCACATAACTTATTCTCAGAGAAATAATCAAGAGATAATGTACTCTTAAATGGGATGCAAAATGAAAAATGTGGAAAGTGGTGCTACTCCTACTAATGGAAATCACAAAATTATACACTTGGAAGTGCATTGCCATTGCAATGGGGATCAAGGTTTACTAGGGTCTGATTTAGAGTTTGGCAGACCAGGTTACTCCATTACAATAGTGTTAATGGAGAAGTGTGGCTCAATGGTTAGAGCGGCAGACCCTGATGCAGAGGTCTAGCCCAGGACCAGGGTTCAATTCCCCGCTTCGGCGGGTCTTGGGCTCAAAATTCCACGGACCTGATAATTCTCGCCTCGGTGCCTATTCCAATCATGGAGTCCCACTCTGCAACTCTGGGCAATAACTTGCTTAATCTCCACAACGGCCCCCACAACGCTAAGGATGCCTGGCCTCCACCTTGGGGGTGCCCAGGAGTGGACACCTCACAGGGAAAGCCAGGATGGGTTCCACAGCAGTATTCGTACACGCGCCTTAAGACCCTTGCGGGTGAGTAGTGTGCTATAGAAGTATCAATTTATGGATATCCCATCCGCTGTTTTATCCTATGGCACTTTTAACACGGCGGGCAGGATATCGGACATGTTTGTTTTCAGTCAGCTGCTAGGCAAAAGCTTCAGCATACAGGGACTCCTTGAAGTCAGCAGAAGCTCCTCCTCTGACTATATTGTGAAAAAGGATATATAAAGAAAAGAACATCCTTGCCTAGGGCCGTGATTGTGATCAGGCTACTTATTGTTTGTACTCCACAGATAGCTGCATCGCCATATGGATGTAATAACAAACATATGTGTACCACCCACGTGAAGGCCTTGCACATAATGCAAAAAGACAGTGTGATAGTATTCTGACGAAGTTCTTTTGTGTCAGCAAGTTTGGTGTTTCTTAGAAACTAACCTGAGTGTCAAAAATGCAAATGTGTGTCAAAAGTTGATCTGTCAAACGGAATGCAGCATTAGGCAAGAACCTTGTACATGTAAATTGGCACTATTTCCTAACAGGCCAAACTCGGGCACATGACACCAGGTGTGATGCTCCAATTCTGTTCCTGCAACAGTGGTGATGTATTGATTTTTCTCACACAGCAGAGGATGCGCCAGTTCCACTAGAGCAAGCACCTAGATCTATCGTCAATGGACAAGGCACAGAAGCAGGGTGTACGACTTTTAAATTCCTGAGTCTTAAAACAGGAGGCAAGCCAGGATGCCCTTGGAGATCACTCTGGGTGAAAGCAAGAGAGTCTAGTCCATCATCAGCAGGGCAGAGGGTAGCAGGCAGGAGGGAACCACAGCAATAAAACACCTCTTCCAGAGAAGCAGCCCAGCAGACTGGCAGTCCTTGTAGCAGCACAGAAGTCCTTTCTCCTGGCAGACTTTTTCACAGGTGTAGTAGTGTCTGATTTTCTGGGGTCAGAGTTTTTATACCGGTTGTGCCTTTGAAGGTGAGGTGACTTCAAAGAGGGTCTTTGAAGTCCACAGAGGTCCTCACTCACAGCTCTGACTCCAGGCTCACTACAGGAGGGTATACAGCCCTTTGTGTGGGGACATAATAAAGACTATTCAGGTGCAAGGGTAAGCTCCTCTCTCCCATCCTGCCCAGAATGCTAATCTGTTGTAGATGGCCACTCAGTGTTACATAAGCTGAGTAGAGGGAATGCAGAACGTCCTGCTGTCACCCACCTCAGACATGTATTGGAGACACGCTGCAGACACACAGGGCTTAAGCAGAAAAATGCCATCTTTCTAAAAGTGGCATTTTTAAAAGGGTAGTGATAAATTCAACGTTACCAGGAAAGATGATTTATCACTACCATTCTAATGATATGAAACATGACTGATCTACTCCTTCGAAATCAGGAATATCAATTTTTACTTGTAATGTGGAATTCTCAATCTTAAACCGTGAGAGCAGTAGTAAAAAAACTATTTTGGGTGTTTTTCACTACGATGACATGCAAAACTTAAAAGTACATGTCCTACCTTTTGATTACCGTGCTCCCTGCATTATGGCCTACCTATGGTCTACCCTAAGCATGTCTTATATTTAATAAAAGGGGAATTTAAGGCTTGGCAAGGAGTTTTAAATGCCAAGTCAACATGGTAGTATAGAAGGTTGGAGCTTCCCGGGGTGTGGACATATGGGTGGGCCACAATGGTTTTCCTGCTAATAAAAATTGTTATATCTGACCTTATGAGCTGATATGACTATTAGTTATTTATGTTTCACTGTTATCACACAGAACTGACTCCTCCTGAAAGACATACCATATATTGCTCTGTATGTACAAGGAACATAGTGGGACCATCAAATGTGAGCAAACATGGATAATCTAAATGAGTGTAACATGTCTATGTAAAATTCAGCTAAAACCCAATAAAGATTAGTTAAAAAAAAGTTGTTATGGCAGTGTAAACTGCACACACAGGCTGTGCAGTGACTGGTCTGAGACAAGGTTAAAGTGCTACTTGTGTGGGTAGCAGAATCAGTGCTGCAGGATTACCCCTAATGTTTAATTTACACATCCTTGGCACAGGTAGTGCACTCTACTAGGGCTTTATAGATATATTAAATATAGTTATTGTGGATAAGTCAATCAAACCATGTTTTAGAGGAGAGTTCACATGCACTTTAGCACAGGCTGGCAGTGGTAAGCAGTGGTAAAATGCTCAGAGTACAAAGGCCAACAAAAGAAATTCAGCAAAGTTGGAGGCAAGTAGGCAAAAAGATTGGGGGAAGACCACCCTACGTTTGTCGGGTCTAACACTCTTTGGGTCTGCATTGATTGGAGATATCGGCCAGTAGGAGCCACAGTGCACAAGATCCTTCCCTTTTGTTAGGGAAAATGACAAAGTTGGTTTCTGTTTGATCTGGGGGTCTCAAGTTGGCAGAGGTAGGTACCATTGTCCAAATAGGGACCCTTGCTTCTAGTTAGGGTAAGGGGGATACACTCTTTGGATAACGCCTGCTCACCCCCTTGGTAGCTTGGCACTAGCAGACAGGCTTATCAAAGGCAATGTGTAAAGTATTTGTACCAACACTCACAGTAACACAGTGAAAACACCACAAATGGACTCCACACCAGTTTAGAAAAATAAAGTATATTTATCTAAACTACACAAGACCAAAACAACAAAAATCCAGCATACACAGTTCAGGAATATGAGTTTAAAAGTGTTCTAGGGTTTGCGTCAAAATAATCCACAGTTATGTCACTTTTAGCCCAAAGTACCTGTAGATGCGACAAAAGTTCCAAGTGGAAGCTGCAGCGTTGAAAAACAAGCGATGCGTCACTCCTGAGACCCTGGGAGGCGATGCAACAACCCCGCTGCAAGCAGCGGGCTTGTTGCAACGAATCCAGTCTGCATGGGGAGGGATGCGATACCTTGTATGGATTCTGGTACGCAGGTTCGGTAGGAAGCGTCTCCCACAGGTACGATGCGACGATCTTCAGGACGGCGATGATCTCCTGTGCAGCAACAATGTGTGGCGCAGTGTTGATCTTCTCCTCTCGCGGCCCCTCAATGCGTTGGCTCTGTGATGATGTTAGCAGTGACGGGATACGATCCCCAAGCAAGCAATGCAAAGGTTTCTCACAACGACGATAGACTCTGCGACGATACTCGCAGCAACAGGAATCTTCCTGCACTGGGGCGATGCGCTCTGCAAGCGAATGGTGCGTCGGTTCTTGCAGTGGCAACAGGCGCTGCAACGATCTTCGCGGTGATGAGAATTTTCTCGCACTGTCGACGATACGCTTCGCAAGTTAGCGATACGTGAACATTGTAGATCTTCTGTTCTTCAGGCAATAACTTCCAGAGCCCCCAAAAATGGATCAAGCACTCTAGGAAGGGCAGAACTCACACAGCAGAGTTCAGGGGGGGGGAGCTGGGGGTGAAGTCCTTTTGTTCTGGGGACTTCTTAACAGGAGGCCAGCTCCTTCTCAGGCCCTTGGAGATCTCTCCAAGCAAGGGGACAAGGCAACAGCAAAGTCCTTCCGCTCTCCTTGGCAGCAAACCAACTGCTTGTCAGCCCACAAACACACAGCAGGACAATCCTTTCTCTTCAGTCTTCCAGCTCTGTCCTTGGCAAAGGTTCCTTCTTGATTCCAGGATGATATAATTTTCTGAGGTCTGGGCATCCTTTTTTATGCCAAAATTCTCTTTGTTCTCTGAGAGCAGAGAGGCCTTGGCCTCGTCACAACCAGTTCTGGTCAGTCCTGGAGCACTTTGTTTTCCTGACTACTTCTTTCCTTTGAGAGAGAGGGGCAGGGTCGTCAGCCACCCAGCAGGAGGTGGAACCAGCATTGTGGAAGGCAGGCGCAACCCTGTTCAGGCCCAACCCTGTTCAGGCCCAGGTGCTATCCCCTCCCACCACTCAAGATGCAGATGCAGCTATTCAGCTAGGAGTTGTAATTTGACTATGTTTGAGGTTACACCTGGGCCCATCCCCTTGCCAAAATGTACTACTCCTCCTCCGCCTGGTGTCCTGCATGGGGTTTCACCCGGCTGCTCCCTTATTGCCAAACATTACACTTTGGGGGAGTCGGTGGGCCTACCAATGGATCCCTGTTCTGGCCCTAGCACGCCTTCACCACGAATCTCTGGAGGGCAAGCTTTAATGAACGATGACTTGAGGATTGTTAGCTGGAATATTGCGGGCATCTCCAGAAATTTAGACCTCCCAGATTGGAACAGCTTTTTTGAGTCTTTTGGAATATGTATCTTCCAAGAGACCTGGTGTCTGGAGCCTTGTTATAAAGTTGGTTATATAACTTACTTTATCCCAGCTATCGCTCCCTCTACAGGGAGAGGTCGCCCTTCTGGCGGTCTGCTCATTTGGATAAGTATTTCTTTGGGCCTTCAGATCATGAACAGAGATTCCAAATCTCCTGACTTGTTAAGATTATCAGTCAGAGGGCCTCTTAGAGGGCGGTCTCTAGAGATCTTCAATATCTATGTTAGAGGCTCCAAAGGGTGTCTGCCATCCCCAACCCTATCAGGGCTTGTAGAAGAACTTACTCAGTGCAGCCCGGATATGTACATCATGCTCGCTGGTGCCTTTAATTGCACCTTTGAGCCCCTAGCGGCAGATGTCATTCTTGGCACTTCGGAAGAGGAGGCAAGGAGGGGTATTCCCCCCTGTCTATAACACCCATTAAGAAGTGGTCCCAACGGGCAATGCAGCTTAATGCCCTAACATTGGAATTTGGTCTGAGGGCGGTGAATGGAAGAACTCCTTCAGACCTTTGTGGAGCCCATACGTTCAACAGAGTAGACCATACATCTAGAATAGATTACATCTTGTTGGACTTTAAGCTCTGGGCCCAATTGCGGGATATGGCAGTACTCCCCTCCACGGATAGTGACCACAAGCCACTTTCTCTGTCTCTGTCCTCAATGTTGCTGGCGTCCAGAGGATCTCAGAAAAAGTCTGTGTTGCGGACAACTGGTGAAGTTTGTCCCTCGAACTGCGGCAGGTGCCTGAATTGGCATAAGGTCGCCCTGGATGAGGGGAAGGTCCTCGAAATAGGATCAATCATGGCTAAGGCTTTGAGTAGGTTAGAAACCATTAGTTTGGAATATTCTGAGGTATCCTCTCTTTTCGGCGACACTACTAAAGCACTAGGCGAGCTATTTCGAACACATAGCCGGGGTCCTCCCGTTAATGATCGCCGGCGATTCAAGGGCGATCCGGGGTGGTTCCCAATGAATTGCCGGAGGGCGATAAGGGTCCTTATTGAAGCAGTCAAAAGCAAGGGATGTGAGCGTATTCGTGCTGCCAGGAAGGAGTATAGGCACGCCATCAGCATAGCCAAAAAAGAATGGGATAATCAGTTTTGGTGTAATTTGACAGAGGCTAGTGCCAGGAGGGATCCTAGGGGCTTCTGGGACCTAGTCAGGACCAGGAATAGGCCAGTCGAGACCTTGATAACATGTAACATACCAGAGGTGTCATGGTATAACCACTTCTCCCTCCTCTATTCTTCCACCCAGGACAATAGGATGGGGCTGTTTGATTTTCCATCTTTTGGCTCCCCAGGGTTGAGTGAGCATTTATCCTTTTCAGCTAAGGAAGTGGAGAACGTGATTAAAGCCCTTGTCCCTAACAAAGCAGCAGGCCCTGATGGGCTACCGGGGGATTTGTTACGCCTCAACTTGACTGAATGGGGGAAACTTATTTCTTCACTCCTTAACGCATCTTACCTTGGTGCCACTCTCCCTGATTACTGGATGGGTGCTGAGGTCGTCCCGATCTTTAAAAAGGGGGCTAGGGACGACCCAGCAAACTACCGCCCCATAAGTTTAATTGATTCCTTGCAGAAGGTGGCAGGAAAGGTGGTCCTTGGGAGAGTGCTCCAGTGGGTAGAGGACAATAAAATACTTTCTGATTTTCAGGCAGGATTTAGATCAGGCACCGGGACCATTGAGTAGACCTTGAGACTTCTGCTCCTCTATTGGAAAGTGGTTGTACTAGGCAAAGGCAGTCTGTATCTTGGTTTTATTGACCTACGGACTGCTTTTGACCTAGTACCCCTTGGTTGCCTGTGGAAGGCATTGTCCGATTTGGGAATGGCCGCCTATCTTCTATGCCTATTGATGAAACTCCATTCAGAGAAATTTGCGCAGATGAGGTGGGGTAAGCAGGGCCAAAAGACTGACAGAATCCCTGTGAACAGGGGTGTCTGCCAGGGATGTGTCCTTGCCCCCACTCTGTCCTCATTGTATGTGAACGGAGTGGTGGAGCACCTTTTGAAACACTCTGCTGATGCACCATCCCTGGCGGGCAGGAGAATACCCACTTTATTATTTGCCGATGACACACTCCTGATTTCAAAATATCCGATGGGTTTACAGAACCTCCTTAACAGCTTCCAATCTTTTTGCGTGAATAGGGGGTTAAAAATTAATACAGAAAAGACCAAATATCTGGTCTTGAACCCCCCGAAAAAGCTTGGTCGGGCACTTGTATTAAACACAGTGCCCTTGGAAAGGGTCAAGGAGTTTGACTACTTAGGCATCCGTCTTAGTGACAGTATGCGGTGGGACTCCCATATCCAAAAGATATTATTGAGTCACAAAAGGGTGGTGGGGGCTCTTCTCAAGAAACAGCGGTCATCCTCCTTTAAGCCCATTGCCCCTGTGTTGGATATTTATATGGTGAGAGGTGTTAGTGCGGCTCTCTACGGGGCTGAGCTTTGGGGTTCCCTGAATGTAGACCAGTTAGCCTTCTCTGAGAATACATTTCTGAAGGATCTGATGGTTCTCCCACAGAGTACCCCCACACTGCCCTTGCTTTTGGATATGGGTTGCCGCCCAATTAAAGATCAGGCAAAATTGCGCCCTCTTCTACTTTGGGCCCGCCTATGGAGAGTCCCTGAACTTTTCAGTTATGCGGAAGGGCTGAAGGAGGTTCTATCGCTGCCCGGTTGGTCAAAAATAAGGTGGCTGAGGGACGTTAAATTCCTGCTTGGGGAGCTGGGACTAGGGGAGGTTTGGCAGACTAGAACTGCCCCCTTAAGTCTGTCCTGAAGAGAGTCTACTGGAATTGGGTAGCGGATAGGAGAATCACTGATTCCAACCTATGTAGATCCTCCAGCGAATTTATCCTGGTGAAGGAAGTGGCCCTCCGAGAACCCTATCTCGACATAATTTCGAAACCCAGAGATAGGGCTTTGTATTTTAAATTTAGAACAGGAGTACATCCAGTGGGGGAATTGACCGCGCGCTGGAAAATCCCGGCCCAAACTACTCCTTTTTGCTCTTTCTGTGCACCTAGAACTGAGTCAGTGGCCCACCTTTTATTTGAATGCCCGGCTTATAAAGTCCCCCGATCCAGGTGGCTGAAACCCCTGTGCAAGGAGCTGGGTACCAGAGATTATATTGTGGCTTTGCGAATTTTGAAGTGTGATACCCGCCTCTTGTTTGTATGTGGCATGGCAAAGTTTTTAGGCTGGGCATGGGTGATCAGGTCTAAAAGGCTTAATGAAATTGTTTAATTTTGGTCATTATGTTAGACTGTCTTAGGTAATTTATTGATGCCATTCTATTTACATACAGTTACGTTTGCTCGTATTTCTTTAGCTTTTTAACTCTTTTATCCTGTTGTATGTATTGCTTTTAAAGATATGTTTTTATCGAAATAAAGCCTATTTTGACTGACTAACTGGCTATTCAGCCTAGGGCTGACTCACTCAGCTCCTTGGAGCCAACCCAGCCCCTGTCACTCACAAACCAGACAGTCAATTCCCAAACAGGTCAAGGCACACAGAAAGGTGAGACAAGACAACAGCTTCTTTCTAAAAGTGCTGTTTTCAAACTCAGGATTTAAAAAACATCTTTCCTAAAAGATGTGTTATTAAATTCTGAATTCAGGGATACCAGAGTTTAATTTTCTATCTTGCTCCTATGGGAAGATATGCAGGTACAAATATAATAAAGGAGGGTCTGAGGGAAGTTTAAAGTCTTATCTGGATCTAATCCCCCTAATTCTAATAATCGCAAAAACAACTAAAATCCATAAGACTGGAACATATGTTAGGCATATACCACTAGATATAAATCTTGAGGCTGTCACAACTCACTATGGTACTGAGTGTGCAATCGAAAGAGGAGGAAAGCAAAGGGAAATCAAAGAAATAGTGCTCAGAATCACTTCAGGATGGTTGGTATCCCATCAATACACAATCATGTGCCCAGTGTCATCGTCTGGGGTCCCAGACAACCTTCTACTGCCTCTCTTAATTATCAGAGAGAACAAGAAGAGAGTTGCATCCTTCTGTAGGATTTTTACAAAAGGAACAAACAGATGGGATTGTGTTCTAGAAATTTAGTGATTTGAGATAGTCTCTAGCGTGCAGTGCAAACTGTGAGGAAGTGTTTTAAAAAGGATAAACCATAGGAGTAGTGTCCAACCCTTTTGCGCAGTATCTCATATGTTTTCCTATTAAAATCAATGTGAGAAGTGAAAAAACAATGATGTAACAGTTAGGAATTAGTCACTGTTCCTACGGTCAGTTTAGATAGCCTTTCAATAGTGAAAAACTAAATTGGCAGTATTTTACTATCAGAGCAAGTAACCTACATTAGTACATGCTCTACCTTTCACATACACTGCACCAAGCCCAAGGGGGTACCATGGGTCTTTCAAAGGGGTGTCCAATGTGCACAGAAAGGGAAGGGTTAGGCCTGGCCAGTGGGGACACTGGTCAGGTCAGCATGGCAGTTAGCAACTGCACACAGGCACTGCGGTGGCAGCCTGAGACACCATTTTAGGGCTACTCATGTAGGTCTTCCTAACTTGAATGGACTGGCCACTCAACCTCTAGTCCATTCAAGTTAGGAAGATCATTGTTAAGGCACGGAGTGTGGACAGACGTACCACCTCAGCAGCACGCTTGTAAATAAAGAAAAAATTCAACAAACAATATAGTGTATATAAAATTAGTAAACAAGTGGTGTGCTTCTCCACCAACAATCACTTTGCTACTCATGTAGGAGGCACAATCAGTGCTGCAGGCCCACACGTAGCATTTGAATCACCAGCCTCGGCACACTCAGTGCACTTTACTAGGGACTTACTGGTCAAACAAATATGCCAATCATGGATAACCAATCACAATAACAATTTATACAGAGAGCATGTGCACTTTAGCACTGATCAGCAGTGGTAAAGGGCCCAGAGTCCTATTGCCAACAACCACAAGTCCAGAAAAATAAAGAGGAAGAAGCAAAAAGTTTCCCTCCACAGAGCATTGAACCCTACTGAGAGAAGAAAAGGAATTAAAAAGATCTTGAAGTACATGTGTGAATATTTTGGAAAAAAAAACCTCATAAAATTCCAAAGGAATTTGATCCCGCCCAGAGGTTGTGCCCTTTGCAAATTGACCTTTTGCCATTTCAACTTCAAGCAGATAAATAGGTTTCTCCAGCTTTAAACACTTAATTTGACTCCGTTTTTGATGACAGAATGTTTCTATAAATGTATTAACAAACTCTACAGAAGCAACATAATCCTTCCAATAGAGGTTTATGATAAGCATGGGCGAATTTTGCGAATTCGCGATTCGTGAATTTGCGTATTTGCGTATTCGCGGATTTGCATATTTCCGGATTTCGCGAATTTTTTAAATGAGGGGGGTGTTCTGTGCAAGTTCAAGTGCCTCTTGTGTGTATAAATGGTCAGAGACCGATCAGAGCAGCAGATGAAGAGAAAGAAGCTCCTGGTCACAGGAACAGCACGAGGATTGTGCTCGTGAAAGTCAAGGATACAAAGGCCTCTATCCAGCATCACAGCTGATTTTCGACTGTAGATTTGGGAAGAAGGCACCCCTGCCCAGCCTCGACGACGCTCACGATTGTTTTTGGGCTGATGAATGAGTCCCTGAATTTGAGCTTCAACTAGTTCCAGCGACCATGTGTGTGTTACTATGCAATCACACCGATGTGTGCAGGGGTCCCTTGAGTGAGCTGTCAGATGAAGAGAAAGAAGCTCCTGGTCACAGGAACAGCACGAGGATTGCGCTCGTGAAAGTCATGGATACAAAGGCCTCTATCCAGCATCACAGCTGATTTTCGACGGTAGATTTGGGAAGAAGGCACACCTGCCCAGCCTCGACGACGCTCACGATTGTTTTTGGGCTGATGAATGAGTCACTGAATTTGAGCTTCAACTAGTTCCAGCGACCATGTGTGTGTTACTATGTAATCACACCGATGTGTGCAGGGGTCCCTTGAGTGAGCTGTCAGATGAAGAGAAAGAAGCTCCTGGTCACAGGAACAGCACGAGGATTGCGCTCGTGAAAGTCAAGGATACAAAGGCCTCTATCCAGCATCACAGCTGATTTTCGACGGTAGAATTGGGAAGAAGGCACACCTGCCCAGCCTCGACGACGCTCACGATTGTTTTTGGGCTGATGAATGAGTCACTGAATTTGAGCTTCAACTAGTTCCAGCGACCATGTGTGTGTTGTTATGCAATCACACCGATGTGTGCAGGGGTCCCTTGAGTGAGCTGTCAGATGAAGAGAAAGAAGCTCCTGGTCACAGGAACAGCACGAGGATTGCGCTCGTGAAAGTCAAGGATACAAAGGCCTCTATCCAGCATCACAGCTGATTTTCGACGGTAGATTTGGGAAGAAGGCACACCTGCCCAGCCTCGACGACGCTCACGATTGTTTTTGGGCTACTGAATGAGTCACTGAATTTGAGCTTCAACTAGTTCCAGCGACCATGTGTGTGTTACTATGCAATCACACCGATGTGTGCAGGGGTCCCTTGAGTGAGCTGTCCATCATCCTGTAACTATTTTAGGATGGCGCCGGCAAGCTGCCAGCGCCATCCTAAAATAGTTACTAAATTAGCTTCATCAGTAAGCACTAATAGATAAAATAAAGCAGGTGCTCGAGCACCTGCTTTATTTTATCTATTAGTGCTTCCTGTTGAAGCTAACTTAGTAACTATTTTAGGATGGCGCTGGCAGCTTGCCGGCGCCATCCTAAAATAGTTACAACAACTTCAAGCTTGAAGGCTTGAACTTTTGCCCCCCGGATCCGCCGCTCGCGCATTTGCGAATTTTCGGTAAATTCGCGGGAGTTCTCGGATTGCGAATTTACCGAAAATCCGCGAGCGGAACGGATTTTGTGCTCATGCTTAGTTTATGATGACATTTCCTAAATTCCTCTCTAATTTGCATATGGTCAACAATTTGTTCCCCTTTGTGTTTAACAATCTACTGTACAATCTACTGTACATCTAATTTTTATCAAAACGTAATATTTGCTTGGCGTGAATACTTTTGTTGGCTATATCCCATATATGTTTGCTTAAGACTATTTGTAAGATTGCCAATTGTTCAGAGAACTCTGTGAATCTTTGCCATCTTGACGGGTTACGATTTGTGCGAAACTTTACATGATCTAATTAAGGGAAGATGCATTTGAACCTACGTTAGGGATGAGTTATAAGAAATACAAGGGGGGTTTAAGGCTTGACAAGACGTTGTAAATGCCAAGTTGACACGGCAGTGTAAACTGCACACTCAGGTTGCCCTCTAAAAGCATTTAATTTACAGGACCCGAGCACTGATAGGGCCTTCTACTAGATAAATTAAATTTGCCAATTGTGGATGTCAATCAAACCATGTTTTAGGAGAGAAACTGATGGGATATGAATTCGATAATCACCTATTATTGGCCTAATATATACAATATAACCGTATAACTGTATAATTAGCTTTGTATCGTTTCGTTGTCACGCTAGCTTACCCAGGCCTATTGATATGACCGAAACCCTTCTGTTTCGTTTCTCTATGTACAAATACTGTTTCCCTGAAATCACGTGATTAAGCTTTCTGTATGAAACCATGATGGCTGGCTTAGCTGTCTGCTTCACTTACTAACTTGTAGCTCAGAGAAACTCAAGGTCACACCTGCCTTTCTTGTGGGATGCGCACATTCTAGCAGAGCCCATTCTGTACTCCCCGGGCTACAGATAGACAGGGAGGCACCTTACTGACCTGCCCCCGGAATAGCTTAGGGCTAGGCTACTTGCAATCAATTGTGCCTTATATGGGTATTCCTGCTGGCTCACTGACAAGTTGTATCTTTCCTAGTAAGGCGACTTTGTGGGGTGTGCAAAACATATATATGCCTTGTATCATCTGTATGTATTCAGTCTCCTCTGCGCACCTTCGAGGGTCGTGTAGACTGAGGCTCCCCTGTCAGGGCTTGTATTTGTTGAATAAATGATTGAACCTTCTCCATTGCCGACTGAATTCCTATTAACGATATTGGTATATGGGCTATTGGTGAGTATGGTCCATTAGTAATAATTTTGAATCCTTCAAAACATATCCACATTAGCACTGGTTGGTAAAGTGTTCAGAGTCCTAAGGCCAACAAAAAGAATTCAGAAAAATTGGAGGCAAGCAGGCAAAAATTTGGGGGGAAGACCACCCCAGGACTGTCAGGTCTAACATGTGCCCCTCCAGCTGAAAGTGGGTAGAGCAACCTAACCTCTTGGGAGTTCTCATTACTTTGGCCGAAGAACTTGGAAAGACTATCAGCATTTGGCGTGGTCTACCCCCAGTCTGAGTTCCACTGTAAAATCCCTTCCATGTAGGGAGATGGGCCACCTCAACAATTTTGGAATCACACCCTTCATTTGCCTTAGCCACTTGAGGGGCCTGTGTTCTGTCTGAATCAGAAAGTGAGTCCCAAAAAGGTATGATCTAAACTTCTCCAGCGCCAAGATCACAGCAAAGGCTTTCCTTTTAATAGAACTCCATCTCTGGTCTCTGAGAAATGAGCTCAAAGAAATGAAAGCTACAGGTTGGTCTAAGCACTCATCCTTTAGGTGTGATAGAACTGCCCCATACCATGTCCTGAGCATCTGTTTGTACAATAAATTCCCAGGAAATAATTGGGGGCCTTGAGCACAGGGAATGTGCAAACGGCCTGCTTTAGGAAGTCAAATGCTTTTTGGCATGCCTCTGTCCAAATCAAATTTCTGGATGCTTCTTTAAGTTAAGCTCTGTCAAGCAGACAACAATGGTGCCGTGTCCCTTGACAAACCCCCTTTAGTACCCTGTGAGGCCTAAGAAGGGTCTTACGTAGTTTAGCTTTTGAGGGCTGCCAGCCCATGTTAGTCTCCATCTTGGCCTGCAGGGGCTGCACCTTACCCCTGCCCACCTGGTGTCCTAAGTATACCACACAACCATGCCCTATCTGGCACCTACTGGCCATGATAGTCAGGCCCGCCTGTTGCAGGACATGAAGCACTTGTTGCAGGTGAAAATGGTGGTACTTCCAGCTGCTTGTGAAAACAGATATGTCATCCAAGTAAGCAGCACTGAAGGCCTCCATAACAGACAAAATCAGGTACAACAGTCTCTGGAACGTGGCTGGAGCATTCTTTAAACCAAAGGACCTTCAGTCTGACTTGGTAGTGGCCCTCTGGAGTGGAAAAGACTGACCTCTCCTTGGCTCCTTTAGTTAAGGCAATCCACCAGTACCCTGAAGTAAGGGCAAAGGGACTCATGAACTAGGCAACCCCTAACCTATCAATCCACTCATCAGCCCCTGGGATGTGATGATCATCCTGAGTTCTGGTGTAGTGCCTAAATGGGCAGCTTTTGGTACCAGCACCGCAGGCCTGGACGAGGAGCTACTGGAGGGTTCAAACACTCCCAACTCCAGTATCTTAGAAACCTAATCTTGGATGCAGGTCCTCACTTTGTCAGACAGCCTGTAAGTTTTATTCTTGCAGGGAGGCTGTTTACTAAGTCCACATCATGGGTACACAGGCGGGTAGTCCCAGGAGTGAGGAACAACAGAGGAGAATGGTCCCAGCAACTTTCAACAGTCCTTCTGCTGCTCTGAAGTCGGGGTAGTATGGGAGAGGTTTACACCTTCCAGTGACCCACTCTTCTCTTTGGAGGCTAAAAGATCAAGGACAGGTTCACTCTCCTCTTCCCCCCCTCCATCTGTCTCCAGCAACATGTTGACCTCAGTCCTCTCAAAGTGTGGTTTGAGACGGTTGATGTGGTGGTGTCTGAAGGTTTTGAGGTCCACCAGATGGGTGACCTTCCTATTTATTTTCAACTATCTCATAGGGCCCAGTCTAATGGTCTTGAATGACCCTGGGCTCCACAGGTTCTATCATCCACACTTTCTGCCCAGGCTGTAATTCCACAGGGATAGCTGTTTGGACATACCACATCACCTCCTGGCTGGCTGGCCTCCAAGTTGTCAGAAGCTTGCTTCCACAACCTGGTCATCTGGCTTATGAAGGCCAGCATGTAGCTAACTACATCCTGTGGAGTTTTCCTGGGAGCTTGTCCTACCATTCTTTCACCAGGCTGAAAGGTCCCCATATCGGATGACAATACAGAAGCTCAAAGGAGCTAAATACAACCCACCTTGTGATACCTCTCTGTAAGCAAAGAGAAGGAATGGCAAGAGGACACCCCACTTACATCTCAGGCAGCCTTTGAGCATTCCTTTGAGGGTCTGGTTGAATATCTCAACAAGCCCATTGGCTTGTGGATGTTAGGGGGGTGGAGAACTTATAAGTAACTCCACACTCGTTCCACAATGACTGCATAGAAGGAGACATAAAGTTGTTTTCCCTGTCAGACACCACTTCATTGGGTAAACCGACTGATAAAATCCAAATTAGGACTGCAGCAACTGCAGGTGCAGTTGCAGTCCTCAGCGGTATGGCCTCTTGATAATTTGTGGCATGGGCCACCATTACCAGGATAAACGTATTGCCAGAGGCTGTCTGGGGATCCATAGACCCACCCTTTCAAATCGGGGGTAAATGACAGGTGGGGGATTTCAGCCTCTGCTTCATTTCCCCGCTGGCTTGGCAGGCAATGCAAGTTCTACAGAATGTATCTGAGGAAATCTTTAGGGGTGAATAAAAGTGGGGGACAAGCCTGGCAACGGTCTTGTCCTGCACCAGATGTCCTACTAGGGCTATCTTATGAGCCAACCCAACTCCGGTAGGTAGGCCTTGTGGTATTGGAGGACGATAAGTGCCCTTGTTGCTCCATGCACAGGTTCCCTAGGCACACTATGCAGAAGGTTTCCCTCCCAGTAAGGTTTCCCTCCCAGTACCTGCTGCCTGAACTCCGGCCTGTTGCCTCAAACCCTCTAGTGTTGTGCACTTTCTCTGTGCCTTGCAGAACTCCTCCTTGGTGGGTCCCCATTCGACTTGCCCTTCATAACGTTCAGGCAGGTCTCCAGGGAGGTAATGTCCTCCTCAGTAGATTCAAGGGTGGCCACCTCTGGCGCCCCATCCACCTCAACTGGGAGACAGGCAGTGGCTGGTTTCTCCTATGCTCCTTGCCCTTCTCTCTTTTGACAGGTGTCTGGGCCCTTATTCCAGGCTTCAGACCTCCTTGACTCCCTTCTTGGGCAGCCATGGACCTTGTTGTGGCACATGTCCACTCAGGCAACCCTAACAGGTCCGGGTGTGACTTGAGCTCCACTTCTTTCCCTAACAAGCAGTCCACAGGCATGGCAGGGCTCACAGCAACTTTCAGTAAGACCTGAGATCCCCCCTACTCAAATGGAACAAGAGCCTCTGTATAATGACCTCACGGTTGTTAGCCATTCCAACCTGGTGAAATGCATTGGGTACAGTTCACTCTGGTGTCACCAGTTGACTACTTACTATAGTCAAATTGGCTCCTGTGTCCCTCAGAGCCTCAACTCCTTGCCCTTTTATGGTAACCCATTGCCTATACTTTGCATGATTGGAGGGCACATTGGTTTTAGGAACCATCTAAATGTCACCCGGGGACACTAAGGTAACCTCACTGATTTCACCCCCACTTATTAGACTAACTCCTCCAAGGCAGGACTGTTCCCAGAGCATACACTCTGACAGAATACAAGAAACTGGTTATCAAGGAAAAAAGTAAATATTTCACAAAGAAAATTCTGGAAGTTAAGAACTCCAGCAGAGAGCTGTTTGACGTAAGAAAAAAACTAGCAAACCTCCCTACGAATTCTCGGAAAATATACAGTCTGGAATTCTGTAACACTCTGGGTCAGTTTTTTGTAAACAAAGTCGAGACAGTGTATAAAACATTCTCAGAATGCAATACCCCGTTGGCTGAGAGAATTAAGATAGGACTAGGGGCACCGGACAAGGGTTTCTTCTTTTTCGCACCTACAGCGGAACAGATTATCCAAGTGGTAAAGACTACCAAGTCAGGATCTCCGTCTGACCCTTGTCCTCCTTAAGTCTTTCACCTGTTCCCAGAAATTTTCAGCGAGCAACTTAGAGCACTGTTCTCTGAAATAATACAATCAGATATGTTTCCAGTGGCATGGAAAACAGCCTCAGTCCGGCCTCTATTAAAAAAATCTAACCTCGACCCTAGTGGATCCAGCAGCTACCAGCCGATTTCTAGGATTCCTTTTCCATCTAAGGTGTTGGAGAAACTACTTAACACACAGATCTCAAACCATATCACTGCCAGAGACTTCCTGGACCACTCACAATATTGTTTCAGAGAGAGCCATGGGACAGAGACTGCCTTGATTATGGAAGTAGAAGAGCTCAGAAGAACTCTGGATGTAGGAAAGAAGGCCGCCTTGAGCTTGTTAGATCTATCGGCGGCCTCGACACTGTTAGCCATGAGATCTTAAGTGGAAGACTAGCGGAGCTGGGATTCCAATACACTGCCATTAATCTACAGTCCTCATATTTAACGGACAGAACTTTCGTAGTAGAAGTAGATGGATCTGGATCTAAATCCTTCAAGCTGACATGTGGGGTGTCATAGGGTTCCTCCCTGATCCCCACACTTTTTAATATATATGTGGCCCCTCTGGCAGCAATCATCAGGCAATGTGGTTTCTCGGTGATATCATATGCAGATGACACCCAGGTGGTGGTGTCAGTCTCAAATAACATCTAAGAGACAGCCGACTGATTCAATATCTGTATGTCACAGATAAATACATGGATGCAGACTAACTGCCTTAAATTGAACTGCAAAAAAACTGAGGAATTGCTACTAGGGGGAAATACCTCCTTCAGGTCCCCAAGATGGTGGCCGGCTGATATGGGTGAATGCCCATCTCCGGTCCCAAAGATTAGAAACTTAGGGGTGGTATTCAACAGAAGACTGATGTTTGAAGGTCAGATCAACAAGCTGGCCTCCACCTTCTGGGGAATCTTAAAAATGATCTGGAAAATCCACCCATTCATCCCTTGGGATGCATTAAAAACTCTAATCACAGCATTGGCCCTTTCGAGACTAGACTACGGCAATGCCCTGTATGTGGGATTACAGTCTCTTTTTTTTTTTTATTAAAAGAAGAAAAAACAAAGTACAAGGCAAAAAAGGAGACAGTGTACAAGGACATGCGTTCACATAGGAGGACACCTAGACACGATATTATACAACAGATCAATAGTACATATTGTGGGGAGGGGGCCAGCGGGGAAACAAATTTAAAGATAATAGAAAGCACATAATACATGGAATGCCGGATCAGGGGGACAGAGGGACTTCGGGGTTGTCCAAGAACGGAGGCGCACATAGATTTCCACGGTATGCGTTCCATTGGCTCCAGATACTATTCCATTTTCTAGGTTTGCCCCGCGCTACATACACAGTCTTCTCTCTGAACATACACCAGTCCATATTCTCCTTCCACACAGATACCGTGAGCGGGCGCTGGGAACCCCACAGCTGCGCTACATCTCTTTTGGCAATCATATTCCCAAGGGTCGCCCACTGCGTCTGGGCCACACTATAATCATTCGGCTCCCACACATTCAACAGGCATCGCCTGGCCTCGGGCTGCAGCACCACCCCCGTTACTCTACCCATCACTGCATGCACATTATGCCAGAACTGCACCACCTCCGGACACTCCCAAAGTATATGGAGGAAAGTTCCAAGCATCCCACAGCCACGCTTACATAACCCGTCCGAGGAATAACCCATGCGAATCAAGTGCGGACCAGTGATATATACACGATGTAAGATTTTGAGCTGAACGAAACGAAGACGGGCAGGAATCGCGACTTCTTTAGGCGAGGGTAATGCAACTTGCCAATCCTCGTCGTCCAGCTCCAAACCATCGCCGGTCCAGACCTCCCTAAGACGCACTAGCAGATCCACTCGGGTATTGATCAACCTCTTATATACCAGGGAAATGGTACTGTCGGGGACGTGGCCGTCAAGGATCCTATCTTCAAGGGGGGAGGACTCGGGGACGACAGTACCCGCAGGGAAAACCGAACTCAAGGCATGGTGAATCTGTGCGTATCGGAAGAATTCCCTGTCACTCAACTCATATTCTGTCTTTAGTGCCGCAAAGGTCGTGATTTTGCCCCTGACCCAAAGATCGCCCACGCAGCTAATACCAATCATATCCCATTTGTCAAACCCTTTCGTTTTACAGAGACATCCCAACCTTTCAGAAGCAAACAAGGGGGTCGCACGAGTCAATCGGTCTTCCCATCCCACAGACGCATTCGCAGCATGCCACACACGTACAGCGATCTTGGTAGGTCCAGATAAATCCTTGCCCGCCGCCTTGGAGTAGAGTGCCCTCCTGTAGTCCCCGCCCGGTAGCAAATACTTATCCATCTCGAACGCCGGGTTAGGAGCAGGCGCATATGTCGCATGATTGATCGCACTCAGTTGCGAGGCCCAATAGTAACGCCTAATATCCGGCAACGCTATACCCCCATCATACCAGGGAAGAGTGAGTTTTGCGAGGGAAATACGCGAACGTCCGTCCCAAATTAACCGTCTCTGCAGGCTCTCAACCTCTCCAAAGTAGCTCGCCGGAATAATATCGAACGTATTCTGAAGCGCATACAAAAACCTCGGCAGGGCCATCATTTTAAAAAGGGCTGCGCGCCCGAGTGGCGATAGTGGCAATCCGCGCCAGCGCACAACGTCAAGTCTCAATCTCTGAAGGGGGGGGAGCAGATTATGTTCGTAATGAGCCGCAGGGTTTAAGGATATAAAAATCCCCAGGTACTTAAAGCCCGTCGGAGAGACCCGAATGGGGCATCTGCGAGGCAAGGGAGGGGGACCGCCCGAGAGCACGTAGACACAGGATTTAGCCCAGTTGATAACAAGGCCCGAATTCTTCCCAAATGAAGTGAGCACATCGAACAAAACATTCAGAGATTTTCGAGGGGATGTAAGGTACAATAAAATATCATCGGCGTATAGCGAGACGCGATCCTCAAAGTCCGGGGAGAGTCGGATCCCCTTAAGCGAGGGCTCCCAGCGCAACCAGGCAGCCAACGGCTCAAGAGCGAGCGCGAAAAGCAGTGGTGACAACGGGCAGCCCTGTCACGTGCCCCTCCCGAGAACAAAAGACGCTGAGACCCGACCATTCACAACCACCTGCGCCAGTGGCTCCGCATACAAAAGTTTCACCCAGCCGATGAACCCAGGGCCGAATCCGAATTTCACAAGAGCGGCCCGGAGATAAGGCCACTCAAGAGTATCGAAGGCCATCGTAGCATCCAAGGAAGCCAAGATGGCCGGTTCATGAAGAGACGCCGCCCTCGCGAGAACACCGTGCAAGTGCCGCAGGTTGAGCGCCGTGTTACGGTGCAGGATAAAACCGGACTGATCCGGATGGACCAGGTCGCTGATAACGTTCGTCAGGCGGGTAGCTAATAACTTAGCCAGAATTTTTGGTTCAGCGTTTAGAAGTGAGATCGGTCTATAAGAAGAACAGCGATCCTGTGGCTTCCCTTCCTTGTGAATCACTACGATAGTAGCAAGATGCTGGTCACGTGGGAGGGAGCCAGCTTCGCGGGAATCTAGAAACATATCACGAAAATATGGAGCCAATTTGTCTTGGCACAATCTATACAGTTCAATGGGCAAACCATTAGGACCCATGGCCTTGCCAGAGCGAATTGAAGGGATTACAGTCTCAACTCTTATTGAAGCTTCAGCGAATGCACAATGCAGCAGAAAGACTGATTCTAGACAACCCCAAATATGAACCAATTTCTCACCGGCTGAGAGACCTTCACTGGCTCCCAGTGGAAAATAGAATTACATTTAAGTCACAATGCCTTGCATGTAAGGCCCTACAGGGTAAAGGACCTTTGTATCTAAGAACTTGTCTTAAAAGATACACACCAACCAGAAATTTAAGGTCAGGTCACTCTCAATTAATGCCAATCCCCAGTTACAAGCAGGCTCGTTGGGGGGGCAGAAGCTTCCTATTAGGGACAGCAAAGACCTGGAACTGTCTACCGATTAAGATAAAGAATAGCACGTCACTCATGGCATTTAGAAAACAACGGAAAACATGGTTATTCTCCAAGTGAAACGTCAGCCTTGCATGGCCACCAAATATCAGCACCCCTGCCTACTCTAGCGCCAAGACGCCCTTAGGCATATGTTCTCTTTACAAGTCTATAAATCAAACAATCAAACAATCAATCAATCAATCAATCATGGGAGCAGGGTCAAGACCTATTTGCATATGGCTGGGGCCAAACTGGGATGTAATGGTGAGCAAAAAAATGATAGATTTAGGCCCAGATCTCTGTACTGAGGGTGAGTGTTTGACATTGTTCAGCATTCCGTCTACAATTGGTATTTTTGCATTTGTCACCCCAAGTGGGACAGGATTGCCCAGCCATGATGATGAGAGAGCGCCAAGTAAAGTGAATTTTGTAGAGGTGCACCATATGTACAAGTAGTCAGCACCCGGATATATAGAGGACCTTTAATCATGTTTAGATGCGATATATGACAAGGCATTTGAATGAATTGACATCTGAAATGTGTAGAACTAGCGTTACAGGTGCAATTCCATGCTTATTGCAATGTAGAAGTGTTTGAAATGAAAGCTTTCATTAATGATAGAAGTGTTTAATTGACTAATAACGTACCTTTGGATGATCTATAGCGAAATGTATAATCATGCTTTATGTACTAGATAATTAGTTTAAGTTAGAGACAATGCTTTTGTCTTTAAGGTTGGAGGCCTAAGTGAACCAAGAAAGTTCTAATGTAAAGCGTGGGGCCTATAACCAGCAGAGGCCTAGTAAATGGAAATGGCGCAGGCTGTATGAAAATGTCTTGCTTAAACACATAAACGATAGAAATGCTTATGAAAGACCTTTAAGAATTGTTGCAACATTTGTAGACTGTGAGTTATGTGTGTATTTCTTTGCAGGCGCCTCATCAAGCAGATAGTAGAGTAGAAGGGCCCATTGTGTATAAGCGTTAGGATGCTAGACTCAGACATGGAGGAGTAGACCAGGAATTCACTGAAGTAACTTGAAAGGATGAAGAGTCTGAGACCCAAGGACGTCTGAACGGACAGGAATGGACTTGTGCCATGTGGAAAAATACAGTATTCAACACCTTTTTGAGGGGCGTCCCAGGAGGCGTGACACTAACATTGTGGGGTTTGGTATTAGGGACAGTGCCCCGAGGGTGGAGGCAGAGCAGACGAGCTGAGGAGCTAGAGAAAGCGGTCAGATGGGCAAAGGGCATAGATGCAAGTCAAGAATGATAGTCTAAGAGAATGTGGGCGAACTTCACTTGGAAGTCACCACGGCTGACACCTTTGGATAGGACGGGTGGTTGTTGAGTAGGGATGTCATCTAGTATAGAGTAGGGACAGACTAACCTGAATTTATGTCTATTATCCTGATGAGTACCAGAACTCAAGTGATAGCAATTTTGTTTAGCCTGATGGTCCTGCAATTGATTCTCGTTCTGTTCATTAGCCGACTGAGACTTTTCCGTAGGATTATGTTTGTATTAGTACCTGTTTATCTGTTGAACCTCTTGCTGAGGTGCCTGTATCTCCAGTTATTTTTGGTTATGTAATAAACCTTCTAAATTAAGTCTTTAGTCAGTGGTTCTTTGGGGAAAGCAATTGGGTATTTTGAGTTTGATCTGTTTAGTGTCAACTAGGTTGCCTTATTCACTCCATGACAGGTAAAAAGGTCCAGTCGACCTGTGATGGGATTCTAGAGAATGGGAAGCAGACTCTAGAGGTGAATTCCCGCCGTATCAATTGGTAGCAGTGTCGGATGGTTATCTTCTGAGTGAGGGTAATCTAGAAGTAGGTTGAGATTTCCCTGAGGCCCATAGAACCCAAGGATGAGTGTCCAGAAAATCGCGGATGGCGTTCCATGGAATCTGACGGAGAGTAACAGTGCGGCAGACAGCAGCAGGTCGGAGGAGAGTGAGTATGAAAAGGGTCATGCGTTGTTAGATTGCGATGTTATGTGTATTGTATGTGTATTGTCTTGCGGAGTTGAATGCCTGTAGTGTGGAAGAGGACAGGTTGTGAGCGCGCGCAACCGGTGAAAATCTTAAGCTCAAGGGCAGTTTAAGTGGTTCGGGTGTATCGAACACCCAAAGTAATTGTCGACCATTGTGAAAGGGGGTCATGAGGTACCATTGATCGCCCACAGGACTGAGATAGGGGGAACGCGTGTGTGAGTGTGTGGGTAACGGACGCTGGTCGGAAGTTACCGTGAACTTGTAACCTATCAGAGTGGCGAGTGTCCGGTCGTTCGCGGACAGACATTTGCCAGTTGGTGACAATTACAGTTAGACTGTGGCCGTACAGTCAGGGAAGTGGTTGCTTGGTCGGAAGTAATCATTTTTAGTGTATGATTGGGACGCATGAGAGACCGCGAGAAGAACGGAGAGAGGAGGGGAACTGCTGCGAAATGGAGGCGAGTGACGTCAGAAGGAGCCGCGCTGTGATAGGGCGGTTGGTGTGAAGCCGCGCTGTGATAGGGCGGTTGGCGTGGAGCCGCGCTGGGATTGGTGGATTGTCATCAGGAAGTACAGCGAGTGTTGTAAACAAGGAAACGCGCTGTTTTCATCATGAAATGTTTTAAGATATTGCGAAAGTGTTTTAAAGGAGAAAACAGGATAGAACCTCGGGGTGGGGAGGAGGCTCCACCCGAGGATACCCCAGCTTACTACATGGCAACGAATGTTGGGTTGCATACCATATTGTGGCTCGATAGTTGGTGTAAGATGACAGATGGAAACGAGGAATTGACTTTTCCTAAATATGGAATGTTTAGACTAGAAGTGTTATACCAGTTGAAAGCGATTATGGCTGCATTGCGACCTTTGCCCAGACCAACACAGTTCGAAGCACTAAACGCATGGATAAGGGCAGCCCACGACAGGAACAGAGATAGGAGACAAGAAAGAGTGAAACGCTCGGTAAGGGCGGTTCAAGAGGCGAGGTGGGATGCCATGGAAAAGAGATGGAGGGTACAGACCATTGCAGTAGACAAGTTGTATCCATTGCTGGAAAGTACAGGCAATGGGCAGAAAAAGAGTATAGATGATGAGGAAAGCGAGACAGACGACAGCCTGATAGAAAGGCTGTTGTCCGAAAGGCCACCCCCATACAATCCAGAGTTGCAGGGAACGCAAACACCGACAAAGCACTGGGAAGCACCAGCAGGGGAAGGCGGGGTTCCAATGGGGAACGGATGGGAAACCCCAGGGGACAAGTTTACCCCAGAAAAGGGAGAAAGGGCACCCCCACCCTCCCCAGTGTCGAGAGTAGTTGGACGGTTTACAGTACAGAAAATCAGGGTAGAAGAGGGTGTCTATTCTCAGAAATTGCCAGATGCCCTGACTGTACCTGTCACCATAGGTCCTATAGTATCAGTGTACAATCCAGAACAGACCCAAGGCGAGAGTCCACCAAAGATGGGGAGCGAGAGGAGTGCTAGTGAAAGTAGGACTGGTGCGGCAGATGGGTGGAAGACCTTACCCAGACCAGTAGAACGGAGCACCCCTTTGGTGGCATCGGTAGACTCCTCAGAGGAGAAAAGAGGTTGGAGGGATTCGATGGATTTGAGAGGACCGAGGCCGAGGTCGATGAGGGAGTTAAGGCCAGATTTGAGAACTTGGGAAACAATTGTGGACACCCAGAGCGACAGATCATAGAATGTGTTCGGGACAGAGAACGAGGAGAATAGGATGGGTTCTCACTGTGCAGCTAGCGAAAGCAGGCAGGATTGGGAAAACGGAGGTGTGGGGAGCAGGGAGATGTCTCATCATTCCTCCGGAGATAGGCGACAGGAGTGGGACTGTAAGAGTTGCGAAGGTAGAAGGGTTCCTCCTAATACACCTGAAGAGAACAGGAGAGGGAGTCAGGAAGGTGGCGGAAGGGACTCTAAGGAAACCTCTAGCCAAGGCACATTGAGAGCGGCAATAAAGGCAAGGAGGTTAGATGTGCTGAGATTAAAGTCAGAAGTAGAGGAAATAGTGGAAGGTACACTGCCACTAGAGAGGATTGAACTTTACGAACCAGATGAGTTGTTGTTTGTGGCAAAAGATGTTACTCGAAAGGCTAGGGTAGCTCATGAGAAACTTTCTGAATTGACAAACAGGTATGTGGTGGACTTGACAAAAACGAAAGCCCTACAGGGGGGGCACAGGTTACAGTATTCAGATCTAGACCTAGAAGAAAAGAGGGTGATCGGATTAAAAACCCATATTAGGGAACTGATAATGGGAATCCGGACCTGGTCCCAGCTGGAGAAATGGGAAGAAAGGTGGTCAAAGAAAAAGACAGTCAGACGGAGTGTTATCGAGACATCCCCGGGAGGAGGGTTGATGCACGCTGAAGCGTACCCCTTGCGGGAAGTGGCTCATGGGGGATATGTACATGTACCCTGGAGCAGGGGAGACCTGGCTGCTTTTACGAACACATTTCCTAAGTTGAGGGAGAGTCCAGTGGAATGGTACAAGCAGGTAGAGAGGTTTGTTAAAATTTCTAAGGTGCTGTGGATTGATCTGAACACACTGTTTGATATTGTGGTTCCAAGTGACTTATGGATAGCATGCAAAGTCAGTGTCGAATGGCCCACTGCGGAGCCTGAGAGAGATAGTGCCACAAAGGGACCGTCACCTAGGGTGATGACAAAGTACGAGCAGGCGATCACGTGGCTAAAAACTAGAGTACCACCACAAGACATTGATTGGGTAAAAATAGACCGTACAAGACAGGAACCTAAAGAGACAGTGCATGAATTTTATGAGAGGCTATTGTTGATCTTCAAGCAGTTCAGCGGATTAGATGTGATGGATCCGAAGGATATGGGACAGTTCGTATCCAAGTTTGTGCTGGGATTGAGGCCTGATATCTGCCTTATGATACAGCAGCATTTGATTTGTTGGCAAAACAAACCTCTAGATGAGATTTTGAGGTATGCAAGGTACTGCTGTGATGAGATAGACTCGAAGACAAAGAAGCTTAAGGACAAACTAATGTTAGTCCAGATGCAAGCAGGAGGACAGGGTCAGTCAGGAAACGGCACCATGGGAAGGCGATCAGGGGGGCAGAAGAAGGATGGGGAGGAAGGTCCGAGACCTAGGATAGACATAGAGGCCCTGAAGAAGACGACCAGGTGTCATCAATGTCACGAGGTCGGACATTGGAGACGCGAGTGTCCCCATAACCCAGACAATCAGGTACAGGAGCAGGAGGAGGAGGAAGTCCAAGCCCCTCCGGTGAGGAAGGTGACAGTGCCTAAGTCTCAGATGACGAAAGGGGGGTCTTCAGCCCCTAGAGCTCAGTTTCCCCAGCCACCAAAGATTTCAGCAGGGAACAAGGTATACCACCAGATGCCTTTCATAGTGGAGGGGGATGAGTGCTATTACTTTGACCCAGTGACAGGTCGGTACCAGGATGGGGAGGAGGGTTGTACCCTTGGAGCAGTACTGGAGGTAGATCAGAGAGGACCGTTTGTGGAGGCGGATGTAGGTGGACATCCCACCACCTTTTGGTTGACACGGGCGCTTCTCGCTCCACTGTGCGGTCTGCGGTAGTTCCCAACTTGCCCCTCTCAGGACAGACCATACAAGTGGTAGGAGTAGCAAACAGAAAAATGACAAACCCCCTGACTGAGCCGGTTCCTGTGAAGATTGGAAGTTTTAGAGATCGACACCAGTTTGTGGTGTGTGATTCCAGTCCTGTGTGTCTGTTAGGAAGGGATCTTTTGTGTAAACTTAATTGCACCATCTATTGTACCCCCAAGGGAGTAGAATTGCAGACTAATGATGATGATGCTGATTTTAAGGTTGCAAATACGCAGGTGTGTATTGAATTGTACCCTGCCATAACGGTGGATGAACTCCCATGGGATTTGAGGGATTCAGTCTCGCCGGAAGTGTGGGACTTTACAGGGGAAGAGATTGGACTGATAAAAGGGGTAGAGCCTGTCCGAATCCAAGTGAGACCAAATGCTGAATTCCCGAGAACACCACAGTACAAATTGACCCCAGATACACTTGCAGGTATTAAACCCCTGATTGAGTCCATGATTAGACAAAGGATTCTGAAGGAGGTTATGGGCAGTCCCTGTAACTCTCCGATAATGGGTCTGCAGAAGCCAAGTGGCAAATTCAGGATAGTGCAGGATTTGCGAAAAATTAACAACATTGTTGTCCCATGCTGTCCAGTGGTACCGAATCCATCAGTGATACTGTTTCAGATACCGTTCCAAGCTGAATGGTTTTCTGTGATAGATTTGTGTCAAGCCTTCTTTTCCATCCCATTGCATGAAGAAAGCCAATTTCTTTTTGCGTTCAAAATAGAGAGTCGCGTTTTAACATGGTGTCGAATTCCTCAAGGGTATACAGAGAGTCCATCGATCTTTAATCAATTGCTGAAAAGGAATTTGGAGAGTCTAGTACTGTCGCAGAATTCGGTTCTCGTACAGTACATAGACGACCTCCTTGTTGCGTCAGACACCGAAGATGCATGTAGGATTGATACCATTGCCTTGCTGAACCATCTGGGAAAGAATGGACACAAGGTGTCTCCCAACAAGTTGCAGTACTGCCTACAAGAAGTGCAGTATCTGGGTCACAGAATAGAGCAGGGAAAGAGGAAGGTGTCGCCTGACAGGATCGAAACAATCATGAGAATGAACGTGCCCTCGACCCAAAGGGAGGTTAGAATGTTCTTGGGCATGGTTAGCTACTGCAGACAATGGATTGTTAACTTTTCCCTGAAGGCGAAACCCTTGCAGAAACTGACACACAAGGACGTGAGTGATCCGGTACCATGGGACTCAGACTGTATGATGGCTTTTCTTGACCTGAGAGAGGACTTATGTCGGGCTCCGGCTCTGGGAATGCCTGATTACAATAAATAATTTGCATTGTTCTGCTGTGAAAGAGAGGGATGTGCATTGGCAGTTTTAGTGCAAGATCATGGAGGAGTCCGTAGACCAGTTGCATACTTTTCGGCTACCCTAGATCCAGTGGCCGCAGCGTTGCCCGGATGTCTCAAATCCGTTGCTGCAACAGGTGTCAGCATTGAAAGATGCGAAAGTATAGTGATGGGATATCCACTGACAGTGCATGTACCGCATTCTGTAGAATTGCTGATGACCAGGACCAGGACGCAGCACCTGACCAACAATAGGCTCACACGCTACGAGCAGGTTATACTTGCAGCGGAGAATGTGACTCTCAGGAGGTGCTCTGTCTTGAATCCTGCTACCTTGTTGGCATTACCCAATGATATAGATGATGATTGGGAAGATCATGATTGTCTTGATGTAACTGAACTGTGTACCAAGCCTAGGCCGGATATTTTTGATGTGCCATTGACTGACCCTGATGAAATTTACTTTGTCGACGGCTCATGCATAAGAGACAATACTGGTCAGCTGAGAGCAGCGTTTGCGGTTTGTACCATCTCTGGAATAATTGAAGCAGCCTGCTTGGAAGGAGTACACTCCGCGCAGGTGGCTGAGATAGTTGCATTGACGCGTGCCTGTTTGGCAGCCAATGGAATTCGGATCACCATTTTCACCGACAGCCAATATGGATTTGGGGTGGTTCATGACTTCGGTCAGTTGTGGTCCCAGAGGGGTTACATGACATCATCGGGCTCCCCAATCAGAAATGGCGAGTTCATCAGGTTATTGCTGGAAGCTTTGCAGGGTCCTGCAGCAATAGCAGTGGTGAAATGTACAGCTCATACAAGAGGAAGTGACTTTGTGACAATGGGAAATAAATATGCTGATGAAGTCGCACGCTATTGTGCAGAACAAGGTTATTCCTTTACCGAACAAAGCATTGAAGGACCAAGGGAAAGGACTGAACTAAGCATGATGCTTGAGATGGCAGACACATGGGAAGAGTTGAGAGACATGCAAGGGCAAGCGACAGAATATGAGAAAAGGGTGTGGACATTGCCTGGTTGTACCAAGGGAGACTTGGACATGTGGGTTTCTGCAGATGGAAGGGCTGTGTTGCCGAATGAGTTGGTGAGTGCAATGGCACGACAGATACATGGTCCTGTGCATCTGGGAAGGGATGCGATGTGTCGTGTGTTCAGGCAGACATGGTTTAACCCAAAGTTTAGACAGGCTGCAGAAGCAGTGTGCCAGAGGTGTATAACATGTCAACAGATAAATGTGGGGAAAAGAACACCGGTTACACTAAGTCACATTGGAAGGTCCGGTGGACCTTTCTACAGGATGCAAATAGATTTCATTGAAATGCCGAGGTGCAATAGCCTTAGGTATGTCCTGGTGATTGTGTGTGTGTTTTCTAGATGGGTTGAGGCATATCCCACTCGTAGGTGCGATACACTCACGGTAGCCAAACTATTGTTGAGGGAATTGGTGCCACGATTCGGGGTCCCGACCTCTCTGGAATCAGACCGAGGAAAACATTTTAATAGTGAAGTTGTGAAGATGCTTTGCACTGCCCTGAACATTGATCAAAGACTGCATTGTAGCTACCGTCCAGAGGCGCCTGGTATTGTAGAGCAGATAAATGGGACATTGAAAGCCCGAATGGCAAAGGTGTGCTCATCTACATCCCTGAAGTGGCCAGATGCACTGCCGTTGGTACTAATGAGCATGCGTAGTACCCCAGATAGGAGGACAGGGCTCTCTCCTCACGAAATCTTGATGGGGAGGGCTATGAGATTGCCATCGATTCCTACGACTGCTTTGCTGAATATCACAGATGATGTCATTCTTGACTATTGCAGAGGACTTTCTGATGTCATGCGTTCTGTGTCCCTTCAGGTGCAGGCTGCTGAAATCCCGGCTTCTAGCGACCTTTGTCACGACCTGTGTCCAGGAGACTGGGTTTTCGTGAGAAAACACGTCAGGAAAAACTGCCTGGATGTGCGTTGGAGAGGTCCGTTCCAGGTTATCCTAATAACCACGACATCTGTGAAAGTTGGTGGATTGCCAAATTGGGTCCATGCTTCTCACACCCGACGAGCTCCAGCACCCAAGGAGGGAACAGCTCCCCTCATAGACGAAAACAATAACGAAGAAGAAGATCCGGGTGAGGGGACAAGTCAAGCTGTGGAGGTGCCTGTGGAAGTTGGGGATTCCCCGAGTCAGGCTGTCTATGATCACGACGACAGTGACACCGAATCTGCCCAAGAAGAGGAAAGTGGCGGAGAAGGTGATCTGAGTGCAGAAGAGCCTGAGAGTGGGGACGAACAGGGTGTGCAAACAAGAAGCAGACGAGCAAGAGGCGCAGAAGCTCATTGGCCTGAGAGACAGAGGCGAAGAAACGTGAGACTGGCTTCTGAAAGAGAATTTGCCCCTGTGTCCGAAGAATCTGATCTGGAAGGGGAAGAAGGAGAAGCTGAGCAAAGGGGTCTGAGAAGGTCAAGGAGAGTGCGAGTACCTTGCGGAAGATACGCTACTCCAGAGTGGACCTACCCTTTCGCAAATGCTGGGGCTACCAATGCCAGGAGTACTGAGGTCCGGGAGGGTGAGGACAGTGACGGTGATCAGCACGATTCCCAATGTTAAGCTGGAAGTGATGTTGTTGGTACCTGGACTTGAAATTGAAGGTATACTGACACTCACTATTCCTAATCCCCCTCTCCTAAGCAAGATACGTGATGTACTCCTGGATAGATTGATTTTCCCTACCTTTGTTCTGGACATGCCAGTCTATGATGAAGTTGTGCTCCGTATGGAACTCTTAGATTATGTGCTGCAGGCAATCGGATCAAGTATAATCATCGACTATTGAGAACTTTGAACTTGAATTTGAACTTTGATCTTTGCTTGAACTTTGAATTGCTTAAAAGACTTTTGAAAAGACGTTGTCAATAGCTGTTAACTTAACCTAGAGTCAAGTGGAAGAAGAACAAATTTAGGGACCTTCCACAGAGGACGGAGAAGGGTTAAGGCTGTCTGTTGATTGAAGCAAAAAGAACAACTGAAACAGGGTTTTCAAGCTGCCAGACGTGGTTCAAGAGACTCGAATAGCAGAGAAAGAGACTTTGGGTGCTTTCCAAGAACGAACTGCTTTGTGCTGAGACCATGGCGCCTGGGAACCCGAATCGTAGAGCCAAGTGCATAGTAGGCACTCTTTTAGCTGTAGTGATTCTTCTTATAGTTATAGTAGTTTCCGTTTCCTATTTTGCACCACACAAGCAGGTAGAGGGGGCTGGGGGGGCACCGACACCTATTACCCCTAGCCAGAAGGAAGAGAGAGAAAGAAGAGAGAAGGCCTTGCTGGCTGCAGAAAGTCGTAGGTTACATACAGATCTGTCTAAGGGAAATTTTGGACAGAACGCGTATGCAAAGCTGCTGTATGAATACATTGATGCGATGGATGCGAAAGACTGTTACGTGTGTATGCAATTGCCAGCTTCAGTAGATGAGGGTATCCGATACCATCACCTTCCATTGACATATGGGATATCCTGTAGTTTGCTGATTAGTATCCTGTATGGGTGAAATCATTTTGAATATTTCTTTTCAAATTATGATGCTGTGTTTCCAGAAGTCCCGAATTACAAGCATTTGAACAAGTGGGACTATTATAAGTCTGAGGACAGACTTGGATATTTTTTCATTCCCACTCAAGAGCTAGACACTCCATATGCACACCGACACAACTTGACCTATTCACTATCCGAGGTAGAGAAGAAGTTCATTGAGCAAGTGGAAGATAGGTACACGAAGCAAAAGAAGTTGCGAGATTCAGGTCAAGGCAAGGTAGATTGGACCGAAGAAGAGAAACAGCATAAGTCAAGGGGGAGTTATGGTCCAATAGCTCTAGATGTAGTACAGAAAGGAAAGTTATGTCTTCATCGACCACAGACGTATTATGAAAATGTGTACGTGGGTCAGACCACGTGTGACCACACCTTCACATTAGAGTATTATACGAAGGACTTCCTGAAGAGTGTGGTTCAGGTGATTCCTACTGTGTATTTTGTCTGCAGAAGGAATGCGTATGTGAGATTGCCAGAGAAGTGGTATGGAACGTGTTACCTGGCAATTATCTTTCCCAAAATTTACCACACTGAGGATTTTGCTCTCTTAGAGGGAGGGTCTCAGAAGAGGGTGAAGCGGGGGGAGAGTGCAGGAGCCATAGTTGGAGACGTGTTTGGGGCAGCGATACCCATTCATTCATTCAAAAACTTTATTCGATTCCGGCAAAGAATCATAAAAGTCAAAACAATACATTTAAAAACATGGTTTGAAATTCATTTGAAAACAATTTTGACCTATAACACTAACTTAGTCAAAAAGAAACATTTGATTATATAATCACAGTTGTAGCCCATAGCTTTTCAATCCGATTAGGTTAAGTTAATCATAAATTCCTGATACCTATAGAAAAGTCAAGGGCAGAAAAATCATAAACACAATATAGATGGGCTACAAAACAAATTCATAGAGCCGAAATTAACCATACCGTTTTCTAATCAATAATGACACACGTATAAAATTTAGCATTGCACAACAAACATCAGATGTGGACAAGGTTAACAAATGGTCATAACCCTCTTTATAATGGCATGGTTGCTTTTCCTTAAGGATCGGCTTAATAAACCTGATTCTCGGATCCTTATATAAGGGGCAAAAGAGAACAAGATGCATGGTACTTTGGCTAACTCTATTGTTACAGGGACAGGGGGGCAGTCTCTCACACCAGCTCCCCTGTTTTGGAAACGCAAAAAGAAAGTGCAAAATGTGTAACCTAAACCTTGTCAAATAGAATCGCCATTGCACATGATTTGTAAAGGTTAAATAAAACTGATGCTGAAAAGTAACCTTAAAAGCGTGAGGGCTAACCAAGGAATGCACAAGTGAGGATTTCCAATAACTTGATTTGATAACAGATTTAATATCTCCCCGAATATTTTCAGGGTTATCAAAAATGTCACCAAGGCCTATTTTGTGGAGTGTTGTATTAACATAGCATAGCCACGGGATCTTATTCGTGTTTGTCAATTTTAAACAATCCCGAAGGATGTCTCTAGACAACTGTAGATCCTCCGATAGCCATATTTTACCCCATAATAATAGGGGGGAAAGGTGTATGATGTCGCTCACATAACTCAGACCTATCTCCTCATGGGCAAATCTATTTGAAGAACTTGATGGAATAGCCAATAGACGCTTTAAAAATTTGTTCTCAGTGGTTTGTATTATGTCAGGGCTTTCGATTCCCCAAACCCCTGCCCCATAGGTAGCTACCGACACACATTTTACTTTATACAAGGTTTTTAGATGTTCGACGGGTTTTTGATCCAGCTTCCCACAGAAACGGAACAGACCTTCAATAGAGCGACTAGCACTCTGGACTCGAGTCTTCATTATCGGGGCCCAGCTTAATTTGTTATTGAAAAGGTTTCCCAGATAGTTAAAATTTTCCACCTTTTCAATAATGGCATTATTTACTACAAACTTTCTGGTTTTTGTGACCTTTGGGCCACAGACCATGGCAAATGATTTGGTGAAGTTTACCTTCAGGTCTAGGTCCAACATGAAGCTATGGAAGGCATCAAGACATTGCTGCATGCTGTTTCCTGTGAGTGTCATTAATACCGTATCGTCGGCATAAGAGAGCATCGGTATGCTCCTACCATTAACCTTAGGGAAATCATGGCAGTGGTCCAACAAATATTTTTCCAGCCCATTAGTGTAAACTAGAAACAAAAAGGGGGCTAAAATACATCCTTGACGGACGCCCTCAGTCGAGGGAATGGATTTAGTCTTCTCTCCCCCTGGCCCGAACCTTATAGCTACTGTGGTTGCTTCATGGAGTCTACGGAGCAAGTGGACCAAAGGTTCCTCGAAACCCATAGCCTCCATCATTTCCCACAGCTTGCTTCGACACACAGTGTCGAATGCACTTGAGAGGTCCATGAAGGCAAGATGGATGGAAGAGTTCATTGCCTTCGTGTATTTCCCTATAATCAGAGCCAGGTTCAGGCACTGTTCGACGGTGCCTTTGCCTTTTCTGAACCCATATTGGGAATCTACGATAAGGCCCACCGAATCTGCCCATGTTTCTAGTCTGGCTAAGATGACCCTACCCAGTATCTTACACGATGCATCAATTAGAGAGATTGGGCGATAGCATCGGGGATCAGATCTGTTGCCTTTCTTAAAAATCGGCACCACTACTGCCTCCTTCCATGAAGTTGGAATACGGCTAATAACAACTGCTCTAAATACATTTAACAATAAAGGAGCCCAAATCTTAATGTTGTGCTTAAAAAAGTCCAGTGGGACTAAATCAGGACCAGGAGCTTTTAATGATATGCCTTTCAACAGAGCATCTTCCACTTCTTGCAGGGTGAGTGATAAGCTCAGGGACAGAGAGGATTGTGGGACCACCAAATCCCTAGGGTCTCCTATTAAAGGTTCGTTAAGTGAGATTCCATGTGGATTAAAAATATCCCCAAAATGTGACTCCCATGTTTCACATGCGATCTGCATCACGATATTGTCCTTGCCATTACTTATAAAAAGGGGGCGATTAATTACTTCCCAAAAAAGCCTGCTATCCTTCAATTCTGAGGCCTTTTCTAGATCTTCCCAAGCTAGATTTTTTAAATCCAGCTTCCTTTGTCTAATGGCTTCTTTATAGGCCAGTCTAGATGCCCTAACCAAATCTATGTCCCTAGGTTTTTGTTTTAATGCCACCTTCAGGGATCTGTGTGTTGCCGAGCATGCAGCATCAAACCATCTGGGCCCTAACCTTTTATTTTTCCCAATTGGTTTTGTGAGCCGTTCAGCTACATGCCCACATAATAACTCAAAATTCCCTATAACCTTTTCAGGGTTAGCTGTTGATGATAGACATGCTTCATATTCTGTGCTATATCTATTTATTATTTCGTCCTCTAGACCTGCTGCGTCTATTTTGCCCCACTTAAGAGTGATACCTTGGTTTCTGTTATACTTTATAGGTTGTTCCCAGACAGAATGTTTGGGTTTAACAGGACAAAAGAGGGATAGAGTCAAAGGGTTGTGGTCACTGGCAGCATTAGCGATTACTTCCAGTTTATCAACATAGTGAAAATACCCACTGGAAATGATTGCAAAATCGATGAAGCTCGTCGTGCCTCTACTTCCCTGAAAAGTTGGTATCGGAGCCAAATCTGGACCAACCCAGGGTTCTACTATAGATAAATCATTTAAAATAATGATATTATTTAAAGCGTCCCCCTGTGGTGTATGTTTAAAGTGAGTCAAAGGAAAGTCATAAGAATCTCTCAAGCCACACACCTTCGAGTCCCCATGGGTGCATAACGAGCAGTTGAAATCACCCACCCAGATGACAAAGAGTAGGGGTTGCTCGTGGCGTGCCCTGGCTATGGCCTCCTCTAACTTCGACATAACAGTTGTCTCATTGTTATCAAAGATGTTATAATACCAATTAATTAATAACAGTGGTTCAGGAAACAAATTCACCAACATCATCACTTGAAACCATGGGGTGTCAGCTATCTTAGTGATTACAGGTTTACACAGTTTTAACGAAATTGCTGTCATTAGACCGCCTTTGGCCCTACCCGCTTGTGAAGGTACCGCTAGGGTATTAAAGGCACAAAAGCCCTCAATATTCTGAGTGGAACGGCTCCATGTTTCCTGGAGGCACAAAATGTCACAGACACCCACAAAATCTAACCATGCCTCATCCTCCAGTCTTGAAGCAAGCCCAGCAATGTTCCAAGAAATTAGGCACATCCTTGATTCGCTATGGTGCCTTATGGCTGACTCAGGTAGTACTTCCGGATTTTGCCCTATGATAGTTAGACTTGGTGCACTTTCTATATTGATACCAGCCTCAGGGGCTTGGGGGTTAGAAGCACGATCGTCACCCATGGGAACATTCTCCCATAAGTTATCGTTACGACTTTCTCCCTTCTCCCTCTGGCTGGGCTCTCCTATTGTCAGGGCATCAACAGGGGAAATTTGTGATGGTCAGTCTTGCTCATCCATGCCCACAAGTGGGTCAAAGCGGTTTCTTAAAGGAATATTATTTGGGAACCACCCGCCACCTCCTGCGGGCAGCTAAACATGTTAGTGTTGGGTGCCCCTTGCCACCAGTTATGCTGGCTATACCCATCAGGCCTATTTGTTGTCCGTCTGGTGTTCTGGACAATAGTCCATGGACCTTCCTTAGCGAAAAGGTTTCTTGGAGGGTAAAAAAAGCTAAGGGGTCTCAGGACTATTGTGGGATTAGCTTCATACGATGGCCGTGCACATAGATGCTGTGCTGTATGAGGATCAGCAAAAGTAACCACAATACAGTCACCTGCCAGGGACTTAGGTGTGGGTCCTATCCAAGGCACTCTTTGAACCATTAGCACACTGCTTCTTTGTTGGACAGGAAGCTGTGTGTTGGAATTAAGCCAGTGAATGACTTTATTTTTTAGGGAATGGTGGTTCTCCTGGGAGTGCTGGTCCAGCTCAGGAACACCAGCTAATATGATGACATAAGGCCCAGCTTCTGGTGGAAGGTCAATAAAACCTCCACGAAAGTTGGGACGGCTAGATGGCCGCTGAGAATTATAGGTTTGCCTTATAGGGTGTTGTGGGGCAGCTCGTGGGTTTGGGTTCTGCCTATGTGCTAGATTAGGCAAAGGACATAATTTTGGTGCAACAGAACTAGGAGTTAAGGCAGTCTGATTTGCAACAGTAGTACGTGGCTTCGGTATAGGTTTAACTGTTGGTAAGGGCATAGCAATATTTTGGGGTATCTGTAAGGGTAGTGGTAAGGGTGCTAGTTCTTTTATCTGAGGGGATGATTCAGTTTCACGTGGGTGTTTAGCTTCCATTTCCTTTAAGCTTAAACTGGCCAGAGTAACTATGGTCCTATCCATTTCTAACAGGTTGTTCTCTATACGAGAAAGCCTCAATTCCAAAGGAGTAAGTAGTTGTTTTAACGTAACCCAGACCGTTTTGAAGAATTCTTCATCTCCCTCTCTATCATTTGATGATCCACACACCTGCCCCACCTGATCGTTCGCTCTATTCGACTCTGGGGAGGCAACCAGGATACTAGCATCCGCTGAGATGTTTAAATCCGGAGCGGCTGTCCCACCCAGAGTACCTGGGTTAGTTTTCATACTGTCATCCTTTAACCCCAAAGATCCTAGTGCCCTTCTACTATTGAAAAACTGTGATCTAGCAATTTTCGCTTTTTTCCGTGCATGTATGGCCCTAGCAATACATTTCTTTTTATAAATTACAGCTTTCCTGGCCCTACCTAAATTCATAGATTGATGAGTTTTAGGGGGATACAAGGTGCCTGACATGCCAGTTAATAGGACAGGATCCTTAGTTGGTTCCAATGGAGTGGGTAAAGGGATCAAAGGGGATGTTAGAGAAGTAGGGGAAGGGGCTGGATGGATAGCAGCCGTGATCAACAAAGGCCGTGGACCTGCTATATGCTCGGGGGTACGTGCAGAAGCAATATTCCCCATGGAAGATTTTCTAGTGCTAGCTAGATGCTCAGATAGCCTTCGTGCAGCTTCAAGATCCAGTGAGACCCTGTGCTGCATTTTGTTAATTTCCTCATCAATGGCTAAATTGGTTTTAACTAGGAAATCATCCAGTGTCCGATTAGAGTTGCTCGCGGCCATGAGGGTTTTACTCCGACTACCTCGTGAGCACATTATACAGATTAATAAAAACCCAATAAATAATTAAATATTTAAAAAAATTACACCAATAAGAACTGTATAATGCACCAACCAGGGGGCGTGGCCCAGCCCAGTCCTCTTAGTCCTCGAACGGCCTCAAACGGCCCAGTCTTTGCCCTGTCTTCGCGCGGGCTGCGTCCCGCGCTGCGGGAGGCGGAGGTTGTAATATAGGGGGCGGGGGGGGGCGGGCCAGCAGGGAGAGCGGACCGGAAGCTCTCCGTCGGTCTAGCAGGGACTTCTGGGAAATGAAGTCCCCGCACGCTCGCAGCCCCGCTGTCGCCTCGCGCCCTCAGCCGCCTAGCCGCCACAAACAATGCCCCTCAGTGTAGGTCAGCGCTGCACACCTCGAAGCGGCACCCGCGGAGCGGGTGCGGCGAGAAGTGGGCTGGTGGGCCGGTGCGCTGATTGAAGATTAAAGATGCTGCCGTAGGGATGAAAACAGGAACTGCCGCCAGGTAAGTAAAGAGTGTCCCACACGCTGGTTCAGGAAACACCTTTTTTAAGAGCCTCAGGGGGGGCGGGGGGGGCGGGCCAGCAGGGAGAGCGGACCGGAAGCTCTCCGTCGGTCTAGCAGGGACTTCTGGGAAATGAAGTCCCCGCACGCTCGCAGCCCCGCTGTCGCCTCGCGCCCTCAGCCGCCTAGCCACCACAAACAATGCCCCTCAGTGTAGGTCAGCGCTGCACACCTCGAAGCGGCACCCGCGGAGCGGGTGCGGCGAGAAGTGGGCTGGTGGGCCGGTGCGCTGATTGAAGATTAAAGATGCTGCCGTAGGGATGAAAACAGGAACTGCCGCCAGGTAAGTAAAGAGTGTCCCACACGCTGGTTCAGGAAACACCTTTTTTAAGAGCCTCAGGGGGGGCGGGGGGGGGGGGGGGCGGGCCAGCAGGGAGAGCGGACCGGAAGCTCTCCGTCGGTCTAGCAGGGACTTCTGGGAAATGAAGTCCCCGCACGCTCGCAGCCCCGCTGTCGCCTCGCGCCCTCAGCCGCCTAGCCGCCACAAACAATGCCCCTCAGTGTAGGTCAGCGCTGCACACCTCGAAGCGGCACCCGCGGAGCGGGTGCGGCGAGAAGTGGGCTGGTGGGCCGGTGCGCTGATTGAAGATTAAAGATGCTGCCGTAGGGATGAAAACAGGAACTGCCGCCAGGTAAGTAAAGAGTGTCCCACACGCTGGTTCAGGAAACACCTTTTTTAAGAGCCTCAGGGGGGGCGGGGGGGGCGGGCCAGCAGGGAGAGCGGACCGGAAGCTCTCCGTCGGTCTAGCAGGGACTTCTGGGAAATGAAGTCCCCGCACGCTCGCAGCCCCGCTGTCGCCTCGCGCCCTCAGCCGCCTAGCCGCCACAAACAATGCCCCTCAGTGTAGGTCAGCGCTGCACACCTCGAAGCGGCATCCGCGGAGCGGGTGCGGCGAGAAGTGGGCTGGTGGGCCGGTGCGCTGATTGAAGATTAAAGATGCTGCCGTAGGGATGAAAACAGGAACTGCCGCCAGGTAAGTAAAGAGTGTCCCCGATACCCATGCTAGGTGTCATTTTAAATGACATCAAGATAAGGCGGTTAGCAACTGTCGTGGATGAACTGTCAATGAGTACAGCCAAGTAATTGGTGCTGGTTGAGGGTGAGATGTTGTCGATAAGGACAATGGTTTTACAGAACCGTCTTGCTCTTGACGTCATCCTAGCAAAAGAGGGCGGGGTCTGTAAGCGTTTGAAGGTCCAAGAATGTTGTACTTATATACCAGACAATTCTAAGGATCTGGAGAAATATATAACCAACATTACTGCAATCCATTATGAGATTGATGATTTGACCCAAGAAAATACATGGGAGACCGTTGGCAAGGGATTTGGAAAGGTTGGAAACTGGTTTGCTAACATAGGAAAGGGATTCCTGGGATTTGTACTGAAACCCCTCATTATAGCAGTGGCATGTGTGATTGCTTTATGGGGACTGGTGAGGTTGTACAAATGGTGCAGAGCAAACCGATTGGCGAGATCAATGAGAGCGCAAGAGATGCGAATGGAAAGGATGCAAGACAGTCAATACCGCAGTTTGAGAGCATTGGAGATGCTCAAGCGAGGGAACATGGCCACAAGCTCCGTTTAGTTCAGTTCTTACCCTGAGTATGATGTGAGGGTGGTGATGACACAGGTCATCAAAGGGGGGAACTGAGAGAGCGCCAAGTATAGTGAATTTTGTAGAGGTGCACCATATGTACAAGTAGTCAGCACCCGGATATATAGAGGACCTTTAATCATGTTTAGATGCGATATATGACAAGGCATTTGAATGAATTGACATCTGAAATGTGTAGAACTAGCGTTACAAGGTGCAATTCCATGCTTATTGCAATGTAGAAGTGTTTGAAATGAAAGCTTTCATTAATGATAGAAGTGTTTAATTGACTAATAACGTGCCTTTGGATGATCTATAGCGAAATGTATAATCATGCTTTATGTACTAGATAATTAGTTTAAGTTAGAGACAATGCTTTTGTCATTAAGGTTGGAGGCCTAAGTGAACCAAGAAAGTTCTAATGTAAAGCGTGGGGCCTATAACCAGCAGAGGCCTAGTAAATGGAAATGGCGCAGGCTGTATGAAAATGTCTTGCTTAAACACATAAACGATAGAAATGCTTATGAAAGACCTTTAAGAATTGTTGCAACATTTGTAGACTGTGAGTTATGTGTGTATTCCTTTGCAGGCGCCTCATCAAGCAGATAGTAGAGTAGAAGGGCCCATTGTGTATAAGTGTTAGGATGCTAGACTCAGACATGGAGGAGTAGACCAGGAATTCACTGAAGTAACTTGAAAGGATGAAGAGCCTGAGACCCAAGGACGTCTGAACGGACAGGAATGGACTTGTGCCATGTGGAAAAATACAGTATTCAACACCTTTTTGAGGGGCGTCCCAGGAGGCGTGACACTAACATTGTGGGGTTTGGTATTAGGGACAGTGCCCCGAGGGTGGAGGCAGAGCAGACGAGCTGAGGAGCTAGAGAGAGCGGTCAGGTGGGCAAAGGGCATAGATGCAAGTCAAGAATGATAGTCTAAGAGAATGTGGGCGAACTTCACTTGGAAGTCACCACGGCTGACACCTTTGGATAGGACGGGTGGTTGTTGAGTAGGGATGTCATCTAGTATAGAGTAGGGACAGACTAACCTGAATTTATGTCTATTATCCTGATGAGTACCAGAACTCAAGAGATAGCAATTTTGTTTAGCCTGATGGTCCTGGAATTGATTCTCGTTCTGTTCATTAGCCGACTGAGACTTTTCCGTAGGATTATGTTTGTATTAGTACCTGTTTATCTGTTGAACCTCTTGCTGAGGTGCCTGTATCTCCAGTTATTTTTGGTTATGTAATAAACCTTCTAAATTAAGTCTTTAGTCAGTGGTTCTTTGGGGAAAGCAATTGGGTATTTTGAATTTGATCTGTTTAGTGTCAACTAGGTTGCCTTATTCACTCCATGACAGGTAAAAAGGTCCAGTCGACCTGTGATGGGATTCTAGAGAATGGGAAGCAGACTCTAGAGGTGAATTCCCGCCGTATCAATGAGGACCAAGTTAATGAACCATAAGAATTTTTCTTGGCAGAAGGGGGAATAATCATCCTAATCCCTTGAAGAATTGTACCTATAAGGGGGTGTTCTCCATTTGGTGTACCGGCAATATACTTACGTTTTAAAGAAATAGATGACCTGTGATTATTGTTGCGGTTGTAGGACTTTTTTGAAGATTGGGTCACTCAAAACATTTTCAACAGATAAAATATCCATGGCACCTAAATTTGTAAAAGACCAACAATGCTTGATGAGTCCTATGTTTTTCCCACTCCATGCTCTGCTTGGAGTGGGGAGTTTCAAAGCCTGCGACTCAGCGCGGGCAAGAAAATCTGGCACTAGACCACCTCCCGTGAGATTTCTCAATGTGGACGGTCGCGGCTGATAGCTACCCTTCGTGTGGAGAAAGAAGCTGCTAGCGTTGAGAAGCTGCAAGTGGCAGAAAGAAGCAGAGCCCTCTGGTACTCTGTGCGGCGCCATTCATGCTGAGTTCTCAGCCCAAAACAGCAGCGCAAGCAGTGCTTCATGCCAAACTCCACCGCTTGCGGAGCTCTACGGAATCTCTCTATGTTTTTAGGTAACTTTGAGGTATTCGGCAGATTGAAACTCCGAGAGTTCCACCCCTATTTATTTCTTGTAACTGTTCTCACTATTGCTTTAATTTTATTATTTTTCAGAATGCCTCTCTGGAAGGGGAGCCCATTCTTTGGAGTGGTGTGAAAACGTTCTAACTCATGGCCAAGCCTCTAAGGCCCATGTCAGCTTTATTGTTGTTTCAACAGCATGTCTGCACAGCGGATGCATGTAGCAAGTGCTGTTCATGTGCCCTTATGCAAGCTAGTGTTTGCCCGTCCATGCCCAGCGCCATGACCCCAGGCAGTTTAATGAATTACTCAAGCAATGGACTGCTGCACTTACAAAATATAGGTAAGCTTAACCATGACTGTCTTCCATTTGACTTTACCAAGCACGATAAGTAAACTGTTCACACTCTGGCCAATCTCTCAGCCTCTAAATGTGATAACTATGCTAAAATTGAACCTGATGCGGATAATACACAAGTCGGGACAGACACTTTGCACTGCATCCCTGCAGCTATATTCACCTATGCAATTTCTGCAGCTACATATCTTAAAACTATTTAATAAGCATACAATTCCTTTGCAAACACAAACTGGACCTATTTCATTTGATAGAAAATCACAAACTGGATCTGCCTTTTCTTGTGGAAACATGGAATAAAAAATAACTCAGGCCCTAAAATACCTATTTCTTTACTGCCTAATTACTACAAAGAGAGACGTCCTAATCAAAGCAGGCAAAGGAGTACACCTAGCCGCGATTACTTGCAATAGATGAGAACATCCAGAGTCTAAGGGGATGATATTTACTTTAAATTTCAACTCCACTACCATTTTGTCAGGGGTCCTCATCTATTGCCCACCAGGCACTAAAAACAATTGCATGAGTCAATTTGCTCCTTGATAATCCCTTATACATTATAACATGCAACTTTTAAGCTGTTGGGGACCTACATTTTCATTTAAAGGATACATTCAAAGCAGACAGAGTCAAACATATTGACTTTTTCGATGGCTTGAGTTTTGAGCAACTTATTAATCAGCATACTGGTTCCGTATGGCACATTTTGGACCACAGATATGCAAATCATAGCTGATCCAACCCCAGACAAAAATGACATTAGTCTGGTCTGATCATACTGCCATCCCTTTTGACTTGCAAATTTCTCAAGTAACAAGCTATTTTGAGGACAGCCAATGCTAGGCAATGGTCGAAGATAAAGCAACCAGACTTGGTAGTAGCCCCTGGCCACTCCGTCATTCACCAGGACTCCAATAAAATCGAAATCACCATGCAAGAGTTTACCAACTGGATCGCTCAGGCCCTAGACACTCCTGACTCCGTACAAACAGTCCTTTGAAAAGACAGTAACCCCCCCCCCTGGCATATGGATAATTGGGGAGATCTTCCGAAACGGTGTAGGAAATACTAAAAGGCAAAGAAAAAAAACCTATAATATAGAATTCAATGCAACCTATAGCAAAAGCCTTAAACATTTATAAACTAGCTATTGACTCTGCCACACCAGCATAATATTACCCTTAATGCCAAATCCAAAAACCTTCGAAAGAACGTTTCTGTCTGCTTAAATAGCCTAGTGACCCTGAAACTGAAGGATCAGGTACTTTACGACTCGATCACAATGTGGTCATTCTGCCTTCCTCCTGTTCTACTAGCTCCAAGGCATTGGATCAGAGTAATAGCCAGTGTAAACAGTCTAGTTGCAGGTTAAAGAATGTACTCTTTTTTAAAAGGAACACGTTCCAATGATCTTGCTCAATTTGAATTCAGTTCTCTGATGGACCCCTGCCATCTTTGAGTCCTCCACTTTATCGACAAGATTGGTTCACACCTAATTAAACATTTTTTTTCTTGAGAACCACAACAGTGCTTGAGATTTGGGGTAAAGCTACTGTTACTGCTCTGTTAAAAAAAAAACGATGGTAAATCTTGCCAAACGTGCCAACGATAGACAGGTTTCTCCACTTCCTCTACCTACTAAGGTAATGCGAAGTCAATAATCAGTAACTCTAAAACTATTTAGAAGAGACTGAACTTCAGCACACTTCTCAATCTGAGTTTAACCAGCTCATTGCATAAAATCATCCATCCTGGCCTCAGTGGACAATATCAGATACATCTCGGATCAGGGCACTCTGACTCTCTCGTACTACTTGCTCTCTCCACCGCATTCGAGACCGTAGCTCACACAACGATGCTACACAATTGAGAAATTTTGGGATCAGTGACTTGGTACTAAATTGGTGACAATGCTTCTCTCAAACAGAGAGCAAATCGTGTAACTCCCAACCTGTTGGGCAGCACCCTTCTCACTCAATGGTGGAGTACCACAGAGATGCTCACATAGGCCAAACCTGTTCAACATATTCATTTCCCCTTTATCATCTTTGATACAATTATTTGATTTTGATATATTCTATTATGCAGGTAAAACACAGATTATTGTTCCCTTATCTAAAAAGTAGACATCACTAGATAGAAATTCTGCAAAAGTATGAGGATGTTGGCTAATCAGATGCTCTATAACTACCTCAAATTTAATGGGGGGGGGAGCTAGCCAGTGACGGAGATGGCCGCTTGATCCGTCGGCTCCTCCGCGTGAATACCAATCATACACACTATCCTGCCCTGCCGGTGCCGTACTGGTGCCAAAATACCGCTGGGTGTTGTCGGAACACCGGTGGAGCCTGTCCGGAGCCCTGCGTCTACGTCCGCTGTGTATGACCGCCGCTGTGTACTGGTCTGCTCTCTTGATTGGGATCAGCGCTTACGCTACTCCCTGGTCCCGGCGCTGCAGTGCAGCCCACATAGAGAAGCGCTGTGCCCATCGCTGCCTGAACATCACCGGGGACCCAGGGGAACTGCACCGGACCCGCTGTGCGGAAGATCGCGGATTCAGGTAGGGAGCGACGGGCTGTAGGTGTGTGACAGCTGCTCTCCCACCACTGAGAGGCCTGACGTGGGGACGCGAACTGCCTGAGGCCCCGGCTTCGATTGGGCCTACGCTGCATTGTGGACCTGCGGTGGGGGCCGTGTTGCCTCTGGGGCCCCCGCTGCACACAGAGAGATTTGTGCCACATGGGTTGTTAGATGCATCAGACTGAGGGGCGCTGACAACCCTCAAAAAGGGCGCAGGAGTGCGAGATTACCTACGGGAAGCGGGAGGCCTAGTGGGCCTGGAACTCTGGGGCCTCCACATACTAGCTGCGACCACTGCACCCTGTAGGAAGTTTGATGCTGGAGCCAGGGGGGGCACCAGAAACGCCATTGACGAGTGCAGAAATCATCGTGGGGCCTTGCTAACTGTGCACTGGATGCTCGCCACATAGAAGAGCGCCGCTGGGATGAAGGCGCCCATTTGAGGCCTAGGATCCCGCCCTGGGGCCCCGCTCCATGTGGGCTGCAGCAGCTTTGCTGGGACTCTCGGGGAGAATTGCGGTAGTGGGCCCTCACTTGTTAAGCGATGGACATTCCACATACAGGCCAGTATGCTAGTCGCTCCTGCTACTGGATACATTACCACGGCCCGCTGCGACTTGCGGCCATTAGAGACTGCTTGCGCGCTCTCATGGTGGATGCTACGGCGACAGCGAAACGATTACTGACTGGACACACAACACTTCCTTACTGTTGTGCTGCTGCCAAGGGCCGCACCTACTCCTATGCTGGGGGTCTGGTGGCTGCACAGCATAGTGGCTAAAGAGCTGGCGGAACTGCAGGGCGCGGCGACGGCAGTGGACGCTGACCGTAGAGAACTCGGTCAGCTTAGATAACAGGGACGCGATATTCCCCCTGAGTGGATCACCGTGAGAGGCAACACCGCACAGACGCTCCGCAGAGTGGCCACACACCACCGGGCGCCCCGATTTATTTCACAGTAATCAACGGGCGCATTGCTTGAAATAGACTGTGACATCTGTCAGAACGACACGTGTGCTGAAGGGCGAGACTCCCACGACATCGGAGGCCGACATGGGACGCCAGGATAGAACACAACCAAAGCTGTCGTTTGATATCAACGCCAACAAGAAACCCAAAGCCCCGGACCCGACATCCAGCGACACGGTAGAGGGTATCGGGAAGCAAGGTGCGGATGACGTCAACGAGCCTGATCTTCGCTGTATCCTCAAGGCCATGGAACAGAACCTGCAGGGTGGAATCGCCTTCCTGGGCACAAAAATGGACGCCCTTACATACCGAATGGACCGGATGGCAGAGCGGCTGAACAAGCACGCAGAGCGTCTTGACATGTCGGAGCGCCGAATAGGGGAAGTAGAAGAGGCGCAGATGACACTTTGTGGAAAAGTAAATTTTGCCATGTTCTGTGTCCCTACGTGTTCCCCATCTTATGTTATGTGTGCATGATTTATATGCATATGTATCCCCCATGTTCGATTAAAGACGCAATTACAGTTGTGTCCATCCCTAGTATGCCAGTTCCCAGTTCTCGTGAACACTACGAGTATTAGGCCTATGTAAAGTTACGTTGCCACGTTTCTCAGTGTGCACGTTATTTCATTGAAAAGTCCCCGTTTCTAGGCCTCAAAAGGGCCCGGACACCAGATTCAGCTCCTGTCTCCTGAACCCTCGCTGAGGAGCGATACAGCCCCCACCTGTATCCTCGACCCTTCACTTACTTCCTGCCTCACAGTGCCCGGCTCAGCCTGGCTCTGCCTACGAGTCTGCCAAGAGTATGTTATGATTCTAGTTATCAGTTCAGCCCTCCTTCTCTGCATTCCTAAGCTACTGAATCGCATCAATAGTTTCCGTCATTGTCTAGCCTTTACGTCTCCATGCAGGAGAAATACTGTATTAATACTGCATTTAATGGTCATTTAATATTCTTCATCACGCACTACATGTAGAATAATGCATGCTCCAGTCTTAGAGTCTGTTAGCCTCTCCCCTCCTGACTCTTAGTTTATATCAACATGTTCTCTAAACATCAGATACTAGATAGGGTTTAGGTACATGTCACCCTGACTCTCCAGACTTCAGTCTCTACTCCTAGCGCAGAGTTCATAGCCCCCAGCTTCTCCTAGTAACACGTCATTGTCAGTTTGCGCGCACCATTAGGTTAGATGGGTAAACACACATTACAACGCATTTTTTACAACGCACTACCATTACAACGGAACTTTTACAACGCAAATACTATTACAACGCATTTATTTACAACGCATGTTTTTACAACGCAGGTACTTTTACAACGCATACCATTACAACGTAAGTATAGGTAAGTATATAATTATATTTAAAATGTTATATGTTAGGTTTTTTTTAAAGGGGTATTTTTAGGGTTCAGGGTCATTTTTGGGTTTATAGGTAAAGGGGTATTTTTAGGGTTTAGGGTCAGTTTTGGGTTTTTGGGTAAAGGGGTATTTTTAGGGTTCAGGGTCAGTTTTGGGTTTTTGGGTAAAAGGGTATTTTTAGGGTTCAGGGTCAGTTTTGGGTTTTTGGGTAAAGGGGTATTTTTAGGGTTCAGGGTCAGTTTTGGGTTTTTGGGTAAAGGGGTATTTTTAGGGTTTAGGGTCAATTTTCAGTTTTTGGTTAAAGGGGTATTTTTAGGGTTTAGGGTCAGTTTTCAGTTTTTGGGTAAAGGGGTATTTTTAGGGTTCAGGGTCAGTTTTCAGTTTTTGGGTAAAGGGGTATTTTTAGGGTATAGGGTCAGTTTTCAGTTTTTGGGTAAAGGGGTATTTTTAGGGTTTAGGGTCAGTTTTCAGTTTTTGGGTAAAGGGGTATTTTTAGGGTTCAGGGTCAGTTTTCAGTTTTTGGGTAAAGGGGTATTTTTAGGGTTTAGGGTCAGTTTTCAGTTTTTGAGTAAAGGGGTATTTTTAGGGTTCAGGGTCAGTTTTCAGTTTTTGGGTAAAAGGGTATTTTTAGGGTTTAGGGTCAGTTTTCAGTTTTTGGGTAAAGGGGTATTTTTTGGGTTCAGGGTCAGTTTGGGGTTTTTGGGTAAAAGGGTATTTTTAGGGTTCATGGTCAGTTTTGGGTTTTTGGGTAAAGGGGTATTTTTAGGGTTCAGGGTCAGTTTTGGGAATTTTAGATAAAGGGGTACAAGAAAAAAATAAAATAAAAATAAATATAAATTAAATTAATTAAATAAAATTAAATTAAATTAAATTAAATTAAATACAATTACATTAAATAAAAATAATTTTAAATAATATACAATTAAAAAAATTATATATACTTACCAATACTTACGTTGTAATGGTATGCGTTGTAAAGGTACCTGCGTTGTAAAAAAATGCGTTGTAAATACATGCGTTGTAATAGTATTTGCGTTGTAAAAGTCCCGTTGTAACGGTATGCGTTGTAAAAATATGCGTTTTAACGTCATATATCCGGTTAGAGGTCCCGGCTCCTTAGGCAGCCCCCTCCATGTTTCCGCCCCATTTATGACATATTCTGTTACGTTTACATCACATGTCTATGTACACGCCTCTTGTTACACCCACTTTCACCCTTATCTTTCGCGACTGTTATTGACCACACCCACTGCTCCGCCTACTGTATTCACTGTAATGCAACAGTTTTAGTATATATGCTTGTGCACTGTTATTAAATGTTACCCATTCCCTTACGCCAGTCCAATCCTGTCCCAGGCAGCCCTGCCATCCTGTTCCCGTGCAGGTTGTCCTGTTCCTGTCCTTTTATGCTGTATTAAACCTGCAAACTCCTACTACCTCGAATCTTGACTCTTATTTATTGAGCTATCTGTTATTACTATGTCCAGTCAAACCTAGATCCGGTATTATTTATTTATATACCACATAATGGCGCCCGAACAGGGACTTGCCCTTCCCCCACGCGCCGGTGAAGCCACGCCGGCCCCCTGACCCTCTGCAGCCGTGACGGAACCATACCGTGCACGTGCAGATATTTCTGCTTCAAGTATCCCTCAGGCCCACGGAGGAGACGGAGGTGGCGGTCCAGCATCCAGACGAGGCGGTGGAGGAACGCGGCGAGTCCCGACCAGAGCCCAAGCCGAGAGTCCAAGGTCCGAGGTATCCGGAGGCCCACCCGTAACTGAAGTCCGAAGTTCGTCCGTCCGGCGTCGAAGCAGTCCAGTCCAGTCCGAGGCCTTCCGTTCTTGCTGCCCGGTGAGTACCGTTGCTGGGGTAGTATCTAGACAGGGTCAATCTAATTGACTCTGGTCCGTGGGTTTGGTGGTACACAGACCCAAAACGAAGTGTCCACTTCGGTGGATGCGGGTCCTGACGTGTCTCTTTATGAGACCGGTAAGTTTCGTACTGTTTTAGCAGTGCATCTAGTTTCTGTTCTAGTCAGTTCTGTTCTCGAGAAGATTCATGTATTCTGTTTTCAGTATTCCAGGTAGTATTCTGTTCGAACTGTTACTTTAAATGTTCTTCATGTATTTTAATGTCGTGGTATGAAGGTGGTGTAGTTATCGTGTTCATTGTGTATTGTATTGTGTCTAGATTACAGTTCAGTCATGCCCTTATTTTCCAGATTACGTCAGTTAAAAACTAGAAAAGGTCTGTTAGAAGCAGCAGTTCCTGTCCCGCCTAGGGACAGTCCAGGTCATTTTATGTATCAGAAGCATGGCATAAGTGCCATATTATATCTAGATTTATGGGTAGAGTACACCAAAGAGTTAGAAGAAAAGTATAGATGGCCTGTATCAGGCACATAGGATGCCGAGTGCATCATGCGAGTAGAAGAAGCATTATGGAAAAAGAAAGCCAGACAGTCACAGAAAGATGCCATCGAGTTATGGCGCAACGAATCTCATAAAAGAACCGAAAAAGAAATCAGAAAGTCAGAACTAAGTAGAGAATCCTTAGAACGAGCCCAAGAAAGGGAACTAATCGAGATAGGTGAACGAGTTAAAACCGAACAGTCAGACAGACAGAGGAATGCCCTTATTAAGGGTATGTATCCTCTTCTTGCCGAGGGCTTGCCAAAAGCGACCCCGGAGGCATCCAGTAATTTTCCGCCACCCTTAGTTCCGACCAAGCTACGTCACAAACCGACCGCAGCTGATATTTTTATTTCGTCCTACTTGGACGACACAGTCCCAGAATATGCAAATCCTGTTCCGCCAGCTCCTGTAAATAATGTAAATCCTGCTCCTCCAGTCACCGGGGCACCTTTTGCAGTACCTGCTACGGTACCCCCGGTCCAGCCCACATTACAATTTCCCGCCGCACCAGCACGAAGAGTATCAGTCGACGATTCTAGTTTAGGGGCCGCAGGAGGAGGTCCTCCTGGTACCCCGCCACCACACCAACGAGTAACGTTAGTCGAGTTACATGAATGTGCGTTACAGCGTACGCCCAAATATAAGTCCGTTGCAGATATCCGACGAGCCCTTACTGAATGCCGCTATGATCCAGTTGCAGGTGATGATAGTACAGTTATATTTCCATCCGTGTAAGATGGGTGACCGGGTATTTGGACACCCTACCGAATATGAAAGAAGATCTAGACAGAATATATCGTTTCATCCGTACAGGGAATGATCCAGAAAGTATTGGCGAAGCCATGTCTCAAAGGAAAGCTGAGATCCAGCTCATGTTATTAAAGTTTCTGATTAATTGTTTAATAAGGGAACAAGATTATCCGATCAAAGATCCGGCCGAAATGAGAATCCTGACAAGGTGGAGTGATAATATAGCCGAGGGTAAACACAGAACTATCAGTAGTATAGAGAGTATGTACAAGAGAATTCGTAAGGAAATAATAAAGTTACACGAACAACGTAAAGCAGCACAAGTAAGCGAGAAGGAGAATGACTCTTCTACAGAAGAGGTAGAGGACGAGAATCCCACTAGAATAGCGTACGTAGGTAGAACTAGACTTTCCGACCGACATTCACGTCTAGACTACAAGAAAACTGTTCCTCATCCAGCACCAGAGCAAGGTTCTCTAGAACAAGTATTTCAAGCTACCGATCACATTCTGAAATCACGAATCGGTTACAGTGAGTTAAGTACTATGCATGAACAAGAACTAGCCCGATCAGCAGTCCGATGGATTACTGATTCTACCACTTTTCCAGACGAAATAGTGGCACAAATGTTTCTGAAACTGCCCCCAGCCGAGCAACGACTGGTGGGTGTGTATATGATCCAGCACCTCATTACTCTGTATGAGGGTCAACACTCTGATCCAGGTCCGTTACATGATGTCCTGAACGAGTTACTCCAGTGTAGATGGAAAGGTCTAGGTACCGATTTAATTAGTGTCATTCTAGAACAGCGTCATAAATATAGTATGTTCCTGAACCCGCATTTTGTTCATGTCTCACCCCCAGAAAGTAAACCCTTTTACATAGATAGACAGAATCCGTTACGAGAAGTACACCCAGTCAGGACAGCGGATGGTGAAATGCAACGAGTGTTTGTTTACACCCCGATTACAAAGATGGAACTCTTAGAAATGAAGAAATTAATTCCCTGTCATGACAAAGATCCAGCAGGGTTCCACCGAGAATTAAAAGACATGCTCCGTATGGGAGAATACACGTATCCAGATATAATTAAAATGTTAAAAGTCCTGTTGCCCGCAGGGGTATATGAAAAACTCAAGGAAAAAGAATGGGAGGTGGGAGAGAAAAAGATCGATTGGGCAGTTCTAGAAGCTGAAGATAAGATACGAGTACCAGGTACTGGTCTTGGAGAGAAATGTAAAGAATTACCTGAATTGTTAATACAAGTTTTGCCCAGATTATTAGCCACTAAAAAGGAAGACTGGGATGCAATCTCAGCCTGTAAACAGAAACAAGACGAAGACACTAGTGATTTTTATTCTAGATTTGAGAAATGCTTTATTATAAACAGTGGCCTCAAGACAAGTAGTGAGTCATACCCTCATCTCTTTGTTACTAAATTAGTCGAGAATTCAAGTCCACAAGTTAAGAATCGAGTTTTGAAAGTCGAAAGTACCTGGCAAGCTAGTACTCCGTCCCAGATGTTGCAGATGCTCCAATATCACCAGAATAGAATCAGAGAAGAGCAAGATCATGAAAGGAAACGTATGAAAGACACGAAAATGAAAGTACTAGTTGCACAATCTGTCCCACAAGACAGTCAGAAGAGGGGTACGAATCAAGCCAGTCATCCTGCAGCTCCCGTTAAAGGGACATGCAATTATTGTAAACAGCCAGGTCATTTCATAAACGAGTGTGCAGTTCTGAAACACAATATAGCTACTGGTAAGACTAAAGAAAGACCACGTCCGCCTAGACAAGAACAAGTTTCACAGTCTTCTCAGCCACAGAATGCACAACAGACAGTTCCAGCACCGCAGCCTATTGCTGCAACACAGCATGTTACACAGCAGATGTACCAGTATGCACAGTCTGAGTATCCAGAGTATCAGCCATATTCATGAAACAGCCTAGAGAGGGAGGTAGGCTTGCCTCTTATTGAGATTCCTGTAGATCAAGAAGGTCCCTATGTTCATAGTCAAGTACTAGGGAAAGACAGAAAGTTTCTGATTGATACAGGGGCAAGTAGGACCACCATTAGTCACGCCGAAGTTCCAGGGGCTCCGCTCTCAGGCTCTAGAAATGTTTCCCTTGGATTTTCAGGAAAGCCTATTGTAAACGAGATATCTAAGCCAGTTACTCTAGAAGTAGGTCCATTGTCCCGAACTACTGATCTGTTACTTACGAAGTCATGTCCAGAAAATCTGTTAGGTATTAAAACACTGAAAGAATTAGGTGCAGTTATTTGCTGCTCCCCAGAGGGAATACGCCTGTTTCTACGTGACTTCAAGGGTCACTATGTATTACGAGATTTTGATCCGAGATTGTCTAATGTTCTGCAGCATCTATGGGCGCAAGGTCCAACTGATGTAGGTTATATGCAAATCACACCCCATCGTGTGACTCTCAAACCAGGTGTAGTGTTACCACGAATCAGACAGTACAGATTGCCACCTGAGGCTGTAACAGCCTTATCCAAAATTATTGACAAGCTCATCGCTCAAGGAGTAGTTGTAGAAACTGACTCCAATGTATGTAATTCTCCGATCATTCCAGTCATGAAACGTACTGACCCAAATGCACCCCCAGTATATCGATTAGTGATTGACCTTCGAGAACTCAATAAATGTGTTATTCCCCAGTACCCAGTTGTCCCAGATATCTCTTCCCTATTGACAGCCATTGATTCCGAAGCCTCATTTTTTTCAGTCATAGACCTCAAGAACGCGTTTTTCAGTGTCCCCATTCATCCAGACAGCCAGTTTCTTTTCGGATTTTGTTTAAATGGAAGGAGCTACCAATTTACACGAGCTCCTCAAGGTTTCACAGAAAGTCCTAGTATTTACAGTCAAGCACTTAAGAGACAACTAGACAACATTCACATGCCAACTGACACTGCCCTGCTCCAGTATGTCGATGATCTACTGATCACAGCCCGTTCTGAACGTGCTTGTGAGCGAGCATCACTTACAGTCTTGTATTTCCTTGCCGAGATGGGGCACAAGGTGTCCCCTTCGAAGCTTCAATTATGTGTCCAGCAAGTGATCTATTTAGGCCACTTACTGTCCAAGAGGGGTAGGCAGTTGACACCTGACCGTATCCAGTTAATAGCGAGTCTTCCTCAGCCCAAGACCCAGAAGGAGGTACGTGCTTTTATCGGCCTTACTTCTTACTGCAGACAATGGATTCCTCAGTATGCATTTCTAGCTAAGCCACTGATACAGTTAACGACACAGGAGGCAGCCGTATCGACTGTCCTCCCTTGGACATCTGAACATACACTTAGTTTTAATGAGTTAAAGAAAGCCTTATGCCAAGCTCCAGTTCTAGCTACACCGAACTACAGTAAGCCTTTTACACTTTTCGTCACTGAACGGGAAGGTACAGCATTATCTGTTCTCACACAAGATCAAGCAGGACAATACAAGCCCTGTGCTTATTTTTCGAGTACACTAGATCCTGTAGCCCAGGCCCTGCCTGCGTGCCTCAAGTCAGTTGCAGCCACAGCACTAGCTATCAGACAAAGTGATTCCATAGTATTAGGACATTCCTTGACAGTACAAGTTCCACACTCTGTGGAAGTTCTTTTAAACCGAACACAGACTCAGCACTTGACAATTGCACGTTTAACAGGTTATGAACTGACACTGTTCCAGCCACACATAGAAATCAGACGCTGCAACGTTCTAAATCCTGCTACACTGTTACCGTCAGTTAATTCGAATCCTGCCACACACGACTGTGTGGAAGTAGTTAACACTATGACTAAGCCAAGACAAGATCTGACAGATATTCCATTACCAGATCCCGACCTGACACTTTATGTGGATGGTTCATGTATGAGAACAAGTACAGGAGAACTAGTAGCCGCGTATGCAGTGACTACTGACACTGAAGTTATAGAAACACATCGTATTGACACTCTGTCCGCTCAAGCAGCAGAGCTAGTTGCTCTGACCCAAGCCTGCATATATGCTAAGAACCTGAAAGTCAATGTTTACACAGATTCACGCTACGCATTCGGAGTTGTACACGACTTCGGAGTGCTCTGGCAGGAGAGAGGTTTCATGACTTCTCATGGAACCAAGATTCAGCATGGTCTCCTTATTCAAGCTCTGTTAGATGCCATACACTTACCGACATCTATTGCTATCATGAAATGCAAAGCACATACGAAAGTTACTGACACTATTTCTCAAGGTAATGATCTAGCAGATCGCACAGCCAAGCTTACAGCACAGACTCCAGACGTTTCAGTTAATCCGACACAGACACATACTCCAGATCCGACTACATGTATGACAGTTAAGGACCCCACTCAAGATGTCATAGATATCCAGTTACATGCTACTCCCGATGAAATCAAGAAATGGTCCGAACAAGGAGGGGTCCAGACAGATCAGGGATGGGTAACGAAGGGAAAAGCCACATGGTTTCTCCCCGACTCTATGGTTCAAGTCATTATCAATACCGCACATAGTCCAGCACATTTAGGAGAAAAAGCTATGTTAGATAGTATCCAGAACATTTGGTTCAACAAGCATTTACGAGCTGCAGCCAAGCAGAAAGTCCGTACCTGTATGATATGTTGCCAGTTTAATCCAGGTAAAAGTGTCCCGGTGGAACAAGGTGGATTCCAGCCCCCTGACAACCCTTTTGAAGTCCTCCAGATGGATTACATTCAGATGGAGCGATGTCGAGGTTTCAAGTATGTCCTTGTAGTTGTATGCGCTTTGTCCAGATGGACAGAAGCATATCCAGTTCCAGATTACACAGCCACGACCACTGCCAAGCAGTTGGTTCGTGAATTCTTCCCCCGTTATGGACTCCCTAGGGTCGTATATTCTGATAACGGCCAGCCATTCTCATCTGAGCTTATGAAACATGTTTCCCTTTTGTTAGGGTACCAGTGGAAGTTCCATTGTGTACGCCATCCTGAAGCAGCCGGTCTCGTAGAGAGACATAATCAGACCCTGAAAATTCGAATTGCTAAAGTATGTAAAGAGAAAGGTGTGGACTGGTTAGTAGCTCTGCCAGTCGCTTTGTTTTATATGGGCATGGTCGCACATTCCAGATCAGGTCTGTCCCCGTATGAGGTCGTATTCGGCCGCCCCCCTAATATGTGGGGTACACCTAGACCTCGAAGTATTACCGATGTTTCAAGTAATATGCTGACAGATTACCTAGCTTCCTTGATGTCTGCCCTACACTCTTGTCGTTCACAGGTTGCCGCCGCATTTCCAGACAATACCGAGGTGGCACCGCATGAAATCGTTCCCGGATGCATGGTTCTTGTCCGGAATTTTGATCGTTCAAGTCCGCTGGAGCCCCGCTGGAAGGAGCCCAAGCAAGTCCTCCTGGCCACCCGTACTGCCGTCAAGCTGGAAGGCAGGAAGGGCTGGGTCCACCTGTCTCATGTGAACAAATTTTATGGACTAAAGACTGTTTCAAAGAACATTTCCGAGGATTTTAAGGATTGCCAAAGTACTATTCTCAAGGACTGTCCCGCAAAAGACAATGATACAGATTCCTCCCTGTTAGAGAAAACTCCGCAGCAGGAGTATAAGAAAAAATTAAGGTCTAGTAAAATAAGTCAGCCAGTTTGATTGTCTAAGTCCTCCCCTAGGTGAAACGGTTAGACCGGTTTCTGACATGTATATAATAGACCCCCACAGAGAGAGAGTTAGTGAGAACTCTAAAAGTTGTATTATTATTTTATGTTTTCTGCTATATCTCAGCCTTATGTTTACCTGCACAAGTTATGCATTTTATTTGTATTTTCCAGTTTCTCATGTAAATAAGTCTTCTAATGCTACAGTAGAGCACACGTTTAGTGATCTGCCTCCTCATGAACTCTCATATCGTCTTGCTATGCGTAATAATTCCTTTATCCGCATGTTACATTATTCACACCAGACCAGCAATGCCACTAATTGTTGGGTGTGTGGTCGACTCCCCCCTTTCCAGACACCGAAGGGAGTTCTGCCACTGTTTCCTTATCCATTTTCACATAATGGTTCGTGTGGAGCATGGTCCACGTTAATGTCATCCTTAACAGATATGTCTTTTCTTAACAGTACATGTTTTCCAGACAAGCAAGGTCTTCCCCACAGAACAGGGTTAGATCTAGAAAATGAAGTTTATAATTTAGGTAATTATTCTTCGAATTTTATGGTCCTGAATGTTCAGTCTGATACTACTCCAGACTTACCCTCTATATCAGTATTACCAGTAAAAGGTGAATTATGTGTCCAAAAGAATGGTTCCGTACATGTAGGCCATAGTGATTGTACTACTATTGTCAAGTATAGTGACAGTAGGAAATCTATTTTCAAAGCTTCACGTCATTCTTATTTTGTTTGTGGTCAGACCGCATATGTTCGTCTGCCCCTCGATTGGGAGGGAACCTGTTATATTGCCTTCCTACTGCCACCAGTTTTCCTAGCCCCACCTGACTATCATAGGAATTCCCACCTAGTACATACTAGACACAAGAGAGACCTCCCGATTGTCGATTATACTGAAACTGCTCTAGAACAATACATAGATATCAATAAAGGTGTTTTCCCCTATTTAGGTACTGTCGTGAATAGTAAACTGATACGTAGATTAACCAGAAACCTTGAAGCAGTAGTGATTGAGACTACCTCTGCTCTAGGTAACTTAACCGAAGAGCAATCCTTTATGAGAATTGTCGTGCTCCAGAATCGTCTCGTCCTTGACGTCATACTGGCCGATAGGGGCGGGGCATGTAGAGTCATCGGATCTAGTTGCTGCATTTTCATTCCTAATAACGCGCCGTCTGTTTATTCAGCTATTACCAGACTCCATAATATTGCCCATATGTTACACCAAAATCCAGGCACCTGGACATGGTCCGGTTGGTTCTGGAATATAATTTCCGCCTGGGGATGGAAAGTATTGTCATTTCTGGGTATTGCAGTAGCGATCATATTCAGTTGCTGCCTCTGTATACAATGTGGCCCTGCGATTTGCGGCATTTGTGCTACCTCTTGTATTCCTAGTCCCAAGTCCCGTTCTAAATCCAGTTCCAAGAAAGTTCGAGACGAGCAAATGATACTGTATGAAATAATAGATGGTATCATGAATATTGATGTTTCCTGATGGAAACGTAGTGACAAGGAGGGAATGTGGAAAAGTAAATCTTGCCATGTTCTGTGTCCCTACGTGTTCCCCATCTTATGTTATGTGTGCATGATTAATATGCATATGTATCCCCCATGTTCGATTAAAGACGCAATTACAGTTGTGTCCATCCCTAGTATGCCAGTTCCCAGTTCTCGTGAACACTACGAGTATTAGGCCTATGTAAAGTTACGTTGCCACGTTTCTCAGTGTGCACGTTATTTCATTGAAAAGTCCCCGTTTCTAGGCCTCAAAAGGGCCCGGACACCAGATTCAGCTCCTGTCTCCTGAACCCTCGCTGAGGAGCGATACAGCCCCCACCTGTATCCTCGACCCTTCACTTACTTCCTGCCTCACAGTGCCCGGCTCAGCCTGGCTCTGCCTACGAGTCTGCCAAGAGTATGTTATGATTCTAGTTATCAGTTCAGCCCTCCTTCTCTGCATTCCTAAGCTACTGAATCGCATTAATAGTTTCCGTCATTGTCTAGCCTTTACGTCTCCATGCAGGAGAAATACTGTATTAATACTGCATTTAATGGTCATTTAATATTCTTCATCACGCACTACATGTAGAATAATGCATGCTCCAGTCTTAGAGTCTGTTAGCCTCTCCCCTCCTGACTCTTAGTTTATATCAACATGTTCTCTAAACATCAGATACTAGATAGGGTTTAGGTACATGTCGCCCTGACTCTCCAGACTTCAGTCTCTACTCCTAGCGCAGAGTTCATAGCCCCCAGCTTCTCCTAGTAACACGTCATTGTCAGTTTGCGCGCACCATTAGGTTAGAGGTCCCGGCTCCTTAGGCAGCCCCCTCCATGTTTCCGCCCCATTTATGACATATTCTGTTACGTTTACATCACATGTCTATGTACACGCCTCTTGTTACACCCACTTTCACCCTTATCTTTCGCGACTGTTATTGACCACACCCACTGCTCCGCCTACTGTATTCACTGTAATGCAACAGTTTTAGTATATATGCTTGTGCACTGTTATTAAATGTTACCCATTCCCTTACGCCAGTCCAATCCTGTCCCAGGCAGCCCTGCCATCCTGTTCCCGTGCAGGTTGTCCTGTTCCTGTCCTTTTATGCTGTATTAAACCTGCAAACTCCTACTACCTCGAATCTTGACTCTTATTTATTGAGCTATCTGTTATTACTATGTCCAGTCAAACCTAGATCCGGTATTATTTATTTATATACCACAACTTGACTCCAAACATAAGCAGCTGGGAAAGGTAATTCAACTCCTACAAGATAAGGCTGAGGATTTGGAGGCGAGGTCGCGCAGCTGCAACATCCGCATCACGAGACTACCGGAGACCACCCAAACAGGCAACATGGAACAATTCGTGGAGGCGCTGCTTCAAAAACTGCTTGGTGATAATGTCTTCTCAGGCATGTTCGTAGTAGAGCGTGCGCGCCGTGCGCTTGGCCCAAGACCGAAGCCTGGGGCCCCTACCCGGCCTATAGTGGCTAAATTACTTAATTACAGGGACCGTGACACCGTACTGCGATTAGCGCGTGAAAAACAACCACTCAACTACGAGGGAAGCACATTATCTCTGTTCCCAGATTTTACCGCCATAGTACAGGAAGCAAGACGACAGTTCGTTCTCATGCAGAGACAGCTACGGGACCTGGGGGTCGACTACGCGATGCTGTACCCTGCCAAACTGAGGGTCAACAGACAGGGCAGATCCACAATTTTCACAGACCCGAAGGCTCTCCAAAAGGCCATGAGGGGCTGGCGCAGGGACGCACGTGGCACAGAAGATGAAGGAGGACTGAACGAGGCAGCTGGGGGGTCCATGGATGACCAGGACTAACAAGGATCTACACGGAACTGTAAGGTATTTGACTGTAGTTATCAGTGTAGATGGAGGATGCAGTCTCACCCAGTTGGCAATGTAAGATTAGCTAAAAATAAGGATTGTACAGGGAATGTGCCACACTGTGACCTGCAGATCACGTAGTGGGGAAGAGGTGAGAGATATCCAATTACAGAGAGACATTCTTGTGCCGCACCACAAACAGAACTTTTTTGAACTTTTTTTACGTACGCTCTATATTGCATGTGGAGCCTTGATCCCAGTTATATGACAGATGCAGAACATTGGCATTGTATTTATTATCACATTACATTTATGTGGGCAGTTAGCAGGCATGCCTGAGAGGAGGTGTGACATTGTGGTACAATTGTAGAGAAGAGTCCACCCATCGTTGTTTGATGATGTCACAGGTGGACAGCGGCCACTATTATTGATTTACTTTCTTTGCTGAGTATTGCAGTGGATACCGGCAGAGGCTTATTTTTTCCCATATGGAAGCGGAGGAGCAGGGCGCGATGGCTGATGCATTGGACTAACACAGCTATAGACTCACTATGAGCGAGCTACCTGCGCCCCTGTGTGTTTACCACATTTCCATAAATAGAAGTGACTTATGTTATTTGATGATGTTTTTGGGGTGGAGGATTGGGGTGCTGGGAGAGGGAAGGAGGGGGGTGTGTTTGAGAGGTATTCAGGAGATAGTTGGGTTGGGGGGAGGGGGGACAGGTTAAATGGTATGGGATACTGTGTTTTGGTTGTTCTTGTATTGGGAAATTATTGGGGAATGGGAGATGTTTAGTGCGGTGGCAGGATGAACGCAGCCTCGGTAGGGCAGGCGTGGGTGGGGGGCTGGGACGGGGGAACTACGGGAATTGTTCTTATGCAATGTTTTAGACAGGTTATATTGTTTATGACAAGCAAGCGTGATGTGCAGACAGGCAGAACTACGACAGCTGGGCTCGTTGAGCACAAACTTGGTATGTTAGGGGTGACTCTTCCACACTCACTATGCCAGATGCAATAATAATAGGGGGCACATCTCCTGACACGTTACGGTTCCTGTTCTGGAATGTACGAGGGCTGAACGACCATCGTAAGGTGCGAAAAGTCCTCCAATATTTAGCAAGACATAAGATAGACATTGGTATCATGCAAGAAACGCACCTCCCATCGGACAGTCCCATTCTTAGATACAGGGGGCTTGGGGGCAACATTGACGTGGCGGGTTTTACCACTCATGCAAGGGGGGGCCTCACTTGGTTCAATCTGAAGTCCTCCTTAAGGTGGACGCCACTAGTTACAGACAGCGCAGGTCGCTATGTGATCACTAGCTGTTACGGCAAAGGCGCGGACATGTGCATAGTGAACACTAACTTCGACTTTCCGGACTTTTATACGGACCTGGTTGCAAAGATTAACACGAGCACTGACATACTGGTCTGCTGGTGAGGGGACTTCAATTTGACGCAGCATCCTGGATTGGATAGATCGGATGGCCCGACGCGACCCTCTTCGGCCTCTGCGAGAACACTCTCCACGCAGCTCACTAAAATGGACTTAGCAGACGTCTGGCACCACAGGCACCTGGCGCAGGGCAGGTATACTCATTACTCGGCTCCCCATAATAATCATACGAGGATAGACTATTGGTTTGTGTCGAATTTCTTTCTCCCTAATGTACAATCCTGCGAAGTCCTGCCGCGCACCTATTCCGACCACTCGCCGGTCTTGATGACTTGTGACATGCCTGCGCGTCGGATTCCGCCCTTTGCTTGACGCTTCCCTCCGTACTCTCTGCTGGATCCCCTCTTTAAGGAGGAACTGCTGACTGCTATGGAAGTCTTCTTTGAAACTAATGTAGGGTCGGTCGACTCATTTCAATCGGTATGGGAGGCGTTTAAACTATATGCTAGGGCGGTCACTATCTCCAAGCATGCAGGTGTCCTGAAATCGATTAGGGGCAGGCTTGGAATTTTGGAAAATAAACTTAAAGAGTTGGAGACACTAAGGACGCAGACTGGTGATGAGTCTCTTGATCGGGATATAGCGAAGGTCCTTCGAGAGCATAATGAGGAGGCGGACTCAGAGGTCAAACATCTGGGGAAGTATGCCACGGCTCAGAGTTATTGTGAGGGTGAACGTCCGGGTTCTGTCCTGGCTCATTTAGCCAAACGCGATAGGGACTGTACCTCTATTCCGGTGCTGAGATCGGAGGTCACGGATGTTCCGCTTACGAACGAGCTAGTCACGGAACGCTTTCGAGATAATTACGCAAAGTTGTATGCCTCGAGAGGTCCTGCTCCAGAGGAGCGTATCATTGACTAACTATCTGATATCGAGCTTCCATGGCTCTCAGACCTACACCGAGAATTCCTTGCTCGGCCGTTTGAGAGGGATGAGGTTGCGTTGGCTTTGACATCCATGAAAGGCGGTAATGCGCCGGGTAGTGATGGCCTTACGGTGGTCTTTTATAAAGATTTCTCTGATCTTCTGATACCACACTTGCTTACTTTGTTTGATGACATGGCCAACTCGGGTACAATGCCGCCTTCCATGAGAGAAGCTATTATTGTTGCGATTTTAAAACAGGGCAAAAATCCTAGTGCTTGTGCCTCGTATCGCCCTCTTTCTCTCATGAATATCGACACAAAATTTTTCGCTAAGCTTCTTTCCAATCACCTTCAACCTTTGGTCACGTCTTTGGTGGCCCCTGAACAGTCAGGCTTTGTCCCAACGCGCAACCTTACATACAATATTAGAACTGTCTTTGCTGCGTTCCAGCACACGCGTCCGGAGGTGTCGACTGTGGCGGTCTTCTTAGACATGGAGAAGGCATTCGACTCAGTTGAATGGGCGTTCCTTCATCGGGTTCTGAGCAGGATGGGAGTGGGGCAACTGTTTTTACAACTTTTTGCAGTACTGTACTCTTTGCCAACAGCACGCATTCGCATAGGACCACTGGTTTCGGCACCCATTGCGATAGGCAGAGGAACGAGACAGGGATGCCCCCTGTCTCCAATCCTCTATGCTTTAGCAGCCGAGCCTCTTGCGTGTGCCCTACGAGAGTATCACAGTCACAAAGGCATCCGATTCCCTTCATACAACTTAATCGTATCTACCTACGCGGATGATACGCTGCTCTATGTTAGGGACCCTACGACGCACCTCCCTTCTGTTCTGCGTGAGGTGGTCCTCTTCGGATCCCTCTCGGGCATACAGATTAACTGGACTAAATCTATCATGTTCCCTTTGACGCCCGCCACGGAGCGGTTTGAGCCGGAGTACCCACTTCAGTGGACTACAGAGGCGGTTAGATACCTCGGAATACGCTTACATACGGATTCTGAGGTCGTCCTTAGGGAAAACTACGGTTGTGCTATTTCTAAATTGGAGGACGACATAGAGAAATGGATCTCTCTTCCGCTATCACTGCTGGGGCGCAACTCCCTAATGAAAATGGTGATACCTCCGCGATTTCTCTTTTTATTTAGTAATGTCCCGATGGTCTTATCTTCCCACTTTTTTCACAGGCTACAAGCCTTGTTGGTTCATCTTGCTTGGGCAGGAAAGCAACCTAGGATCACCTGGAACATTTTAACATGCCGGTACGTGGCGGAAGGCCTGAATGCGGCTGACATGGAGCTTTATTACTGTGCTGCGCAGTGTGCTCATGCCTATTCCTGGATACACTGACCGCAGGATGCCCCCTATGTTCGTATTGAGCGGATAGTTGCGGCTCCGACGCCTCTGCCAGCCTTATTGATGCAGTCTAGGGATCGCCGTACAGGCATACTCGACTCTTTGAATTCGGTCACACACGCTTAGCATTACAGGAGGGAAGTTCAGGCGTGTTCGTTGCTATATTCCCCGAAGGCAGCGATTGAATGGTGCCATTGGTTAGCTCCGTGTAGGGAGAAGGGAGTGATACTGGCTCTACACCAGCTACGAATACACACTATGGGAGACTTATTTGAGGGAGGCAAGGTGCGTCAGTGGAACGACATTACTGATGAGGAGGCGAACCCACCACGGGGTACATCCTTTACAACGCAACTTTTACAACGAAGTACCTTTACGACGCAACCATTACAACGCAACTTTTACAACGTCTTGCGCTGGGGGGCGCTCTAGGATAGGGAATAGTTTCCAACACCTTCCCTACTATCCACGGGGACTGGAGTTGGAATAGTAAATTAAACTATTCACTATCCAGCGCCCCCCAACGCAAGTCGTTGTAACGACTTGCGTTGTAAAACTTGCTTTGTAAAGGCATGCGTTGTAATAGCATGCGTTGTAACGTCATACATCCACCCACCACTGTTAGCATGCTTTCAGTTTCATAGGGTACGGCATGCTTTGAGGGAGCTCCTGAGGCATGACATGGAGAAGCCTGTGACGGTTGCAGCATTTGATTATGTGGTGAATGCCAAGTCCCCTGTGAAATTGCTGTCTAATCTCTATCGGATAGCCGTATCTGAAAAATATGCTGAGTACACAAAACCGAGGCTGGCTTGGCAACACGACTTGCGAATAGAATTAGGTGAGGACAAGTGGAAGTATTGTTGCACTGGCACTAGGGGAATCTCGCTAAATGGATGCCATAGACTCATACATTTTAAGTTTTTGAATAGGACTTACTACACCCCATAGAGACTTCACAGGTATCGGCTGCGCGAGTCCTCTGAGTGCGAGCTGTGCGGGTCCCCTCTGGCAGACTTTCTGCAAGTAGCCTGGGCTTGCCCTATGATCTTCTCCTTCTGGCGGGCAGTATATGGGGAACTCAGCAGAGTGATGCATTTAACCCTAGACCCAGATCCACTGTTAGCCATTTTGGGATACTCGAAGCCTTTGAGTCCTGCCCATAGACAACTTGTTGACATGGCTTTCTTGATCGCTAAGTGGTGCATTGCAAGGGCTTGGATGAGAGGTCCTCCCCCTACTCTCAAATTATGGAAGAGGGAATTGATATACTGCTGCACACAAACTGAACTGTATAACGGATTAATGCCCCCTAAGAATAGACCTAAGAATTTTTGGTCCCCAATCCTTGACGGTACACCTTTGTCAGACGCACAGAATGGAGAGGACGAAGTCCGTGGGGAAGAGAGCGCCAGGGAGGAACTGGATATTGAGGGAACCCTCTGCGGCAGTACTGACGCGACTGTTGGGGGGGAATGTGTGTAATATTGTGTGTTATCCTTTGGTTGTCCTGTGTACCCTAAGTAACCGTGGTCTGGGCACTGGGAGCTGTGGGTCGATTTGCCCTATTTTTGATAACTGCTTCTACTATGTTGAAGTATGCATTTTTGCTGATCATTCTACCATGCTGACGTTACACGTTGCTGCCGAATGCACTCACTCATATGACTGTGTAATATCATGCTTTATTGTATGTTCATTTTTGAAATTACAATAAACAAATAAAAAAAAAAAAGAACTACCTCAAATTTAACTGTGAACAGGCCTAAATGTTGTGGTACAGTAATAATTATCATCAAGATCTTTATTTTGCATTTAGATTAATGCATAAAAAGTACATAACAAGAAACATAGCTAAAATATAAACAATAAAAACATTCATACATCCACATAATTTATTCTTTAATATCTCATTGATCTGATAAGAATCTACAGGTACTAAAAAGTATTAAAAAGTATGAGAACAGGTGTTTGACAAACAAGGTTATACTAGATTTCTTATTAAATTGATAAATCGGTTAAAAACATCTAAAGAGAAGGCCATCATTGATAACTTACCTCTACCGGGTCTAATATCAATGGATATGGCAGCTTTTCCTCATTCCAAATACATATTTCTTAATACTAGAAGGGCCCTCCTGAACCTAGAGAGACATTTAAAAGTCCAAATCAAAATAAGCAAATTCAACCTAACCGCGTTGTGGTTCAACCCAGCCATAAAGGAAGATGGTAAACACCTCTACTGGGAGCAATAGTCAAAAAAGGGTTTGAACTTAGTGAAAGATCTTTATGAGGGGTCTGAGCCTCTCCCTTTTACCACTTTACAATCACGTTTCGATCTCCAACCTCTTGACTTCTACAAGTTCTTACGTCTTAAGTCCTTTCTCTCTGCCAGAGCCATCTCTCCAAGCGATCCTACAATTTGTAGCAAACTGCCTCATCTCATGTCAATGGGTCACATGGTGTCTAGAATCTATAAAATCCTCTCCCCAAACCTCCAGAAGGCACATAAGAAGTGCGATCTTGCTTGGGGAAATTAGCATAATTCCTCTATAATTCCATTTGACTGGGATAAGATACATCTTACACCTTTTTCCAATAAAATATCACCGATACTCTCTCAAACTAAGTTCAAGCTGATAAATAGAACATATTGGTCACCAGAAAAACTCTACAAGCTTAAATTCCTTGATAACCCCCTGTTTTGGAATTTCAAATCTCATGTGGGGGACTTAGCTCACATGTTCTTCAATTGCCCAATGCTCCAAACATTTTGGGATAAGATTTATAATTACATTCAAAGAACCTTCCAATACCGACCTAATAGAGAATTCACATATGTTATGTTGGGGGCAATTGACGCAAAATTAGTGACTGAGCATGACCACCACCTAATGGATCTCATGCTTACGCTTGCTTGTAAAGTCATACTAAGCAAATGGAAAAGTGCATCCGATGTTTCTTTCAAAATATGGCAAGAATGGTTGGCCTCTCTAAGGGGAGCAGATAATGATGCACTCCACTCCTCACCGTGGCGAAAATCGCACGCCAAGCTCTGGAGTTCACTTGACTCTCTGGAACTTTGCTATGATCCACCTTAGATTTGCACAATGGGCACATTCACTGATACTGAACAGGTTCCTCTCATCCATAAGAGCGCAACATAGACGCTTTTACCCCTCTGGTACGAGTTAGAGTACACAATAAGACGTTATGGTAAATGCTGTTTCTATTTTCATATCAATCTCTTCAATCTCGTCTTTCTTCCCTCCTTCTCACTCCTTCTTCTATATCTCTTTCTTCTCTCCCTCTCTCTTTTTCTACTTCTTCGCCTTTCTTCGTTCTTCCTCCTTTCTTCAATCCAATCCTATTGCAACCATCTTAATAATTACATAATTATTAATAATAATTACATATACTTTTGTATGTTTTTCATTTATTTCATCATTAGAGAATCATTTGTTTAAATGGTCTTGATGCTCGTTATTTGAATTTGAATCTCAGGTTGCATTGACACATAAATGTAATTCAATGTATGTTTTTGTTTTCGTCTTTGTAAACTCCTGTTTCTCTCTTTCTCTTAATAAAAAAGATTTGATCTAAAAAAAAAAAACATCCAAAGAGAACATTGGTACTAAAAAGACTTTTAGTAAATGTAAAACAGCTGTTACTAAACAGAGTTAAACTAATCTCAATATACTTAAAAAGAGCCATACACAGCAATAGGAATACCAAAGCTGAATTGGAGGAAGCTATAAAAAGCATAAACGTTTACAGGGTCAGTACAATGATGGTTGTAGGTCTTGGTCCTTATGTCAAAATATTCACCTTTCTGATCCTTTAAACAGGTAATAAAGAGGAAGAAATCATATAGCATAAATGGGGCGTTTCCAATCCTTGTAATACTTCCAGTGCCTGCTTCTGCATACGTAGACTAGGTTTTTCAATAGTGAGATGATACATTTACTCCTCTCCACCTTATAAAATGAGCAAAAAAGTAGCAAGTGTGAAATAGATTGCTCAGAGATACTGTCACAAGGACAGAGAGACAAATAATTAAATGTAAATGTAAATGTAGAGGTACTTGTATAGCGCACGACTACCCGGAGGCATCTTGGCGCTTGTACGAATACCGCTGAGGAACCCTTCCTGGCCTTTCCTTGTGAAGTGCCCACTCCTGGGCACCCCCAAGGTGAAGCCAGGCATCCTAGCGTTGTTGGGGCCATTGTGGAGATTAAGCAAGCTATTGCCCCGAGTTGCAGAGTGGGACTCATGATTAGAATAGGCACCGAGGCGAGAATTATCAGGTCCAAGGAAATTGAGCCCAAGACACGCCGAAGAGGGAATTGAACCCTGGTCCCGGGCCAGACTTCTGCATCAGGGTCTGCAGCTCTAACCATTGAGCCACAATTCTCCAAACAAAATAAGATTGAGTGGGATACACAGCCATTAATTGAATATAATTCGGACTGAATCCCAACAAAACAAAAACAAATCTTATATTGTTGATGAATGACAGATAGAATGGGTGCCCACCCAGTTGCTACATTGGGCGATACTCGATAGGCAATAACTGAGATTTCAGTTTGAATATTTTGCCATCTATCCTGAGTGCTTTTAGCAATAAAAAAATGTCCTTTAACCTGGCTTTGGGGAATGATGTACAATGAGACTGTGTATCATACAAATACTCTAATTCCAGTTCACTAAAGGATTGTTTCACATAGGCTAACTAGGCAATTGATGTGGCTCGGTCCATGCATAAAATATCCTATTTGATTTAGGAGGACTGTTTCCCATTTTCAGATCGACAGCCATACCATCAGCGGAGCCAGTTTTATAGTGTCAGAAATAAACAAAAAAAACGAGTTCCTTGTGGGCTAGAATGTTTGAACAAGAACTAGGTATAGCCAGCAGTCTTTTTAAAAATGTATTCTCTGTGGATTGGAGGAAGTCTACCTGTGCTACACTCCAGACTGCAGCGCCATAGGTAGCTATAGAAAGTGTTTTGCAGAGTAAATATCTAACATTTCTTTAATTGGTTTATCCCCCAAATATAGGTCGAACGTCCAGTGGCCCGCTATACTTCTAGACATCTGATTCACTTTATTTCTGACCATTGCAGACCAATTTAATTTGTCTTCAAAATGAATGCCCAAATACGAGAAATTTCCTACTCTCTCCAAACGTCTAACGTCTCTGTGAAGTTGCATTAATTTCTTTTTTTTCCATACCCAGAGCCATCACATACGACTTGGTTTTATTAACAAATAAGCCAATCTCAACCATAAAAGCAGAATAAGACTCAATACACAGCTGTAAAGCTATTGGGAGTCCTTGCCAGCAAAACTGCATCATCCGCCTAAAGCAAGTTGGGCAAGGACAATGGGCCTGCCACTTTACCCTTGCAATTTTCACTCCTTATTCGTATACAGAGAGAAGAGAAATGGGTCAAGAGTGTAACCCTGTCTCACCACCTTTTCAATCCTGAGAGGTTTCAAGCATTCTCTGTTTTTTCCGTATCGGATCAGTAATCAAACATCAATGTGGTCCCCAGAATTGGAGGCCAGAAGAACTGAGAACGCCCCCTGTCAATTGGTAAACAAGCTTGGTGTTGTTATTTACAACAACCTGACATTTGCAAAACATGTTGATCAAGTTGTAGCTACATGGTTTCAGGTACTTAGACGTCTCAGAAAAGTACTACCTCTTCTGCCCGTTCATTCACTCCAAACCATGATACAAGCTTTTATATCTTCCCATCTGGACTATAGCAAGAGCCTAAATATAGGCTTCCCTAAGTATCTAATACAACACCTGCAAGTGGTGCTGAATGTGGCAGTGCACCTAATTTTTAATATTCCCAGATGCACTATTGTCATTTACCATCTATAAACATTGCACTGGATTCCAGTTCACAAACGGGTGATTTTTAAATTGGGCTGCATGGCTCATAAGACCTGACATGCCCTAGGTCCCCTCTACACCAGATAAAAATGACCAAATACCTCCCAACAAGACAGTTGTGTTCCAGTGCTCATAATCCTTTGGTGGTTCCTAAAATCGGGAAATACTAAATTGGAGGTCAGTCCATTTTTCCCCATCTGCTACCTAAGCAATGGAATACCGGATAACATGAAAGCCGTTGAAGACACCTGACATTTAAAAAGAAGTTCAAGCTTGGTTTTTCGCAATACGATTGCTCTTTGATATACTCTATACTGTAACTTACTCTATCAGCTCCTGGATGTCCTTAGGGGTAGCAGGAGCACAATATAAAACTAATTTCATGTATTCATTCATTCATTCAAGAAAAGCCTAGCAGAATGCAATAAAAATATAGAGAGCAAAGATGACATACGTATTGGCAAAGTCCTTCAGTCTCCTTTTGCTAATGCTTGTCGTTTGCCAGTTTTGAGTTTGTCAATTAAGACCAACCATCATGTTGCTTGTAGATGCAAAGTAGGGTCAATCTCGGAAATATTAATAAAATGTTCATATGCCTTGGAACTTTTTCTTTCATGCTTCCAAGATGATGGCCATATTGCTTCTGGATTCAAGGTGACTGTCATCTTGGGAGCCTAGAAAATAACATTCTAAGATGTCCCCTGTAGAAAAGTGGGTTATTAGTTGCAAAGGATGTGGGTCTTTTACAAGTATTAAGTCCACAACCTTCTGTCTACAGAGAACCAAGTACTAAATTGTAGTTCTTGACTTTCTCAGGGTAGAGTGACAAAGCAGTCCATTGTTTTCTCAGGGAGGTGATAAGGCTTGCAATCAACGGGCATGCTACCAGTAACACCCAATAAATCACTGTCTAGTCTGTGCTTTTGCTAATAAAGAGGAACAGTTCCCTATCACACACAGACTTTAAAATACTACACAATAATTTACAAATGCATTTATGATGACAGTTGGAAATAACTATGGTGACACCATCCTAACAGTTCACACTCCTAGAGAGCCCTGAAGCCTATAATCACAATACCAAGCACATGCATTGCAAACTCTGTAAATGTGTACAGCTTTCAAAAGGTAGGTGTCACTTTAATGTATGCAGAAATGCGTCCTGTCTCATAATAAACCAAGGCAACATCATTGAAATCAGATGGTAACATCTTACAATGACATTCACTAATGCGTGTAATGATTCACTGCACGGGGGAAGTTGTATTTTGCTCCTGGTGCCGTGCTGCAGCCACCAGGAGTAGTTTATTCAGCCTCACTGGACTCTATATTTTGCAAATCGTGGGGTGTTAAACAATTTCCAAGCAAAATATGTTGTACTGGAAGGGGCCCCGTCAGTAAGAAGACTATGGGTGACATCACACACACCCTTGCGCAATTTCCAGAAATACAAAAATAGGGATTATGGCAACATGCCTGTGATTTTGAGTAAGATGTGCTCCCAGAAAGGAGGCATGCAGAGGAAGTAAAGAAGGCAGGGGGCCATTTGGAAGAAAAGAACAGGGTATAATTTGCAGTTTTACGGCAAGGTCAATTTTCCTGTGAATACAGCATGCAATCTGAGGATGAAAAGCTTTTAAAGGAAACATTATTTGCATGTGAGAAAGTGTTACATTACATACTTTTTATAAGGACTATTATCAGGCAAATATTCTATTTCCCTGAAAGACTACAGCTTGACTACTACTTTAGAAAGGACAGCTGATCAGTTCAAGAGCTGTAAGTGTAAAGTAATGGCTGGCTGCATATATAGCGACATTTTGAGAGGTGTTGGCCATGCTCAAAGGCATTAGTAACCTCATAACCATAGGAACATGAGCAGTATACAGTGTAAATAATGCGGACATTTAAAGGAGATTCTGCAAATGTTAGAGTGAATGTTTTATTATGTTCACCCTTAAACGTTTGGCTCAGAGTATTGATTACAAAATCGAACTGGGATCCATTTTGGATGCCCTCTAATTGTGTGATGGCACAAGATGGGGGGGGGGAGATTCCATATTCCTTCCATGCTAATCAATCAACCATGTGCCGCCCCACAGCCTGGCAGCAGGATCTACATATGCATCAGGCCAATATTATGAGTGCACACCAGCCCTACTGCAACCAAACCATCAACTACCACCCCCGATTCTACCAGGTACGAAGGCAGAAGATACCTGTGAATAATGCCAGTGCTCCAAGTAACAGTAAGTGCACCCTGCCGTGGGCCCGCCATGTGAGTAGATGCCAACACACATGGGCTTGCAAGCATGCACCCTCATGGAAGAAACACCTTCCACTAGCTCTTCATGGATTGCCCCTGCTGTAGCACTGACAAGGACACCCGACGCCCACTTCCCAGAGGCCAGACAACGGGACATGTGCAATTTATACCCAAATATGACCTTAATATGCACCTTTATGGCGGATTCAGTAAGTTTTTAATGAGTACGTGAATAACTTCTGCATGTTGGGCCTGATTCACAAAGAGCCTCTGCAGTTGCGGCTGAGGCTCCACAGTTGTGGCAGGGTCTACGAACTCGTGGCAGAATCTCTGCAATGAGAAGCCGCAGTGGAGCCTCCATCATGGCTGCAGAGCCTCCACCACGACTGCGGAGCCTCCACCATGACTGCTGATCATCCACCACGACTGCGGAGCCTCCACCACGACTGCAGAGCCTCCACCACGACTGCGGAGCCTCCACCACGACTGCGGAGCCTCCACCATGACTGCTGATCCTCCACCACGACTGCGGAGCCTCCACCACGACTGCAGAGCCTCCACCACGACTGCGGAGCCTCCACCACGACTGCGGAGCCTCCACCTTGACTGCGGAGCCTCCACCATGACTGCTGATCCTCCACCACGACTGCAGTGCCTCCACCACGACTGCGGAGCCTGCACCACGACTGCGGAGCCTCCACCACGACTGAGGAGTCTCCGTCACGACTGATCAGTCTCCGTCATGACTGCGGAGGCTCTTTGTGAATCGGGCCTGCTGTACTTTTCAAGACAAACACATTTGAATTCATGAAAACAGCTGATTCATTCTGATTTTCATAACCTTAGTGAGTCTATTCTATTCACTGTATACATTAAAGCGCGTCTAAATACATATTTAATCATTACAAAATGTTGTGCGTAGGGTTAGGAGAACTCAGGTATATGATTGTTTCCTTTTAATTCACTTTTTCCAGCAATTACTTGTGACTTCAATGGCACCAGTTCCTCCTCCAATCCGGTGGTCGTTACACTCTCTCCACACTTGCTACATCTGTTCTAACTGGACACGTCTGGTACATGCATTCATAGATATTTTTGAATCAACAAGAAACGTAATCTAAATATTGGTCATGAGACTTGCCTAGGAATTGCTTGACTGCTCCCATGAGACACCCACGAAATGCATTCTGGCGTTAATTAAGATAAAAACTGCCAGTGGGTAGGCTAGGCATGAGTACTGTATACCAGGCACTTGCGCATTGCATACATTTACGTACTGCTTCGTGAACCCGGCTTAAATTAACACATAACTTTCAAAATTTTTCCAATAGGGAGTGACAGTTATGTCTGTAAAAACATTTGCGAGTTTGCCTTATTGGTCCTAGGGTGTCGACGTCAATACAGGTCATTAAGGGAACTGTTACCAGTCCTGACCTTACGTGTAATATCCAAATCGATTCTAGGTGATGGAGTCTTGTTTTTTTCCAATTAACTAATTAAGGAAACTCACCTGAAAGCAGTGAATTGTCTGTGAAAAGTTGGGGATTGGAGACAATGTCTGGAATGACCGGCATGAGGTGGTCTCCCTAATAAGGCCTTATTCACAAATCAATTATGAAATCTCCACCTTAAAGTTCATTTCTCACTTTGAATACATTGCCAACCCTTTCTCTAAAAAGGTTAGTGAATACCAACAAAATTAAGATTTTCTTGGTTTTCCGTACCTGTTCGTGTCATTCCCAACACAAAAATTTCCCACTACCGACCCTTATAGCAAGGTTCATCACTTCATAATATTACATCTTCGTGGTATATAAATCAAATGACGAAATTCCTGGCATTTGTAAATCGAATTTTTGCTCTTTTTTTAACAAGTCGCAATGAGCATAAAAACATGGATTAATATGATTAATTCAACGTTTTTCTTCTCAATGTTTGGAGGTGAAATGTTAAGGCTGTGCTGTGTCTTTACCTAAATAACCCTTTTTTCTGCTCATAATATTTTTGGCACATCGCTATAAGGAGTATTGAACTTGTTCCACGCTGCTGGTGAGTATGGGCAATTCGGACTGCACGGAGTATGATTTTTGGTCATGTTTGCCCTGATTGAAATACTCATGGGCATGGCATTAGAGCTCTGTAATTAACCTGTGCCAGCGCATTGGCTTGTACTGTATGTAGCTGGACAGCCTCCTGTGGGCACGCTGCAGCCATGTCATCACTAATTGAGACAGCCCCGTCATGGTCTGGGTACTCCAGCAAACAGCCTTGCTGGGTATGAGCACTGCCAAATATATGGATGCCATGAATGGATGTACTGCAGAAAAATAAACTATTCAGGTGAGGGAGTCTGTGAGGCGAGAAATAGAGGTGGAATACATTGAGGCTCGCGGCCATGTTCACACATCTGTCATCTTTGCATTACGTGTCAGGTAAAAGTGGTCAGCGGTCTGCTAAAATGCATATTATAAGCTAAAACTTGTAAACTGCCCTGATGTATACAATAATGTACCACACTAATGAACACTATAAGTCACTGACAAGCATTAGGTTGCGCTATTCTTAAAATCTAGAGGCTCGCTTTTTAAAAAAAAATAAATCCAAATGAAAAGCAGTTATTATATCCTCATCACGGTCCTCACATCAATGAGGTATGTTTATTTATTTATTTATAAAGCGCAAACTAATACCCGAAGGCATCTAGGCACTGAAACCCAGGGGTGAAAACCAAAAACTAGCAGTACTCAATCCTCATTGGTTTTCCCCGTTTTTTGCCTGCATTTGTGCTTGTTTGCCTCGTGTTTCTCTGCCTTTTTCCCCGTTTTTTTTGCCTGCATTTGTGCTTGTTTGCCTCGTGTTTCTCTGCCTTTCCCCCCGTTTTTTGCCTGCATTTGTGCTTGTTTGCCTCGTGTTTCTCTGCCTTTCCCCCCGTTTTTTGCCTGCATTTGTGCTTGTTTGCCTCGTGTTTCTCTGCCTTTCTCCCCGTTTTTGGCCGCATTTGTGCTTGTCTTTGCATCTGCCCATCTCGCCGCCCCCCGCTCCCGCTTCCCGCCACCGCCTTAGCCCCGCCCCTTTTTTCTTCTGTTTCCCTCCCCGCTCCCGCCTCCCAGCTGCCCCGCCCACCCGCGCACTTGGCCTTAAATGGCGACCGTGCGACGCAGGTGAGTGTGACCCACTTGTGGGACACCCCCGCGCCGCACGGCCACCAGCTGCTGCGTGTGCCCCCAGTGCCTGCCTCTGTCTCAGCGCCGGCCTCGCTGCCGCCCTGAGCGCTCTCATTGGTTTTCCCCGTTTTTTGCCTGCATTTGTGCTTGTTTGCCTCGTGTTTCTCTGCCTTTTTCCCCGTTTTTTTTGCCTGCATTTGTGCTTGTTTGCCTCGTGTTTCTCTGCCTTTCCCCCCGTTTTTTGCCTGCATTTGTGCTTGTTTGCCTCGTGTTTCTCTGCCTTTTTCCCCGTTTTTTTTGCCTGCATTTGTGCTTGTTTGCCTCGTGTTTCTCTGCCTTTCCCCCCGTTTTTGGCCGCATTTGTGCTTGTCTTTGCATCTGCCCATCTCGCCGCCCCCCGCTCCCGCTTCCCGCCACCGCCTTAGCCCCGCCCCTTTTTTCTTCTGTTTCCCTCCCCGCTCCCGCCTCCCAGCTGCCCCGCCCACCCGCGCACTTCGCCTTAAATGGCGACCGTGCGAACGCGCAGCGTTGACGCGCAGCGGGCGCGCCGATTGTGCGCCGAAGGCGCGCCAAAGGTAAGCCCGTCTGCGCCCGTCCGCGCCTGGACCGCGCCCAGCGCCAGGACCCCTGGCCCCCACCGACGGAAGCCGACCCGACGAACCTACAGCGCCTCCGACCTCGTCGCACTCAACACCGGCCACATCCCAGGATGTCACCGAGCCGCCCCGAAGCACACCCACGGACCCTTCAGCTGCCTCGCCTGCAAGTTCAACTGCATCCGGACCTTCCCTGCACCCGCCAAGCCGAACTCCAGCAGCACCCACCTCAAGTGCATCCTGCTCAACACCCGCTCCGTCCACAGACACGCCGTAGAACTCTGGAACCTGCTCGACACCACCGCCCCCGACGTTGCCTTCATCACCGAGACCTGGATGAACGCCTCCTCAGCCCCAGACATCGCCATCGCCATCCCAGAGGGCTACAAGATCACCCGGAGGGACCGCGACAACCAGACCGGAGGAGGCATCGCCATCATCCACAGAGACACCATCCGCATCACGACCAACACCGACGACACCCTCACCACCGCTGAACACCTGCACTTCCAGATCCACACCAACCCGAAGACCACCCTCAGAGGCACCCTGATCTACCGACCCCCGGGACCACGCACACGATTCAGCGAGGACATCGCCGACTTCGTCAGCCCGCACGCTCTCCCCTCCGCCGACTACATCCTCCTGGGGGACCTCAACTTCCACCTGGAGAACAACAACGACCGCAACACCACCACCCTGCTCGACAACCTCGACAACCTCGGACTCAAGCAACTGGTGACCACCCCCACCCACCTCGCCGGACACACACTCGACGCCGTCTTCTCTTCCAGCAAAGACGTCACCTTCAGCCACGCAACAGGACTCCACTGGACGGACCACAGCTGCGTCCACTTCACCTTCAGAAGAACGACGACCCACCACCTCCAGCAACAGGTTGCTCGAAGAAGCTGGAACAAGATCACAGCCGACCAGCTCACCGCCTCCCTGAGCCAGCACCCTCCCGCCAACTCAGCGAACCCCAGCCAGGCCGCCGACAACCTCACGAAGTGGATCAGCAACTGCGCGGACGAACTCGCCCCTCTGAGGACCCCGCCCAGCAGATCCTGCAGCAGAAAAACACCATGGTTCACCGACGAACTCAAGTGCTCCAAGAAGAACTGTCGAGCCCTCGAGAAAGCCTGGAGAAGGGAACCAACGACGGACAACATGGCCACCCTCAAACTCGCCACCCGGAAACACCACCAACTGATCCGCGCCACCAAGAAAAACGCATACAAGGACCGGCTGGACAACAACGCACACAACTGCAAGGAACTCTTCAACATCGTGAAAGAGCTCTCCAACCCCAACGCCGGAAACAACGACATCACCCCGTCGCAAGACCTCTGCAACTCCCTCGCGTCCTACTTCCACAACAAAATCACGGACATACACAACAGCTTCAACAACCAACCAACGCAAGCCACAACCGCAACGACTCCACCATCCACCACCCTCCGCACCTGGACCCCGATCAGCACCGAAGACACCATCCGCACCATGAACTCCATCCATTCCGGATCTCCGACTGACCCCTGCCCTCACCACGTCTTCAACAAGGCCGACGCTGTCCTCGCACCCCACCTGCGGGACATCATCAACACCTCCTTCGACTCCGCCACCTTCCCTGAGAGCTGGAAGCACGCCGAAATCAGCGCTCTCCTCAAGAAACCCACAGCAGACCCCACCGACCTCAAGAACTACCGTCCCATCTCGCTCCTCCCGTTCCCGGCCAAAGTCATCGAGAAGACCGTCAACAAACAGCTGGCCGCCTTCCTCGAGACGAATGGATCCCTCGACCCCTCACAGTCCGGCTTCCGAGCGAACCACAGCACGGAGACCGCCCTCATCGCCGCCACCGACGACCTTCGAACTCTGATGGACAACGGAGAAACAGCGGCCCTCATCCTCCTGGACCTCTCCGCGGCTTTCGACACTGTCTGCCACCGCACCCTAGTACAGCGCCTCAGCAACATCGGAATCCAGGAGAAGGCACTGGAATGGATCACCTCCTTCCTCGACGGAAGAACACAAAGAGTCCGCCTACCACCGTACAAGTCAGAGGCCACCAAAGTCATCTGCGGCGTACCCCAAGGATCCTCGCTGAGCCCAACCCTCTTCAACGTCTACATGAGCCCCCTCGCGGCCATCGCACGCCAACACAACCTGAACATCATCTCCTACGCCGACGACACCCAGCTGATCCTCTCCCTGACCAACGACCCCGCCACCGCCAGAGCCAACCTGCACGAAGGGATGAGAGACGTAGCCGAATGGATGACGACCAGCCGCCTGAAACTGAACTCAGACAAGACGGAGGTCCTCATCCTGGGCTCCACGCCCTCCGCCTGGGACGACTCCTGGTGGCCCCCCGCCCTGGGCACCGCACCCAAACCGACGGACCACGCACGCAACCTGGGCTTCATCCTGGACTCCTCCCTCTCCATGACCAGACAAGTCAACGCCGTCTCCTCGTCATGCTTCAACATCCTGCGCATGCTACGTAAGATCTTCCGGTGGATCCCCACCGAGACGAGGAAGACGGTCACCCAAGCCCTCGTCACCAGCCGACTGGACTACGGCAACGCCCTCTACGCCGGAACCACGGCCAAACTCCAGAAGAGACTCCAGCGGATCCAGAACGCCTCGGCGAGACTCATCCTCGACATCCCCCGACGCAGCCACATCACCGGACACCTGAGAGATCTGCACTGGCTCCCGGTCAACAAGAGAATCACCTTCCGGCTCCTCACCCACGCGCACAAAGCCCTACACGACCAAGGCCCGAGCTACCTCAACAACCGGATCAGCTTCTACACTCCCAAGCGCCTCCTCAGATCAACCAACCACGCCCTCGCCGCCGTCCCCCGCATCCGAAGAGCGACAACAGGAGGAAGATCCTTCTCCTACCTGGCAGCCAAGACCTGGAACTCACTTCCGACCAATCTGCGCCTGACCCAAGACCACCTCTCCTTCAGGAAGAAGCTCAAGACCTGGCTGTTCGAGCAGTAGCGGCACCCCCCCCCCCCCCCCTCCAGCGCCTTGAGACCCTACGGGTGAGTAGTGCGCTCTACAAATGACTTGATTGATTGATTGATTGATTATAGAAGATGAACGAACAGGTGAAAAGCCAGGTCTTAAAGCTCTTCCTAAAAGAGAGCCGAGCAAGTCAGGGGAGTGTTTTAAATTGGTCAGAAGACAGTTCATCATAATCTAGAAGTGTTAGTAACAAAACTTTTGCCCCTCCAGTTTAAAAGCTGAAATCTACGAACCTCCGTCAGTTTTAGTGACGATGACCGAGATTTCTCAGTGGAACATACCAGTGGAACTGGTCAGTGGCGTAGCTAGACCTATGGCCGCCCGAGGCAACCCCTGCACTTGCCGCCCCGTGGCTAAGTGTAAGAGTGGGGGAGTGCTGGGATTTCCTCGGTGGCTGCCCCTCTACGGCCGCAGTTAAAAGCGAGGGGTTGCTGCGCTCCCAAATCCTGTGCCCCCGTCCCTCCTTGCTACGCCACTGGAACTGTTGCTTTACGTTTGTGCTTTACGTTTTCTGGTCCGTGATTGTGAAGGGCTTTAAAAGCAAAGTTTTAATTAGCCGGCCCGCTGGGTTGTAGGCGACTCAATTGTGTTCTCTGCTTCATATTTTGTCAATAAAACAGATTTAATACTAAAAGCAAAGTCGATCCTTTTCTCCACTGGGAGTCAGTGGAGTGACTTAAGAGCATGTTTAGCTGAATGATGTCTGGGGATCCCTAGTAGTAGTAGAGCCGCTGCGTTCGAAGAACCTGTAGTTTGTTAAGTAGACCCTTCTGTAAACTAACAGAGAGAGCGTTGCAGTAGTCTAACTTAGATAAGATGAGCGCAGAGACAACCATTTTTTGACGATCAAGAGGTATAAAAGGAAAACATTTTCTTAGAATTTTTAATGTCAAGAGAATAGATGAGGTAATGGCATTTACCTGATGTTTAAAAGACAAGGCTCTCACATATAACTCCCAGATTTTTTGCCTTTGTCACTGGAATAGGGAGCAAGCTTAGTTCCTGAAGCCACCAGTCAGGGGACCAAACGGAGGTGAAACTTCCAAAGAGCAATACTTTGGTTTTGCTTGAGTTTAACTTCAGGCAATTCTCCAACATCCACTTACTAACCTGTTGCATACAGCTTTGGAACATAGAAGCTGTGTCCTGAATATTGTTTGTGACAGAAACAATAATGTACATGTCATCGGCATACAACACGATGGTAAAGCCAAATGATTTAATAAGCCTGGCCAGAGGGGTGACATGTAGATTAAAAAGAGATGGGCTAAGCAAAGAGCCCTGTCCAACCCCACATGGTAGTTGAAAGGTATGTGATGCATAGCTGTCAATTTCCTCAAACTGCTAACGCTCAGATAAAAAAGGTTTAAAAAGTTAATGAGCTACACCGCCTATGCCAATCATTTGGAGACGACTAATCAGTAAGCCGTGGTCCACAGTATCATAAGCCGCCGAGCAGTCCTACAAGATCAGAGCAGCATTTCCTCCTTTGTCGACCTCGCGTCTAACTTCCTCCATAGCGGTAATGAAGGCAAGCTCCGTGCTGTACTCTCTCCTGAACCTGTACTGGGTAGAATTCAGGTTTCAGGTTTCATACGTCTTTATTTCGATTTTTACATCATAAAAGACAATTTGTACAATAAAAAATAGGATACATAAAATGAATAAAAAAACACCATATGTGCCTGAGACATTTCATCATTAAAAGGAATTAAATAGTATATTAAAGCCCAATGTATGAAATACCCAGCTACATTTTTTTTCAATCAACTAGCTGCAAGTGTCTGGCTCTGATGATCCATGCCCACCCCAAGTACTTGGCCACACCTATTACCACCATCTCTGAGGTGTTGGTACGTAACGCCCGAAAAGCTTCATTGCTCCCTTTGATTTTCATTTGACAACATATAGGCCTAATCCATTTCGTTCTAGGGGCATAATAAGCTGGACATGCAAAAATAAAATGACCCACACTCTCCCTTTGATCAACACACCAAGGGCAAAGATCATTAGAATGAGCAGACCAATTTTTAGTAAAAGACCTCACTGGTAGGGACCCGACTCGAAACTGATGGTACAGTTTTTTATCAAGAGATTTTGTAATTACGTCCCAATAGTTCTCCAGAAGAGGGTCTAGTTTATGGGCCAGAAATCTGCCTGACAAGCTGGTAGCATCAGATTGCACAATGGATAGGGGTTTAACAGATGCCCAGTAAAGTGCTTTAAAGGCTTGCTTCGACGGAAAAATGGTGGACCCCGGAGATACCCACAGGTCGTTAAGACCCATGTCCTCCAAAATTAATTTCACCTCACGTAGCCAAGGAATGTTACTAGAACCCAGTGCTGATCTCACGTCCGCCAGTTCGCTGGCAAAGAGACTTAAATCCGGAGACGTCCAGATCCGTCTCCACAGTGCCACTAGCCGATAACGCGCCATCTCGTTAATCGGTTTGCAGCCCATGTCTAGCAAGAGCGGTTTGGTTGGTGTAGATTGGGGAGACCTACCTAATTTCGCAGGAATTTATTTTGCACTTTTACCAATGGCGATAGGTCCTTGTAACCCCAGAGGTCAGCCCCGTACAAAATGGCAGAACTAATCTTGGCTTCGTAGATCCTAACTGCTGGTTTAACCCGTTTAGTTAAAGACATTTTTTGTTCCTGAATTAAACAGCCCGTAAGGCGTGGGTGCAACAAGGGGTGGTGATGGACAGAGTCTCTGAATTAAGCAGAATACTCTCACCCAGTCAAGAGATCAGGGCTAGATCCAACACCGTTTTTTAGCTCATTGCACCATCCCAGTTTCAGAACCTGGCTGTATGCAAATTAGTCTGTCCCTGGCCCAGTGCATCATGGGAACAGGGCAGACCAGACTACAAAAGCCAATTCTTACATGAGTCCCTTGCTCACTGCTCCATCAGGATTAAAGCAAGCCGGGCCGACGAGGCTGAAATGCCAGAAACCAGTCCCCGGTAGCTTGTATCCTTTCTGGTGAAGAATTGGCTTGGTAGTTTGGTCTGCCCTGTTCCCATGATGCACTGGGCCAGGGACAGACTAATTTGCATATAGCCAGGTTCTGAGCTGGGATGGGGCAGTGAGCTAAATAACGGTGATGGATCAAGCCCTGATCTTTGGACTGGGTAAGAGTGGTCTGCTTAATTCAGACACTCTGTTCATTACCACCCCCTTTTCTGAATCGTTTTTGGCCACTATAGGTGTGGCAGGGTATACTCAGACATGAGTCCCTTGCTCACTGCTCCATCAGGATTAAAGCAAGCCGGGCCGACGAGGCTGAAATGCCAGAAACCGGTCCCCGGTAGCTTGTATCCTTTCTGGTGAAGAATTGGCTTGGTAGTTTGGTCTGCCATGTTCCCATGATGCACTGGGCCAGGGACAGACTAATTTGCATATAGCCAGGTTCTGAGCTGGGATGGGGCAGTGAGCTAAATAACGGTGATGGATCAAGCCCTGATCTTTGGACTGGGTAAGAGTGGTCTGCTTAATTCAGACACTCTGTTCATCACCACCCCCTTTTCTGAATCGTTTTTGGCCACTATAGGTGTGGCAGGGTATACTCAGACATGAGTCCCTTGCTCACTGCTCCATCAGGATTTAAGCAAGCCGGGCCGACGAGGCTGAAATGCCAGAAACCGGTCCCCGGTAGCTTGTATCCTTTCTGGTGAAGAATTGGGTTGGTAGTTTGGTCTGCCCTGTTCCAATGATGCACTGGGCCAGGGACAGACTAATTTGCATATAGCCAGGTTCTGAGCTGGGATGGGGCAGTGAGCTAAATAACGGTGATGGATCAAACCCTGATCTTTGGACTGGGTAAGAGTGGTCTGCTTAATTCAGACACTCTGTTCATCACCACCCCCTTTTCTGAATCGTTTTTGGCCACTATAGGTGTGGCAGGGTATACTCAGACATGAGTCCCTTGCTCACTGCTCCATCAGGATTAAAGCAAGCCGGACCGACGAGGCTGAAATGCCAGAAACCGGTCCCCGGTAGCTTGTATCCTTTCTGGTGAAGAATTGGCTTGGTAGTTTGGTCTGCCCTGTTCCCATGATGCACTGGGCCAGGGACAGACTAATTTGCATATAGCCAGGTTCTGAGCTGGGATGGGGCAGTGAGCTAAATAACGATGATGGATCAAGCCCTGATCTTTGGACTGGGTAAGAGTGGTCTGCTTAATTCAGACACTCTGTTCATCACCACCCCCTTTTCTGAATCGTTTTTGGCCACTATAGGTGTGGCAGGGTATACTCAGACATGAGTCCCTTGCTCACTGCTCCATCAGGATTAAAGCAACCCGGACCGACGAGGCTGAAATGCCAGAAACCGGTCCCCGGTAGCTTGTATCCTTTCTGGTGAAGAATTGGCTTGGTAGTTTGGTCTGCCCTGTTCCCATGATGCACTGGGCCAGGGACAGACTAATTTGCATATAGCCAGGTTCTGAGCTGGGATGGGGCAGTGAGCTAAATAACGGTGATGGATCAAGCCCTGATCTTTGGACTGGGTAAGAGTGGTCTGCTTAATTCAGACACTCTGTTCATCACCACCCCCTTTTCTGAATCGTTTTTGGCCACTATAGGTGTGGCAGGGTATACTCAGACATGAGTCCCTTGCTCACTGCTCCATCAGGATTAAAGCAAGCCGGGCCGACGAGGCTGAAATGCCAGAAACCGGTCCCCGGTAGCTTGTATCCTTTCTGGTGAAGAATTGGCTTGGTAGTTTGGTCTGCCCTGTTCCCATGATGCACTGGGCCAGGGACAGACTAATTTGCATATAGCCAGGTTCTGAGCTGGGATGGGGCAGTGAGCTAAATAACGGTGATGGATCAAGCCCTGATCTTTGGACTGGGTAAGAGTGGTCTGCTTAATTCAGACACTCTGTTCATCACCACCCCCTTTTCTGAATCGTTTTTGGCCACTATAGGTGTGGCAGGGTATACTCAGACATGAGTCCCTTGCTCACTGCTCCATCAGGATTAAAGCAAGCCGGGCCGACGAGGCTGAAATGCCAGAAACCGGTCCCCGGTAGCTTGTATCCTTTCTGGTGAAGAATTGGCTTGGTAGTTTGGTCTGCCCTGTTCCCATGATGCACTGGGCCAGGGACAGACTAATTTGCATATAGCCAGGTTCTGAGCTGGGATGGGGCAGTGAGATAAATAACGGTGATGGATCAAGCCCTGATCTTTGGACTGGGTAAGAGTGGTCTGCTTAATTCAGACACTCTGTTCATCACCACCCCCTTTTCTGAATCGTTTTTGGCCACTATAGGTGTGGCAGGGTATACTCAGACATGAGTCCCCTGCTCACTGCTCCATCAGGATTAAAGCAATCCGGGCCGACGAGGCTGAAATGCCAGAAACCGGTCCCCGGTAGCTTGTATCCTTTCTGGTGAAGAATTGGCTTGGTAGTTTGGTCTGCCCTGTTCCCATGATGCACTGGGCCAGGGACAGACTAATTTGCATATAGCCAGGTTCTGAGCTGGGATGGGGCAGTGAGCTAAATAACGGTGATGGTCAAGCCCTGATCTTTGGACTGGGTAAGAGTGGTCTGCTTAATTCAGACACTCTGTTCATCACCACCCCCTTTTCTGAATCAAATTTTAGGTGAAGCACATCAATCTGGGGTTTCCAGCGGAGGCGATAATCTATAGTCACTCCAAGGTATGTCATAGCCTCCACTTGTTCAAGGCTGGCACCATTCAACGTAACAGAGCTTTTAATGGGACGGTTTTTGGTTAGGACCATGAATTTGGTCTTGCTCACGTTTATTTGCAGATCATTTAATTTGCAGAACTCCTCGAACCTATTTAATGCGGTTTGCAGCCCTCTGCGTGTCTTTGAGAGGAGTAAGGTATCATCTGCAAAGATGAGCATTGGAAATTTGGACCCATCTAAGCATGGTGCATCCGTAGGGGTATCAGCAAAGAACTTCACCACCTGATCAATGAACAATAGGAAGAGGGTGGGTGCCAGGACACACCCCTGACGGACACCTCGAGTTACGGGAAAGCTGTCCGTCACCTGCCCTTGGCCTCGCCACCTTACCCTGGCAAAATTGCCCTCGTGTAATCTAACCACAAGATCTAGGAGGTCTAACGGTAAACCCAAGTTTCTCAGGACCGCCCACAATTTAGCCCTTGGCACAAGATCAAAGGCCAACCTCAGATCTATAAAGGCGGCGTAGATGTGTTCACCGCCCATCAGCACCACCTTCCAGTATATCAGAGTAATTCTGAATACCTGGCCGATGGTGCTGGTGCCTGATCTGAAACCCGCCTGTAATGGGGAAAGAATGTTTTCCATCTCCATCCAACCCTGGACTCTGACAAGGACCATCCTGGCAAAGATTTTTTGTAGTGAGTCGATTAAACTGATGGGGCGGTAATTCCCCGGTACCGAACCGTCCCCTTTTTTGAAAATAGGAAGAATTTCCGCCCCTTTCCAGGACTCTGGGATCCTTGCCCCTTTAACGATTGCATTGGCAATCAGAGTTATGTAGGGAACCCAAAGTTGGCGGTTTGTTTTAAAGAGGTCCGCCGGAATAGAATCAATTCTGGGGCTTTCCCCGATTGTACCAAGTTGAGAGCAGACTCCGTGTCAAGAGTCGTAAAGACTAACGAGTGGCTATGGATAAGGTGTATTGATGTCTGCATCCCTTGCCCATTAAAAGGTTCTAAATTAAGATCCTTAAACTGTCATGAATAAAAATCCACCCAATCTTCGGCAGACACGTGGTTTACTGGGATTTGGGAATCGGGGTTCCTGCCCCATTTCACAATTTCCCAGAATTTTGCCTGGTTCGTGGATAAGCAGGCCTCAAAGAGATTGGACCAATGACACTCATCCCACTCTCTCTTTGCCCCCCACTGGACTTTTTTATACATTTTGCGTGCCATTTTAATATCACTAGTGACCCTAGATTTAATAGCTTTAATTAGGTTACTATGTCCAGCCCTACAGTTCTTATTGTACCATTTTTTCCGGCAACCCATTGCCATCTCTTTCCCTTGTTTGAACGGTAGAGTCAAGAGGGCCTTAAGTTTAATGAAACACTGTTAATGAAGATCACTGATCTGGGGAGCAGCATCCAAAGTGGATGATAAATTCAACATGGCACTCAATGTCGTCGAAACTTCCTTTGATATGCCATCTTACAGAGTAGCATCCTTCACGGCCCTACACCATTTGACCCTTCTTCTGTCATTGGTCAGGACGGCCTCTGCCGTTATGCATGGAGCTAATAGGGGCCTATCCAGATTTCCTGGGAGCTTCAGGGTTAAGAAAAGTGGGTTGTGGTCGCTTTCTGGGCGAACCACAACTTCCATGTCGACCAGGAGTGACCAATATTCCATTTTAATCAGGATATAATCTAGTCTACTTTTGCTAACCCCATTATCAAAAGTGGGGTAGCCAACTTTGTCGGAGGTTGAACGCCCATTTGCCCCTCTCAAACCCCACTCCAAACACAACCCTGACCAGTGAAGAGCGGCCTCAGTCCCCTTCTTGATATTATTCAGGGTCAACTTCGGGATATTCCACGCTGCATCTTCCTCGAACCCCAAGTCCGCCCCCTCACTGAACAGGGGTTCGAAGGTGCAGTTTAGGTCCCCTGCTACAAGAATTAATTTGTCTCTCCCAATTAAATCAAGGTAGGAGTCCAGTTCGTTGACAATAACCGGACAACGCCCACCGGGGCAGCCTCGGGCATAGATATTAATAACTACTATGTCCTGATAATTTTTCTTTCGTAATTTAATTCCCAGGAGATCTAGGTTATCCACTACAATTTCTGTTGGATTGTAACCAATAGACTGACTGACCCAGATCACTAGACCCCCTGAAGCTCTACCTTTGGGACCCTGAATCGCTGGTTTATAAAAATTTAAAAACCCTACCCGATATATTGGATCAGGACTCAGGAGCCCAACTCTCTTGAAAGATTAGAATATCAAAGGTGTCAATAAACTCTATCCAATCCTCTGAGCCTACACAGCCCTTTAGCCCTGCGATGTTCCATGAGGCCATTTTGAGCGGCACAACCTGACTGGCGGGTACAACATAATCCGGGGCCCACTGTTCCGGACTTAAATTCCTGTCAATGCTTAAGGGACAAACAACCGACCAGCTACCTTCTACATGACTTGCTATGGTTGTGACCAACCCCTTCTCAAGGTTTTCTCCTTGCATACTCGTGGACACATTGCCTACTCCATCACCCCTACTACCATAATTGTCACATTCACTCCCTCTGTCACATATGGAATAGAGTCAATCGATGCCCTGCAGGCCAGATAGAGGTTCAAAATGGTTAAACAAGCGTGGGTAAAAGGGGGAATGTGGGAACCCAACCGCTTGGGATCTCCCAACTAAACTGTTCGGCATCAGAGAGTTGGCAACGGGCACACTGAATCTTTTGGGGTAAAAATAGCCAAGACCCAGAGACTGCACATCACCCACCCTCCCAAACCTTGCTTCTCTACGAATGTAGTCCACTACCCAAGGGTCTCTAAAGTTTATAATAATACAATCCCCTTCTAATTCCTTTGCACAATGTCCCACCCAATCAACTCTTCTCACATTCAATATATCTGTGGCAGAGGACGGTGGAAGGGGACGATTTTTGTTTAACCAAAAAACAACTTTGTTTTTAAGATCCCCATAAGCTTTGTTTTGGCCCTCCCTACAGGGAGAGACACCTGTTAGGATAATCGTATAAGGGGTAGCTTCAATGGGTAAGTCTGTGCAAGGGGGTCCCCGTTTATTAGCCTTCAATGGTGGAAAGACAGAATTAGTAGTTACACTCCCCACTGCTCTTCAACTTATTTTAGAATGCGTAGAAGGTATGGAGCCACCCCTCACATGGTCCTGGGAGCGAGTTGTAGATGTAGGCATGGAGTTACTTTGCAAGGGCGGGGGATTAGATTTAGAGCTGGCCTTCATGGGTTTCAAAACCTGCAAACATGGTGCCGGTGCGGGAATAATAACATTATGAGGATTACTGTCCCCAGGGCCCGTACAGGCAGAATTATTTGTAGCTGGCCGGGTAGTGGCTAACTTACCAGAAGCTAAGATGGACTGCTTACTGATAACAGCTACTCCCTGAGTTTTGGACTTACTAGAGCTAATAGAATTAGACAAAACCACTTGGTCATTAGCTAATTTTTTTAACAGACCAGTGTTAGTATTCACAAGGTTCTCAAGGGTGTCCAATTTTGAATGCATAAGTCTAGTTCTTTCCAATAAGGGCAGCATAAGTGTTTTGAATAGTACTTCCATTTTACCCAGTAGGCCCTTATCACCACTACAACTCACGGTATAGGAATCCGAAGAAGCAGATTGTACTTGCGAGGAAGGTAGGGGATCCCTAACAAACAGAGGAGACTGTGAACAGGTATAGGCTTCAGGAATAGTTGATGGCTGGGGAGAGCTAATTATTTTAGTTATTTTTGTGATACCTCCCCTCTGGCAATCCTTACTTCGTTTCTTCGTTTCCTTTTGCAGGGTAAATTCATGGGCAAGTCCCCAGTTGATGAAGAGTCTAATTGGGATTGACTTACCAAGTGTACACTCCCCCCCACCATACTCCTAGATGACTCACTGGAGCTCGTGTCACTGTCGGAGGGAATCAAAGACAAACCATCCGCCTCACAGTGTATGTCCACCAATACCGGAACCAGAGATGGAATAGTGCCTGGTGCCGCATCTTTAGGACTGGGTGCCATGGCAAGGGGGCCTAACGAGGACCATTTCCCACTAATCAGGTCAAGTGAGAGCCTTTTTTCAGCATAAGCTATCTCCTTTTCCAGAAATCCTGTCGCCTTAGTAATAAAGGCATCCAAGGGGCCAGTAACCACCCCTTTAGTAGTCTGTAATTGAACAGAACGTTCCTTTCCAGAACGCAAAGGCATGATGGCAACAACCAGTAGCAAAAAGTGGAACAGGTGTTTAGTAAATCCACAATTACTCGCTTTATAAGGGGAAGAACCAGGGGGGGTGGCCCAACCCAACCTCGCCTGACCGTGGACGGCCGCAGACGGCCCCGCCCTTGTCCCGGGCTTCTCCCGGGACGCTCCTGCGTGCTCCCACGCGGCGGGGAGGATGACCTGTTTATATAGAGGTGATAGTTGGTGGGGGGCGGGGCAAGCAGGCAGAATGGCCCAGGTGTCTCGGGTCAGGCTAGCAGGGACTCCTGGGAGATGGAGTCTCTGGTCCCACCGCTCGAAGCCCTGCTGCTACACTACACACCCCACAGCAGTCTCCAAGTACCCGACCCTTCCTTTGGTTCAAATCCACAAAGAGCATGCACAGCGAAGCGGGACCCGCGAAGCGGGTCCGGCGAGGTGCAGCGCTTCAGGGAGAGCACACAGCAACAACAAAGGACCGAAGCTCAGCGTCCCAGCAGGTAGGCAGAATTAGAGTCCCAAGCAGGTTTAGGAGGCAAAGGTTTTTAACAGCGTTGGTGGGGGCGGGGCAAGCAGGGAGAGCGGCCCAGGTGTCTCGGGTCAGGCTAGCAGGGACTCCTGGGAGATGGAGTCCCTGGTCCCACCGCTCGCAGCCCTGCTGCTACACTACACACCCCACAGCAGTCTCCAAGTACCCGACCCTTCCTTTGGTCCAAATCCACTAAGAGCGTGCACAGCGAAGCGGGACCCACGAAGCGGGTCCTGCGAGGTGCAGCGCTTCAGGGAGAGCACACAGCAGCAACAAAGGACCGAAGCTCAGCATCCCAGCAGGTAGGCAGAATTAGAATTCAAGATATGATTATAGTTGATAAAAGTAGTTAACTATTGATTTATTAATTTTTCCAGGATTTTAGCTGGCAAGGCCAACCAGAGGATCGGGTGGTAATTACTAGGGTTCGGAGAATACAGGCAGTTTTTTCTTTAACAAAGGCAGAATGGAAGACTTTTTCCAAATTTTAGGAACTAGTCCTGTTTTGAGGAAAAGATTGACAATTTCAGTGAGTTGCTGTGCAATAAGATCCGGAGCCAAGTGAGCGTTTCTAGAAGGACAAGGATCCACCGGGGAGCCAGCTTTAGCTCTGCGAAAAAGTTTAAGAACCTGACCTTGGGAGGCAGACGGGAAATTAGATAGCTGAGCAGAATTAGCTACTGAAGGGCCATTTTGGCCTGTTTGATGAACAACATCCCCTATGCTTTTATTCGAAGGACTGCACATTTTTTTCTAAGAGTGACTGAAGGAGTATGCGGCGTAGATGCTACGTACTTTTTCACTGAAAAAAGAAGCTAGAATGTTACAAAAAGTCTGGTCCATGGCCCAATTTCTGGTCTCTGGGGTTCTACTTAATTTCTGAACTGTGGCAAATAATTCTTTAATACTATTATTTGCAGATTTTATTTTATCAGAAAAATAAATGTTTTTTGATTTGTGAATCAATTCTTCAAATCCTGCGATCAACTCCCTAAAAAGTTCTTTCTCGGTGGTGGCATAAGTTTATCTTCACAGCTGTTCTTGCCAGTGGCATTGCCTTGTTAGAAGCCTAAGTTCCTCTGAGAACCAGGGCTCAGTAGCAGTGGCTCTGTTTGCCATGACAGTTTTTGAGGGCACTATGGACTGTCCTGTCTAACCAATCCTAGAGTGATAGTCCAAGGATGCCATCTCTGGATCGCAGGAAATAGCAGGTCTCCTATTTTCCAGCAGAGCATTGAATTCAATAGTGTCTAAACTATGCCACTGGTGCCACTCGTAATTTCTGGTTGAAATGCTTATATTGCCAGAGGAAATGGGGATAGATAGAATCAACAGAACAGCAGAGTGATCCTATCAGGTTAATTGAAGTACACACATGGAATCAACAAATGGGCTGTCCATAAAGACGGCTTCAAGCAGATGCCCTACCCTATGAGTAGGGCCCCTAATTATCTATTCTAACCCTACATTAATCATCAAATCAATAAGTTTGCTAGTATATTTATCCTGCAGATTACCTAAATGGAAGTTGAATTTTCCTAAAATAGAGCAGCCCTGAGAGTTGACCTTATACTCTTATAACTGGCCAAGTGTAGGAGAGTAGGGTCTGTTTCCTATGGTCACCCCAATTCTTGCTTTTTGCTTCACTGGTTTCGACTTAATGTGGCTGTGGGCCTGCTAATCAGACCCACAACCTGCTGTTCTCTCTCTAAATTATTCACAGACATGTACTATAGGTACATCACCAATTTGGTATTGGACACCTTATCAGCCCCTGTACAGTGTACTATAGGTACCCACGGCATAGGTGCATCCGAGGCCTACCAGGGGCTGCAGCATATCTTTTGCCACCCCTGGCTGGCCATCCAAACAGACACAACTAGCTGATCACTCAGCTGGGGCAAGGTCGTGTAATCACCCCTTGCTTAGATATAGTATACCTATATCTAAACCTATATCTGGACCCATATATACCTATAAGTGACTCCTATGGCAGGCCTTAACAATCCTGGAGGCAGAGTGCTTGGTTTTATGTGAGATGGTGCTCTAGCGTGAGCTGAGCCTGTCTGCAGCTTTCGGAACCATTTCCTTGCTGCTGTTCCAGGGTATTGCCATACCGTATACTCTTAAGTGCATTATAATCCTTGCGGTTATTGCTAACTTTGGTTTGGCTTTATCAAAACATGTCGTGTAAGGTGTCATACACTTTGGAATACTACCCCCCCCGGCAGTTCTGGTGAAGGGGGTAGCATTCCACCCTTCTAGAGGGAAAAGACATGTTACTTTACTTAAACGCGGTTAAATCTAACCAGAGCCTCAGCATCACAAAATGGATGCTGCTGTCACAGACACAAGTCTGGCCTCCTGCTGCTGACCGAAACTTGGCAGGGGAGGCTTGGACAAAAAGTTTCCTGTCACAGGGAAGTGTTACACCACCCCAGACAGGAGATAGTGGATTGGGGCAGGGAGGGCTGAATGAAACTAGACACTTCCTGGGGCACACAAGGTGTCCCATGCAAAATCCAGTCAAACCGGTTCTGGGGCACTCCAGCCCCAGCTCTGGCGTTAAACTGGACAAAGGGAAAGGGGTGTAACCACCCCCTTCCTGGGTCCCACCCATAGGAAGGATCTAGCAGGTAATCCAGCCCCTTGATTTGGAATAAAGGTAGGAGCTGTGCCCAGGAGCATTAGATTATCCTGACTGAAACTTTGATACAGAACTCTGGACCCTTCAACATCCCACTCAACGTGAAAGACTGAAGAATCTCCCTTGTGGTCAAGGAGTGACCACCCTGTGCAAACAGGCACCATCCAGCGCCCAACAGTTTGCTTTGTTGCAATTCCCGCCAGAACTCAAGCAACAGAGATCAACAAGACCCATCTTCCCTGACTTCTAACGGCCCGATCCACAGTCCCAACGAATCTGAGACTCGTGGAGGTGGCGTGAAGTGTGGAGCCGGCCATCTTGTAAAGACTACAAAGTGCTGACCATGCAGTTTCCAAAGAAGCCTCGAAGCTGTGCATTGGGGTTTGAGAACCCCCAGCCCCGAGCAGCTCGTACATTGAAGATCACCCCTTCACTCTCACCGAGTGCTGCGTGGGGTCCTTTTGCATTTTCCTGCTTGACGCATTGATCCGGTCATTTGCCTGTTGGCTAGTGGCCCCAGTACCAAAGAATCTTTGAATTTACACTACTGGTCTGGTTGCTCTAGACTGGCCCTTGCTCCCCTGAAAAGGAGCCACCGGTCTGACCTTGCTGGTCCGAGTAAGAAGCGATCTTCAAATCCTGTGTGGGTTGCATTTGCCAAGGTCTGTTGACTCCGATCCAGAAGCCGACACCGCCGACAGTGAGAACCTTTGTAGGACAGCTCGTGATTCAATCCTGGTCATCCTCCGTGCCCCAGAGTCCACGTGGCAGTCGGAGACAAGCTTCTCAACAACCACCTGATTGTGCCCGACATCGCCTAGTTCCTTCCTGGTTCCATCCTGGTCACCGGCTTGTGACCCAGACTCTGTCCCCTCTGCTTTCAGGTACTCTACATCTTCGATCCACCCTTGGATCCAACCGGACTCTTCTCTCCTGGCCGCCTGCAGCATCTTCATCTCCAGGCTCCATAGAACTCCACGACGAAACCCGACACACTTAGGTACCTATGCACCCTCTTCCTGTGGGTGAGGTAACAATTGAACGCCGGTGCTCCTGTAGTGGTTTACACCTCTAGTGTCCTAGTTTTAAGTGGCTAAGTTCTAGTCCAGTCGGAAGACTTCTAAAACAGTAACTTTGTAACTTTTACGCACCATTGACTTTGCATTGGTGCATGCGTGTGCTTTTAGCGCTGCACCCGAATTCCGCGGGCTACTCCCGTCCTAACTGCTGTTAGTCCAGTGTAGTCCCAGCGATTCCCAAGTCCCTAGGCCTTACCATTGTTCGTAAAGTGATACTTATACCACTTATTTAGTATATGGTTTAAGTGGCCACCGGCCCTATCCATAATTGTGCAACTTTTGTATGTTTAACTGTGCTTTTGTTTAAACGCTTGTGCCTCTGCACTCATAAAGAGTACAGAGGATTATTCTAGTAATACATACATATATTTTTATAATATATAACTTGTGTGGTGTCCTTTCATTTGATATTACAGGACTGCATATGGTAAAACAGCTGGCTTCACATGCCCTCTTGAGGTAACCCTAAGACTGCTTAGGTCTATGCTACTCCTAGGATAGCTAGTCTATAAGGTTGACTAACAACCACCACCATAACGGATTGTTTGGACTGATACAAGGTGCCCCCAGAACTGTGGACATCATACATCAGGCCAACTTCTCACATTGGTGTGCAGCGGTTGGGATTTGAGCTTGCTGTTGTTTTACCATTGCAATCTTTATATCATTTGAACGATCACATTAAGTACCATAGGTACATATAAACAAAGCTTACATACTTAAGTTCTATTGAACTTAGTAGATGTAGATTAAAGGGCTTAGCACACCCTGACTACAACTCACTAGCAAGGTCCAGTAGGAAACCACATAGTGTAGGTAAGTGCACCACTTACACCTCACTAGAGTCATGTCTGGCACAGGTGAGCAACCAATTGCTCTGCCTGTGGCAGGTGACCTTACCAAGGCACCTTCCAGCCATGACAAACTCAGCTTCAGAGACTTGAGTGCCTTGTGCATTACAAGGGGGCTGAAAAAGGGTCACAACCCTACCATTCCCATCCTGATAGATATCCTAGAAAGGGATGATCTTGAGAAGGCTAGTGCAGGTCCCTCAGGTAATCCAGGAGAAGGAGTGAATCCCCCAGAGAATGAGAACACCACCCCAGAGGCAGAAGATGAGGAGGTGGACCCAGAATCAGATGATTCAGATGATCAGTGGGATATCCAGGTCCAAGTTAGGAGGCTTAGCCAAGCTAACTTGAGCCTACATGGAGATGGAGAGGCACAGCGCCTCCCCAGACCCAATAGCAGAATACTCCCAGGCAATAGAAGAGATAGATCCCTTTCCAGGGAGTCTAACCTTTATAATGCCCCAAGGAACTCTCAAAGGGGAATGACTCCCCCCCAGAGAAAAGAGCATAAGGCCAGGATGAGAGCTGTCAGACTCCAGATAGAGAGGGAAGAGATAGCCCTGGCCCAAGCTAAACTTGCTTTAGCAAGGGAACAAAGATTGAGTGGGGAGATACCCACTGGTGGCAGCAATATTCCTAGAGAGAAAGACAGGTCCTATGATAATAGAAACCTGAAAAAGATTGTGCCCCCCTATAAGGAAGGGGATGACATCCACAAATGGATGACTTCTCTGGAGAGGGCCTGCATGGTACAGCAGGTTCCCCAAGAACAGTGGGCAGCAATCTCATGGTACTCCTTTTCTGAGAAAGGGAGAGATAAGCTCCTCACAGTTAGTCCTGGGGATGCTAATAACTACACTGTCCTGAAGAGTGCTCTTATTGATGGGTGTGGCCTAACCACTGAACAATACAGGTTGTTGTTCAGAGATACCCAAAAAGCTCAGACTCAGGACTGGACTGATCTTGTTGATTGTGCCACTAAGGCTCTGGAGGGTTGGTTGCTGGGAAGTAAAGTCTCAGACTATACAGGATTGTACAATCTAATAATGAGAGAACAGATCCTTAATAATTGTCAGAACCAGCAGTTGCATCAACACCTCGTTGACTCAGATCTGACCTCTCCCCAAGAATTGGGTAAGAAGGCAGACAAATGGGTCAGAACAAGGGCTAAGCAGAAACCCTAGAACCATGGAGGTGATCAGAAAAAGGCAGACCAGAAGGGTGGAGATCAGAAACAAAAAGACCAGAAGTCTTCTTCAGGCCCCCAAAATACTCCTAAGGAGGGTGGGTCACAAACTGGAAACAAGAAGAAGAAGAATGATGGGCCAAAGAAACCTTGGTGCAATACCTGTAAATCAGTTTCACACTGGGGTAGTGAATGCACTAAGAAAAATCCAGCCCCTACCACTGCAGCCCCTAAGGCACCTGCACCCCCTAGTACAGTTAGCAGTGGTAGTGCACAACCCAAGGCTATAGTGGGGTTAACCCTGGGTACTGAGATGGAGTCTGGCCTAGTCAGGGTTCCAACTCAGGAAGTTCTGATCTGTAATGTGGACATGGCTATGTCCACTACTATAAGTCCCAATACTTTGGGCAAGTACAGGCACACGCCTTTAATCAATGAGAAAATGGCTCAGGCCTACAGGGACACATGTGCCAGTGTCACTATGGTGACACCTAACTTTGTGGACCCTGAACAGATTGTACTAGGTGATAACTACCTAGTGACCAATGCTAGCAATGCCACTACTACACATAGTATGGCTGTTGTTAACTTCTCCTTGGGAGGGGTAACTGGCCTCAAAAGAGTTGTTGTGAGTGCAGACCTCCCAGTTGACTGTCTTTTGGGCAATGATCTAGAGAATTCTTTATGGTCAGAAGTGGAGTATAGGACTCATGCAGAGATGCTAGGTATTTCAGCATATGTCCTTGCTGTAACCAGGTCCCAGGCCAAGAAGTGCCTACCTGAACCTGTGATGGATCTTGAAACTATAGATCAACCACAATCCAAGAGAAAGAGCAAGAGGGTTAAGGAAGTGCCTTCCACCTTGCCCCAGGTTGAGGATCAGCCCTCTCAGGAGGATGATTCTGTGATCCAAGAGGAGACTGTCCTGGAAGAGCTTGAACCTGATCAGGTTGATTTTCTGGGGACAGGGGGACCCTAAAGGGCAGATCTGGGGCAGGCTCAGTTAACTTGTCCTTCTCTTGAGCCCCTCAGACAGCAGGCTGCTGCTGAGGCTGCTGGGAATGCTCAAGGTACCCATAGAGTGTATTGGGATGATGGGCTCCTTTATTCAGAGGCTAGAGACCCCAAGCCTGGTGCTACCAGTAGGTTGGTTATACCTCTGCGATTTAGGGGCTTCCTCCTTACCTTGGCCAATGAAATTCCCCTAGCAGGACACTTAGGCCAGAATAAGACTTGGGAGAGACTTGTCCCTCACTTTCACTGGCCTCATATGTCAGAGAATACCAAGGAGTTTTGTCGCTCCTGTGACACCTGCCAAGCCAGTGGCAAATCAGGTGGCACTACAAAGGCCCCCCCTTATACCACTACCTGTGATGGGGGTACCCTTTGAGAGAGTTGGGATAGACATTGTTGGACCAATGGATCCCCAAACAGCATTGGGGCACAGATTTATACTGGTGGTAGTGGATCATGCCACCAGGTATCCAGAGGCAATTACCCTGAGGACCACAACAGCTCCTGTTGTGGCAAGGGCCCTACTTGGAGTTTACTCCAGAGTGGGCTTTCCAAAGGAGGTACTTTCAGACAGAGGTACCAACTTCATGTCTGGACATTTGAAAGCAATGTGGAAAGAGTGTGGGGTGAACTATAAGTTCACCACACCATACCATCCACAGTGCAATGGGCTTGTGGAAAGGTTCAACAAGACCCTAAAGGGAATGATAAAAGGGTTACCTGAAAAGCTTAGGCGAAGATGGGACATTCTTTTACCCTGCCTGCTCTTTGCTTATAGAGAGGTCCCACAGAAGGGGGTTGGTTACAGCCCTTTTGAACTTTTTTTTGGCCACCCTGTAAGGGGTCCATTGTGTCTTGTGAAGGAAGGATGGGAGTTACCTCTCAAAAAGCCTAAACTTGATATTGTGGACTATGTACTTGGTCTCCGCTCCAGGATGGCTGAATACATGGAGAAGGCAACCAAAAACCTTGAGGCCAGTCAAGAATTGCAGAAACCTTGGCATGACCAAAAGGCTGTGCTGACTGAGTACCAGCCAGGACAGAAGGTGTGGGTGTTGGAGCCAGTGGCCCCAGCAGCCCTCCAAGACAAATGGTCTGGATCCCACACCATACTTGAGAAAAAGGGAGAGGTCACCGACTTGGTGGACCTTGGCACCCCTAGGAGCCCCCACAGGGTCCTCCATGTAAACAGATTGAAAGCATATGTGGACAGGGCAGACATGGGCTTGCTCATGGCAACAGATGGGGACCAGGAGGAAGAGAGTGACCCTCTCCCAGACCTGTTATTCCAAAACCCTGATGATGGTTCAGTGGATGGAGTAGCCTTGGCAGGCAGCCTCTCTGACCAGCCGCAATGGGACTGCAGACAGGTTCTGCAGTCTCACAGGCATATGTTTTCTCTCACACCCAGTCAAACTAACTGGTGCACTCATGAGGTGGACACTGGTGACAGTCTGCCTGTGAAGAATAAAATCTACAGGCAACCTGGCCATGTCAGGGATTGTATAAAGGCTGAGGTGCAGAAAATGCTTGAACTTGGAGTTATTGAGCCATCAGAGAGCCCCTGGGCCAGCCCAGTAGTCCTTGTGCCAATACCTCATACCCAAGATGGAAAGAGAGAAAAGAGGTTCTGTGTGGACTATAGAGGTCTCAATGCTGTCACTAGGACAGATGTTCATCCTATTCCAAGGGCAGATGAGCTCATAGATAAATTGGCTTCTGCCAAATTTCTGAGCACATTTGATCTGACAGCTGGCTATTGGCAAATCAGGTTAGCTGAGGAGTCTAAGGTCAAAACAGCATTCTCAACCCCCAGTGGACATTATCAATTTGTGATAATGCCCTTTGGTTTGAAGAATGCACCTGCCACTTTACAAAGGTTGGTGAATCAAGTCCTTGCTGGGTTGGATGACTTTTGTGCAGCATATCTAGATGATATTGCTGTCTTCAGCTCCACTTGGGAGGATCACCTGATCCACCTGAAGAAAGTTCTAGAGGCCCTGCAAAAGGCAGGCCTGACTATCAAGTCTACCAAGTGCCAGATAGGGCAGAGCAAGGTTGTGTACCTGGGCCACCTAGTAGGTGGGGGTCAGGTTCAACCATTGGAGAGCAAGATACAGGCCATACAGGACTGGGCACCTTCAACTACCCAGACACAAGTCAGAGCCTTCTTGGGCCTGACTGGGTACTACAGAAAATGTGTAAAGAACTATGGGTCCATTATGACACCATTGAATGATCTGACATCCAAGAAGATGCCTAAAAAGGTTCAATGGACAGGCAACTGTCAAAGGGCATTTGATGACCTGAAGAAGGCCATGTGCTCTGTACCTATCCTAAAGAGTACTGACTCCTCCAAAGAGTTCATTGTCCAAACAGATGCTTCTGAGTTGGGGGTGGGAGCTGTGCTTTCACAACTTAATGTAGATGGTCAGGACCAGCCCATTGCTTTTATTAGCAGAAGGCTGTCCCCTAGAGAGAAACGTTGGTCAGCCATTGAGAGGGAGGCCTTTATTGTGGTTTGGGCCCTGAAGAAGATGAGACCATACTTGTTTGGCACTCACTTCAAGATTCAGACCGACAATAAGCCCCTCTTGTGGCTTAATCTGATCAAGGGTGAAAATCCCAAACTGCTCAGGTGGTCCATTTCCCTACAGGGAATGGACTTTACAGTGGAGCACAGTCCAGGGACTGACCATGGCAATGCAGATGGTCTCTCCAGATATTTCCACTTAGAACATGAAGACTTATCTTGTCAAGGTTAAGTTTAATGTCTGTGAGAAGTTGGCCTGATGTATGATGTCTCCAATTCTGGGGGCACCATGTATCAGTCCAAACAATGCCTTATGGTGGTGGTTGTAAGTCAACCTTAAAAGACAAGCTATCCTAATGGTAGCATGAACTAAGCAGCCTAAATGCTTAACTCAAGAGGGCATGTGAAGCCAGCTGTTTTACCATATGCAATCCTGTAATATTAAATGAAAGGACACCACACAAGTTATATATTATAAAAATATATGTATTTATTCTTAGAATAATCCCCTGTACTCTTTATGAGTATAGAAGCACAAGCGTTTAAACAAAAGCACAGTATAACATATGAAAGTTGCACAATTATGGATAGGGCCGGTGGCCACTCAAACCATATATAAAAAAAGTGGTATAAGTATCACCTTTCGAACTGTGGTAAGGCCTGGGGGCTTGGGAATCATTGGGACTACACTGGACTAACAGCAGTTAGGACTGGAGTAGCCCGCGGGATTTAGGTGCAGCGCTAAAAGCACACGCATGCACCAATGCAAAGTCAATGGTGCGTAAAAGTTATCGAGTTACAGTTTTAAGGGTCTACCGACTGGAATAGAATTACCACACTTTAAACTAGGACACTAGAGGTGTAAACCAATACAGTAGCACCGGCGTTCATGAGTTACCTCACCCACGGGAAGCGGGTGCATAGGTGCCAAAGTGTGTCGGGTTTCGTCGTGTAGATCTATGGATCCTGGAGATGAAGATGCTGCAGGCGGCCAGGAGAGAAGAGTCCGGTTGGATCCAAGGGTGGATCGAAGATGTAGAGTACCTGAAAGCAGAGGGGACAGAGTCTGGGTCACTAGCCAGTGACCAGGAAGGAACCAGGAAGGAACCAGGCAATGTCGGGCGCAATCAGGTGGTTGTCATGAAGCTTGTCTCCGCTGCCACGTGGACTCTGGGGGAACCGAGGATGTCCTGAAGTAAATCACGAGCTGTCTCACAAAGGCTCTCACTGTTGGCGGTGTCGGCTTCTGAATCGGAGTTAACAGGCCTTGGCAAATGCAACCCACGCAGGATTCAAAGATCGCTTCTTACTCGGACCAGCAAGGTCAGAGCGGGTGCTCCTTTTCAGGGGAGCGAGGGCCAATCTGGAGCAACCAGACTAGCAGAGCAAATTCAAAGGTTCGTCGGTACTGGGGCCACTAGCCAATGGGCAAGCAACCGGACCAACGCGTCAAGCAGGAAAATGCAAAAGGGCCCCACGCAGTACTCGATGAGATGGAGGGGTGAGCTTCGGTGCAAAAGCTGCTCGGGGCTGGGGCTTCTCAATTAAATGCACAGCGTCGAGGGAGCCTCGGGAGCTGCACGGTCAGCGCTTCGTATTTTTTCCAAGATGGCCAGCCCCACGCTTCAGGTCACCTCCACGGGTCTCAGATTCGCTGATAAGGTGACCCAATCAAATTTAGTTATGCACCTAGGGTACATGGAGTCCATTTTAAAGAGAGAGCTCTGAATAGCAGGGTCCCAGGCCAACTAAGTTGAAAACCAGCTAAACACAAGGCAAAAAATCTGGGGTAACCATAGTCAGGTATCCACCTTCCTACAATGTCCCTACGTTTGGGGGGGTTATGTAGGAGAATAGGGTCTGCTTTCCTATGGTCACCCCAATTTTTGCTTTTTGCTTCACTGGTTTTCGACTTAATGTGGCTGTGGGCCTGCTAATCAGACCCACAACCTGCTGTTCTCTCTCTAAATTCACAGACATGTACCATAGGTACATCACCAATTTGGTATTGGACACCTTATCAGCCCCTGTACAGTGTACTATAGGTACCCAGGGCATAGGTGCATCCAAGGCCTACCAGGGGCTGCAGCATATCTTTTGCCACCCCTGGCTGGCCATCCAAACAGCCACAACTGGCTGATCACTCAGCTGGGGCAAGGTTGTGTAATCACCCCTTGCTTACATATAGTATACCTATATCTAAACCTATATCTGGACCCATATATACCTATACATCACTCCTATGGCAGGCCTTAACAATCCTGGAGGCAGAGTGCTTGGTTTTATGTGAGATGGTGCTCTAGCATGAGCTGAGCCTGTCTGCAGCTTTCGGAACCATTTCCTTATAGCTGTTCCAGGGTATTGCCATACCATATACTCTTAAGTGCATTATAATCCTCGCAGTTATTGCTAACTTTGGTTTGGCTTTATCAAAACATGTTGTGTAAGGTGTCATACACTTTGTAATACTACCCCCTCGCAAGTTTTGGCGACGGGGGTAGCATTCCACCCTTCTAGAGGGAAAAGACATGTTACTTTACTTAAACGCGGTTAAATCTAACCAGAGCCTCAGCATCACAAAATGGATGCTGCTGCCACAGACACAAGTCTGGCCTCCTGCTGCTGACCGAAACTTTGCAGGGGAGGCCTGGACAAAAGGTTTCCTGTCACAGGGAGGTGTTACACCACCCCAGACAGGAGATAGTGGATTGGGGCAGGGAGGGCTGAATGAAACTAGACACTAATTCATCAAAGAGGAGAGAAGAGGAATAAGGTCCGTTCAGTTCCCCTGAGTCAATACTGAAGTAATCAAAATAGAAAGGGACACTGGTATCTACTATAACCATTGGTTATTATTGACAACCCTCATAAACGCTTAGAATGTTACGTTGCGGTGTATCTTTTTGTCCGCCCCTTCTGTTGCGTTATGGCATAGTCATTGGGTTGTCAAAAAAGACGTGCTGTATGCCTGCCTCACCCGAGGCAACCTCCGGTAAGAGTAGAAGTGTCCAGGGATTTTAGGTCAGCAGCTGAACCAATGTAACTGGAGCAGTCACGAGGGATATTAAAAGTCAGTGTCTCACCTAACCAAAATTTATTATAAAGAGGTAGGCACTGCTAGTTAAAACTTGTGGGTATATTTTATAATCGAGTTACCAGATTATAATATCTTTCTCAAAAGTAGTCGACATGTTTCAGCTCACCTGGGCCCAGCCGGGTCTACGGAGCTTTCGTCAGGACAAAACAGGGGGATATGGTACTTACACAACTTGTGTAGTATTCAGGAAGTTTATGGAACTCTCATATTGAAATTCCTGCATTGTGGGAACAAAAAAGCTCCTGTGTTTACATTGTGCAGCACCCTTCACAAGTACTCGCTGAATCCATTGATTGCTTGTCAAGATAGATTACTTACTATTATTGTTTGTATACGTGCGATATGCAACTTTACTGTTCCAATGAGCAGAATGTTTCTCGATTCTCATTTTTGTTCCCACAATTCAATATGAGAGTTCCATAAACTTCCTGAATACTACACCAATGGTTATAGTAGATACCAGTGTCCTTTCCTATTTTGAAACTAGACACTGCCTGGGGCACACAAGGTGTCCCATGCAAAATCCAGTCAAACCGGTTCTGGGGCACTCCAGCACCAGCTCTGGCGTGAAACTGGACAAAGGGAAAGGGGTGTAACCACCCCCTTCCTGGGTCCCACCCATAGGAGGGACCTAGCAGGTAATCCAGCCCCTTGATTTGGAATAAAGGTAGGAGCTGTGCCCAGGAGCATTATATTATCCTGACTGAAACTTTGATACAGAACTCTGGACCCTTCGACATCCCACTCGACATGGAAGACTGAAGAATCTCCCTTGTGGTCAAGGAGTGACCACTCTGTGCAAACAGGCACCATCCAGCGCCCAACGGTTTGCTTTGTTGCAGTTTACGCCGGAACTCAAGCAACAGAGATTGACAAGACCCAGCTTCCCTGACTTCTAACAGCCCGATCCGCAGTCCCAGCGAATCTGAGACCCGTGGAGGTGACGTGAAGCGTGGAGCCGGCCATCTTGAAAAGACTGCAAAGCGCTGACCGTGCAGCTCCCGAGGTAGCCTCAAAGCTGTGCATTAGGGTTTGAGAAGCCTCATCCCCGAGCAGTTTGTGCACCGAAGATCACCGAAGATCACCCCTCCACACTCACCGAGTACTGTGTGGGGACCTTTTGGATTTTCCTGCTTGATACCAAGGAACCTTTAAATTTATACTGCTGGTCTGGTTGCTCCAGACTGGCCCTTGCTCCCCTGAAAAGGAGCCACCGCTCTGACCTTGCTGGTCCGAGTAAGAAGCGATCTTCAAATCCTGCGTGGGTTGCATTTGCCAAGGTCTGTTGACTCTGATCCGGAAGCCGACACTGCCGACAGCGAGAGCCTTTGTAGGACAGCTTGTGATTCACTCCTGGTCATCCTTGGTGCCCCAGAGTCCACGTGGCAGTGGAGACAAGCTTCTCAAAAACCACCTGATTGCACCCGACATCGCCTGGTTCCTTCCTGGTTCCATCCTGGTCACTGGCTAGTGACCCAGACTCTGTCCCTCTGCTTTCAGGTACTCTACATCTTCAATCCACCCTTGGATCCAACCGGACTCTTCTCTCCTGGCCGCCTGCAGCATCTTCATCTCCAGGCTCCATAGAACTCCACGACGAAACCCGACACACTTTGGCACATATACACCCGCTTCCTGTGGGTGAGGTAACGATTGAACGCCAGTGCTCCTGTAGTGGTTTACACCTCTAGTGTCCTAGTTTTAAGTGGCTAAGTTCTAGGCCAGTCGGAAGACTTCTAAAACAGTAACTTTGTAACTTTTACGCACCATTGACTTTGCATTGGTGCATGCGTGTGCATTTAGCGCTGCACCCGAATCTCGCGGGCTACTCCCGTCCTCACTGCTGTTAGTCCAGTGTATTCCCAGCGATTCCCAAGGCCCTAGGCCTTACCATTGTTCGTAAAGTGATACTTATACCACTTATTTAGTATATGGTTTAAGTGGCCACCTGCCCTGTCCATAATTGTGCAACTTTTGTATGTTTAACTGTGCTTTTGTTTAAACACTTGTGCCTCTGCACTCATAAAGAGTACAGAGGATTATTCTAGTAATAAATACATATATGTTTATAATATATAACTTGTGTGGTGTCCTTTCATTTGATATTACAGGACTGCATATGGTAAAACAGCTGTCTTCACATGCCCTCTTGAGTTAAGCATAAGACTGCTTAGGTCTATGCTACCCCTAGGATAGCTAGTCTATAAGGTTGACTTACAACCACCACCATAAGGGATTGTTTGGACTGATACAAGGTGCCCCCAGAACTGTGGACATCATACATCAGGCCAACTTCTCACACCAAGAGTTTGTATAAAGTCGGCTCTAGGGCCCAGCAGGTGATCAATGAGAAACGCATTGAAGGAATAGATATGGCTGAGTTCAATTTTAAAAGAGAGAACCTCACAGTTGGGCTTAGATAAAATATTGGTGAATATTGCCATCAAATGATCTCAGTAGACTCTGCCCCCTTTCTTTTTTCCCTCCTAATCTTTCCAAGCAATGGAGAAGCCTATCAGGATGGCGTCAATCATGTTGGGGCCAGATGCAGCATCTGCCCAGATTTCCAGCACAAAAGCTAAGTCAAGAGCATGTGCCACCACAAAATCTAGGATAGCCAGATTGCCACAATAGGCAACAAGTTACATTACCATAAACATATTTTTAATTGCTTAAAGTAAAGGCCATTATTCTCTTGTGATCTTATAAATGGAGTCTCAACTACAGGTGCTATGTTGTCTGTTTTGTGCAAGGCAGGTGTGAGTCATTGGTATACACAGTTTAGTGTCAACACCAATTATATTCCTTACATGGCAGCAGTGCTTAATTAGAGTCAGTGGTTGTCCGAAAAAGTTTTCCGCATCAGATATTTTCCGAGACTAAGTGAGGGAAAAACATACATTGGAAAGACAGCAGAAAAGAAAAATGGAAAACCTGGTACAAAGGGAGAAAACAGGAACCTATAATGGTGAGACAAACGGGTGGGAGGGTCTGGTAGTGGATAAAAGAGTGGTTTAAGACTGCCAGCCTTGGTATTCAGCGAGCCGATGTTTAATTGCACAAACTGCATCTCCTTCTACGCAGAGCTTCTGCACTAGCACTCTATTTTACAATCTAAGCACAACATGGCAGTAACTGTGGTGGGACTCTACCGGGAGTAGGTTCAGCTGCCCTGACCTGTCAATGTCAGGGTGCTGATGTATTTCCTAGTCAGAGTCATCATCACTATCAGGTAGTCACCTAAAACCAACTTTCGCCCATGCCTTTCTGTTCATTGCAAACACTGTTCACTTTTCTTCAAGGTTGTACCACATTCTTTAACAGTATACATAGTTAAAGGATTCTATTAGCTGGCCATATGCCATTCAGTTGATTATATACCATTACCGAGCTATGTCGACTATTCATTCTCCCTCTTCTATAAATCACTACAAAAGTGCTCTGAAGCAGCTGCATGTTGTTTGGAGCACTTTGCAAATCCCTGCAGTAATTTCTAATCTCATTAGGAAACCAACATGCAAGGTTTGCAGAAGATGTAGCTTGGTGCTGAGGACAGTCCTCATAGTAGAGAGTGCAATTCTTTTCTCTGTCATATGCAATGGTCAATTTGTATGTCTGCCTCAAGGATTGTTCATTAGCATTTTATTCTCTTGTAGGCATAGGGGACTTTGGTAAAATGTAGTAATGAGTTATCGAGGGCTTGAACCCCTCCCAAGTGTGCAAGTTCACCCCTTCCTATCGGCCATAGCATGCATCATCCCCCTTCAAAATATTTGGAGACACAGTTTTGGTGCATAAAGGCCATATTTTATTACAAAAACATGGATCATACATTTCACAACTTACTGGTTGGTCATTTGTTACCCATGTTTGTTTGTTACATATTCCACTTCTGATTTAAACATTGTCCCAATGGTTCTTCTCTATTCCCAGCTGACAGCAATGACCTGATACAATGGCCCCTTCTGCAGGTGTTTTGGACTCTGCATGTTCTAGACTTACCTTGCTACCGACCTCCTGGGTCGCCGTCAGACCTAGCCCAAGCTGGCAAGTGCTGTTCCGCTTCCCTTTACCCTTGCTGGCCACTCGTGCGCCCCCTGAAGTCCTGCTGTGCGGCAGCCTAAGGACAATGATTGTGCAGCTCATCTTTTCTTGCTGTCATTGTGTGCTGTCATCTGTTCCCCCATGACCCTACCATGAGACATTCAAAGGACATTGTTTGAGCAGCCTTTCTACCTAGGTTACTGTAGTATTTATTTATTCTTAGTTTATTTTTTTAATGTTATGTTGTAGCCTTTTTGCATATCTCATTAAATGCTTTTAGTCTTTTGAATGTGTTTATATTCTATGTTCCAATTGAGAGTTGTAATGGAATGCTGTATGTTCCACAGTAAGTTAGTTTCCATCATACAGCTGATCTTGCCAGATGTGCTCATTTACTGGAATAAACATATTTCCTTCAATCAGTTCTTTGAATCTTATTATAAAATACTACAAATTATTGGCAACGATTGGGATTTTTTAAAATTATTCTACATTTTTACCATTTATTCTGGAAACTATTTTATATTTTTCAAATTTAACATCTTCATTTTATTCAACTTGGATACTGCTTCGTGATCTCTTCATCAATCCTTCTACAAAAAACTTGTGGAGCACCTTCAAATTATTATCTTCTTCGTGAATTTCTTCTGGCAAGCATCATTGGAAAGTGAGTAGATCGAGCGTTTTTTCCTTCAACAAGTTTCTCTCTCATTTCCGTTTTCGGAGCTTCGTCTGATGGCATCCATACATTTCAAGTCAAACGGATGACTTTTGTGAGTAAATTTCCCTTATTCACCTTCTATTTAACTACTCACTTGTTGTTGACTCTTGAATCCATCTCTTTGCCGTTGCTGACTGCACCCGCTCCCTCGCGCACCCGCACTGAGCTCCGCTAGTGCATAGCAACGCGTCCGCGGATACGTTTTCCCTCAGAAGCTTCTCCTTGCACACGCGCAGTGTGTACTTTTCAAATCCGTGACTCAAAGGTTACGCAACGTGAACCTACGTGGCGTACGTGCCGCCATTTTAATTTCCTTTGGTTTATTTTTTTTTCTGTTGTTTATTCCAACAATTATTCCTCGAGCACGTTTGGAGATTTCAGATCGGCTTTCGTTCCTGCTACTACAAAGATACCCGATTCAAGTAAGTTATATTGGGACAATATTGTTTTACTTCTTCTACTGCAATAATATTTACTGGACATTTCAAATCAGCTTTTCTTTCCCTCATACTACTGCAAATATTTTTGATTCATATAAGTCAAATTAGAACAGTTTTAACTGTACTTCTTCTACTACAATAACAATTACTCTTCCATTTCAAGCAAGTCACATTGTCTACCTATTATTATTATTATTATGAATACCAATAGTTCTACAGATACTTCAGCTTCTACTTCTTCCACTACTGCTTCAAATTTGTCCTCATGTATCAATATCAATTTGAGTACTCCAAAAGAATTTTTACCAGCCCCAGGTGAACCTGTTATTAAATGGACTGAGTGGAAAGAATATTTTTTAAACTATATAGCTAATTTAGAAGATAATGTTGGTACGCTTTCTCCTGAGAGAAAGAAAAGAAGGCTTCTACACAGTTTTGGCCCTGAAGGTTTAAGAGTATATAACCAAATGCAAAAACCCGAGAGATCAGGTGACTTTGACATTTTCAAAGCGGCTATTTTAGATTTGACTGAACATTATTCGCCTACTGTATGCACTGGTGTTACTAGACGTGCCTTCTTCAAAAGGAAATAACTTCAACATGAAACTGTAGAAGAGTATGTTTCCCAATTAAAACTATTAGCTGCACATTGTAAGTTTGGTGCGTTACATGATGAATTTATTAGGGACCAAGTTGTCGTTTGCACAAGAAATAAGAGCATTCAGGATAGACTTTGGATTGAGGGTGAATCCAGCCTTAAAGATGTCATCACACTTCCTAAAAAAGCTGAACTTTCAGACAGAAGTTCCAAAGCACTATCTGAACAGTCTGAATCTACTCCTACAGTGAACAAAATATCTGATTACAAGAAAAACAAAGAGTTTTCTAAAAAAGGAACTAACAAGAATTTTCAAGCTAACAAGAATTTTCAAACAAAATCCTTCAATTATAAATCGTTCAACAAGTCTAAGTCTAATCAAAATGATATATCTACTTTTGCATGCTATCGTTGTGGTGGCAAAAATCACAACGCAGGCTTCGAAAAATGGCCAGCTAGATCCACTAAGTGTTCTAATTGTGGCGTTTTGGGTCATTTTGCCAAAGTCTGCAAAAGGAAATCGGTTCAGCGAGCTACGGTTACTTTTATTACTGATACTGATTCATCAGACTACGACTCTGATTTGAACAATTCTATTCCTATTCTAATGAAAACAAACAATGCAATATTGTTCTAAATGTTGGTGATAATGAAAGAAGCAAACCTCTGTGCATTGTAAAGTTTGGTGGGATCCCATTACAGGTTACAGCAGATTCAGGCTTTCCTTTCACTATTATAGCCAAAAGTGCATGGGTAAACGAATTAGTTAATGATTTGGGGCCACACCTAGATCCTACTGATGTTCTTCCAGAAAGTTTTACAGGTGACAAAACTGATATGTTGGGTTATCGCTCATTAGTGTTTGGATTTAAAAAACGCACTGCTATTTGTAAATTGTATATTGCTTCTGATGGTCCTTCTGTGTTGGGTTGGAAAGATCAAAGATCTTTGCATATAATTTTGGATCCTAATAGTCCAGAACAAGTTCTTGTTACTGGTGAAAGTGAGGACACAAAAAATTGGGTCCTTAAGGAATTCCCAAGTGTATTTTAAGGTAAGATTGGTAAATTTAAAGGTTTCTCTCATCGCATAAGATTAAAAAGTAATGCCATTCCTAAAATACATAAGGTGCGTAATATACCAATCACTGTTAAAGATAAAGTTAAGTGTGAATTGTTGAAATTACAGGAATATGGCATCAAGAACCAATTGAAGCTGCTGAGTGGATTTCTCCATTGGTTGTAGCTAGACGGGCCAATGGGAAAATTCACTTGTCTGTTGATTTAAGAAATCTCAATGACAATATAAAAGTTGGTCAATACCCCTTACCAAGAATAGACGAAATGTTGTAATTAACTTCGAGGTGCAAAATATTTTTCAATGCTAGACTTATCTTCAGCGTATCACCAAATCTCCCTACATCATTCTAGTCATGATTTGACAGCATTTTGCACTCCTTTTGGGTGTTTTCGTTTTCGCAGTATGCCATTTGGATTGGCATCTGCGGCTGCAGTATTCCAACGACTTATGTCACAACTTTTTGGAGATATGCAAGGAGTCATCTTTTTCCAAGATGATATCCTTGGAATGGGAAAAAATTAGCATCCACATGATTCTAAATTAAGAAAAGTTTTAAGTGTTTTAAATGACAAATGTCTTACTGCGGAAATTTCAAACTGTACATTTTCAGAGAATAGTGTAGTGTATTTAGACATGAGATTGGTGAACAGGGCATAAGACCCAAGACTAAATTAGTAAGAGCTATCTTAGATGCACCTGCTACAAAATCTAAAGATGACTTAAGAACATTTTTGGGTTTAGCCAAATTTTATTCGAAATTTGTGTCTAATTTTTCAGAAAGACCCATCCTATGAAGAATCTTTTGAAAAATAAAATTCCTTTAATTTGGTCTGAAGAGTGTCAGCAAGCGTTTCTCATGATTAAAAAAGCTATTTGCCGTGCTCCTAATCTTCAAGGTTTTGATCCTTGTGCTCATACACTAGTAACTACTGATGCAAGTTCCAAAGGCCTTGGAGCTGTTTTAACTCAAATTTCAGAGAATAATCAAGAAGTGGTGATCGCTTTTGCTTCTAGATCTTTGACCCCCACAGAGGAAAAGTATTCCATGATTGAAAGGGAAACTTTAGCTATAGTTTGGGGATTGGAGCATTTTAGGAAGTTTATTTGGGGTAAAAGTTTTTGTGTAAGAACTGATCACAAATCGCTTACTAAATCACTCACAACAGAAGGTCTCAATAAGGCTACTGCCAGGACTGTAAGACTTTCCATGCGCTTGCAAGATTTCTTCTTTGAAATTCGTTAAGTTCCTGGAGCCAAAAATGTTATAGCGGATTTTTTAAGCAGGTTTTCCTTACCCATTATTGAATCTGATCAAAATTCCTGGAACGATTTTTCAGTTGCAAATGTTATTTCCAATGACAAACTTTGTAATAGTATTTATCAGGAACAATGGTTAAAAGATGATTCTGATGACAATATTTTGAGTGATGTTAAATCTAAAGTGATAAATGGCTGGAGTAATTTTTGTAAAAAAGATCTTAATGATGAATTGAGAGGTTTTTGGAAGGTCAGAGAAGAACTCTCAATTTCTGAGCATTTTCTCATTAGAGAAGACAAAGTAATCCCCCTATGTCCTTGAGAAATCAAATTAAACCGTCATCCCATGAAGGCTATCCTGGTAATTTCTCGCACCAAATCTAAGAGTGAGGGATCAATATTGGTGGCCCGGAATGGATAATACCGTTGAAAAAGTTGTCAGATCTTGCATTAATTGTGAACTATCTGACTAATCAAAGAAAACTTTCAACCCACCATTAGGTGAAGATACTTCTCCAATTCTTCCCTGGGAGGATTTACCAATGGGCATTATGGGTCCTGTTAATTGGTTTGATGATACTTTAAAGTATATCATTGTTCTTGTTGATTTATTTTCTAAATGGTTTGAAATAAAAGTCGTTGACAAAGTGAACACCACTAATGTGATAGATTTTTTGGAACACATTTTTGTACAAGAAGGGTGTCCGTCATCCATTTTAACAGACAATGGGGTACAGTTTAAGTCTAAGGAAATGCAAACCTGTCTTACTTCAAATGGAATCAAACATAAGTTGACACCACTTTATCATCCTTCCTGCTATAGTACTGTGGAAAGGCTTAATAGAGTCATCAAAAGTACTTTACAATTATGTGTCAAATCCAAACTTTCTTGGGAAAGTGAGTTTAAAAAAATGTTGTGGGCTTAAAGAGTAACACCTCCTCCTTCTTCAGGAAAAAAGAACCATTTTCTCTTATGAGATGTAGAATTCCACCATCTAAAATGAATCCTAGTTGGATGAAAAGAAATGAAATGTTTTTTTAAGATACGAGTGAAATTAGATCAAACCTTACTTCTTCACAAATAAAGAATAAGGTCTATCATGATACCAGACATGGATCTAAACCCGTTAACTCACATGTTGGTCTATGGGTTTGTATTAAGAGTGCTAAGAAAGTTCACAAAGGTTGTAGTAAGTTTAGCACTCCAAAAAGAATTGCAAAAATTCATCATGATTCTGTAACATTAGATAATGGTGAAACATGGCACATGAGCCGTTTAGCTTTAGCACATCCAAGTGATTTGCATATGTTCAATGAAATTGATTCTGCTCCAGTTTCAAAATCTCGTAGTAATTTTTGGTGTTTTGACAATGATGAAAGTAAAAAATTATTTCATGATATACCTTCACATGATACTGATAATGACCATGTTATTAATAATGACATTGTCAAAAATGATACAGAAATGTTGAATAACAATTTTATTTCTCCTGGGAAAAAATCATCTTTTGGCATATCTGTTAAGAAACCTGTACAGAACAAAGAATGTATATTTTACTAGCTTTATTGTTATTTAATTATTTTTTTTCCTTCTTGTTAAAGGGGAGGATATGTAGTATTTAATTATTCTTATTTTATCTCTTTAATGTTATGTTGTAGCCTTCCTGCATATCTCTTTAAATGCTTGTAGTCTTTTGAATGTGTTTATATTTTATGTTCCAATTGAGAGTTGTAATGGAATGCTGTATGTTCCACAGAAAGTCAGTTTCCATCATACAGCTGATCTTACCAGACGTGCTCATTTACTGGAATTTCCTTCAATCAATTCTTGGAATCTTATTATAAAATACTACAGTTACTCTTTCTTTTGGGTCTCTTCTTGTGCTGTCTTTGCTCCGCCTCGCCCTTCTCCACATTCCCTACGGCTGTAACAACCACATTCTTTTTGGTGTGGGTGGGTTCCAATGTGGCGAGGCAGTTGTCAATTGTGGCAAAGAGGGGCCCCTGCTCTCGTTTGACCTCTTTGGCCTCCTCGTCCTTCTGTCTCTATTGGGCGGTTCGAGGTTTCAAAAGCCCTGCCCAATCACTGCATGACTTTTTTCGCTGGCTTGGCCCACAGTACTTTTGGTGTTCCCACTCCGGTAGGTGTTCCCTGCTGGCCCCTAACAGGTCCAGCTTCACCTCCCCGCTTCACGTCTCCTAGATTCATAGCAGAGAAACAGGAGATCAGGTGCAGCTACATCTTTTGAGATGTTCTGTCCTTTACTTTTTTGTACCATCCCTAAAATGCATTCAGCTCTACCTTTGAGATCCAGCGGTGCTGCCTGTTAGGGCTCTTCTATTGATAGATATTTGAGAGAGAGTAGCCAAGTCACTGACTGAAAGCTATTGGTTCAGTGCCAATGCTCATCTGTTTTCTTAATGAATTTGGGAGACTTTCGGAGGCTTACTGGACATAGGTGAGCTGAACTGTTTTCAGCTGAGAATATCTATCCACTAGATATGACTTTAGTATGGGGCTTCATCTGCAGCACTTTTAACTCAAGTGCTTTGTGGACAATAGCTTGGATGAGCAAAAGAGAAAGCTTACACATCCTTGGACATCAATAGTCATATTATCGATTGATGAGATGGCTTCATAAGGCTTCTTATCAGAATGCCAGCTAAGAAGGTGATCCGATGATAGTTCATCCTTTGCCACTCATTTTTTCAGTGACACACTTTGGTGGTGCAGAATCACTTACTGAGGCACATGTGATTTTGGTGCAGCACATGTATCTTTTATTGCTCATGCTGCACTGAGGAACAGGCTTAGAATGTCCCAATTTTCTTCATCTACTCACATACTTTCTAGTTTACTTAACTCTCCTACCTCTGCGCGGCATATTATCCAAGACTATCTAAGGTTTCAAAGACCGAAGAGGACGCTTTGTGGCCAAGTGGTCAGACGGTGCAATATGAGAGGCTGAAAGTTGATCACTCAATCACCTTTTGATGATTTATAATAAGCTGTGCAGGAGACCTTGAATTTGAATCCCATCATGACAGCCTCAACCTTTTTTCCTCTTATGCCAGTAAATTCAGTACAATAAATTATGTAATACTAATATTGGTTATTTACAGTATTTAGAGATGGCAATATATCACACTATATAAAATCAATCATTATTACATTATTACGCAAAGGCTTGGGCACATAAAAATCTTAAAAGAAGCTGTTGTATTTGAGATAGGAATTTGAAATAAATGCAGATATTGTAGCTCTGTGGTGGAATTGTATAGCATTAGAAAAAAAGAAAGTCTGTAGGACAACAGAACATTTCTTTCCAGTCAATCAATCTTTGTTGTGTCAATAGTCATTCGAAAGTACATTGCGTTAATGGGGGTAAAAGAAAAATAAGTATATAGTTTGGCACAATGGGACATAAAAAGTAGTGCCTATTTATTATCTAGCATAAAAGGCCCACGATCACAGCTCAAAATTGCAAGGCACTGTCCAAGCTCTAATGCAAATGTTAAAAAATACACCCTAAAATGCATTTCCCCAAATCAAGGGCAGTAAATATTCTCAGGCATTTTAATTAAAGCAAGACTTTAGTCGTAAGTAAATTACATTTTCAAGTAACTGTGGATTAGTGTCATTTTGCTTACTAGGAACATATTATTTGCCAGATGTTGTCATTTGTACAGGAACAGTAAAACTCATTGCACAATACAAATACTTAGCATATACAACCTAGGCGACCGCACCTAAAATAATCTTGAGGTCACACTATATATAGAATACTATCAATTCTCCAGTACACCATATATGTTTCATTCATCCCACAAATAATAGAGTAAAATCAATGCCGATTTGTGAAACCTGCAAGAAGTTTTCATGATACAATTTCAATTAACAGAAAACTGAATCAGCCTTACTCAAGGGTGACAAAAATGAATTTCCTAAAGTACAGACTGGGGATGCTTCCATGTACTCAACATTTACCACCATGGTTGAGGACCAAAGGCCAAGCTGCCTGCAGACTGTGTAACAACAAGAATGGTGACATTCTGCACGTAATTTGCCTATGTGAAGAACTGCGTCAAGTACGGTCTCAATTTCTAAAAGATTCATTCAACCAGAAAGGGATCCGCACCAGAAGGCAAGCAGTGCTGGCCTGCTTTAACCCAGTGAACATCCAATTAAATTGCAGACTGGTAAAATATCTAAGTATGGCCGAACAAAAAAACGGGGCTAAAGTCTCTTCTCTGACTGCGTGTGAAACAGCTACCGGAAGTGGACAAGGAGCTATGGCGGGAACTTACCGAAACAAGCAGAGACAATCTCGCCATGATATCCAAGCACGCGTGACCCATTGACTGCTCCAAATACCGTAATTTGACCATGTATTATCACAATGCAGTATTTTATTCTAATTCTTAAAATGTTTTAACCACGGATTATGAATTTTATAGTGTAACCTTTTGCAATGGTTTTAATTAACTATGCCAATAAACTTACTTACTTGAATAAATGCTGCAATCTTCCGACATTCTTCACTGAAGCCAAACCTTAAACCTTGTGGGTGAGAGTGGTCTCCAGTCTTGGCATGTAACACCCCTGATTTAGAACCAACACTTCCGATTTAGTGAGCCAAAATGAGCTTGCTTTTTCTTTCACCCTTGTATAAATACTCCTACTTCAAAGCCAAGTTATTTGGGAAATGTAATCTCCCATTGTTTGTTCACCAAATCTCAGTTTTATAGTCCAAATGGTAGAATGGTTGGAGGAGGCACCGAAGAAAAGCTGCCACATGTCTTTAGTATATCTAAAAATGAGGGTATTGATATCATGTGGACTTGAGGAATGCAGGGGAAGACAGGTCATGCTTCCTTATAGCATAGGTTATTGAAATGAAGTTCAGTTTGGATTAATCAAGTTAAGCCTTAATATGTAACCCAAGGCCATATTCGTGTAGTGTGAGCAGGAGACATGTATCTTTCATTCTGAGATTTAATGGGGTTATCTAGAGTTCTGCAAAGTGATGAACCATTAAAAATTGACCTCTTTTCCTTTGGTGTTCTCTATTTAGTATCGGGGCAACTGCAGTTTCCACCAGCGGAATCCCTACTCCTGGTGGCCAGCTGCATCTGGGCCACCAGGTCATATTGATGGTCCGCCGCCCCATTTAGGCTTGGCAGTCATCACTAGATTTACCTGTTTGGAACCGCCATAACCAGGCAGGCAAATCGTAATTTTACCCACCAAAGCGTAGGGACAGGACTCAATTTGTGTCAGTACCATTGTTTTTTTCTGTTTCTTAAAAACCCTCCCACTTTGGGAATTTGCTTTTGAAAACATTTCTTTGTTGGGGGGCAAAATAACATGCCCAGTTTAAGTCATCTACTTCTCAATTATTTGAGAAATGTTAATGATCCATGAAAGTTTCTTGCAAACGTAAATTGCCCCAGTCTTCTGCCAAGAAAACTTCTTAAGGTTTGTTTACTTGGTCTCCGGCTTCTATGACTCTTGAGTTGATAATCATAGTCTTTCTTTGAATGCTCTTTCTACTAAACTGATCATGTTATTGTATTTGATTTCATTAAGAAAAGTCAACGCTTAGGATTTGTTGGCTAGACAATTCACTTTTTTGTAGTCTTTTTCTCCATCTCTAGAAGAACGTCGGGCATATCATCAACAACCGGAGATAATCATCGCTAAGCGCACTTAGCGCTAGGATGATTATCGCCGGCTATCGCTTGTTTTTATCGTGGAGATAGCGCGCTATCTGCGATGCTTATCTCCAGAGCGATAAAAATACCTGAGTTAGCTGCCAAATGTGTAATTATCGCTGGGATTCCAGCGATAATCACACAACGTTTGGCGCTACATTGTTGATAGGGCAGGGCAGACTTAACCCATGATAGCCACCTTCCATTGGGTATCATGGCTAAGTCAGACTACAGGCAGGCATAAGGAAAGTAGCGATAACCACGGTTAGCGCTACTTTTCATATCACTATGCTTGTTAGTGTGCCGATCGATAATTGGAGAAATGTCGGTTAGCAACATTTCTCCAGTTATTTTTGGGAGGAATGCCCACTTTGCATCTCATTAGAGATTCAAAGCTGGGCGTTGAGCTAAATGGCGTTGAGGCATGGAAACACACATTAACATGTCCCTGCTCATAGGGCATTCAAATTATCGCCGCTTTAGAGGCAAAAAGTGCCGCTAAAGCGGCGATAATGCCCTTGATGATATGCCCCGTCGAAACTCTCTTCCTCTATGGAGTATCCTGCTTTTCCTAAACATCCATAACTTTTCATTGCCTAAAAGAATATGATTTACTTACTTCCTCACTTAGAATGTCTTCTGCTCAGCTCAGATGAGCTCCTTTTTTTATTTGCGAAACTACATTGTCCAGTTTCTTCATCCCTCATAGTCAGATGGGTTGAAAGGATAATACGCCAAGATTACCTTCACTCTCCTGGCTCATTCATTCAAGGGGGAAATGGCTTTCAAAGCTTAAGGGGCTGGAGCTAGATTTAAAGGCATTCTAAGAGCTGCAGGTTAGTCCTCAGTTTTGACTTTTAAACCTTTTTATTTTAAAGCAGTTTCTTAAACATATGTGTTCTGTGGTTTCTATGCCTTCAACATGTATGATGGGAGACTCCATACTGTTTCCCAGATAATTTATGAAGGAAAGCCCTAATTTTAATTGACACAGAGGTGAGTGTTATTCCACTTCTGTTTTATTGTTCTAAGATTTTTCAAATCCGTTTGTATTCCCCCAAATGTGTTTAATAGTTTCCTATTTCCTTCAGTAGCGCAATCTGCATTCTACTTGATTGCTTTTTTTTTTTTTCAGTTGTGTTTTTTCATTATGTTTCTATCTCCTGCATGGGTTACCACAATTGTTATCAATATAGAGAGGAAGGACCATGCTTGAGCTCTTATTTGTAGGGGCCTAATGGTGAATCCACGAGATGTGGGTTGTAGTTGTGCCCCTTGGATTGATGGGAGTAATTGTTTCAAGTCCCAAAAATTCGTGAATCAAGGCTGTTTTATAAAGAAGTAATGGCTCATGCAAAAAGTGAGTGGGATTGGGTTAGGTGGTGTAACTTAACCACTGCTCTGGAATCAAACGATGCACGCAGATTCTGATCACTGGTAAATACAGGTTCAGGGGAACCAAAATCTGCAATAGAACCTAATATCGCTCCTTCAACGTGGGAAGCTCACTTCAAAGCTTTATATTCTGATGAACCTGCTGTTCATAACACAGCCGCCCTGGTATTAGTAAATGTTCAGCATGAGCCCTTGGAGTTCACCCTGGGTGAGGTCACTTGCGCGATAGGGAAACTTGCAGTGGGCAAGGCCCCGGGTCTTGACAAACTCCCTGGGGACCTATTTAGGCATGAACCTGGTATCTGGGCCCCTTACCTGCTTATTCTCTTCAATGCAATTTTAGGAGGTATGGAGGTTCCCTGTACTTGGCTGGGAGCAGAGATAGTCCCAATTTTTAAGAAGGGCTCTCCTCTGCTCCCAGCCAACTACAGGCCTATAAGCCTCATTGATGTCCCACAAAAATGTTTCGCGCGGCTCGTTCTGGACCATCTCCTGGAATGGATGGAGGAACACGAGGTCCTAAGTCCCTTTCAGGCGAGGTTCAGGAGGAACACATCCACCATGGACCAGATATTTCGCCTGATTCTCCTGTATTGGAAAACGGCAAAGATCGAGGGTGGCAGCCTCTACATGGTGTTTGTGGACCTCCAGTCCGTGTTTGATCTAGTGCCACAGGAGAAACTCTGGGGGGTTCTCCAGGAGCTGGGTGCCCCTTCCCAAATATTGAACGTGCTCATTAGGCTCCACGAGAGGACTTTCACCCAGGTCAGATGCGGAAGGAATGGGGCACTGTCATCCTGGTTCCCAGTTGACAGAGGGGTAAGACAGGGCTGTGTTTTGGCACCGACCCTGTTTTGCCTCTATGTTAACGGTGTAATCTCACATCTGGACAGTGTCCCCAACAATGACGCCCCAAAGCTGGCAGGCAGGAGGGTCCCAGCGATTATGTTAGCCGATGATACTCTTCTGCTTTCCAAATCCCCTATGGGGATAAAACGGATATTGAATGGTTTGGGGGATTTTTGTCGATCTCGTGGCCTCGAGATAAATGCCGACAAAACAAGATTTATGATATTTAATCCTCCGGCATTCACACGACCAAATCCAACTCTGGGTCGTGTAAGGTTGGAAAGGGTTACGACGTTCCAATATCTTGGGGTAACATTACATGAAAATCTTTCCTGGGTCCCTCAACAAGTAAAATCCCGACTGAAACTGTCCCAGCTTGTGGGTGGCATCTTTAAGGTATCAAATACATCTACACTTAGGCCAGTGAGCCCAGCTCTGGAGATCTACAAGACTCAAGCCAGGGCTGCAGCTCTTTATGTCGGAGAGCTGTGGGGACATTCTTGCGGCTCTGAAATTGCCAAGCTGGAAACAAAATTTATTAGACGGTTGTTGACACTCCCTCAAAGCACCCCGCTTCTCCCCCTAAGGGTGGATCTGGGACTCTCACCTATAGAAAATTAATTAGCACTAAAACCGCTTAGGTTTTGGCATAGGTTATGGGTAACCACAGATTTGTTATACCACAGGCAAGAGCTGAAACAGGTACTGAGCCTTAACGGTGCTGGCAAAATTCCCTGGTTGGCATTTGTTAAGCATGAACTTCTGCGTCTAGGGCTACCCGATCTGTGGGACAACCCAGAAAGGGGCTGTCTCGACCTATCGCGCAAGTCCCTGTCCACGATTTTCAAGGAGAAAAAATTGAACTCCGCTGTTTGTGCTTCAAATGCTGGTACCCTTATTGATTCTTTTTTAGTCTTCAGAAATTCTTATATGTTTGAGGATTTTATGGATTGTGTCTTTCCGATTTTAGTAAGAAAACTTTTTATTCAAGGGAGATATGGTACCCTGCCACTTAAAGCTTTTACAAGCAAATGGTCAGCGGCTGATAAAAAATCATGTCCAGGATGTAGCTGTGATTTTTAGGATGAACTTCATGTGCTTTTTGTTTGTCCTGCATACAGCAAATCCAGGAAGTACTGGATGGCACCGCTTTGTAGAAACTTAGGATTTACAAATTGTTTGTATGCTTTTAGAATTTTAAAGACCAATACATCAAGTTCCATCATATTTGCACTTTCCAAGTATCTTTTAGCCATGTGGACTAGAATGCGTAAATTAATTGATATCCACTGCTAAAGCTTTTTTCATTGAAAACTATTTTTATATTCCAAATACGTCTAATATCTGTATAGTGTAATTTATGATGTTTATCTAATGGCTGTAAATATCTCCTTTTTAATGTTTTAATGTTCTAATTTGTATTCTTTTATGACCTGGATGCTCGAAATAAAGAATTTTTGAATTGAATTGAATTGTTTCAAGTGATGTGTTTCTACTCTTGCAATTTGTTGCTGCTAATAAAAATAAAAATAATGTATAATTGTAGCCTCCATTCTTAACATAAAATTGGCGCCTCTAAACGACTGTTGTCTTTCTTAGCTGTCCTAAATAGAACAAACATATACAGGCACACATACACACTAAAACCTGGTGCTCAGAGAATCTAATTGTCATTTACAAACATTGGTAGACACTCATGGGTGCACATTGCCACACAAAATCATTCCCTTTCAGTGCATATGTGAATGTGAATGTCTGTAAATTCCTGTGTGGTTAAGTCTGTATGTCTGTGTATCTGTGTGGCTGTGTTAATTGGATGTTTGGGGGGGGACTGTATTTCATTTGATTTATGTATGTGTTTCTAACCCTAGTTAAGATTGTGTGCATTTGCTATGGGTTGAGACTTAATAACCAGGTGTCAGGTTAATAGTATGATTCCTTTCCTCGTAATGCAGCCCTTGCTAATGGAACCCTGTCCTGATGTAGTCTCTTGTCAGAAAGTTGATATGATAATGCAGCATCCACAGGTAATAATAATGTGTCCCAGGTAAGGACATAGAAAATGTACAGATCTGACTGCTCATCTGCAGTTGGGTGAATATGAGGCTGTGGAATAAATATTTTTATGGCAGCATCCATAGAGAGTTGTCATTCATTTTTACAGCACTGATGATTAGCATCTTAGTGCTCAATGTGCCCGGTGTGTCTTACACATGAGATAAAATATCCCATGATATGCATTATAGTATATAGCTGCACACTGAGGAGTTCTGTGACCATATAGGAGAATGTGGTTGAAGACCAAGTTCCTTTATAAAGCAATGGAATTCCAATCTGGCTTCTAATATCATTTTACAGCAGACGGTAATTTATTCCTTACAGTACATGGTCACATCATCACCCTTCCCGCAAACCGATTATATATCTTCCATAACCAGCCAATATAAAATGTCCTTTCCTCTGAATAACATAAAAGGATAGTGTGTACATTGCATCTCGTGCTGGAGAAACTTATCCCACCATTTGATGTGTTTAGCCACCTAAATAAATGGCTGACTGATTTCAAATGACTTATAAACAGTATATCTATATGAAGCAGTGGGGTCAGAAGGTGGCCTTTGAGTTTTTATCGACCATTTGTAAATTTGTACAGTGCCTTTATCGGTTTGCCCAATGGTGACAGTGTTCTACATGAGGTGGAGATGTAGAAAGCTCCGTTGCTTGTACAAGGAGGCAATTTATTGTTCACTGTTGCTTGTACACTGAACAATCACACAGAAATGCACTCTTATGCAATCCCTTCACTACTACATATAAATATCTTACTTTGTACAGTACTCTTCATCATTATGAAGAAGTGTCTTCATTCACTACCTCCCTCTACACTGTACACTGATGTTTCTAGTAAACAGCCACACCTCATTAGTGTGGTGAATAGCCTCAATTTTCTGCCCCCCTTTCCTGTTCTTTTCTGTACACTGAGATATTCTGCATTGTATACACATCTGAACACCTGTGTGAGATTTACACACAAGGGCATATTTTGTTGACTGGTTGAACCAGTTGTACTGTGGGGTGTTGTTCCACCCTGTTGAGGAGAATCTTATTGTATGCACATATCTAAACCCTGGAAATGGGATTAGAAAATAAGGGTGACAGGGTGAAGGCCACTGTCTACATATTGATGTCCAAAAGATAATTTCTATGCAGTGCCAAGAATGCTAGGACATGTATTACATTTTCAGACAACAAAGGCAGGGGCCTAGTCAGTGCTTAATATGAGTCGGTGGCTCCAGGTGGGGCCCACTGACACAAATGTTAGGGACACCTTTTCTCCCTATCAAAGAGAAAAACACAAAAGGGGAAAGAAGGAAGAAGTTGATATAGGAAAGAAACTGTGAGAAAGCAGGAACCTGCCAGCGTTGGATAAAGGGGTAGGACGTGTGTAATGGGTGGGTAAAAGAGGCATGAGGCGCAATCAAGACAATGCAACCTTGGTATTCGCCAGCCCTCACATTTAATAGTGCCAACCACGGGTTTCTGAACAAAACTTTGGGCCCAGCACCGATTATTTTACAAATTAAGCACGGGCCCCATTTATTGATGGATGAAATGTCAATCAAATACAAATAGTCTTAGTTGTAATTGAAGTTGGCCATTGTTGACATCCTACATTTGCTCATGAAATTTACTGATGAAGACACACATCTTCTTTCCCAAGTTTGAAATTCCTGAGTGTGCAGAGCTAAAATACCCTCGCAACAAAACCCTGAGTTCCAAATGTTATTGCTGTATGGGTCGAATATTTTGAGCCTGACACCACAGCCATTGTTTATGAAGAAGCAAACAAACAACTCAAATTCTTCTTTGTCCAAGAAACATTCACAACTTAGAAACAAATGGAAAAGTGGTTATGTAAGTACCAGGCAGTAAGTCCTAAAATGCATCATTTGTCCATATAAGTGTGGGGTACCATTAACATGCAAAGTCTACTGCATTCCTACTAAATGTTTTCCAGTGAGTCTCTTGTTGCATCCGCATTTTCCTAGTTCACTTTAATAATTTCGATTCCAGTTGGAGGTTTGTGTCCTTCCATAAATTGATCCACTAAATGGAATGTGGGACAATGTTTGCCATTGTGGAAACTGAATTCATTTTCAGAGGCCATCCATCCAGTGTTCCATTTTATGGCAGTTTACAATGGCATATAATTCTCATTGTACAATGCATACTAGCTGGATATTGTTCTAGGTTCAAAAGCGGTGATTTAATCTAGCCATCTGTATCAGAGCCAGTAGAAATTTCTGTTTCCTCTTGAGCTCTTCTGACAGTTCTGAACTTTTACTTTACATCCATTGCATTCTGGTACTTGTTGTTTTGCCGCTTCAACAATGTAATAAACCCAAGAGTAGTATGTGAGAAATATAGAGGCGTGGCCAGAAATCCTCCTCCAGACATGCACCAGTGCAACTGCCCCACTGTTGAGTACAAATTGGAAAAAATGAGCAGAATGCACTAAACACATTGAAACTATTTGTTATCATTGTTATAACACAAAGTAATCATAACATTGTAAATATGTTTTATTCTTTTTTGCTACTATGAAAATATTTCCACATCACTTTTTGTAAAATACACATAATGCTGAGATGTAGTGGAGCGAATAATTTTAAATTATTGTATTACATAAAGGTGGTGAATAGCCTAACCAAACACCTCTGCTTTTCCCTGCCACATTTAAAGTGTGCATGGAGGTGTATTTTAAAATTGCGGAGCCACCACTAGCGCCCCCTTCAGGAACACTCAATTGGTAGGCCTGGTGCTATTTCCCCTGGCATGCTTTATGTGCTGGTCTGACATCTTAACCCCATTAAATCCCTATGCTTTCCGAGCAAACCCCATCCTGTTCAATAGGAACATTAGCTGCATGGTTCTTGAATATTGGCTTCTGCCATCCAAAGTCTATTGTCGAGATTTTCATTAGCATACACAGGTCATAATTACAGCATGTTATGGCGGACCTTCCTCCATGTATTATTTTTTACCACCTACAATGTAAATTTAGCAGTTTCGGAGGAAAATATCTAGAAGCACAGCAGACAACTTTCAGTTTGGCAACCTGGCCAGCAGCATCCCCTAAACACTACCTCCAATAACTTTGGATCGACTGTCAATCTATTAAATTGTAAATAAGGTCCTTAAACTAACCCTGTACTATAATATTCCTGAATTATAGTAACAAATTAGAAGTTTAAAGTTCAATAAATATTTTCATCAAATAAATTATTGAGGCTCTAAAAAGACATTACTCTCCAATGGAAATAATGTGGTTCATAAATAATAAAAAGTAAAGAGGGATACTTTACTCAAACAGCCACCTTGAAATGGAGCGGTGCAAATATTACTAATAGAGTCAGAATAGCTAGGATGTTCACACTAAAATGTTTTGGATAACCTTGTCACTAAGGGCCTGATTTCTATGTCTGGCAGAATTCCTTCCCCGAAACCTTGTCGGCTGTCCCGACTACCTCATTAGGATGCGACCGAACACTGTTTGATCACATTCCTATATTCCACAATGGGAGCATGCATTACAGCTGTAAACCGGATGTTACACATCCTCCCATAGTGAAATGGGCGGTGCGGTTCATCCCTGCACCCTGTAGTAGGCACCACAAAGTGTAGAGATCAACAGGGGGCACTGTAGGTGCCCCTCAACTTTCACCAGAGTCCCTGCACTGCAGGTGGTCCTGCTGGAGTCCCCCAAACACACTTCCCGACATGCTGTCGGTTCCACCGACAACGCTAAAGGCGGTCAGACTGCTGCATTAGGATGCGGTCGGTCGAATCGCTTTGGCTCAAGGACTGATCAACAGCTTCCGATAGGCTCAAGGAGCCCGTTGGGCAGTCAGTACTATTGCTTTCCCCACAACGGAGGTGGAGCCTTCTCAGGCACAGCTGTGGGGATTCCGATCAACCATTCTGCCAGCCATTTCACGGAGGTTCTTCAGACATAAAAAAGCTGGAGGAAAGGTTTTTTTTGGGGCCACTAGCGGGGCCCCTGGCCCGTGACCTTCGCTATTCCCCCTTTACATCCTTGCATTGTGTGCAGAGATATTTGAAAACATGACTCTTTGCAATGGGGCTTGTGCTGTGGCCCTTTTCCGGACGGCAGCTCAAGCCTCAACGCAAAGAGGCATGTTTCCGGCTGCCTTTTTTTTTACAATATTATTGTGCCACTGTATTGTTTTTTATTGAAAATAAGTTTCTTTCCTATTTTTTTAACAAAATACTGTTTGTATTATTTTATGATGTCATTTTTTTAACCTGTGATGTATTAGCTTATTATTATTGAGTTATACATCTTTTTAAATAATGTGTTAAATTGTCTGACCTTCCACCTGGATTAATAAAAAGTAGTATTTTTTGTCATTAGTCTCTCTGTTCCTCTTCATTTCTGTATTTGACAAGCTAATAGTAGATTGCCAAGGTTGTTATCTCACATGATGTTTCCGGCTGCCTTCACGGAGGTCGGATCCTCATTTGTCGGGCGGGACCACCGATTACCTGTCAGTTGGTCCCGTTCCTACAACAATGGCAGTCAGATGCTCATCTGACCGCCATCTTAATCGGCACCTAAGTTAGCAAACAGAGGCATAATTGGATACACCTAAAGGTGTGCAAGATGATTGTATGACATTACAATGCATACTAATACCACGCATGCCATTACAACACAGGTATTACTAAGTAAATGCCATTCCAAGGAACTACCATTACAATGCAAACTTTTAGGTTGCACATGCCTTTACCACACATGCCATTGCAATACAAAGGAATGTGTGGTAAAGGCACACATGTGGTAAAAATGTTGATGGTGGATATAAAATATACTGAGACCCCTACCATCCTTCGGATCACTGACATAACCTCGACAGACCGAATATCGACTGGACAAAATATCGATGACTAATTATCGACAACAAAATTATCGATTTACTATACGTACACAACAAACATCAAAAATATCGACTACACAATATCGACTACTAAAAACAACGACTACAACAATATCGACTCACAACATTATCGATTTCTAAAACACCGATTATTAAATATTTATATAACAACAGTCAAAATATCGATTACACAAACATAGATAGCAAATTTATCGATTGTAAAAAAATCGCCATTAATAGATCCTAAAATAAATGACTTTATTATTTAATAATTAAGTCATACTGATCATAAAAAACCAGATTTAGTTAATATAAATAGATGACATATATTATTTATTTTCATAACATTTACAACACACAATAAATACTAACATACATTTTATAATACATAAACAATGTTTCGACCTTCTACACATTTTTTACAACTAATTACATATATTCCTCCACTTTACAAATATCAAAATAACATTACCTAGAACATTACCTATACAAAATAAATCCTTACACATTCAATAAACGTTAATTTGCGTCACCCATATAAGGAAAGCAATTAGCATAACAGAAAAAAAAATTCAAATCAACAAATAAAAACAGACTATCCATTTAAACAACCAATCCTATTTCTGAAACAATTAACCTAATACTATATAAATGAAATAATAAGTAACTAAAAACGCAGTATACATCTCCTAAGTAAAGGAAGACGAAACTCTGCTGGATTTCTGGAAGAAAACTGATGGACTTCAACAGAAAGAGACCTACACATATCTAAAGTAAGTACTACTACATTATTAGTCAGCGAAAATGTAACTCTCAAAGCTCACACCTATATTTTAAAGCAAAATACATCAAATATATCTTTTTTTTTTAGCACTCATCCTACAGATGAAAAAAAAAAACAGAAGACCTACACAACACCTGGACATCAAAAGTTACATATAAAAAAGTAAGTATATATTAGAAATGTAAAATCGAGAATTAATAGATAGGTAACTAAATCTAAACTAGCAAAAAACGTCGAACAAATTATCATAAATAGTAATAAAATATTTCTACACATTTTCTCAACTTCCACAGGTACAAAAAGATATACACAGAAAATAACAGTTTGAAGAACATCAACAGCTGAAAATAACGACTTGAAAGCATCAAAACATTTGCAGGTAAAATACAAATGTGTGAAACTGTATAATGTGATTAGAACATTTTTTTTCCTTAAAAAATATTTACATTCTCTTTTAATTACCTCCTAGCACTACAATACTATCATGACTGAAGGAGCTAAATTCATTTATTCACAAAAAGGGAAAATGCTTCTTTGTTACATGGGATATGTCTACACTCAAGAGAAACAAAAAGATTTGAAAGTGTTTTGGAAGTGTACGAAATATTATGCCAACAAATGTTATGGTAGAGCTATAACTCAGGAAACTACTGTTACTTATACTAAAGAACATAATCACCCACCCAATGTAACAGAAATAGAGATTAGACAAATGCTAGATTCCCTTAAAGAAGCTAGTACTAGCACTGATCAACCAACAACTGCTATTCTGAAACACCATTTAAGTGTACTTCCCCAACATGCTTCTAGCCAATTACCATCTATAGAATCCCTTAAAAGAACAGTAGCTAGACAAAAAAGAGCAACATGCACTACTCCTCCCACACCAAAAACTTTAGAAGAAGTCCAAATTCCACCTGAACTCTCTGTAACTCACAATAAAGAAAATTTTATACTCTATGACAACAAATCTAAAGATAAAAGAATTATACTGTTTGCCACAGCAAACAACATGACAAAACTTACCCAATGCCAAACTTGGATGATGGACGGTACTTTTTCTGTATGCCCCAAACCTTTTTATCAATTATACACCATCAATGGTCATTTCCAAAATGCAAATATTCCATTCCTTTATGCCCTTCTACCAAACAAACAGCAAACTACCTATCAAGAAATACTAACTGAAGTCAAGCAACATACTAACAACTATTTTCCACAAAAAATTATCATTGACTTTGAAAAAGCTATGATAAACAGCATCCTTAAAACATACCCACACACAGCAATACAAGGTTGCTATTACCACTTTAATCAATGTATCTGGCGACATCTACAAAAATCAACCTTGAGTATCCAATACGCCACTGATAGCACATTTGCTTATCAAATCAAAAAACTCATCGCCCTAGCCTATGTTCCACTAACAGATGTAACTGAGCACTATAACTTATTAATAGACAGCCCCTACTATAAAAGAAACGAAGATAAACTAAGCCCTATGCTTGACTACTTCGAAGACACATGGGTAGGAAGGCTACACAGATCAGGCCATAGAAGACAACCCAAATACCAAATAGCTTGGTGGAATGTCTACCTTAGCACACTAAATAAGGAAGCAAAAACAAACAATGCAGTTGAAGGATGGCACAATGCCTTCCAAGCAACTACAGGCCGAGGAACGCCTACCCTTCACAAATTAATACAATCCTTACAAAAAGAACAAAGTTACCAGGAGCTCCGAATGGAGCAATCAGTAACTTTGATTGGACCTAAACTCACCAAAGAAACTAAAAAAATGTATAACACACTCCAAAGTCAAGTTACCCTCTATCCAACTAGCAAAGGACTAGAATATCTATCAATGATTGCCAAAACTATTCTTTAAAACATTACATAACTATACACGTAAAACTAAACATATTTTTCCTAAAATTCTTCATTATAATATGTAACAAATTGCAATTAAATTATCAAATACATAATATTAACATATATAAAATGTATTTAGATAATGTATTTACAAAATGTTACATACAACGTAAGTAAAGCAAAATTAAAAACAGTTTTCCCACCCATTAAAAATCCTGAAAATACTTATATTTCTGATACAGCTTCAAACTTAATCCAATTCCAAGCAATCCATAGGACACCATTCCAAAAACCCATACAATCCATGAAAGCCCAAAAAAAAAGCAAAAATACAAGCAAATGCATAGCGACTCCTTTCCACTTCAGTAGACACCAGATACCATAGAAAACCCAAAAATCCGTAATGGCGAAAAATAAACGCTCCAAGAAAATGTAAAAACCCAAAAAATAGTGTGCAAAAATAAGAGTATATAATACTCGTTACACAGCTGTGATCAAAAAAGAAGGGAGTCCTCCAAAACAGCGAAACGCGACGATAACCCAGAAAAAATTAAATAACATACCCACCCACATAAAAACACCCATACATATATAAAAACACATATTTATACATCAAACATATTATCTTAGTAACATTTAAACATATTACCTCACCTCACACACCTACAACAAAAACGCGGTAAAAATCCAATATCGTACACTCTACCTAACACCGAACACACAATCTTCTCTAATTAACTCTACCTACATAAACATAAACACAGCACACATACACTAGCAATAAGTTCAGAAACTTATAAAACACAATTAAAACAAACTTACCCTCTCTAACGCGAAGCAGCACCCAACCGCGATCTGTTGAAGCACCAAATACGCCTAAGTAACATTACGCGGTTAAAAAGTAGTCCCTGTATACAGCTAAATGCTATTTAATTTCTATATTCCAACACTTTAAAAAATACACAGAGTATTATATTAAGTGTAAATATTTATTTAAAGTGTATAAAATTATTTCATAAATATTCATAAGTTTGAAATAATTATTCAACTGTTATGTTATAGTTAAAAAATTAATTTTTGATTTATAAATACATTTAGTAAATAATGTTAATGTAAAAATAAATTGCATATATAAGTTTGTTACAAGAAATGTTTTTTTTAAATTTGCAAATATTATGTAAAACATTATGTATGTATATAATAAATGTTTTTGGTGTTTATGTATTTAAAAATGAATATTATAAATATGTTCAATATTCATAATAATTATTTCCAAAAATATAACATGACTTGGTAATAAACAAAAATGTTACAATTACAAAAAAATGTACATAATTTGCAATGACAATAAATTCAATGTGTATCTGAATAAATATTTTGTTATTAAATAAAAAGTACATATTACCAATTTGTTTCAGAAACTATTTAAATGTTAATATATGTAAAAGATAAAAAAATTATGTTAATATAATTTATGTGTTAAAAACATATACATGTACTTCATATTTTTGTTATGTTAATAAAAACATTGAATGAAAATTTTTGATTATAAATAAAAAATGATTCTCTATTTACAAATAAATTTTTATATGTGAATAAACAATTTTTCATTTATGGCATTTAACCCTGTCTATGTTTCCTTCTTTATTATTGTATATAAATATTATTTGCATATTAAATAATCTATTTAAAAATACCTTATACATTTAAATATATTTAAAAATTGTATTAATATTTAAAGTCCTACAATACCAATAATTGTTTTAATGTATATTAATTGAAATATTTTATATAAAATATATGAAAAAGTAACTAATTTATTAGACATTTAAATTGACCATATTTTTACCCTGTATCCCTCTAACCTAAAACCCTAAACTGACCCAAAGCCCTAAAAACACCCCTTTACCCACAAACTAAAAACTGACCCAGAACCCACAAAATACCCCTTTACCCACTAACTGAAAACTGACCCTGACCCCTAACAATAAGCCTTTACCCACTAACTGAAAACTGACCCTGACCCCTAAAAATACCCCTTTACCCACTAACTGAAAACTGACCCTGACCCCTAAAAATACCCCTTTACCCAAAAACTGAAAACTGACCCTGACCTCTAAAAATACCCCTTTTCCCACAAACTGAAAACTAACCCTGCAACCAAAAAAATACCCTTTACCCAAATACTGAAAACTGACCCTTAACCCTAAAAATAGCCCTTTACCCACTAACTGAAAACTGACCCTGACCCCTAAAAATACCCCTTTACCCACTAACTGAAAACTGACCCTGACCCCTACAAATACCCCTTTACCCACTAACTAAAAACTGACCCTGACCCCTAAAAATACCCCTTTACCCAAAAACTGAAAACTGACCCTGACCTCTAAAAATACCCCTTTACCCACAAACTGAAAACTAACCCTGCAACCAAAGAAAGACCCTTTACCCAAATACTGAAAACTGACCCTTAACCCTAAAAATAACCCTTTACCCACTAACTGAAAACTGACCCTAACCCCTAAAAATACCCCTTTACCCACTAACTGAAAACTGACACTGACCCCTACTAATACCCCTTTACCCACTAACTGAAAACTGACCCTAACCCCTAAAAATACCCCTTTACCCAAAAACTGAAAACTGACCCTGACCTCTAAAAATACCCCTTTACCCATAAACTAAAAACTGACCCTGCAACCAAAAAAATACCCTTTACCCAAATACTGAAAACTGACCCTTAACCCTAAAAATACCCCTTTACCCACTAACTGAAAACTGACCCTAACCCCTAAAAATACCCCTTTACCCACTAACTGAAAACTGACCCTGACCCCTACAAATACCCCTTTACCCACTAACTAAAAACTGACCCTGACCCCTACAAATACCCCTTTACCCACTAACTGAAAACTGACCCTCACCCCTACAAATACCCCTTTACCCAAAAACTGAAAACTGACCCTGACCCCTAAAAACACCTTTATCCACAAACTGAAAACTAACTCTGAAAGAAAAAAATTACCCTTTACCCAAATACTGAAAACTGACCCTGAATCCTACAAATACCCCTTTACCCACTAACTGAAAACTGACCCTGACCCCTAAAAATACCCCTTTACCCACTAAATGAAAACTGACCCTGACCCCTACAAATACACCTTTACCAAAAAACTGACAACTGACTCTGCACACAACATATACCCCTTAATAACCAAACAGAAAAGTAACCCAGAAGACTAAACCAACCTCTTTCCTCAAATACAAAATAATATATATATGAGAATATCTATAATTATATATATATATGTTATATATATCTTTATATATCTAATTATAAATATATTATATATATGTAATTAAATGTAATTAGACAATTATATTTCATATATATATATTTTATATTTAATTATTATAATATTAGTTATATCTATTTATATCTATATAATTAACATATTTTAAGTCTTTAACAATTATTTCATTATGAATACCAATTAATTAATTAACATATGTCATTACTTATAATTAATTAACTTCCCACCCTATACGCCTATTAACACACAACCCACTACATAACATAAAAATGTGAGATGTAACATAATTTACTATAATAGCATTAATGTTAATAAATTTACAATTACATAAAATATAATTAACATATTTAATTTATTTTACAAATATTTAATTATTCATAACAATTAACTAATTAACATAATTAATTACTTACAATTAAATTACTTCCCACCCTATTCCCCTATAATCCCACAACCCACTACATATCCTAAAAAAGTTTGATTTTACATATTCAACAATAATTCCATTTATTTAAATAAATTAACAATTAAATTATATATAATTAACATATTTTAGATAAATAACAAGTATTTACTTATTCTTACCAATTAATTAATTAACAGATTTAATTACTTACTATTAAATTACTTCCCACCCTAATCCCCTATAATCCCACACCGGCTACATGAAAAAAATGATTTAAATAAGCATAATTCTCAAATAAGCTATTAAAATAACATATTTACCAATTACATATTATATATTTAATTAAATAGTAATTTAACAATTAATTACATATTAATACCAATAATTATATTTACATATTTAATTAATTAATACCAATTAATATATTTACATATTTAATTAATTAATACCAATTAATATATTTACATATTTAATTAATTAATACCAATTAATATATTTACATAATTAATTAATTATATTTAAAATACTTCCCACCCTATTCCCCTAAAAACCCACTACCCGCTCCTAGAAATTATTATAGTAATATACATTTTTTTTAATTTATTAATTATTTTTAACATTAATTCTATATAAATAAATAAATAAAATTAATACATTTTAACACAAAATGCTATTATAAAACATTAAAACAATGTACATTGAACTATTACATATTATATATATACATATTAAAATTCGATATCATGAGAGTCGATATTGTGACAGTCGATAACACAACTTTCGATATTTTTAAACTAATAAACATATCGATATTTTTTACTGACGATATTACTTACTCGATATTTTTTATGTCGATATTTTTTACATACATAACAATCGATAAAAAAAAAATCGATATTACTTACCTCGATATTAATGCCATCTCGATATTCTCTAGTCGATATTATGTCCAGTCGAAATAAATGACTCGATATTAAGACTGTACACCCATCCTTCAGCATCTTTTGACTCTGTACATCCCTTCACGCAGTCTGCGCTCTGCAGGTCAGAAACTAGCTCTTGT